>NC_068941.1:75575133-76825133 GCF_026419915.1 Harpia harpyja
CAACTGTAGCTCTGATCGTAATGCTGAAATGGAAGGTGCCACCTGGCCTGATGGAAATGAGCCTTTCCTGATTCATGGGTCACCTTCCGACTAACTGTACAAGCTAAGGAGCAGAGAGACCTAATCTTCCATTATAAAGACAGAATAATGAATGAATATTTCTGGATCCACAACTTAAGCAACTTACTAGCATTATGAATTTCAGGGGGAAGGACTACACTTTTCCGCCCTATCTGTTAAAACTTTTCAGTGAAAGGACACCAGCAGCAGCAGTGCAAATCTCAGACTTTTATTCCCCTAAGTGGAATGTCACTTCTTTAGATTTTGTCAAACACTGCAATCTGAAGATCAGGTTTCTGCCTGCTGTAATCATGTCTCTCTTCCCTGCACACAAGTAAATAAGACTGCAAAAGTAACACTGACAAATCCATGCAGGATTTCAGTGATTTCTACTCCCTCCCCAGTTCAGATTTCTTATTCTTTGCATGATGTTGGATGTCTGTCCTGGATATGGTAACATTCCTTTTTTACAGTCAAGTGGATATGTTCAAAAAGTTGTGAAACAAGGGTTACCCAAAATATAGGAGGGATGGTTCAGTCTGAACACTTCCGCAGATGGTGCACTGCTAGCAATTAAACTTTCCAGACACAACAGACATATTAAAAGCATTTTAGAACTGCTGAAAGAACAAGAGGAAGATTCAGCCATATAAAAAAAAACATGTGGTGAGGGAAGGCAGACACAAGTTATCCTTGCTAGTGGCTTCGCTGTGAGGTTGAGTTATGTCTCTTCAGATGCTTAGCAGGCTGTTTCTGACTGAGTCTGTGCTGTTTCTGTTTGTGCTATGCCCCATATAGTCTTTGTCTTGTAAGCTCTTAAATTCCAGTTTGATGATGCTTTGTTCAGCTCTGTCAGAACCTTCCTTAATTTAATTATCTACATTAACTATATATGAAATGCTGTATAGCATGTGGGTGCTGCAGTGAGCAAGTCTGACATTATTTTTGGTATGCTTGTTAAATGTGGCATGGGACAGGTGAACTGTTTGATGATGAGACTAAGCATCTCTCCTATGAAGTGAAATACTTGTGCCTTGAAAGCTCTTTTTGAAGAGTAATTCAGCAGTAATTGACTAAGGCCCTTTGCAGCAGAGGGAAAGGAGTTGTCTGCAGGTTTTTAGTATTGACTGCACCGGGAGGTAGAGAGGGAAGAATGTTATTTTTCTGGCTTTAGCGCTTATAGGATGCTGTCATGTCTCTAGCTTCTCTTACTTAAAAACTCAGCCAGATTTCTTGCAACCATCTGATATAATGGCCCCAGTACTGCCAATGGCAGTACTTCTATCAGACAGGATTTCTTCTTAGAAAACCTCTTGTATCTGTGGTGGCCTCAACACAATTTCCACTCCAACATGCTGTTTCACTATATTGACTGTTATTCCCCATGTATCATAGCTCACTATCTTGTAGACTCTTGTCTACAAGACAACTTGCATTCAGGACTGGATCTATCGTTACTATAATGACCAAGTAAGCAAAGATCTTGAAATGTGCTGTCATCTCAAGATGTTGAGATAGAAGAACCCAGTAATCCGTATTCCAAATGAACTGAACAGACTGACAGCCTGCCGAAGATCATACAATGAAGCACAGTTGTCGTGGTTTAACCCCAGCCAGCAACTAAGCACCGTGCAGCTGCTCACTCACTCCCCCCCCCCCCCCCCAGTGGGATGGGGGAGAGAATCGGAAGGAAAAAGGTAAAACTCGTGGGTTGAGATAAGAACAGTTTAATAGAAGAGAAAGGAAGAAACTAATAATGATAATAATAACAATAATTAAATTACAATAATAATAAAAGGATGGGAATATACAAAACAAGTGATGCACAATGCAGTTGCTCACCACTCGTCCACCGATGCCCAGTTAGTTCCCAAGCAGCAATCCCCCCCCAGGCCAACTCCCCCTGGTTTATATACCGGGCGTGGCATCACATGGTATGGAATATCCCTTTGGCCAGTTTGGATCAGCTGTCCTGGCTGTGTCCCCTTCCAACTTCTTGTGCCCCTCCAGCCTTCTTGCTGGCTGGGCATGAGAAGCTGAAAAATCCTTGACTTAGTCTAAACACTACTTAGCAACAACTGAAAACATCAGTGTGTTATCAACATTCTTCTCATACTGAATCCAAAACATAACACTGTACCAGCTACTAGAAGGAAAATTAACTCTATCCCAGCTGAAACCAGGACAACAGTGTAAATAATAGATAATGCATCCTCTCTGAAACCCCAGAAATCAGTTTAGTTTCTTAATAAATGATGATTAAAATGTCCTTTAACATTATTAAAGAACATACAGTGATGTTCAGGCAAGAATTTTCTTGACAAAGCAGTAAACGAATGGACCCCTCCTTTGTAAATGCATTCAGGCAATGCCCCAGTTAATATAAGGTCTAATAATCACTAGAATCACACCACCAATTAATCCAAATGTCTTGGCTGCAACCCAGCCATAGTAATGTAGTTCCACCTGACTATCTAAACTCCTTTTGTAGTTGCAGTGGGTCTGATGCTCCCATTCTAATAGAGACAGCGTGTCCACTGAAGGGCCTGACACCGTAGCTTTTTCCCCTTCACGCTTTAGTTGTGCTAAGAGCTACTATGCCTGCTCCAAAGAGCATGCCGCCCTCTGAGTAGACTACTTAAACACAGCTAGCATGTATGTTTCTGTTGCTTTTAACTGCATTCAGTTTGTTGCTGCTATGCCTTCCTGAACAAGGATCTGACTTTTGAAGGGAGCAGCTATACTTCTTACGGGCTTTTTCAAGTCCTTCCTGGGTCATATTTATGATTTTAATAAAAAAAAAAATAAATCTGCGTCAGCTGAACAGTAACACAACTTTCCCTCTTTTCTTCCTCAGCTATTACCTAACGAGGTAACAGAATGGAGAACAAACAGCAAAGCAATGGTGAGATGAAAGAAAATAAGGCAGTGAAGAAAAAAACGGTGAGTGAATTCCCCAAATCTTCCATCAACACATTTGTTTGCTATTTGGGGACTGGAGGCAGAAAATAACTATTTGGAACCTATATGAACACTTGCAGGCACAGGCTCAGTGTCCTAAACATAGGAACGCTGCTGTTGCCTTTCTGCCTTTGGTACCTGGACTGCTAAAGGGCTTAGTGTGAGGCTGCACCACAGGCCTCTCATTTTTTCCTGTGTTTCTCCTTACATGTATGTCTGGTTTTGAACTAGCCAAAAAATGGTTTAGGCAAACCATTCTGGGATTACCTGACTTTAGGACAGGTTAAAGCCTCCCTTTTATGGGAGGGACTCTGTCATTGAGGACAGTGGTAACACTTTGGAGGACAGTTTCTGTGCCTTCAAAAGGAAATTTTGGGAGGGTGTATTCTGTGGAAAAAGGCTTTGATTTTTGTCTCTGACGCCTTTCTTATACAAAACCCGCAAAGCTGTGTATTCATCCCCTTTTTCTTCTTCCGCTCTGACATGTAAGAGGAGAGCAAAATGATGCTTCTTTCCATGGGAACATGGAGATTTGAGCAAGGGGAAGCTGCCAGGATGAAAATTTGTGGGGTACAGAGAGTAGCATGCATTTAGTTTCCCTGTAACTTACTAACGGCAATTGTAAAAGGTCAAAAAATGTGAGTGTGTTAAGGTGAGAAATTATGTACATATTAATCACATGCAGCCATATTATTTGTATTTGAGTATGAACTGGACTACTTGCGCTGTGCTATTTAAAATCAAACTAAAACAAAACACAGGTGTCTGATTCATCTCAAATACACGCCATGTATTTTAGAGGCTTGATTCTCCTAACTTGACTCTTTTACCACTTATGACCATTCAAAGAGATTATAAATGATGTCTGGATCATCTATCTATGCTGACGTTTCTCAATACGTACGATAATTTTACATGTTAATGACTAGCATCCAGCTTTCTATTCAAACGCTGCTCAGCTTGATCTGAGCCAGTGACACTTCAAAGTTGCTGCATCATAAACTGCTTTCAAAACTGCAGTGCTTTATGGCATTACTTATTGTGTCTTTTGGGAGCTCTAAGCTAGTTGTGAGGTATGTAGCATGTCAGAAATGGAAACAGCACAGATTTACACCAATATGAACTGCAGTCATCTGGGAATAGTTCCCAGATGCACTTAAGCTCATCCACTGCCAACTAGAAGGTGTAGTTTAACTCTTAGCAGTGCAAAATCCCCACGTTTGCAAATAGGTACCTTCAAAAATAGTAGCAGAAAGCTTTTGTCTTCCCCAGGTAGCACGCCTAATCACCATCTGTTATGCAGCAGTAGTGTGGCGTGTCAGATCTAAACCTCCCAGGGCCGTGGGATCATCCCTGTGCGGTGTGGTTAACATCTTAATTGGCTACACGTCTTGCGGTATCTTCACTTTCCAGCCTCGGCAACACAGGAAGACTCTTCCCCTCCTCGCTCTAGCCTCTCGCTCACAGAAGGGCAGCCCAGGTTTCCAGGCGGCACCCGCGGCACGGGGTGGTTCCCCAGCCCCTGTTCCACTCGAGGGGTGGGGGGGGGCCGCGATGAACACCCGCTCGTGACATTTCCCTGCCCTGCCTGCGCTGCTGAGGGAAGAGGCCTGCCGGGAAAGCACACGCACGGCGCCGGGCGTGCACGTTTGCCCAAGTTAAGTGCAAGCACTCCGATAAATGGGCTCGGGCTCTTCCATCCTTTGAGCGCTGCCTGCAGCCCCCCCGCCGGGCCGGCGCGCTCCGGCCGCTGACTCTCCCCTGCCCTCCCCTCCCGAGAGCCAGCCATGTCCTCCCCTGGCCGGCGCTGCTAAACCGGGCCAGGGCCGCCGGCCCCGCCGCCCGCCCGGGCACCCCCCGAGCGCCGGGCGCGGCGGCCCCCTCCCGCCCCCCGCCGCCGCCGCCGCCTCCCGCGGCCGCGCCCCCCGCGCTGCCCGGCGGGGATGCGCGGCCGCTGCGCGCCTGCGGCAGCGGCATGGACCGGGCGGCGGGGCCCGAGGCGGCCACGCTGGTGGCGGAGGGAGAGGGGGGCGGCCGCCTCCTCCGCCGCCGCCGCCGCCGCGGGGGCAGGAGCGTAAGTAGCGCGGGGCGGCGTCTCCCCGAGCGTATGTTGTTTTGGGGGCGACCGTCGGTGTGGAAGCGGTGGGCAGTCGGCGGGGCGGGGAGCTCGGCCTAGGCTGCCCGCGCCTCGGGGGCGGTTAGGCGGAGAAGAAGGGGGCGATTTCGGTCCTTTCCCAGCGCGGGGAGGGCAGGGAGGGACAGCGAGGCTGGTGCGCGGCGGCTGTGGGAGCCGGAGTAACTCCCCGCCGCTCCCCCGGGAGCGCGGCGGGGCTCAGGTTGCAGAGCGGCGGCGGCGGCGCCGGCGCCGAGCCCTTCCCCGCTCGGAAAGTTGTTGGTGCCGGTGCAGAAGAGGCCGGCGGCGGGCGGGCGCGGGGGCAGAGCTAAAAATACCGCGGCCGGCGAGCCGGGACCCAGAGGACGGGCGGAGGGCAGCGGCGGGAGAGCGGCCGCCCGCGGGGGCGAGGCGAGCGGCGGTGGGAGCAGAAGGAGGCGAGGGCGCGTCCTGCTTCACCGCTTCTCCCCCAGACCGCCCGTATCGGCAGGTCCTCGGGGGGAGAGGAGCGGAGGTTTCCCTTCTTCTCCCTCCCGCAGCCCCGAGGGCCAGGGCAGCCCGAAGGGCCGCCGTGTCAGCGGGCGCACCTGCCGGGAGCGCCCGGCTTGCGGCGGAGCTTAACGGGCACGGCCGCGCTCTGAGCTGGAGGTGGGCTGCTTGGTGCTTTCCTACGACTGGGTGTCGTTCAGAGGAGCGGGTAAGGTGCTCCAAAGTCCGCCTTCCCACTGTCAGTAGAAAGTCTTAGAAAGAGCCGTTTGAGCATATGAAAACTTCCTTACGTACGCGTGCAATGTTTACCACTTAGGATTGTGCTAAATGTGCATCTGCGAAGGGGGTTATAACTAACTGACCAAAGTACAGTTTTCTAAACTCTGTTTTGAAAACTGAAATGCAAACTGTTGTGCATTTAAAAAAAAAAAAAAAAAGACAATTTAAGACCTATAGTGGCCAACACAAATGCTACGCTGTGTGCTGAACAAGGACGGGAGTTGGGAAAAGCGTTGTTCAGAGCATGGTGCCCCGGGACCCGTGATAAGACCAAAAACGTGGACTTTCACAAGTAAGGAGTTCTCAGGTATCTGGAGGTGTTTGCTGTGAATTGACGTGCAACTTTCCTGACTGAACATTTACTGCTGTGGTGACGTTCACACCTACCTGCCCTTGAGCTGACCGCAGTGACGCATGAGCACATGGATGGCGGGGAAGTCAAGGAACACCTAGGAGGGAGGCGTGGTCGCCTTCTTGTTTCCCAGTCACTGTAAAACACATTGGGGTTTTTTTTTCTTCCCCTTTCCTATTGTTAATGTTGCCAGAGCGTTAATATTTTTTTGAGCAACAGTTTGATTTTTTTTTTTTTTTTCATTCTTGCTTCATTGTGCTTTCATCTTTTATCTGGCATTGCTGAAGCCTGAGCAAATATTTAAAATGGTGTGTGAGGAGACAGGTCATGGGGGAGTTGAAGTTTGTGTTCTAAGAACTGTAAAACTCTGAATCGAGTAAGTCTGAGGTTTTCTGCAGCAGGCTGTATACTTGAGAAATTCTTCGTATTGAAGTAGGCTCGAAACCCAGCTATTTGCAACACTTGAAAATGAAGTGCATGTGGGGTTTTCCGGTTTGGCAGTACTTCCATGATTTGTTCTGCATTATCTTCCACTTAGCCTTTTGGGCATATAATTTGCCTGTGCTGAAAGGTTTAAGCATTCACTGGAGTTTTTAACGAGCACTAGGCTATATGATCCGAATCATTTTGTTTGCAGGATTTTTCTGATGGGTCTAACGTTGTTAGAGTAGAGCCCTTTAGCAATGTTGCATCAAGGTTACCACATAGCACTTGTGAACTTGCGCTTATCATTTGTGAACCCTTTGGGAGCAGCCTGGTAGACCTCCAGGAATATTCTCCTCAGCATCGTTGGTTCAGAGGAGCAGTGATTTCTCCTAAGTGTAGGAACACTTGTGCATAGTAGAGAACTAATGGGCACCTAATATGAGGTGTTATCACCAGAAGCTAAATAAAGCCTTATGTCAAAATTTCTACTCTTTGCTACCAAAGTAATGGTGCAAAGCTCTGTGTGTGTGTGGCAGGTTCATTTTAAGAAGCTGGCTAATAACAAGAAATTGTATTTGGCTTATGTAATGAACTCAGTGGGATCTATTTCTTACAGAGGCTTTTTTCCTCCTGTACACTTCCTCCTGACCTGACCGAAAACAGGCTGGTTAATGAACTGTGTAATCTCTTAAAAAGTTCTCACATCATGTGGAAGAAGTTAAAAACACTCAGCTGTCCCACAGGGCATGCTTTGAGCCCTCAGGAGTGACAGTTACGGAGCGTGGCATAGCCCACATGTGCTGGGTTGTACGCTGCAGTCCCTGCCCTGGCACCCGAGTATCTCACCCCTTCTTCACGGATCATAGTGAGTCTGCGACGACGGTGTGGAACATGAGCTCTGGCACATGCTAACAACCACGGTGCGTTCGCTTGCCATGCTGCGCCTGTGAGGCTGGTGGAGCTCGGTACAGTCCATCATCACTGCTGCTATGCCATGTGCTAGCTACACAGACCTAGTTCATGCCCTAAATCTTCATTTTCCAAGGTGAATATACAGCTTTGTGCAGTTGACGGAATGTATAGACTCATTAACCTGTCGTGTCTGCTCTAAGTGATACAACTGAAGCTGAGTTTATTAGGCCTGCTTAAGCAGGTCTGTCTCCTTTTGAAAGGATTGAGGCTTCCTTTTGAAGTGATGAGGCTGGGCATAAAATGACAGTGAGCTGTGCCTGAAATTCTAGATTCTTAGCAGAGGTTTGTTTGTTGTTTTATTTTTAAATTCAAAACACATTAAAAAGCCACCTACTTCAACGTATTCAGAGGTCAAGAAAGATGAGTTGTTTTCCATGATCTACAAAACGACATTCACAACTGACCAGCCACCAAAGCACTAATATCTTTTGGGAATGGCAATGGTCACTTCTGCCTCTCTCTCTAATCCAGCAGGAGAACTGAGTGGCAGAAAGAGTAATACTGGGGAAGGTGGAAAGGACCCTGAAATGCGAAATCTCTCAAATCAAAGCAGTCTTACCTTTTATTCAACAGCTGATGTGGAAGAAGAAATTGTTAGCGGAGGTGGGCTAAAAACAGGATGAGGGGGATGGAGGGAGCAGACCTGAGAAGGGAAAGGTACAGGTGTGTCGCTGGGGAAAAACGGCAAATAGTGTCTCCACTGTAGAGTGTGTGCGTGTGGCAGCAATTACGGTTGGAGACTTGCATTTGGGTTACAAAACCTAGTTTGTAGGCATCATTTTGATTTTTTTGGTCACAATTTCACTAATCCTGGTACTCATGGGAGTGGGGGGTGCACCATCTCACAGGTTTTTACCGAAGTCAGGTCTACCCAGAGACCTGTTGCATCAAATATATGCTTCTCCTTGCTTCGTTGTGTTACTGGTATGTTGCCAACAGTTTCCTTTGCCGAGAATATGCTTCTCCGGCATTTTGCTTTTTGGTGTGGGTGCTGCTGGGATGCTTGCAGCAAAAATCTGTGAGGTTGAAAGAAGTTAAAATGTTCACTTGTGTTGAAAGAAGCTCAAATGTTCACTTATGCCTTGGTAAATGTTAACTGAGATGCTGTCACTTCAAATTTACTGTTCCTTGGATCGCAGCAAGGGGAAGTGTTTCAGGCCATTATTCTGCAGCAAGGACATCTGCCTGCAGGAGCTATGCAAGATAGCATAAGGAGTGTCTAAAACCTGCGGTACGTTAATTTAAAGTATACTAACAATGGCTGCATCTTTTCTTTGTTTTTCAGAATTGGTCTGGGAGTCTTATTGTAGCCTCTTTAACTGGTGCTTTTGGGTCGTCTTTTCTTTATGGTTACAATCTCTCGGTGGTGAACGCTCCTGCAGCGGTAAGTGACTGACAGAACTGGAATTTAGTATCAGTAGAGGGCAGCCTTGGCCAGCTCTTCTGCGCTCCTCAACATCCTGCCTTTATAATCCTCCTGATGTTGTAGACGACGTTAAATCTCGTGTGATAACTGAAAGCTTCTTTCTGCTGTCCGTGAGATTTTCACATAAGTTCAGTAGCTGTCAGGAAACTAAACACCGCTGTTGAGGTGAGTGGGTGCACGTGGTTTGCTTCTCGCCCAGACTAATGCTAAACCTTCTTGCACACTTTTGCATGATAAGGTATTTTTAATGGTCTGTCTTTCCAACTAGTGAGTATTTGGTGGCCTTATGCACATGTTCAGCAACTTCTGTCCGCATCATTCAGTTCTGGAGGGTTGCACAACATTTCATTCCCACAGTACTGATATTATAAATAATGCCTCTGGCTTCCTCTTGAATAATGGGCCTCCTCTTCTGCGTTTCGTGGTGATGCCTTGTTTGATTCGGAATTCAAAACTGCTGTGTTGGCCATCTGTTGGCTGCAACATATGGAATAGATTTGATGAATAGAGTACTGTGAAATCAGTGTGCAATGTTTGGGTGATTTCATTAAAATACGAGTTATCACAAATGGAAATCTGAACATTTTGTTTTTACACTGGTGTACTAGAGATCCTCTTAATTCAGTCAAGCACAGCAGCAAGCAATTCAGTGGGGCTGCAAGCAATGCTATTTTGAAAAAGTAGCTAGTACATTTTGGGAACTTACTGTGGAAATTCCATTTCAAAATAGTTCCTTTCCAAAGCTAAGCTCCTTCTTTTACGGAAATCTCTTATTAAAATGTGTGGCTAGGTTTCCACCTAAACAGGTTGGTCACATTAAAAATGGATGGAATGTTTATGTAAATAATGAAAGAAGAATTTTTTTTTTAACTTATGTTTCCTATGTGCCAGCTCATCAAACTGCAGGAGAATACCCCTGCAGTTCTCACCAGTGAACTTTACTGCAGGTTATCTTGTAAGGTAGAGTCAGTCCAAGTTCCTTTTTGTTGCAAGGGGGGAATAAACTGTACCAGCTCTGCTCAGAGCGGAGATCGCTTCCCACTCAGTCCCCTGCTTTTCCGTGGGGAGGAGCAGTGGCCCATCGCAGGTGTGCTTCCCCCTGCGCACAGCACCTGACCACACAAGAAACAGAATGAGAAGTCTCCATGGGCTTGTACAAAGAGTTACCAGAATTTATTAAAAACGTATGGGAGCAGTAGGAAAACAAATGCTTTAACTGAATACAAGTTGAAGCTGTCTTTTTCTGAGCTGAATTTCTACAATTCATTTCATGGACCGATTGTGGGTAAGGTCTGTAGAACAATGATGTGCTTTGCGCTCTGTGCGGGAAGCGAAGTCTCTGTTACTGCCACGCAGCGCTTGCCTCCTTCCTGCGGGCAGCTGCAGCTCTGCATTCCTTTTAGAGCTGAAACAGGGAAAATGAGACTATTGCAAAAATGTATAGCCTGCTGTGTCAGCCAGTTCAATAGTTGTCACTGTGCGTGAGTGACCTTCATAACTATGGGTAAGGTCTTTTTTCTTCTTTAAAGACCAGCTCATCTCTTCCCTTGATGTAAGTCATTTACAGTTACAGAGAAAAGGAAAATATTTGCCTTAGATTTAAAATATATCCCTTATATTTATGTATATAAAAAAATATATATATCCCTTATATTCCCCTTGTATTTCCCACCCTAGCGCTACTACCTTAATGAACTGAGGCAGCAGAATACTAGATACCGGCATCGGTCAGCTACTGTTCCTTGTAGACTTTGGTTAGCGGCTAAAATTTTTGTATACAGGTTTATGCCATTAACGTTGTTCAGACAACTGATTAAAATCCCAGAGGAGCCTTTCCACAGAATTCAATGGATTAAAATCCAGTGGATTTGTTGGATCAGATTTGTTTTGTTTCATGTGCAAGTCCTCAAAACCTGTATGTGTTAGTAGCTTCCCATTTATTGGCAGTGGGCATCCAGACACAGGTGATGTATATGCCAGCACATTTATCTGTTACTATTGAGTGTGGTAGTTTGTACTTTCTTTTCTTGAATATTTGCAGTTACCTGATGTCTCCTGATAAATAACAAAGCTGTGCTGAGAAAATTAGTTAGAAGGGGAGAATAATTTGCATGCTATTTTTAGCCATTGTCATTAGCAAGAAATGCTAATAGTGTTCTAAAAATGTTTTCTCTTAGTATTCATTACTATCAGAAATGAACTTCAAATAAATAAGAAGATATCTGAATCTAAATATAATCTGGGTATTGGTGTTAAAGAGGTAAGATGTATTACTTGATTTAATGGCAGGTTCATTTGGAAGTTTACTGTAAGATTCTTCTAAATGGACCAAGCACCAAATTGACTTTTTTTTTCTTTCTGTGTTTTTTTTCTGTCTGTTTGTATAGAAACATGTAAGATAGGATGGGAGAAACATCCCTGTCCTCCTTTTAATTCAGGGCACAAGAGGCCTACTAGAAACTTGACAGGAAGACAGTATGTGATACGTTCTACCTCCACCTTTTTTGGGTACTGTGCAGGTGGAGAGGTGGTGTTTCAAACTAAATAAAGTCCTCAAATCGAATAGTCCCTGTGTCCAAGGCTGGAATGCTTAAAATTTGAAATTCCTAGTTTGAACAGGGAAAATGTGGTGGTAGGCTTATACTGCTGAGTCCTGCCCCAGGATAATTTAGTACTTATGATATGCTGGAGGAAATATGAGAAGAAACTGGAGACAAGTGCCAATATTAAACTTCATGATACTGTAGAGCTTGTCAGGGAGCAGTGACACAGAATGGGTGAGAGCGTTACACAAGCGTGCTGTGCCCTTCTGCAGTAGTGACCACCTGGTACTGTGTCCTTGCCAGACCATCAGACACCACGGTGGCATTGGAACTTTGCTTGTTTTTGAAATGGGAACAGCATAAAAATGAGGAAGCTTGACTAAAAAGAAAGTACATAGGCAATGTCTCTGCAGGCGATACAGAGACTATGTAAAAATGTCATACTAGAGCTATGACATCTTTACCTTTTTGAAAGATGAAGAAACTTTGGTGTAATAAACATCAAGGAAGGGAAGTTGTTAGAAGGCATCCTTCAAAAACCTGCAGTTGTGCTCATGTGAGGAAAGCAGGAAAAGAATATAAACTCTGGCATATTGAAGGCTGAAAAAGTGAGCTGGTCCTGGCGTTTGGGTACTTTCAGCAGGCACAAAAAATGTCCAGACAGAGCGCTTTGGGATATAAGGCTGATAGATGAAGCTGAAAAAGGGTGTTCAGAAAATACAAGGACAAGAAACCTGAATTAATGTTTTGAGTTGGAAAACTCTGGGAAGTCCCACGCTGGAACCTTCTTTATAGGGGATGTATTGGAGAAGCTGAAATGTCAGTAGAGATATGGAATAAAATTAGTGACAATTTTGTGTCAGGTTGCCAAAATACCTTAACATTTGTTCAAGACTGAAAAAAACCCTCAAAATACAGGCTTCGTATGACAGTTCAGCTTCTTTTTAAATAGCCTCAGTAACAGAGAGACTGAGAGGTTTAATGCGACTCTAAGAAAAAAGTAGTTTTTAGGGGGAAAACTTGGAACATAATGTTAAGAATTAGTTATTTGTACCTGACAAACTAGCAGAAACTGTAGTAGAAAAGTAAGAATTCGGGGAAAAGCTGGCATGGCTTTTGCAAAGGAGAACTGTGGCTCAGGCATCTGTCAGAGTTCTCCAGAGATTCAAGAGGCACTTGGACTTTCAAAAGATAGCCTGGAAGGGCCCTTATGGAAGGCTCTTAAGGAAATTAAGCTGCCATGGGAGAAAAGTGTAGGTCTCGGGATAGCTGAAGAGTTAGAAGACAGGTCTCAGGTTTTCATTTCTTAAGAGAACCAGCTTGTCCTGCAGGTAGATTCGTGTCAGGGTCTTAGGTGTCTGATTTTGTGTTTGAAACATCTTCCATTACTGAAAAGAAACTGTGTACCTTGTTTAGCAGCCTGAACTTCATTCAAAAAGCGAAGGGGAGAAGCTATAACGTACTTATGAAAGTGATTTGGGATTCTTGATTTTAACAGTGTCAGACAACTAGGTCTTTTTGACTGATACTGTGGGCTTTTTTTTCCCCATCAGTATCACACTGAAAGCTGTCAGGTTTTGCCTCCCTCCTCTAACAGTTATTTGTCTTGACTGTAAATTCTTTGGGAGAAGAATGTTAACTTTCATTGCTTGGCTTAGTAGGTCCTTGATTTTGTGTGGCTGCCAGATGTGGTAGTGTCATAAATACAATGCAAAAGTGGACACAGCCTCCCTTCTTCCCTCAGTCCATGAAAGCTGATTGTTCTCAGTTCACTCTATCTTTTTTCTAGTGTTATGCTAAAGAATTTGTAGAATCACTCACTTCTACAATACTGGCCTTTTGGAAGAAAATAGACTAATGAAAGGCATTTAATTTTGAGCCAATCTGAGATCTGCATTCTGGGACTGAAATACAAAATAGAGATGGTAAATGTTGTTTCATGGTAAGCGCAGTGTAGGGTTTTGCCAAAAGGATTCCTACTTCTATAACTTTTAAAGCATCCTTAAAAATCTTCCAGGGAATTTCCTAAGTTACATGTGAACTCCCACACACAGCCCCCCAAACCTATCAACATATGGCTTTTGGTGCTGTGTCCTGTAAGACAAGCCAAACTCTTCTCTTGATGTCAGTCATGTTGCCATCTGGCAGGAGTTGGTTGTAACTCCTTTCTTCTTCGTTACCTTTGCGTTTCTGCCAATTCACCAACTTCAAGACATTTTTGCCTCTACCTGCTACTGGAGACTCCCTTTCCTCCCTTCCCAAGTTATTGGCACTATAGATCCATTAAAAAGCAGTAAAACTATTTGCTCTTAACATAAGACTCTGAGTAATGATCATTGACTAATGGTAGTTAGCATTTAAGAATTTGTGCATGTTGTTTTTTTAAACGTCATGGCAAATGCTAGGTAGTGCAGTTTTCCATGGCTTGTTATCGTGGTTTAGCCCCAGCCAGCAACTAAGCACCATAGAGCTGCTCACTCACTCTCCCCCCTGGTGAGGTGGGGGAGAGAATTGGAAGAGTAAAAGTGAGAAAACTTGTGGGCTGAGATAAAGGCAGTTTAATAGGTAAAGCAAAACAAGGAGTTCATTCACCACTTCCCATTTGCATGCAGGTGTTCAGCCATCTCCAGGAAACCAGGGGTCCATCACATGTAATGGTGACTTGGGAAGACAAACGCCATCACTCTGAAAGTGTCCCCCCCACTTCCTTCTTCTTTCCCCAGCTTTACCTGCTGAGCCTGACGTCCTATGGTCTGGAATATCCCTCTGTTCAGTTGGGGTCAGCTGTCCCCGCTGTGTCCCCTCCCAACTCCTTGTGCCCCCCCAGCCTGCTCCATGGCGGGGAGGTGTGAGAAGCAGAAAAGGCCTGGACTCTGTGTGTGAGCACTGCTCAGCAATAACAAAAACATCTCAGCATTATCAACACTGTTTCCAGCACAAATCCAAAACATAGTCCCATAGTAGCTCCTGTGAAAAAAGTTAACTCTGTCCCAGCTGAAACCAGCACACTTGTCTAAAAAACTGTTACACTAGGTTGTGATAGGTCACCTGCCTGAGGTTAAGAGTGCGTACATGAGCAGTGAGCGGAGCTCAGCTGGTGTGCAGTACCTTGCCACCCGTGGTGTGATTTTTGTGGAGTCTCCCTCCTTAGAGATATTTAAAAACCTCCAGGCATGGTCCTGGGCAAGTGGCTCTAGGTGGCCCTACTTGAGCAGGGGGGTTGGACAAGATGGCCTCCAGAGGTCCTTCCAGCATCACCCATTCTGTGATTCTGTGTCTGAGCCCTTAGCCCCAGTTCAGGCTGAAATGTTTATATATGTGTACACAGTAAGGCTAGAACACACAGTTGTTAGTGGTATACTGATAACCTATATAGTAACATCCTTGCTTTATAGGAGTTTCTCTTTTATAAGCCTCTTCTACATTCATGTCTACTTGTGGTTTTTTTCCCCACCTTATTTATGACCAGCATGTAGTTAAATGTATATATGCTTTGGCTGGTTCAGTTAGTCTGTATTGCAGTTGCATCTAGAAGTGAGGCCCCGTTTTTTGGAGGAGGGAGATAGAAGAGCAAGGGTGATTCCTGCAAGCAAGCTACTGGGTTTTTTTATTCTGTTTCTCTCAGTTGTGTTTTTTAAAGTGTAATATTTTACATGTATTGTTATCGTGTATTTTCTTTCAGTATATCAAGAAGTTTTACAATGAAACTTGGGAAAGAAGATACGGCTTCTCGGTGGATGAAAGCACACTGACTCTCCTCTGGTCCATAACTGTTTCTATTTTTGCCATTGGTGGCCTTGTGGGTGCCATTATTGTTACCCCAATTGTGAAGTTCTTCGGACGGTAAGTGTTGGAAAACTTGTATTTTCTAAAGCAGTTTCTCACTTAGTCTCTCTAGAAGGCTTTACTTCTATTTTTTTTAAAAACACTCTTCACCAGAATGCAAATTTAAACAACTTCAAATTATGAAAGCTCATTTCTAAGAGTTCCGAATTTCCAAGAGTAAAATTAGTACCTTTCTCTCTGGCCTTACTGTGCATCATTTGAGTCACAGAAGCCATTTGCTCTGAATGGGCAGTGGGCTGAGATGTCACGTTGAATTGTCAAGAGTACAAAAGGAAAATACCATAAAATAGGGAAGATTTTACAAAGGATTGGCAGATTCTTTTTTCATGAGTCTGCTGGGTATCTTACTGTACACAAGTAAAGCTATCAACATGTCTCATTTGCTTCTCAACAACATTTGTTGTCATGCAGTAATAAAAATTTGCTCTTTTTTTTTTCTTTCTTATGTCAACTTAAAATACAGTTTGAAGAACTAAACTATGGTGAAGTTTGTGTTTGGTCTTCCCCAAGCTTGGGGATGCCTTCCCTGCTCTATGCAATGCAGTATTTGACCAAGTCTTGACCATAGAGAATATGAGTATTTTAAGAATGTTTCTGCTGGTGTGCGTTTGCATTTTTGCTGCAGGTACTAACTAGATATTTCTGTCAAATTTTTGTTTCATACAGTCTTCCAAAGAGAATTTTAAAAGTAATTTGTAATTTACCTATATTTAGAAGGGTATGAAATAAAAGCCATTACAGCATTCATCTTAGCTGCTCATTTGGCTTTTCCTTAATTGTAAATTCTATATAATTTTAAATTTTTGCTCAGTTAAATCACTGGAGAAGGTCATCATGGAGGCTTAAATATAAGCGTCCACCTCCACTGTTCTTACTTTTCTGTTCTACATTTTGACTATTTCCTTCACTTTGGATTGTACTCTCCTAGGACCATTTGTCATTGTCCCAACTCTTCCACATCCCATTTTTCACCTCAAAGAGCATGTTTTCAGGTTCTTCCATTTCATGCTTACAGCAAGTCAGTATTCTCTGCTCTGTAAGTCTATTATCCTTCCTTCATTAATTTATTCTGTCCATTCACTTCACCATTTGATTTTTCAATTCTTAAATATTTTTCATAGTCACATTATTTTTTTTAGGTTTCCAATTTCTTCTGCCAAATCATCAATTTGGCTTTTACACACTTCTTAAAATATGAAACTATGCCTGACTCAGACTGATTAATTCCCAGAATTGTCACTGCGTCTTCTTTACTTTATAAAAAAGTAAAGTAAAAAATGGGTTCAGAGAAGGCTTGAATTTTTAGTAAAGTGTAGAACAGCTTTGTATGCAAGTTTGTTTAAGTGGTGGCTGATCTCAGACATATATATACACCACTTTGATGGGAGCAGATCATATTTCCAGGACAGAGATTTAAAGCTTGCAGACTCTGCCCCTGTTTATTATGTTTATCCCTGTTAAACCATGAAAACAGCTCTCTTACAGATATGGTGTACGAGTACTTGATTAGAGATGGGAAGGGATTGCGTCTCAGTGACACTGGATATAGGCTGCTCATCGAAGTATGGGGTTTGAGTTTGCTGTTCCAACTGCAGTGTGTTCATCTGGTCTAGGAAACCAGACTGACATATCAGTATGGTAATTGAGAAGCACATTATGAAGTGTTGACAGAACAATAAAATACTTCACTGTTAAACTGTTCAAGTGTAGGTTGGAGGGTTGTATGTATGATGAAGCTGAGCTCCATTTACACTGACACAGAATGATGAACTAAAGGGGATCAAAAGCATTAGTCAGAAATAATGTATGACTTTAAAAAGAGCACTCTTGAATCATATCACTCTAAGATTAATAACATGATTTCCAAATTGCCGGATTCCTAGGCCCTACTTGCTTTAAGAGAGATGTAGAGTAAGTTTTTCAAAGAGAGCCTTCATCCACATAAGCATAAATTCCATGTTCAGATGTGGCTTTGACACTTCATAATTTAAATTCTCTTCTTCTACCAAAGAGCAGCTGCTGTTGCATATCCTGAACACCCAGATTGGGCGATATGGTCAGTGGATTGCTTAGGCCACTGCTGGGGAGGCAGTTGCATGAGAGGGACAAGGCCTTCCCTCAAGCACAGTGAATCATTTTGAGTATGAAGCAATTAAGGGAATTTATCTGGATTATCTTAGTAATGCTACCACTTTGTTATTCTGAAGTCATCTACTGTAGTTGAAATGGTGATCCAGTATTCAATCTGTTACTGGCTTTTATTTAAACACCTAGTTTAAAGAACACACAGCTTGTTATTTAAACACCTTGTTTCCTTACTATACTTTTTGTATAAGGTATCGTATTTGCTCCCAAGTGGAGCTTCTAGAGTCTTTCTTATTACTGAATTTTGAGACAACAGTATGTTTTTGACGCAACTTTAATTATATCATTTTCCTAGTTGCAAGTTTTAGACAAAAAGATTATTAATTCAAATCCGTAACTAAAGTTATTGCAGCCATGGAGGGCACGTAGTCACTAGGATTCTGTTCTGGCCTCTGGAACTATCCAATATCATGAGAGTAAATGAAAACCTTGAAATCAGAAGAGATTAATCATATGTGGTTTTGCAAAAAGCCAAAGGCAATTCTGAGGAAGAGATTCTCAAGTGTTTTTAATATCCAAAATACCTATAAAAGAAAAAGGCAGATAAAATCCTTAAACCTTAGCTCTACCTGTGTCTAGCTGATGGGTGAACTGCCTGTCTCGGCTGGGATGCTTATAGGAACTGATTTCTACTGAGCAAATGGCTTTTCTGACTACTTCAGATTGAGTACAGGATTGGAAGTTACATTCCTGCAGCAGTATGGATAGTCAGTCTTAGAGAGAACCATTTTTGGCACTAAGTTGCAAAACTTACTGTTTGGCTTAGGATGCAGCTGTGACAAATGTTCTGTGCTCAATCAGAAGTTTTTGAAAGCATCTTTTGGAATTCATAAATGCTTTATTTCTTTTGGCTGGAGAGAATTCTGAATTATTTGAATGGAAGGAATAAAAATCTTCGTATCTAAATGAATGCTAGTCTAGTATTTTTAGTGCAGTAGCTGCAGCAGAACGGTGTGGGGCTCTGGACTGGAACTTGAGTCCAGCTTCCCTTTCCAAGGTCTGGCACTGTTAGCTTTAGGTTGAGTCCACTTTGCTGTCTATTCCTCTGTTACCCAGTTACAGAAATAGGGATATTGGTGTGCTCTATGACCTTCAGCAAGACTGAAAAATGAAATGTGCTATGTGAGAACTAGGTATGATATTTATACTTCAATAGATTTCATGTACCACTTGGATAGTTGCTTGATCAGTGTGTGATTTAGAATGCGAGAGAAACAATTAGGCTGACCAGCACATCAGTGTGTGTCTCTTCTTATGGTGGCTTAGTGTTGAAGTTTGCATGTTTACACTTTGTAAGTGTGGTGAGCACAGTTATCTGGCAAGATTGGTTGGACTTTCCAAAGGGAAAGTGTCTGCTGTGGTGCTTTATGAAGTGTGGTATCTTTATATCACTCACATTAGAGCTATACAAGCAGTGGTTTGTTGGTTTTTTTTGATTCGTTTCTTTTTCCTGTGCCTTGCTGCTAAGGTAATATAGTTTTGGCCTATGTCACCAGGAAAGGATAGGGTTTTTTATGATTGTAGCAATTTTGAGTATAACATGACCTGACTGGAAGTAAACTCAGACAGCACGGGGAGTTTTGCTGTATTTTTTTCTTTGGAGCTATGATGAGAAGTTGTTCTCACTGTTTATGTCTGTGGTGGCTTGGCCCCACCTGGCAGCCAAGCACCCACCCAGCTGCTCGTCACTCCCCACCCCTCAAGTGGGACAGGGGACTGGGGAGAAATAGGAACAGGAGTGAGAAGACTCATGGGTCAAACTAAAGAAAGGGAAAACACCAGTTAGTCACAGGCAAAACAGGCCCAACTTGGGGAATTTAACTTAATTTATTGCCAGTTAGCATAAATATTTAATTACTGCTCAGGTACTAGGAAACAAGGCGAACATTAGGACACCTTTCCTCCCACTTTCCCAGGCTGAACATCACTCCAGGCTCCTCTCCTCCTTCTTGGTACCGTGGCAGGTCACACTCAGTCCCTTTAGTGAGAGAATGGGCAGTGCAGGGGGTTGGGGTCAGTGCATAGCAACTTCTCTCCGCTGCTCCTTGCTTCTCACTCTTCTCCTATACTCCTGCATGGGTCGTCCATGGGCCACAGTCCCTCTGGGGATGTACCTGCTCAGTCCTGGAGCACCTTCTCCTCCATTGACCTTGTTACTGCCTCATTCCATCTTCTCACAGAAGCCGCCCTTGCAGCCCCTTCACTTCCAAAAACTTGCCACAGCCAGCCAGCACAGTGTTTTCATTACCAAAAATTTACATGCTTTATATAGTAATACTCTAAACAGCATGTTACTTTCTTGTTTTCATTTTTTTCAATGCAGCAAAGGCAAAATCCTTTGGTTTTATCTTGGTTAGTTAGGCTGCGCTTTTCTGTTCATTGCTGCATAGCGTGAGGGGCTGCTTATTTAATTTAAAGAAGAGGAAAGTAATATCTTCAGATGAATGTATAGCACTTGTTTGACCTGAATGAACGTTTTGTTTCTGCTTTTGGCATTACTTATACCACTTCAGCCCTCTCAAATTATATCTGAAAAATCTGTTTCAAATGGTAAAATCATCACTCTTGACAGCTCTGTTGTATAAACATGTACTTTAAATGAGCTGTATCTTATTTTTTGATCTTCAAACCATGTTATTCATTCAGTGTTCAAAAATCACTAGAAGGCAGGAAAAGTAATTAAAAATACAAGTATTAAAAATATCTCCTATCAAAAATGTATTGATCTGTTGTGAGAAGTTGGATAACTTGTTCAATGGGTGGGAGATTACCAGTTGGTACTGATGTGTTGCATTTGAGAAGAATGAGGACTGCTGGGTCGGTTTGTTACCTGTTTTGGAAAAGAAAAGGGTAGACAGCCTTCCTGGTCATTCCTCTTCTTTTTCATGGAAATTACAATATATAGAGATTGAAAATTCACTGAGAATACTTACAAATTTAATACCACTTCAGGTTTCTAATAAAATTGGTGTGTTCTTAGCCTGTGTCATTTACTGTCAAAGTTAATGGATTCCTCATAATTTACATCATCAGTGATGTTTATCTCCAGGTAAATTTGTTTTCAGATCAGTTGTTTCTCTCATATGTTGTTGTGAGTGGGATTGGAGGCTTCACTATTGAGCCGTACCTGTAGAGCCGAACCAAGACTGTGCTTAATTATGTGACTGCAAAACCTGGTAAAGACAAAGCTCTGTTGCTTTACCATGTATAGCTAAGTGAGGTGACTCACAGATGGAAAGCATTAGGTTACGATCATTCTCTTGCCACATAATTGCAAAAATTATGGTGTTTTGTCTTGTGTTAGATCATATTCTATGCAAAGCAGCTATCTTGTTGTGGTGTGCTCTAAAGAGGCCACCACATCACCAGCAGATATCCCTGGGACTTTGCCTGGGAATCGTAAGAAATTTTTCAGTCACTCTCAACGCTGAACCAGGTGATAATGGCTTCTCCAGCCATTCACCTGCAGGCTGTAACTTAGCAAAAAGCCACTTAAATCCATATTTGTGGAGAGGTGTGTATAAGGCAGCAGTGATTCTCTATGAGTTCTGGGTGGGTTTTCTACTTAATCTGTCAATAGAGAATCATTGCATCACAGCTATTGATCTAGTATCTTTAACCACTCTTCTTCCATGTGTTCAGGAAATGAGACCTTGACTGTCAGTGTTTGAATCTGACTGTCAAAGGCCCATGAAATCCTCAATATCATTTCTTTTGTAAAGTATTTCCTTCTGCAGAAGTTGTGAGACTTACGAGTCACTTTTGAATTAATGAGTCCCTCAAACTTGAGCATAAAGTTCTGAAAGATGAAAACTGTAAGAAATATAGCTGTTGATATAGTACGAATGAGAAATTGAGTTGTTTTGAAATTTTTAAAATATATTTTTGTGATTTTGTCTGTATTTTTTAACAAAGTAATAATTTTCCGTAAACAGTATTTATTTTCTTTGAAAGAAATATTTTTTTCATGTTCTATTTGACTGCTATAGAATGAAATAATTTAAAAATTGGGAAAAAAAAAGATGTAAATCTATGTTTTGATTAATTTCAACAATTTTTGGAAAAGGGTTGATTTTTATCACTCATGTGAGCCCAAGCGTTTTTTCTAACTCTACAGGTAGTAAGTAATTTTGCTCAATGTATGTTTTTAATATCATGGATTTAAGGATGAATTATAATGACATAAATATGTCAGTGTTGGGAAGTTCTCAAAATGTCAGAAACTGTATGTAGCATAAAAATGCCTGTAGTTATATCAGCTTATTGCTATCTGAAGTATGTTTTCTGGTTCCTACATAGATACATTTACGCAGAGTATGCTTGTTTATATTTATATACAGTCTCAGGCATGGCACTTGGGTTCTTAGGATGTGTAGGATGGCTAATTGCCATGCCTTTGAAGTACAGCTTTTTAGTTAACTGTGACATGTTTTGTTTTAAAGCTCTGGTATAGGTTTGGAACTGTATGCATTTGGGGATAGTACTGTATTTTGGAACTCTACACAGAGTGTAGAGTTTGTTTGTTAGGCACTTTTTGTTTTTATTTATGGATATTTAAGAATAATAGCCTAGTGCTTTGAATATGACTAGATTTAACTGTCGTGATGCTGGTATCTACATAAAATGTCTCTTCCTTTTAGGAAACGTACATTGCTGCTCAATAATCTGTTTGCAGTGACAGCTGCATTGTTGATGTCCCTTTCCTTGTTGGCGGGGTCATTTGAAATGCTCATACTGGGCCGCATTATAATGGGTGTTGATGCAGGTAAGCTTTTATCACGCTGTACATATCCAAAATGCTTGCGCCATGCATAATCTTTCTCATCTCCCCCAGTTAGATCTTTCTTTACATTAAAGAGGCGTTTCAGGGACTAGCCACACTGATTTCACTGGGACAAAACAGCAGACTAAGGGTTGGAGGATCTGATGTTTGGAGAAGACACTGGAATGGATGCTAGCCGCTGCTGTCCACCCTGGTTGTTCCTCCCTCTTTCCTCCTCCAGCCCCAGTAGAGCGTATCTGTCTTCATGCCATGAAAATCCTTTGGCTGGGAGGGTGTCGTCTATTTGTTAAAGCTGCTTGCTGCTTTGTGTTTAGAAGTTGTTGGATCCCATGCTAATACCAGTAGGATTAAGTGGAAGGTTTGGTACATCATCATTTGCCCCTAGCAGCATGGTATTCCTGGTTTAAAAGTAAATCGTGGAGGCACTGCTGCACCAGAATAGTCTTGCAGCTAGCAGTGAGGTTCTCAGCAACTTCACAGGTTGCTAGATGTTGAAAACTATTTACCTAATATGGAGACAGACTTGATGAATTAAGATGGTTTTACACTCTCAGTGTAATTTCCTGACTCTAAACAATGGGAAGTGCTTTGACTTTTGCATCACTAAGCCCCCTTTCTGGCAAGCTTTGGCTGTGTTGTTAGTAAGCACAAACTGTGGTTGTTTGAAACTGGATGTGTCCATCACTTGCAATGTGAAGTTCATGCGTAATTTTAGTGCTGACTGCTAATTTTTGTCTCAGATTACCACCAAATGACTAAAACTCTGGAGCTGTGTAAATACTGTCAGTGTACTAACTAATCCAGACGGGACAGACCAGAGAGTCCTGTTTAATTCAAAATTCCCTCGGGCTAAATTAAGGTGAAACAACACCAAACGATCAGTTAAAGATTTTATTCATGACAGAAGCAAACTGAACTGGAGAGGCGTGGTAGTAGGTGACAGGGTTTCTCACAACAGGAATTGGCATAGGACTACTTCTGTAAACCGTGTAACCCAGGGTAACCATATACATCAATTCAGGGAACAAGGAGATCCCTCCAGTTGAGTCATGAGGTTCAGAGCAGACCCCCTTGCTTTCTAGACTCCTCCTCAGAGAAGGGCCCAGGGGCAGCTGGATCTACCCTTAGTCTCAGACTTGGCCAATGGTTTATATCTTGAAATGGATGAGGTGTGGAAAAGGAAAAGGAAAGAGAGAAGAAGACAGAGAGAGAAAAAGGAAGAGAGAAAGATTTCACCGGTCCTGGGTCCAGCGTCGATTCAGTCAGCCGAGGGGTCCAGTCCCGGTGGGCTTGCGCTCCCGGGGCTTCAGTTTGTGTCCTTTTATCATCCTTGCCCCTCCTTTGGGCAGGCACCCGAACTGTCAGGCTAATGAGCAGTTTGTGAGCCTTTGGGCTTGGGGGTCGTTTGTGGAGTAATTTCTCCTTCCCTGCAGACATGGCCATTGTTTGATCTTTGTATCAGAACAGCTTATCAGAACAGGGAGCTGCGCACCCGCACCCTCCAGCACGCTCTCCCCCTCCTGTTGCTGATGTCTGAGCTGATGGGCTTTTCACCTGGGTTCCTTGCTATGCAGGGTTTGTCTTTAAGCAGAACTTGCCCCACCGCAATGTTTGAGACGTTAACTCTTTCAGTCTCTCACGACTAATCGGGGTCATGCATTTGTTTTCTCCAGGCTTTGAGCAGCATTTTCACCCTTATTTTATGCCTGCTATTAAGAGTTCACTGCAGCTGTAAGCCTGTATTGAGAGGAACATCTGCTAATACTGTTTACAGTAAAAATATTTCATCTGACAGTGTCTGCTCTCTCTGCCTGACACATTTTTTTCCTTTACCTGCACCAGTGCTAACGTGATTTTGCTTGCTTTGGCATGAGAAAATGTAAAATCCATGCTCCTGGTTATTCTGATCTCTGAGTAACCTTTGGTGCTTCTCATCAAATAGCAGCCAATGCACATCACTGTAGATCTGTAACAAATAATCAATCCCATGGTTATTAAATGGTGCAAGAGTAATTAGACATGCAGAGAAGATCATTCATATTATCTGTGGATAGGTATGATTCTGTTCTTTGCATGTTTTTATGCCACTCTTATGAGCAGATTAGCACTTGGACTCCTTTCAATAGATGTTTGTTTCGTACCTGGCATAATGAAAAGGCCATTTGACTTAATATATGTTTTTTTCCTTCCTTCGTAGGCATTTCTCTGAGTGCCCTTCCCATGTATTTGAGTGAAATATCTCCTAAGGAAATCCGTGGTTCATTGGGTCAGGTCACAGCAATTTTCATCTGTATTGGTGTTTTCACTGGTCAAGTTTTGGGGCTGCCAGAAATATTTGGGCAAGTAAGTATTTAACAGATGTTTTCCGTGAAAGAGCACAAGCATGCTTAAAGTGCTGTATTTTCATATTTTAACTGAGTTCCATACAAAAGTGGAAAACAGAAACATTGGGTTTTTGTTTTGAAGCACTTTGAAAAGTGGTTTCTTCCATGTCTTTTAAAAGTGTGTACATGTGACTGAGTTTGGTAGATGTGGCAAGCAGTTTTAACAGCTTGAGCGGCTTGTGTGTGTGCATATGCAGGTGTTGTGTCCCCCGCCCTCCCCCTTTCTTGATGTAGATTTATTTTTGCTGACTTCCAGTTTCTTTGAGTACCATGGAAGTGCTTCAGAGTTTTTTGCGTTTTTCATTTGTAATTTTTCAATGTGAGATAGAACTGAAGAAGGCTTGGTTAGAGTTTGTATGAGGACCTGAATAGGAAGACTCTTGCTCAATGATTATAGTGTTCCTTGTAACACACTCCTACTTTTAGACTAGGACGTGGAAGAACAGAGTTAATATATACCTTTATGGAAAGAGATTATCTATTCCAATATAAGAGACTATCTTGCTGTTGTAGCCTGAGATTAACTTGGTGGCCACTGGATGTCATCATTACCCTGAATAAATGAAGTCAAGGTTTATTCAGGCTGGCACTTGGAAATACTTTTCATCCGGAGATGAATCTTCAAGGCGGTGCAGAGGAAACGTCTGCAGCAATCCTCTCGCAATGAAACCTGACCTAAGAATCCCTTCTGACAGCCAGCAAAAGTAGTAAACAGTTGAAAAGTGAGGAGAGCTTGTCCTCCTGTGTCCATCCAAATTCAACTCCTTTGTAAATTCATGGTACCATCCTCCCTGACACTTTTATTTTTGTCTGATCAGCTCTCCTCTTCTGTCTGTTTATCCTTGGGCTCACTTACCCTGTTCAGCTCTCCTGAAGGCAAATGGTTTGATTCAATTTACCCTTTACTGAAGGACAGATTATTCCCCACTCCCCTCACAACCTACTCCCCCACCCCCCACTGCCAAAGCAACTGATTTTAGGAAAAAGGTTAAAATGGCTTTCACTGACCTTCATTGTGTGGCTTCTACAGATGTTCCTTCTCTTACTTTGAAAGCTAGTCTATTACAAATGAATATATTGAATGTCAAGAGGCTGATTTGACTGCTTAGAATATGTCAGCCCTTATGTAGTAGGGTTTTTTTTGGTTTGAGGGTTTTTGGTTGGTTTGTGCGTTTTTTGTTTTGGGTTTTTTTTCGGAAACATGCATACGCTTTTAAAGGTGAGGTGTCATGCAAATTCTTATTTCCCTGTTAGGTCTTTGGGATGTTTTGAATAGGAAATAATTATTCCTTGGTTTCAGCTCACTCTTGCTCTTTTTATTTCTCTTCTCCCCTTCCCTTCCTCCCAATTGTTGTCACTACCAAATTATGGAGCTTGCGTTTCTGCTTCTACAACCTGCTTTAGTATGCAGTTAATTAATATTATACCACTAAAGATAGCCATTAATTTATGTAAGAAGAAATATGCTTTATCTGTAGAACTAGTTCTTTTCAAGATGGGTAACATCAGCATGTAAAAGGAGCAGAATTAGCATATTTCCAGAAAATTATTGGAGCCAGCTTGAATTTTCCAGTTGGGTATGTGGGTGTATTTTCCTTTTAATGTATTAATAAAATTTAGCACTGAGGGGAAACCTCAGGGTGTTTGAAATACGATTCCCTAGTGCAGTCTTATCCTTCTTTGAAGGCTTTATCAAAATTTCTGTTTGTTTCAGTCAAGCCAGGATTTTCTTCCCTAGCTTTATGTGGTTTCCATCAAAGTCAGTGGGAGGTTTGCACCAGGAACAGCAGTCACTGCCAGAAGACACTCTTGCAGAGGGTATGTGTGATGAGTTCACTTCTGTTGAAGCTGGGAGGTAGCAAACATGGTGTCCTTCTCCTGAGTTCTTTAGTCCTTGCAACACTTCCTCCTCTCCTCTCCCCAGCAAACACTTTGCTCAAATTTCTGTCACTTTGTTCTATCAAGTTCAAAAGTAGGTTCAAGATGTTTGCAGGCTGTTTTCTAGTTGTAGGCTTCTCTCTGATTAATGTCATGACTTCACTAATGATGTAAAAGCTTCTTATCAAATCATTCCCATATTAATTAGGGGGTTCTTTTTTCCCTTTTCTTCTGTTGGAGAAATCTTTGTTGCATTTGAAGTGAGGCCAGTATTCCAGATCCACAACCACTGTTATTTTGGAGACAGCTATGCATTCATGGTGTCTTATTGATTTCAGCTGTAACTGGAAAGCAAACCCATGCTTTCCTCAGAAGCCTGAGGTCATTTGTGTTATACTTAAGCCATTCTGTAGTATACCAATCTGTGGTATAATTCTACCTTTGTAAAATTCATGAATTGTTTAAAGCAAATAAACACGAAAGTTGTGATCAGTAGGAGCTTGTCGCCAGTGATCACCATTCTGCGCAACTTCTTGCACTAGCAACTAGGTGTGGAAAAACACCTTTGTTAAGTCTGTCTAACAATGTCCAGCATTTTAATGATCAGGGCATAAAACCTTACAGGAGTGTTTTTTTGTTGCTCTGTGGTTGGTTGTTTCTATCAGAATTTGTTGTAAATAATACTAGTTACAAATACTTCTCTTCTGCCGATGTTTCATAACAATTTTCTCCTGAGCTCTGTCATGTATCTATTAACTGTAACTTAAGCAAACATCCAAGAGGTTATTCACCATAGTATCTAAGCAGTGATGGTTCTGAAGAAAGGAGGGACAAAGACGGAGTTGGGCATCTTGCTGGAAGAGACTCTGGAACAGGAATGGACATGGGGAGGGCTGCAGGCATGGCCAAGGTCCTGTCTTCTAAGAGGAGATGACAGCAACATTGCTTGTGTGGCCAAGTAAATAGAGGGAAGGGAGAGGAACTGACTGCACCGTGTTAACACAAGAAACAAGAACTGCAGAAGGAATAGAGTGGCTTAATCTCAAGGACAATACTGCTACAAGAATAACTTTTTATAAATGTTCTATGAATAATTGCATGCTGAAATTCAGCAGAGTGATGTTTGAAACAGACTCCCAGCCGAAGTAGCTTGAGCAGAAAATTTAACTTTTAAATTGGAGCCCAACGCATTTATCTGGATTATATGAGGTTGTTGCCTTCAGTGGTTCTGTAGAAGTCTCTCCACAGAAAAGGAAAGCATTTATGTAGGCTGTGGGGCATAGCCTTACAAGCATTTATTAAAAACCTAATTGATAACTTCCTCCATTATCAAATGCAACAGTGTTCCTTTAAACGTGGAAGTGTGATAAAAATAGCTCTGAAGTGCTGAGTATTACTTGATGCAATTCAGAAAGTCCTTACTGCTTTTTGTGTCAAGTAGGTTAAGCAGCCCCTAGCAATCTTTTATTTATGAAGACCTGCCCGGGTGAAGCAGGAGGCATATGGGCAGCCCCAGGTTCAGCGCTGGGGGGCAATAGTCTGCTTTGGCAGTGTCTTAAGGCTGGTTGGCTGTTTCCTGTTCCTTCAGCCTTCCCAGGTTTTCTACTGGAAGTGCTGAGGGTTGACTATCTTCTCATTTCCTTCTAATACCTTTTTCATGCCAGTTCTGTCAACTTACTCTCATTATTATTTTGGTCAACTGTTATTTATCCCTTAATATCTTTCTTTTTTTTTCCCCACCTACTTTCTTCTCCCTCCATCACCTGTGTTCCTTGTGTTTCAGGTTTGACTTCATCTCCTCTAGTAAAACAAGCTCTTTAATCTCTTTCTCATCCTATGTCCCTTTCTCTGTAATAATTCTGGTTTTAAATTTGAACCCAGGAGGACAAGATTATACAGATAACCCAGATGAAATGATACTTCTAAAAATAGAATTACATGAAATACTTCCTTATTATTTCCTGGTTTTCCTGGAAATGTTTTGGCTGAAATATTACAGAAATGCATTTACTTTTTTTTTTCTGTCATACCATATTGATACAAACTTGCCAAACACTACTATATCCACTTTTAAAATTATAGTATAAAAGAGCAGATGCAAAAAAAAAAAATCTAATGATGATTGTAAAATTTAAATACAGTCATTCTTTTGGATTCTGAATATATAGGCTTTTACTCTATTTGTCTCCAAAGATACTAATTTTAGACTATTGAGTCTGAAGAAGGTGTTTCTTTAGTGTGCAATGCTTACCAAGTGTGATTATGTGAAGGAGAAAAGCTGCAGTCTTGACAATGGTCCTCTGCTGCTGTGGTTTGATATTCTTACTTTCTTTCCTCTGTCTTAATTCCCTCCCATCCAACAAATGCCAGCAATGCTGTTTATTCAAGATTCTGATTCTTGTAGGTCATAACCTATGGGAAACCACATCTATTATGTCTCTGTTGATGTTTGGGAGATTACACAATGGTAAAGCTGGCTGGTGATCAGACTACAGAGCACAACGACTTTATGAGCTGGTGACCTGCTTCTCTCCACCACCCTGACTGCTGAGAGTAGTGTGCTCTTTTTCATGTTCTAGCATCTTGTTTTAATCTTCTGTCAGCCACAGCCCTTAATTCTTTGGAAGCCATGGCAACTGTAGATGACAACTTGGTGCTGGCCCACAGGTGTGCAATCATGTTATCTGCTGTAATGTAGGCACCGAATTATTGCTACTGGCTACAAGATGATTTAATTTGGGGCATTTTTGGTTGTATAGCATGTGCAGCTTTCCATATATCAAACTGAAGGGAAAAAAAGATAGTAAGATAAGGAGGAACTGTTTCAGGCCTGTCGCTTCTTCAAACACTGCCTGTCAGGTATTTCCATTCTCTCCGTTTCTGTGATTCTGCAATTTAATCACCCAGCCCATTTTTCTGACAGATTGCTCCCTGCAAAGCAAAGGCCAATGCATTGTCAACTTCAGTTTTGAAAGTTCAAATTTACACTTACTGTCTTGAGGGAATATTGGCTGGCCTGGTTCTGGCATATTCTGTGTATCCTCAGGTGTCTCTCTGTAACTAACTCATCTAGTTCCTCCTGCATGTAATGTCCTGCTCCAAAGGTTTTCCTTAGGATGGTAGCATCTTTTAAATGTTGTAGACCACCAGGCTGTCTCTTCTATTGCTTCAGCTTGTTTAATGAAGATGGTCTTTAATCTTTCCTTAAATGATAGAGGATTTAGTTTATGAATACATTTGCTGTAGTGACTGTATTCATATTTTTTAATACATTGAGCCTCAGTATCTCTTTCATCTGTGTGCCCATAGGAGAAAGGGGAGGAAAAAAAAACGTTTCACAGTGTGTATATGCATTCAGGACAGATAAAACTGGAATTGTTGCCTGTTGCCATGTTTTCCTCAGACTTCTGCTTTGAGTCCTGTGTGTAAGGTTTTGCCGAGCTGTAGTTGTTTCCCCTGGAGCTGCCCCCAGTGGCTGGCTGGCTCCGGCTGCTTCTCTGACCAGAACAGCTGTTTGCCATAGGTAGGCCAATGGAAAAATAGATTTTGTTTACTTCGGGAACCCTATTTTATACACTTCAAGTGTTTCTAGGTCATGCAACCATAAGCTTGTCTAACTATATTGCACTGTTTCATAGTGGATAGTATGTTGTCCTAAAAACCTTGCTCTGCTTGCATCCTAAGGCTTATTGGGGCAACGCTTCCTGAATAATCCCTATTGCTGCTGTAGGTGTTTCCAGAAGAAAAAAAAAAAAGTAGAGCAAACAGAAAAACTGTAAAATTCCTGATGTGTGCCTCTCTTGAATGTTGTAGGTAGTTTTGGTCATCCTGTAGTGTAATTGAGCAATACAAGGTACAGGAGGGAGCAGCAATGATCAGAGATGGGAAGCGGCTTCTTGAGGAGATAAGGCTGGGTTAAGGCTGGATAGCTCTTATGGGTAACCCCATGCTGGGTTAACACTTAAAGCAATGCAAAAGAAAGTACACCAGAGAAGACTCAGAATTTGTCTTTAAGTGACACACTGTCTTTGTCTAGATTTTCCTCGATCTTTCTTTAAATACACTTGGAATTTGTCATGTTGCAAAACTGTTGTGTAAGTGGTTACTGTTATGAACTTTATTAATTGGATGTTGTCTTTGTCATTGAAGCAACATGAATGACAGTTTTACATTCCACTTTTCTGAGGAATTTGAGCAGCTTTAATGCATATCTGGCTAGACATTACCTGTTTTTAAAAAAGGAGTTAGCTGGAAATAAGTCTGTGACACATGGTGATACTGGCCAAACTGTCCTCCCCCCACAACTGATTATTCTAGCAAAGAAATTCTGTTATTGATATAAATACCAATTTCTACAGCAAAATTAGCTAAATTTTGGAAAGGACTAATGAACTTCATAGACACTGTAGTCTACATCTAGTGAGGAAAGATTTCTGTGAGGAGTCCCTGTCAAGTTAGTTGTTCTTTATGCAAATGGACCATGCTAAAGAATAGATGTGATGGGTTTTTTTTCCTTTTTTTAAAATCAAACTAAGAATTTCTGTAGATGCTGTGTCAAACTAATTTTCTTTACAAGACCTTTTAAAAATGACATGGTTGAAATGACAGATAGTTGTGTGTTTAGGAAAGTTTATATAGAAATTTTTCATTTTGCTTTACCAAGTTCTTTTTTACTCGTTCACTTGCACTAAAATAGACAGTGATGGAATAGGTAGTTGTACAGCCCGTGCAGCTGAAGACTGTTCTGAAAACTAAGCTTTGATTTTACTTGTCAAAGCTTCATTTTTAGTGTATATTTTCCCCTTGTTTTTCTTTTTTTAAACTGATTCTTCTTCCTAAGACTCTTGACTAAGGATTCCTTAACTGTCAGTAAATTATAGATAAAAAAGGAAAGCAATTCAGAATTGCTCAGGGGACCTGCAGCCTGCAGGTGGACATCAATAACAAAATGGTCTGTTGGAGATGCTCTTGAAATGAATCTTACACATTAGTCTGATAACACAAAGTATGAATCAACCAGTTTCCTCATATTTTTCTGTGAGCTCTTTTTGTTCTATATGTTTATCTTCCCCTTGAGCCACAATAGTGACTATAGTTGAAGATACTTAATCTTTCAAGATATGAGTGAGAATTTATTCCATAATATAGAACCGAGAGCTCTTGTGGCAATGAAAGACAGGTAACTGTTGCAACTGTGTCAAGTATCTTTGAAATGAAAGCAGCTTATGCCTTATGGATGCACACTGTTTACAGAATATGAAAAGGTGTTTGTAGCTTCCATTAGTGTAGGACAAAAGCATCCCCTAGTTTAGCATTTTCCAGAATCACTCAAATTCCCAAAGTGTCCTATATGTGATTATTTCAAACATCTGGCTGTGTAGAACAGAAGAACGTAACATCTTCATTCTGCCTAGTTATAGTCTAGAAATATAACAAAGTGAAGCAAAGTCTAGTTGGAGGCCAGTGACTAGTGGTGTACCCCAGGGGGTCAATACTGGGTCCAGTCCTGTTCAGTATCTCCATTAATGACCTGGGTGATGGTGCAGAGTGTACCCTCAGCAAGTTTTCAGAGGACACCAAACTAGGAGATGCAGCTGATAGAGCAGAGGGTCGTGCTGCCACCCAGAGGGACCTTGACAGCCTGGAGAAATGAGTTGACGGGAGCTTCATGAAGTTCAACACGGGAAGTGCAAAGTCCTGCACCTGGGGAGGAACAACCCCAAGCACCGATATATATGCTGGGGCCCACCCAGCTGGAAAGCAGCTTGACAGAAAAGGACCTGGGTTCTTGGACACCAAGTTGAACATGAGCTAGCAATGTCCTGTTGTGGTAAAGAAGGGAAATTGTATCCTGGGCTGCATTAGGAGGAGTACTGCCAGCAGGGAGGGGATCCTTCCCCTCTACTCAGCGCTGGTGAGGCCCCACCTGGAATGCTGGGTCCAGTTCTGGGCTCCCCAGTACAAGGGAGACATGGACAGACTGGAGAGGCTCCAGAGAGGGACCGCTAAGATGATGAGGGACTGGAGCACTGAGGAAAGGCTGAGAGGGCTGGGACTGTTCAGCCTGGAGAAGGGTCAGCTCAGGGGGATCTTATCAATGTATATAAATACCTGAAAGGAAGGTATAAAGAAGACTGAGCCAGGTTCTTTTCTGTGGTGCCCAGTGACAGGACCAGAGGCAGTAGACACAAACTGAAACACAGGAGGTTCCCTCTGAACATCAGGAAACAGTTGGGTATTTTTTCCTGTGAGGGTGACCAAGCACTGGCATGGGTTGCCCAGAGAGGTCATGGAGTCTCCATCCTTGGAGATACTCAAACGCTGTCTGGTGTGGTCCTGGGCAGCCAGATCTAGGTGACCCTGCCTGAGCAGAGGGCGTGGACCAGATGACCTCCAGAGAGCCTTTCCAACCTCAACCATTCTGTGATTCTATGAAATATTAAGTGTACACAGAATTGTATATAACAATTTACAATGCAAAGATCTCAGTGTATTTGTGTTGAACTTTTCAAGAGTGATTTCCTAAGGCTCTCAAACCTGAGCTCAAAGACCTTAACTAAACCATATGCCCAAATATGTGAGTAGTCCTGTTAACTCCAGTGGGGCAGTTTATGTCCATAGAAACATGATGCTTTGTGGAGCCTATTGTAGTATATAATTGCTAGTTCTAAGTGAGATCTTAAGAGCAAAAATTAGTGTAGGACATGGGAAAAATAAACTAGGAATTTGGCTTATCAGTTCTGATCTCTAACTTTTTTTTTTTGATCCAGAGTCACCTAAGATGGAGCAAGATTTTGAGGAGGTGGTTTCAAGTACTCCTGTAAATGCTCTGCCATTGAGACAGAGTTGCAAAAGGTGACTCCAAGTTATTCTGCCATTCCTCTGGACTGCTGAGCTTGTACAGTGTTTCTTAAAAGCACAGAAGCAAAGTGTCTTTATATTCTTGTAGTAAAATGCAAAACTCTGAATTAAAGGCTAGAGCCTTACCAGAAGAGTGTTTTAAAACTTCCGCTAAGGATACAGGAGACACGTTGGTGCTTGTAAATGGTAGCTCAAATCCTTAAGGGGATGGTATCTGCTAAGAATAACTCAGAAAAACACCCTTATAAAGAAAGGAACTTCTAAATATGATCTTAAAAAAAAAAAGAAACAAAAACAGAACTGGAAAACATTTCAGTGCTTTTTCAGATAATCACCGATTTCAGCAGGTGTTTGTATGCCTTTCTGAGCCTGGATTGATTACGTGTATCTGGATGGAAATCTGCCTGCGCTTCGTGCAAACTGGTACCAGACATGCCAATTAAGAATTGCTTGAGGTAGTGATTTTGAAGATGGCAATCCTTTTTAAAATATTCTCTGGGTTCCTTTTTTATCTAGGGATGGGAAATTTCCTTCATCTTTTCACAGTAACACATAAGGCACAGAGTTTCTTATTGCTGAAGCAATTTCTGTGTCATTTATCAAGGCACTTGCATTTAATTACAAGCTGTAAGTTGCCGATCAGGGGCTTGGCGGTCACCTCACCCAATAGTTGATGCAGCCAAGGGAAGCTGCTGTGCAGCCACCAGGCTAGAGATACACAGCCTTAGTGCTGACAAGGGTACAGGAACGCTGCCGGGGCCCTCTGGGTTGTTGCGTATTCATAGTTCAGTAGTACCCATGGAAAGAGAAGGTCTGCTCCATTATACCAGCCCTGTTGGTGGGATGTGGTGGGTGTCAATATATTTGTAATGGAGACATTAAATGAAGTACTTTGTTTATATCTATTGTAGACCAGCTGAGATTATGTATTTAATGGAGATTATAAATCAACTTTTTATTGGTTCCCGCAGACAGACACAAAGGTATTTATTAATCCCTTTTCTGTACAGAACTCATTAAGTAATGCATGGGAAAACAGCTGTGAGTTCGTATTTGCAAATGATGTTCAGTCCATTAAAGCTGGACTTAAATTCCTGAAGTTTTAGGAGCAACACATGGCTGATTGGCCATATGCAATATGCACATGTTGCAGTTTTGCATTTGGGAAGGAGAACATCCTGCAGGAAAGGGTTTGTCTGAATGTGGAAGTGGAAGTATGGTTATAGAAGAAAGAGAACTGTGGAGATATATATATTATTTTTAGACTTACTGCTGAACAACAGACTTCATGGCAGAGCACCTAATGTTTGGATGAAAGTTTATCATCAGCGAGGACTACTTTCTCATACACAGTTGAAACAGTGCCCACCTAACTCTTGAGAAGATAAGATTTCTAGGTAGTAGTACTCTGTTTAATTTGGTCAGTTGGAAAAGCAGTAGACAAGCTTTCATGGAAAGATGTCTTTCAACAGGTCTGAAGTAAAGACAGACTTCAAAATACTGTGGAAGTCGAGAGCAGTTGTTTATAATTTGTTAGACCCCTTTCTCCTGATCCACTGAAACATAGTTAACGTATGTAACTAAACTTACAGCACTTGTTTATATTGTCTAGATATTTAAGGTTTGACTTCTTGCTTATTTGGCAGTCTTAAAAGGGTTGACTTTTTCACTTATTGTAGTTGACCTAGTAACAGGCAGTATCTGTCTATGAACTTCATCTTACCCTGTGTTTGTTGGACTCTGCTTCAGAAGTTTATGAGCAAGTAAACATTTTTGATTTGCCTGTCTCCTTAGTGCTTGAGTGTCTGATAATATTTACAAGTCTGTTATTAAAGTCTAAAGTGATTTGACCTGTGACTTCCTTCCCAGTGTGCTTCACATGCTGGGGAGATAACCGCCATTTAAACCTTTTTGAAGGTTCTGGATGATTAACATTTCAGTTTTAATTTCCATTGTCCTTTGTAAAATCACCCATTTTTGCAAATTCATGTCCTAATATTTAAATTTATCCTTTACAAATTGGCTATTAATGCTGTGGTAAATTGGTCAAGCAGCATAGGGTAGCGTGCAGTCATCGTATTGAGTAATAAGGTGTATTTTCCAGACTTGTGTTTCTTAGTTTGCTTTTGAAACTACGGGCGAAAAGAAAAATCAGGAGGTATATTCTTGATTAGTATTTTGAGGGATTTTTTTAACTTAAAGTAAATGTCAAAATGAGATTTTGGTTTTTTTAAATCTAAAGAGATCTGTTGCCATTAAAAAAGTGTGAAGATTGAATATTCAGCTGTTTCAGTTTTTTTAAAAACAACAGATGTTCTTTGGGGTTTTTAATAGGTTTTTTTCTTAACTTTGATTTACCTTAGTCTAACCTTTGTAACTTCAGTTTGGCAAAATATAATCACACAAAAAAAGAATTGCATCTCATGTAATTTCTAGGTGCCCTGAAGCATTTTGCTTCACCTCCTCCTGCAGTCCAAGGAGGATGCAGGTCTCTGGAGTTGTGTGTGTTGCATCTGCCAGTCCCAGAGGGACATCTGAGGTACCCTAGGGCATCAAAATGACACTGTATGCTCATGTTTGAGGAACTGAATCTTATTGTCTTCAATTATTTTAATTTACTATTTTGTATTTTATTATTTATGGAAGTTAACCTGAGTCTACATGCACAGCTGAAAGGAAGTTTTGTCAGAAATTTTGCATAGCACCAACATACCTCTAATATTTCTTTCTAAAGAAGCTCAACTATATATGCTGGCTGCTGATAAACCAGTTGAAAGCTTGCCATTTCCCATTGCTTTTCTCAGAAATTTTTACTTTTCTCAGAAATGAATAAGCAATGAAGACAAGTTGTGCCATTTAAGTGTTCAGTAAAAAGCTGGTTGTTACTCCAATAAAAAGATGGACCAAAAAGCATCTTGGGAACTTGTAACAGACACCTTTAATTCTCCCTCTCAATACGTACAACATGGTCTAACATGCAGTTTAGTGAACAGAAGGTCATGGGATTTGAACACTGACCACTTTCAAGGCTGTTTTAAGTCCTGATCCAAAGGTGGTTTACTCAGTAACAAAAACCTCCTGCTGACTTCTGTGAATTTTAGATTAGGATTGTAAACCCTTAAGTCTGGTAACTTTCTGTACTGTTTAATACCTGGGAAGACACTGAGACTTGAGTAATCTTGTTGTTAGAGCTATATCTGTAGTTATGACATATAAAAGTAAAGATCCATGTGGGTGCAGAACAGAAGTGAAATACGCATACTATCTGGGTTGCCTCTGTTTCAAACCAGAAGGTAAGTGATTTGTAACTGTATATAATGTATAATAATGTAAATAATGTTACTACAACATACTTCTACAGAACTGGGTTACAGGCATGGTCATGCAAAGAGAAAATTGTATCCCGCGGGGAAGCAACTGTTAGAGGGGGAGATTCGTGCCCTCTGCAGCCAGAGGAGGTTGTAGAGCAGAGTTTGGAGTGGCACAAGGAAGGTAAGAGAAAGGTAGTTGTCCTGTACCTTACGTGTCTTCAGGTCTGAAGCCTGACATACAGAAGAAGTACTCATTTCTCAGCTGCCTCATGGTCATCACCATTGTGCCATACCCTTGACTCAAAGAAGAAAAGACAGTTCTAATGCTAAGAAATTAGTTGCATCTCACTGCTTTTTCAGTCCTTGGCCCCAGGCCAGTGAGGTTGTCCTTTACCTTTAGGAGTGTTTTATGTGGCACGGTAACAGATTAACAGAGAAATGCTGGCCTTGTGCAGTCGTCTTAGCTCTGAACGCCCAAGTTAGTCTACCCAGTCTGTTCTGAGCAGGGATGTGATTTTTTTGTGTGGCAAATGGAATATTTCCGATATGAAGTTTTTGTGCCAAGTCTCTACTAGAGAGGATAAGATTCAATTGCTTGAACATACGCATATAGTATCATTTTGATGCCCTATGGTACTTTAGATGTCCCTGTGGGACTGGCAGATGTGACACAAAACCCCAGAGACCTGCATCCTTCTGGGCCTGCAGCGGGAGACGAGGCAAGATGCTCCAAGGCATCTAGAAATTATACTAGATGTAGTTCTTTTTAGCTCTATGTGTGTGTGATTATATTTTGCCAAACTAAAGTTTTAAACGTGTTCCTGCTACTTATAGGAACATGAAAAAGAAGAGACTGCCAAATCACTCGTTCCTGGACGTTTTTAGTATCTTGCATTGGATGCAAGAGACTTTTGTCTCTTCACTCCCCACGTATAAAATGGGTAAAATATGTCATTTTACGTAAGAAAGGTATTATACGAAAAAATCATTGCTGTTTGTAAAGTGTTCAGCACTGTAGTAAACCCATCATAACCCCCCACCCCCAAGGAATTAGTTCCAGAATTAATATTTAAATAGTGACTATTTAATAGTGACTGGTAAATGGACCAGCTCACTGAGAGATCACAATTCATCCTGTGCACTGAATGAGAAAAAGGGAGAGCGAGTATTTATTTTGATACGATCTCCTGCACCTTTCAAGCAGTAAAGCCAAAGAAGCCCTCAATAGCTCTGTGAGGCAGCGTGGCTGTTACACTGGGATGCAAAGCAGGGCTGGAGACCTCTGGGCAGTGCCCTGTGCTACCCCATGTGCAGGCTGCTGCCTAGGAGGAGGTGTTCGGGGTGCTGTAATTTCCCTGTGGCTCTAGAATGGACAGGAGACAGGGATGTGGGAAGCGTGCCCTGGGGCAGTTGGGCTCAGGGATGCTCAGTGGGATGTAGGGGCACAGCACAGAAAAGCAAACTTGGGGCAGAGAGCAAACAAGGAACCTGAGTGTGCTGTAGTGGTTGATACTCAGTTGGGAATGGGGAGTAGGATACGTGTCCAGATTATGCTTTTTAAATAAATAAATAAACTTATTTAGAGAGAGAGAGAGTAGAGCCTGTGGCAGTCATGTATTTCCTTACTCCGTCTTTTTGATCCTGTCATACATGTTGTACCGGGATACTTAATTGACCTCACTAGATCTTTCCAAAAATGAGTGCCCACATAAAGGGCAGTACAGCACTTCTTTCCACCTCTGTTGTATGACCCTGTCAACAATTCAGTTCTCTCTTTTAAAATTTTTATATCTATGTGTATATTCTTAGCCTTTTCTGTGTTAAAAGTGTCTTCAAAGTTTATCAAAATCTTCCTAATTAGAGAAAATACTAAATGTAACCGGTGCTTAAATAGATCACTGAGCTTCATATGGACCAACAGTTCAGCTGTCAGCAGTGCCTGTTGACATTTCCCCATGCCAGTTTCTTTTCCACCTTTTAATTGTTACAGTAAGTTTCGTTTTCTTCATTTTAGCTGATGATTCTTTGACATGGTAACATTTGCTTTACTGTATTATGGTATAGTTTGATCTTGTCTCATTTGCAGTTGATAAATCCGTGTCGTGCTTTATCCATTTCCTCCCCACCCCGCTCCTTGTATTTCTGCAGCTTTGCACTTTATTATATCAACCTTCGAATGAGTCTGTGCTTGTCAAACTTGCTCTACTATTTGACTGTCTTTTGTAAATAGATCAAAGCCAGGTTTTTTGTGCTCCAGCCTAAGCAAATATCCATAATATGACAGTTTAAAATTAAAATTTTACCATCTTGACATGTTATTTGTACTGATTCTGAGTAGGTGATGAGTCACGTCCCCTGTAATTAAAATATTTAATGCTCTTTTAAGTTTTTCCTGAGATAAAATGGGATGTGGTTGTTTTCATTTCTCTCAGCAGTGCCCATGTGCTTCTTCTTACTGACGACAACTGAGGCAAAGTGTTAATATGTCTTCCAAGTCACACCTATGCTGTCTTTTGCTTTTACCTTGTTATTGCTTCTGAGCATTGTCCCAGTTTGTATCCTGTCCTATTCCTTCTTAAAGAGGTTAGGGAACCCTCTTTTTCCCTGCTTCTTTTAATTCTCTTTATAGGGTCTAGTTCAGCTTGATTTTCTGCAATTTTTTTATGGATCTTTTAAACTCATTTTAGTTCTCCTATTTCTTTTCTGTTGTGGGATGAAGAATTTAAACACGGATAATGTAAATTAAGAGAAAAGCAAGTAGAACATACGTTCTATAGCATTGAATAGGCATCACCCGAAAACCTTTGAAATGGATGGAGAAGTTACCATCGACTTTGGTGACTTACTGATCAACTCATGCCAGCAATGGCAAGTGGGAGCATATTTATGACTCTTTACCTTAAGGTTTTAAAAGTAAAACGGAACTCTTTCACAGAGGAAGTTAATAAAGCTCAGTGTCTCATGTGGTGAAAATAGAAGGCTTTTTATTATACTGTCAGGGTCTGTTATTTATTGTGAAGGGTAAGTTCAGAGGTTCAGTCTCGTTCATACCTTTTTTAAAATAACACTTTCAGAAGAGTTATTTGAGAGCAATATGACCAACTGAAAAACCATACACTATGGAGACTTTAAAAGGGGTGAAAGCTTATTCCAAGTAGGTCTCCATGGGTTGGCAGAATGTAAATAATAACAAAATTCAGAGGATACTTTCTTCTTTAAGAAGTGCACTTGACATTGTGGAAGAAACCTACAGAAAATATGATGTGCAAATCAAGAGTAAGATTTTTATTTAGAAGTATTGTAAAAAGTTCTATCACCATATAAACTTTTTTTTGTATGATACATATCAGGTGTGTTTATATTATAGGAAATTATTCCAGGCAGACATAGAATGAAACTGATGAGTTATACTGCTTGTTTTCTTAAGTTATTCTTTACAAACAGGTACCTACTTTGTTTGTGTGATTATTAACTGTGCTTAAAGTCTTAACCTTAGTTTAATTTTCTAGTTTTTAAAATAAGATTCAGGCTCATTTGTTTATATATATTTTGTTATAGATTGTTATCCACTCAATTCTCCTATATTAGGTAAAGTTCTCCACTCAGCTGCATTAAAAGAAAAAAAAATAGGAATGAAGAAATAGTATCTTGAAGTCTTTATGGTAACGGAGGTTCTTGGGAAGACTGATAACCTCGAGCGTTAAATTGTTTGAAAAAATCCCTTTCTCAAGTTGTTTACCCATCCCAGGAGTTGTTTGTTTTTTTTTTTTTTTTTTAAAAAAACTCAATCACTTAAAGAGCAAGTGAAAAGTTTGATTAGGAGATACCCCATATATTCTGCCTGGTGGTTATTCAGTTATCTCAGGCCCCAGTTCAGGCTTGGAGCTTGGTTTACATCCCGTATCATGCAGTATTGTGTTTTAGGCATTGCTGAAGTGGGAGAATGTAAAATAAAAACTATCAACAGAAAATAGCTTGGGGGCTTTTGACCTTTGATTTGACTGTGAAAAATTATATTGAAATAAAATTTATCCAGCTCTGTTTAGGGAAATGCAGGCTCTGAATGGATAGATTCATTCTGATGGAGGGACAGGATCCAAACCCCCGGTGCCTCTCAGAGCTCGATCAGCCAGGGTGCAGTGCAGTCTGCCTTTGATCTAGCCAAGCTTTTGAAAATGTGCTAGACATGATGCCTGAACAGTAGGCCCACTGAAGACTCAGCAGTCTTTTCAATTAAGAACCAAGTCTCAGATTAGAAAGCATTGAATTAAATAGATGAATGCTGAACTTGGAGAAAACGACTAGAAAATTTCATCTTGGCATTCAATTGGAACAGAAGGTATCTTAAGAACGTGGATGGATCGAGGGCCATTTTGCAGGAGAAAATAATACTGCTTGCACCTTTCTTCTTCAGCTGCTTGAAAGTATTGGGTCTTGAGAGTAAGCCCAGAGAGCTGGATGAGCTCTCTGTTGCCTTTCCCAGCCTTTTCTGGAAAGAGGTTTGCTCAGGTCACCCTCTATAGCTGGTTTTAAATAACGAATGCATGTGAGGATGTTACCAACTTTGTTCCAGTTGATTTCAAAGAAAATTATCAAAGTCAAGTTGTATCTGAAATCTGCTAGCAGTTGAGTAGATTCATATAAATAGTGTTGGATAGTGCAGCACCTTGTGCTCTTCACCTACACTGCAGTGGGGCTCTGGCAGGTTAAAACTGCCTGGCTTCTGTATGGGGGACTTGCCAGAGAGGGGTCGTCGGTGCTTTGTGTTGGTGGGGGTGCTGCAGATGGCTGTCGTGTTTCAGGTCCTTGCTGGACACTTCCAGCAGATCACTTGCAAGGCAATAGAAAAAGTAATTTCTGTTTCATGGACTTGGGAACAGGGCTGTCGGTGTTTCATTTTAAGATCTGAGCTAGGTTAGCCAATTCAGAGTGGGAAACAGTATCATGTGTTATTCTTAGTTCCACTACCGTAAACCCAAAGGAATTCTTTAAGGTCCCGTGATTTTGGGCAGGAGGATAGGTAAAACCCGTTTCTTATACTTAAATTATCATGGAAGCCAGCTTAAGAGGTGGAATCATTGGCTGCAAGAGAAAACATTCATAAAGACAACTTCAGATCAGTTAGCCAGGTATCTTTTTTCTTGTTAAATTATGTAGCTGTCTTTCACTCTAATTGCATTGAACTCTATTTCTCTTCTTTTCTGAATGGAAATGAAGACTGCCCAACTATGTGTTAGTTGTCCATGTAAGGCAAATATTGTGTTTTGCCAAGTAGAAGAGGCTTGTGATGAGACCTCAGCCCAACTTGGTTTGTTCCCAGCAGCTGTGAAATGCTGAATGGTCAGTGCCTACGTTACACCGAGAACCACAAAACTGTGCTAAACTGCAGCTTAGCTGAAGTGTTATCAGGATTTTACCCATACTATGACAATTAGAGGACCGAGCCAAACATATATATATGGGTTGGGTTTTTTTTAGATCAATTAGATTAGACTAAGAGACAACATGCAGATATATGTAACTATATGAAAATAGTGTTGTACTGGTTCTTAAAGCTAATGAGTGATATACTACTGTGAGTGGGGATGACGTGTAGAATATACATTTGTGTATACATCATACTTTTACATGTATAGTTGTTGATGCTGAAGGAAAGGGAAAACATGTTATGTGTTGCTGTTTTCCAGCTTCCTTGTGTCTCTTCACTCTCAGTCAGTTGATGGCTTGAATTCTGTCTTCCTTGGCCCTGGAGTAAGGTGATTTGAGGGGGAAGTGTTCAAACTGCTTACTAAGCTCAGGCAGAAGACATAACTCTGCTCACTTAAGCAATATGTTGAATGATGAAAAGTTACAGTGTTTCCCATCAAAGCTATTTTTCTTCCTAGTATCACTATGGGAGAGTATTACTGACTTTTGTTTGCATCTGTTTGCAGGAACCTCGGTGGCCTTACTTATTTGGAGCAATCATTGTTCCTTCACTGATACAAGTCGTGATTCTGCCTTTTCTTCCTGAAAGTCCTCGTTACCTCCTCCTTGAAAAACATAACACGAGCAAGGCAGAAAAAGGTATGATGTGTTACTTTCTTGCAACAAAGGGTGTTTATTGTAGGGATGCAGGCCAAAAAGTAATTCTGATATCACAGTAACAGCAGAATATTCCAATAGGAGAGATTCTCTTGGCAATTATTTTTCTGTCACCTTTTTTGTTTGTGTGTGTGTAAATATAACTGTTGCTTTGATTTTTTTTTTTTTTTATAAATGAAGTTCTCCAACAAAGTAACCTATATAGCATTATGCATGGTGATACAAACCTAACCAAATTGTCCTGCTGTTGTGCATCGGCCACTCTATGCAGAGTTCATTTGGGAGTGAGAGGTGGTTTCAGTCTTCATGACTCTCCCTCATCTACAGTCTTTGCAGTTTGGCTAACAAAAACACTGATTCTGTTCCTGGTTTTTTTTTCAGTAGTCACTGTGTTTGACCCTGTGCTTCTGTAACTCAGTAACCTTTGTAGATCTAATAAAAACCTCATACACCTATTTAACTGAAAATTTCCAGTGCTTCCGTATAGCTTGCTTCAGTTTCACAGACATAGACCAGCATATTTTGTTCTTACTTTAGGTTCTGTGTATAAAAGAATTTGCTTGTGTGATCACAGCTGCTGTATGCTCTGCCCCAGTAAAATTACTATGGTTGGTTGTAAGTTCCAGTATATCATCATGTTATGGCTGAGAGAATGTTGAAAATTTGTTTTTGCTTATTATAGGGAGACATTAAAAACAGGAGTGTACAAAGAAGGAATGAGTCTGATTATAATACCAAAATGTTTGCAGAACATAACTGTGCTTTAAAAATTATTCCTAAAAACTTCATTTGAATATAACACATTTTCAGTCACTAACTAGTTGCTCGCAACATTACTTGCAAAGTGTGAATCAGCCCCTGAAACTGAAATTTAATAATCTTTTAGCGTGAAATTAATGCAACTCACTCTATCCTGTTTCTTCTACTATGAAATGAAAAACTGGCCTTTGTTCCAATGAGCACTCTGAAATAGAAATGGCACGCTAATGAAGAGACTCCCATGTTGTCTGTTTGGTGTTGAATGAAGAATTCTGTAAAGGCTGGAGCCTCAGACAGTTAGAGATACAGTTCAGTGTTTAAAAAAAAAAAAAAAAGTGCAAAAGCAACAAGGCTTTGGCTAGAGTTCTTTAGCTTTACAGAGTCAGCAGAGATTTGCTGAGGCAGAGAACAGCTTTTCCAGGGACTGTGAAGGAAAGGGCTTGCCTGCCAGCCATGGTCAGAGCACCCAGCAGGGATGCAGTGGTGAGCAGCTTGGGGCTGGCTGTTGGGTAGTAACTTCTGCAGCACCACAGCTGGGCTGGGAGGAAACATCTTTGGGTGCCAAGTTTAAACTGGCTCATTTCTACCTGATAAAATTGTAGATATATTTCCAGAGCTATAGCTGGCAAAGAGTCCGCATCTGCAGTGCTATTGTGTAATGTCACACTTTTTACAGGGATCTATTGGAAATCCTGCCACAGTACCTGGAAACCTCAGCACTGACAGTGAAGCTGGGCCTCTCATAGGTAGAGTTTAAAAATTGTAAAAAATTGGCAGTGAAGTAACACCACCTGCCTTGAAATTCACACCACTTACTGTTACTGGTAATGGGCCAACTGCAGTCTGGGATGTTTTCAGCGTACGTGTTCTGAAAATGATTTGAAAGCCAGTCTAGAAGCATTGCAGGTGGATTTTGGAGTAGAAGACATCAGGAGAACAAAGTTACCCACACCTTATTTGGTAGTTGAAAGGAAATGAGCTTTAGCAATCGGCTTTCTGATTACAAGAATGTGGCTTTTATGAGCCACCTTAAAGACTATAAATTTAAATACTATGAGAAAAAAAGAGGAGGCTGAATATAAAAAACTCTTCAAAGTAACTGCTTATCAATAGAAGCTTTTAGAAAATCAAATTTTTTGAAAAAATTAATATTGAGATATGTTGTAGTACCAAGTGAAACTCATTTTCAGTGTAGTTTACAGAGTGTTCAAAACAGCTAGGGACTGATGATTCTAGACAGAGGTTTGCAAAGAACCATAGGACAGTGAAGTGTATACATCCCCCTGAATTTCCCTCCCATTCCTTGCCTATCAAGCAGCCATGCTTCCAGAATTGGCCACCTTGTTGCACAGGCAAGGTAGCCTATAGGATATCAGGTGCAAAATAGCTAAGGATGATTCTTAGACATCATTTTGGAGTTCATAAAATCCACCTGTAAGGCAGCATAGGTCATATCATCTTATACTTCTGTGTTATAAAGTATCTACATGCCTTATTATGAAGCATGTTAGAAGCACAAGCAATTTTCTTACCATTGCACATCCTTTGTAATTGCCCCTCTCCTGATGTAGATTTGCAAGCGAGAGTACCTTTGGATCTCTGGTCAGCATGTGATAGGTGGGGAAGGAGTTTGGTTGATTCATGGAATGACCGGGCAGAGGACAGCTGTGATGTTAGACAAGCATGGGTGGTTTGGAGCCTTCCTCCCCACCCCAGGGCATGTGGAGAAATCCAGATTAGATGTGAGCCAAGTTTCAGGTATCTGGAGTAATGCAGTGGAATAATGAAAGCAGGTGGGGAGGGGAATGCACAAAATAGGAGGGTGAATAACAGTGAATCAAAAATCAGGAAAAATCATCTGGATGTTAGCATTATCTGCAGAAATGGGGGAGGAAAAGCCTGAGTATTTGGGAGGCCAGAAGAGTTTGTGGGTTATTAAAAAAATCTACTGCTTGTAAGCCATATAATGACTATGCAGTATTCTCCATTTTAACGATGACTACAGTAAAGCTTTTGAATTATTTGCCTCTTAGGTTAAATCTGCATATTAATATCAGAAATGTGCAAGTCTTTCTTCTGACTAAATCCTTTTTCTTTCCCCTAACGGATCAAGGCTATTCATGCAGATATGCATTTCACTGTGGATTATATCTTGTTGGGGAAATATAAAACTGTTATTTATAGAAGGTCTGCTGTATTTAAGGCGGATGACTACATTAGTCTTTATAAAATACTCTAAAATGTATATGTATGTCAGAGCTCCTAAAATGGAGATGACAACATTAATCTTCCTAATTGTTTTAGAGCAATAAAAATCCAGTGGGATAATGTAGGTCATTGGGTTTCCCTAAAGATCTACTCCTCCTTTCATCCTCTCCTTTTCTTCTGTCGTCAGGAGATAATCAGACTATAACTACCAAAATACAAGTGGCCTCCTTCTCTTTTTGGCAGAGGTGTAACAGAGCACAATGTTTTTAAGTGGCAAATAAGAGACTGAAAGGGAGAAGGACCAAAATGTGTTCTGTAAGTGATGAAAAAGGAGAAGGGATAAGGTTAGAGAAGGCAGGCATTATGTGCGAATTTAAACCACGCCACCATGAGAGAAGCTACTCCGTGAGCACAGGAGTAGTGAGGCCTCAGACGAGTGGTGTCTCCTGAGCTCCATTAACAGGGACCTACGCGATTCCCTGCTTTCCCCTTTCTAGCAGTGCAAACGGTGCACGCTGTGGGTGGCTGAGCCAATGTCTGGCTGATCAGCCGTACAGATGCCGTGGCTGACTTGCAGTTGTCTGCTGCTGAAAGCAGTGCTAGCAGCCGAACTCTGCTTGTCTTTCTGGAGGTCACCATCCTGTATCCAGCTCCCTGAGACCAACAGAAGCTGAGCTATCTCACTGCTGTATGTGGGAGAACTGATTTATGTGTTGCGGGGGAAGATTGGTTGACCGGACCAACAGCACACTCTGTAAGCCTGCTTTGCTCAAGAAGCTAAAAGTCTGTTAATGGGTAGAGGGTAGAACCATCCCAGCTCCCCTCCAAGGTCCCATAACTAACATTCTCCTCTCTTGGTAGAACAGAAGGGAGAAAAATGCCTAGCATTTAACTGGTGTGATTGTTCTTAATGCTCATCAGACAGCGGAGGAGAAATGAGTATTTAAATGGTTGAGGAGAAGGACTTTGGAAGGAGACCGTTATACAGTTGCTAGAGAGCAGTGGGAGCAAAGAGTAACAGGAATAGAAACGGGAGGAAAAAGAAAAACCTGCTGCTATAATTACATCAGGCAGTTTACCATCTAAGCTCTAGGACAGTAAGACAGGAATTTGACATTAGTTGTCTGTTAGTTGCAAGCCAAGTGGACCCCTCATCTGTGACTGTGGCAATGATGCAGTATAAATGAAACCAGTAGTAGTAGTAGTGTGATAAAACAGAACATTTTTATGACTAACAACATTGGTTATAAACACTTCCAGTTGGAGAGTTGACATGTCTCTTTTGAAGAATACTGTTACAAAGAGGAAACCTGCATTTTTGATGCAGCTACAGTAGCAGGTCATGTAAATCGATAATGGAATTCAGCTGTCATCCCAGCTTGCCAGAGAACAAGAATATTGTTGTGTCTTAAGGGTCAAATAACTTAGATAAAATGTTACAGTAACATCTGTTGGTGACGTACAAAATCTGTTCATCTGGTACGTTCAGTGATACATTAAAACTCCCATGCTTATGAAAGAAGCATTGCAACAGGTATAACAAAAAGTGTAGATTTAAATTCTTAGAAAGATGGATTAGAGTTGATACTTTTTGATGTGATAAAAGAGCAAGGCCATTCCTGGTTTAAAAAAGCAGGTAGCTGATTCTTTACAAAGCTCCTCATGGGGCCCATGTGGACAGGAGAAAGATTAAAACCAAAGTTACAGCAGGAACAAATCGCTGCAAATCCAGTGATTTAAATGAAGTTGTTATGACTGACAACAAGGACAAATGATTTATTTTTGTTTATCTGTGGGTTTTGTATGTCTCACAGCATTGTAAGCTATGCTTATTGGAAAGGAAGAGACAGCCATGACTACTACACTTGCTGGCTTATGGTAGAGGCTCCATCTCAGGTGGTTGCTGACTGCCAAAAGCTGGAGTGATCGTGGTGTGCCTGTTTCGTTTTTAAACTTTTCTTAAACCTCCTGTCTTTTACAAAGGATATTTGGTTCACTGGACCTTTGATACAACTGGGTTTACCAATTCTTGTGTTATTTTAGGGTGGCATGTGGATATTTTGTTTTACCTGTACATCTTGGCTAGTTTCAAGTGAACCTGAACAGGCCTATTTTGTATGGATGGTCTGTGAAACCAGACATAAGAATAGGCTAAGATGTAATCCCAAACTCGATGATAACTCACAGAAGATCTGTGTGTTCCTTTGCTTAGGAGAAGGATGTGACACATGGGAAAAGCCTAAAGCCTTTTGCTTGCAGTTATATTTACTGAATTGGAATAGCAAATTTGAGATTTATTCTTAAACTTTGCTATGCTACATGCTAGTGGTTAATTAGTATTTTGCTAGATTTAAGTAGCTATTTAAAACTCTTCTAGCAAGGCACATCTAAATTATTCTTCTGGCTGTTCAGTACTCTAATAAAATTAGGGGTATATGAAAATAACTGTATTTTCACTTTGCCAAATATTTTTGTGTTGACATGAAGTTACTACGGGGAAATTACTACATATCCAGTTCAAAAGCATTGAAGTTGGGTGAACTTCTTGCAGGTGCTGAGGCAATCAGCAAGGCATCCCATATGTCTACCACCACTCAGAACAGCAGCCAGCATTAATAGGAGATGTCTGACTGGGTCCATCCAGCCCAGTATTCTGTCTCCCACAGTGGCCAAAGAAGGTGCTGTTTAAGCAGAGCTTAGACAAAGCTTTGTGTTAAAGACACTGGGTTTAATATACTTAATCATCAGTGAAGTGAAAGTGAACGTGTCTGTGGGAAACAGATGACAATAATACTCATGCAGCTTTTTTTTTTTTTTTTTTTTTTAAAGTTTTTAAAGGCATAAGCCCAAACTACTACCTGCGTCCACTTGTCTCTTTTTCTGCCTCCTCTTGCCTGGGGCTGGCTGTATTCTGTAAACCACAGAGTAGCATTTTGATCCTTTAAAATGTCTTCTCAAAGTTTACATGCTAATTCAGTCTTTACAATAACAACTGCTTTCTTTGCACAGTCCTAAAAGTACTACAGTGGAAAAAGAATTAATAATTCCCCATGTAGTTGAGATCTTGAGTGTCCATCTTCAGTTAATTTAAAGGTCTGATTCATTTTAAAGACAGTGCCGACTGATTTGTTCAGACCTTTGAACCACTTTCAGGTGTTTCACCTTCACTTAGCTGAGATGAATAAAAACTGGTGGTGTAAATGGAAGGGTTTCCTAGCTGCTTTCCCTTTGACTGGAACCATCCACTTCTTTTGCTTTTTATAAAGGCAGCGTCCTGACATTTGAAAGCTGAGCATCTAGGAGCTTCTGATCTAAGGGAGTTAAAAAGAAATCTGGGAAAGGTCTAAAAGTTGCTAGAACTGTAACTCCTTAGATGGTTTTAAGCATGACATGAAAATAAGACTTCCTCACAGAGAGAAGCAGCCAGTCACGGAGGGAAATGAGTCATTGCAGCAGGGAGATGAATGACTGCTGTGCTTCTCAGTGCAATAATGCAGGGGTTTAAAATGTAAAATGAACAGAATTGAACATCACACATTGAAAGACCTTTGAGTTTTCCCATCTCCCTGCTAATGCAGAATTTATTTCCACATTAATTATGTATAAAATTGTGATTCTTACTGTACAGAAAAACTGTTAATGGAAGAAAATTGAAGATGTGTTGAGTAGCAGGAAAATGTGTTTTTCCAAGAAGAGTGAGTGTTGTCTACTCAAAACTATGCATATATAGCATAGCATTTTCTTAGCGTTTCTTGACTTGTTGGTGATTTTAAGTATCCGTCAAAGCTTCCTAGTGGCATTTACCTCTCTGGTCCTAATACCAGGGAGGGAAGAAAAAGAAAGCAGGTGTCTATATTTTTCTTGGCTTGTACTTGGTAATTTTGGTAATTGCAGTTTTTTACTTCCTTGTCCCTCTAGAAATACAGCAAGCTCCCTTGTGCAGAAAAGACGGATTGCTTTCCTTTTACTTGACTGCACCTATATTTTTGACTTGTGTGCCCTACAGTAATGCCGAGGATTCTAAGGACAGGAAAAATAAAGAAAATTGTGCACTGACCTAATTTACACGGATAAAGCAGATGCTTAAAAATCTGAGAGAATCTTTTCAAAGAAGTGTATGGTGATATATGTCTGGTTGTTCTCATCTTTATCTGAGTTTTTCTTTATCAGTGCTCTAATAATACTGAGGAAAGTGTAATTTAAGCATGAGACATTGACTTTAGCATACCATAGGCACACATTGTTCTAATTTTACATTTCTTATCAGTGTCTTTAAATACATCACACTCATTTTAACGAGCGTTTAGCATGTCATTTAATAATAAAAACCAGACAGTGACACAAGGACAAAACTCAGCAGCTTAAATTCTGGCTTCTGAGGTCCAAATTTAACTCATTTCTGATTCTAAGGCCTGCGTGAAAAGATAAATCTTATGCTGTTTCTGGGAGATTTAAAAATTTCTGACCTCTCCTTTGCCAAGAGAGACACTGGATATCAGAATAAATGAATGTTATGAATTGACTCAACACCCAGAGGTGGTCAGTGTTAATCCCTTAAAAAAAAAATCATCCTTCTTGTTAAGCAGAGTCACATAGGGCCCATTAAAATGCAATAGAAGTGCTAACTGCCTCTGAAAATCTTGGCCCAGAGCTCGAGTTAGTTCCCTGTGCCGCCAGACTGGGAGCCAGGCAGAGTGTGCAGAGTTTCCCATTCACCAAAGGGACAGAGAGGGGTGCTCTGGGGAGGCCACCAGTTCATTTGTGTGGCCTGTCCCTCACAACATTGAAATGCCTCTACTTGGCCTTTTCAGCTACTGGGTAAAGTTAAAATTTTGTAACTTCCAAAACTTACATGTGGTCTGGGCATTTTAACCATGACTAGTCAGTGTCTCTGGCTTTCTTGACCATCCAAGTCCTTTCTATGACCCAAAAGAACACATACTTCCTGAAAAATGTGAAGGTCATTTATTTATAGGCAATACTGTGCAAAACTGTGGATAAGACAAGAACTGATTTGGCTCTTAGGAGAACTAAATCAGCTTATTCACTTAATAAAAAAATAACAATTTTAAGTGACCTGCTGTGTAAAGGATTGTTTTTAGAGTTAGCATCCTGCTGGGTCACAAAGCTTTGTGGCAGGGGTATGTGTAAAGTAATTGTTTCTCTGCAGTCATTCCAAGATGATGAGCATTTTAAACATCTCTTAAAAAGCCAACCCCTGGGGTATGTTCGTAAGATTGTGACAAAAGTATCATCGGCATATACACTATCTGTAAAACAAGGTTGGTGGAGATATACCACCCCTGTTAGGAGGTATCTGTTTGTAGTACCTCTTGGAGGAGGTGTGAGATGGAAAGCTTTTATTATTCACAGTGGAAGGATATCTCAGTAAGTCATCGATGTGCAATGATATAATACTGAATGGTATGTTTTTCTGGGGAGATGAGTTTGTTTGTTTACATTTGGCAAGTAAATTCACTCCTGTGTCTCCAGCGTTGACAAATAGAAAATATTGAACTGCTCTGGGTAATTCTTTCTAATATTAATCATCTTGACAAAGTGAATTCTTGTCTGTATGCTAGTAAAAATAAGAGGTAATATGAAGAGTAATAGCTGTTCCTTTCAAATGTCTGCCTTTTCTTGGTTTACCAGACTTACGTATGTTTTTACATCTTATTACCTCTCTATCCAATCTATCTCCAGCAACAAAGTCTGCTATATTGTTAGGCTGCAAAAATAGCCAAGTCAAATACTGTTCAGAACTGCTTTTGCTTTTAAACCCTTTTTTCAGATTACACAGGGTTTTCACTCCACACTGGACCTTAGGCTGTATTATATACAAAATAATATAAGGAGAGATCCGGTAGGGTGCCAGATTATATTCTTGTTGCAGTTTCTGAGACCAGTTGCAGGGATAAGCCAGATCATACCCAGAGCAGAATGATATTGTTGGCAGAAAAATTAAGTTGTAGCCCATGTATGTCTCCTGTTTGTGTCACACGTTTCCCTTTCTATGAAACAAGTCTGTTGTAAATGCACATAGAGCCAAGTGTCTGACCTAAAGTACATGTCCTCTCTTTGTAGCATTTCAGACCTTCCTTGGGAAAGATGACGTGTCTCATGAAGTAGAAGAAGTTTTGGCAGAGTCTCGAGTCCAAAGAAACACCAAGTTAGTGTCGATACTTCAGCTCCTGAGAACCCACGCTGTGCGATGGCAAGTCATTACCGTGGTCGTCACCATGGGCTGCTACCAGCTCTGTGGGCTAAATGCTGTAAGTGTCCTTCTTCAGGCACCCTCCTGGGGTGCTCCTTTCTTTCTTTTTAATACAAGGTTTGTGCAAGGATTGTACAAGGATTGAGCAACCTCTATGAGTTTCATTTTTGGCTGCTCCTTAGTAGTAGTGATTTTGTTACGCCAGCATGTGGGAAGGTCCATGGAGATCTGTATCATTTGTTTGGATTTTTTTCAACAAAAAAAAAAAGGGACGGTAGCCATGTTGTGTTAACTTTGAAGGAGTACATGAAAAGGTAGCACAGATCAGCAAAGAAAGAGTGTGCAACTTCTGCTTCTGATGCTCAGATTCTCTGTTTCTGGTCGGTTAAGATCTGGTCTGATATGCCCCATGTTTGTTCATGTTAGGTAAAATTGGTCTTTTCAGTAGACATTTCTGCTTAGGTTAATTCAGTTCTGTACTTACAGAATTCAGCAAAAGTTCCCTGTAAGTGATTTTAAGAGGTTGCACGGGATGCTTGATTTTTGTTGTTGTTTCATACAATTCGAAGAATAAGCTGTGCTTCAATATGCCTTTCTTGGAAAAGTGAAGCAAAAGAGGAAAAGAAGACACAAAACAGTCAATAGCCAGAAGTCCTGTTGACCATTAAAGTGTCTGAGGCTAATGGATATCAAAGTCTTCTCTTCCATCTGTCCAAGCCTATTGCATCGGCTAGGAGAGGGTCACAGGACAATTTAGGTTGGAAGGGATCTTTGGAGGTCATCTGGTCCAAGCCCCTGCCCAGAGCAGGACTGACTTCAGGGTTGGCTCAGGCAACAGAGGGCTTTGTGCAGTTGAGTTTTAAATACGTCCAAGGGTAAAGAGTCCACAACCTCCCTGGGCAACCTATGCCAGGTGTTTTCACCACTTACATTGTGAAAAGTGTTTTTTTTATCCCGCCAGCACTTTCCTTGCTGCAGCTTGTGACATCTGGCTTAGATGCTTTACAATGCACAACATGAATGCTCTCATGAAGCATCTCGAAGCAAAAGGGGTTTTCGTCAGAGTTCAAAAGTGTTAATTACTTATATATATTTGAAAGACAATATTACCGCTGCTGAAAGGAGCTCTTACTGTGGCTTTGTGCATTACACCATACTTCAGGTAGTTTGTTTTTTTTCCCCCCCAGGGCTAATCAGTGATAATAAGTGTAAATGCTTCTGGTATCTAAGACAACTAGTTCAGGCTTATCTCAAGTATCTCTATAGCTTTAACACTCCTGATACAAAGTAATTTGTCCAAGACCGTTTGAAAGATTAATGCAATTAGAACTCTGGTGTCTAAAAGCTTTTAACAAAATACTAGGAGGGAAATAGAAGATTTTTTTCATACTGTGGGGTGAACTATAAAAACGTTTGTATAGGTGAAATCCTAATTGTACGATTTCAGTGCTAATGACAGGCTATTTTGTTCCTCATTGTGGACACTTTTTTAAGAAAAGAAATGGAATTATCTTGTCGTCCAGTCTTTCTAAGATTAATCAACGCATAAGTGAAAAAAAATGACACTTGTAGTAAGAAACAGACTGTTCAAATAATGAAGCATATTGCCTAAAAAAGAAAGAGAATGCCACAGCTAAATTTTCAGGAGAAAATGGAAGAGTTTTGTGGCTTTGCGGGTATTTAATAAATGACAGAAATTGTTCAGTATTCCGTGGCAGAACAAAGCCACACTTTCATAGATTGAGTGGGGGTGTGGGGAGATAGTGAGACATGTCCAGTCCGAAATGGATGCCAGAGTTGTTTTAAAGTGCCATTGGGTGGCCACTTTCTAAAAATATGCCTCAGAAAAACTATCTTTGTCAGGAAACCTGTGTGTTGAGTTGGCTGTTTCAAGCCTTACCTTTTTTTGTTATTATCACTTTGCTTCTCCTCCCATGCAATGCCACTAAACATGAGAAAAAATTATTCACACAGAATTTGCATTCTGAAATCGATTATTTAAATAGTTAATAGTAAAAACAAGCAGTTATAAGAGAGGTCAAGAGAAATAGCTGGACCACTTGATTAAGAGACCAGGTTTCAATTCCTTGTCTCTTTTGCATGGCTTTCCTGGCTGATCTTGCTCAAGTCACCTGAAGCTCAGAGATTAGAGGACAGGTACAGGCGTGACAGATACTGCTGAACCCAGGTCTTGGCTTGCCTGACTGCATCTGAATTAACCTGCTGGGTGTGAGCCAGCATCAGCAAGGTTTAACTGGCTGCGAACGCTTCCTTCTAACTCATAGCTCCCACCATTTGCTTTGTCTGTAGTGCCCTGTTAGTCAGTCTGGTCTTTTCCACAACTACCATCTGGGCAGGGCATATGGGAAAGTTGGACTTCTTTCAGGCGAGAGTGTCAGGTCACTCTCTGGGGAAATTACCAACTGGCAGACTTCTGTAATCATCCTGCTGGTATCTGAGAACACTTGCTTCCTTTTAAGGCTCTTACTTTACAATAAAAATTTGTTGTGCTTAAAAACAGTACATTTGTTGGTTTCCACATTGAACAGAAATCATGGTTAAGCCCCGATCGTATTAATGTATTCAATTATAATGAAATACCAGACAGTCTGACCTAAATTGACATAAATAAGTGAATCTGTATTAGTCCCTTGTCATCTGATAGAATTTATCCATGATACATATCATCCATAATAAATTTATTTATCTTCCACCATTGTATCTCAGTTCTAATGAAGACACAAAACTACAGTGAAGTTCTCATTGGTGAACTTTATTCTTTTTCACATCAAGAAATATACTGTACTGCATATTGCTTTAAGAGAGTCGTTCCCAAAATAGGATCCCTAGGCTTCTCTGGGCTTTGTCCTGAAGGCAGAGGGGTGTATTTCAAATGGCAAGAAATCATGGTGGGGACGGGGGTCTGTGCAGCAATGCATGTTTTCAGTATGCAAAAGATCTACCACGGTGTGCTCTTCATACTTGGTATGGAGAAGACCTGGCATCAGGCAGTGTAGGAAGGGTTGAGTGTGCACACAGTGTATGTCTGTGTTGTTACCCATCACTTTTTGTTGCTTTCTTTTCCTGTTGAAGAGTTGAATTTCTTAAGAAGAAATGTATGTAGGGAGCTGGATGAGAAATAAAAGGACTGGAAAATTGAGTCAATGCTAGAGGGGTCAGTGGTGTGAGAAAGTTTGGGAACACCACTAACATATACTGCATGCCACTTTAAGCTAAGAGCTTATAGGAGTAAAAGCTTATGATAAGCAAAGAAAGCAACTTTCATGCAGCTAACTAGTCTACAGGCAAGAATGCTAAAATGTTACCTCCAGACTCACAGAAATCGGACTGCAGAGATACAGCTGTTCCTCATGGCAGCTGTTTAACTGACCAAAATGGCAAAGTTTTACTTCAGCCTGTGAAGCAACAGCAACCCACCATGGACGCAGGAAGTCAGATGTCCCTGTGTTGATTTGGACCTTCTGCCCCATTTTCCACAGCTCTTTCATTCCAAGACTTTTAGCCCAATCATTAGTTAATTTTGTGAGCTAATGAAATCATTAGCTAACAAAAACCATGTTAGAAAAATAACTTAAGTGAAAGTAGAGTAGTCGTCATTAGCTTACTAAGTTTGTCTCAGTAATATCCTAGAGCAATGTACTTCCCTGTTTAATGATACACAGGCTGAAAAACATTCACTTTTATTGTTTTGAAATGTGTACATCTTGTTAATTTTTACCCTAATTTATTTTTGTGCTGCTACAGAGACTAATAAGTCAGTGAACCTCATCCTGTCTTTGCTCTGCCAGTTTTTTAATCTACCTGTGTTATTACCACTCTTACCATCAGTGGTCAGTCACACTCTTCTGTAAAACCACTTGAGAAACATCTTATGTTCTAGTTGTTACATTTTGGCAAATTGCATTCAGGAGTTGTCTGCTTAAGTGACTCCTTGGCCTTTTCTCTTTCAAGGTCTGCATACCTGCAATATCACTATCATTTTTAGAAGCTCTATCTGCTATGCAAAACTGGTACCAAGAATGAAATGACTAAATTACGTTTTCTAACTTTCATTGCGTGAATTTTTCAATCTTGTAACTTGTAGTATGAAGAAAAAAATTACTTTTATCACGGTTTTGTGCTACCTTGTTTTCCTTATATACTGCATAGGTGTATGGGAGGTGAATAGGTTGTCAGACTACTGGGTCCCAAAAAATTTATCATTGGGCATAAACATTTCAGAAGGAAATGAGAGCTGATTCTTGGGTTTGCTTCAGTCTGTGCTCTCTATCAGCAGGCCAGTGAAATGCACAATTAACAACAGTGCACGCTCCATAAAGGCAGATTACCTCATTTAGAGAAGTTTGCTACTATCACTTATTGTCACTGCATCTATTCTGGTGAGAGCTGATGTGCCAGCAGTAGGCACAGAAGTCTTCATTCAGCTTCTCTTTATCTGTAGGGTGATATAGGTGACTTTTTAGTCCTTGGTATTTTATTTTACTTTTGGTTTATGTAAGATGAGTTGGATTTTCTTCTTTGGTCTGGAACAAGCAGCTTTGCTGAAGGACTAGTTGGGAATTTAGAATTACTTTTTTTTTTTTTTTTTTTTTTTTTTCCACAAAGCTCCCGATTTAGTAGCTTGATGAACAGATGTAGCATGTGCATAATATGCTGGTAGGCAGCAGGGTTTTCCTCATGTGATCAAAACACTTCTATTCATCAGACAAGCCTTTTCTTTAGCAGTGCTTGCCCTGTTAGGGCTTGTCACATGGACAGCATATGGAAAAAAATATCACTGCTACTTTTATGCTTAGGGCCATCATTATCTCTGGCTTCAGTTTTGTTGTCACAGGTAATCAGCTATAGTTTAGAACTTATTTTCTTCTGATAATTGGTTGTTTCAATTGTTTTTCATTTCTCTAGTAAATCAATTATCTTTTCTCTCTCCAAGGCAGTCTCTTCTTGTTTCATGCTTTTGGCAGCTGAAATCTTTGGCTAGTTCTTGCTGTCACCTTGAGTACAACATAAATATTATATGGTTTTCAGACTTTATTTGTGATATGAGTGGGGCTCTGATACTTACCAAACTTGTTATTTTAGAGTATTACCACTATATATTCTCTGTCTGGACATTGTCACCACTGGATGTGGTTTTACTGACCAAACATGAATGACTTCCTCTAAGCTAGTAACCCTACGCTCCCTGTGTTTCTGTCCATTAGTGACAGCTCCTTCTAGCCTATGATTCATTTCATCGTAAAAGAGGCTTTTTACTTTTCACCAAGCAACTCTGACTCTAAAAGTATCTTTTTTTTCTGTTGATGATAGAGATTAGGGTGATGGCTTGTACTGCAGTTGTCCACGCTGCAGTGAGGTTAAAGTGAGATAAATTTCACACCTTCTGTCCAAAAAGGAGCAGTTTCTGCAGTGCCTCAGCATCTCTTTCCTGTTCTCTTCTCTGTTGTTACGTGCCATTGAAGTATTCCATAAAGCCACCCAAACCTGCTTTTTAAGCAGTGTGGCTTAGCCACACGAAACCTATTTGTATCCTCTTGTTCAAGCTTAAAGTGAGTTTCTTTGATTTACTCCTAAAGTGAATTAACCTAAATCGAGTTAAAGCTGCTTGTAATTCTGCCTGGGTCTGCAAGCAGAAGTACAGCAGTGTTGTGACTAATCTACTTGAAATTTGCACCTTCCCTTCATTTGTTGTCCTCCCCAGCCCTCGGTCATTTGGGAGTGCTCAGTGTTTTAAGAAGTCTGGTCTCTGGCAGATCAGATGCTTGAACTGAATACCAGTATATTGTAGTTCAAGCCATAACGATTAATAACTCATTTTCTTTTCTCTGATACAGATCTGGTACTACACAAACAACATCTTCAGTGAAGCTGGGATCAATCATGAAACAATCCCCTATGTTACTCTAAGTACTGGTGCTGTAGAGACTGTGGCTGCTGTTTTTTCTGTAAGTATGGTTATAAAAATCCATTAACTTGTTTGGTATTTAGATTACTGACTTTATTTCCTTATACAGGGTAGAATATAAACAGAATAGTGTATTGAGGATTAAGTGTAATGGTGGATAAAGCAATTGAAAATATTATTTCTAGGTTTAATCCAAAGCCCAGTTTTGTGGCTGGGGATTTTTTTTTAAGAAGATGTTCTCTAGTTTTAGGTGCATAAAAAGTTGATATATCCTGAGGTGCTTTGTATGAGGAAGAAGGTAGGAACAGCAGGGCCCGAAGTACATTAAGTGCTAACTCATAAATGATTTCACCTGGTAGAATGACTTTACCTGGTAGCAGTTTATTCACATCTGAGAGTCTTCTCATGTGCCTGCTGGGCAGCAGGCAGTGTTGGTGGAGAAGGCTCTGGCATAGTACAACTAGGTGTGTTCAGTGTGGATCGCAGAAATAGCCATATGTCTTACTGAGCACGTTTTAATGACACGTTTTCTATAGCAGCTTACAAACAGTGGGGAAAATCCTTCAGCCATTTAAAAATATAGGAGTAAATGTTTGCAACCCAGCTTGGTGAAAGAATAAGCCAGCAAGCTAGAACAAGGTTGTCCCATGTTGTGTTAAATTCTGCTATCTCATTCACTGGGGGCAAGCAGGCATCCTTTCGTAACACACGAGCTCCTGAGTAGGTTGTGTACCTTCGCTACGCATTGAACGTAGAGGAAGATGTTAGTTGAAAAAATTACCCATGCACATTTTTTTTCTTTCCTATTTCAAGATAGAAAAGTTGACTAGGAAAAAAAAAACCACTAAATGAGAAAACTAAACCTAAAAATACAGGTGAGTACATGATTAATTGCTAAAGGAAATACATTTCTGTTTGCAATGCAATACATAAGAAACAATGGGAGAGGTCTGTGGAATGGAAAGTTGCAAACAAGCAAATATTCTTTTCTTTGTTTGTTAGAATTTTTCCTTATCTTTATATATTCTATACCAACTGTATTTGCACAATACTGGACACACCAGACAAGCATTTTTAAATGTCAGAAGAATGGTTTTGGCAAAAAAATCCTTTCCAGTGGCAAAGCAACTGCTTATGACCTATAAAATGTTAAACTAAATCCAGCTATCAAGTATATTTTCTTATAATCTAGGACATAAGGACTCTCAAAGGTCACAAAGATCTTCTTCTGATCTTTGTGAATTTCCACAAATCTATTTTTGGGTAAGCCATCTTTTTTTTAATTAAAGGGACATTCTTTTTTATAGGTGAAAATAGTGACATATGGAAATCCTTACCTCTTACAATTTCTTCTTTGTGATACTGCAGAAATGCTTCTTTTTTTAAGATACACATAAAAATAATAATGATAATTCTGCCAGTTATTTAAGTGAAGAATACACCTCTTTTTTGTGGAGACAGATGAAAATCACGTGGAGATGATTCCATGGTATTAAAGCCATTCTATAAATAGGGTTTGTCATCTTTTCCGTTCCTTCTGTGCTGTCAGTTTGTGGGGCTTATTCAGAGCACACTGTTCATACATAATGAGGTGGATGTGTCTGCTTTGGTTCCTGGTATGTGTGGTAACTTTTTTATGCCTGAGAGGAGTGTTTTTAATACTTTCTCCGTTTAAGCTACTTGCTGTGCCTCTGGAAATGCTGAGGTATTGATATCTCCGCTCCCTTCAAATTTGCTTTTTCAGTTCAAGAGAAATGCTGCTTTGTAGCCTTAATTTTATTTCAGTAATCTGCATAAATGTATCACCGCTGCTGTTTAAAGGAACAACAACATGAATTTGATTTTTCAATTGAAGGTTTTGCAGCTTCTCGTTTCTACAAGTAATTTCCTCTAAATTTTTTTCATGCCTAGAACTAGGAATGGGTGATTTCCTCCTATTCCCAACCTCTCAGCTGCTCTTTTTGCTGGGTTTTTTTTTGTGGTTGGTTTTTATTTTAATCTATTTGACAGCATTAAATATTAAGTCAGGTGCATATGTCTTATGTACTACTCAGAGGGAAGAAGAGAAGAAGCAGGAGAAAGCAAGGGGAGAACTTAATTTTCCTGTTTTGCTTTTTTTGTATATTGTGCTGGCTAGCAGAAACCAGATTTTATTAATAATAAATTCCAGGATTTCAGTAGATACTCCTATCAGTAATAGAAGGAGAGTTTTTGTTCTTGTAAATGAAATAGCTATTGGAGAGGTCCACAAAGAAATCACGTACCATCTCTGATCATTAGGCATATGTTAGGTGGTCATGAGACTCTGAGCCTCAGTAAGAATACTTAGGTATTGGTGAGCCTCATATGAATGCTAAAGGAAAAGATTGAAATAGATATATTTCATAGAGAAGCAAAATAATATTTAGGAGATAAAATATCATTCAAACTGTGGAAAAATTTGAAAGTCTCCCTTTAGCGTGTTTCCTGGGAGCAGCAGCATAATAGTGATAATGTTGATGTGGTCCTTGAGGAAAGGCAAATAACATCCCATCCTTTTTATAGCTCTGTATTGCCTCAGATCGCTTGATATGCCTGCTAGTAACATGGTTTGCCTACAGCTCCATCCCTCTTCCTGTCGAGCAAAAGCCACATGAACAAGACATTGAAGAATGAAACACATGCATCAGCATTTTCCTTTCATTCATATAATTTGGCTGCAGCTCCTGCTTACACCATCACTTCCTAGTTTACTTCATGAAACACCTGTGTTGTAGCATTGCGTACTTAGTGCCCTGGCTTCTCTCTGGGGAGACGATATAAACTTTCTGTATGTTTTTCAGTTAATTGTAGACTTCTCCAGCCATTGTACTGAACACAGATTCAGTTTAGAGGACTGGCTAGACAAGCTACTTTTTAATGAGAGCACCCATTAATTTCAGTTTGCTTCTGAAGAAGTTAGGTATCCTCTGGAATGAAATACTGAATAGATTTCCTACTCATAGACATGTCACAGCAGTAAGTTATCTGACATGATGTCATGCTTTGAAGCAGGATGGAATATACCTAAATAATTCCCTGGCAAATATGTGTTTTTTAGAAGTCTGTTCTATAAATTCTACTGTAAGGGGGCTCCACAAACCTAGTTATTCTTTAGTAAGATTGGTTATTGTGGCTTTTTTGTAATTTTTAGTAACTGGGGTTAATTTAATTTAGTTGTTGTCTTACTCTTAGTGGACAAAAAGAACAATTTGCCAGTGCCTTTCTTTGACAAGGCAACAGGCTGAATGGAAAGGGAGACAGAAGTAAACGTGTGAAAAGATTCCTCCCCCCTCCATGAAACCAGCATGGAATAAAAGAGAATGTTATTCAAATTAAGCATCCCACATCCAATTTTGCCATCTGTGGCACCACATTTGGTCTTTATATAATGTTCACAGGAAGAGACTATGACTATGTGGAGAAGATTATGCCTTAAGCATTTCCCATAAGGTGATGCATCAAGGTGTTACTAATGTGCCTTCCAAAGCCTGTGACACAGACGAGCCATGCAAAGCCTGGAATGAGTTAAAATACAATTCAGTAGTAGACCATAAAAGAATATAGGAAATCTTTTGCAGTACCACACAGAAGTCAAGGAAGCCAGCTTTCTTAGTTGAGAAGATGTTATTCTGCTTTGGGACGTCATGATAAAGGGCTCTTAGACTCGTTCCATGTTTCTTTTAATGTTAATAGATCTTAACGTACAAGAAGGGATTCCCTGCTTAGGGCATGGGTCATCTAAACAAGGGTACTCCAGACACTTCAGTCTGCATTCTCATCCCTAACACATTTCCTCCATGGTGTCCAAAGGGTAATGCAAGATATCTCCATTGAAAGTCTGTGGCTCCACTGGGGTCAGAACAGGAAAAAATATGTTCCAGTGACAGCCAGTCTTAGCAAGTGGAAAAAATGGGGTGACAAATACTTTAATCTCGAGGTTTCTTAGGAAGTTTTGCTATAATCTGATTTTTAGTGAGACTTTTAATGCAGTCCCATGTGACGTTGTTTGCATTAGGTCAGAATCAACCTTCACCTACCCATAATCCCCAATAGGCTGTAAGTAGAGGAGAGTGAAAGAATGGGGCAAACATGGCCTTTTCACCTTTTGCTCCCCTCAGCCTGAGAAGCTGTTGCTCAAGGAGTACCAGAAGTAGAAGGTAATACCTTGGCCTATAATACCCTGGATAAAATTTTTTCTTTGAATTTGCCTAGTTACTTTTCAACTTCCGTATGTTTTTAGAACCCATGGCATCCTAAAGCAGTGAATTTCACAGTTTTTCATACATATTGTATGAAAAAGTCCGTCATGTTGAGCTTAGAGAATAAAAGATACAGGAGGTGTGGGCTGGATGAAATGATAACAGTGTGGATGCTCAGCTAACTGCAAAACTATTCTTAGAGAGTAGCTATCAACACTTAACTGTCATACACAGAAATATCAAGTGGGATTCTGTGCTGGTTTGTCCTGGGTCAATTAATCATAAAAATATCCATTAATAATATGGGAGAGGTAACAAAGAGCCTTTTATAATCAACTATGTCATCCAAACTCTCTAAAGGGAGAAACTCAAAAGTCACTGTATTGGAAAAAATGTAAGCAGAAAGAATCAGCACTAGAAAAGAGATAATTGACCAAGCAGCTTCCCAGACCATGGTATTTGTTGACAGCTGGAGTGCATGTGGGCACATTTTCACTGTAGGATGAATTGCAAGGTGTGACTGTGTTAATGCATGCTACCTTAATCCACAAGTGGTCAATGGGATTTCCTTTAGACAAAGACATTATTCCTCCTTAATCATTTTATTACACTTGGGCTTTTGGATGGACAAAGATTAGATGTGTTGAAGTAACCATGTAGTGCCTTCCAGGAGAAAAAGTCTCCTTATGAAGGTCTACCTTACAACGCCACTCCTAAGACCCGAGGTATAGTGGGTTAAAGACTGCAGTTGTGTAGTACAAATCCTTCTGCAGGATATATTCAGAAATTGAAAGTTTTAAAGACTCCTGCTGTTTTGTATTAAAAAAAAAATGGTTTTGAGTAATTTTTTTTCCCAATCTATTCGAGATGATCTGCATCAGGGGATTCAAATACCATCATTAGAAAATAAAGCACCACCCACAGTAATCTGTCATAGATCAAGGTCAAGATCTAGTCTAGCTTTTATAACATGAACCTGACACAAGACAAAACTTAATGCTTTTAACAAATAAATCATCAACAGAAGGAGCTTTGCTTCAAAAATATCTACAGCTTACTGAAGAGACGTAATAGGGGTAAGGTAATGGGGTTTTTCTCTGCCGCCCTAAGGGCTGTTCCCAGGTACTGCTGAGGTGAAAGCGGCTGGCTGGAGTGAATCCCTGCATGGGCTATGTCTTGGTCATGCTGGTCCGGCAAGCATTGAGTATGGGGACCCTCTTCAGTGAATGGAAAATTTCACTGCCAAGTGAAGCTGACTGAGGATGCTTTACTGCAAAATAGTTCAGACTGAGCTTACAAACTTAGTAATCAATTCCACCCTTTGCTGATAGTAATCCCTAGCCTGGTACCTACAGAAAATGTGTAGGATCTTATCCTGTCATGGCATTAACACAGATACAGGCAAACTGATGTGAGAGCCAGGGTAGGCACAGATTTATTTAAGGCTTGCACTTACATGGTCAGGCTCCGTGCTAGGCCTCTAAATTCCAGTTTATGTACTTAAATAAAATAACCCATTTCTTTGTTTTACAACTGTATAATTCATCCAGTAAACAAATGGATATACATAAGAATAGGAATCAAAAAAACAATTTATAATGCTCAGTCTTCTGTTCCTCTCCTTTTCCTGGATGCAAGATACTACACATTGTGTCATAAATAGACCTGACAGTGATATAAATGTGATTATCCATTTTAATCCTGCTATTTAAAATGGAAATAACACAGAGTTAGCTTGTCACATCAAGTCTGAATCTAGACATACAGGCTTACTCAGACCTATATCCAAAATACATGAGGAAAAAAAGCGTAGCTACCTTTGACGTTAGCACATAGATCAAACTTCTTTACAGAGCTGAGACATCAAGAAAATATAATGGGGTTTTCTCAGTATAATTTAGGGCCAAGAAATGAGTAGGGAATAGTATTCAGTGACCTCCCATTTGCACTGTAGAACTCGCTTATGCATTCATTTTATCTAGAGAAGCTTGTCTGATCTTTTTTAATGCACTATGCTTTCATTATGTCAGCCCCGGTATCTGCAGCTGACTCAAGTGAAAAGATTGACATTTGCTTTTTTAACTTTATTCGCAAGTGTTTCCTGCCAGACAAAAGTAAGTTGTGTGAACTGTTAACTTAGTTTGCATATCAGTTGCCTTATTATCACCAAACGTTTGTGTTGAGAGAATTTTGGTTGCAATATTTTTTTACACATTTTCAGTAATTTCAGCTGTGTTAATTCCCATGACTCGGTATAGGCTTCTACAAATGCATGTTTATGATCACACATAAACAAGTATCAGCCTACACAATTTGGCATATAACTCAGTGTGCTATCACAGAAAACAGTTGTAAGATTCTTTTTTTTTACTGTGCTTGAGCATGTACTGAATTTCCTGTTATTTCATTTACTCTACCATGTAGTATATTTTGACTTGTTATAGGTCTTCAATAGGTAACAGTTACCAGCACATAGCAGTGGAGCATTCAGAACTGTAAATACTTGAAAACTGGTGAATCATCTTCCACTTCTTGTGAGTCATAAGCATCTTAGTGGGTTTTGCAAGTTAACAAGTTTGGGATTTGTATAATTATAACTAAAAATGAAGTTGTTGTCTGTTTATAACCTCAAAACCAGGATTTTTTTCACCAGGGAAACATGATGTTATAGAAGACATGTCAGAACTTTCTTTTCAAGTATTTGCTGAAACTTCAGAGTTTATCTGAGCTTTTTTTTTCCATCAAGAAAAGGGGAACAAACAATTCAGCAGAGAAATTTGAGGTACTGATGTATTGTCATAGGTTTTCTTAAGAAATCCTCAAAAATAAATCAAATTTTAGTTAGAAACACTGTAGACCTTACCAGCTTGATGGACTGGCCGTTGAAGAGTCTGTGTGCTTAAACGATTCAAAAAACCTTTTTGGCCTTGATGAAGGATTGTGCCTCCTGAGAGGCTTTTCTGTTGTGGATTGGCTCCCAGTTGAACAACTTTGATCTGCCAATGGTCCCTGGGATGCTTCTGCATTGCCTCCTGACCCGCAAAGCCACAGACCCATGTCTTTCCAAACACGCATGCTGCCTTTCATGAGACCACAGCTTTGTAATTTATAACCAGGTAGGGAGCATGGTTTTGATTGTTGCACTTGGCTTTTCACGAGCTTGATTCTGTGTAGTACTTGGTTTCAGCAGACTGGTGTGCCTCGTTTGAATCTGTGCCATGAGCAGATGTGTTTTGTTGTGTTGGAACTGGTGATACAAGAGGTTGGTCACACATTTGAACAAATTAGAGGTGTCCTTAGCTTTAAAATGGAAGGCCTTGTAATTGTGCAAGTTAATCACGCCTAATTGAGAAGTCTTCCAAGTCTGTATTTCCTAGATTTATTAGTGTTGTCAGTGTACTTAACTTTGTATCAACTTTGGAAATGATTATAGGATTTCCAGCAATTCTGCTACATCATAGTGTCCCTGTGAATAATGACAAAATTCCTGCTTTTTTCAAGTGAATGAAGTTGGTCCTTTCCATAAATCACAAGAAATGTCACCAAGAATTGTAATTGTAAATTCTTTGGAGCAGAAACTGCAGGGAGTGCTCAGAAGCTGAAGCATTCAAGTTCCTCATTGCTACTGTATTAAATAGATAGCACTGATGAACGCTTGGGAAGCCTGGCATCAGCTCAGGGAAGAGAATGACTGCACATGGATTTGCTTTAGTTCTTCCCAAATTGTCTCTGAGTGAAAAAGAATTTAAATATATTAGAACTACTATTCTCTTCTGTAAAAAGGATATGGAACCCACAGATCCTGCTGTAACTGTATCTGTGCTTGACTGGTCTCAGTTAAAACTGGGAGTGCCTCATCAACCCACCTAGATTTGCCCAAGTATGTCCACACTACTTATTCTCAGTGTATGTAGGCACAAGTGCATACACACGTCTTTTTGGAGGACTTAGTCCAAACTGTCCTCCCTTAGTGGGATGGGATTGGCTTTGCTTTGAGCTTTACAACCAAAAACTAGCTATCACTTTTTTCCCATGTTTTGCTCTGTATGAGAGGCATCTGTGAACCTTTTTCCTTCTAAGAGAAACATTCATCCCTTACCCTGTTTTAATACAAAACCCACCAGCTGGTATAACACCAAGATTGTTTAATCATGACCACCAATCCAGAACTGGAAAAAAAAAGAAAGGGAAATTCCCTGGTATGTCAAATTACATGTGCAGCATCTATTGCTGAATGTGTAATTCATAACAAATTACATGTGAAGCATCTATTGCAGAAATCTCTCTCTTCTTGTGACCCATCAGACAACTTTTCATCCCTCAGAGCCATAAAAAAGCCTCTTGGTTAAGTGTACGTGTGGCCACATGTGTTTGCAAGATGGATTCATTAATCATAGTGGAAAATACTTGGCATCTTGTAGAGGTTTTGACAGTGCAGCAATTGCAGTTTTGGAACATTTGGACCCTGTGAGCACAATGTGAAATGTTAATAACATCAGCGCGGGTCTATTTTAAACACAGCTCCAAAATAAATTCTATTATGGAAGCTGTGGAAACTGTCAAAATGAGTATATTTCCTCATTTAAAGAAATAACGAATGCTAAAGCTCGCCCCAGAGCTGCTTTCCGTGTTCTGCAGTGTCACAGTGCGCATCTCTGGTGTGGAAGCCCTGCTTGGCAGGGTGCGGCATTGGTGTGTTTTGAAGCCGGTCCTAAAATCTGCTGGTGAACCCGACGCTGTGGAAGAAGCACTTGCCACAGAACGTGTTTCTTCCCTGGGTGACTTTGTACTTTCCTTTAATGCATTTCTTTTAGACGCCCACAGTGGAATGGTGTGCACAATCTCCCAGAATTAAGGGTATTACTCCAGATTTCATTTTAATTGCTCATTTTAGTTGCTCATTTTATTTTTTGCTCAAAGGATGTGTGGAAGAGGGATTTCAGTTTCCAGTAAATAACAATGTGGCAAACAGTTGTGTGATTCTGACTTTAACTTATTTGAAGTGGTACATTTTGGGCTTTGTAAAATTGTTTTATCTTCCTCATAAGAAAGCCAACTGTAATTAGTAATTACAGTAGTTATCAACGAGAATAGTACATCAGCTATTATGACCTAAAATATATATTAGCCTATTTTAATGAGTCAGACTGGCAAAGACAGTTTCCTGTTACAGCTTTTCAAGAAACTCTTCATTGTGTTCTTCTTTAGCAGATAAGTATTCAGATTTTTGTACAGCTAATGTACAGTGCTTGTTTTATTATTAAATTGTTGCACAAGAAGTTAAATGTAGTAGTAACTTTGAAATTGACCATGCTAACAGTATTAAACTTGAATTTACCAGTTGCACACTTTCCCTATCTGTACGGTCATATTTGTTCTGTAGTAGGAAATCCAGGCATAAAACTATTAGCAAGTACTGCTTTGATGGTTTCCTAGTTTTTTCAGTGGTCTCAAATAAGGATGCTATGCTGACTTGTTTTTTCAAAGAGGTTAAATTGTGTAAACATAATTGTGAACACAATTATGAACACATCATAGCTGATAAATAGTATAAAATCAACTCTCATGGTTTTATTTTTGATGTTCATATTTACTAGGAGAACATACTACATGGTCTGAGTTCTTCTGCTTTATTGATAAAGTCAAATGCCACACTTTTTGTTTTCCAGGGCTTAGTTATTGAACGGCTTGGACGTAGACCACTACTCATTGGAGGTTTTGGATTGATGGTTGTCTTCTTCGCAGTACTTACCGTCTCTCTAACTTTACAGGTAACGCTACAGTCATTACGTATTTTTATTCTCTCTTTTGCCTATTTTAAACACCAAGCGCTCAATACCAGTTTTCCTCAGCATTCCTATGTAAGCCAATCCTTTTAATCAGTTTGGCATAAGGATTCAAAGGTCTACCTTTTGTTTATTTATGAATCTGTTGGTTTCAAAGTATTATGGTTAGCCATAGCAACTTTTGCATTAAAAAGCCATAGGGGCTTTGTCACGTTCAATCTCCTTAACTCAAAGTTTCATGCATATCATGAACTATTATGAAGACAATGTTACCCATAGTTGGGCAAATAGTTTACCCATATTCCATGGTTTTATCTTTGTTTGTAATTTAGTCTTTTCAAGATTTATTTAGTACTTTATATGTCATCCTTATTCTTAGGTTTGGATGTTTTTTCCCAGTAGTGAAAAATTTCCATGTTTGCTATTTCTTTCAAGTTACATTTCTGATATTTTTATTGAAAATATGAAGACTTAGCCTTTGCAGAACACTTGCACTTAAGTTCTGAGATGTTACTAGCAGTCAGTTCCCCAGCTATTTCAAATGGTCAGAGGAGGATTATTAAACCAGTCTAAATACTGACCCTGAGTCATTTGTCCTTGTTTAACTTCCATTTACATAACGATGCAGTTTCTTTCTGCTCCTGAGGGCTTTTGAGAAGTAAAACTGACATCTACAGTGGCATGGGTTTGGGTAGTCTTTCATGAAGTTGTTTTCCTGCTGTCATTGATTCCTGTGTCTTGCCATTAATCTGACTTTCAAATCTTGTTTCTTGGTTGAAGAGAGTCAGTAAGTCAGTTTGAATAGCAGGTGCATGCCACACCATTGCAAAGTTTTATTTGAGTTACCTGTATGTACAGTACAATAAAGCTTTACTTCACATACCCATCATGACATCTATAAGGCAGCTCTCCAGAAGAGAGATGTAACTGCAAGTTTTGTATGCTGAGTGAAAAATTCTCTTCCAAATCTTTTAAAACCTACTTTGTTGCATGAGGACCTTCAGCTATTGTAAATCTCTGGTTTGAGTGCATTTCAGTTTTACTTCCTTTCAGAAGTATCTCAATCTGTTAAGTATTAGAGATTAGGCATTGCTTTGAACAAAGGACCAGGGTACAAATAGGCTGGATCTCAGAGGAATTTGTATCTATGCCGTGTTTCTACCTTCTCTCTCTCAGTGCTTTTAGAGACCTTGGATCTGTGTTCAGATGAGAACCCCAGAATGTGTAATTTTGATAGATCTACAAGTCTCTTGGTTAATGTTAATGCCTAGGAGACCATGTTTTCCACATAACTAAAGGAATAACCCAGACTGGAAAAGAAAAAGTATCGGAAAATGGGGGTCTTTATTTAACACTGAAATAAATAATTACCCATTTTAGCAAGTATATTTTTACAGCGCCTCTCAAGGTGATACTTTGTGATACTACGGTTATACATATATTAACCAACTTTGCAAAAATAGTAAAATTCTAATAAAAATGGCATTCACACTTTGCTGATGGAAAAAAAAAACCACTGATGAAGAGCGAAAGGAATGGGAATCAATGGGGTTTTCCCATCTATTAGTATTACTATCAAGCATTTACATACATGATTAAGAAACAATGTCCTGAAAACTCAGTAGAAAATGCTCATCGTATTTCAAGTTCTTATCATTTAAAATCTCCTTAGAAATAGAAAAAAGATTGCTTTGTGAGGAAAATAGGTGATTCCATTTACAATTCCCTTAAAGAACCATTTATAGTTTGTTCTGTTTTCCCCTGTACCTGTTGTTTGCACACATGGCCCTCCTTGTCTGCAAAATCAGATTATGGCTAAAATTTCCTGGACTGTGGCTTTCACATTCTTTGCTAAGGTTCAGATACAGCTGTCCTACTGAAAAGCAGCCTGTTGTGTCTAGATTTCAGCCCAGCCTTTAAGTGGTGAATGTTGAAGCTCTATGGGCCATCATAGTTGCTCCTTTTAAACATAACTGAAATACCTGAGGAGGATGGAGGCACTGATCTGTTCAGTGGAAATAAAAACTTCTTTCCAGGTTGGTTTAAACTTTAGCACAAGAAGTTGTAAACTTTCAGAATTGTGACTTCCATGGTGTAAGAGCTTGTCAAGTGTTTCTCTACAGGGATTCCACAGTGACCAAGACCTTTAATACAAATCATCTAGTAAGGTTCTACAGAAATACTGTGATTTTCTAAAGTAATCCCAGACTAAATTCTGAAATAGATAAAGAATCGTGGAAAACACTGTCTGTTATCTGTGATTTTTTTTTTTTTTTTTAATATTGGTGGTATGTACAATATACTTAATGTGGATGTCTTTCATCTCCCCAGAAAACCGTGCATTGGCTTCCTTACCTCAGTATATTTTGCATCCTTGCAATCATTGCATCGTTTTGCATTGGACCAGGTATGTCTATATTTTTTCATGTTTCTTTGTACATCAAAGCGCAGGTATTTTTGCACTGGCACTATGTTAACAAATTGTTTGTACTTCACTTCACCCTTATCTGAAGACCACAAGGGGTCTAAGAAAAGAAAAGGTGATAGCAACACAAAGTGATTGCAGCATTCTTGATAAAAACCCATGTACACATGCATTCTTGCTTAGGTGTCAGCATAATTGAGAACTAGTGCCTAAATTGCAATCAGTACTAAATTAAAATGTTGGCTATTATTGTAGGATTGCTGTGATTTTGTAAATCTATAAAAAACACTCAGACTGGAAGCTGAGTTTTTTATTTATCAATGCTTGTATTAGCAGTTCAATGCTGGTAGGATGCAAATGGTTGGAGAGGGAGGAAGGGGACAGTTGTGTGTGGTTCCTTTCTTCTCTTCCTTTCCAAAGATAGAGAAACATTGTGCAAGAGGATTACACATACTTTCTTTAGGAAGATGATGGAAAAGGTAGATATCCCGATATGTCAGGTGGAGCTGCTTCTTGTCTGGCAGTTCTCTACTGATTGTATGCATTTCAGATCTGATGCCCTCAGGTAAATGTTTTTGTAGGTTGTAGTGAGTTTATCAGAGCTATTCTCCCAGCCTAGTTTTGATTACTTAGAGATGGATACAACTTTATAGACAATCCAGTATTCACAGATTGTAATTTTTGTATTTCATTTTCTTTAACAAAGAACATGTTTAAGGAATAAAAAAGTAATAAAGTGAGACCTTTCTCAGAAGTGTAGAATGAAAAGACGAGAGCAACATTCAAGACTCAGCAAGGACAATTCTGACTGGATAGAAGAGAAAAAATTTTATACTGAGAGTGGTTAAGCACTGGAAGACATTGCTCAAAGAGGCCATGAAATGTCCATCCTCAGAGCTATTCAAAACTCAGCTGGACAAGTTCATGAGCAAGTGGCCCTGCTTTGTCCAGAGGCTGAACTCCAGAAGTCCCTTCCAACCTAATTTATCCTGTGATTCTAATTGCACCGTATCTTTGGAAAATGCATTTTAATAGGTATGCGTAATATGCAAATACTTACCTGAGTGTAGCATTTCTCTAACCAGTATTGCTGTAGCCTTCAGATACTTGATCAGAATTGGATCCTGCTGTTATCAAATAATGAAATGTTAACAAAAATTATTTGCAGATAGATGGAGGAATTTAATCCAAATTCAATTCAAATATAGAGTAAGATGTCAAAACAGTGCTTAAATTTTCAAGATTCTCTTACAAACTGTTCTCTGCAAAAAGGGGAAAAATCAGCTGCTTTTTAGGAGTTTTTTTCACAGTTGTTCAGCTGTAAACCTGAAAGTAAGACTTCTGTTCCCCTGAGTTCTTGGTTTTTTTTCATGCACCATTTATTGCCTCTTTTTCTTTATAAAGAGTTTGACATTAAACATTAATCAACTGTTTGTATATCTTCACCACTGAAGTGATCTAATTAATTGATTGTGGTTTATTTGAGGAAAAAAGAGCTGGTGATGTTCTGTGTGAGTAATGAAACGTTGATGTAATTGTGTGGATCCTCTTTTGGAAAAGCTGAGGAAAAATTATGCTGCTTTAGAGGAGAATGGGGAGAAGACCAAAATATTCCTTTCCCCCTTGCTTCTGGGAAAATAGTTTCTCTCTAGTCTCTGTGCTTATTCCTTTGCATATGGTAGCTGACTGGAAGATGGAATGTAGGTGGCTTGTGAAGACTGTTCTCCTTCCTCAGCTCAGCTCTTCTTGCAAGGCAAATACTGCAAAAAATCTTGCAATCCCTTTGTCCTTCTGTAAGGACAAATCTCAAGTTCAGCTAAGTCCCTAGTATTGCTGACGTATGTTTCTTAGACGGAGATTTTTTTTTTTTTCTTTAAAGAAGAGTTCTGTGGAATAGAACTGCTCTTGCATTTTGGATACCTAAGGAAAGTCAAATGGTGACTTGAAACTTTTTGAAAACTTCCCTTCCGGTGTTTTAAGTAGTGCAAACAATTTAATTGCAGCTACTTGCAACATCTACCTTTGTTTTTTCTAAAAAACTCTGTTGAAAACAAATCATAATTTTTTCCATATTACAGACATGTTCCACCAATTTTTAGAACTTGCAGATCAATATGTTCTTACATGTTATATTTTCAGCATATTAAGATTAACCCTCTTCATTTCTCACTTCACGTCACCATTCTTCAGAATGGATTCTGGTTTTCTTCATTTAGCTTCTTTCCCTTTACCGATCCTATTCAGGATTTTGTATTGTACTTTGCACTCTCTTTGGAGCAAAGTGTCTGCAGATACATGCAAGACAAACAGCTTTTGTTTGATATTACTTACTCGCTTTCTACAGAAATTCTTTAAAATTAGATATTCTTCTGTGTTTTTCACTGTGCTCATTGTTTTTAAAGCCAAATAACATTAATGCTGTACCAGTAGCTACCTAGTTGGCCTCTCCACCTTTCCTGTGTATGTTCAAACATTTGTAATGCCTGACAACAGTGGGACTATCTCAGTAGCATTGAACGTTGATTTGCTTTTTATGAAAATTTTGGTAATTGACACTTCAGCTGTTGAGAAGTTGCAAAGAATCATGCTCCGATTCCTGTATATATCAATAGCAATATTTTAGCTGACTTTAATGGGGCCAGACTTATCTTCAGTGAAACTTCTCTGTTCTGTTTAGTCTGGCTTAGGAGATCGGAACTACTTTGCTTCCTCTTAGCTGGGAGCAGTTCTTTTTCAGAATATGAAAGCAACTCCCATTATTAGTCATGTTTTAAGATGGGTGAATGAGAAGAGGGCATATATATTTTTTTCTGAATGAAGAAAATATTACCAAAAAGTGAGACATTGAGACATCCACTTTGCATCCACTGCTTTTTGTATCACAAGGCACAACTTCAATATTTGAGTGCAGTTACTGTGTCAAGTTTTGCGTGCTTCCCCCCCCCATCCTGTACAGGAATGACATCAATAAACTGGGGCAAGTCCATTGGAGAGTCACCGAGTCAGTGACAGGAGCTCTGTGAGAAGGACTTGTTCAGCCTGGAGAAGAGACAGTTTTGGAGTACCTAAGAGCCACCCCAGTACCTATGAGGAGTGTGTTGCAATGACAGAGCCAGGCTTCTGTTGGTGCTTCATGGTGGCATGCTTGAGAGACAAAAGGCATATGTTGAAACAAGAAAGATGCAGAGTGACTACAAGGAAAAGCTTTTTGCTTACAGACAGTCGAGCAGGCTACCAAGGATTTTGAGTCCTTGATTACTACACCAAGATCAAAATTGAGTAACTTGTACTTCTGCTCTTTTATTTCGGAACTCTGTAGTCTAGTGGGAAATGTGTATTTCTGGATCTTCCTAGATAGGGCAAGTACTATTCATGAACAATTATCAATTGATTTCAAATCGGCTTTGTTGTGTTCAGAAATCTACTGTGACAGTTTATACTAGTACCTTATATGTGACAGATATGGCGTATACATATATCTCTCTCTCTCTCTCTCATACATATACTTAGGAACTAAGTTTTTTCTCAGGGAAGTGTGCAATGCCAGTGGAGTATCACAATATACAAAAACATAATTTCTTTTAATGGGAAAGGCACTGCTGAAAATTAACCTTATCTTTCATTCCCTACTAATGTTAGAGTTTTAGCAAGAGGAGGTAATTAGGAAAGAACATATTTTTTAACACATCTCCAGTGCAGTGGCTGTAAGAGAGTGTCTAGAGAGAAGTACAAACAGGGCAAGCAGGTGAGACACTTTCCCAGAATGAGTACATATTTTTTTCGGCTTAGTGTCCTCCTGAGGCATAGTGTCTAAGATTTTCGTAGTCTTTCATGGATTTGTTCATTCTCAGTATGAAACCGTGCAGAATTTTACCATCCTTGGTGATGAAAACTCATGTCTACTATCTCTCATAAACACATCCTTTGTTGTGCTTTGTGTGATGCCCTTTAGGTCTTAACGTTGGAAGAAACAGAACAACTGATCCCCTTAGTCCCTCTTCAAGTTTCTTGTGATCTTGTAGACTTTTACTGTATCACCCCAGATTTTTCTGGACTGAATGGCTATTTCTTATTCCCACCTTCTCTGATATTTTATGACACCCCTTTAGCAGGCAAATTTCACACTTCAATATCTAGTATTCTTTTGTAGCACTCTGGTAGTTTAATGAGACAAGACTGAAGTTTAGAAATTACTTTCCCACCTTTCTGGTCAGTAAAAGGGGTTTTCCCCAAGAAAATTAATGCATATTCTTTAAGATTTTTAATGTTTTTAGCCTTTTGTAGAAGTTGTGTCATTTGTTTGTATTGCTTAAACAGGTACTATTGTCATGGTATTACTAACACTCAGTATCTTATTAAATTAATTCCTCCTGTAGTTACTTAGAGCATTTCAGCATTTTTCTGAGTAAATCCCACATGGTTTGTCATGATTCTATAGATACAGATGTTAATCTAGGATGAATTCAGTTTACATTCATCGAGCTATTGGTACTTAGAAGAATTATCCCATCTGAAAATAGTAAATAACATGAGGAATTGAGCTTATAAAAATACTGCTATAACTTTCTAGAGCATAAAATTGCCTTTAAAAATACAGTATTTTCTCTCTTGTTAGAACATCTGATACTTTCTTGATAGCTTAGATGATGTGTGGTCTCCCACTTTCCGATAGCATATGGATGAGTCCCATCTGCTCCTTTACAGCTAGGATCAGCTGTTACTATAAACTGTGGGGTTTTTTTATTTGTTTCATTTTTCTGAACTCGGCTTTTCAGCTTGCAGATGTTTTTTAGGCATATTGCTAGGGACTGAAACAGTAATGCTAACAACGGGTACGTTCAGGGATGTGTGATTTGGTACTTCATCATGTTTATCAAAACACAAAGAGCAGAAAGCTTTCATGCACTTACTAAAAATTAAAGGGACCCATATGTTCAAGATAGTCAGTCTATGATATGAAAGAAAAATACCCTTCAAAAATCACTTACTGTTATAGATTAGGGAGCCATGGTGTTCCAGACAGTAGCTTCATTGTGCTTATTTGGTTAATTGCACACGAGTGAAGGTATTTGGTTGCAGAGGAACATACTGCTTTCCAATATTACTTTTGATCATGGGAACATGTTAGTAAATAATGTTACAGTTTTCACATCAAGAAAAAGGCAGAAGCTTCATGGAAATGTTTTTCTTGGTCACATGTTTTATCTGAAATAAACATAGGATACGTTTCAACTGAAGAATCTTCATCCAGGAAAGAGTTAACTAGAAAGGACTAAGGGGATTGGTTCTGGCTCCTAAGGAGACAACAAGCAAAAAACCAAAAATCGATAGAGAAAACAAATCAAAGAAAAATAGTAAGAGAACATTTTCAGTACCTCCATGAAGCATTTGTGCTGTTCAGGTTAGCCGTCATGAGCAAATGCATTGATTTGGAATGCCTTTACTGAGCAGGTAAATAATGTGCAGCTCCTTGGAAATTTGGGTAGTGATAGATGGGCTTACGTACATGCAAAATGTCTTCCTTCTTTAATTTTGTCTTAGATATTATTTAAGGAAAAAGGAAAAACTAAAAGCAGTTATCCCCAGTTTCTCAATTAAACCTGTGTGGCTGCCTCTTCGTGGACACTGAACACAGGCATGTTGAACTGTGCTTGCAGAATGGATGTCTTGTTCTGGAAGACCACACTAAAATCTGACTTAAAGAGAAAAAGTGTAGGTTCTGCTTATTTTTATCTGTTTACTTGAATTCCCAGTTCACCCATTGTGCCTTTGCAACAGTTGCTGTGCAAACAAGTGCTAGGTGAATTGAAAAATATCTATATGTATGTGTGTGCATTGAGTCATTGGAGATAGTTTTATAAAGCTGCTGGAGCTTGGCCCCTTTTATCTACCAGCCAAATAGTTTAAAAAAAAAAAAAAAAAAAACCAAGAAAAACAAAAACAACTGACCCAGAATATGTGCAATCCAGTTTCCTTATTTGCCTGCAGGGATGTGACCCCACTTGCCAGGGAGTCTGTCATGTATTTTGGGATGAGAGGCTTGCAGTCTTTGGTTTTGATGCTTTTCCAGTTTGTATAAAACAATTAAATATTCATTCTCTGAACCAGAGAACGGCTTTTCTGCCATGTGTCAAGAGATTCACCCCAGATGGTAGAACATGTGGAGAAAAAACCAATCAACTGATTAATTGGGGATTACAGCAATGCTGGCATGGACTTCCAGATAACCTTCCCACTGGAAATAAGCATGACAAAAATACAGTCAGACCTTGAGAACTTTGGAAACATGGCGTAAAGCATTTCCTTGCATTATCTTTGCATGAAGAGATTTATTGATATTTCTTCCTTAGAAGAATATTCTGTTTAAGTGTAACACCTTTCTATCCAGTTTTGATAAATGGAGAAGGCAATGCTGCAGAGAAGTGAAAGGAAACCATAGTGGCGGAGGTTAGGTAAGATGCCTGTCTTCCATTAAATCAAATAGTGGGAGGAGGTGGACTGTTTTAATAATATACCTGGCTTTGAAGTAATCCTTCCTTTATCACATTCTTTCAGAAATTGAAAAAGTATTGTCTCTTTCAAATCAATCTGTGCAAATTTGGTGGCTCTGGAAACACACTGAACTGGAGCACTAGACTTATTTTACCATTGGGAATAAATAGAAATAACCCAAGACCCTATTGTTGCAGTAAGATCTGTAAAAGGTGTGTAGCCCAAATGTGTTGCCCTTCCTTCCACCACTGTAGCTGTGAGGGAGGTCAGCCACACGTGTGCAGAGGCAGGCATGCGGCAACGTTCCTTCTTCCATCGAACATTCCCCAGGAGTTCCTTGGAGTCCTCTGGAAGGAAGAAAATCAGCTTTTATTAGAACAAGCAGTAACACTAGGGGAAGTTCCAGAAATCTGAGGAGTTGCTTTTATATCCATTACCTGATTATGATTACTCAAGCCATCTTTGTGCTGGAAATTTGTGTTATTTTGGTGGCACTTCAAGTTTGAGATTAGTGATTTCATTCAAAACTCGCTTCATCTTTCACATTTTATGCATTTCTAGTGCTAGGATGTGTATAACTGCATGCAGTTGGAGAGAAAAAGAGGCTTAGAAACTCAGGAACAAGGTGAAGATTTAAGGATGTCTGAAAATGCCAGTTAGCTAAGGGAGAATGTAAGAATGATATCTGTACACATCACATGGAAAACTTCTCCATAGCTGTTAATATTTTATCTAAGTCATTTGAAAGATTTGATTTATATTAACACTCTGTATGCACATTCTTTTACATATTTTCTTTTCTTTTTCTAATGCATCATATTGTCATGCATTGTCTGTCTGTTTGTAATGTGAAAAATGCTCATTGTGTTGTCATGTGTCATGTCATCATTTTTGAGATGAAGACTTAGAGCTGAATGTTGGAGCACAAAACTGCTCATGCAGCAGTTAGCACAGGAAGGCTGCAAAGAAGGGCTACTGTGAAGGTGAAGAAAATAGATTTTTGTATGAAAAGATACAGAATAACTTTATAGTGTCTAACAAAAAATACTGAGAATATAATTTCTGTTTCTAAATACACAGGCAAAAGGGAAAATAACACTGAGAAGGGAGAATAAGCTGAAGGCAAATGTTGCTGCAGAAAATAACAAAAGACCCAAACTTAGGTGCTAGCTAGCCGTGAATAAATTTAGAATCGAAACTGGAAGAGAACTCCTAGCCACTAGCAGAGCCAAGTTCTGTATCAGCTTCTCAATGGAAACAGCAAAAGGAGAAAGTAAACAAATTAGTTTTATAAATTAAATACTGCCTGAAACAGCTGAGGATTGGATTTGAACCAGATGATCCAATCCGATCCTGGGTTCCTTTATCTCCAAGCCCTGTGTTCTTCCTTTATCTCTAAGTGAGATGCTTGATCCTCTGTATAAAGTCTTTCTTTGTTTCCATTTGTCAAAAAGCCCACATGTCTACGAAGATGAGCATGTTCTCAGAGAGGATTTTCCAGCTGGTCATTACATAGAGCATGCAGCCCCTGATTTCATTTACATCAATAGCTGCTATTTTAAATCAGGGGCGCTACAGTGAGAAGAAAGCAGGAGTCTCTGATCCTTACACAGTGGCTCCAGGGCATCTGACTTTACTATCTCATGCTGTGTAACATCTTAGAAGTAGTTATCCTGGTCCTAAACCCTGTAGGTATTTCTGTGGATGAGTAACGCATCCCTTCAGAAGAAGTCCTGCTGACTTCAGTGGAGTTTGTGTAAGGCTGAATTTAGTGTGAATAGGATCAAACATGAATTTAGTGTGAATAGGATCAAACATGAATTTGTGTGATTTTGCTTCAATTCCTACTTTTAAAATAAGTTCCTATTCAGTATGCATAAGGATGACAAAATCAGACCAGTGATATGTTTTCAGTTACACTCTCATTGCATAAAAGGGAAATCAATAAAATTTACACTCTGATGGAAATTGAAAAAATAGTAATTTTATGGTAGTAAGATCTTCATTCTTCAACTGTTGCTTTTTATAGTGATTGCATTTTTAGACACAGCTAAGAAACATTAACAAACCAGACCATTTCAGAAAAATGTTTCACTTTTTGTCTCTTTTTTGAGAGTTTTGTCTTATAATTTGAGTTTTATAATACTCATAATGGTTTATGGAATGTGAGTGAAGTCTTTCCTGGCACAGCTGAATACAGATACAATAGAAACAAGATAATGGTATATTCAGCATGTGTTAAATTGACATTATTATGAAGTAAACAAAAGAAAACTCAGAGGAAATCATTGCTGTGCCCTGAGGTGTATCAAAGATATTTTGGTATTTAAAGTTTAAATCAGCCTGTGCTCTTACTGTGAATGCCAACGTGCGGCTGTATTGACAGCAGAGCGGTTGTGATAAAAGGGTCACTTTGAAAGTCATGAGGTTTGTTCAGTCTGAAATGCCATCAGGGAAGAAAAAAAATCTTCTCTTGGATGTGAAACACAAACAAAGGTGTGATAGCACACATATAGACATAAAAGTACTGAAATGAAAGGCAGCATCAGTGTTACTGCCTGAAATAGGCATTTAGAGAAGCTTTGTGTGATGTTGTTTTAGCTTCTCCACTTAGAGTGGGATGTAAGAATTGCTAATGCTCATGGCCTCCCACAGAGACATTCTTTTAGTCCACTTTCTTTTAGTCCACTTTGAGAAAGAGTTTGGAGCTTGCTTGAGTGGAAGAAACTTCTCTTTGTACTAGAAAAGTGTATGATGTTAAAAAGAAACAAACAAACCCATGTTGCTGTATATTTAATTAAAAAGTGGTAGATTTGAAAGTTTAAGTTAATTTTAACAATGTCTTTTATTCTGTGAACTAGAAGCCTTTACAGTCTTTCCAGCAGGTAAGCATCCTGTGATAATGTCCAATAGTTCCTGCATTAGATACAGAGAGTATTTGTGCAGAAATAACCTTTAGTTTTACCAGGTATTTAAGAAAAGGTTTGGTTTGTTGATAGTCTTAAGGCTTTTGTGGGCATAACAGTAGATTAAAACATGCTGTGCTAAAAGCAGTTAAATATTCCAAATGTGAGTTACAGTTCAGTTCAGGAATGCATAATAACCTGGAGATACGTAATTATTATGCAATACGTACCAGTCTCAGCTGAAGATTTGCTGAGGGATCTCAGGCCCCATCCCCTGCCCCGTTGTGCCACTCTGTTGCTGTAGACTGCCATCCGTCCAACACAAGTAGCCTTAGGGTTGGCATTTTAGCCTCCCGTCACAGCCTGCATTAGTCATGCCATTGCTTTAATTTATGTGGGCTGTGAAGCACACCAGCAGGAGATCTGATTTACCTTTCCTTTTCTGGTTTTCTCTAGCAGTGGAAAAAGCTCCTGCCTACACTTGGGGGCAGGAGGATTTTCAACTACTTCTACTAAGTCAAGGAGATGAAAGGATGGGAAGTTTAAAGGCTTCACATGTGAATTTATCCTTTTGGTTGCCTTTCAGTGAACAAACTGAGTTTTTGAGCTCTTAAGAAATAAAACTAGAATTGCTTTCAATCTGGCCACATCTTCACTGAATTATTTTGGGGGGAGATGACATGCCCCTTGAATATATTAAATACAGTGCCATCCAACATATATTTGGGGGTTAATACCTGTTTTATGTTTTGTTTGAATACTTCTCTCTTTAAAGAAAGAGCAGCATAAAGTAAATGTGTAGCTTTTAACAGTTCTGTTACAGAAGTGATTTCAATTCTTTATAATTGGTGGAAGTTCTAAAGTAAAATGAACCCATAGTATTTGAAAGGTAACCATATCTGTTGGATAAAGGAATTGCTGGAGATGACATATGGAGTTCTTAGCAGCGGGAAAACTTATGAACTTTATCCCTTTAACAATAGATTTTACAAATTATCTTAATTGAAGCTTTCAAAATATGAATGCTTTGACACTTGAGAGCACTCCTCCTACCTGAACTAGCATGTTTTCCTGAGTGATCGTTAATTACTTGCTGGTGGCTCACAACTCCAACACTTGAGAAATTTACTGCTGGAAAAATGCACCCATGTGTTTTAGAGCTTCATGTAACTGTGAAAAATTAATTTATACAAAAGCTGTGTAAGTGACTTAGGTACGTTATTCAGATTAATGGGGACTGGATATAGAAAACCTAGTAAAAAAAATACACCGTTTCTTCTGTAAATTAGTATAAAATATTTATACTTACAAAAGTGCAAACTAATAAATACATAGAACAGTAGATGAATGTAAGACAATAAAAATATTTTATTTTCCTTGTGCCCAGGCACAATGCACAGCAAAGAAAAGTTCTAAGTTCATCTCATCTATTTTTGGCTAAGCTCCAAGGCTAGCATTTAAATGCAAATGTTTACTAGTTTTATGTTGCAATGAAAGTTGCTCTAGGGTCTAGACAGTGTTTCTTGATAGCCAGCCTACTATGTAGAAAGCTAAATAAACAGCAGTAAGAGACTTTCAGGGGAAAAAATAGGCCAGAGGGACAATTACACAAACAAGGGTAGTCTGATGGTGTCAGTTTGACTGAGTAAGAAGTTGTTTCCTTTGAATCTCCAGATGTTATCTGTCCTGCTCTGGAAACTTCACTTTTTGGGGAACACTCAGTTATGGCTTTGGTGACTTCTTTCTGAATTTCACCAGAAAGAAGGTCTATATGTTTCATCACAGCAAGGCTGTTACTGTCTTTCTTCAAGCTGGTACTTCTAGTCAAAGGGCACCTTCTGGCTCTCTCTTCATTTTCATTTCTGTTTGGTAGCAAACAGATACTGCTATTTGCTATATCTATTTTGGTTATCTGCTGCAGTAAGGAAAATAAAATATTTTTATTGTCCTACATTCATTAGTTCTACACCTACTGCTCTCCATACCCTCTCTACCATCCTGGAGCAGCAGCCAAATTCTTTAATTACTGGCATGTGAAGCCCCACATCCTAAAGACTTCAACAGTTTCCAGAAATCATAAACAGTGAAGACGTGGTCTGTTACCCATCTTAAACAGGAGGAGGAGGACAGGGAGAGACGATTCTGTCCCAGCTTCTCTGAAAATTTGGTCCGCTATTTTTACTTTTGGAGTCCTTCAGGATGAATGCAGCTATACAATGCCATAATTGTGCACTGCTACTATGATTAATTTGTTTGTTAAAATATTTCATGAGGAAAGCCTGACATGCCACACTGAGTTTTCAAGACTGTTTTAGCTTGCATAAGTTCACAACCAGCAGCATTTTGTGCTAATGGGCTGTAAACCTGAATTCCTGACAGGGAAATCATGTCTGCTGACTTTATATTTCTTTCAGTAGATTATTGTAGGAGTAATATGCCTAGACTAGATAGGGGTTGGGTTTTTTTCTGTTTTCAGTCCTGTTATAGTGATGTGACTCTATGAATATTTCACTTACCTAGGACTGAACGCACTTGTGAGTCTTTAATTAGGTATTTCCATGATACTGCCATCTGTATAGTGGATGAAAATGTAAGGGACACTTCTGTGCTTTTATGAAAGTAAAAACTCTCTCATCATTGATCTTGTCATTGAGATCGTTGTTTTTAATACTGTAATATTAACAGAAGTGATGTTTATCAGTGTCTGATCATTGTTACTGAGAATAATTATAAAATTAATTATATCATAAAGACTCTTAGTCATAGCTCAGTAAAGAAATTTTTTCTTCATGTTCAAGTAGAAGAACAGAAAGGCTATAATTAGGGTTCTGATATGATAAAGTGAGTCTGAAAATATAGCAGAAATGTTTAAAAGACTATTTACATGTAGTTTAAGGTTGAGTGTATTTTTTAATTGTATTTTATTCTTCAGTAGTTATGCAGAATTATAATGGTGAAGCAAAAAGAAATATTGCTAAGTACCACAGCAGAAATTTAATGTTGATGCTCAGTTTTTACCAAAAAAAAAAAAAGGCCAACACACAAAAAAATCAAACAACAATAACAATAAAAAAAATCACAAAATACCCCACCAGCTTGAAAGTGTTACCAAAACACCAAAAAAAGATGTATAGATTTCTACAGCAGTTGGCAGAACGGCTGCCTGTGTCCAGACTGCTGGTTTCTATTACAATTAAAAAAGCAAAAAAGGAAAAGCTATTAAAAATTGAAGATGTTACTTAGGCTTCCAGGAAACAGCTGTATTTAAAAGGAATTATTATAACTCGTGTAAAGAACAATGTCTTAAAAATACGGAAATTATTGGGGTTCACCAGTTGTGTAGTAAGTATTTTGCCTTCATTAAACAAATTTTCAGAGAAAAATGATTCAGTCAGTAAATGACTGCTCATAAAATCCTGCTTGAGAGCACTGCCTTATGAAACTAAAAATTATAGGAAAATGCACAAATTATTATTCAAGAGGGGGAGAATTTCACTGAAGAAGAAATTATCAGATGGTTCAGATAAGGGTATTCTTATGTATTCCACCTTACAAAATTACATGGAATATCTGCTTTAGAAATAGTTACCTAAATGGATATAGAAAGAATATTGTGTGGTTTCCTCATTAGCTAATAGCCTTGTTGTTGTATGTCAACCATTTTAGTGTAAATTACCTGAGAACCAAGAATTAACATTTTAACTAATGATGTTACAAAAGAGTATATCAATATTTTTGTTCTGCACCATTGCTTAGGTTATTTATTTACCCTGAATGAGGTGGGTTACCTTGCATCAACAAAGTTTAGAATACCTCCAGAACTGGCTTTCTATATGCTGTTAGAGTAACAGCTTTTATGGATGCTAAACCAAAGGCCAGTTAATCAATGCAAAAACCCTTTCCACACGATATTGTATTAAAAATTAGACTGTTAATAACTATAGGTACTAATTACTATATTATTGGGGTTTTGCCAGGTTTTGTATTTATGTTTTCTAATTTAGTGTTACGGTTTGCACTGTTGGTTTGCCATAGACTTACTTAGCTTTAAATGTTCTTTATTCAAGTGGCCTTTAATCTAAGGCAGAAAAGACCATGTTCTTCAAATGGTGCAAATTAATGTGGTTAATGAACTATACTGTTTTATACAAGCGAAGTGCCTGTTTTGCTTCATTCTGTGGTAGATGAGATCAACAGTTCTCCCATGGAGAAGAGCTGGAGGCAGATAGCAGAGTAACATGAAGCTGTGGCTCAGTACACCCCTATCACACGTTCTGCTCCCAGTTCTCTCCACAGGATTAGCTGGGCAATACAGCCATCATATCTGACTATGTAATGTTGTTATTTGGTGGGGTGTTATTCTATCAAAATGATGTACAAGTGATAATAATCTAACAAGTTACAGAACACCTCTTTAAAGATCATAGAATCATAGAATCATTTCGGTTGGAAAAGACCTTCAAGATCACCAAGTCCAACCATTAACCATGCCCCCTAAACCATGCCCTGGAGTACCCTATCCACTCGCTTTTTGAATACCTCCAGGGATGGTGACTCAACCACTTCCCTGGGCAGCCCATTCCAATGTTTGACAACCCTCTCAGTAAAAAAATTTTTCCTAATATCTAACCTAAATCTCCCTTGCCTCAACTTGAGGCCATTTCCTCTTGTCCTGTCTCCAGACACCTGACAGAAGAGACCAACACCCTCCTCACTACAACCCCCTTTCAGGTAGTTGTAGAGAGCGATAAGGTCTCCCCTCAGCCTCCTCTTTTCTAGACTGAACAACCCCAGATCCCTCAGCCGCTCCTCATAAGACTTGTGCTCCAGGCAAGATTGAGATGTGTATTTTGCAAAATTCTTATTCTATCTGTAGACCAATAGAGATGGAAGAAACTTGGTAGTTGGCATTGCACCCCTCACTGGCAGTACTCCTGCAGTATATTTTCCCATGGGGTTTGGTGGGGATTTTGGGGTGTTTTGGTTGGTTAGGGTTTTTTGATTTTTTTTTTTTATTTTTATAGCTAAGGTCTGTGTAGAAACTAACAGCCTTTTGCTCTCTCACTGGAGCATACTGGGTTGTTTTTCTAGCAGTTTTCTTCCAGGAACTTTGTCTCACTTCCATTGCTTCTCTCCCACAGCTGCCCTCTAGAGTTGTCTTTTGCCCCTTGAATTGCAAATACTGAAGCCTTTCATTGAGACAGTACTTCTGTCTCCCAACCCTGTTAGGATATGTCAGTCTTCTCTACATGCCTTGCCTTGCAGTCAAAAGCTCTTTTGCTTGGTCTTGTCTTGCAGTCAAAAGCTCTTTTGCTTGGTCTTGTCTTGCAGTCAAAAGCTCTTTTGCTTGGTCTTGTCTAGAGCTGCACAGACTTTTTTTTTTTTTTTTCCCCCCAAAAGAGAATATTGTTGCAAAGTACTTGTCTGTTTTCTCATAACATCTCACTTTGAAGACTCCTTCTCTCAAATCATGGAGTTGGAAAGTCTGGGGAGCTCTTGCCCTAATCAGGGGTCTCAGGATTTCCAGAATCCCTCCTGTATGGGCAGAATTTGGAGTGCTGAGTCGTGCAGGAGGCCACTATTAGGCTGTGTGGCCATGAGTGAGTATTTCCTCCTGGTGGGGCTGGAAACCCACTGCCTGAACACACAGAGTTTTGTCTTGAGTGTATATTGAAAGATGAGCTGCTGGCTCAGGGAGTGAGTTCCTTTCTCTTTACTGGTTCTTAGGGCACAAAGCTTCCATAGCCTTTAGAGGCGATTTACCAATGTAATAAATCTCCCTGATGTGTATTAGGCATTTATTCTTTTGACAGTCTCATTTCATAAATCATATATATAGCCATGACTTCAACTCCCAGTTAGGTACTGGATAAAAACAGAATGAGGATCTCAGTATTTTCGTTCCTTTTTCCTGTTTTCTATATTCAGATTTTTGCATGAAATTGAGTAACTTCTGCTAAGCAGTATTTATTTGTAACTGCTCACTGAACAAAACAGTAAATATGTGTACTTAATTTTTCATAAGAAAATGTTGATACTTGTGCAAATTTAAATATATATTTGAAAATCTGTAGCATGTATACCAAGAATATTACTTCTGTTCTATCATTTCAGTTTCATGCATAAAAGACTACTGGGTTGAGATTCTGGATGTTTACCAGCACATGACATTCATTCTAAGTGTAACTGGACTAATTATGGAGGGAAATGAATAAAATACACAGATATAGAAGTATTTTTGCATGTCTAATTGCATCGTGTGGGCTTAATCTAGTTTCATGAAGCATCCCATTGGTATACAAGTCCTGCAATAAGAGATTTGTAGTTTCCAATAGATGTAGCATGCTAACAGGTATAACAGCCTTTCTTTAATGGCACTGCAGTATGTTAAGAGCTTTTTCCATTATGTTCACTGCAATGCTGAAAAGAATGAAGTATTAGAAATGAATCACTATAATTATTGTGGTCAATGCATTACCTCTTTAAATTCATGTTCAGAAGCTACCTTGCTGAAAAACTCCTACAGGAAATCCTAATATACATTTTTGGTTTTATGATCAGAGCTAAAATAAAGCTGTTTCACTGAAAATTGTGTGGAAAGCCTTCCAGGGGAAATGCTAATGCCAGGTTCATCCCCCTTGAGAAAGAACATAGAATCATAGAATGGTTTGAGTTGGAAGGGACCTTCAAAGATCGTCTAGTCCAACCCCCTACATGAGTTAGTTAGCTTCTTGGTGAAATTATTTCACCCATGTTCAAACACATAAAGTTGCAAAACCCATGACAAAATGTTTAAAGACTGTTTCAAAAAATACAGTGGTTTGGTTGGATTGCTTTTGGTTGTGGTTTCCAAGCATCCATGTTTGAACACAGGCCAGTATGGACCCATCTGATTATACAGGGGACCTTGCAAGGAAACTGACTCTGTAAGGAATCGTAGAATCATAGAATCACTTAGGTTGGAAAAGACCTTCAAGATCATCGAGTCCAACCATCATCCATGCCCACTAAACCGTGTTATGGAGTACCCCGTCTACGTGCTTTTTGAATACCTCCAGGGATGGTGACTCAACCACTTCCCTGGGCAGCCCATTCCAATGTTTGACAACCCTCTCAGTAAAAAAATTTTTCCTAATATCTAACCTAAATCTCCCTTGCCTCAACTTGAGGCCATTTCCTCTTGTCCTGTCTCCAGCCACCTGACAGAAGAGACCAACACCCACCTCACTACAACCCCCTTTCAGGTGGTTGTAGAGAGTGATAAGGTCTCCCCTCAGCCTCCTTTTCTCCAGACTAAACAGCCCCAGCTCCCTCAGCTACTCCTCACAAGACTTGTGCTCCAAGCCCCTCACCAACTTGGTTGCCCTTCTCTGGACAGGCTCCAGCAACTCAATGTCTTTCCTGTAGTGAGGGGCCCAAAACTGAACACTACTCGAGGTGCGGCCTCACCAGTGCCGAGTACAGGGGAACAACCACCTCCCTGTTCCTGCTGGCCACACTGTTCCTGATAGAGGCCAGGATGCGATTGGCCTTCTTGGCCACCTGGGCACACTGCTGGCTCCTATTCAGCCGGCTGTCAACCAGCACCCCCAGGTCTTTCTCTGCCGGGCAGCTTTCCAGCCACTCTTCCCCAAGCCTGTAGCGCTGCATGGGGTTGTTGTGACCGAAGTGCAGGACCTGGCACTTGGCCTTGTTGAACTTCATACAATTGGCCTCAGCCCATCGATCCAGCCTGTCCAAATCTCTCTGTAGAGCCTCCCTACCCTCAAGCAGATCGACCCTGCCTCCCAACTTGGTGTCGTCTGCAAACTTGCTGAGGGTGCACTCAATCCCCTCATCCAAATCATCCATAAAGATATTAAACAGAACAGGGCCCAACACCGAGCCCTGGGGAACACCACTTGTGACCCGCCACCAACTGGATTTCACCCCATTCACCACAACCCTCTGGGCTCGGCCATCCAGCCAGTTTTTCACCCAGTGAAGAGTACACATGTCCAAGCCATGAGACGCCAGCTTCTCAAGGAGTATGCCATGAGAGACAGTGTCAAAGGCCTTGCTGAAGTCAAGGAAGATAACATCTACAGCCTTTCCCTCATCCACTAGGCGGGTCACCTGGTCATAGAAGGAGATCAGGTTGGTCAAGCAGGACCTGCCTTTTGTAAACCCATGCTGACTGGGCCTGATCCCCTTCTTATCCTGGACTTGCCATGTGAGTGCACTCAAGACAAACCGTTCCATAATCTTCCCCGGTACCGAGGTCGGGCTGATGGTTGATGAGATGCCGTAGTATTATGATCTCTGCAGCCTGGATCGAACTGACCTAGTCAGATCATACTACAGCTTCCTTCAGCCCCATGCACCCAGATTTCTATCTCAAAGAAACCAAGTTCCGGGAGAAAAGGGGTCCTTGAGCACACCTCTGGTATCTTGAAAAGACTGAGGTTGGACTCCTGGGGCTATAGGTTCAGCTGATCTCAGGTGCCTTCGCTGTTTGTGTGTTCAAGCTTTACATTTTTCCTTCAGCTTGCCCAAATTTCTTTTCGCTTCATTCATTTGTGGAGTGTGTTCTTCACAGTGGTATGGCTCTTGGCAGGCGTTCACATCCCCTGCTCTGCATCCTGGTAAGGTGAAGTCTTTGCTCTTCCAGGCATATAGCAATATACAGCAATGACCTGGCTTCATTTGGTTTCTCATGTTTCTAGACCTGGCCTGCCTTTCACGTAACTCACCTATTGCTTTTCAGGCTCCTTGGTTCCTCGATATTATTTCTCATAAGTCATCCCTCTACAGAAACTGAATTTCTCTGCTTTGTAATGCTGTGGACATGTTTGTCTATGCCATGAGGAAGTCTGGAGGTCTGTGCCACCTTTCCCATTCCTCTCCAGAACATTGGAAAGAGCTCAGAGGAGCTGCTAATTTAATTCTTTTTTTTTTTAGACTTTGCAAAATACTATTTTTACCATCACTAGATTGATTATTTGTCAAATTAGACTGAAGAGCTTTTGTGGCAAGTGTGACTAATAATAAATTTTAGTGATGATTAATATGTATCTAGAAATTACATTTGAATTTCAAGGAACCTTTTTCCAAGATAGTGCCCATGCATTTTTATTTCCATAACATTTATGCTTTCTGATATGTTTCTGTCCTTTTGTACTTTTTTTGTCTTTTTTTTTTTTTTTTTTTGCCTCTGGCTTTTTTCCTCTCTTGTACAATGTGTATTTTCCCAAATGGGTCTCAAACACCATTTTTATTATACTGACAAGAACAGCAACACCTCTGTAGATTGTCCTACAGCAAAGGCATGACAGAATAAATGATCATAAATAAATCATCTTACATGATTTCTGTGTTTCCAGTCCTTCAGTTCCTCTCTGCAAGGGGCAAGTGCCCTGGCAAACCACTTCCTCGCATAGCATTTGAGACCTAAAACAGATGCTGACAGAACAGACGTGATTGTTGTTTTGCCTGCCATATCTTAGGATTTGAACCCAAATCCCAAGTCTATGATAGAATAGGCACTGGAAGCCACCAAGGATTGATAGACCACATATTGCTTGAATTTCGTTAAGTTATGCATGTTCAGCTGCTTATTCTACATATTCAAAGTGCTATTGGGAGAGGTCACTTTTTTTAGTCATAGAATTCAGATACCTCTCAGTTTCCTATGTATAAAGTAGGAGTGAATAAATAGATTTGCTCTGGACTTTTTTTGGTGTAATTTATACTGGCAGTCTCTGAGACAGAAAGTTCAGTTGAAGCCTTTGCTACCATTGTGTCCTGGTTTCAGCTGGGATAAAGTTAATTGTCTTCCTAGTAGCTGGTACAGTGCTGTGGTTTTGAGTTAGATATGAGAAGAATGTTGATAACACACTGATGTTTTCAGTTGTTGCTAAGTAATGTTTAGTCTAAAGTCAAGGATTTTTCAGCTTCTGATGCCCAGCCAGTGAGAAGGCTGGAGGGGCACAAGAATTTGGGAGGGGACAGAGCCAGGGCAGCTGACCCAAAGTGGCCAACGGGGTATTCCATACCATGTGACGTCACTTCTAGTATATAAACTGGGGGGAGTGGGGTTGGGGGGATCGCCGCTTGGGGACTAACTGGGTGTCAATCGGCGGGTGGTGAGCAATTGCACTGTGCATCATTTGTATATTCCAATCCTTTTATTATTACTGTTGTCATTTTATTAGTGTTATCACTATCATTATTAGGTTCTTTTCTGTTCTGTTAAACTGTTCTTATCTCAACCCAGAAGTTTTACTTCTTTTCCCAATTCTCTCCCCCATTCCACTGGGTGGGGGGGGAAGTGAGTGAGTGGCTGCATGGTGCTTAGTTGCTGGCTGGGGTTAAACCACGACAAGTTGTAGATCTGTTCTTACAAAAAGTTACATTAGCTGATGATGGAGAGTGATGTCTACTAACATATATAGCCATTTGCTGCACCACATTGCCTTTCTTTTATGCACATATTCATGGTCTCTGCATCCGAAAGACCTGGAATGGAGGAATATCTGATACTGTGTGTCATCTGCATGTCCTGTTAATGTGTTTACAAGTTCCTATCTTGTACTGCTCATAGGACAGCTTCTGGTGCGTCTGTTTTAAGTGTAGTGCCGTTGAGCACAAGGGGCTACATGACAATGCATCACTATAAAGCACTTAGAGATGCATTCACAACTGTCAAAAAGTAAGGGTAGTGCAAAAGATAACTACATAGATCAAGCAAAGACATACAAGGAGAGGATCCAGTAGATGGATAAGTCTTTGGTGGTGTTTTTGTCTTAATTTACGTACATTTTGGAAGTCAGGATTGTTATAGAGGTTTTTGAAAGGAAGTGTGTCTATTACTACAGTTTTGATTGTTCAGACTAACTTGTTAAAATGCTTAAAACAGGGAAGGGACTTTCATAGTACGTCTGTGCATGGATCTTGCCTACAAAGCTAAGTAGTGAGGCAGGTAATACTGGCACACATGAAGACTTAGAGGTAGAAATTGGTAGCACTAGAATATTGAAGACCCGACTGATGTTACTAGGTTTACAGTTCTCCAAACTGTGGTGAAATAATTCTGCAAGTAGATGCATGTCGAATGTGCAACATTGACTGAAGTATGTAGCCAATCAGCAAATGCAATCCATGTTTTATTCTATAAAAATAGAAATATTTCTATTGAAACATCCTATTGGAATGAAGGAAGCCAAAGATCATAAATGGAGACTTTCAGCTACTAGACAGCTATTCCCCAGGGGTTATTGTCAGGCCAGCACTATGCCAGTGCTGTACAAAATAGTCCGCTGCCTAAGTGGAAGGAAACACGAGTGACAAACGTGGTATTAAACTGAGCTTGTTATTACGGAGGTCAGAGTCCTTGGCTGATGGGAGAAACAGACCTTGCCAGAAGTGCCAGCAGTATATCTAGTAAGGGAACGTATTAAATAAGCATCAATGAAAAGTATGCTCATAAAGAAGCAAATGTTTTGCCTTTTTTATTGCTGAAATACAGTGGGTAATAATTACAAAAAAAATACTGTTTAATCTCCTTGGAGCTGTCTGTCCAACTGTTAAGGTGTAAAAGTATTTTGGAGTATTTCTGAATTTTCAGAATTTCAAGCATTTTAGTAGAAACAATCATCCTTATTTTTAATCAATGGCTCGTCACATAGTACTCTGGAAGCTGTTGTATGGATTCACTGCTCTGTTACCTGCTCCTGCATCCTCACTGAAAGGATGTAAACAGGAGATGCGGTGGTGTGAAAGAGACAAGTGTCACTTCTCTAAAGTATGATTTTGACAAATCACACTTTACTGGCTCAGAAGCCCCTGCGTACACCTGACCAGAGAGCTGTAGAGCAGTGCTAGTCACTGAGGTGTGCAACACAGAGCATGTTCATCTCTGTAAGCGAAACAGCTGTCAGCAGAGGAAGTTTACTAAAACTACTGACTTGTTGGACCCCGTTTCAGGTGGGATTCCGTTTGTCCTCACTGGAGAGTTTTTCCAGCAGTCGCAGAGGCCAGCCGCGTTCATGATAGCTGGGACAGTCAACTGGCTCTCCAACTTTGCAGTCGGACTGCTCTTCCCTTTCATTCAGGTACTTAACATCCTTGATAATTGATATACTATGATATAGTTGGTATAGTGTGACATATCGTGTTTGAATAAAATTTTCAGGTAATAATAAATGTCTTTTTATTGAAGTGGATGAAATTCCTACCGTGTTTGTGATACAGTTTAATTGTGCTACCCACATGTCTCCTTGTTTGAATGTATCGGAGAAAATTGTCCTGCAACAGAAAAACTATTGTAACCATGGACAACCCTATATGGCAAATTCCCCATAGGAGTGCTGTAGCAACACAGTCTGGTGGCTGTGTCCAGAGTTCACGGTCACTGATGGTGGTTGTCACTGCCTTTTTCTTCAGCCTTTAGGCCACCCATCTTCTGGTTTACCCTATGCTTTGAGAATCCGTATTAGTCTCATTGGAGAATAGATGCTCTTTGCTTCTCCCTCTAAGCTTGGCTTCATGGCTGTCTTTTTTTCAGTCTCTTCTGTTGGGCTTTTATCTTCTTCAGTTGATTGCTTCTTACTGCAGCCTAGTCGCTGCATGGATGAATTTGTTTCTGTCCCAGCTTCCACATGCTCCCATAAGCTTGGCTTTTAGTGGATTGCTTTGTTTCTTTGGCTGAACTACTCACATGGAGGACAGAGGCCAGTTTCATCAAGAGCTGTCTGACAACTGGTGTTTGTATTTTAGCATGAAAAGTTTATTTTCTAAAAAAATAAAATTTTAATTTAAAAAATTTTAAAAATAAAATTCAAAGTTCAACACTGAACAGCACTTTTCCCCTCTGATTCCTAAGAACACTTCATCACTGTTGATGTGTCGTCGTATGGCAAAGAGGCTTCAAGCAGCTTCTCATTCAAAACCACACTGAGGTCCTTTTCCTGACCATGAACCTCTCCCAAGGACCGTCCGCACTCTCTGGAGCTCACACAGGGGCTGATTCGTTATCTCAGGAGCTGAAGGACAGCTGATCAGTCCTTTGACTGTGTCCAAACTCTTTAAAGAGCCATCCTGCTCCACTGATAACAGTTTAAGAGTGAAGCTCACAACTACAGGACAAAATAAAGAAGTCGTAATTGTTTTCTTAAAATGCACAGAGGGCAGGGAAGGGGCACAGGGGGAGCAAGCCCTCCAGGCTGCTTGCAGGTGCTCACACCCAGGAGAGGGATTTTGGATTACTCTTCAAATCATTGCAGAGTAAGAGATTTAAATAACAGGCAAGGAGGTGTTACTGCTGTTTGTGCCTTCTTACAACTGAAAATTATATAATACTGCAATATCATATGCATAACAGTATTTGCAGATGCTGTAAAATTACATCATACTGTAAGACTTTATATATTAATTTTTATTTGACAAGTAGAACTGCTTTTACTAAGTAATACTGTTTAAAATTATCTGTATTGAGATAGTTTATGGGAGAACTTGAAAGCGTTATGAAGTCTGACCCTTGATCTAAGTTTGACACTTAATTTAAAATGTCTTCTAAAATGAAAAAGTCTCTAGTAGTTTTGATTACTTGGATCACCTTCAAAAGTCAACATGAGTATAAAGACTGTCATCTTTCCAAACTCTGCGCTCCTACTAACATTAACTTCAATTAGACTGCTCAGAGCTGTAAGTCTTAAGAGCTTGTTTTAATGCTTACTGAAATCAGTGAGTGTTTTTCACCAGTTTCACAGTGAAGGACTTGCCAGCTTAGACATTTAAGGTGAGATTTTCAAAAGCAGGCAGAGACATAATTCTTTTTCCACTGAGGTCATTCGAACATCTCCCAAATGATAGAAAGAATTAGACAATTCCCTTGAGTTTTTGAAAACCTCACCTTGGTAATCAGCGTCAGTACGGTCCAGGAGGCAGTCACAAGCTCGTCCAGCAAGTGGATGCTTCTGTGTGGTTTAATAGCTGTTTCTCCAAGAAGATGGGGACCGACTGTTTAAGCAGCGTTAGACATTGCCTTCCACCCCAGCGGTCCCACCGCCTGCCTCCGTGGCAGCTGGGCAGGCAGCAGGGAACAAGGTCTCAAATCTAGGGGGGTATAATCAGAATACTTTTATCTGTTACATTTTTAAATTATCCAGAGACATTTAAGGAATAATCACGTTTCTCCAAAATTGCGGTTTCTGCCTCCTGCACAAAACTGAGGAGTTACCTGAGCTCTGGCTGTCCATCGGATCTGAATTCATGCAACTTGGGGCTCTCCCTTCTTGTCCTGCTAATCCCCCCTGACAGATCACCTGTTGGGAACTGTTTAAAAAAGCCCTCAGTAAATTCAAATAGAAAGGCAAACTACATTCTCTGATTTTTCATATGCATATTAAAGCTTTTTGAGTGATTTAGTATGCATCCATATGAAGTTTGCTGTAGCACTGGGGAATTTATTATTTTGTGTCATAAAAATTTCCCATTGTGTGATTGCAAAATTACCAGTTTAGTTTTAAAGAGAGTAAATTATGTTTCTACCTTGCAGGGTTTTGGGTTTTCTCTTCTTTAAAAAATAATAAAGAGAAAAAGCTTAGAGTTTCCACCTAAAGATGAAAGCAGTGTTACTCAGACTTTGATTTTTAAAGCTTTTTCACAAGGTCGAACTATAACATCTCCTCTTTCCCTAACTTTTGCTTCTTTCCTATTTCAGTCAACCTTACTCTAAAAATTCCGCTTGTGAGTCACCTGTTTCTTTACAGAAAGGCAATAGCCTCTTCTTAGCTTGTTTTTATAAGTCTAAAACAGGAAAAGAATCTTTAAAATGCCTTCACAGAAAGAATGCATAATCCCTTCTGTGTATTTAAAAACTAACCTGATAGCTTGAGAAACAGCAGCCACTTTTTGATCATTGGTGTGCTTCTACAAAATTATCCCAAATGTTTGGGAAACAAATATGTTAATTTTAGAGTTACTCAAAAAATCAACCGGTAGTTAGTTCTCCAAGTGTCACCAATTAACTAGATTTTCTCCCCTCAACCATCTGTAGATACATATAATAGAATGAAACACTGGCTTGAGTCATGCATTAAAATGTATGGATGAGATAGAAAAGCTAGTATACAAATCAATTTTTGACAAATTAAAAAGAATTTTAAATGTGACTACTGTTCCAGCCCTCATCACTGTCTATTTGAGAAGTGTGTTTGTGTGAAGGATCGGAACTGAGGTTAAAATGACAACCAATACTATAGAGAATTCACAAGTACATTTGATACCGTGTGATTACTAGGAGGTGTCTGATAGTAGGTGTCAAAAAATGTGCATTTCTTAAAATCTTTTTTTAGTGCAAAATAGAATAATTGAAGAAGCGTTATCACATGTGATCTTGGAACATACAGAGAAATTATAAAAGATCTGGGTTTAGGTCTGAAGGCATTTCAGATTTGGGTTTAACATAGAGCTTGACCTTGTGAAATGTCAAACATGTCACCTTGAGTAATGCTCAACAGTATCTCTTTCCCATTGCTGTCACTTGAGAATGAAGGCATGAGGCTTTTCTGAACAAGGAGATGTTAAGAGACAAAGACAGCTTTGATAAGCCAGTAGACCAGAGATGCATGAAACAGTTCATAAAGACATGGTGACCCCTCCTTTCAAAGCATTTCAGTGTTCCTATAGGTGCTAGAACTGGGTCGTAATGTTCTGTTATTTGGGTGCCAAATCTTCATTCCTGCAAAATACCCATTCATGAGTATTTGGAGTAATTGAGTGAGCACTCCAGCCCTCTGCCCTCTCCTCTGACTTGCATATCTCATGTTTTTGCATGGCACTTGCATGTCAGAAGATCATAGCAGTCCATAAGCAACCTCCTGATTCACACCCAGTGAGTGGTGGTGCAGGGAGCTTCTCTTCGGAATGGAGCCACAGGGCGTGACAATGTTCATTGAATCAACCATGTAGTAGAAAAGAAGTAATTTACCCATTTGGGGAAAAATGCCTAAAGTTATAATAATGCTTGTGTAATCTTGAAGGAATTAAAATGTTTTATCTGAAATAATTGCAACTTTAACACTTTTCATTTTGCCTTTCCATTATATATACTATACTTTATACTATACACTTTATACTATTAATGCACTGTGATTGGATTTGAATCTCAAATTTTTGTGAGCTAACCGAAATGAGTTTGCCATTTAGAAAAGTTCAAAATTTGTGTTAACTGATGGAAAGCTTATTGAATATATTATCGTATCTAAATAGGTATGTTGTGTCATTGTTCTTACAGAGGCATGCAAACGCTTAATTCTGGAATTTGATTCAAAGGCAGCTTGCATTCAGAAAGATATCGATGTGCATTCATCTGCCTTTAAAAGATCTGAACCTAAAATACACAGTATTGGTTGTTCAATTAATGTCTGTTTTCTGGGGTTTTTTAGAAAAAATTTTATGTAAATGACTCAAATTTAAAAAAAAAAAAAAAGAAAAGAAAAAAGAAGGAAAGATGTGCAGTTGTGCAGTGTGTTCTTCCACATAAATGAAATTGCTACACTAAACACCAGACTATCTGGCCACATTTTTTAAAGATAGAGTGCTCTAAGTTCTTAATCCAAATTACAAAATTTACCTGATTTTCAGCTGTGTTGCTGGAATTTCAGCAGAAATGCTCTGGGGTCAGCATCTCACAGAAAGCTGGCTGGGTGAAGACCCAACTCAGATAAACTCCCTCAAACACCAAATCTTTCTCCCTTGTTTTCTCTTTGTGGTGATTCAGTTGCTATAAATAATACAGGGCAGCAGCAGGGCTTGTCTCACAATCATGATAAATAATATTGATTCTTGCTTCAGCCCTATATTGCGGTTTTGATGCGCCGTGTTACAAATCATCCATTATTCCTTTTGTGACTAACACCCTCTGAAAAATGTTTTAAAGCACTTTCTGGCTCAGAAGGCATATAAAAGCGCAACTGTTCTTTTTGATGTGTTCATAACAAATCAGTCTTTGAAAATATGATTCTTTAATATATGAAATGATTTTAGAAAATGAAAAGGAGATGAAACCAAGTCTTCCAAAGGCTAGCAATTCTCCTGAGAGAGAGATATACTGCAAATAATGCAGTTTCTTGAGATCTAAAATAAGCATTTCCATCATGGACATCTTGTGTACAGTTCACCCAAGCACGTAATCTTCATGTGGCATGTAAGTTGTGTCACAGCTGAGGTTGCAGTGGGAGCGTGAATGTGGTTTCAAATTCCCTCATAGGCAGTTTGTTGTCTGTCTTCTTGAGAAAAAGTGCTAGGTGTTGTCCCTACTGATTAAATTCACATACCTATTTTAAAATAGTATGCGTTGATGGAAATGGCTTCTGGTTGCTTTACAATATCAACAGTGTCTCAACGTATGAATGTGGTATGGCAAGCTCAGAGGATTAGTCGTCTTCATGTGTTCCCAGTGTAACTTTTGTTTCCTAATGATTTAGCTTCTGGGACTAAGGTCCTTTTTGTGGTTACCTTTATTTTTTTGTGTTTAGAAAGTGTACTGAGAGTGAGCTTCTGTAGTCATCCACAACAAATCATTCCATCATTTATTCATATCATCCCTTGGGAATGGGGATAATATTTTATGTCTTGAGAGCAGACATAACAAACTAAGAAAGTCTTTGGAGTGAAGGTTTTGGGTAATTGTGGATTTAATTACAGAATCATTCCTGCTGGAAGGGACCCCAGGGGGTCTCTGGCCCGGCTTCTTGCTCAGAGAGGGTCAGCTGTGAGTTCAGACCAAGTTTCTTAGGACCTTGTCCAGTTGTGTCTTAAAAACCTCCAAGATTTGCTACTTCTGTGTTTGCTTTTAAATTCAGAGGACTCAGTAATCAAAACTGATGGTAGCTAAAATGTGACGAGAGTTTGGCTTTTTTCTGAGAATAGTTTTAATCTCAGTTTTAAAAATTGAATATTATTCACTGTCAAGCCTGCGTTGGAATAAAACTCACTAAAAAGTTGAAAAAGAAATAGAGACTTACTGCTGTTAATCAGTGTATTTTATAGGGTAAATCATGACAAACGTTTCATGCTGTCTTAATAAATGGATGCTTTCTGGATGTTAACAGGTGTATCTATTCTACTCTCCCTCTGTGAAACTGTATTTAGAAAATTAATCAGCAAGAGTCTATGGGACAGATGAGTCTGTGGGACATATGCTGTAAGATGATCAGTGGTATCTGATCATTTTGAGAGAAAAGGAAGATTGTACAGTTATATGTATAGACGAAAAAATCAAAATAGGACAATTTAAAGATTCTGTATAATGTGCCTGTATGAGGGTGCAAAATATTTGTAATAGTGAAGTAGAGACGTTTGCATTCAGGCTCGTTCGTCTTTCAGAATAAGCAAGCAGTAGCCAAATGGTTCTTCCTGATACACAGATCTGCAGGTGTAGCTGGGATGCTTCTCACCTTTATACATTATGAATCACTGATACTAATGGTCTGCAGAAATCAATGGGAGGCAACCGTTTTGATGAGAGCACGAGTGTCGATGATGCTACTGTTATTTCCTGTAGGAGTAAGCCATTGTGAAGACCTTCACCAAGACCTACTTTACATGGAGGTCTTCCTTGTCCCTGGGGGTTTCCTCTTCAAATGCCTCTGTTCTGTCTGTTCTAATCTCATTAACGGTGATATATAACTAAATCACAGGATAACGAACCTGAGTATGTCAGATTTTCAGGTTAAATCCACTGACTAGAACGGATAGCAGTAGCAGAATAATTAGTACTTTGTTCCATGCAATTTTTTTAGCCAGTGGAAATTCCAGGGGGAAGAAGAACATATATATTTTTAATTTTTTTGTTGTTGCTTTGGTGATTATGTAAGTTTTAGTGAGTAATTCCAGGTATTTCAGTATGTGTAATGTGTTCATCTGTGTGGTTAGACTGAAGCATTCTTTTCAATAATTACATTGTAGGTATTTTATAAACCCTCCAAGTTGCTAAGAAGCTTAATACATGACATCAATTAGTCTTTGACTAGAATTCACAGAGATTTAAAAGAAGTGAACTTTTTACGCGAGGAGCAAAAGCGTACCAGTTTGTAGGCAGCATAAAGGAGAATTTCAAAGGTCTCTGTGTTCTGTGTGCTTTCTTCCTAGCAATGTGTGTTTTTAATCTAGACTTGCTCTTGCAGACCTTTTAAAATTAGACTAATTATAGCAGTGGTTATGTGGCTTCTGTTTTTCCCAAGGTAATAGATTACATGGCTTAAGTTTGCTGACTGTTGTTCTAACACGTAGAGCCTGACAGATGTCAAATCTTAACTTTCTTTCCTGCAAAGTGACTCCACACTATGAAAGCGTGAATGTTTGTATAGTAGACATGAGAATAAGTATTCTTTAAGGTCAAAGTCAGTTAAGAGCATCTTCATCACTGTCAGGGGGAAGGGTGTTAGTCTGGAAAATATGCAAAGCTATTTTCCTGCACAGAGCTGCTTGATTACTAAATATGGATACATTAGGAACAATAGTAGTGCCTGTAGTTCCCTTTTTATATTAGCACTACGCAATCTCCAGCAATGATGCTTTCTCTCTCCCTACTTACCCCCACCCCAAAACAGACTGGGGTTGCATTTGCACCTAAACCTCTTCTCAGAAGAGGGTCTTGAAATGTGAGAAGCTTAGATTGGCATCCCTGCTCATCTGGAAACAGTGTGTTTCACTTTCAACAGGGCACTCGGACCCAGCTTCACAGGTAGTAGTGTTTACTGGTCCAGTAGTATGTCCTTAGGAATCTTATTAATATAATCAAGGGCAGAGCTGCCAGATGCTGATATCATCCTTAATCTGCAAGACTGAGCACAAAGTACACAATGGTAGATGAGACCACACATCAAAAAGTCAGGTGATGGCAGCGGTAGTGGGATACTCCTTTTAGTTGTAGTTATACAGAAAGAATAAAGCACTTAAGAGACTGTAGTATGTATTTTTAAAAAGGGGGATGCTATTTCATTGCTGTGTGCACCATGTCCAGCAGCCTGCCCCTTTGGTCAGACCTGAATAGTGATAGCAATCAGAGGCTCCAGCTCCTCAGCTGCACATGTCCCCGTCCCAGGTGGCTTTTGCTGCCTGTCAGATATGAGCAGAGCCTTGTTTTTCAGGCTTCTGCAACCCCCACGATGCATAATAAAGCCTTTTTATCAAATTCCATTGAAATTAATTGATTCTTTTATTGATTGCTACAGTGAATGTGAAGTTCATATTTAATGAGGTCCAGCACAAGGTCCTCTGCTGTAACTGAGCGTCGCAAAGAGTGGGTTCAGATAACAGCTCTAGCAGGGAGGTGCTTTGATAGCCAGCTTAGTTTAGAAAGTTTCCAGGCATGCCAGAACCACTTGCAGTTGCTTCCCCGTTCTTTATTTATCTTGGGTCCAGGTCTGTTTCTGTTCACTGATTTCACCAGCAAGGAGGGTGACGAAGCAGAGAGAATACATGCTATATTTTCAGATAACTGCATCAAGAAGGATATTAGGAAACCTTTTAATCATGAGAATAGTGTAACTGTAATGATGTGTGGAGAAATTGTAGTTTGTTCTTTACTGGAGATCTATAGAAGACAAGCAGACAGATGTTTTTCAGGAACTGAGACTGCCTTAGTAATGGGAATGGACTGGCTGGCATCCATGTTCCTGGTTTTCTATGAGTTTATTGACATTTTGAAGTCTTCAGAGCAGGAAGTGTCTCTCACTAAGTGTACACACAGCATGTGGCTCCTTTAAGGGTCCTTTAAGCTTTGGGGGTTTTGTTACTGTGATACTTTAGTGTCACTGCAAGAAGGGCTGCTGCAGGTTGTGGTGGCAGGAGAATCCAAACTTAAAAAAAAAGTAGAAGACAACTGCAGTTACTCCTCTCCTTGGAAATGGTGACGGCATAGTTATGTAATGATGTAATGATGCTTTCAGCTAAATAATCTTGAAAAATGCAGAAAATTAAGAGGAAGAAACAGCAAAAATTGCAATGAACTTGGAGTGAAAGAAAGCAAACCTAAAAATATTCTGTCTGGAGAAAAGATCTGAGAAAGGAAAGGCTAACTGTGAACAACTGAGGAGGGAGAAAAGATCACTTATTTTCTTCAATTCAGAAGTATCAGAAAGTGTTAAACTTCTCTGACACATTAGAGAAAACCTCATGAATTCCAGAACAACTTGGGCAAGATTCAAGCATCCATGGAAATTTGAGGAATCTCTAACCTGAAGGCCTTCAAGGTTATATTAGTCATCCTTCTGTAAGCTTATTACTATTTCATATATTCCTTCTTTTATGGATAATGAGAGGAAACAGATCATTTTCCCTTTGGCAGTAGTGACTCATTACAAAAATAAACCCAAATATGACCAGAGGAACCTATATATTCTTGTCTGGTTTAAGGTACAAGCCGTCAAATACCACTCACTCACTTCTGTATTAGTATTTCCTAATTGCACTAGAGCGTCTCTCACATGTACAATACTCAGTTACACTGAAGGTTTCCAATGGATTTCATACTTCTCAATAAGGCATTGATGAATTCAAAATCGCATCTATTTCTGTTTTAAATTTAACTAACTTCATCCTTCAGCCATCAGACACTTTATTTCTTGCAAATTTTTGGTTTTTTAATCTTCTGTTGAACAGAACAGGCTGGGGGTTTTGATATATTTTTAATTGTTGGCTGAAGAGTTCATGTGAATGTCAGGCAGTGGAGTTTCTCTAAGTCACTCGCAAACCATAAGGAGTTCATCATCCCACAGGATATTATTCCAGTCCTTGATTTAATGAAGAACTTCTTAAACAGAATAATGAATGGCTAAGTAACATATAAAACAAATATGCTTGCTTTTCCATAAGCCTCCTGCTTTCTCTTTCTCACAGGTACATATATAAACAGACACTAATTTCAAAGCACTCAGATGAAAAAAACCCAAATCTTGTAGATGTGTACATACACAAATGGATACAGACACGCCCTTATTAATTTAGCCAGACTCAAAATTGTTACTTGTGGATATTGTTTGGCATCATCTCTTTAGATTTTCTCTTATTTCATGTTGCTGAAAACAAAATCTGAGGCCTTGCCTGACTTTGCTGGAGCTTGCGGTTCAAAAATCTATTTTAAAGTGTGAGTGATAGCTGGTAGAAATTGGTATGCTGAGTTGGTGCTAGAGACGTGTGGAGAACAGGGACACTTGGTAAATCAGAAATTAGAGTGTATGTATATGTGGAAATAGGTGCAATGAGCTGAAGCAGGCAGAGGGGACAACGAACTGCAGCAGCAGAAAAGCACAATCTAAGAGGCTTGAAAACCTCTGGTGCAATAGAATAGGCATGTGTTAAGCTGTTACTCTTCAGTGACAGTAAGTTTGCAGGGACAGACTTCTGTAATCCGATGGTGTAGCAGGACCTTAAATTAAGTGTTACCTAGAAAAAGGTGCTGTTTATTTTTTGTGATGCATCGTGTAAATACAAAGAATTACTAAGCATTAATAATTAGCAATTAATTTCATGACATGTTATTTTCATTACCTGCTGATGCATTCTTCTTTTATATTTCAGCTTGTTCCATTAGATTGTTATGAAGCAGCTAAAGACTACATGGTAAATTAGTATTATACTGCAGGACAACGTAGCAGATTTCTCCAGAAGTTTTCTGTCATAATAATTTCTCTTTCTAGAAGATTGTGCAGAGCCTTTTTTTGGCGTCAAAGTCACGGTGTATATACAGTGCGTATTCAAGAAATAATTAAATTCCTATGTATTTTATTGAAATTGGAATCTTGGCATGGATATACTAAACTACATTGTAGAATAACATGCTTCCCTTTCCCAGTAACATACTGGAAGCAGATGTAGGCCAGAGAGGACATAAGGAAATCAGTCATTTTTATGTGCCGTGAATATTCTTCGGGTTTCGTACTTGGTTCTATAAACATCTCTCATGTTACCTTTGCCTGCTGCTGAGCCCATTGCCCCACGTGCATCGCCCCTCTCCCTGGGTTACCGTGATAGCAGCTGGCTGAACTTATGTTTGCCTCTGGTTTGTACCCTTCTTCGCTAGCCTCTGTGCCATCCTCATTCAGCTGGCCTTCAGTCTGATGAGTGTGCTTTGGCAGGGGGATACCTCCATCTCAGCAACCAAAACTGACCGCCCAGAGCCCTCCTTTTCCACCTTTCTGCCCTGCAGAGACCAGCTGCATCTTTACTGCTCCTTTGGTTCCCTCTCTCTCCCATCAGTAATTTTCCAGAACAACTCATCTTCGGGCTTTCCTCCTAATACAAATGTTTCCAATAACCAGGGATCGCAGAGGGATACCCAGTTATGATTACAGGACCACTAAGTGGAAAGCTGATTTTACTCCTGGCTGGGGTTTGACTTTTACCTTTGGCACCATGGGGCTAAACATCTACAGCAAGGAAAGAAAGAGTTCTGAAGTCATTAGGAGTGTTGGGGAAGTGATTGATGGAGGTCTTCAAATCTGTCTGCATGGTTGTACTAGAAAAATGATGTAGTTCCCTATCAAAATGACAAAGAACTGAATTGCTGCTATCGTTTCCCAGGAAAAAGAACGGACTTAAATGAGGTTCAGTTAGAAATGGGAAGAACCTCTTCTTCATCTTGCCAGGCCTACATACAGTCACTGAGGACTGCAGGGTTTTTCCCCCTCTTTTACTTCTGCCATGGAAGAAACTTGCGTTATCCCAAAATGGGATACAAAGGTAGCATTCTGTTGCAGCATTTTTGCAGCAAGACTGAGGCAATAATAGTAATAAACTGGAAGGTGTTTTGCAACTCTTTGGCAGAGCAGTAGTGTAGAATATCTCATTTTTGCAGGGACTAATAAATATCACTGTGCAGTTTGAATGTTTTGCCCAGTTATAAAAAAACAGCTTTATTTTACAAAGTTGTAATAGTTATATTTATCCTCCATCATGTATTTTTTCGCATTGTTTCCCTGTAATTGGAAATTGGGGCATGCTGATAAAATAGATACATATTGTTCTATAGGTTCCAGAGATGAACGCTCAGACCTTAGTGAAGACTTGCATAAAAAGCTTAAGTTATAGATAGGCTCTTCAGGCTGCAGAACCGAGCAACTGACAGAAATGACCTCTGTAATTCCTGTCCGGATCACTGGCAATGGAAAATTATGTGCTTTTTATGATGGACAAACAAGTCACTGGATTTGGGGCAGGCTTCAATAACATCTGAGAAGTTGATGGAAAGTTTTGAGGCTGTCCTGTTGCACCCCATCAACGTCCCTCCCATAACGGTGTGTGTTTTCACAGGAGGGTTCAGCCAACAAGGTGATAGAGTATTCTGAGCCATAGCAAACATTAGGAAAACCTTTAAAATAACTAAAAAGTCCTATCAATACCTTTGTTCTCAGAAAATTAAGATAATGAACAGTGTAAGAGCATGAGCAAAGACGGATATGAAGGAGATTACATGGTAGATAGAAAGTGTGTGACAAAAGATCAATTTTAAATATTTATTATGAAGAGCTGCCTATATCCTCTGTAGTCATGGCAGGGAAACACCTTTTCAATGAAGAAATCCTTGGCATTGAATGTTGATGGTTGCCTAACCTTTCTGCATAAGGGCACTAAAATGAGGACATAGCTGTAGATGTGCAGCTCATTGCAGCCCGTTGTAGTCAGATTGCGCCCAGTTTCTGAGCTGGTGGGTGGAGGTCTAATTCTTGTGCCCTGGCATAGAGGTTGGCGCTTTGGTTGCCAGATGCTGATGCTGAGAGGCAGAGGCAGATGCTGAGATGACAGGAAAGGAGAACAAATAGCTGGGTGGACTTCGTGTCCCCCAAATAGTGAGTGCTTTTACTAGCTGGGTTTTTAAGTGAGGAACTCCAAGACAGTACTTTTTGAATTTTCATGTGTCGTCTTCATATAAGATTTTTACTTACATTAGGGTAGAAGGTATCTGAAAGAAGTAAAGAACAAATTGTCACTAGCTAGAAATTGGGTAAACTTTGATTTTCTTTTATTTTTAGACTAAAGTGTCTTGAAAAATAATTTTCTTGGATCTGTGATGCAGATGGAGCTCGGTATCATATGGGATACAGGTGCTACAAGGCTTGTAGCCTTAGTTCAGATTGCTTACTAGTACAATGCAAAGACCTATACGTGTGTTTATTTTCTCCCTTTCAGAAACTAATTTATTTCTGCCTGTGAAGTAATACTTCTGAGTCATTAAACTTGTTACTGGAGGCTCTCCTGCACTTCAGCTCTGTTTCTTCCTTATTTTTACACTTGAGATTTTCCTGCTCATGCATCAAGATTCATTTACCCAGCAAGATCGTCTTTTGGTTTTCCTTATTATTTCCTTACTGTGTAATAATACCTGTTGACTTTTTCTATTATGCAGTACAAGAATTTCAATAACAAAGGTGTGCACAGAAGCCTAAACATAGATTCCCTCAGCCAGGCTATGTTAAGCTTTTGCAAATACATCTGATGTTTAAAGTGACTACAGTGCACCTGTATTAAGGGAAATGGCTAAAGTTCCCCTCAAAGATGAGGAAATTAAATGTAGGCTATCAGAAGGTTATACATGAGAAAAAATGCTCTTAATTAGAAGCAACCCACTTCAAGTATAAAATATAAGGATCTGTTAACTTTTTTATGAGGAGGTAGTGAATGTGTGAGGGTTGGGGTTGAAATTGCAGTTCATGTCTGAAAATGTCTCTATTTTTTACTTAGGAAATATGTTTCATACATTATATTTTAGTGCTCTGTCCTTCTTCATTGTCCTGCACCTTCAGCAGGACCTTAAATTATGTCTGAAACTGAAGAGGGACAAGGGATAAAGGACACAAACTCTCTCATCCGTTTGTTTCGGTGGGTTATATTAATTTGAAGAAAAGTAAGTAAAGTCAAATATCTACATGAATAACTGGTTTGCTGATGATCATTTTAGTAAGACATCTAACCATTGCCATTTGACCTCATTACATCAAAATTCAATTTGACCTCTATCGCATGACTCTAATCTTCATGGCAACTTCCACATGCAAGCATCCATTGCCAACGCCAAGGGGCTGTGACATTGCAAGTTGAGAATTTAGAATCACATTTTGGCATTTGCTGGGAAGAGCCAAAAGTTCTGTTTTAAAAATATTAATTTGTTAAACTTGCTAAATCTGATTCAGAATTTGTTGATTTGCTCATTTATTTTGCTGTATGTGCCGTATTTTCCTGTTTTCAGTATCACAGTCCTGCTTAGAATTTAACCTTTGCTACAGAATGAGTTAAGTCAGTAAGCAGCCATCATTAAATAGTACGTGATGATGTTCTACTCAACTACTTTTATATTTTTCCAGACTATGGTGTTCACAGCATGTAAGCTATTACCAGGAAGACTGTTCTCAGCTAGCAGACTTTAGAAGTGGCAAATTGTTTATTTTTTTTTTAAATCAAAACCAGAAATCTGATCATTTCAATGCCAGGTTTTTTATTTGTTTCAGTTTACATTTTAGCTTGAAAAAATGAGCTCTTTTGCTCATTCATTCTGGGCACTTTAAGTCTGTTCACAATGGTAAAAATTAAGTATTCTTTACCATTTTATTTAAAGGGGGGTGGAGGAAATGCCTGTACGTTCTGCCTAATGTGTATAGCAGCCCTACAGAAGCTGAGAATATGTTTGTTAACCTCTTTGCTTAAGAAAATGTGGCTGGGCTGCTCCTACTTATTCATACACCTGGCTTACACAGCTACATCTCATCCTCAAAGTCAGGTTTGATTGCTTGCCACACCTGGGATCTGATCTGGGGGAACTGCCTGTGTCCTTTCATGTTGACTCGTTTTTGTTGTAATTGTATGTGTGTCTTAGGTATATTGTTTCCTGGTTTTCCCTTTTTTTGACAAATACAGAGCCTCGATCAGCTGCAGAAAAGAGAAGATAAAAATGAGTAATTCAAGATTCATCTGGCAGGACGTTTTCAGAAATGCTGTGTTTTAAATAGCCTCCTTAGAAAGCTGGTGTGAAAATAGAAGGTGATCATTTAACGGTTTATGCTTAACTTTTAAATATCCCGTATAGCAATAGCCCTCACCAGCCTTGAAAAATCCAATGTAAATCCTGCTTTGGAGAGGTTTTATTAGCCTGCTGACTAACTAGGAATAGGCTGTAGGTATCCAAGGTGCTTTCCTCAGGAGATTGCATCAGTAAGTGTGTCTGCTGTTCTCCTGCCCTCCCGTGTGCCCCTGGGAGGGCAGGTGACCTTCAGTAACCCACAGAAAGCCTGGCCTTTCATGGACTTTCACCTGTGTATCTGGCCGGGACTCTGAACAAATATCTGTGAGCCTATCAAGAGAGAGAGCCATTGTATTTTAGGAAACCACCTGAAACTTTGGGTGGCTTTGAACCTTGAGTGTTCATGCAGGAGGCTGTACTGAAGAGAGGTTAGGGGAAAACAGCTACAAATCATGGATTATTGTGGTGCTTTGATCTGTCTTCCTTCTAATCTTTTGGTTTCTAACCTTGTATTTAAAAGCCTGGCTTCAAGTATTGCTAAAGACATGTGTTCCTAGCTCTGGCAAGCCTGCCTGGTGTTGGAGGAGGAGAAGCACCTTTGTGAAGCTGGCAGCTTGTTCTGAACCTGAGCAGTACGTGCAGGCAGTCTGAAGAGACTTGCCTGAGTGGACGGGGCAGGGGGGAATGGATGGGGCTGGCTTGGTGCCTCCTGCATGGCCAGAGTTGATGCTGCTGCAAGCTGAGTGTAAGGAGGTAACCCATCCTTACGTGGGAAGGCTGAGAAGTAACAGAAACTGCATACTTTCCTTGAATTTATTCTGTATTTAGTTAGAATTTCCATTCAGATTTGTCTTGCTTTTGCTTCTTCCCCTGCCCTTCCCTTCCTCTTTTAACCCTCCTCTCCAGCTGTTTGGATATGATATTTTTTATTAAGAGTCAAACTACTCTTCAGGTGGATACAAGTATTCAGGTTTTGAATACTGAGGCTTCTATTCCATGTAGTTAGTGAAATAATGTCACTAAGTATAGAAAAATACTTACCTTTTCAAATTTTATCGTGTATGTTGTCATTATTCTCATATCGAGAATGCACATGCCGATAAAGGATCTTGAGACCATGTCTGTTGGGCCAAATACACAGAGTTGCAGAGTATCTGTGCTTTGCCACCAAAGGCTTTAATTGAAGGTCTTCCTCAGTTTTTTACTCCCAACCCAGCCCAAGATAAGCAAAACTCTGGGATTTTAGTTTTAGTGGCAGCTGCACAGTCTCTATAGAGGTCTTTTCTCTAGCAAGTTGGAAGTAGTAAAACAGTGAAGAGAGACTATGGATTTGGAGATTACAGATGTCAAAGAGTAAATGACAGACACATGGGCATAACATAATATAATATAAATAAGAGAAAGTATAGTAATTTCATGGAACAAAGACACAGATCCATTTTCCTGTCAGGTCTGTCTATCAGTACCTTTTCTGTAGTAGCCATCATTCAATAACTCAGCATTTACCCTTTTCCCAGCACATTATCCTACCTTCTGGATGGGCACATCAGATATGTTGTGGCTGATCTATTAATTGTTCCACCCTCCAGATCTTTCCTCTGGCACCAGACAATTCAGAATACATCAGAAATGGATAAAAATGAATTAAGCATCTGGGCTGAGCTGTATCCCACCCATGTCCCACTAAAGGTTTCTATTGAGTTGGAATTCGGGATTTAACATTTTCCTTCTGCTTTATCCTGTACTTCTCTCCTACATCCTTTGTCAGTGTTGGATAGGTAGAAGGTAGAAGGTTTCGTATTTATAATGAGTAATTTAATTCACACATGATGTGCTTCTGTGCCAAATGCAGGTTTAGGTGATATGAGTTGAACTCTGAATGAGTTATAAAAGGCTCATGAATATGAGTGTTTGTCTTTCCTGTGTGTGTAAAATAATAACCAGCTTGAAGGAAATACTGTGACTGAGGACTAGCTGGTGAGAAAAGGGCATTTTGTGATCACCCTGCTGTGTTCCTGTCTGGGAATTAGGGCTCCATTGTGCTAATCCTGCTGAACACAAGGAGTGCGAAGTCTTGGTCGCTTCCCACAATCCCATTTGTAGGATTTGTAACAAAATTTAATTTTTAGCTTGTTCTCTATGGAACTTCAGTTGGAGGTTCTTGGGGGCTACTTCTAAAGGGATCTGCAGAGATTAAGGAGAGCAAGTTTATTACCAGTAAATGTAAATACATTATGTAAAATAATTGCAAATAAAATATGCACTCATGAGAATGTTCAGTTCAGTTAGAAAAGGTTTAAGGAGACATGAATCAAAGATAATAAACGCTAATTTAGATCATGGAGAGCAAAGAAATAAACAGGAATAAGAAAGGTGGGACAAAGTTGTGGCTGCACCACCAAGAGACGCAGGTAACTTGTGGCATCTGATTACCAGGCTCATTCATACTAGGCATTAATGGTTTGTTTTCATCACAAAGGAGATTTAGTTCAATGAAGATTTTAAAAACCGAAAAACATGATTCCAGATTGGAGCTCTACCATTCGGCTGAACAACAATTTCAAATGCAGAAGATCCAGATGCAAAATTTGAATTCTTAACATGACAGGATGATTTATGAGGCACTGTGAAGTTATTTTTTCCTGTCTACTAAATCCATTTGCTTCTGTCTCTGTATAAGCTTGAAAGTCTCATCTGTTCCCATGCTGAAATATTTCCCCCCCCCTCATCACCCATGCTCTTGGCTTGTGGTTGTCAGGTTGCTCAGGAGTTCGTGCTTCTAGGATTTAACAAAAAAGCATTGATGATCTCAAGAGTCCATAGTCAATGTCAGAGGATGCACTTTCCAGCTTTTCCTGTTACAGACAGGAGTTGAAGGGCTGGACTAGGTAATGAATTATCCACGGAAAACATTGTGACTAGGCAGGCTGGCAATCAGCCATGGTATTAAAAAGCACCTGCAGGAAAGGGTTTTTCTTTTTTTCTTTCTTGTTCCACACACGAATTCATGTTCTTCTTCCATGCCATATATGATGTATACTGAGCAAGTGACACATAAAAATAGTTCTAGAAATTGCGTACGTGCTTAGCCCCCAAAGCAGGGAGCTTAACCAGCCTGCAGTGTAGGACCGGTATAACTAATGACGATGGGAGTGTATTAGAAAAATGTGGAAAGGCAGGGTTGCATCATTGTCTAGCTCTGTCTTAATTGTTTCAGATACATACCTTTAATGGCAATTGTAAATATTTATATATAGGAAGCCACGTCTGCTTCCTCCGTCCTGGGTGATTTTCCCTGGGGTAACCTCTGCCTTTCAACACCTGGGGTGATGTGTGAGGGGTCTGGCTCTCCTCATGATTGCTGTTCATGACCTCACGCAAGGCACCACAGAAAGGTCGCCTTTTTTTGGAGCTGGAGATACCCCTTTGGGTTTAATTCAGCCTTGTTAATAAAAACAAGTCAAAAATATGGGTTCGTTGGACGTTTGGTTTCAGGATACAGAGTGAGGTAAATCGATAGAGGAGGAACGGAGGTTTTCTCAGAGGCAGGCAGTGGCTTCACTGGAGTCACAATACCAAACCTTTTCCTAGTTCAACAAAGCACAGCTGGCAATACTGTAATTATCAAATATTTTTCAAAACTGTACTGTTGAAACGTAACTGAAAGCTATTAAATGATCTAATAATCACCAGGCAAGAAATACTTATGTTTCAGTGAAGTGCAACTGCTACTAGTTGGTTGGAGCCTTTATAATCAGTTTATAACTTAACTTCTTTGTGTCTATAACTTTTTTTTTTGCAGTGAAGTAAAACACAAAACATTCAAATACGGCCTGTACTTCATTTTCAGTTAATTCTTACACTAGTTTCTAGCATGAAAGAAGTGCATTTTATGGATTTTTTTCCTGCTGTAAGCTCTGGTAACCTTAGAAATGACACAAATGTCTGCCATTTGGGTTTTTTCCTTGTTTATTTTGCAAATCTCAAAGCTTGTAACTACTGTGATGCAGATGCCCCAGGCTACGGCAGGGTTCCCATGTGTTGTGTACAGGTGCATGGTGTTGCAAAAGCATGCTTCATTTTTCGTACCTAGAAATTGTGAGGCAGCATGCAGAACAACCTGGTGAAACATCTGCCTCATTTCCAGAAATACCGCAGCAGCGCAAGGCTCAGTTAAGCCGTGCATGTAGCAGGAGCCCTGCTGCCACCTGCTCTCCTCGCACCCGCAGTGCCCGAGCTCAGTCTGGTGTCTCCCAGCGTCGCTCAGATTGCAGATCTGCGCGCCTCTGCCAGGAACCAGAACCACCTCTGCCAGATCTGCGCGCCTCTGCTTTTCCATCGGTGGGCCGCAGGCAGTGTTGGAAGAACTAACGATTCATGCATTTTTATGAACTTCTAAGCACTCTGGCTTGCAACGAATGCCAGCACCTACTGTACTTGGTTAAGAATTGCTGCATACCACCCATTTTTTCTTTCAAACCATTCCTGATGTTGCTTTTCTTTTGAATCTTGTCCCTTTTGTAATGACCATCTCCTTTGTTTTCTATTCACAGGCTGGTTTACAGACCTACTGCTTCCTAGTGTTTGCTGCCATCTGCTTGGCGGGAGCTACCTACCTGTTTTTTGTCCTGCCTGAAACAAAAAATAAGACATTTCATGAGATCAGCCAAGCATTTGCCAAAAGGAATAAAGTATCTTTAGAAATGCAAGAAATGAACCACTACCCGGGGGAGAGAAAATCAAGTGCAGAACAAGAATCAAACTTCACATCTTCGGTGAACAATGGGGAAACAAAAAAAGGGATTGTGTAAACCCAGGATGCTCTTTCGGGGGATGGGGGAGAACATACTCTTCATTCAGTACGTTTATAGTAGTGCACAACTTGTATTTTTCATGTGACAGCATGAACTGCTTTCCCCTTGAATAGGTTTCAAGTGAGTACGGGTGAATTTGTTAGCAGCTAGGGTGATGGTTGAGGAAATGAGAGGTGGGAGTAGTGGCAGCAGATTAAATAAGTAAGAGCCAGAGTTTTCTTGGGCACCTGTAAAATAGGTGCTGCGGTGAGTGGGCTGGGGAGTACAGACTCAGAGAAGTAAAGTGACGGTGGGGAGCCGGGGTTGTGAGCAGCAGCTGGCTGAGCACCCCTCTGTGCTCCCGGGGAGGTGTGCGGGCAGTCGCCGGGGAGGAGGAGGAGGAGGAGGAGGCAGGGAGAAGGGAAGAGGTCGCAGCAGGTGTCTGGTAAGAATCAGTGCAGGCGAACCTGAAAAGGTACCAGCTTGCATTTCTCCACATTTCCCAATATGTCATTCAAGCTGCACGTGAGAACTGAGGACTTGAAGGAAGACTCGTGACACTCCCCTCACCTCCCATTCCTTTTCCAGCTATTTTAACTTTCAGTTGCTTTGTCTGAACATATCCCCACCTTCCCACAAACAGGGAGCTCCAGGTCCTGATGGGTTTCCTTGTCTCTTGCAAATCCTGATTGTCTAGTAATAGAATTGCCTCTAGTTTCTGGGTTTGCTGGCACTGCATTTCTGTGGATATATATATTTTTTTAATTTTATTTTTTAAGAATAGCTGTAGAAGATTTAATATGAAATGAAAATTAAACCTCATAGTGAAGTGAGAGAACTCTGATGGCACATGTAGGGTAGTGTAGCATTAAAAAAAAAATCAAACATCAAGTGTTCCAAGGGTTGGGGTTTTGGTTTAGGGTGGGTTTTGGTTTTTTTTTTTTTGCTTTTCTTTTCCTTTTAAAACAAGTCTTAGGAGCCAAAATTTCCCTGAGACCCAGTAAATGTCATTTCTTAACACTCAGATCTCTCCAAAGGAATTTGGGTGCCTATTTCTTATTTAAACACTGATTTTCTTTTGGGCATTAGATTCTGAAGCTCCAGGCCTAGTTCATGTTAGTAAGTTTCTAAGCTATTAAATGCTTTGTAAAACTATCCTCAGAGTCTGCTTAATTTCGTGATGGAAAGACTCAGCAGGTGGTTAGGTGATCCATTCCCTTCCATGTGGGATTTTTTTTATTAACATCACCTTTCCAGTTTGTAATTTTGATAATAGTTTTTCTTGATCCTTCTAGGTACCTGGATGCTGAGGGGGTAATAAGCACTTTTAAATTAAAAAGTTAGCTGTTTTATATGAAGAGTCAGTAAGTCTTAGAGCCGCTCTCAGTTAGGCATACAGCACAAGAAGCAAGTGCAGCATGTAGGTAGAGCCAGCTGCTTCCACAAGTTATATTTACTAATCCAGAAGTTCATACATTTGGAGCATTTTGGAAAAAAAAATTGTATATGTATTCATATATATATACACACACATAAATACATATATGAATATATATATTCCAAATACACATTAATATTTATATTCATATATATATACACACACAATGGAGAATTGTTTTCCAGTATTTGGGGGTTTTTTTCAGATTTCCCCAAGTGATAAGCTGTTCATTGTTTTGTTCTACACTGTAAATTACACTGTAAATTAAAATCAGAGATCCTAATGTTCAGCTGTTATTAAGAAATTATGTATATGGTTTTATACTGTGATTTATTTATATGTGGCATATTTACTGCACACATTGTAAGCTGACCTAATAGGCCAATTTCACTACTGAGTAATAGAAGAAAAATTGATCTGAGCCTTTATGCCAGAATTTATGCTATTTTACTGGGATAGAGGTACAACAGCAAGTAAGAAAATGAAAATATATATGAGCAAGAGAATTAAGAATGAAAAATCAGATTTATGGTATTGGTGCTACTGTTAAGAAACAGTGAATCAGGGTTATACCAACTGATAATCGTAGCCGGAAGCTAATCAAATACTATGGAGAAAACTGAAGAAAAATGTTTTCTAATAACCACTCATAGAATTATATACATAGCACATGAACATGTCATCTTTCACTGGCTTTAGTTGCCTATTCCATGTGTTACATGAGGCTTGCTAAGTGAATGGCTATGTAAAAAGTGAGTTTGAATGCCACCCTTCCAGACAATTTCGGGAGGAAATTAGTCTTCTGCCTGCAGGGCGAGACCGGCAAATTCAGACCCTTTCATTCAGATTGAGAATTACCTTACTTTGCAGTTGGGGCTACTAACATGGTACGATGTGATCTGATTTGAGTCAAGGTGGCAAGATTGGAAACCATTATTATTAGAATTAGGAGAATTTAGCACTTAGTGCTGTTCATTAATGTACATTACAGGCATTACTTGTTGATAATGTTGCCATTGGATAACTTCAAAAAATATCATGTTGGCCTGATACGGCAGTTGTATTGGACTTCTGCAACAAGATAAAATCATCTTACAGTTGCTTACAGTTGCATTTGGAGCCCAGCTCTGAATGTGTTGGTAAAGAGATGGCTCGATAGAATTTCCTATCACAGCTCAGGGGCTTGTACAGCAGTAACAACAGGGGGTTGTGTTTTTCTCTTCTGCAACCCCATTTGCCCATCTCTTGCCCTACCTGAGATAGGCACGGTCCAGACAGGCACTTTCTGCGCGGCTGCAAAGAGAGCTGCTGCAGACCAAGTACACCATGGGACAGCTGTTGCACATCTCGCCAGCGGTTTGCTGCAGCCCATGGTACAGGTTAAAAGCAATTCCAGTCTCCAGACATGTATGTGTGCAGGTGCTTTGCTCGCTGGCCAGGGAAGGTAGCTGCAGCCTCCTCTGCCTTGGGTTGTGGAAGTTTCTGAGGAAACTTCAGATGTGCCGGTACTGCATTAACTTTCTCATCTCTGACCCTAACGAGTTTTGTGTTGTTCTTCAAGTTGTTCTGTAATGGTTTTTTCCATTGTTATGCTGCTATAGCTTCTCCAGCAATGAGAGGACAAAATGGAAAACATCAGCAATTTATCATTTGCTTTTTCTTGTTGAATGTATCAAATTGTCTGCAGCCCATGTGTTTGTCAGTGAGTGTTGTGTAGTGCCATGTTCTCTTTTCCTGTCTGTGACATTGGGATGAGGTACTGCGAGATGGTGTTTGTACGAGTACTGCAAGTGGGTTACATGTGTGTGATCAACTATGTCCATGCACAGTGATTGCAAAATAAACCTTTGGAATTAAACTAAAATGATGTAGATTTTGTTCTGGGTAAATCTGAATCTCTAGAGCTGTACAAGTTCCATTGTACAATTCCCTGGGTTTTTGTATGTCCCAGTACAAGACTGTACAGTCCTGCGTCTGGATGACCCGAGTCATTGTGGACTCTACAGTTGGGTGGTTGGGAATTACGGGGAAGAAAATCATCCCTGAAACTGTATATTTTTTTGAGTATTATTTACATTTTGCTTCTCAAATCAGATTCCATACTTCATTCTTTCCTATGTTTATATTGGACTATAGAAATAAAAATACAGACATCAGTGAGAGGCAAATGTTTAAAACTGGCTAGTAGTAGTAATAACTCTGTATAAGAATTGTTGAATCTGGTGAGGCTTTTTTGCAGAAAGTTGTCATTTGCAATGGATGACTTTGAGTTGCTAAAGCTCTACTTTCTGATGAGAAATTCAGTCAAATGACTATTTCTGCTACAAAGATATGCAAAACCTGAGATCTGAAATATGTATAAAAATTGAATTTCATACTTCAGGTTCTGAAGCCAATTTTCACTCCACAAGGATCTGCTTTCTAGTGGGGGAAGATGTGAGTAGTTCAGCCATATGGGACAATTTTCATCTTCAGAGTAAAATGAAAAAAAAAAAAGGAAAAAAAACCCCACACCAAAACCAACTCTTTGAAATTTGCTTTCTTCCCTTTGACTAGGGACCCCTTCTCATGTGCTTTTCCATACAGAAATCACCATATAAACTGTTAGAGCTCCCATCACCTCACACAGCAGGAAGAACAAATCTAAACGCCGGTGGTGTTTTCCTTTCAGCCTGACTCCAGAAAATAGAGTTCAGATATAATCTAAAAACCTGAACTATGTAGACCCAAACTATGAAGAAGGTTGGTTAATGCAAATATTCAGGCTGTTAAAAAATTCAGGTTTGGGTCTATACATAATTCTCTCTGCAAGTGGTTTTATTTGGGAGTGAGCCCTGCGAAAAGGTGAATTTCGTGGCAAAATTTGGTATTTGGACTCCTAATGAAGTTATCACAGCTCAATAAGCAATCATGCATAACCTGAGTCACTACAACCCTCTTCCTTGCAAGCTAAACTGCATTAACCTTCCTTTATCCATGACCTAAGAGAAACGCAGGCAGTGGATGGTCAAGCTCTTTCTTCAGATGTTCCCGCTAAAGCTGCGGTACAGTCAATTTATTTTAAACCTAGGATTTTGATTTTTAAAAAGCATAGAAGAAAAGCTTTCAGGAGACTTTTATCCAGTGATAAGTGAAAACAGAAATCTCCTCCAGTGGCTTCAACCGTACAAATGTACCCAAGAAAGGCATGGTGTACACAAAGGAGTTCCAACCTTAGGAAACCCTGCACATTTTTATCTTCTTCAGATGGTAAACTGATGGCTTGCTTTCTCAGTCTGGGAAAACAATATAATTATTCAGATGCTGCAAAAGCACTGATCTGATGCTTTTCTTCTGAATTTGGGGGCAGGGGGTGGGTTGGTCGGTTGGTTGGTTGGGTGATTTGTTGGGTTTTATTTAAGTTTGGAGCACTAGTAGTCGGGTTCATACGCCAAAGAAGAGTACCAAGCATGAGACTGCTGGAGTTGCTGGTTGTCTTAAAATAATTCCCAAAAGGTAAAAAGAAAAATATAACTCTGTCAAACCCCTGAGACACAATACATTAAGAGCACGATCTTGTAAGGGTAGGAGATAATTTGTCTGCTGCTATGTAAGCTGCCACGCAGAGACATTGATTTTTGTTTTGTTTTCTCTTATTTCTCTCAGTTAAAAAAATCAGTCAAGCTAAATGCAACGCTCACTGCTTTACATTTGTTCCACCTTTTGTTTCTGACTTGTTCCACCCAGTTATATAAATATTTTTACAGTTCAGATTTGAAAACAGGAAAGCAATAGTTACTTAGGAAAAGCAAACATGCCAAAGATTATAAAAACATTAAATACAATTTTCTCTAGAGGCTGACGTTTTTGAAGATGCGTTCAAGGGTTAATTACTTAAATCCAAATTTCATACAGTTTCATCCCTTTGAATTAAACTCTACAGACTATATATATGCATATGTATAGAGAGGGAGACTTTTATGTTATCCCATGGAAAAAGTTCAGCAGCTTTAATTCTCAAACATAAAAGAAATTGGGCCATTTGGAGATTATGTCAAGTTGTGAACGAGACTCTGATGGTGCTCGGATACTTGCATTAACAAACTTAGCTAAAGTTTGCATGATCTTAGGTTCGGAAAACTTATCTAGCAGGGCTGTCTCCTTTTGGCCAGCCTTAGATTTTTCTTTTTGCACTTTTCTAAACTGCTAGGTGGAGGCTACTATGTTTATATATATATATATATATATAATTTACTTACATTTTACATATATAAAATTTATTTATGTTTGTGTGTGTATTATGATATATCTTAAAATATATAACATTTTGATATATAGATAGTATTATAATATATAATTTACTTTCCTCAAAGGAGAAAGAATGGAGTTTTTCTAAATTCTGTGGAACTACATTTTGCTAAACAAATGTGAGGTAAATAGCTAACAAGAAATTATATATTGCTTTAACACAACACTGCAATAAACCAAGGTTAGACAATTTATAGTCTGTCACTAACTGGCTGAAGCCTTATCTTCCTAGTCGATACACTCCCTGAGGTGTGATAGACTGATCATCTGGTTAACTAACAGTCAACAAGAGATTTTCATGTGCTTGTTGCACAGCACAGGAATCACCTTGATGCAAAGCTGGAGGAAATCCTTCTCAGGGTAGCTCCAGTTCTGGGCATTGATGCTAAAATAATTGCCAACATGTAGTAAGAGAACCAATTTCCTTTCATCAAATAGGCTTCAAGAGAAATTTATGAATAGAAGAGTTATCCTTAATGGTAACTTCTGGGTTTTCTTCTGAGGCATCAAAGGAAAATATTAAAACTCTCTTCATACAACAAATTTGTATTAAAGACCCTCAAGAAGCAGGATGTATTAGCATAGTGCTCAGTCTGAGCTAAGCCAAATACACTCTTCCAGTATCTAGTGAAACTCGGGTGTATTTTGTACACCAGAAGCTCTCAACCTTTTGGTGGGGAGCTCTCATGGTCACCCCCTCCCCTCCCTTCCCTCCTCCATCCCCACCTCCCCCCACCACAGGCTGTGCTTTGCCTCTCATGCTGGCACGCTCCAGGATGAGGTGAGCCAGCATGTCATTAGAAACAACTTTTTCATCAACTGAGAAGTGAAAGAGTGTTAAGAGGCAGAAAGGGGGGTCACCGCTCAGCAGGATGAAAGGATGATGCTGTGCAATCTGTGGCCCTCTTGCAGACAGCTATGGCTTCACTATTAAACTTTTTATATAGACTTTAGAGAGAGCATGAATGCTGCAACCACAAGGAAGATGGAAGAGATTCAGAGTTTGTGACCAAACAGCTGCCGACAGATGAAATCCCTGTCTGAGAAATCATCCAAGTGGCTTAGACATTGCTGCTGTTGATTTGATTAGTACAAAACATATAGGAAGGCATCTCAGGTATCACTCTGAGCTAATGATAAAAGCACTGCTCGCTTTGCAACAGTAATCAAAGGAAACAAAGGGCCAAAGGGATAGCAAAGGGCATCACAGGAAATATGTAATATTACAAGTCTGGTCCCCCTCTCTAAAAAAGGAGCATAGGAAGAGGTAGGTGATAATTATTTGAATTTTTCTAATGGAAAATGAGAGTTAAACAAGTTGTTAGGAAGAAACAAGGCTGAGGAAAACAGGATGCAAGATGGATGGCTTGTTTTTACAGTACATGACACAGGACCTATTCAATGAGCAATTAAAAATAAATCTAAAAAGTAATAGAAAAATTCAAGAATGCATAACTAAAGCTGTAGAATTCATTGGCACAAATTAGAATTAATGAATTTTTATAGGAGTAGATATTTAAATTTGTTATAACTTTCAAATTTAAATTAGGCAACAAATTAGAAAGGGAAAAGCTATGGCTAATAGCTAAGAAATTTCTCTAAGGAGCTGAGTAGCCTCTAATTGGCCATTAGATCAGTCTTTCACCTTCTTTTGAGATGTACAGATAATTTATGGAGACAAGACGATGCTCTATCTGGATCATTGCTCAGACATGCTGTTATAATTCTTACAGGTTGCAGTAAGCGCTATGAGCTGACCCAGAATACAATAGGAGTGGGGAAAACCCAGCACCACCCAACAAATAAATATATGAGACTCTAAGTCTCACAATTGTTTCCAAAAAACCCTCAAACCCTAAGTTTTCTCCATACAAGGGAGCTTTTCAGATGAAAGTTGGACCATTATGCCTAGTGATAATCATTAGGAAATTGTGTGCTGAACTTTCTTTGCTCTTTTAAGGGATTTGCTACACTTTATTAACTCAATTTTGTAATGCTGTTCTATGGTACAAGTTTCAGCCTCTCCTGATTGCTCACAGTCTTGGCTAATAAGCATTAGAACTGAATGTTAGTAAGACAGAAAAAAATGGTAACAAGTCAGCATTAGTAGGAGGAGATTCAGCATGTCTGGCAAGCTTGTGTATTTTCTATGAACTAGGACAGCTGGCTTCAATTATTTAAAATTTAAAAAGCCTAATAAGTAGGTTTCTTAGATATTCTCAAACTATATTACTAAATGGGGTCAGCATTGCAGTCCAGACTAACGGCTTGAAGAAATGGAGTCCAAATGAAGTGGGTGATGTTGGCATGCGGGATGTAGGTGGTGCTGAAGAGATGATCACTCTGGAATGCAAAATCATTCACAGCTCAAAGACAGGATTGGGGTTTTTTTTAAATTTAGAAGTGGCAGAAAATTGTAACACATCATACATGCTTTCACTGTCATTAAGCTACTGAAGACTAGTTCAAAAGTAAGATTTTGAAGGCAAAGACATTTCTTATTTCTTTCAAATGAAAGATGTTGACAATACTTTCTTCTGTACACAATATTAGATCATGGATACCTATTTGATGGCCACTTTTGATCAATTATACCATGAACAGCTCCACCAGACCAACAGCAGAAAGCTCTTTCCAGCCCCACATGATAATGAGATGTCTTTTAGGTTGCTCCTACTTCATGATCAAAACAAAAATGACAAAACAGTAAAATATAAAAGCCATACAGCTCTGGAGTTCCAGGCCATTGTTCCTGGAGAGGATTTACCATTAAATATTGTAGATGGGATCCGAGGTAGGTAATGGTGGGGATTACCCTGAAGGCAGCTAATTGCCATTTTACCCTTCCCTTCCATCACAGGTCAGGATTTCACTCAAAACTTTTACATAGCATTGAATATTCACATAAATGCTTGCGGCGGTGTGGAAGTGATTGATTGCCAACATAAATGAGGGCTAGTCAGAAGGTTAAAAATTAGCAGGACTGGGTCCTTCTTCCGTAAACACCAGATACAGCAGATATTACCAATCTCCCCCTTCTGTGGTCCTCCAGATTTATTATGGAGCTAACCAGAATACTAGTGGTATCATCTAAGAAGAGTGAAATTAAAACCACCTCTACAATTTGCTTTCTGCTTTGAGAAACTGCTCTGTAGGAATTAGTACAATGAACGGATTTGCCCTGGGCGTTTATCTGTAATATTTCATCTGACCTACATACACAACTCGACCAGCATGCGACCTGCCCTCCTTACAACTGATTGGGTTGGACCGAGTTCCTACACATTGTCACTGCTGACAGCAGATCTGAGATCCAATCCCTCTCCCTCAGCCTGGCAGAAGTGCTTGGTTTAGTACTTTAACAGTTACCTAAAGGACAAAAACCTTACAATTTACTGAGATGATACAGGATAAAAGCTTCATCTGCTCTATGACCTTTTGAGCTTTGTATTTATGAAACTCAAGAGGTGCTTTATTTTGTATTTTTTGGTGGTGTCTTCATTTGTATATATGTCTTTCATAGCAAAAGAACTCCAGCCCTTGCCTCTTTCTAAGCTGCAGACACCTGGGAGATCAGATTCTCTTGCATTATAAAACCAAAAAATAACCTTGCATTGTATTTACTTAATACCTCATTAGATAACCTCTTCACAACTCCTTTCAAGGTCTATGTTTTTGTTGGCTGGATTTACCTGGGGGCTATAAGAGAACAAGGACAAAGCAGCAAAAGAACAAATGTCATAAAGGTCCAGGAAGGTGTTGAAGCTGGAAGAGTCCCTCTTCCTCCAGCTGCCTCTGTCCTGGAAGGAGCCAGCTCACCTCTTGCCGGCAGGACAGCTTTGGGGGCTGCAAAGCTCCTACCGCATGTCAGCGGGAGCAGCACCGCTCTATCTCACTGCATTTTGCTTATGTTTCCAACAGATTTTCAGACAAAAACCAAACTGTGAAGGGGATGTGAAAAGCAGAAATAGCAGCTAAATGCCAAGCTCTGACCAGCCAGGCTCTGCCAGCTGACCCTCTGACACAAGGTGCATCCTTAGCATGTTAGACTTAACACATAGCATAAACACCTACAAACATTTGTAGCTCAAGGAAGAATCACCGCTTGAAAAAAAAACTATGCATAATGGCCAAAAGTTTGCTTAGCTTCAGGTGTGATAGTCCATTGGCAATGACACTGTGATCATATAGCAGTTTGGGTAGACCTCACTTTTATTTGGTGGAGCAAATAATACAGTTCTGTCACTGTAGTGACTAATGGCTCTGCATCAGCTGTAGCCCGATGCAAAACAGAAGGCAAAACATACATCAGACAGCTAGATATTAGTTATTCCTTGTATACATTCAGTAGAGTATGAAGAACGCTCATGAATTTTAAATGCCTTCTGTTGTTATGATGGTAGTTGATTTTTTTTAATAGTTCTTTTCAGATAATTGCTGTTTCCAGATGTTTCTTCTACAAGATATTCAAATAATAGTTATGCACAGAGAAACATGCACCTCAGACTCAAGAAAGATCTTGCTCTTTGGTTAATAGTGCAGCTATATGTGATTCATTTCCAAAACTACAAGTGCAGAGATCTTTTTATTCAAAACAGAGAATGTGTACAAAAATGGCCTGTCATTGTAATAATTGCATTTAGTTACCAGATCCATTCCCAGAATAATGGAAATCATATGCACTGGGGAATAATTATACATATATTTTCATGTGCAGCGTTCTTTATACATATATGTTTATATTTTTATATATATAAAAACACAACTCCATGTGCCCTGCAAGATTTAAAAAAAAAAAAAATTCCATGTTTTAATAGCAATAATCCCTAAAATCCAGTAAACTGTTTTTCCTTGCATACGTTGGATTAAGTACGACTTTATTAAATTGCACAAACCAAAGCACTTCTCCAGACCAGTTCACAGATTTTTAAATTAAATCATTTATGTATCTGTCAAGAGTTTAGTGATTTGCTTTCTTTACTTAGAAGGGAAAAGTTCTATAAATCATCACTGGAATAGTTCTAGTCCTTGAAATATGAATGCAAATGTGCACAATTAGCAAAGAGGGATTGCAGGTCCCTGCTGGTTTTTGATTTTTCTGCGTTCATGCCCAGTTGTTGATGCAAAGTTTGTAATAACTATCAGTGTACTTCCATGTGAGCTGTCTGTGCAAATCTAGGGCCAAATAATATTAGGCTGCAAATCGTAGCTCTTGCTGAACTTAGAGCAGATTAAAAAGCCACTGAAAATAAGTTTTCATGAGTTATTTTCAGTCTAGTCCTATAAAAAGCATATTCAGAAATTCTCACACAGCTTAACTAGCAGCTTTGAATGCCTCATGAATTTTTATGATCTTGTTAATACTGAAATAGTGAAGTTCTTTGTCTATTGCTTAGTTTATATTGGCAGTAGAATAGGGAGTTATATTAATCTATTGATGCCTGCATCTTTTTATATATTCTAGCACAATGTTTATAGAAAAAAATGGGTGTGATAACATAGGTTCAGAGTCTTTGGGGTTTGACAGCTAAAACCTAGGTTTACGCATGACTAGATGGCTCAGGTACAGTAAAACAATTTATAATTTAGTCCTCCAAAGCAAAAGTCCACTTTTTTTACACAAACTGGAACTGTTCTCCATGTTTGAACTGGCCAAACAGCTTTACAGCTGCTCAGCAGGTTCTCACAGCCTGCCTGACCAGGTCAAAATCCCTGCTCCTGACAGATGCTTTCAGGGCAACCTCTAAGGATATGGAGGGGAAAATCACATTATTCAGCCTACCTGTTGACTCCACTTCAAAATGACACCAACCTGTTGAGAACACCCTTTTCCTCAGTCTCAGCTGCTTCTTTTAAGCAGGATTCCCATGGCACCTTCACTCCTCACACAGTTCCAGCCCTCTCCTCATACTACCATTTACATTGTTTTCTGCTTTCTGTCAGCTTACACATCATCGGCACAGACAGTGTTTTTCAGGACTGCGGTCCTGCAGGCTTTTGATGAGAGTTGTGATTTATTCATTTTCACTCCGACTTCAAGCCCACCACACGTTTGAGCCACTACTCAGGGTTGACAACGAGGTGCAGTTCAGTCTGGCAGGTCACACAAAACAAAGCCGCGCTGACACAAAACGAAGCCGCTACATAGGTTTTGAGAAACAGGGTTTTGTGGTGCTGGCAGACATCAGCCTCTGAAGAAAGAATGAAGAACCAGGGCTCAGCATAAAGAAACCCACCACACTGAGAAAACCCATGTATGTAAGAGGCTACTGCAGAAAGGGAAGGCATTAGCTGTGCTCTTGCTGGATACAAGAAGAACTAGTGGGGTGCAGTTGCAATTTGAATTTTTTTTATAGTAGTAAAGATAGGGTGACAGTAGAGTAGATGGCTGTGGGAGCTGGGGAAGGTTCTTCTCTGGGTTATGCTAAGGAATAAATTGTACAAAGGTGGTTTAGATGCAATTAATCCCTCTCTGACGAGGCACTAGGTGGCTGCCATGGGTCTACCATGGCCTTGTGCAACACTCTTCTGGGGCTCGCAGGTTCAAACTTCTGGAGTAAATCATTGGCAATAGGGCACAAGGCAGGGTAAAGCCAACAGTATCACAGCAAGACTATGAACAGCCAGAAGGCACGTAGAGAGCAGGAATGACAATTTCTCTTACTCTTTGAAGTGCCCTTGAATCCCCATAGCCCTGGCTGAGAGAGAGATGCAAACGGACAACTGTCAAGCCACAGATCAGACACAGGTGTTTTTAACTCCATGTGGAATAACCTGTGTTTCAGCTCCTTCAATCTTTCATCCTTTTCTTTTTTTCCACACTATAATCAAAGCCTGTCAGTGCAATTTTCTTAACTGACAGGATACAAGAGAGAATTTGAATTTTTGAGTGACTTCATCCAGAAAAGCCTCTCTCCTTTTAATCCATGTATTTCTGTCTCCAGTGGGAGCAGGTTGTAGTAATGATCATTTTTTTACTTGCTCGGAACTTATTTTACCCTGAAATTGTTTTACAGTGCATCAGAGGAAAAGTTAGCCACAGCCATACTGATTGTATCACTTCTAGCTAACACTGCTTCAAATGCAGATAGCTGCTCTCGTCCGTACATTATCCACAGAGACAGGGTTTAACAGTGTTCCTCTTGACTGTGATGGAAAAAATCGAAAAAAGGAAATCAATGCGAATAGGAAAAACGTTTTAATTAGCATCTAAAATTTAAAATGCTGAACATATCGATCTGGAAAGTCTCTAGTAATTACATCTGAACGTTACAACATAGAAATACCATGACATGCAACTACACTGTGTTTTAAAGCCATGTGGCAAAAAAAAAAGAAAAAAATTGCTGCTGAATAATTTTATTCTCTTGGCTCAACCTTAGTGGCAGCAGCGATTTGTGTTGATATTCTGGAGTGGGAGACTCCAGTCTGTGTCATATGGATGGGACCTGTGGGTGCTGTAAATGCGCTCCTCATTAAGGCAGTGTGGTTAAATGAAGGAGCAAACTCTACCATCAACTATCAAGAACTTTCAAGGCACCTTGCTGTGCGCTAGCAACTTGGTAGGTGCAAGTTTACCTTCCCAAATGAGTTAAGATAATATACACGCAAGCTACAAATACCATGCTGAAAATAAACAGAAAATGGAGTCTCTTCAATATATATTCCAAATCCCAACATCTGCTCCACAATAAACATACACTGCACAGTTGCAATCCTTTCATTAGCAGAGGTAATAAGCTTCAAATAGCTGACTACCTACTTCCAGTAGTTACATAGTGCTTTACCTTAAATAGCTATCTTTTGGAAGACAGACACCCTATAAGGTATGTTTTAAAGTTCACTTTTCAACAGCATGCTTACATCAACTTAGTAATAGTTATAATGTCTGTATCAGGGGTGAGCTATGGCCCGTGACCTCTCTCAGCATCTCAGGCATCCCTGTGGCACTGGCTGACACCACACGACACACGGTGGAGTTGTGCTGGTACAAGAGCTGCCACGATGGGAAACGGTGAAACGTGCCTGCGGGGTGGCTGGGAGAACTCAGGGACCCATCTGCAGACCCTGCTCGTCCTCCTTGGAGAGCAGAGCAGCGGGATCCCAAGGAGCTGCTCTCATCTCTGCTCGTCATCTTCTCAAGGTCTTTTTATTCTGTCAGGAGTGCTTCCAAGCAGCAGGATAAAACCAAATGCAACACAGTCTGCTCTGTGGCAGTAGTGGCTTGAGGCAGACAGGACTAGGCATGGTTCTGCCCCCATTCTGAACTGGGAGCACAGCACCTCACCAGGACACACAAACAGGGAGAGAGGAGACCTCCAACACCCCTAACCCACTTTTTGCCAGGTAAATGCCACCGCAATCTGCTCTCAGGCTCTAGAAACTGCTCACGAAGGTATATTATTACATGCTCAATTGTTAATGACACTCAGAGCCAGAACCCACTTCAGTACCAGTGACCCTGGGGATGGAAGGGGCCTTCTCTTCCCATACTGTCATCTCTTTCCGTTATTACTGTTATAAAAGGCGTTTCGCAGTACAGCTGTGGCCAATCCACACTTCATGGCCCGTGTCTCACTCCTGGGCAGTTAAAACTTAGCTCCCATCCTTGGCCTCCATCACCTCACGGGCAGCGAGGCTGTGCTGGCTCAGGAGCTCACACATATGTGGCCAAGCCAGCCAGGCAGCATCTCCCATGGGATCATTCTACCTACAGCCAGCCACATCACACACCAGACTCGTTCTCCACAGCAGCTCCAGGAGCCCTGGGTAGCTGCCATCACCTCTCGCGTCAGACACAGCGCTCTTCCTGGAGTACCTGATTTATGCCTGCAGTCTTGACCATTTAGAAGCCTTTACAATGTTGCCGAGGTCAGTGGAGTTACTGACCCTTGCCACAGAGAATTTAGCTGGGGTTTGGGCATTCAGAAGTACTTCTGTAACAGGTTCTGAAGAAGTGCTTACAGCTAGAGGGAGAGAAGTGCCCAACACCCAGGCACCTGGCCATGCGGGCAGCAGCCGCAGCCACAGCCCACAGGAGGAGCAAGAGCATCCTGCGCATGACAAGCAATGAGTCCTGGAAATACCAGTGAACACTGGGCAGATCAGGGGGTGAGGGCAGGGGGCAGTGGTGTCAACTACCATAGGTATAGCAACCTCCTATTACAGCATCTCTGTTATATACCAACCTACCAGCCAGTAAAATCATCTTTTCCATAGGATTCTTCTTTACCTATGAGAGGGCAGTCTAAAAAGCCCTCATGCTGATAAATGTGGTGAATATTAAGAGTTATCTTCACTTAGCAGTAGCATTTTGCCAGCTGTTAAAATATCTGAATGAGTGAAGAACTTCAGGAAAAAAAAAAAAAAACAAAAAAACCCCAAACTTTGAGATATAACAAAAACAGAGGAATGAAATGTACCCCTAAAATTAGGGAAGCGCCTGAGTTTTACTGCTCATAAAGTCTAAAGCCATTCTTCTGCCAGTGTAAGAAAAAAAAGGGCTAGTTTTAAAATTGTTTCCTCATACCCAGAGCCCCAGTCCCACTGTTGGACACACACTTCTTGTGCCTACTTCATCCACTGCTCACAGGCTGACACTAGCAACTAGCAATGTTTAATTTGTTGGATTCTTCTTTTTTAAAATACTAGTGATAAAGGACAGGCTTTTTAAGAGGCCTTGAAATGCATTTGAGCAATAACAAAAGTGGCTAGATTTTGACATGAAATGAGTATGGTGAGCTGGGCCATGAGCATCTTTGCAAAAGGGCGCCTCTGTCAGCACCTGAGCACTGGGAAAAGGTCTGGCCCCAGTGCTGCAAGCAGAGAGATTTTGAAATCTGTCTCTTTCAACTTATTCAAAATAATTTTAAAATATTATGGTTTGAGCTGGTCTTTAAGGAAGTAAACTCAAGTGCCAGCTTTTTGCAACAAAGTTCATGCAGAGATCAAATCTGCCTCAGTCAAATTCCTGTCCAATTGCTCAGTAATCTAATGATCACCTTCCTATTTTACAGGTTACACAAATTAATTTTAAATAGAAAGAGATGACAGGGGGAGAAATGAACCTATGTATTATCTAAATTATTCTTTCCCTGTCTGTCTTGACATTGCCTATTTTATCAGAGATACCAGTGTAACTGGAGTCACACTTTTAATCACTTTTTGCCAGGAATATCAGGCTGCATAGCTGAGAGAGAAATGTGTGCAGTTTGCAAGAAGACTGAGAAAAATAAGTAATACCTGGATACCATGGTGATAAGTGAATGATAGCATTACATTGCTCCCCACCAAAAGTATTGCCCCAGCTGTAAGCAGGGCTGGATGCAGGGCTTTGTTTCCACAGTCACGTAATTAAATTTTAGATCAACAAGCTGAAAAAATAGTATTTTCCTAAAATAAAAATAATCCTCTAAATTCTGCTGAGACTCTGACTGCTATTGTGCCTATGTAAGTTTGCATACATTGGCCCTGGGTTTATGTCACTATAATGGTGATAAAAGCCTCACCCTTTACACTCCCAAGAAGAAATGTAGATTTTATGCTAACGTGAGATGTGAAATATTGAAACTCTCCTGATGATAAGGGATGCTCATAGGAGGAAAAGACTTACAGGCTCGCCAAGGCACGGAGAGACATCCAAAAAGGCTGCCCTTAGTCCTGGGCCTGCCTGCCTACTGCCTGCTACCCAAACTGTGTCCTGGGGAGTCCTTCCCTCCCTTGACTGTAGGGCAGCCAAGAAGAGGGGCCCCACTAGGCGAAAGTGAGCCTTTTTCTTCTAAAGCTGCCTCGCAATGGGATACTTACTGTGTAGTAAATGTAGGCAACCATACAACTCAAGAGGTACAGCCCCTTTTCAGGGAATTTTATTGAAATGTATGTTGGTGTCAAAAGACCAAACCTATACAGACCAACTGATTATAGCTCACTAGATCTCGCATGAGCTACAGCCATTCCCATGCTTGAACAGACCTTACAGGAGCTCCCATGCCATCCCAATCCAGGCGGGAGCTTTCCCCATGACCTGACAGCTCCAGCCCAGCCACGGCAAAATGAGCTGGGAGAGGGAATGTCCCACTCCAGCCTCTCCTCCAGCAGCCCCCAGGGATGTGTAAGCAGAGGGTGGAGAGGGAGGCACGAGAGCTGCACAGAGCACAGCAGAAGATTTTAGCTGTCACAAAATTGTCAGCAGTGCAGATTATTGGAAGTGCCTTTTGTAAATATTTCTACATTGTTTTATATTACATACATGAAGAATCAAGATACTGTACCTTCAGTTCATTGCCTAGTGCTACTCTAGGGGCAGCTAACCAAAGTTTTATTTTCACACACAGCTAATAACATGAAAGGCTATAACTAAGCAAACAAGGCCATCACTCCGTTTTCCCCCTTTGCAATTTACTCTAATTGGTACTTGTTTCATGGCTGGAGTTGCTGTGTAAACGTTATTACTGCTATTCATAGCATACAATTAATCTCTATATATGGTTTCTTCTGATGGTAATGTACAAATAGCATGTCTCATGTTTTGAAAATCACTTGACTTAATTTGTACAATATTTGCAGATCCTTCCAGTCAGAAAATATGGCATAAATATAAATTATTGTTTCCATGTGCTATTTTCTTCAAGTAAGTATAGGCTTTATCTAGACTCCATTTTTTTTCTTCCTGGATCTTTCTGTTGTTTTTTAATCTTAATCAATCTCTGTTAATTCTGTCAAAAGCAGACACTAAAGTGTAATGTTGATTATTTATATTACAAACATAGATGATGACACTATTCAGTGCACAGGTTTTGTGCTTTTTAGCAAAAAATCACTCCTACTTATTTATCTAAATATGATTTTTAAACAATTTGGCAATGGAATAATTAGTATTGTTTTCACAGCTAGCAAAATCCATTTTCTACTATCACTGTGATTTTCAGTGAACAGTAATAAATAACAATAAAATAAAATAGTATTTGAGTGTAGTAAGTTAGAATATGTGGTCATGTCTAGCTAATAGGCTTGAAATTTGTGGGATCGGGTCCTATAAACCTGTGTTTGCTCAATCCATTTCCCTTTCATCTTCTATCTCTACAGACAATTATTTGTGAGATTTTTCTAATAATCTCTTCAAAGTTAAAGAAATCAAGTATCTGCAATCTATTTTAAAATTATAAGCCCCGAACAAAAGATAGCATTTTGTTGCAGAAGATTAATTTAGTCATTGCAAAACTTTTTTATTTGCAAGTGCTTTCAGCCATTGATCAGGTCTCGGGCTCTAGCTGCAGAGGACTGGGTGCACTATTTGTAAATAGTTTATCTGGTAGGACAGGAGCAGCAGAAGCTGGTTGTTTTACTGGTATTCCTGGGAGTAAATCAACCTAAATCCTGACCCCTATTTACATCCACACAGCACCACATCAAACTCTGGGACCCTGGTCCTGAATGCTTGTCCCATATTCCTGGAAAGCCAGCATTCAAGTATTTCAGAGCTACAGCCTTTTTAGAAATTAAATTATGCATTGGATAAATGTACACACAGGCTCTGAGCCACCTGGAACAAACTGACATCCCTCTACTTCCAAGCTACTTCAGATGTAACAGTCAGTTATCTGGAACTGATTTAATTGTAATATTCTAGCTGCTGGAGAAAAACATATTTTTCTATCAGTTCATAGAACATTTTATACCATGTAATCAATGTGCATTAAGTTCCACAATTTCTTACTTACAAAGGCTTGAATTCAACTCCTGAAGTACACCCTATTACTACATAATGTGGCACAAGTAATTTCTGGAATCACTCTCCCGTCCTTTAGGATTAAATTCAATGTTAATACATTCCCCACATGCTTCAAACCAAAAACTGTGTAAAAGATGGTGAATGCTGCAATTTGGCTCAAGACTATTATTAAAATAATAAACCAAAGCAAAATTTATTGTGTATTGGAAACTACCTTTCAGATCACTCCAGAGAGGACACGAGTCTGTTGTGCCAGCAAAGGAGATAAATGTCTCCCTTTTGCTGTATATGTCTTTTTTCACTCCAGCAGAGTAGCAGATTATATTTAAACTCTAGAGGACACCATCACCTTGCCCCTCTTGTTGGTAAAGACTTTAGCCACTAAATTTATCCTTAAACAAGCCAGTATTTATTAGGCTCTGGTCCAAAGCCTGACATTCAAGAAGATCTACATACAAGTCCTGTATAACTCTCTGTCTAATTTGCACCCTTATTGCAGAGCCAGAATTTGTGTTTCAATTGAAATTCTAATAGGCAATGTTGGTACTAGCTGCCTGGTCTCTAGCGGAAACCTCCTGCCCTACATCACAGCAAACTGGCTGCTCCTCCATACGGTTCCACAGCATAGCTGCTGATGGGACCAAGGGAGCGACCAGAGCTGCTCCCTCTGCCAAGCTGCCTGTGCTCCTGGTCCGTGGCAGGGAAGCCTCCCAGCTTCGCAGCCCCCATGCACGCCTCCCAGGGCAAACAGCCAAGTGCTGCTGTTCGAGATGCTTCCCTTGCAAATCCCACACGGTTCGGGGGGCCAGAGGTGGCAACAGAGGTGCACAGAGGAATGGCATCCATTTCAGTGATGGTACCAGATGTCCAAAAACTAATAATATTCCCTATGATGTCTGACAGTTAAATCTGAGCCTGTAAATCAGAAGGGAACATGCCTGGTCACTCCAACCTTACAGTTGTCTATATCGTTAAATCACTGTAGAGGTCCCTGGCTCAGTTTTGGCCCATGCTGATCGGCAGTCTCCCAAAAACTTCCCAGGAAGAGTCTGGGAGTTGGGACAAGCCAAAGACCTCTCCTGATGAGCAGTTTCTCATTTCTCTGTCATTTCTTACTGCAGAGCACTGTGATGAGTTCATGCATCTTGGTAATAGGTCCTATTTCCCCACTTTTTGGAGACAGTGCTTGTGCATAGCATCACTATCTCTTAGTAAAATGTTATGCAAAACTTTCTGGTTATGTTTTTTTTCAAATATGGAGTAGGAAAACAGAAAAAAAGTTTCCAAGTTCACACTTGTCAATGTTTTCCTATTTTCTGGACCCTAAAAAGTTTCTACTGGCTACACAGACTCCTGTATGAGGCAAAGCCTATTGACAATAAAATTACTTTTCTTAGACACTTCCATGTACCTTCCGAAGCAACAGCCAATGCCCCACTGATCAGCCACAGGACAAACCCATTCGTCCAAGCATAGTGCTGCACTTTCAGGCTGAAGAGAGCCACCCTTTGACTCATCATGGTTTTTATACGGTACTAGAGCTCCCTAAAAGAAAATGGGTGTCTTAATTCTTTTTGATAGTCAAGTGGCAGGAGGTGACTCTGTTTTGAACTAGCAAAAATCCAAGAGAGAAAGAAAATGCCAAAGTTCCCAAGTTCAGCACTCCAAAAATGACTTTCAATTTGATAAGTATGAGTGGAAAGTGCTCTTCACCAGACTCTGAACTGCAGCTCTGCATAGCTCAGGAGCTGCAAAGCACAGGTCAGGCCAGTGAGATTTGCAATGGAGAGCAAAACAGAAAATACTGACAAGGCATTTGCCTTCACAGAAGGAAAGGAATCATTCTGACATAAATCTAAAAAGTCTGATGAGCATTTTCTTCTTAACTAGAATAAAAGAGGGGTGGATATAATTATAAAAAAAAGCATGCAGAGCCCCAGGAGGGATCTGGAAGACTCTTAGAGGATATGTACATGGAAAGAGAAAACACTAAAACAACTACGATAATATTAAAGAAGTTCCCTGGAGATTTCACAAGTCCACAATTCAGGCTGCTCCCTAGGAATAAAGCTGTTGCCATTCTCCAGATAATCTCCAATGGGGCATAAATCAAAAGCCTGAAAGCAAAAGGAGATGATTCATCTCTCAGACAGGCACCCATCTTGCCAAGAACAGCGCAGAGTAACCAGTTAAAGCCCTGAAGAAGGTGATCAGAGGAAACAGGGATTTCTAAGTAACCTATCACCAGCTAAAGATCCTGTCTAGCAACAGTAAAGTTTTCTACAGCTTGTAAGATTCAGTATATGCTCAAGCCCTTAATCAAATTATTACATTCACATATTTCTGAAAGCCATGACATGGACTTATCACACTTCTCAAAACATTTGCCAGTTTGACTTCAAGAGCTTGGTAAAGAAAAATCAACTTTTCTAGAAAGGTCAGCCAGTTTGCATTGTTGAGGGGGGTTGCATTACTGCTGGTATGTAGTAAAAAAAGCAGCTACATTTTGGGCAGAAGGAACTGCAGCTTTAGAACAGAAATGCAACATGGCAGCATTCAGCTTAGCTGCATACAACAGGTATGCACTTTCTTTACCACAAGAAGCCCTAAAGAACAAGATGTGGAAGAATTTAGGGAGTTAACTGTAATATCTTAAAAGAAGCTAACAGCATGCAGGTAAAAAGCTGTAACTAGAATTATCATAAATAAAGTTTACTTGCTCTCTGAGTATTTTCATCTTTGCTTACTAATCTATCTTCCAATGGGACCATTACTAATGTTTCAAATATGTCAGCATCTTTCAAAGAACCATTGTGTCTTGTCAAGTGAGTAGCTTCAAAAAAATAATTTTTTCCCTAAAGGTCATTAGTAATGTACTGCTATTGCAGTAGTTCATGCTTCATGCTGATGAGGTGGATACATTTTGAACAAGTGTATTCTTATTTTATTTTAAATTAGAGGAGCCATCTCAGGAAGGCTCACTGCAGATTAAGGATGGCTGTCCAGGCTAGCAAAGTCAAGCTGAGGGACTTCTCTTCCTGCCGGAGCCATAGTGCTGAATAAGAGACCATGGCCGGAGAATTTGCAGAGAGCTTCGTTAAAGTTAATGAAAGTTTTGCATGATTGAGAACAGCTCCAGAGCAAATGAATGAATGGCATGATGACAACTAGATACACGGATGTACTTTTTCCCAAATACCATCAAACCTCTGTGATATAGGGAAGACCAGCAAAACATGCACAAACAGGAATCTAGCGAGCTCTCCTTTTAGCTTCTACCACAGTCCTGAGCTGGGAGTTCACGCAGCTGTACACAGTCAAGTGGTCTTTTGCAAAACAGGCTAGAGAAAGGAGGTCTCTTAACCTCTCGGAGTATATGGGATACATGTTTCCAGCTGATTGCCTGTTGTGGAGCTGGTAAGGTAATTCATGGACCTATGTTTTCCCCAGCCTTGGTAGAGCAGTCTGCACTGCAGGGACACTAACAAGAGCCCATCCTGGCCTGCAAGAGAACACGGGAGGTTTGACTGAGGCTCCTTTCACCCTCCGTACCCTTTCCAGGCAATGCTGGACTGCACCTCAGCAGCATATCCCACACCCCTCAGCTGTGGCTTGCTTCATTCCGAGGATCAAAAATCCCAAACACTGCTCAAAAACTTTACATCGTATAGCCTAAATTCTCGCTAAATGTGTCTTCACTGAAAAGGTTGTCCTAACAGCCAGCACCCGAGTATAAAATATCCAGGCTAGCCAGAATTAAGCACCCAGGCAGGAGAGCCACACCTGAGCTGCTGTGGTCTAAGGCCACTGAAGGACCTCGGTGCCCACAGGTGAGGGGGCACGGCTTGGCCTCCAGGCTGAAGTACAAAGGCACAGGCAGGTGTCCAGCTACCATGCTATGTGAGGACTCCTCGAAAGGGTTATCCAGAAAGCCCCCAGCACACTGGAAAGAGCTGTCTAGAGCTAGTGTCAAACACGTGGTCTTGGAGTGGAGCTTGGGCCTCAACTCAGGGCTGTAAGATGGGTGGATGAGCTTTCAACCCTTGGGGTCCAGAGACCGAGATCTGCTGGGAAGGTTTCAAAGAGATCCTCTGAGCTTGCTCCTTTCTCTGTTGCTCACTTGACATAGAGTAGCCTGGTGGTCAAAGCGCAGCAAGAAACAGACCTGGATTTATTGCTTTATTTTTGTCTGGGATGGGATGTTCAAACTCCAGCTTCCCAGAACAAATTTGGACAAAGCAGCTAAGCCTTTCTACAACATTGCTTGGGCTTCTGGGGACAAACCCCAGGTGTCTTTGTGATCTTTACTTCTTCAAATTACAGGAAAAATTGTCTTTCTAGCCCTAACTAGGAACTGCTGTGTTGGCAGCTCTGCAGTTCAGATCATGACTCAAACCTGACAATCATGAGACAGAGAAATCACCTTCCAGTCTAGGGGGAGCTGGGAGGGGAAAAAAAATAGATCAAATTTCATCACTAGTCTTTGTAGCTTCCTACTTCACCTCCCTTTCCCACATAGTTGTGATAACAAAATGTTTCCTTGCTAATTGCACAGAAGGAGAGTTTACTTTTATTCTCTTCAAAGGAAAATAATACTAATTTTCAATGACTCACTTATTAGTTTCTTTCTTAGCTTCTTACCTCCAGTGCATAAACATCCTCTCCAGATACCCTCCTTTCTTCCTCCATACTCTTCCTTGCCTGCAAGTGAGCCCCTCTCAATGCCAATCCAACAGTGAGTCCTTCAGCTGAGGGCCACCCTCCGCTCCTCTCCCACTCCTCCTTCCTGCGTCTGACACTGCTTCACCAATGGGTACCTCACTAATTTACACTGAAGATACATTCAGGAAGAAGAATCATACTGATCCCCCAAGCCACAGACAGTCCTTTGCTGTCCCAAACAGCAGCCGTGCCTGCAGCCACAGGACAAAGGTCAGTGTGATGGTGTTCATGTAAAATGACCAATGTTCAGGAGTGTTCCCAAACCTCAACTTTAGGGCAACATCCTGCAATCACTTCCATTTTTTAGAAGTACCTGCCTTGGAACATAACCATTTTTTTTCTGTAGAATCCTGAAAAAGTTGTCATGAATGAAAAAATTAATGAGTTTTTCTATCCTGGCTGCTGCTTCTCAGTGCTTTATTGACAACTGAGGTGGGACTTACCAGATATACATAAGGTGCATGTAGCCCACCCCCTGTTTGCACTTCACTGTGAAACCGCATGATTGCATAGGATGTCCGACCCTGCTCACATGAGGTCACCTCTGCCCCGGGTACTACAGTAGAACACACATGCTTTACCTCCTCTACTGTTCTGTAAACTCACCCACTGTGATGGCTACAGAGTGACCAACAGGCAGGGGAACAACAAGGGTATCATCAGGGGATTAGTAAAAATAGAAAGACAAACATACCTGGAAATTTGTCTGCTTTTGTCAGCTTGTGTCATTTTTAGCTGAATTGAAAAGAAAATTATGAAAAGAATTTTTGGCTTGGATTGAAAATGGATATCTGAAAAATAGCTTCTAAATAAGAACAAATGCACCTTAATATAATGGTGAGTCAAGTTACTGGAAGAAAAAGGGGAAAGATTTCTTTTTGTAACAGTAATGATAATTCCACTGGCATAAGTATCTCTCAATGCATGATTGAAGGTAATACTCAAACAGACAAATGTCTGCATCATTAGAGGCATAACAATCACCCATAAATTTGGGGTGTATTCAAAAAAATTGAATTTCATCAGATCATCCATGCAAATTCTTCAAATCAGTCTACCTTCATCTTGCCATTTCCACCTACAGAAGGCACAAGGCAGCCATCAGCTCTTCCTCTTCTCAGGTTTTTGGTTTTTTTTCTCTTTTTTAAGGCAAGTTTCCAGGTCTGGCAGGCCACTGGACTAATGTTAGATACACTGTGGTATAAGCAGGAAAGTGGTGGGGGCCATTACTGCCCACCAAGAGCCCGCAGGGAACAAGTCCCAGCAGCTCACGGTAAGAGACCCTGTGCCTTGCCCACCTCCACCCCGGCTGCCTGTGCTGGGGATCAGCGGGGAGGGGGGTTCCTGCAATAGCCCCACTGATATCACAGAGCTCCCTGGGCTTGGGACCATCCCACCCAGCTGCAGTTGCAGCTCCAATCCATCCCTAATGGATTTTTCTTTCAGCTTTCTTCTTTGATTTATAACAGACACTGTCTGTCAGCAAAGGTATACTGTAATTGCCTTCTATTATTATTGCTTTCATTGTAACTTCTTCTCAGTTTTGCAAGCAAGAACTTAATCTTTTCCTCTGCTAGGGTAATTCCTCCCTTGTATTTAAAAGCACCCACAGTAAAAGGTTATGCTGGCCAGCGCAGTGAAATAACAAGGTCCATGAGCATGGTGTTGCTTACACTGAACTGGATGAAGCACTGGAATGATTTTACCCTAACAGGTCACACAGTGATCTAGAAGCAGAAACAAAACTGTTCCCCAGTGGGAGGGGGAAAGAGAAAAGGAAGACTAACAGTGAGAAAACTCATGGGTCAAGATAAAAATAGTTTAATAAGCGAAGGATGGAAGAAAGAAAAAAACAAAACAAGTGATGCAAAGGCAGTCACTCACCATCTCCCCTGTGTAGACTGATGTCCAGCCAGTTCCTGACCAAAAGATGACTAACCTACCTAACCTCGCTCCTCTCTGGTTTATTGCTGAGCATGACATTATACGGCATGAAATATCTCTTTGATTAGTTCAGGTTATCTGCCTGATTGCCTCCCCTCCCAATGTCTTGCACATCCCCAATCTAATCAGGGTGGGGGAGCAGAGTGAGAGGCAGAGAAGGCCTTGATGCTTGTGTAAACACTCTTCAATAAAAGCTAAAACATTAGTGTGCCTAATGTGCTACCAGCATTGTTCTGGTCACAAACCTAAAACACAGGATCATACAGGCTGCTGTGTAGAAAATTAACTCCATCCCAGCCAGAGCCAGTACAGAAGAGCTGATTTTCAGATGAAATGTGCAGCTCCGGCTGTAAATAGCTACATTAACAATACAGAATTCACAGCCAGAAGCTGATCGTATTTTTCTTATATTTATCAAAATTGGCTCTGCATCTTTAAAGGCAGATTTAACGTAGTTGGGTGAGCTGACCGCTGAAAATCTTATGAACACAATACTAAATTTGATGTCAGAATTGTTTATGTAGCACAAGTTGCAGAGTTTTAATATGGATGTGGGATTGTTTGCTTTCTACAGAGCATGTAATGATACTTCTCTTAAATTGCACCTAGCAGCCCTGTCTTTAACTTATGTTTTTTGTGAAGGAGGAAAAAAGCTAGGGGAAATAAAATATTGCTGATGGAATTTCCTAATAATTAGGCAATCATTTGGAGAAATACAAATTACTTTAAATGCATCTGAGTGAAATATTTTGACTTGAATCCACACGTTCTAATTTCTTGCTTGGAGTCTGAGTTACAATGTTTTAGGCTGGAAAGGGGGAGAATCAAACTTAGTGAACTTCTAGACTCATCAGATCTTGGCTGTCAGCTGCACCTCAAATCTGTCGATGCATGACGAGTCCACTTTCATTATATGTCATCAGCTTTAGAATCAGATTTGTCCTTAGAAGGATATAAAAATGACAAACCCACTCAGTTACAAAACTACTCAGTTACTCCTACTAGTGCAGGATGCTGCAGTTATTCTTTTGTTGTTGTAGTTACCTCCAAATTTTAACACTGAAATAAATAGGCTTCCGCATTTTAATTGCAGGAAGGAAAACAACAGTTGGCCTTTGCATGCAGACCCACTCCTTCGCTCCTGCCATACACATATGGCTCCTGCCGTTACTGCCACTCACACACCCACAAATGCAGGACTGGGGCTCCCATACGACACTGTCTAGAGCATGTTCTGTCACTTAAAAGCATTTTATTTGCTTCCTCAGCCTAATACTTTTTTTTTTTTTTCCTTACTAAACCTTGCATATGAAAGTAGCTATAATCCTCCAGGCAAGGAAAGAACACTGGCTGAAGAAGATTTTTTAATGCCATGTTATCTGCACAGCGCTGACTCAAATGGTTAATGACATATGGGAATGTTAAGTAAAACTTGAGTCATTTTCTTTTATCAGGACTGCCACTCCTTAATGTATAATTTAAAAAATAACTTCAATGTTTTCCCAGATCTGCATAGGGCAAGATAGTTACTCTCAAAACTTTTCTGTAAGACTGAAAATACATGGAAGAAAAAGATGATTCTCTGTCAAATGTCTCTTTGAGTTGCATCAGTGAGCCAAACTCTTCATCTGAACCATGCTCCCTACTTTGGTATTTTTTGGTTTTGCTTTTCTTCCTGCTGCTTTGTTATCAAATAATCATTCCTACCAATCTATTGCAAATTTACACCTGTGCTCTTACTGAGACAACACATTAAGATGGTGTAAATGTGCCATAATTCAGTTCTGAATCAGGCCTATAGTGGTTACAGGATACTTTACATAAACTAGGTAGGCAAAACTGTAGTAGGGCAGAGGTTTTGCACAAGAACTATAAGGGTCATGAACAATTCCACCGTAAAGTGTAACTGAAAAGTTTGGAACCATTTACCTTAAAAGCATATAAGCTCACAAATAAACTAGACTGGGAGTTTTTGTTCACTTTGCCATGTGACACAAGAAATAAGGAGGCATTAGATAAAATAGAGAGGCAGGAAATCAAAAGCTGATCACAGGAACCGATTTTTCAAACAGTTTGACATCCTCAGATTTGAAAGTGAAACTGTAGTGAACTTCTAAGACCAAGCTGGATATTTACACAATCTTCAGTAATATCTAAAGTTAGTTAAAATTGTAGAGGAATCACTGCTCATCAAGGCTACAAGGACAGCACTGTTTGTAGCAGGTGGTAATACCTTTTATTATCCCCTGTGACAAAGAGACTTTAAAGCACATGCACTTTGCTTCATCAGATATAGAGGCAAAATACTTCCGACCTGAAGAAGGGCTTTTGTTCCCAGAAGTCTGACTGTTTATTGTATCAGTTAAATATAAGATATTGTAGCTTTCTCAGGATTTATAATAGTCAATGACAACAAAAATCAGGGACAGAGGATAAAATATCATGCCTCAGACACCAGTATTTTGAGCACAATTTAACAAGGAACATCTACAGAAGAGGAAATGTCTTCATTTTGAGCTGCAATATTCAAAAGGGTTAGACAAACCGTGCACACTTCTTACTAGGTGTGACAGTTCCTTTCTTCTGGGGTTTCAGTGCAAGATCTTCCTGAAGACCTCAGCAACCTCCCTCCCCGCTCCAGGAAAGAGTTATTGGCTCATTTTCAAATACCCTCAATACCAGACCGGTAAATAGGACATAAACTTTCTTAACTGTGGAAGAAGTTAAATCTAACTAACACTTTGTTATACCCACATTAGAGCTTATTAAAAGTTTGACAAGAGACATTTAAGACAGTTTTCAGTGCTCTTCCTCCACTTCTTCCTACAGGAAGAACTTCATGCTGTGGGAGTATGACAGTTTATCTTGCATAGGTCGCTCAATGGACTTCATTGATCCTATAATTACTAAACAGGTCTGGATTCCAACCAGAGGCCAAATACAGAGACACTTTGTATAATCCACCTTCTAGGTATCTTCTGCTGCTGTATGAAATATTTGCTAAGAGGTGGAAGTGGGAGGAAGCAACTGCGGCTGAAATGAAGCCAGAAAGCAATCCAATTACTGCTTGCTAACCTTAGAAAGTTTTTTGTTGTTTTTTTTCTTTAACTTTTTAAGCATAGGTTTGTCAGGTTGGACATCTCATCTTTCCTTCTAATCAAATTCAGAGGTTTACCAGTGGGGAGCAAATTAAGCCGGTGGTGTGGCACAACATGAGCTACACAGCACAAAAGCCAAGAGGGTAGAAAAGCATTTCCAACTTCGTTTTAGCTCTCAGTTTTGAAAAATCCAAAACAAGTGGAAGCTATGGAATGGGAATACCAGCCAACTAATTTTATTGAGGACTTTTGATCTGGACTGGGCCTTTGAACAAATGGGAACCGTATCTGGACTAAGCTTTCAAAGCACATTATTTACACAGGGATCAGTCCTTCTGAGCTCTGCCCGCTGGGAGAGGAGGATTGGACTGAGAAATGCTGCCAATGTGAGCCTGGGTGTGAGCTGCCTCCAAATCTGTCCTTGCTGGAGAAAGGAGATATACAGGTGTAGCCAGTTCATGAAGAGCCAGCCTTGCATGGGATGCTGGAACCATGATCTGTAAGTCTTTGTGTAGCTATTCACTTTTGCTTGCATTTCATCCTTCTTCTTTCCTATATTATCTTCTTGTGTATGGATATTCTAACCCATAAAGATGAGGACTCGTCATAGTATGTTGCTCATCCTGTAGAGAAGGCAAGGAGGCAGCTCATGAGAAGACCACATTCCCACTGTTCAAAGCCTCAAGAGATATGATGTCAGTCCAAAGTGCTGGCAGCTAAGGTTGGTGCAGCTCCCACCACCTCCAACAGAGTCAGAGAGTTAACTGAATACCTGAGAGTAGCAGGAACTTCATAACCTGACACAAGCAACAAATGAGACCCCCCAAGGACTTAGGAAAGTGTGTACCTCTTTTCTCAAAGCAGAGCAGATTCTCAAAGGGAGATAGTCTGGCTCCAGTACCGGACAAAACTGAAGTCAATACATCACCCTGATGGACCCTGACTGGGGTCCAACTCACAGGTCAGTTGCAGGTAAGCTAGAAGCCCAGTTCCAGTTTGGCCTGAGATCATCACTGCTTGCCAGCTAGGAAGAATACACAGAACTATTTTCATATGACCTGAAAGCCACCGGCTTGACCACAGAACGAGGTGTGCAGAAATGAGTCTCCTCTGAATTTGGAGTTCCTTCACAGGGAAAAAGAAAAGTTTATGGATGACAATTTCTAGCATATAATCCTATCTAGCTGTTGTAGGTGAAAGAACGAACTTAAATTGTAAACATTAACAGGCTGCAGATAACTAGTATGGAGCAGCAGTAGCTGAAATCAAAACTTTTGAACTCTCAAGCAGAAGCCTGCTACTGCATTACTACTACCAGTACAGACAGGTAAATTTTGATAAAACCTGGACTGAACTAAGGTGGCACATCCTGAATCCTCCAGTAATAAAGAAGTGTGAGACAGTCACCAGTTAGGAGGCTGATCACTCAATGTGCTTCTACACATAGACTGCGTGGTGCCTGGGGTCCTGGAAAGCAGAGGTGGTACAGAAAAGCAGGGTTCCCAAAAAGAAGTAGTCATCTTGGAAAGAAGAAGGGAGCCTGGAAAGAAGAAATTTGGGATCTTGGCTGGAAGAGAGATCTGGAAAGTAGGTTTCCTCCAGTTATTGATTAGCAGCTCCCTAAGGAGACTATCAGACACTTTTAGGACAATTTATTATATCTAATCAAATAGAAAATAACTTTCCTTCCTGTATCAAACAACTTTCTCTGGTGCTCCAGCTAATATGCTAAGAAATTAAGGAGAGGAGAGACAACAAAAAAGACAATTTTAGAATGGCAAAGTCATCTCTTAAATCATCTTCACCACTGAATGATCTGTCCTAGTAGATTAAAGTTACAAAGTTTTTATTGCTGCCATCACTGAATTCATTGCATTTTCTTTTATACACAAGGCACTGAAGCATACCGTCTTTTAAAAAAGCAACTGAAAGTTGGCTGTGCCTCTTTGAGCCACAAAATAAAGCTTTCAGCCCAGAAATGTGAAGTTAAGGGCAGCTTTTAGCCTCGCCGAGGCTGCCTGAATGTGCAAAGAGGCACAGATGTAGCACAAGCTGTTCTCCGGCCAGCCCGAGCTGGGGGGCACATCGCATAGGATGGTCCTCATTTTACATCCATTGGTCCCACTGCTGCAAAATCCTGCTTCAGAGTGTTTTAATAGCCCCTGTGCATAAATGGATGCGGTAGTATGCGCGGGCCAGTGGTTTGCTTCAGCTCACCGTGAGAGAATATAAAGCGGACACTGAACCAGGTGATGTCACAAGTGAGAAGGGGTGATCCTGCTTAATCTGTGCTTGCAGTCATTCAGTTTACACACATTTATGTTGCATTTCAAAGCCTGTCCAGCTGGCATCCAGATTCATTTGCAACATGTACAGGCATAGTTGAGTAAATACACCTGTAAACCAGAAGGTATTAAACTGCTTACATTTCCATTTATGTGGAATTTAGGTGCCTAAGTTCAGGACACCAGTCTTGAAAAAAATCGCACTTCCACACCCAGCTGATTTTTAAGGCAATATTGTCTCCAAGTGCCTAAAGCTGTACCATCACCATTGGCCTTCATTTTTGCTGAGACACCTTCCCAACCATGGAGGCTTGGCACCTGGAGACTAGGTATTCCCACATTGCTGCCACTTGCTTGATTTACCAAGCACGCTCAGAGCCTGCCATTTAGCTTGACTCAGAAACATAGCCAGTAAGGACAGTATTTGCAACGTGTATCATAGTCTAGTGGTTAGATACCCAGCTGAAAACAAAGATTAAGTTTCTGCAGCCTCCAAGGAGAGCTGCTGAACTGCAGTGTGAACGGGGCACTCTCTCCCCTTCTCAAGCCTGGGACACTATTGGGCCAAGACTCTGGTGTGCACGGATCCAGAGGGAGTGGAGGTATGAGATGCTGAGCTTTACCTGGTGCAGGTCTTTGTGGTAATATGGTGAATACATTCAAGCAGAGGTATTGTCACTTCTCATCCAAACAGTACATAAGCAAAACAGTTAAATTTTGAAGTTTACTCTGCAGATCTCTGTAGCCTGTTACCATCAGTCAGATATCCTGACAGAAGCCACTGAAAGGTTAAAAAAAAAAAAGGGACGCATCCTGCAAAGATGTAAACCAGCATGAGCCTTGTGCAGTATAGAACTGAATATCTTCCTATTAGATATTACATGATATATAAATATTTATTTATGAAGTCAAGCTTTCTGTCTCTTAAGCTCATTTCCAACTGTCCCATCACTGTACAAAAGTGTCTCTACTTAGTAGGCAAACCCATAGTAGAAGTTGGTACCTCTGTATTTGAAAAAAATATTGCAAACACTTGTATTTAGCAGAAGGCAGAACTCCTACATCTTTTGTACTTGCACACTGGCAGATTTGCACTTGAGTCACTAAGAGTCAATTCCACAACATCATGTTACAAGTCACCACAGGAGATCAGCTTTTCACAATGAATATAGGCATTCAATACACAGCAGCAGATTTTGACTATGTTCGATACCTAATTTGCACAAATTAAAGAAATCATAGTACTGACATACTGAGGGCCGTTCTGCCAGAGATTTCAAATGGGACTAGGCACCTTCAGAAAGTTTCTGCAAGACAGACTTGCTTCTAGCAATCCAGCGGAACTAGGACAAACATCTAAAATGCCTTACCATTGCACAGTGAAAACAGCACTATACAGCACAGTGGAAAGATGATCTCAAAGTCCTCTTTGCTCTCCACTCCTTGACTAAGTATTCCTTGCAGGATGATGTAGGCTGTTGCTGTGGAAGTTGTTTTCCAAGCTTTAACACAATGAAATAAATATGACAGCTCTTCATCTGCTGCACTGTAGACTGACACTGGAGTTGCACCTGTTTAATAATAAAATGAAGTAGCAATATTAAAGTTACTGGGAAGTGGTAGGAGGGGATTGCACAGAGCAGGAAAGTCTGTGGATCCTGGGAGGGCAACAAGTGGGTGAGTTGCCCACTCTCAGCCCTCCTCTGTCAGCTTCCCCGCAGAAATCTCACCCATCTCTGTACAGTCTCCCAGAGCCCCACGAGCCCTTAGGGATGCTCACTGCCCAGACTCCATCCTGACCCCTTTTGCCCACTCACTCCAAAACCTACTGGCCTCTGCTATCACCCCTGCCTCAACCACCTGGGACCTTATCGATTTCTCCTGGTCCCCTGACTTCTTCAACCGCCACCAAGCTTCTTGCTTGCTGGACCCTCAGCTGGTTTGTCTCAGTCCTCCTTAAAATTCTCTCCCTGCCTTCTACCCAACTATTTTTTTCCCTGTCCTCAGATATGGCTCTGCTATTGCCAGGACGTTCAATCTTGCTTGCTTTGTTCAGTGCTGCTAGGCTGGTCCTCGAATTTGCACTTTTCTATCCCATTTGACTATGAAAACCTGACCCTTTGCAAATATTATTTTTAAGAGAAGGGCATTATTTGAATTATCAAAGTAGTTGTTTAATACAGAACATACTTCTACCCAAGATACCCTTCAAAATTCAGACACTGTGTTACCTAAATCGGATGTTTGGAAAGATTCTGCAATACATTGTATCTTCTGATGAAGCAGAAACTCTTTGCATGCTATCCAGAAGTTTGCACCTTTGTTTCACCGAATCGGAAAGACAAAAGCATTGTTTAATATCTGTCGTTGAGAGACATCAAAGAACTACTTCTAAATCATCTCCTCTTCTTGCTATCTGTCTCAAAATGCTTATAGATAAAGATCAATTAGCAAATCATTATAAAAATGCTTTGAATATAAAGTAGTTGAGAGAAAGAATTTTGTATGCTCCCTCTCAGTGCATAATTCAAGTTTGGCTTTTCAATGATTTGCAACTCTAAACAGCCAAAACGCCTTTGGAACATCTGGGAAGACTGTGTACTTGTATTTGATTGTTGTGATGAAAGAATAATAGTAAAATTTGAAGATCTGACTTGCTTCCTTCCGGAAGAATTTGCACATTTTGTATTTATGGAGAGAGACATATTTAATTACCCTGTAAATATGATGGAATATATTTTTGTGTGTGTATATACACACATATAAAAAAACCCATATGCACGCATGTAAGTGTATAAAATCAAATGCATATACTCTTCACAATGAAAACATCCAGACTTTATTTCTACAAAAAGCCAAAAATTAAACCTCTTGTAGAAAAAACTGTTTATCCCTATGCCTAATACCAGTCCATTCTCATTTTGTATAATCAAGTACGATCCCTAAAAGCTTTAAAAAAAGTCTATATACACTTGTCTTCTAAATTATGTTTCTGGTGAATAATCTTGTGTTGAGGAGGGAAATGTTGTCGCTTGGAAAAAAAAAAAACAACAACAAAAAATGCCCCCCAAAAGAAGATCTAAAAGATTCCCTTTGGGCTGGAGACATAATGTAATTTAAGTGTAGCTTGAGGTAGTTCCAGACTTGGTGATGATGAGGCACCCAAGCAGCTAACTCCATGCCAGGAGCTTCTGTTCACCGAAGGAGATTAATTCTATGAAGTTAACAGAGAAAGCAAAAGGTCAAGGCAAAAAGCTAGAAATGTAGATTTTTAATCTTACTAAAAACCTTTCAGATTGGAAAAAATGAGGTCAAAGGGTAAAAGAGGGCACGCTGAACTTGCTTGTTAATATTTTACTCACAGGACATTTTCAAAACTGCAGCAGGTGAGCTGCAGACTAGGCTCCTCCGATGTCCTCAGAAGCAGCCAAGCTCGGGCTGCGGTCGAGGCTCTTCTCTGCTCTGCAACCACCAGGCTCCTCAGGGGCTCTGGAAACACTCTATGAATTTAGGATTTCTTCTGCTCAATATTAGGCCCCTAAACTATGAGATATGTGCAGTCCAGACACCGAAACCCCAAGCATCTATCGTAGCCACATGCGTTCAAGCACTAACCAGCCACCAGCTAAACCAGAGAGGCTACACCAACCAGATGCCATTCGCAACCACTTTTTTCAGAGCATAACCTCGAAAAAGAAAAGTGTGGTTTCTCTTTTATGTAGTAAACAAAAGTCAGAGCAGTTGTTAAAAAGTTCAGATTTCCTAAGCATTACATGCAGACTTTGAGCATCCACCTTGGGAGCAAGGGGTCTATCACGCAGCCAAGGTCTAGGGAGTCGGCATTTGTGGTCGAGGACGAGGTGCTTGTGCATCAGGAATGGGTCACTGCCATGCAGTCCCCTGCATGGGCTGGCTGACACCAGACCAATTTCATGCGAACTGAACCTATCTGTACATGTTGCTGCCATTTCTTTCCTTATTTTTCTGACCTTCCTCCTAACGTAAATCAGCAGATTATTAGTAGCAGTTCAGAGCATTCCAGCTTCTTCTGGTAGCAATGAGAGTGCAGTACAAGATAAAAACAAGCATTTGTTGTTAACAGTGGGGAATAATTCATAGGAAGAAATGTTTTTCATGGACTAGAATTTTTAATTATTTTGATTACTGCATTGTATTTTGCAAACCTCACAAATGTGACACTGATGGCCATGATATAAATGATTAAGTCCATAAAAATGTTTATCCTCCTTATACAGCTATTTGTCTGCTATAAATATTATTGAACGTTATCTCCAGTCACAACTTAGAATGGATTTAGACATATAACAAGATAAAATCATCTTGTAAATTTTCTATTAAACTAAACTATCCTGGGAGAGCCGGCAGGCTCCCCGAAAGAAACAATCCATCATCTGCTTCAGATGATAATATTATTTGTATTTCCACTCTTTATACCCCTAATCCCATTATTGCTCACTGCAATCTTACCACTGCTACGATAAACAAAACGCTGAAGAAAAAGGCACTTATTTCCATTAATGATGGAAATGTCCTCATTTATAGGTATTTTTGTGCACATCAGTGCTTTTAGACCAAAAGTATACATTCACCTTTGAAAAGATCAGCTTAAACTTAGAGGGGTGTAATTCTGTTCATAAAAGCATAGTGCACTGTATAGTTACCAGGGCACTAAAAATGCAACCAGTTGTTGCTGATCTGAGATACGATCAAAGTGGAGATGCTCTGTGTGGACTTTGTGAAGCCCCTGGAAAGTCTGAAAACAAGTAAGTAAATCTGAATAAAAGAATTATTTCTGCTTAGCAGCTGGTGAAATATTTTGTTCAGCATGCTAACTTTAACATGTCATCATCTACTAGCAGAGAATATCAGTAGTAATATTCATAAGAAGCCAGGAGAAATAATTTTATTGCTCTGTGACCCAAGCCCACATCCATCACCGAGGTCTTCTGCTGATTTAAATAGGCACTGAATAATTTTAAAGATCTGCTGAATCCAATTAAACAGTAGCAAAGATGGCCTCAGAGGAAAGAAAAATCTCTGCATAATTATTAACACCAACATAGGTGTATACCCTGCCTGCTGTGAGACAGTGACGAAATGCCTTCCTTGTTAAGAGTGGCAATTTTGGCACATACAAACAGCTGAGGGACTTGTGACCCCTCAAACCTCCAGTCTGATGCATGTTCTGAACACTGCCTCCAGTCTTGTCAGACTCTTGAATGCTGAGTTTATACATGATTGACTCCTAAATGGTGTAAGATTGTGCTTAGTGTTATTTCTGTAAGAAGCCTTCCTAATTTTGAAGCCTTTTTTTGTTACATGTTACAAAAATACATGAGTTCTCAGTAGGGAGCAGTAATTTTTCTCCCTTTGGAAAGTGTTTTGTTCGTGTTCACCTCTGAGAAAGTCATCTACATTTCTTTAGCTTGGGGGAAAAAAACCCCACTATGCAACCCACTACCCCTTGTTAAAGCCGGAGCTGTTGAAAGCTCTTTGGGGGTTTGAATAGTGAAAGAGTCTTCAAGGTGTTTGCAGCATTTTACACAAAACACTGTACTTTCATGTCCAACATGTCCCAGCTTCGATACCTTGTTCATTTCACACAAGATGTTCTCTTCTTTCACTAAAATGAACACTCCTCTGTCATTAGTTAACTCAGACAGAAAACATACAGACTACTGATACACTGACTCTCCTTTGGGATGGAGTTATCCAGGAGTAACAGAGTAAACCGTAACAGAAGATTTGGCGGGCTAAGAGGTAATTTAACAGTGACACACGTTGCAAGGTAAGATTTCTAAACAGTAACACAAAATAGAAACTGAAAATAATCTGGGACCTTGAAGGTCAGCCATCACTCAGGACTAGATTAAGTAATGATGACTCAAAGCCAAACTGCACCGTACATTCAAATCATTAAAGTACGAAGGACAAAAAAGAAAAAAACCAAAACTGAGCCAGCAATAAGTGATCGTGCTTAATTAGGGAGTAAAATGCATGACAGCAGCAAGGTGACTTTCACAGAAGAAAACATGTTGATGGAAGGCACAAAACCATTGGCACAGATGAGTTCCAGAGTGACACCAGAAAGATGTGAGGATTATAAAAACCTACTTGCACTTCCAATGAACTCTGCTCTACGGCTAGGCAGATGCATTAGTCCTTAAGAGAGAAACCATTAAAAAAGTAGGGCAGCAGTTTCGTCTGAGAGAAACAAGTTAAAACAATCCTTTTTGGGGATGTTTTCATTAAAACAGCCTGCCCCTTTTTGTAGTTCAAGGCAAGATACACATTTCTTTTAAAAGTTTATCTTACTAATTCTGAATACTCTAGCTTTGTCAGTGGTAAGTAATTAAGACACATTAAAAAGCAACAAATTGTCCCTATGTTATGAGCCAAGAAAAAGGTTTTCTTTCAGATCTGTAAGGTCAATCTGTGCTTCCAGCAAAAAAAGTACCTTCTCTCTGTCTTTTGAAGCAGAAATGTTCCCTTTCTGATGCTCATGGGCTCCAAAGGATGAAGCCCCCTGACAGGTACATATTCCAAGGAGAGAGAGTACATCGTACAGCCACCATCAGAATTCATTCATTTCACAGTTTTCTGTGTTGTCCTAATCATGCTCCCAAATTCTGAGGGCAGGCTAAAAACTGCCTTCCTTCAGATCTAAGACCGTTTCTAATATTCTGTGCAAAGCTGTTATATAAACCCACTGATGGAGACGTCATCTTCCTTCATCCCAGCGTTAGCCCACCCATTTATTCCAGAAACCCAGGCAGGTAAAGCCTCGACAAGGAGAAAAACACCTGCCTAGGGGATGCATGAGTATCTTCTTGTACACATCTAACCCTCCACCACACCTGCAGGCAACTGGATCCAAGGGAACTGTCATATCACCAGTACAGGGATTATTTTGAAGAGGAAAGGCTGCTGAGGGAAGTTGGGGGACACTCTCTTCACTGTTACTACTGAAACTGTTCTGCTGCGCTGTACTGCTGCTGGAGCAGGGTGTAATACGCAGCAACAGACTGCACAGCCTGTTGGCAGGCAGGTGCTCAGGAAGAGATCATGTTTTCCCTTCTCCATTTCCCTGGGCTGTTTCTGATTTAATACGGGCAAAACTGGATAAAATATAGGCATTGCCCTGGGAGCTGGAATCAGCACCAGGTGCCTGTGCCTCTTGCATCTGGGTATCATAGGGTTTTTGCACGGATCCAGAAAGTTTAACATGCTGTACTAGCCTCAAAATTTGAGTAGTAACTAGAAAATGCAAAAATTTGAATTCTGGTTGGGATAATTCATCACTGCACCACCAGAAGCAGTTTCCTTCATTTTTATGTGGGAAAATGATTTTATTCTGGGCAAGTTTATCTAACCAGCAGGGGTAGAACTATGGTTAACTCCTGGCAACATATCGTTGCTTTAGTAGAGGAATGATAACATACTCACCCTCAATGTCAAGCCATTAGTAGGTTGAACCTGGTTATGGGCATGAGATTTCTGTTTTTCAAGCTTCCCTAAGCCACAGTCACAATACCCTTTTCTGAGGACAGCTGTAAGGGGATATTACAGTGAGATTTCCTATCAACAGCAAAGAAAACGCTCAGGTAGGTGTCAATCTTCAGTGACAAGCAGTTGAAAAGATAATCCAGAACGACAATTCAACCAGTTAATATCAAAGACTACACACACAGAACGTCACTTGCAGGCAAAACCAGACTGCAGCAGAGGCAACCACAGAGGGATTTCAATCACATGCCTCCTGCACTTCCTCCACCTCATATCCCAAGGGGAAGCAAGACAATCCCCAAACCAGTATTAAGGGCTTGACTTCCAAAGATGCTCAGTACTAAGTCCCGTAACAGTCACAAATCCCAGCACCTGGTTAAATGACTTCCCCTGAACCATGCTGCCTAGTGCAGACCCTACTTTTGCCCCATACATCATATAGGGGCCTTCAGTTCCCAGTTAGGGAGGATGGGAGAGACCCCAGGTCAGGGCCATTAGGAGGGAGTGCTACTGAATCCGCACCTACAATTCGATTTAAATCTGCTCAGCTTGTGGCACAGGTATTTTTAAAGGGTAAATGAATTCAAATGTTGTTCATTTTGTGAGCCAAAACTTGAAATAAATATTGGTATTGCTTTCACTACCTTTGATCATTTGTCTTGGAAATAAGATCGCTTTTCATTTCCGAGCTGAAAGCTTACAAACGTTTCTAAATACAACATTCAATTTGATGTAAATGTTTCAACAGAAACAGAGCTTAAAATACTCTTTTACAGTATTTAAAGTCTGCTTTAAAATGTTTTGTAGAGTCAAAGAACTTAAAGTGTATTTAATTCCTGGTTAATAAGTACATAACTAAAAAAATACATCAACGGCATTTTTTCTTCTCTTGGCTTGAATAAGTTCTCTAATGTCTACACTGGGAAATGCAGATTATTAGCATCATTTTCAAACACAGTTATTGTTTATAGACACATTCAGCTCCTAATTCCATCACCAAACTCTTCTCATTAATAGTATTTTTAAAAAGTAAGTTCAAGTATAGAATTAAGTGGAAAGCTTTAACAGCTTGTAGATATGTATACTTGATATTCTTAGCTGCAGAGAGGTATAGCATCAGTTATAATACTAAGAAGAAAAACAGGCATACATCTAGCTTTAAGTAGAGCCATATAAAAGAGTTCATTTAAGTCAATCATTCCTATGAGCCTTGCTTTTATTCAAAAATTTTATTTTCTATACAGACTACCTTGCTTTTAAAATAATAGGGTTTGACTGTTAGTCACTCTAACCATTCAAATAGGAATGTTAAAGTTTGAATACTTGTTGCAAACCTTTCAGGGTGATAAATGAAAGATAATAACCCCTTGATCAATGTAACTTTTATTTATTCATTTGGGAACATGGCAAGGATATCATAGGCAACAACGCCGCCTAGGAGAACATGGATTTCACATGAACTGTTTTGGCAGAAATACGCATTTAAATAATCATCCAAATCACCACCTCACTATTTCTATCTTTAAAAAACAACAACAACAACAAAAAAACCCCAACTAAACAAAACACAACAGAGAAAAAGAAACATAAGATCTGAACAAACAAACAGCCTAGAATTTTTTTCTATTTAATGTCTATGCCAGCCACATCTGTCCCTGATTTTAGAAGCTGCAATACTTAGCACTGACAATGGCACCTTTCATTTGGAAACACGTTATAAACATGAACTGACCGTAATTATACCACAATACCTCACCACAGCTAATCAACGTGACTGCCTGGTCCTCTCTCAGCCTGGGGAAGTGCTGAACTAAGTCTGTGCTGCCAGCTCCCTGTATGACAGCGTCTAGACCTTGCAAAGTGCTACACATAGAAGTGAGTTTAGCATGAAGTGACTGGCCAAACTATAGCGTAAAATCAAGCAGGTTTTTCCACTCAGTGCTAATATTTTGTTTTATAATCCAAGAAGAACTGACCGGGGCAGGATGCAATTTAATGTAAACCATTTGGAGTGAAAGGTGTTATTTTGCCTAGAGAAATCTCCCCCTCACAGTCCAGCTCACAGACAGAGTCAGTGGCAATCTCATGGTCAGGGGAGATCTGAGACATCCCATCAAAAGGGTCCTCGCGGTTTTCCTCACAGTCAACCACATTTGGGATCATGTTAACGTAAGCAGTCGCTATCTCCTTATGGAAAAGGGTATCCTGGTTGTAAGAGATAAGCTCGTTGCTTATATTAACAGTCTCCACTGGAGTACTAGAGCAAAACTGACCGCATCCCAGGAGGTTGGAGAAGACCTTTCTAAAGTCAGCATTGAAGGCGTAGATGATGGGGTTGAGAGAGGAGTTGGCCCAACCAAACCAGACGAAGATGTTAAAGGTGGTCTCACTGACGCAGGGAAGGCCAGCGTGGGGGTCACTGGGTGGGCTCTCGCAGAAGGGAACCATGCAGTTCAAGACGAAGAATGGCAACCAGCAGCAGACAAAGACGCCCATGATGACGGAGAGAGTCTTCAACACCTTGGTCTCTTTTCTGATGGAGGACTTGAGGCTCGTGTGATGGTGGCAGTCGACATGGCTGCTCCGGCAGCTCTGCGCGTGCTCGGCTGCCCTCTCCAGGGAAGAGATACGACGAATCTGCACCTGGGCAATGCGGTAGATTCGAGTGTAGGTAACTATCATGATAGCCACCGGGATATAAAAACTGATCAAGGAGGAGGAAATAGCGTAAGTCCTGTTGAGGCTGGAGTCACAGCTCTCCGACGGTCCAGCGAGGGTATCGTTGCTGCCAGAGGTCCCATCAGAGGGTCTCATTGCTGCTAATGTCACCCACGTGGTGCTCATATCTTCCGCCCAGGTGGTGACAGCACCTGCTGCTGCCCAGCCAGCGCCAAATCCATCTCCGATATCACCAGCAGCAGCAACATCCCCGCCTTTGTGCCAGTTGAGCTGGACAGGGATGAAGGAGATGAGCACAGACAAAGCCCACGCCACGCCGATCATCACCAGAGCCAGCCGTTGGGTCATCTTCCTCTCATAGCGGAAGGGGCTGGAAATAGCCCAGTACCTGTCCACGCTAATCACGCACAGGTTCAGGATGGAGGCCGTGGAGCACATGATATCGAAGGCCACCCAGACGTTGCAGAAAGCCCCGAAGGGCCAGTACCCGGCCACCTCAGCCACCGCCTTCCAGGGCATGACTAGCAGAGCCACCAGCAGGTCCGAGACGGCCAGGGACACGATGAAGATGTTGGTGACCTTGCTCCTCAGGTGCCGGTAGCGGACGACGGCTGCGCACACCAGCACGTTCCCAAAGAGCGTCCAGAGGATGAGCAGAGCCAGCAGGCTGCCCGCCGCCACCTGCGCCGCCCCGGGGGCGCCCGCCGGGCCCCGCGCCCCGCCGGGGGGTCCCGCCGCCGGCGGCAGCAGCGGGCTCCGGCCGCCCCGCAGCATGGCTGGCGGCTCCCGCCGGCGGCGGGGCGGCGGCGGCGGCGGCGGCCGGGACGCGCCGAGCAGCCAGCGCCGCCCCGCCGCCCGGCCCCATGGGGCCGCTGCCCCCCCGCCACCCCTGCCGGATGCCCCCCCCTGCCCCGCCGCTCCGGCGGCCCCGCTCCGCGGCTCGCCGCGCACCGGGCTCCGCGCTCCCTGTCGCGCCCTCCTCGCCCCCCTGCCCGCCCCGCTCGGGGTGCCCGCCCCGCGGCTCGGCGCGGCTCCCCCCGCTCGGGGTCGCGGCTCCGCGCCCGCCGCCCGCCGTCCCCGCTCGGCAGTTCGGCGCGCTCCCCCGCCGGCGCTCTCCGTCCCGCGGCCCGCGGTTCGGGTGCCCGCCCCGCGTCCTCTCTCTCGCTTGCGCTCCCCGCTCCGCGGCTCAGCGCGCACCGCCGGCTCGGGGTACCCGCTCCGCGGCTCGGCGCAGCTCCTCTCCTCCGCGGGGTACCCGCTCCGCGCCCGCTCCTCGAGGTGGCGGCTGCGGCCGCCTCCCGCCCGGGCTGGCGGCTCCGCCCGCCCCCCGCGCCCGCCGGGGCTCCCAGCGCGGCGGAGCGGCGCCCCCGCTGCCGGCTCCCCGGGCCGGCCCGCCCGCCCCCGCCGCCCTCTGAGCATGCTCCGCCGCCAGGGACGCCCCGGCCGGGGCAACGGGACGGGACGGGACGGGACGGGACGGGACGGGGCGGCGGGGGCGGCCGTCACCCTCGCCATTTTTTGCAGCCGACGCCGGCTTTGCGCCGTGGTTCTGCGCAGCTGGAGGGAAGAGCGCCGGCCCACCGCGGGGAACGGGGAGACGCTTCCCCCCCCCGCCCCCCGCCGCCAGCATCCCCCGGGGAAGCCGGGCTGTCGGGGACGGGCACGGCCGCAAAGCGCTCGGCCTCTCGCTGGGAGCCAGCGGGGCTGCAAGTTGCCGCGGGGGGAGCGGGACGGGCTGGGTTTCTTCCGTAGGGATGGGGAACGTTGCCTAAATCGGTAATTGTTCCAAAGGGTTCTGCTGGACCAACGAGATGTGTTACAGGCAAGAATCCCGGCAAACGAAATCCGATTCTCTCCCTTTTCAGCTCTTTTACGGGATGAACCTTTCCTCTCGGTAGGGCTCCAGCGCAGCTAGAAAACGGAGTTACGACCCGAAGCGGTACGTACAGGTGTGAGTGGTGTGCTGTTGGACTGGCCGTGCCCTAATGTCAGGCCTGTGCTCCGGACAACACGCTTTAGTGATTTTTATCCAAAACATTATGGATTTAGCTTCTCCAAAACTTAATTCTTTTTTAAAACCCTTGACAGAGATCAGACCCATTCTTGACTCAACAGCCTGTTTTGGCACTAAAAGGGCTGAGAAAGCCACTCTTCAGGGGCCTTCCAGCCGCTTCTCCGGGCAGATGGGCCAGCAGGAGACTCACTATACCTTACTGGACCTGCAGTGACATGGAGGAAGATTAAGTGTTAGAGCTGCTAAATACAGAGTAATAAATAAATAAATAAATAAACTCTGCAACCTTTTAGGCAGTTTTCTAAAATTGTCACAAGAAAAACTGGTGCTTCACTTTAGCTCTCGCTTAAGAAATTGGCACTACTTTTCCACATTTAAGCAGAGTTATATTTAATATTGGAGGGAGAATTTAGCTTTTGTCACCACTGAATTCTAAACAGCATGACTAAAGCCGTGATGCTGAGGCAATATGTTGCTTGCACAAACTCTGCTTTCCTAAGCAATACCTCCTACAATTTCTATAAACGAAGGACCGAAGTGCACAAGTATTTGTGCACGTGCCTGTTGAAGCTGCTAGTCCAGAAATGTGGATATTTTACGTAAAAAAGCAATGACCTGATTTGCTTGTTTAGCTTATATTTATCACTTCACCAGTGTAGAGGTACATGCATATACGTGCAAATCCATCAGCACAAATTATGTATATATAATATGGTAGCTATATGCATGTATGTATTTACATGCATGCAATCAGTATGCATTAGCTATTTAAATAAACATATGTGTAGGTATCTATCTGCTTAATAATAATAGTACCCCCAAAATAACATAGCCTGCTCGCAACTCGGCAGCACCATGCACACGCTGGTGGCTTGGTACAAATTAACACCGGTGCTGGAAGCGAAGACGTTGGGCTGTGGCTGGGAGCAGCGGAGGTGCGGGCGTACGTTATCTCCTGCCAGCTCTGCTGTGTGTGGTGGAGTCAGGCAGCGAGGAGGTGCAAGCAGCTGGCAAAGACGCCTTAACCCATTGAAACAAAAATTGTCAGAGCTCACTTGTCAGACATCTAAAGAATGAAATTTTACTGCGCTCTCTATAGTACTGGCTGCAATAGGCGGACCCAAAGTAGTGAGGAGTTTCCAAAGTATCTCATTTATCAGCCAAGTGTTGCATTTGGCTGTCTGGCTCCTGTGTAACTCAGAATTTAGAGGATATAATATCCTCTCCCACCTATTTCATCTTTAGTGAATGTTCTTGAATGTCAGCTGCTGTAAACTGCAGTTGCTCTCCAGAGATCCCTGTGGAAAAAGCTGAGGGAAGCTTCAGCAACCAAAGACGCACCTGTACCTATAGGTGCGCTGGTGATAGTCTTCAGTGTTGATCCAACATTTCATGCATACTCAAAACTTTCTTTCAAGTCAAAGGAATGCATTAGGAGATCAGGAATACTTTCAATGGTAGTAGAAAAATATATTGGTTTGTGATGGGGTGGCATATGAGACTAAAACTCCCACGCTAACAGACTCCAGTGAGTTGGGAAGAGGTGGAGCAGGAGTGGGCAACAGGACAACTGCTTTTCTGCAGTGCTTGTCCCAGATCATTCATAGCGGCACCAGGTCAGAGCAGCAATCATGTAATGGGGACGTTTATGGTATGTTATAATATTCCATCCATTGCCATCAAAGTTTTTTCAGCCTGAGATAAAAACCTTTAACTTTTATAGGTTGTTAGCATCCTTTTTTTTACTTTCTGTAGGCAGTTTGCATGTAAATCTCATCTTAAGAATAGCCCATTAAAACCACAGCTGTCAGTTGCTGAGAGATTTGGGTTGGGTTTTTTTCATCCTGAAATCATCTTTGTAATGGCTTTTGTGCTTTTCCTTCAGAGCTTTGTCTTGTTTTTCTTTTTTTTATTCACCTGTTAAAATTGCACTTCTCTCTCACAGCTGGCACATTGGAAGTAACAGAATTTAACTACTATTGCAATGGTTCTGAGCGAAAAAAAATCTTTGCAGTTCCTGATTTCTAAAATGTATGTTTTACTAGCTCTTTCCCTTCATTGCCACATATTCTATTTCCTTTTCAAAATACACAGATGCACTGTTCTGCCAAATGATATTTATTTAAAAATACACAACACTCAGAAATTCACACGTTCTCTCATCTAACAGATACTCAATGTAAAAAGATAAAAAATAATTAACGCCAAAAGGAAGTTAAAATATGCAGACACAGTTGTACACTGAGGTTTAGGCTATAAAAGCATCCCATCAAAAACCTCCCATTACGGTTAGGCTCTAAAACAGGCGAGAAGAGGTAGCGGTAGAGGTGGAGGAGGTGGGAAGTCACTGTACATTAGGCCAATTTAGTTAAGTAGCTGGACATGTTCTTAACTGTACAAGCATGTTCAAGTGGAGCTATATTTAGAAGCATGGTTGAACGTATGCTTAAGGTCCGTCAGTTTTACTCACTGAAGCTGAAATGCTTTACCGCACAGGGATGGACAAAGGTGCAGGTGTATATATAGCCACGTGAAAATATCGAGGAAAGAAGGGAGAGAACTGACATCATCAATTTATTCGGGACAGAAAAATCCTTGCAGACTAGGTCGGTTTCTGCTGTTTGTGTTTCAAATAAAAAAAAAAAAATATGAGCAACTGGACTATGATCAGAAAGGCATTACAGGAAGTATGCCTGGGAAACTTCCTTAGCTGAGCAGAGGGCAGCAGGAGGGTTAGCAACAGCTGGCGATATCTTACAGGGGGGAAAATTTTCTGATAATAGATGACTTTTAACCTTTCAGGTAAGGTTATAAAAACTGCAGTGGCTAGAATCTGAATCTATGAGAAATCGGGGTAAGAGGGAAGGTGCACATTTTTAACAGTGAGGATGATTAATGGCTGATGCAATTGATTTGGGGTTGTAATAGATTTGTCATCATTTGCAGCCTGAAAGCCAAGGCTGAATGCATTTCTTAGAGACTCTGCCTCAGCTCGTTCCCCAGCTCTGTCTTGATTCAGATGATACCAAACAGCATTCTGCAGTCTGCATTGTGGGAAAAGTCATTTTAGACAGTTACAGTTATCCCCGCTGGCCTTAAAACCTATTTAAGTTTTTGTTGACTGGGAACTGTGATGGATAGTATTAATTAACCATTTATAACAGAATGAACAGTTCTCCCAGTATCTCCGTTGCTTTTTTCTCTGTAATGACTGCGATACGATTCCTACATCAGCTGTTGATCACTCTCTGGGTGAAATCATGAAGTAATTGATGCTACTAGAAGAGATTTCCACAAATTTTCCTTTTTTTTTTTGTTATTCATACTGAGCCTGACTTCATTTAAACCAATGGTAAAAGATGAAAGATGAATGCTAGCCAAGACCAAAAGCAAAGGGAATAGGATTTTTGTGAATATCATTTCTTGGTGGACTGTCTTAGTTCACTTTGTGGCTTTTATCTTATAAAATATTATCTTGTATTTTTGGATATTCATAATTATATACTCAAAATTAGTATCATTTTTAATATAGCAAGAGCTCACATGATGGAAAACTACTCAAGATCAGTGACATTTGAAGGAAGATAAAGGAAAAAAAAGAAAAAAACTGATTTATACAATGATACAGTTTGGGTATGTTATTTGTATTCTCTGAGTGTGCACAGCTACATCCCGGGTGAACATCTGTCCTGAGAAAATTATCAAGATGAAAATAGTGATTTTCATTTTCTAATACTGAATGTTTCAAGATTTTTGTTTTGTCTTTTGTCAGCTATACTACCAAACTGCAATTAAAAATCAGGTGGGCTTAATTCCCAAAGAAGCTGCTGTAATTTTGTCTCTGGCTTAAATAGTATAACAATTTGCCCTATGGAGTAATTTGAAAACAGATTTCTTTTCAGTGTTCTGATTTCTCTGTTTCTCTAACCCACTGTATATTAAAAGGACCTAAGAATTTTATATTGAATGTGTAAATTACAGGCTTTTTTAGTTAATAATTTTTTTTGGAATGCTTGCAATCAACATCGTTTATATTAGGATTTTACCCTATCCATTAACTTAGTGTGAGATTGTCTTCCACAAAATGATTAGGAAAACCAAATCCTTCATGGAATCAAACAAACAGTAATGAAAACAGACACTATTGTGAAGACTTTTATGTCTGATAGAAAAAGGGGACTCAGAAGACAGAAGTCAGCGGCTGGAACACAGATGATGTCTCATAGGGTTGGACAGTAACTCATCGTGGGGCTTCCCTCCTCCCAAAAGGCAGCTGCTGGATGGAAGGGAATGGGGTTGGGAAGCGGGACCCACAAACCTCCGCTGCTTTGCTGGCACTGTGGGACAGCTGTATCCTCGCAGGATAGCCTGCTGCAAATGCTAAACAGAAAACTGCAATACAAGGTAATTTTACAAGTGTGTCAACAGTTAGAGCTGATGATAGGTTTTTTCACCTGTGTTTTTAAGAGTTGTATAGGACCAGGTCTAGATTTCATAGTTCAGGATTTATTTGGGGGAAGAATTCCAGTTTCAAATTTTTAAACACTAGTGGTAAGAATGAGCAACTTTATCACTTTGAGATAAACAGCAGTAAATTACTGCCTTTATTTAGTTCTGCCCTTTTTTTTTGCCTTAAGTAAGACTTAGAATGAAATGCTCCTTTAGCATCAACAGGTCTCATTCATCTCCATAGCAGAATATCAGCAGTAGGGATTAGAAAGTTCTTTATTAAATCCCTATTGCAATCATCCTTAGGACTATTAGTGCTATTACAGAACACAGAGGAAGAGCTGATGAAGTCATCAGTCTGCTGACACAAGAGTTGTACTGGAGTTGACATAGAAAAACTAAAGTGTATTCTTCTGTCCATCTGTGAGACAGCAATAGCTATTTATTCTGAATTGTGAGTAGCCTTCTGCATGCCAAGCAGTAGCATTTTATCCTACAGTGTGTCTAGATTTGTCATCCTCTTAGTTTCTCCTTCTCCAACACACATAAGGAGGGTCAAAGAAGAAATACACACTTTTTCAAGTGCAGAGAGCATCAAGTACCCTCTGAAATGCCTTTATGACCCCCATGCTTCTGGCTGACACACTGCAGACCAAAGGAGGGAACATACAGATTGAAAAGCATGTGCTTTAATAAATCAAGGCAAATACCCCAAATTCAGCAAAAAGTCATAGCCGCAGTGGATTGGTCCAGTGTGCAGCCTTAGAACAAAAAGCACCTTTGAAAAGGAAGGAGGTAGGGCCTTGACAGCATCGTATGGGGCAGGCCCAGGATCTGAGCAGTCTGGGCGAATTGCTGTCTGGGGTTCATTTGGGGAATGGCATGGCTCTGCACTCCTCTCAGGGAAGGCTTCTGTTAAAAGTCACAGTGAGACCTAAGCAGTGGCCGTGATACTTACTGGGAGCCGACAGCTTGTCCCAGTGATCCTTATGTTGGTAAAACAGTAACTCTACCCAGTGAGATTTTCTGTATATTATTTTGGCAGGGTTGGTCAATCAGAAGACTTTAATATATACACTAACTTTCAAGATATGTTAAAATACTATTTCTGCCTTGGGGATTCAGCAGAAGTAACTACACAGGCCAGTCTTCATGAAACTAAAATGTGTATTGATCCGAGACAAAAAGAGTTGCCGTGGGGAGCAGCAGGTTCCCGAATGTCAGAGCAGAAAACAAAGCCAAGGACAGAAACTACCCATTGAAATATTGTCTAGCTGCTTTCATCAAAGAAAATATTGCAGATCAAATTATCTGATATTTGTGAATTGTTTGTTGCACGTAGGCTGTACTGATTGCACTAATTACCTGCAATAATGATACCCAGCTCTGGATCTGAATTTTAATTTTAGAATAATTTGCAACTACTTAGTGTTGCTGCCATGGCCTTTATAGTTAAAAATAACTAGCTAATGCAATTCCTTTTAGTACTATTGACTGAGATTTGTGGCCTGAAGAGGGACGGGCTATTTTATTTTAGCTGTAGCTCTATCCAAACATAAAAGATAATAATGAGAATTACAGTTGCACAAAAGTTTAACATTCATTTCTGCTTTGACAGAATATGAGGTAGTTTCCTTCCTTGGGTCATTTAATCTATTAATTATGCCCCACTAATTTCTGTTGTCGCAGAGTGAGGTCCCCACCTAGCAGTGTGCGGACTGGCTTGCCCCTGTCAGGTCTTGCCTGTACTTGATGGCCACATCTCACAGGTTCAGTGTCAGTGCCACACCTACACGCAGAGCTGCTCTCAAATGCAGGCACAGTCATCTCTTCTTCATCTAGTGAAGTTTGGGTTCTTGACTCTTATCACACTGGAAAGGTTTTCCAAAATGGTGAGCAAAGAAAATAAAATTAAAGGTTTGGAGAGAAGAAGGACACTCATGCTTGGAAAAGGACTTAAGAATACTTTCAAAAGTGTGTTTGGCTAGTGTTACATCTTATTAAAGTATTTCTTGGTTATGAAGCTATTTGATTCAAGCAGGCAGTGGTGGAAAATCACACCTGGGGAGCGCTGCAGGAGTGCTCCTCGTACCTGGGAGAGGAACAAGGGGAGGGACGAGGAAGGGGTTCATGTAACCAGCTACCATTAAGGCGTTGTTACGAAGCTATTGCTTACTACCGCGTAGCTGTTAGTTGCTGCCTTCCTACAAAGGTCATTGCCTGTTAGAGACGAAATTACTAAATTCAGAAGATGATGGACTCGAGTCTGAACCAAACACCAAGTGTAGATTTAACCCTAAATATGTTATGAATTGTTTCCATGCATTTTTAAAAGCATTCTGATCTTCAGTTGAGCCTGCTAAATATTTGATTGCAGAATAAATTAGGATAAAGAAGTTACAGTATCCTTGATAATCCTGCCTGTGTGGACAGGACCTGTTCCTCACCCTGCTTTGATTAAAATGCTGATGTGGTTCCCTGGAATTAATGGATCTATGTGTGCTTTTCACAAACCGGCTTTTAATTCCAGGTATGTTGCAGTGACATTCAAGCAAAGATTTATTGGAAAATAAACATGAAACACGGCTGCTTGTGCAAGTTTTGATAGAAAATGTTGTGTAAAGATAATAAATTGTGTTTGTTGCAAGTGAAGGAGAGAGATGGCAACTACTTTTCCTGCCATCCCTGATCTTTCACAAATTTCCACCTACTGCATCCACCTTTATTTGATAACATGTTCTTAGGCCTGAATTGTGGTCCATTTGCTTCTGGCAAGAACTAGAATATGTGTTGGTAAAGATTTTACCAAAGGACATATTTATAGGGATGAAACTCAGTTCTCTTTTAGGTGAAGAATAGTAGCAGAGGAAGGCAGGAGACATGCCATTGAGAACTGCAAGTTTTGCTTTAAATCTCAGCCAAATTAATACTATGGGACATAACACACCTCCTAATAAAAAAAAAAAAAAAAAAGGACTCTAACCATTGACTATTGACATTAAAGTGAGATTTCCCACTATCATCAACTTCAAGATCAAATTCATCCTTTAAAGCTAAAAGAGCCAACCCACCCTGTTTTTTAAGGTTCCCATTAACAATTGCAGCTGCTTCAATTCTGTTTAAATTCAGATCTCATTTTATTCATGCATGCACAGAATAAGGCCAAATCCTTGGGGACAAGAGTTCCCAGGGAATAAGTGATCCAATGAGCCAGCTGTACATGCATCATGTCTAATCAGACAGAGCGAGGTAGGAAAATTAAAAAATGTGTGTTTGTATTAAAATCTTGAAGTTTGGGGATCTTTTCCATTTCATGGATTTCAGGTGAAATTTAATGAGTGCATGTTTGGTTTTCATAATACATCATACAAGATTTGGTCAATGGTGTCCACAGACTCATTTTTCAGGATCCAGAAATGAATCATTTAAGGATATCTGTACATCACTACGCGCAGATACTCTTATCTCCATTCAACCTGTGTTTTGCATACTGTCAGGTCACATAGAGAATATATAACATTCAAGTAGCATTCATTGGTTTTGCCAGGCTGCTTTTGAACCTGCCTTGCTAAAACTTCAACAGGGCCATCGCAGGCCTACGCAGATACAAGTAAAGAAGTGGTGTTAACTGTTGAAATGAGAGCATCATTTGTAAAACCACAGTCTAGTACTGTCCAGAAAATTCAACTTAGAGAAAGCTCTGAAAAACTAACCTTTTAAAAAGCCTTTTTCTCCTTATTCTTGCAAATGTGATTTCTAAACATTTCTTAATCTTATTAAGTAATAAATTAAATTAAAACTCATATTGGCTACACAAAACATTGTCATCAAGTTTACGAGTATTACCCTGGTCACATTATGATGATGACTGAAATTTGCACTTCATTTTCAGCTAGAAACAACTCCGCAAACAACAAAGTCTACAACTTAACAAAACTACTATATCTTTAATTTGCTTTTTAACCAAATCCTGCTTTGTTCAGAGCTTTTGCAGGAAAAGGCAGAATAACACAAGCAGGATATGCTATGTGCCCCTACTTAGGAAAGAGCTGATTAGATCTTGAAGGATTTATTACATGCTGCTCAACGGAAAAGACAGTCAGCTTTTTTTTTTTTTTAAATTAACTAATTATCCTCATAAGGACCTCTAATTCCCTAGTCAGTGGAAAGAAGCATATACTTAAATTACTTGGATAATTTCCCTCTGCTGTTCTCTGGAGCCATCTACTTCTCTGCACTGCTATAGTCCACTCAAAGTCTATGGACCACAAGTGGGCCACGCAACACAGGAATATTTCCAAAATTATCAAAATGGTCATTGGAAAAAAAATTTTAAGTGATTAAAAGAGGAAATTCAAAGTATTGAGAAATAGTAGTAAAAGGAATTCAGTTCTTTTAGAAAGACTTGACCATGACTCCTCCACCTTCTTCCATCTCAGAGTTAGTGTCACTGATAGTAAAAAAAAAAACTTGGAAAAATCTATGGTCATGCAAGTTTGACTCTTCAGGTAAATGCTTGAGAATTGTAGGAATCTTCCTGCACCTTAGCAGCCTTTATTCCTGTACATATATGAATTTAAATGCTACCCAAGCATATATTATTGAATAAATAAAATTATCTAGGGAGGAAGGGAGGGAGTGGAATAGTCTAACAGAAGGATATGATGAACATCAGAGAATAGCTTTCTGATTAAGATTATGCAGCAAAAATTCAGAATCCTTTACAAATCAAGTGCATTTTGGAGTTGACTGAAGAAATTCACTTAAAAAAATACTCTCTTTTTAAGTAATATTATATTGGTCTCAACGACATTCCCTAGAGATCTCAAAGTAGACAAACTCCTCCCTAGAGGCACCTCAGGAACATAACAATGAGCAACTGTTAGCCCTTTCCCCTGGGTAAGGCAGCTCTCCTGCCTCCTGTCACATGCTTGAGCAGATAGGTAGGCAAAAATGGGGTAACTTCATGCTATTTCTTATATTTTAAAACCTGTGATAAATTAGTATTGTCAATATATGCTAGAGAAAAACAAAAAAGAGAAGTTTGAAAGCAGTTGTTTGAGAAAGCCCAGGTTTAGCATGGATCAGACAGCTAGAGGTCACACTATGTTACACAATCTTATTATTTTTCCTGGTCCAAAAATCTATGTTTCTTAAAAATCTATGTTTCTAAAATGTTCAGAACTTCGTGACTCACCATGGCTTCAAGAGTAGTTAAACTAAGACCCGCTTCCATAAAATAGTCTGCATTTGGGTCAAACAGTATTTTTTGAGAGAAGTCCTATTGTGAAAACCTCTTAAGATTCTCAGGACAAAATCAAGTATCTGGTCCTGAAACAGAACCATTTAAGTCAGCAGGGTTTCATCAGTGCAGCTCGGAACAGAATCTCTCTGCCCATTAGCACGTTTAAAGCATTTGCTCACTGCCAGAGTGCTGCCTTAATTCACTTTTCTGAATAAACTTCAATTTCAGCACTCAAAATCAATTTAATATTGTGGACAAATGAAATTACTTCAATAGTAACGTTAAAAAACAGAAAGGGGTAAGTAATTGCAGATGAAATATAACTAAATAAGGATGTTATTTATTTCTGAAACTTCCAAATGTGTGCTATGTGTTTGTAATAGAGCATATGGCCCCTTCTTGGCCCTGGAGATTAGCTAGCTCTGCTTTGGTTGAACACAAATGCTGGAAATTAGCTAAAGAGCACAAGTTCTAGCTGAAGAATGACATGGGACCCATTCCACAGAAGCAGAGGAAGAAGAAACAGACTTCCTCTAGCCATCTTTATGAGCACTTAAAAGATGAAGTGGAATTTGTGGGCTTACCTAATGAAATTCATTTCTTTTGATACCAGAATTAGCTGGAGAGTTGGTCCAAGAGTTGATTTGGAAGGAAGATTAAAGCTTTACTTGGTTATCTGGATGGACCTATTCACTCTACTTAAAATGGAACCAGTCTGAGAGACAACCCAGTGAAGTGGTTAGAGCTGGTATTTGCATGGAAGTAGGTGAGATCAAGCTACTGTGTTCAAGGGGAAAGCTAGAAACTGTTACTGTCTAGAATGAATGTAAGAACTAATAGAGATGTGATAGAAGAGCATGACAAGCAGCCCTACAGAAAGGCAGAGATTACAGCAATGTGATCAGATGGTGACTCTTTTAAAAAACGCTTACAACTGAACAACTGAAAATGCTTTGCAGGAACATAGGAGTTCTCACGCTCAGCCTCGCTGATGGTTCACCTAATTCAGACTTCAGATGAAAGCTGCTTTGCTTGATCTGGGTTTTGCAACAGGTGAAGAAGGTAGCAAAAATTCCTAGGCAGGTTATGGCTGTGTACACCACAAAACAGAACTGAAGATTACTTATGATGTGAAGCAACTCCTGGAAGTAATCGGGCAATTTATGGAATGGTCTGTGTTTGCCATCTAGTGGTATAAAGCCAAAATTTTTGTTCTGATGCATGAGAGCAGACAAGACTGCTGAAATCTTGTCTCAGAAGCAGACCTCTCCCACGCAGAAATATGACTGCTTTCAGGCAGATGGTGGTGACAGCTGTCTAACCACCCTTTTAGGAACTAGCGGCAGAAATTTTGCAGCCCTTGACCCATCAGACTTAGGACTAGATCATTAATGAGTTATCAACGGTTATCCAATAACTGAACTGTTGCTCCCTTTTAGTATTCTGGTCATTGCTCCAGTCTTTCAATCTTACAGGTGCAGATTCTAAGAATATTCAGGCACCCAACTTTTCACTGCTTTCTGTGAGAATTCAGGCAACTAAATATCCTAGGGATTTGAGATTATGTTCTAACAGCTTGTAAACCACGCACGTAAAACCCTCAGCCAAGGGCCCTCTGGATTTCTAGAGGTATTGGCTATGCTTTACAGCATCCCTGTATGAAGACATGTGATTATTTTCCAACCAGGAGACTGAACTACAAAGAAATTAGCGGCTCATTAAAAAAAATGTACAAGGAATATATGCCATTCTGGCAACAGAACATATATACCTAAACATAAGCTATAAGACTAGTTTTCTCTCCTAAAACATTTCAAGGCTGCATGAATAAAGAATTAAGTAAAAGGATTAACTTTATTTCTCAGTTATGTCATATAGTAAATAAAAGACAAGGGGCGTGCATTAATAGAAATATATTTTATCAGAAGATATTATATACAACATGATACCTAAACATACATGTTATTTACCTGGATTTCTTGCTATATAGTTAAGAAAATAATAATTATATATCGATTTTTTATCAGTATTCAGGAAGTTTAAAATAATTCCCACATCCCAACTAAATAGCAAATGTTTTCAGGTTTTACTATAAAAACATAGCTAGGAATTAAGAGTTGGAGTTTTCATAGTATCTCTGTGATTCAGGAGCATCACTTAGTTCAGCTGTTCCTGGGATTTCCCCTCCGAAGTCATACAGAATTTTTTTTTAAACCCCTTTCACAAGCCACAATGAATGAAAACAAAGCAATACAAATTATATAGAGTACAAATCCCAGATGACTAAAACAAAGCTTAATGAGATTGAATTAACTTTACTATGTAGTGTTAGTCATATTAACACTAATATGATTCTGAAAAGTGTACCTATACAATAACACCACATATATAACAAAAAATGTGGAAGAAAAATTAAAAAACATTACATGCTATTAGCTATGGTCCCTTCTTTTTAAAAAAATTATAGAATCTTCTATTTATTGAGCAGCTGTTGCTATGTTCGCTCATTCATTCATCCACTCATTCAACTGTTATTTATTTAATTAATTATTCAATCGATTGTTCACTGAGGGACCGTATATGATCTATGTTTTACAATTGACCTCAAAGAGTGAGGCAGCTGAATGCATCCGATAGAAAATAGAAAAAGGCATCGCAAGGTTCACAACAATTATCCAGGGTTCAAAGCCAAAAACTATTTCTTCTAGTCCATTGTCATATTCCGGGCGGCACCCGAATGCCGGCGGTATCCACAGCTGCAAGGAAAGAACGCAAGGCCAATATTAATCACCAGTGATACGAGTCACTAGCCCTTAATGACTGTGACCCCACCGAACTGCAAATTGGTTTCAGAAATCCCTAAGAAAACCCTCCCTGTTGCTACTGGGGCACGCTAGTGGAGGAGGCTTTCAGCTTCCGCTGCTGCTAGGGTTTTTGTACCATGACTAAAACAAGCCTAGGCTCCCAGATTCCATGTTTAAATAAACTTTGTTCCCCAACGGCATATTCACTTACTCTTCCAAAAGAAGTAAAACTTATGCTACAAACTATAGAACCATGTAATTTTCATTTACTTCTCAGGCTTGAAAGGTTGGGAAGCTTTTGGGTATTAACTTGTGAATTATGTTCAAAATGTCTTACCGAAAGGTTGCAGAGGAATAAAAATGCAGCAATGTTCTTCAGAATTCTCCTCTTGCTGTTAGTGACTGAGCTGTTACTGTAAAATGAAAAATCTGAGGCTGAATGCATGACCAAACTATTTTCCTGACTCGTTTCTTCTTTGGCACCACCACCAACATCATTTTCTCTCCTACAGATACTGCCCTTAAACAGGCAGGGTACCTCCCCGTTGTCACGAGCGGCTCTGCCGTTGTAAATCTCTTTGTAAGAGGGGGTAAGTGATAAAGTGCTCCCCCGAGATATAGTCACTATTCGAAGAGTTTTAATATCGTCATTCACCTTTTCCTGCTCACGATGTATGGATTCAATGATAAAGAGGTTCTGAATATATTTCTCAATAATAACCAGGACGGAATAGGGCAGGCTATACCATGTGTATTTTGGATGAGCTTGGGCACAGATAATGGCGAGGATCGAGCCCCAGGAGAGGAGCCAGGACCCTGCGGCTGTGCCCACCAGCAGTTCTGCATCAAGTTTTCGAGCAGGATTTTTTGAATTATCCAACGATCTATCTTCCAGTCTGTAGATGAGAAGGGCAACAATTCCAGCTGTACACATGAGAGCCAACACAAAGATAGCATGCAAGTAAAACATAGTAAGTGCTAACTCGCTTTTGATTTTCGAACGTCCAATCTGAATTAAATACACAACAACTATGGCTATTGTGCTAGTTAACACGATTAGTCCAAAAATCATTCCAACAGTTATGCCGTGGAATTTGAATGGAGTTTTGTGTTGCTGGTGGTGCTCGACTTTGCGGCCAATGTTCTTCCACAGGACATATAACATCGTGGATGCTAGGATGTGGTACTCTATATTAAAGGGATATAGGTAATATATTCCCTGAGAAAATACCGAGCAGAGAGTTGTTGTTGTGCAATTGCATTGAGGTGCATGATCATCTAAAACTAAAGGAGAGGGAGAGATTAGTTAGGTGCATTTTAAAGATTTCTCGTTTAAAGTGAATAAATAAAACATAAATAAAATAACAAAACATAAAAGGTAAGAATTCAGTCGAACAGCACATCGTGCCACCCAGTTAGCCACCTACGAAAAGGTCTCGCCGTTAAAGTCATTAACCTAACAAAGCTTTTGCATGTCCACTGAAGTATGATCTCTGACTTCACTGCTCAGCTGCTAAGCAGTAAACACATCATGGATAAATGCTGCACCAAAGTGCACCAAACTTCAGCAGGGCCTTGATAAAAATACTTTATTATAACACAAAAATCCAGATCCCAAGGTCTTTGAGTCCTCAGCCCTTCAGCTTAGAAGGCTTTTATAGAAGGCCGGGGATTGGTGGATCAGATCAAGAACAAGCTTAACAAGGAAAGTTCCACTCTCATTTTTATCAGTTATTTACACTAGTGTGGTTTCTAATGCCAAAACCACTTTATTAATAAAAGTTGTTTATGGCTAGGAAAGAGGTGAAGTAAATACAGATACTTTCACTCAATGTCCCAGTATAATTTTAAGGTTAAAAAAAAAATTAAAAATCAATCTTCTCCTTGTGAGAGGAACCTACTGCTGTGAGGTTACCTTCATTGTAAATCCCTAAGGCATCTCAATGAAAAATTGCTTGTCTTTGTAAAATAAATATATTTAATGTGCATTTATTAAGTAAGCAAATAATGTCAGAAATCAGAAATGTCCACAGTGATGGGAAAAAAAGATACTTATTTTCACAATGTATTTATTTATAAACCTATAAACATACATGCTGAAGAGCACATTTTTAGGCACTGATCTTAAGATTTGTGCCTGGAAGTTTTTCTTTTGTTTTCTATAATTTTAGAAGGGAAGAAGAGAGGAGAAAGTTGGTATTGTTTTCTCTCAAGCACATACTGTTAAGAGATGAAAAAAATTGCTTTTGCAGTAGATTGTATGTTAATGCCAAACTTGTCTTGTGGATCACTACTTCACTCCCCCTTTTTCAGGTGCTATTTCTGACTGTTCATAATTGTGTAACAATTCTGGCAGCAGAATAATAGGAAATAATATAAGGAAACTGCTTCTATTTAACAAGTAGAAATATCAAGAAGAGCCACTAACTTGTGATTTGTCTGCTCTCTACTAATGCTCCATGATTACAAAATCTCTGAACTATCAATTCAGCTACCCGATTATTAATGGAAACTAGATAGTTTCCATAGATACATATAAAGAGTAACAATTGCAAATAGATGTAAAGTTGTGGGCATAATTTTAGACACAGTTATACTGAAAATACTATTTTACAGATTTTAAAATTGAGTTTTCACTTATATGTGAACTTTGGCAGGAATTATTAAAAATGCCTAAAATTTTTCAATTTATACAGACTATAAATAGGCAAGAAAGAAGTTAATTCAGGATTTGGCTTTGTAGAGGCAACATCAGGATTTTTTAGGATACAAGCACTATTGAATTCGCTGGGTGGGAAAACATACATTTTCCTCTTCAAAAGCTGTCTTTTCCTTTGTGAACACAATCAAAATTTATCAGCTGCACTGATAATTTTCCATGGGAAGAAAATTACTTATAGCTGCTGAGAACTTTTATTTCCTCTCTAAAGTTAAGCACTCCTAATCTCCCCATGCTTTGGTGGCGTTTGAAAGTGGAAGGCATCCCCAGCAGTTATACTCAATGTTCGTTGGCTACAATTTGCATCATCTTACTAATGGAGAAAATGGTCTGTTATAAAAAAAGAACCACCCAGACCAAAACCCTTGTTTTGTAAAGTAGCACTAATGGATAACCCCTATCCCTCTGAGCCATCCCACTGAATCCCATAGGACCACACACCACATGTAACCACTCTCCTGAGAAGGATTTGCAGGATTGGATTATCCACGCTTGTTTTTCTACAAATAACTCAGTAAATAGTAAACTCTGGTTTTAAAACTGCTATGTTCAATTTACTTCTGATTTACTAATAAAGGGGTTCCTCAGTGATGTTATTCCTCAAAAGAAATGTTTTTAAAAATCTGTTTGTTTGGAACTTCAAAGAAAATGACAACCTGGATCACATATATGATAATGATCATGATCATATAACATTTTAGTTATTATCTGAACTGACTATGTATCAGCTTACTACCATTTGCCCGGGAATGACTATGCTGACATAGTTGTGAATGACCCCGCTCCCTCCTACAGTGATGCAGTATTTTGTAGGAGAGCATGTTAGAGCAGGAATTCCAAAATGTACCAACCCTTTCGCTTACCTATTGTTACGTTCCCAAAACCAAGCGTGATTAGTCTTTCCTTATGTTCATTCAGTTGATGTTTTGACTCTGTTAACACTCCATTTGTCCACAGGAGTAAATTTGTGAACACAGAATGGATAACCCCAAACCTACAAAATAAGGTAATTATTGAAGGAATCCGCACAGAGTATACCTCCATGTATGTTAAATAAAATGGATTAACTTTCTGTAGACATGCTACATGGCACTATTTAGTTGTCAGCAGAGGGAAAATAAAATCATAACCGATCTCTCTAAAGATGTTCCTCAGTGGAGCACAATGAATGTTAGACTTCCAAAATTTTATAGAAACACAGTGGCTTAATGTATTAAACCATTAATATCACGCTGTTATTATTTGTTATGCTCCCTTATGTGCTGGTTGTTATTCTTTGGGCTGGACAAGCTTCATGTTAATGACAGTGATTGAACAGTCTGAACAGGGTTAATTGTTTTGCAAGCTGTATTCCACAGCCTTTGGCGGTGCTCCTTCGTACTCACTGTGGCTGGTCTGTCTTCAGAGATACCACTGCCTTCTCTAGCTTCTAGTCCATGTTGTTTTGCCTCCTGGAGAGAGTTGAAGCCAACAGAGGGCTTTATCCCATTCAGACTAGGGGTACAGTGAGGGTAGGGCTCCACGTGGTTTTGAGACTCCTGGTTTCTGACAAGCCAGGTGTTTTTCTCTTGCACCTGAGGCTGGTAATGTTCTTTCACCAAGAAACAGTTCTTTATTACTGCACTGTTCTCACTGATAGATTTGCAGTTAGGGATTTTTAAAATTCTACTGATAAACAGAGCTGATTTCACCACCTGACATTGCAAAGCCTCCTGTGATCTCTCTCCTCATTGGCATGAGGCTTGAACACTTACCCAAGAGAGCAAAACAAAAGGAGAACCTTCTCCATAAACAATGTGTCTGAGGAAATGTCTTTTACTTCCTATGGAAACTGGCCAGCTCATTGATAATTTGAGATAAGTATTTTAAAAGTTACCGTGTTTGTTTGTTTATGTTCCAGGTACAGATAGATTAATCTACATTAATCCACTTACAAAGCCAAAAATACATCAGAGCTGGCTCTGCTGCTTCAAAGACTAGTCCTCGCTTCTGTAAGAAATGTATGGATTCAGCTGTTCAGAGGACACACCACTCACACTGTGAGAATCAAGTTCTGGTGTCAGAAATGTGCACAACCCTTACTGATTTGGGTGTATGGGATACCACCAGGGAGTTTCTGTTTCCCAGTGAATGTGCATATCTGCATCTAGTTCCAAAAAGTGCTTTCCATAAAAATCAATATAAAATACCTCAGATGCACTGACTGCAGGTTGCTGACGCAGATTCCCTTTCAGTAGCTAAATAAAGAAAACATAGTGCATAGTCCTAAGACACATACATAGTGCTTCCTTCCTTCAAAAAAAGCAGGTGACACTGTGGTATCATACCTTGCCCATTTTCCTCTCTCATGAGAAAAATATACTTATTCTGTGACTGTTGTCTGTTATAAAATATAAGCACAGTTTAAATAAGAAAAACATCATTCAGACTGATGATTATCTTCTCACTTGGGTAATTTAGAGTTACTTTTTATTTATATTACCATGATTAAGAGAAGAATCAGTTTTCAGTGTCCCTCATACAGTAAAACTGTAGGTGTTAAAGCACTGTGCAGACCTACACCTATTAGCATTCCAGATGAGGATCAGATCCACTTTACCTTTCAAGTGTTTTGAAAGACTGGATAATATCCTTTGCATGACACCAAAGAAAGTACACCTAAATGAAAGGAATACAGAGAAATGTCATTACACTGATGAGCATGTGTGACACTCAAAAAGGAAGAGTTTTGAATATCTGTGCAGACATTAGAGTCAAGAAAGTGGGGGGAAATAGGAACAGAAAAGTCAGTAAGGTAAAGAAATAGCATAAAATTCAATTTTTGCTCACAGAGTAATCACTGCCTCAAAGGGACTTCTGCCTGCAAAAGAGCGTAACACACAGCCTGTCTTGGAAGGGCAGGTACATGTTAGTTCATTGCTTGCACAGGTGCAGTACGTATATATTTATTAATTTAATGACACATATCAGGATGCCTCATTAGAGTAAAATACAACAGAATCTGACACATATTCTGTAGAAAAAAAATCCTTTAGTTTTTAGATGACACATAATTAGGGATGTTCTCTGCTGTAATTTCATCCTGTGTTTCAAAGACATGAGAAGATTTGTCTTAGGTAAGAGCTATCTGGTAAATTAATTTTTTACTTTTTCTTTGATTGCTCAGGCTAACATTCCAGATTTCATTATTTTAAGCTAAGTAGATGATAAATTCAGCAACATTGGGTGATGTAAAATTTAAATTAGAATTCATGTTTCCTTTGTTCAGCATTGTCATACACTGTTTCTTCCACAGTCCAGTTCACGGTAGCTGGAAACCTTGTCAGCTCAGGGTCATTGGATGCAATGAAGAATGCTGCGTGCAGATGAGCAGGGAAAAAAGGCTTGATTTCTTTGGTTTGTTTTTCAGAGGTAAAGCAAAGGAGTTGCAAGACATAGAGAGTGGATATTACAAGAATGTGAAATTAAGATTACTTCAATGAAACCCGAATTTCACCCTTAGAGAAAAAGATAGAAGAGGTCAGAGTTACTGCTTAAATTTCAAAGCTTTTTTTTTGTTACAGAAAGCAGAAGAACGTAGGCTGTTCAAATGCTTACTTACATGCAACCACAACTGCTCAGAAAATCTTTCTTTTCTTTCTGAATGACTTAATAATCTTGGAAAGTGCATTAAATGACCTGACTATAACTGAGTATCTTAGTTGAGCGGCTTTTTCTTTCCTTCTTTCCTACAAATCTGCTGATAGGGGCTCAGAGGAATTCACATGATAAACAATCAGCTATGGAATCTCACCATATAATACAGACCCAAAGCCTTAAAATAAACAAGCAGCTGGAATATTTTACCAGAGTCACTGACTATGTTTGCTAGTGTGCAGCCACTGATAAGCATAACCAAATGCTTCAAGAAGAAAAATCCGTGTTCATTTGGTATAGGAAAGATGTGCAAGTATTTTATAACAAGCTAAATACATGGGAAGGGTTTTGTCCCTTTGAAGTACCAGACCTCCACCCCTAACCACAACAGGACATCAGGATAGACAGATTGAATTGAACTTGTGTGGCAAGTCCTACATACAGAAACAAGTGAATTGTCTTTAGCCAAGCTGCTCATTTCAGCCTGAAAATTCTGAAAGTTACATATGTAACTCAAACGAAAAAAAGCAAGTAACTTCAACTATAGGACAGCATTTTTTGATTATTTCTTTTTTTAACCCATGTGAGTTTTACGGCTGAGCAATTTCAGGTTGCAAAGCCTGAATTTACACATAGAAAGGATATACATGCACAAGAATTTAGCCCTCAAAAGTATCCTGTGATATGCTTAGAAATTAAATTAGTGTAAAATTCAATGATGATGAGAAGATAAAAGATATTTTTGGTAAGAAACACAGATATAATATAAAACTGCATCCAATGACTTTTACCTGTAAGATGGTGTGCACGGCATGTGTAACAGGAAAAATGCCTTCAGTTGGCGATAAACAGTTTGAAAAATCAATATAATATCCAATTTTAAAAGAGTCCAGAATTAAAGTAATCACTGCAAATAATGTAATCCCACCTACAAATGAAAAAGACATTAGAAAACATCAATGTACAGTTACAGTGTCTAGAGACAATCTGTACGAATATGTTAAAACCTGTTTAGGGAAATAAAAGTCGATCAATACCCGTGCTCTTGTTTAGCGAAATGAAAATAGATTGATGTTCATGAAGATAATTGACTCAATGCAATAAGTCCCTCTAATTTGTGACAGCCTCTGCCCAATACATTACAAAAGCACATCCCCGTACATGCCTTGCGCGGTCAGTGTAGAGGAGCCAGCCCAGCAATGGCCAGGACCTGGAGACACTCAGCACCTTGCAGATGGCTCCCAGCTCCTTCAAGGTCAGCCTCTCAAGTAACCGTAGCACTGAAGCAGCCATACAGTGCATGAATTAATGCTCTATACAGCCACACAGCAAACTATACAATTCCAGGGAGGCAAACAATCGTGTTACAGTCTCCTGGCCCAAGAGCTCAACAGTGGGAAGTAACACAATCACTTGGTATGCCTTCCCCCTGGTTCAGGAGGTTACGCTTTAACTCAGAGACCAAAACTACAATGAACTGTATGGTTTGTTCTCCTAGAAAGGAACCAAAGATTTCATTTCTGTACCTATTATTTCACACACACACACAAAACCCTAACATGTTTCGCTAAATACATGTTTTGTATACTAAAGAACTTTCAAACTACATGTTTCCGCTTGTTTTTTGTTGTTTTTTTTTTCTTTCAGGAATGTAAATATTTGTTACAACTCATTCTGGAAAGCTATATGGTAACACAATGTATATTACTAATTACTGGGTTTGTACCCATATGATTAAGCACAACTGGCAATAAAATAACTAAACCAAACTCTAAAGTCTTCATTTCCTTGTTTTTGTTTGGTTGTTTGGGTTTTTTTTTTCTCTCTAGGCTTTTATTCAAACAAGCTTCCACTGGATTTAATTTGGGTTTATTTGAATAAAGACTAGATAAAAATCTATCCATGGACCTTAACTGGACCTTAAGATACAGACCAGCATCAGTACCTTAATCTTTCTTTGTAATTCCTCACAGAGTAAATAACATCACTAGTGTTGACTTTGATGAATATTTATTCTTTATAAGGGAGCAACAGCGCAACTTCCTTATAAGCACCACATGTTCCACTTGACTCGTGTTAATAAAACACAACACTAATTTAATAATTTATTTAATAATACATTTATTAAATTTGCATTGATAAAATTTAAGTATAAATTATAAGAATACAATGCATTTTTTTATTACTTCATTGAACCTTTAAAACCTTTAAATAAAACCTTTAAGCAAAAATAGACTTATTTTTTTAACCACAAGGGTATGAATTCCAGCAGCATTTTATGTTTCTGTTTTACAATCTCTCTATAATAAAACCAGTGTCAAATTACTGATGCAGTGTAATTTCTACCAAGAGATAGAAATTTTTGCCTTCATATTTCAAAATCTAAAACCTCAGCTCTGTACCTCATTCATGTGTATAATCCTACGCATTTTTTTATTTATGCTTATTATGTCAGCTAATTTGTTTTTTTTCTAACACACGTAACAGGACTGGAACCCACATTTAAATAGATATGCCATTTTCATGATAAATAAAAATAGCATCACAAAATGCAAAATTCTGGGCTACTCTTGAGATCAAATGATATGTTTCCTTCCTTATTTAAACAACTTAAATTATTCTAAAATAAATTAGAATTGTTAATTTTCTTCTGAAATAACTTCACTTGAGGTGATTGGACCTGCTCTGAGCAAGGTGTTGGACTAGGTGACCTCCAGAGGTCCCTTTCTACCTAAATTATTCTATGATTGATTCTGTGATTCATGGTTTATTTACAAAGTATGCAGGAAACTCAGCCTGTTTCACTATTTGCCTGAAAGATGTCAATCTTAGGGACTTAATGGATATTATAATTGTTTTAATGAGAAGGAAAATGCTATCTTCTGAAGCAAAAAGATTATAAAAATCTTCCACAATTACTCTACCGTGAATTTTTGTGCATATGCTGACTTTACAGAGTATTTTAGAAAAGTATTTAATTCCCCAATTGTGACACTAGAAAGATAATTTCCTAATGAATTCATGGTGCAGGATCAAGCCCTGAGGAACTGCTTTAGTGAAGTAGTAATGTCAGAGCAAAATGGGTGGAAAATGTCTTTTATAATGTAAAAGTTCTGCATCCTTGCTTCCATTACTCATGAGAGTGGCTCAGCAGAACAGCATCACAAGGGACTTGTTAACTAGAAGAAATGGGAAGAGGGAAGGCGAAGCAAGGCGAGGCAAGGCAAGGATCTCAGGTTTAAAGTCACAAAAATAAAAAGGAAACACATCTTAGATTAGTGATCTGTCTCTTGCACCGTACATGCATCTTGTCTTTACAAGGATGACCTGTACTGTAGTTCCACTCTGTCTTGCTTCCATTTCACAAGAACAGTATTTCAGTTGTGTAGTTTTACATCCATGTCCAGCAGACCATTGAGGAGGAAAAAAACCCACCAACAACAAAAAAACAACCAACTGACACTGCCCCCCCACCCCGCCCCCAAGTTTCTTTCACGTTGAGTATTTTGGTCTATGCCTTAGTATCTCTCTTAATGTTTTCTTTACATCCATCAGAGATTTGATGGGCTTCAATCTGTTCCCACTGGAATCAATAGTTTTGCCATTGTCCTCCAGGGATTAGAAGACTTTATATGACTCTTTCTTTCATTGTTTGATTATTTCATTTATTCAAATGATATCTAGATTTTTCTGGCAATCACTCAGGTGGTCACACTGTAAGCATATATAAAGTGTCCAACATGCATATTTAAGGGACTTCAAAAGAGAATGATTGTACCAATTTGCTTCGTCAAAAATCAAAGCACAACTATAATAACCATACATACGCTTTGCTAATGGTTTCCATGTTAACTTTTCCTGATGGAAACTTCAGTATTATGTACTAATACTAAATACTAGATATATATCAGTAATTATAAATAAGGAAGATAATTCAACTTTTTGCTATTTCTATTTGAAAGTTAAAGAAACATGAAATGATTGCTACTGAGCACTGTATTATTAAAAAAAAGGGGGGGGGTGTTCAAATGTTCATTGAAACCTGTATATCTTAGCGGATCAAGAATAGGTTTTTCAGTATTGCTAAGTGCTGGCTTAATTCTTTCTATTAACCATCAAGAAGAAAAAAAGCCATAATGATGCAGTTGTGAAAATGCCTCTCTAAGCTTAAAATATTGTTCAAACAATAGATAATTTAATGCAAGCAGTAGAAAGATACAAGTTGAAGCCTGCCAACAGCTTTGTAAGTTGAGTAGCTGTCTATGCTTTAAACAGAAGCTGTGCTGCTGGAGAACATGATAAAATACAGCGATTTGTGAAGCCAATTGTTTTTCATTTTGAGTTCTCTGGCCCACTTGGCTGAACTTCCAAATAATGGTCAGAGAGCTTTTCCTAACAGGAGAGGGTACTCAGGGGAATAACATTTGGAATATGTCAAGGAAAGGACTTCCTAAGCTTCCCTGTGATTATTTCGGTCAGGATAACTGTACCTTATTAAAGACAGAGCTCTCCCTGAAACTTTTCCCACATTCAGACTATAAGAGCAGTTCTTGGTCTGCCACACAAATGGGAAGACAACTGTACTCTAGGGTTCACACAGTTGCAAAAATGCTCAAGGAAACCTTTCTGTGAGCAATTCTTGTAAACTATGTGTCCTTCTAGCGTTGTTAACTGTGTGCAAGGACTCAGCTATAGGAGGTTTTTGTTAAGTCATTTTTTTTCAACGTTTGTCACAGCAAAATGCTCTAAGTAGCCAGTTACCCCCACTTTTACTAAAACAATATTCACAGTTAGAAGGGAATAATGAAAATATACTAATTTTACGCTGTTTTATAAAAGAACATTTGCTTTCACAATGAGAGCAAGGAGATATTCTTCAAAAGGAGCTTGTCCTGGTTTCAGCTGGGATAGAGTTAATTTTTTTTCTAGTAGCTGGTATAGTGTTATGCTTTGGATTTAGGATGAGAAGAATGTTGATAACACACTGATGTTTTCAGTTATTGCTAAGTAGTGTTTAGACTAAGTCAAGGATTTTTCAGCTTCTCATGCCCAGCCAGCAAGAAGGCTGGAGGGGCACAAGAAGTCGGGAGGGGACACAGCCAGGGCAGCTGACCCAAACTGGCCAAAGGGGTATTCCATACCATGTGATGTCATGTCCAGTATACAAACTGGGGGGAGCTGGTCAAGGGAGGTGCGGATCGCTGCTCGGGAACTAACTGGGCATTGGTCAGCAAGTGGTGAGCAATTGCACTGTGCATCGCTTGTTTTGTATATTCCAATTATAATTATTTTCTTCCTTTCTGTCCTATTAAACTGTCTTTATCTCAACCCAGGAGTTTTACTTTTTTCCCACGATTCTCTTCCCCATCCCCCTGCGGGGGGGGGGGAGCAAGTGAGAAGCTGCGTAGTGCTTAGTTGCTGGCTGGGGTTAAACCACGGCACAGATGATAGAGCTAGTAAAAAATGGCAAAGAGTCTCCTGTGGAAAGACTGGGTGAAAATTTGTCCTCCCCCCCCTCCTCCTTTTTGGACTTTTAGTCTTTCAGATAAAAGATTTCTATGACAAGACCATTGATAAAGAGGAGGGCAAGGGGGATCTTGGCAGAGGAATTGCCACCTGAGTTTTTCCTTAGGTCAAATAAGTTTTCTTTTACCAACAGAGGATAAAGGAGTTGTACAGGCTTGTTGTAACTACAAGAAACTCCTAAGAATAGGAAAGTGTACGTCTTTCCCTAAGGGTGAATTTGTTGAATGGCAGCCTAGACATCCAAGAGAAGCTGTGGAAGCCGCACCACTTGAGAAGCTAGTACAAAGAGCCATCCTGTGCTGGTAAAAGAAATGGATAAGGTAACCTAGTAGTTCAATCCAGTATCTTATTTCTAAGTTTCTGTGACTCCTTATATCCTGTAGGACAAATGAAATGCTGTGAATGCTGTGCCAAAAGAAAAAGGGCAGGGGGTCCTGCTGTACTTACCCGTGTTAAGCAGTATTTATTCCATACTTAGGAGGGGAAAGCTACCCTCTGAGTAACAAAAGCATAGCTTGGTCCAAAATGGGATCAAATTAAGCCTTGCATTAATGAATTTCAGGAGGTTGTAAACCACATAAGCTAATAAATGAAAAATGCCCGAGAGCTGATTATCATTTTGGAAAACAGTGAATAATCAAGGAGAACAATTCAACAGTTGGTACATGAACTCCATACATTTCAGGGGAGAGTCTACAGACCATGGCTGTATGTTAGACACTAAAAAAAAATATTTTCCCTGAGCAATTCATACAGCATAATTGTTAACAGTTGCAAAGACAATGAAAGACACACAAGCACTGAGACTGAGAACAAACTGAATTTCCACCACACGACCTTACTTTTCAAAGTAATCAGGTTTTAGATGTTCTTGGGATTTTCATTTAGATATTTCATTAGCTGCTGTGATAATTAACTGTTGTCTCATTGCTAGTAGGTAGGAAATACATTATGGAAAAGCTGTCTTATAGCACTCAAAATTTATTTTCCAACCTATCATTTACAGTGTTGAGACTGGAAAAGAGGTCAGTAAAACTGGGCTTGCCTATTACTCTATGCGGTGCTGATGCATGTTCTTTTTCTCGGGACCCAGAACACAGCATTCCTGTCACTATGACTCTGTGATGTGCTCTCCAACTACCTTCTCTCATATACCTTTATATCCTCACTCCAGTACACACCTGACTGCAGATAAGGGCCATCACATCCCTCCACTACACTTGCAACTTTTTATACTTTTCCTACAAGCTAATTCTAGCTTTAGATTCCTTGCTTACATGTTTTATGTACTAATCTACAACCTGATCTGGCCAGGGATTTTGTCCTCTTCTGTCTAACTCCAGATGTTTCTAAGGCATCACTGGGCACGTATAAATGGGAATCTCTGATATACATTGGTATATAGAGCACTTGAGGACCTTTCTGACTGGTACTAGCCTAAAGTAAGTCGGATTACATTGTCTGGAAAAGGTGATAATTCCTCCAAAAGAATTGCACGACACCAACAAAATTGCCTCTTCCATTAGCTATATTTTATTTTTCAAGTGTCGCCAAACCAGCCCGGTAAGGGGAAAAAAGCGCCAGAGCTTTCAGCACTGTAAATGGTAGGTTGGCAAGCGAGGATGTTTAGCAAACAGCTTTCCCATACAATCTCCTCGTATGTTCAGCTTATGCATATATTTACTTTAGAGTGCACTGCATGTGCGTTAAGTTCATGAATACCAGGATGCCTCCTGGTAGGGACGGAGAGGGTAGCAAAGCGGTAGCGGAGACAGGTGATGGCACGGATGTCCCGTGCGCGGTGCCACCGGCCAGTACTTACACTTCAGCCAGCGGGCTCCGGCGTGCGTGTCCTTGTCCCGGATCAGCCTCCTCTGCGTGCAGCTCCTGCAGAGGTACCACAGCATCCACAGCAGCTGGATGAGCATCAGCGTGATGAGGTAGGAGAGCAGGTGGCTCTTGCTGATGCCCACGGCGTGCACGGCCCAGGCGAAGGTGAGCAGCAGCCCGGCCAGGAAGAGGTTGATGCCGTACTGGCTGCTGAGGATCTCGGCGTTTTTCTGCGGGTAGCTGCCGCCCACGGAGGGGGAACCGGCGGCTTTCTCCATCTCCCACCCCGCCGGCCAGGTGCTGCAGGCAGGCGGCCCCGCTTTCCCCGGGGAGCCCCGAGGCCGTCGGCTGGTGGCCCGTCCCCCATCGGCGACCGGGGGCGGAGCGGGGCCGCCGAGGGCAGCCGCTGCCCGCCGGGGGGCCGGGGGGGGGGTCCCCGGCTGCCGGGGGCGGGCTCCGCAAGGGAGGGTGGGCTTCGAGGGGTGAAGGCTGGGAAGGCTTTGCGGGGCGGGGGGGGGGGGGGCTTGCCTTAGTCTCAGCCACCAGCTAGGGTCGAGGTTGGGGTCAGGGAGAAATTATTCGGCGGAGGACCCGTCAGGAGGCGGCCGTGCCTCTCGCAGAGGGGCGGGTGAGCCCTGCGCGGCGGGCTGCCGTGAGGGACACGGGGCTTCCGTCCGTGCGCGGCAGCACACGCTCCCTAGGCAGGGGAGAGGGGGAAGGTGGCGAGCGGGGGACGGAGCACCCCTGACCGCTAACGGCTGGCTGGGAAGGCGAGGACCAGCCCCCACGAGGGACAAGTCCAGGGGAAGCGAGGACGGGCCGGGGCAGCGCGTCCCGCGGTGCCCTGCAGCCCGGGGAGCGGAGAGCCGGTGCTGCAGCTCCTCGGCGCGGGGGTGGCGGTGGGATCACCCCCTCCGGGCACCACAGCCCAGCTTCTTTTTGGCAACTGGCACTTCCACCGGGGGGAAATAACCTTGGTTTTCGGGGATCTTCTAGACCTCTCAAAGGCAGCGATTTACCTTATCGTTTTAGCAAGTCCCGTTCTGACAACACAGTACTGTAGTGATTGCTAGCTGGAGTAGCAACTCCCGAGCTCAAAGTAGCAAAGACTTCTGCAGGATTTAGTCCACTTCTTGTTTATTCGTCTTCCCAATTTTTACACACGCTTTAAGTATTGACCTTTTTTTATTTAACCTGCTTAGTTGCGACAGCGACCTATGGCCATAAGATACTAAGGTATGCAAACCTCAAGATTTGGAGCATCCGTCAGGGTTGCCTATAGGGGCCGAGAGGAATTTAGCCCAGTGTAAAACACTACATATTTTAAATGGTATTTTGTTTGCATACAGCATGAATTCTCTTAATTCTAGGTATTCAGGTACCTAGCCATCACTTGAAGGCCAAATACCAAGACAGACTGGTCCTTGTTCTGGCCAGGCAGGTCTTACATTTTTACCCTGTATCTGTCGGTAGTATATCGAATATCCAAAGCATTGTTTCTTACAGTGAGTGACCTACGTCTCACATGCAATTACGCCACTAATTCAGCTACATCAAAAAAATGGGAGAACTTAAAAGACAGCACCTATTTTACTCTACTTCCACTGGCAAAACTTAGAGGTTTTAAGCTTTTTCTCTTCTGAAGCCAGAAATGAGTAAATAGAATTTTTTTCTTAAGTAACAAAGGACATTTCTGAACTTAGATGTAAATTTCTGACATTCAGATTCCTCTTAAAGAATGGGGAAGTAAAACAAAATGGCAGAAGGGTAGAATGAGTAAATTCTGGACAATCACCGATTTAGGTAAGCATACGGAAGTAGTAGCTCATGTCCTTTATTCATTTTGGCCTGTTCTCAAGAAACAAGTGTTTTAAGCCATCTACAAATTTTTCTTTTGAAAAACGCACTTAACTGAAAGCTAGCCCTATGTTTCTGTCTGACCCGTAACAGCAGTATAAATAAAAAGCATGACTAGGCAAACAGTTAAGGCTTCAACGTCCCCTGGCTCAGAGCTACATCCATCATTATCAGAAGCTTATGGAAATGCCAAGTCCTACTTTTATCTTATGTAATGTAACCTTTAAAGAATAAGTAAGGAAGATGCTTTCATTTTACAGAGCTTCTATAGGTAACTGTGACAAATAATCTTCACTGTGTGGACTGTTTTATTTCAAGATTATTCTAGAGCACCCCTTGCCACCTGTGAAGAAAAGCTCTTTGGTGCTGGTACACATTATCATCCTCAGATGAAATGAATGTAAATGGATACAGAAAATAACCTATGGTGGTCTGTAGCCAGCTAATACATTCAAGCTTTGGTAGAGGTGGGGATTTTGACCACCTAATAATTGTTTTCAAGGAAACTATTAAGATACCTTTTTCCACTCTCTTGCCCTAAGTTCTTTATTTGGTGGTAAGGAAAATAACAAAAGCAAGGAGTTCACAGAACTGGAAGTGGCAGCAGCATTTTGTCAGGTTGCTAATTACAGCAAACATTGTTTTAAATTCTCACCAGATTCGCCACTACTTCCCTTTGAACATGTAAGTGAATGAGAATTGCACTGGATACTCATAACTGTTACTGAAAGACTTTGCAGCACTTTTGTACCATGAGCATACCTACATGGGATTTTCAGAAGACGACATCAAAGTAGTCAGAAGGCAAATAACTCCCCAAAGTGAACAGAATGATATTACACCTTCAATAAACCCAGCTGAGAGGTCATCAAAGACAAACATACCCCAAGTCAGGTTCAGTATTTAAAATCTACATGAACATCTATTTTATAGGCAAAATGATGGGCTGGCAGTTCCCAAGAACAGTGGAATTAGACAGTTAAACAATTAAGTACTGAACAATAATCAATCACTTTTATACAAAGTTTATTAAAGATATCCAGAAGAATAAATCTGAAAAAACATGTAGCAAACAGTAATTCTAATTCAAGAGTACAAGGCAACTTAAAACACCTAGAGCATTTATATAGCTGACAAATAAAAATACAGTGGTAATTACCATCCCTGAGCAACACTGCATTTTAAATAGCGGAATAAACAAAGTTACCTAAATGTACCTCTGTAGGCAGACGTAAAATTGTTAAAATTTGTTAAAAGGCAAAGACCTGAAGACAAGCAACTTGCCCTTTAAAGATGTGAAGTACAACTGGTTTTGGAAAACTGAAGTATTACATTTAAACAAATCAAGCTGTTAACTTACTCTAAAAGCTACTTAACAGTAGTGCTAAATGTATTTTATTTTGGTTTGACTGATCCTTTGTACTGCATACTGACAGCAACTTTTTTTCTTAATGAAACAGCAGAAGCTTAAGACAATGTCTATCTTTTTTATTACTAAACATTTCATGTATTGTGTATTCAGCAATGTGTGAATTTGAAAGTCAGAATGAAGAACACAGTCTCCTTTAATGGTCCAGACTTCAAGCAACAGTCACAAGGAATAAGTTTTAACAAGTTTCAATATCCAGCTTCTACATTCTCCTACCTTCCAAAGGTGTGGGTGTGAAAGTACTTAACACAAAGATCTATATAAAATGGTCTAGCAACTAGATGGTGTCCAGGTTTCCAGATATTTAAGTAGCTTAGCCAAGGTGAACAGAGAGACAATATTATTTTATTTTCCCAACTGTGTATGACTAATACCATTTAAGTTAATACCAGCCTCTTTATTGCTGAGGAAGAAAAATGGCAACTTCATTAACAGGCACTGCTAAGAACCGAAAGTTAATTTACAGAAGAAAAACATCCTGAATACTGAAAAAGTAGTGCATACATCAAAAGAATTTACTTTGTGCTCTTAATTTGTTGTGCAGTGTTAATATTGTTCATTATATTGCTGGTTATTCACAGCTTGATCATCCATCTTTGGCTGTGGACAAACTGTATCAGCACAAATAGAATCTATTTCACTGATGGCACTGCCAAATTAACAATGACATAAACATCAACCAGCTTTCTAAGGCCCTTACCTTGATCCGTATCTTTTTTCAAACACTAGCAGATCTGAAGTCAAGAGATTAGGTAATAAAATATTTCCTGCATGGTAACACACATAATATTAGAAATTTAATAGATCCAAGAAATGTCTCCTGTGTCATCTATGACAGTTTACAAGTACAAACACAGATACCATACAATATTTTAGCTGTCAGTTCAAATTGAAAAATTATAGTATTAAAAACGCACAACACTTGAATTAAGTATCAATTACTTTCAAAACAAACAACCTGCTTTGAGCAGGAAGCTGGACTAGGTAACTTCTGGAGTCCCCAAATAGGATTTAGGGCTACATAACTGACTTATTACCCATCTGCTTAATATTGAAATATGAATAAAAGCTTTACAAAGCAGTGATGATATGCTTTATGTTACTAAGAGAGGTAAAACCTATCTTTCAATTATTCACTAGTCAGTTGCTTTTTCCCAGCCACTGGCTGACCTATGGTTACGTCCATTTGATTTATAAACCAGGTAGTCTAAGAATTACAGTATCAGTTAGAACAAGCAAGCAGTATTAGAAACAATAAAAGTACTGGAATGTAACAAAAGTGACATCCACTTTGCAGGATAACAGTTACTTGAGTCCTTCACATGAAGCTGAAAGAAAAGAAAAACAAACCCAACTTTAACAAAAATGCTGTAAGGTTGTATATACTGCACAAGCTGTATCTTGTGCTAATTAGATATTGATTAGTTAATGATTTTGCATTGCCAAGTAATAATTTGGCCCTAATTATTAGGCCAATAATTATTTCACCTAATACAGAGTTAATAAATACTGTATAACAGAATTTACTTGGCTGTTCACATAGAAAACCAGAATGTTTTCTTAAGGTTCAGCTGTTCTGGGTATCTGCAATTCACTTGTACTTCTTACTTTCTGCATACAAATTAATGCAGAATGGTTGTTTCGGTCTGTTAATATAATCAGCTCTAACATACTGAAATGTGTCCTTTCCGCAGATCCTTCCAGTGCTCAGACAGAACATAGCTAATGACAGAACAAACAAACACAATTTGAAGAAGTTTGCATTAACCAGTGTGACTGAAGCTCCCATAATATCGTAAAGAGGTTCTGAAGTAAGTATTGTATTTTTCAGAAGTCTATAGGTGTTGTCAGATTATGACCTAAGTTAATTACTTCCTTAAAAAAATCAGGTTTCTTGATTGTCTACAAAATAGGGAAAAAAAATGCAACACTAGTTTCAGTCTGTTTATGCAAACAGCAGCTGTGTTTCAATGTCCCAGCCATTAAACATTTTTTGCCTACAACTCCGGCACTACAAGAGGCTACGCTCAAAATCCAGCACTGCCTCATTCTTCTTGCTGCACTCGTAAAAATGCTGGGGGACTTCCTCACTGGAAAGGATTTGTGATGGCAAGCAAAACCAAACAGGCTTCCCCACATTCCCTTGAGAAGTACAGCAAACAAGACCTGCTGAAGAAGTCACTTCAGTGGATGATGTAGACGCCTGTGATACAGGGGACATCCCTCACCCTATTTACTGAGCAGTCTTTGACGTCTTCCTTAAGCTTTTTCCATTTCCCAGGATTCATCTGAATAGTATATCCTAACAAAAGATGCAAGAACCCCTTTTCAACATGGCAGTTATTGAGAATGAATTTTTCAAGTCAACAAAGTATCTGGTTTTGCTTTTGAAAGGTTGTTTTTTAGGAATAACAAATTACTTCAGATATCTGGCAATTTTCCAGATAGCAGGTTGGTTTGGACTGTTCATTGCAGAAAATGAAAACAGCATACTTAAAGACAAAGGATTAAAAAAAAAAAAAGAACACAGTTGCATATGGATGTTAACAGCTTCTCCCCTTTACTATCAGGTCAAGCAACTTCACTAAGAAGTTTTCCCAGTATGGGTAAAAGCTGCAGATATTTGGCCTGTACTCCCTAAAACCATCCATTCTCACTAATCACTTCTTTTCACTGTCTAGAACAGAATCTTAGAGAAGAGAAAAAGGATATTCTTCCCCTTAGGATACTTGCACGTTCTCCGGTTACTCTGTATGCCACAAAATGTAAATATTCTAAAGTGTACACAAAACATAGAGAAGGAGTCCTTAAAGGGTCTTACAATCCTTAAATGTCTAACAAAGCAGTTCATGCAACAAGACAAATATTTTTATGTGCTTAAACAATTCAATTATTTACCTGAAGGACTTATCCCAGGAGTGACACAAGCATCACAACACCCATAAACTGAATGAAGAGCAACAAAGGTGTCATAAAGGACCAGACAGGCCACAAGGCAACGTTGAAACTGGGAATAAAAGCAGGAAGTTTTTGGTAAGTTCAACTGTCATACTATGGAAATACCAGCCATACAAAAAAAATATACCACAAGAGGAAATGAGATTTAAATTACTCAACCTGGAAAAATACTTGTTTCTTTATGGGATGGATGAAAAGACCCCAGCACCTACTTATTAAATTGGTAGTTTAGTTTACTGTTTGTTTACTAAAACTCATCCTAGAACTTCAGTAGCTGCTGCAGATTTTACACTGACCAAGTCCGCTCAGTCCCATCAAGGGTAAAGATACCTTTTACTTTCAGAATCTCTGTACGTGAAGCACCTGAAAATTAACTACTCTTGATTTTTTCCATGGGCATACATGGCAACTGAGAAAAGCTTTAATTTGTACTTCCAGCCAAGCAGATTTGAGTTAACTGAAGAGAAAGAGGGAAAACCAACTTATTTTACAACTGAACTACAAGGATTATAGATTTGACTAATTCTAAACTATAGGGAACCTTTATCTTCTTCGGTCTTCCTTTTTTTCCCAGCATTGCAACAAATAGTGACTGACATTATACAGATACAACATCTAAACTTAAAAGAAAGAACCAGTTTTCATGCAGAAAGCAAATAAATATACTGGCACACACGTATGTAATTTCTTCATTCACATGCGCATTTGCTCAATTCTGACTCCTATAATCTCATAAATAAAGTAGCTCTTACTGTAAGTACCATTCTCTGACAAGATAGAAACCCTTAAGGTTCATACAACAATAGCTAGAAGTATAAATTTCAGGATATGTTTGCTATTTATAGATTGTTTGATAATGAAGAACTCTGTATTAGAAACTGATCCGGCATAATTTTTTCTCAGCTAGAGAATACACCTTTGTCTTAATTTATGAACCTCACAAATAGTTGTCAGAGGTGAGCAATTTACACTAACAAAGCAAAGGACTTCAGTTTTCCCATAAATTTTCAAGACAGAAAAGATCCAGCACACCTAAAAGTACACTTAATATACGGTTTCGAGAGTTGCAACTCTCACTTTGTGGATGAATGTTGAAAGTGGAAGAAATTATGCTATGTAGAGCTGATATTGTCACCAATATGCTTAGTAGAATTAGAGAAATTATACTTTTTATAAAACGAGCCCATTAACACAGACTTGCACAGGTTTAGCAGAAGTTTGTACACAGTGTTCAAACCTACCAAATTGCTGCTGCAATAAAGGTAGCTGTTGTGATAGGTATCAGTGCTGGATACTGTGTGTCGTAGTCCTCAATTCCACAATACCACTCAAGATATAGTATGCAGTAAAAGGCAACAGATAAACATGCAGCCAATAAACAACTGCCAGAGGCAAACCACCAACTGTGGGGGGGAAAGCATGTTAAAGCATATTAAGGACATTCACATTGCAGTTTGCACATTAATATTCATTCTACTCTAGAAACAGAACAGACAACACCTGTTAATTATACAGATTGGCCTAGAGTTTCTGTAGTTTTTTTCTTAAATTACTTTTACAAAACACACTTTTTGCCCTTCTAAAGCTGTCTAAAATACATAACTAATTTAGTTTAATTTTGCAATGCAACATTCCTGTCAAATTATTTTTCCCTCAGATATTTTGGAAATGCAATGCAACAGACCTTGTCAGTGATCTACTATACTACCACACCAAAAATACTTTGTCAGCAGTGAAATAAAATAGGCTCCACTGCAACTGTGCTTCTCACTATAAATTAGACTACTGATTTTTGTGCAACAGAAATGTTGCAGAAAGCTTTAATAAGGTTTCGAGTTTATGAACTCTCAAATTTAACAGACAAGAAGCATGAATATTCTTCTTGACAGCAGCTGAAGAAAACCATAGAGAAATCCAGGATTTCAAACTCAGAATCAAGAAAACTTGAGGTATGTGATTACTTAGGAAGAAGCAATTTTGAGCCTCTGAGGATGTACTTCAAGAGTAAGATGGGAAAGACAACTGGGGAGGAAGGTGCACTTTAGTAAAATCTTATACTTAACTGAATGTATATTTAGCAAATGAAAATTTTAAAAAGTGAACTCTTACTACCATAGTTTGATTGCTAAATTACAAAGGGTAATCAACTACTCAGGTAACATTTGCTCTGGTATGGTACAGCAAATCTCTTATGCTATTTTGGTACCTCAGTACTACCAATTAAGATATCTGCATTAAGAAAGCAGTTGCCATAGTCTACCTAAACAAGCAATGCAGGAAGACAGGGTCCTGCAGGGAGCAGACGGGGCTACCCAAAACCTTGATCACATCCTGGAGTCACTAGTTTGTATCCACAGCCAACTGGACATAGGGTGTATTCTAGACCAGCCTGGAAGAGCAGCTCCAGAGAACCTCACAGCACAGAGCAAGGCCTTGTTCAGCTTCCACGTACTGATACAATAATGACAATTAGAGAGTTTCAAAAGCACTTCCAGGTAAAGCTATCCAAAAATATTTAACATCCATCAATCCCATTGAAAATAATTTAATAGAAAAGAAATAGAGCATGAATAGAAATTATTTCACTAACCTTTCACTTGTCTACTCAAAGAAGTCTAGAGAACTTCTAGAGAAATAAACTTCATTTTAACATTTAAAGATTAATTTCAGCTTTTTATGATTAAAATAAAATCAAACTGCCAACACTTTCAACAAAACAGGCAGCAATTTCTTGTACTTAAGTGTAAACTTGAAGGTACAGTATTAAAACATCCTGCTATTAGAACAAATTTTGCATGTACACAGACGGCTCAGTAGAGCCTAAAGAAAAAAAAATTATAGAAAAATTTTAAGCATTTAAGCATTTTAAGCATTGTGTTTACTTAAAAATTAGTTTAATAATAATGACTTCAGTGGTCATCTGGTCCAACCCCCCACTCAAGCAGGGTCACCTGGAGTGGGTTGCCCAGGACCATGTCCAGATGGCTTTTGAGTATCTCCAAGGATGGAGACTCCATGACCTCTCTGGGCAACCTGTGCCAGTGCTCGGTCACCCTCACAGTGAAAAAGCGTTTCCTGATGTCCAGAGGGAACCTCCTGTGTATCAATTTGTGTCCATTGCCTCTGGTCCTGTCACTGGGCACGACTGAAAAGAGCCTGGCTCTGTCTTTGCACCCTCCCTTCAGATATTTATATACATCGATAAGATCCCCCTCAGCCTTCTCTTCTCAAGGCTGATCAGTCCCAGCCCTCTCTATTCCTACTGTAGATCTTGTTTATCCAAGATTTAAAACACAGCGTTCAAACATAACAAACTGAATATGACTGTAAGATGAAAACACCACTTTCTTTGTAAGAAAAGGTACCTTACCTATCTGCTTGAATAGTTTCTTTAACAGTTTTAAAAAAATCAAAGTAGTATGTCACAGTAATCGATGCCAAAATCCAGAATGCAGAATGAATATTCAGTCTGGTAAGAGGCTTCCTCTTCTTCTCTACAGCTGTAGACTCTTCTGTAAATAAGAACATAATTATAGCACTAAAGCCAGTCATTAAATGGAGTATGATTATAGTTACGTAAAACATGATGCTTTATCCTTTTAATTCATTTATCTTTGGAGATTATTATACTCAGTATAATACACTTTGTATTACAGAGGAAGTATTCGAAAAAGCTCTGCACGTTTCCTGTAATAAGACTAAGCAAGGTAGCCTTTGATAAAACGATAAAAGCAGTAACAATCAGCACATACTGTGTTTGTGTACCCTTTTAGGAACCTAACAGCTGACTACATTATGAAAGGGTTATTTAACTAGTTAAAAACCTCCTGGTGTTATTAAAACATTATTATTAATCTAGCATACAGAAAATCAGGTAGGTATTTCCGATTACTAATTTAATCACATCCTTTTTTGTTAATTTTAATCCTTGCAAACTGATTTCAGGCATAAATAATTTTCTTGTTCTCAACTGCAGTTACTTCACAAGAGATTTTCAACTTTAGTTTCAGGAGCTAGCCTGATTCATGCCGCATACCTTCAGCGGATAAACTAAAACTATCATTATGCAAAAAAGCATCTGCTGTTTTTTCTCTCATCACCTTATATTGTTTTAGAGAAAGCAAGACAACAGAGCAAGCAGATTTGAAAGCATATTTTTGTGCATGACGGTAACCAACCAACTAACACACTCAATACTTACACACACTGTCAAAAAAAGGTGTCAAAGGTACCTTTGATGTTTCATACTTTGAACTTTATTACTAAAAGTTATTGGTGGCCCGTGGGCCTCCAGCAGTGTACGGTATGCTGGCTCCTCCACATGCATTACCACCAGCCAAGTGTACTAACAGCTCTGCTGGCGTTTACAGGCATTTTTATTTTTTATTTCCTAGATTATTCCTCATCTACTAGAGCTTGGGTCTGGAGCATTGAAGCACTTCATCCCCCACCAAGAAACCCGCGGTTGCAAGTCTTTTACGCAACTCACGTCTCCCTTTTCACATCCAACTCGCTGTTAGGAGCAGAGACCCGAGGGACGATGAGCTGGCTGCAAGCAGGCGGCACCCCACCGAGGAGTCCCCTCACTCCAGCCGCGAGCAGGGTCCGTCCCCTTCCCCCGCTCCCGCTCCCGCTCCCGCCGCGGGGGCAGCGCTGCGGCAGACGCCGCTCGTCACCGCTCCCCGCCCGGACATTCCTGTCACACCGCCCGCCTAGCAGAGCCCGGCCCGGCTCCGCTCCCCTCCCCTCCCGGCGGGGTCTCCGCGTCCCAGGCCCAGCGTCCCCGGCGCCACCCACCAGCCGTCCCGCCGCCCCCGAAAGGCGGCTGCGGCGGCAGCGGGTCGCGGGGCTCTGCCCCTCGCCGCAAAGGGCGCCTCAGCCTCGGGAGCGGGTCCTCGCCGCCGCCGCCGGCCTCCATCTTGGGCCGCTCCGGCAGTGACGCCAGGGCGGGGGCGGGAAGCGCGGCGGCCGTTACGGCCGTTGGCGTGAGGGGCGGCGACCCCTCGTGTGGGGTCGGAGGGAGTCGGCGGGCGGAAGGGCAGCCGGCGGGGCCTCCTTCGGAGTTCGGCTGTCCCTGGTCGTAGCCTTGCCAAGCCCGTGGTCGGTCGGAAAGCGAGTCTGAGCGGCTGGTCCCCGCGGCGGTGCCCGGGTGCCGGGGCGGGAGCGGGGGGGCAGAGCGCTGGGCGCTGCTGGAGCACGGCTGCCGCAAAGGATCGCCCGGGTAATGGCCCAGTAATATATTATAAATCAACAGTATCGTAAATCGCACTAATCCCTATTGGAAGTCGTGAACAGTGTGATGTAAATCCGAGTGCCGGAGTGAGGACTGTTTCATCAAAATAATTAAAAAAACCGGGAAAACTGGGTGCATATAAATGCTTTGCTCATCACATTTTGCAACCCAGATGCTCTTGAGGATAGATGTTAGGAAAATCTCACCTTTCGTGACACAGAGCAGTGGTTTAGATGGAACAGGAGTCAAATACAAAGCTCTCGAGAGGTTTCAAGACCCATAGGAATCCTGTAATGCTGGATACTGCAACTCTTAATTGCAAATAATAACTATATTTACAAGACAAACTAGATAAAAGTTAAATTAATAAAATGGTAAAATAGATTGTTTCAGCTCTGTAGCTGAATTCTGCATAACTAGATAAAAAGTCACATCAGTGCGTTTCTGCAAACAAAACCTTGAGACTTGCTAGATTAGTATTGCTTTCTCGTTTATTCATGTGGACAAACTCAAAACTACTAAATTATATTGACAGATTCATCTTCGGTCTGGTGGTTGTAAGAATGCTGTGAATATATATACTGTATCCTTTGGGGTGTGCTCATTGAATAAGTAACATGGCTTTTAAAATTGAAATTTGTTTCTAATAGTAATGATTTATTAGGCTAATTAGATGATACGTGTAGTACTTACAAATCCTGTGGTTTCTTGGACAAAATCATGTGTGGCATAATGTTCCTACTGAGGCAAAAATCCCACTGACTACAGAATGGAAGTACCTGTCCCATATGGCACCTGCTTTTCTTTATGGTGTAATTAAATGTAGAAATATTCAATAAAAGCTCAGATTATTATATGGTAGATTGAAGGAAAAAAATAATTTCAGTATGTGGGCTTTATTTACCAAAATCAAATTTATAGTCCTTCTAGTTATATATAGATTAAAGTTCAAAACCCAAACATTTAATAACGTGATTATACTTTTCCTTTTAGAAGGCAATCTGAGTATTTTGCATGAAAACAGTGAGTATGAGAAATATGTCAAATTTTCACTTACCATGTGTATTCTTTGCATATTGTGTGGCATTTATCAACATAGAAGCTTTGCAGATACTTCCTCTGTAGTTTCATGTTGAGAAAACAGGAAAAGCAAAAAGCATGGAATGTAGGCTGCGGATAAATAATTATGTATTTTATCAGTAAACCTTAAAATATGTCAGGCCATCCTAAGGGTAGAAACTAATTGGTAGAAGCTAATCAGGGTACAAGCTAGACTTGATCTGAACTGCACTGTTTTTAAGCAATTCTAAACCTGTTGAATAACTAATGCCCTTTGAAATGGGTGGAAAAAAACTGGGGTAAATCTTAATAAAATAATAGATCTTCTGCATATATAGTCTAATTCATACAGTGTTATAGCAGGTTTAACTCAGTAGACGTACATCAGTTTAACTAGTGTAATGATGAACCCTAAAAGTACATAAGACTAAGTTTTTTCAATTTATTTAATTATCACCACTTTTTCTTACATTTGGTTGCAATTGTAGGTGCTGAAGTAATGGAGAATTTGACTTAATCAGTGCATTCTACAATTAGAAGAAAAACAGCACTGGCTCTTCATTTGTCATGTAACCTGATATGTAGTTACACTGTGTTGTATAATCTACCTGGAGATGTTATCTTTTCACAAAGGGGCTGCTAACAATAATTTATCAGGAAAAAAATGACTATATTTTCCTAAATATCCTATCGTCTGTTTTATAGATGAGTGAGGTTCTAGGGACAAGAAAAGCAAGGGTTCTGGTTATTCTTTATTACTGTGCATTGAGTTTTGAGTAAATTCAGCCTAAAAGATACAAGAATGGAACAATTTTTTAATATTTTTTTTTCTCTGCAGAAAGCCGGGCCTTCATTTACATCTAAATTTCATGTGAGCCATGTCATAGTGAGTAGAAATTGTTTTTCCAGCCTTAGAACGTCTCACGTAAGGGCCAACCACATCATAGTCCTTAGTGACTACGGTGATTATTTTTTATTTAGTTCGGTTGAGTATTTTGAAGTTAACAGCTTGTGGGAGCCTCTGAGCTCTGCTTTCTTAGCGATGAAATAGAGGTTTCTTTGTTTTATTTCCTTTGAGTGAAATGATTACCTCAGCCTTCACTTTTATGCTAGTGATTCAAATAAGAAACAAAGGAAATCTTCTTGTACTTTCTTTGCAAAAGCTATTCATAGGAAATATCTTTGATTTAAACATAGCAATTAAATAAATATGTATGCTTGGAAAGGTTAAGATCTGTTAGTGTTACTAAACTGAAGACTCCTGTTTACCTACGGAGTAGGTATTGTGCAAAGAGCTGAAATAAGAGCTTCCTTTCCCTGACTCACTATTGACCTTAACCTAGACCATATTCAGTGTTTGTAGAGCTGAGATGTTTTCTGTGATCTTTTCACAGAGCTTCTCTGATTCAGAAATTATTAATCTGTTAAAGAGTAGATAACGATCAGGAGCTGAACTGAGACTGTTACAAAAGGAACAACATAATTAAAGCATCTAAACAACGGGCCTGCTATGGGTAATTAATTCTTGCAAGTAAAAGTTTAATCCCTGCAGAAATGTTAGCAAGTATTTTAAAATGTGGTACTTGATCTGATAAATTTAGTTAACAGTCTATGAAAGGAATTGTGAATTTGAAGATTCTGTGAAGGAAATGTACAAAGGGTACAGTTTGCAGTGTTTTTTGTTAAATGTATTCCTGGTCTCTTGCATAACGTGAATTCTTCCCACATTTTCAGAAAGTAGCTTCAACAACTTTGTGTTCTTTTCTTTTAAATAAGAAAGAATGCTTTGTAAGTTATTTGAATGTGTTTAAATATTCAGGTTTTGCAGTAACAAATGAAGGGTGAAATTTGCAATCTAATTGGATATTTTAAAATTAATTTTCATGTTGCTTGCTGAGTATTTGCTATTTACTGATTAGTTGTTTTTATGTTGATTACAGGTAACTCTTAACGACACACACAAGTGGTAGCTTTTTACATTCCTTGACTGGGTACATATAAATTTTAGAATTAGACTTCCCAGTTAAATTCTCACTTCTAGAAAGTCAAATTAGTTTTCTAGTATTCTAGCAAATATTCGTAACTTTTTCCCCATGACAGAAGTCAATAGTTAAATGGGCCCAAATGTAGTCTGTTCACAAAAGACCTGACTGGAATTTTCTTCATTTCTTATCTAAGTAGGGCTGGCTCCTCTCTCCATATGTTCATTTTTAGCTGAAGGAGGTTGGCTACAGTGTACACATATTCTTCATTTTGAGAAGTAATTGTGCAATATACTCTGTGCTTTCTGTTCATGAACTAAGAAATACTAAAGTGAATAGTAATCTGCTGCTGATCTTCCACTATAAGGAGTAAAAGGGGATGGGTAGAGGTGTCAATCCTTTCCAAATGTTGTTCTTGGAGTAAAGCATTGCATATCCTCTCTTACACTGAGTGAAAAAGTAAATGCATTGTCTCAGTCATCCAGGTAAGAAAAAAGCCTTCAAATAGTACTACAGTTCTCTTGCTTTCATCTAGCATTCCTTTAATTATTTTAAATTCAGTACAATGGAAAAAATCACCAAAGGACTTAAAAGCACTTGGTATGAATAACTTAATGCAAATCTGAAAAACAGCTGAAGGTTAAAACTCAATCAACTCTGAATGTGGTACATATACAAACTATTGAACTCAAGTTGAATTCTCATGCGAGTATTAAATTACAGTGCAGCCCTGAATTGACCCTTTAGGAAGGAAACAATACATATAATAGTGTGTTTGATACCAAGAATGCACTATATATAAGCATGCAAGCATTTGAACTTCATGAAGGAAAAGAAAGCAGAAAATATAAAGGCAGTTAAAAAGGTGAAGAGGGCATCTAAGAGAACAGAAAAAGAGCGCATCACATAATGTCATCTGACTTATCTAGGTATGTTATTCTTCACCTTCAAGGTTGTCTGCAAATTACAAAAAAGTAGCTGGTCCAGAACATTACTTTAATCTGAAGTATCTATTTGATGGGAGACCATTTCAACACCCTCAATTGTGCTGATTAAAAATGTTAGGTAGCGTCAATGTTTGACTCTTGCCTTTTGTTATAATAGGCATTAAGAATATAAAATGAGAAGACTGTTCATTACAGCTTGGATCTTCAAATGTGTAAACAAAAGCCATGAAATAAATCTGGACAAGCCATTCTCCTAGAAGTTGCTAAGCAAATCTTCCTACTCTCTCTCCTAAATAATTTCTTGAGTTTAGTTTCACTTAACTATGCGTACTTTCTTAGGGAGTACAATGGCTCTCAAAATGTTTTCCTAAGACTGCAGTTTAATGATACAAAGCACTTGGCAGCAATACTCCAGCTATAATTGTTCTTGACTACTGAGTCCCTAGTAGTGGTATATAATACCGCTCAGTTTGAGGATTTGATCTGGTTTTAAAAGCCTGAAAAAAATGCAGGGGGTGGCGGAGAGGCAAAAACAAATGACCAGATGTGGGTGGGTGGGAAAGGGAACACTTGGGAATTACTGAAACTGATTTCCTCACTGAGGAAAAACTCTGTGCAACCACACATTTGTAACAATACGACAAGAATTTCATACTTAGGGCATTTAGGAACATCCTGAAGTTTGGGGGGTTTTTTGGAATAATGAAGATCACAGATCTAATTCACACAGGAAAGACTATCAGTTGTGGGAATGAGCATTCAAGTTTATTATTCATCGAACATTTGCTCTACAGGAGTATTGCTCTCTTTAGGCATGACGCTTTATTTCTGTATTGATAGAGGTTAGCATTTTTTTAGGCTGTGCTAGCATATTAACTATTGTTTTGGAGATGGTCTAGTGTCCCCACTGCCTGTGATTTGACTGCTGTAATGAAGCAGGGACAAAAAGCTGCTTGGGCACGTGGACCTCACTGTTACAAAGTACAGATAATTTTCATAATGTGTTCAGCATAGGAGCATCTCACTGATGTATATAGTGTGGAATTCAGCTCATGCTGTTTGCCTGCATAATCTTTCTGTGGAGTCCTGAAAAAAATAAACATGAAACAAAGGTCTTACACACTTCATTCAGGTTTATAAGCAGGTTTTCTTTACCATCGTCCTTGACAGTCCATTACTGCTTATGTATCCTGTAGGGTCAATTTTTCATATATTTTGATCTGGTATTGTAATTGGACGACAGAGTTAGAGGGAACACTGACAGAGTGCTATACTGTCAGAGAGAGAAAGGAAGAGAGAAAGATGTTTGCTGGTATGAAAACTAAATTCAGCAATACCTCGATTTGAAATTTTAGCTGGAGGATGGTTGTACAATTCCTGTTCCCGTTTTGGCTAATCTGCTTAACATGAACAGGTCTTTAAGAACATAGACTGAGTTAATATTTTTTCTTCATATAGAAAACTTATCCAATGCTAACCTCTGAAACCACTTAAGTTCTGAAAATTCACCAAAAAAGCTGAACTTTCAAAGATAGGTGAGACAGAATTGTAGCAGCAAGAAAGGAAGAGGAAACATACTTCATGGTGTAAGACAAGGAAACTGTAGGAACAAACAGTCCATAAAATGTCTGTAAATTGTAGAATGGATAGATGGGGGAAAAGAAAAATCAATAAAGCGCTCTAAGCCTAAGAGATGTCTGTACAATTCAGTAAAAGCTTTTATACTGGCAATTGATTTAGAAGTGCAAGGCAGAAATGCAGGCACAAAGTATTGGCTTCAGTAAGTGAAGCACTTGCTTTAACGGTAAGAAAGAAAAGTCTAGGAGAAAATTCTGGTCCTGTATCATCCATGAAAAACATTATCTTTTGTCATGCATGGATACTATACAGGGTCAATTGCTGTGTATTCCCCCTTGAATTCCTTCTCATCATCAAGAATCAAAGGCCATCTGAAAAAAAGATGGCCTTGAAATGTCTTGATTTCAGAAAATCAAATGTATAAAAGTGCACTTCATGCTTTGTATTTATATATTAAAGGCTGGATTGTGAGAGTTCATTACATGGCTACGGCAAAGAACAGAACGAAGGAGTGAAAATCACAGGTTTTGAGCCATCTGCAATGCAGGTGAAATTCTGGTGTTATTTTTCATTCAGTTCGTCACTTAAATGAGATGTAGTGACCTGAATACTTTCAGATGGATTTCATGCTGCCTGAGTGGAAGATCTCAGTATGTTTAAAAGCACCTTTTTTCTAATAAAACAAATACATGTAAGAGTTGAGCTTGACTCTGTAATTAGGCCTCAATTAGGATTTTGATACTAATTCAGTAGTAATGCATTCCACCTAAAAGTTTGAGAATAATAGTTTAATGGGTAGGCATACAGAGACACAATTTCTGTTTTTCTTTACTTTCAAGTCATTTCAGGAACTACAAAACTACTTATGTAGGAAATCAGTTATTTTACTTCTGCTGTAACTCAGATACGGAGTTGAGTAGCAAGGGCAGTTTCTATGCAAAAGATCTAATGAGAAACGTAAAACAGTCTGTTTCAAGACTGGACAATTCTAAGTCTTCTGGAATAAATTTAGAAGGGAAGGATAAATAAAAAATAAGGTGAAGATGTGTTTGAGAAAGGACTAAACTCTGTGATCTGCGGTCTTGCAGAAAAAAAGTCCAATCTAAGCAAAATTTTGAAGGTTTTTCAGCCCTTACCCTGTGAGAGTGTAAAAGCATGAGGATACAGGTGTAAAAGGAATTTTATCTCAAGTGCAAAGAAAAGCAGTAGGTTACAGGTGCGAAAGGAATCGTATCTTAACAAGTGCAAAGAAAAGTTACTACTAAAACTTCCTCTAGTCCAAGTGAAATTTAGAATTCAATATAAAATAACACTTCCTGTAAAAGTACTAATGGGAAACATGATATGCTGCTTTTCTTGGCTGACAGAGCAGAAAAGAAAGTTAGAGGACTTATTCTTGTTTTTTCTTAAAGGCTAAATCAGGAGAAGAAAGGGATAAATGTTGAATATATTAACTGAGATATCTTGTAACCTGTGAATACAGCTTAATGGATAGAACAATATGCCTTTTTTTGCTTATCTCGCACAAAAAGTTTAATATTTGCTCTCTTCTTTCCTTAATAAGGGTGAGTGTTACAGCTTTAAAAGTTTCTGAATGAAATCATGTATTGGGTCTCTGTATCCTGTGGTCATCAGCTGTAAGCCACTACTCATGTCGGGATCTGACTACATTGTACTGATGCAATCGGATTATAGCACCAGGTGGGAGGATCGGTTTTCACTGGGAGAAGGCAGAATGAACTACTCTAATGCACCGGTACAGTGGAGGGCTGAGCACAACAAATAAGTAGCCGTCCTTTGAAGCTTTTTTGTTTCAGTGATTAAACTCCCTGCTTAAATGCTTATGCTATACTCATAAAGAAAGCCACTAGCTTTAAACAATTTTCTAATTTACAATACTTCTTCCTTCCCCACCCTGCCACCAAGACATTCAAGTTCTAAGACACTATTTTAGAACAGAAAATTTTAACAATAAGGCATATTTTATTATGGAGATACCTTCTGCTGTTCAGAAAGTCAATAAAACAAAGATTCTGGAACATTTTGTAATGCTATGTTACTATTATCTGATGGTTTCTCAAAAATTTATTGTGACTGTTGACATTAACAATGACTGCTAAACATATAATTTGTGGGAAAAAAAAATTCCGCATGATTTTGTTAATTTGTGTTAAATGCTAAGTGAAGCTTTATACAAGCATACTCTTGCACTAATTTTTCAGTATCCTGACCCATGTTACAACAAAAAAATTTCCTGTCGTTACAGTAGTGAATGAATACTGGAAAACTGTAAATTGTTAACAATTTTATCTGTTTTCACATCTCAATTTGAAACAGAACAAGTGTAAAATATGTAGTTGCAAAGTAAAGATTTAATATTATGACTTTTTTTATACTGTAACACTTAAATACCCAGCTCTTGCTAGTAAAATCAGAACTCTATTTACATTCTCATTTATTGAGATCTATCTGTACAAACTATATTAAAATACTAGCCTTAATGGTATAAAGTAATGCAATTAAACTAGGAAATGCACAAAATAGAATTCACACTTGTGCTACCTTATCTCTTTTTTTAAGTTGCATGTTTTACAGTAGCTTTTCTGCTTCTGCAGAAGTTTGGAAGGACTCCCTCTCTCTCCTCAGAATCTAGCATGGCAGCTGCAAGGTAATAAAGTCCCTTTCTGAATATTACTGTTGGTTGATTGCAAGTGAGAAAAACACAAGAAAAAACATATGTCCATCAGCCATATGTTTCTGCCACACTGCAGAATCAACATTAAGCAATGCCCCTTTGTCCTGAAAGCACAGGAAAAAAAAAAAAGTGGGAAAGGTGATGATGCTTTAAAAATACCCGGTTTAAAGAACTTGAGATGCTGCAGGTCATCAGGTTTTTTGTTTAATGTGCAAAGACTTAAGTCTTATTTTAATGACCTGCATAATACTGATGTTATCTGAACTGCACAGCAATTCATATACCAAAAGATAAGAACTGTTAGAATCAGAAAGATATCAGAGTAAAAAATGGAAGTATAAGCCAGTCATTTTGATTTTGAGGGTCTGCAACAGATCAGTGATCTCAGGTTTGCTGTTGGGTTTGGTTTTGGTTTAATGATATGACTGCGATATGTGCTAAATTTTGCCAGATTTTCCCATGTACACAACTGAACTCATTACTCAGATGTGGTTTTGATGGCTTCATGACCAAATGGTACAAGAAGTGAACTTGATGGTTCAGTAGATAAAGTCCTCTATAGCAACACAAACCCAGTATGCTGGCATGCTATTAAAAGAAACTCCAATACCATAGCTGTTCAGTCAGATAAAAGGATGACATAAAGGGCTACATGGTAGTCATGACATTCTTTTAAATATTCTGTACTACATATATATATATAGTGTGCTTGATGAAGGCACCCGCAACTTTCCTGTCCGTGCATAACCCTGATTGATTGACTTTGCTGCTGAGAACCTAGATCAAAGATGACGAACTTTCTGGTTCATTATGTGGCTGCTGTCAAATGTATTTAAAACGTCAGTTGTGGATCATGTCAGCTAAATTTCCATGGGCATCAAACTTGGCATCAAGGGCAACTGCTTGCAGTAGTCGATTTTGATGATCAAAGATAGATCAAAGGGAGGGATGATGGTCACGCAGTCAGCATATGCACAACACCCAGAACCACTGCAATTAATGTGAGCTAGATCTTCCTTCTTCAAATACATTGCATGCACAGATGGATGTCAGTCCTGTCGTCATTTGTTTTTGAAAGTGAGAGACCCCAAAGTCACTCAATTGAGGACTTAAGAGCTGTTCAATCAAATTAATCACCTGACCTAGAAGCTGGGATCAGATAATAATGCTTAACGAACATATTAATTAAACTGCAAGCAGGTGCTCGGCAAGTTTCCACATTACCACTGTGAGTTGTGCCTTGCTGTTCTCTTATACCATCTGGAATAATAATTTTAAAATAATACACACTCTCTGAATGCAATCAGGTAAATTGATACTGTTGCCTGCTTGCATTTGGTAAATCTTAAGGTTGTACACCCTCCCCCTAACTTAAAAACAAAAGAGCATCCAAGATACGTAACTTCATTGCAACAGATCCATGCGATTTAAAAAAAACACTGGTAAATATGCTGATTAATCACCAAATAGAAATTAGATAGAAATTACTGTTTTTCTGTCTTCATGAAATATTCTGGTCTGCAAGGGATTATGGCTCCCTCTGAAACAATTACCACTAAATTGGTAGTTTTAAAGAACAGGGTAACTTCAATCTGATTGAGCCATCATTAGCTGCAAGGAGTAAATTAAAGCTGAAATCTGTTGCAAGTGGAAAAGCCAATTTCAGTCCTCTGAGAAATCTATTAATCATCTAATGAAAAAAACACAGAGGTCGTCTTTTTTTTTTTTACTGGAAAGCTGCATGTCAATAATGCAACTATACATGGACTTCAGTAGCACTTGAAGTCATCAGTAATTAGAGGCATACTCATCTACCATACTACAGTACTTCCAGGAACTTCAGAAAGAAAAATATACCTACAAAGCATATTGCTCCCCCTGACCCTTCTTTCTGCCAACAGACTAGGAAAAGGTAATACTACTATAATGATGTATAATGAGGTAATACTACTGTAATTGTAACAGGACTTACTCACAGTAGACTCCCACTAGTGACCATCAATAAAGAGGCATTAATTTGATCCACGTCTGCCAAATCATTAGGAAAAACCTGAATGGCAGCTGGTGCTGCTTTGCCCTTTACACAGAGAGGGGAAGAATAAGATGCAAAAGTCATGTTTACAACCCCACGTAGGCACTACTAGCACAACCATGGCAATGCACAGGGGAAGTCAGGCATTTGAACCATTAAGAATCACAAGTTACTGCAGGAAAAAATGCCAAGGTCAAATCCTACTCAGATAGCTCATCTACATACTTTTGATTTGCTACAGTATTATTCTGTATTTTCAGCTTTAAACCGATGCGTCATGTTTCTGAACATTTAGTCTGCTGCTTTGCTTTGTTCAGTGATCACTGAAGTAAACCCTGAGCATCAGACACCAGAACTCTGCAATGACAGGAAGCAAGTAAGTACCTGGTTATGTTAGACTGAATAAAAAGAACTGTTGCACAACTTCAGAGGTTCTTTTAGACTCTTGTTTCCATCTGATATAGATCAGCTTCTTTGTCTGTAGATTAGAAAAAGCTGATGCTTTTCATGAGCAGAAACTGTCATTCCCCCAAGCTGTAAAGGATAACTTGCACACTCCAAAGTAAGAATTTGCTGTGAAAATTTACTGTTAAATGCATACCAGAAACAATCCAAACTGCCCTTACCAGTTTGAAAAAGGAAAAAACATGCAGCTGATGAGCATGTCAAGAAAATAGTAGGCCTTTATGAAAAAAAAGTGTGTGTAATGCAGGTTGCCAACAGTGGTATGGCCAGTATTGCTACTCCACAACTCACTGGGCAGAGCGACCTTCTGCTGCCCTGTTCAGAAACTGACCTGAGCTGCAAGATAGGCTCCCACAACAAGGCAGCTGGGACCAGCTGGCTGATGAGGCTGGAGGCAGACAGCAGGAAGACCATCCTGGCTTGTGGGCATGGGACTGGCGTTTTGAAGCGCAGGATAGAGAGAAAGGTTAGGTCTTAGTTTGAGGGCAGGGAAAGGAGGATGAAGGCATGGCACAGAATTAGCCGCCACAACTGCAGCAGCTGCTGACTGCGCCCATAACTGCTGCTGTCATCACAAGAACTTAGGAGATCATCAGCAAAATTTCACCAAATGTTTCTATACATGTGTCAAATGTGCTGTGGTCAACAACAATGGAAGATGAAAAGTATAAGAGAATGGCATAATTTGGAATTAATTCTAAACAAACAAAGAAACAAAAAAACTCTAACAATTACTGTAACAAAACTATTTAGGATCTTAATGTAACAATATTTGTTGTAAAATAAATACAGTGAGTGAAAAGGTTAACAGCACTGTCTTAATTTCAGTCTCACTGACAAGGACTTATTCTTTTATATGCCCTTTCCTAAATTAAAAACAAAAAAAAAGGAATCTAAGTTTTTGAAATATGTTCAAACAACTTTTCAGAGTTTCTCCATGTCTGTAAATAAATTTTATTCTATTTATCTCCAAAGCCATTTTCATGAATTAACAACAAACACTTATTAAAGAGATCTTAAATTTATTAGGTATTTTTATTGCAACTTTTGTAATCAACAAGACAAATATGTACTCAGAAAAACTGGACCCAGTGTATCAGTTAATTTTTTCATATTTATACTTTTAATATATTCAGTATTTCTATAAATTCAGATATTTTCATTATGGAGTTCTATAAAAGTGTATCTGCTTGAAATCGCTATGCAATTTTCCAAAACACCAAGCCACCTCCTGCAAGAAATCTTCACTGGCTTTCTACCACTGTTTTTAACAATTACTTCATGGTAGGAAACTCCCTATCTGGAATTATATTGCATCTGATTAAAACCCTATAAACTTCCAAGAAACTTTCCCCAGGTAACTCTGTCTCTTACATATGTGTAAGATTTCTGGCCTGCCTACATTGTTTCTTTGGCTGCAATATAACAGCCTCTTCAAATTTTGTATAATTTGTGGATTTGCTATACAATCATAAAGTGGCAAGATTTATTATATTTATGGTGGTGTTTTAAAATAATTTATTTCATCAGTCAATTTTTAGTCCATGTGACCACTTATATTGAAGTCAGTTGCATTACTAATGAAAACATTCAGTAGCTATGCATATACAGGTAACTCAGTCTTCAGATCTTCACTGAATGTGCAATATTACATACACAAACTTGACAGACACTTTAATTATGCATTTTACAACACAGAATTAACAGGTTATTAAAGCCTGCATATACTAGCTACAGTGCGTAAAGGGGATACCATTTTGAATTTCAGTGTAACAAAACATTTATGCCATGCTGGGTTTTTGAATATGAAAATCCTATTTGCTCTTAAAACACTTTCTGCAAAAAGCCACACAACCCAGGTCCTGATAAACATTCATGCCTATGAATTATGTCCATTACTAGAACAATTTTAATACAATAGGCAGCAATTATTTTCAATGCCTCTTAAAACTTGTACCAAAAAATATACATTTTCCATAAAATCAAAAAAATAAAATATCTGAAAGTGTTCTGTGATAAATCTAGAAAAAGAGGAATCCAGTCTTAAAAGTTAAATTCTGCTCTTACATACACATTTAAATTGAGACCAATGCATGATATTTGTACAGCTGACAGTAGAATTTGACTCAGTCTGCAAGATTAAAATGCAAAAGTTATCAAAAGTATGCGAACTCTTATTTCAGGAGTTTAACTTTGTCCTTTAAAACTTTAAATTTAGGATTGTTATTCACTTTCTTATTAAATATAACTAGAATATCCTCTTGTGATTTGTGATGTTCACCAGCTATTGCGTAATACTGAGCTATAACCTGCACAAAGACAGAGAAACGGTTTTGAGTTAGTAAAGATGATTCCACTTTAAGCAATAATACAATCATGTTACTGTATTAAAAGTAGCATGGAATCTATTACGCTATTATTCCTTTGCAGAATTAGCACTGAATTTCTTGTGTAGTCCAGTAAGCAATAAAGAACATGTCCTTCAGTTGACATTCTGTTAATTTACATTCTGTTAAATAATGTCAAACTTTTTGTTTATGTGGGCCAGGATTTTATGAACTTAAGCATTACAGAAAGCAATTCATAAGACCAAAGGAGATTAAAAACCCCCATGTTGTACAGTACCTTTTTTCTTAGTTTTTTAATTGAAATTTCATTGTCTGGAGCTTGTTTCAGAACAGCTTTGATGGTTCCTTTCCAGTTGAATTTACCTAGAAAATAATTAGGTGTACAACATCATTAGTAAAATTAGGTATTTCCAGGTTTTCTTCTCTAGTAGGAACCAGATCTTAAATCTCCTAATTTTGGAACCAGTTCAGCTACCACAAGAGTTGTTATCTTACTGACCCTACAACAGCAGGGTGTCTTACGCATAAAGTCAGGTAGGCTGTTTCTGAAGATCATAATAGGATAGACATGAACAACCAACATACTACTTGAACAACTACGGTCAGGATTGCTTTTACTTAACTTGTGTGCTTCAGCTATTAAGCAGCAACTCTTACATAATACAGAAATAGTTGGGAAAATCCTGCCTCCTCACCCTTAGAGCACAGGTAGGCAATTTCACACAGTACCCACTTCAGAGGTCATTACTTGGTAGTTTCCAAATAAACAATCTGTATGTTCAAGTACAGACATTCCCCAACAGTAATAGTGTGTTGGATGATAGGCATAAACAGGTTTAAGCATAAATGAAGGTCCAACACAGCTGAAGTCCAATTTACGATGCACTGAGCAAAAATGGGGATACAAGAGATACAAAGAGATAGGAGAGCTGTTACCCTTCTTCCTCTATTTTGGCTAATGTGCATGGCAGCGGGGAAGAGACCTGCTGTGGTGAAACAAACATGTCAAATTCCTCACCGCCCAGTGAAGGCAAGTGTAGCCAAAGGTTGCCAGCCCAGCAGAAGCAACAAATGACAGAAGTAATTCAGCATCAGGTGTTAAGTGTAGCACAGGTTACTTACTCTGGAACAGATACACATACTGAATTTACATACGTATATGTATACTGAAGCACAATTTATTTCATGGCTTGCTGCAAAAGCACCGTATTTATATTATGCACTAGGTCTTTTGCAGAATAGTTTTGTAACTATCTAAACTCCCCCTTTAAGAATACCTTTATCTGTTCCCACATTTTCTTGATTGCCGTTGGTGTTTTCTGTTTCCATGTCTTCTGAAACATTTTCAGTTTTCATTCTCTTTGTTGTGATATGAGGTTCCTCTAGAGGTGGAATTGGATAAACATACACAAAAAAATTATAAAACTAGAAGAAAAGTTCTGACGTGACTTAAAGTTTTTGTTCTTGTAATGTGAGCTTATATTTGCTAAGAGGTTCAGATTCTATAAAAGGACTGTGCAACCACAGTGTTAAAAAATAATCTAATTTTTATATGTAACTTATTACTCTAAAAATTCTACTTAGGTAGATTATTGAGCTTTAAGGCATTGAAAAAAAGCATCTTGAAAACAAACAAGAAAGGTGTAGGATGGATACCTTCTGCATGTTTATGTTTGCGTTTCTTTACATTTGTTTCCTCTTCTGTTTCACCCTGATGGCCATTTCCATTTATTTCAAATTCATTCTCCAAGCTCTCCTTTCCTTTTTTGGACTTTTTACTCTTTTTTACTTCTGACTGGTTTTCTAATTTCAAGTCTTTTTTCTCCTTCTTTTTGTTCTTTTGTCTCTCTCCTTTTCGTTCTCTCTTATTCTTTTTCCTCTCAGTTTTATCATCTGTAATTCCATTTTCTTCTGCCATTGTTTTTTCCCCAGTTTCTGCAGACTGTCGCTCTTTCTTCTGTTGTGGTTTGTCTTGTTCTTTTTCACTTGAAATCTTTTGTTGAAAGACAGATTATTACAATTTTTACATGCCTTTTCTGACATTGCAACTTTTCTCTGCTACATCATTCATGAAGAACACTAATATCCTGAATTCAATAAAATTGCTTACACATGGTGACACCAGTTACCTGAGAAATAGTGCTAAATAGTGGCTGATTCTTCTTTTAACTTAACAGCCTAAATGCTAATTACCTTAACATCACAGAAGAAATGTTATCTTACAACATATATAATTTCTATTTGAAATAATTGTCTATGTGGTTTTTTTAACATATTTGCTAAACATAATTAAGTTAAGGGAGAGACAACTCTTTGATTTACGCAGACAAAAATACAGCATATTACAGCAAGATACAGAACCTATTCCCAAATACATGGACCTTGAATAATGATCTTAGCTTTGCCATCCAGTTTCCTGTCTTGGGATATGTCTGGGACAACAAACTATTATTGCATGATGTCAATAAAGGTGCTGCTGGTTGTTTTAATTGTACTTTTCTCACCTTATCATACTTGGGTTTCTTTTAATGTTCCTGGGCTTGTAATAAATTTCTTGTAGAAAAATTAATATATTAATGCACATTTTTATATTTAAATTAGACTTTAATTTTATTAATTACAAGCGAAATACAATTACTGAAATGTTAATGTGGCTATTTAGAAAGAGAATACATGTTTATAGAAGGAACTTAATACCAACATGTTTTTGTAAAGAGTAATTTCAATTCAATTCAAATTCCACTTAAGAACTTCCTTTGAGTACATATGCTTCAAGGTATGTATTACAAAGACTATCTTGAGATGTTTTTAAGATCTCTTCAAGGTGCGTTGAAATGATCTGAGCAATAAAGTTTTGTTATATATTTTACTTTAATGCTATATACTGTGGAAAATGTAAATTGTTTACTTGTGTTTAAATAAAATAATTGTTCAGAGTCAAGATTTATTTTTTTTAAAAAATCAGTTTAAATCAAGAGGGAACTGCTTATGACTTTAGTTAAGTTGTATCGACTCAGAATTAATGTTCCAGCAAGACAAGGCACTTGAAATTCAGTGCCCAGAGTTTATGTTATATTCATATCCTTTAAAAAAAGGTATTTCTGTCCCTCCTGGCTCTTATATTTGGATTGTTCAGAAAAACTACAAATAGATTTAACTGGAATCATCAAATCAGGAACATGAATCATGATCAACAGGGGATTAATGTCAAAGCTATGCCTGCACTCTTCCTCAAAAGAAGCTGGGGGGAGGGGGAGAGCATCTTTACATCAACAGAAAAATAAGCTTCTGTAACAGCTTTCTAGTAGCAGTAACAGATGCGAACAAACATTCAAAACAACACCCTACCCAAACATGCTAAACTAGTACTGAAATAGCAAAGAATCAGGCACTGAGAAAAATGGTCAGTGTGAGTCCACGATTTGGACACAGAAGTGCGAGGAATTTGCACCACAAACTGAAGGATCTCATGTCTCTCCACTAATAAAATAGGTGAACCAGGTGCTGTTTATTTCCCACTCCAATACACACAAATTTGAGGCCAATAAACTTCTGAAAAGACGTCATTTTATTCCTTCTTAGTGCGTGGTGAAAGACTGGAACCAAAGATAGAAGTAGTGTTTTTCCCTTTCCTTATGTACTAATAGCATAGAATAAAGTTAAATTAGCCTTCTGATTATTGTGTCACAATCGTGTCACTGTGTCCAGGTTTTTAATCACAACCTGCCCAGTATGCATAACTACTTCAGCAACAGTATGTTCACAAATTAGCAATTTAGCCTAGGAATATTACATTATAACATAATCCACTGTAACAATGGGAGACAATATTTCTGCTAACATCTACAAAGGGAGTCTGAAAGGTTTTCCTTCCAGCATTTTTGACTGCATTCCTGTTGTACGATGTTGTACCTCTAACTTAACTTACGTTTCTGGTTGCTTCAGAGAAAATATCCCACACCTGGTCTTGCAAAGTGCTGTCAGTAATTCTCAAACTGTTCTTCATCCAATTCTGTGCAGGAAAAAAACCAACAATAACTGAAAAGGTGCATCTCTGATTTTTTTCTTGATTACCCTACATTTGGTTCTTGGTTTTATTTTTCACTTAAGAATCTAATCACTTCTTCTGATTAAGATCTGGTTAGATGTTTAGTCTCTATGAATCTCTTAAACATCTATGCTAAATGGTCTTCCATAATGCCTGCATACTGTTGCGAGGCTATACCGTGCTTCTCAATTGCCTCACCAACAGTAATCCAGAGGTAAATACATGGAAAAGATAATCCTCAAGCTTTTGAATACAGCTGGTTATGTTAATGTCCTACCAAACCTTCTGACTGTTCCCATGAGTTAAAACATTAAGGATCTGATCTTATTTATTTATTTGTGTACTGGACAAATGGTCATGCTCCTAAATGGATACCTTAGTTTATTACAGAAAAGTAAAATTTAAGCAAATATGTCAATGCAAACATTTGGAAGTCATTGGGGCTACTGCAGGAGTTACTGCTGAAAATGAGAACAAAGCAGTAAATTTCTACTGATAATATGCTCACACTATCAGCAACAGATCAACTTTCAGGAATGTGGGATTCTAAGTAAAACCTAATGTAAAGATTTTTGCATTGCAATGAAAATCCCAGGAAAGCTGCCTTAGTAAATTGGAACAGTTAACTGCAAAAACTTTTCATCTTCCACTGCAACATTCTTACAAAAAAGAAAGAGGCTTCTTGACAATATCACTTTCCCTGCTTAGAACATTAATTTTGTAGAAAAGTATTCTAACCTTCAGCTCGCTAGCAGCAATTTCACCGCAGCTCTATTAGGTTCTATGTGAGTGCTTTGGAAGCAATCATGATCTTCTCTCAGCCTCACAATCTGAGGCACAGAACAGGAAGAAAAAAAAAAAAAAAAAAAGGCCAGCTTGTCAGTAATTCTTTACTGATACCACATGAAACATTTGGAATTTGCTTTGGCTGTGATGCAAAGTTTAGTGAAGCATGCAGTGTGGGAGATTCTGTCAGAACACTGAGCAACAGGAAAACTCTCAAAACAATATCTTGCCTTTACCAGGAAAAAACAAAGCCACAGAAATAAGAATCCTTTAAAAGTATGTCTAAGAATTTGGACATTCAATAGAAATTGCAAATAGGAAAAAAAGAAAGGTATTAAAAAAAGAACAAGCCTACACATGGAGATTAAGCTTGAATACTGAGTCTCTGCCTTAATACCTAATTAAAAAGGCACACAGAGTCCTTTTAAGCAAAGAGATTTATTTTACAAACATTGCCTATTTGAAACTCAGCTATTACACCATCTATTTACCAATGCCCAAATAAGCAGTTTGTCCCGACTTTGTTAAAAGAGAGTGGTGCTCGCTAAGAAAGTGTATTTTTAAGCTTACTGCATGGATTACTACAAATCTCTATTAAAACATACCTGAAACTTTACTTTTTTTCTTGGAATATTATCAAAGACACGCATTTGCTCCAGAATGTTCCGCACTTTAGGGCTTATGTTTGGCTTCTTCATTACTTCATGAATTTTCTGAATGAAGAAAAACAGAATTAAATCAGCAAAGCAGCACAACGATCAAATGATACATGCAAGGTACGCAAGTCGAAAACACATTGGATAGAAATCACCCAGTCCCCACAGCCTGTATAGCCTGCTTAAAAGAACTGCTCAATACCCACAGGAAAAACACTAACCTTTGGTTTTATCACAGATCATAAGATGCGTCAATGTTATCTATATAAATATTTATACGTATATAGTAAGCGGAGGCAAGCAGGACTGCCCACCAATGCTTTCTGATGTACAAGTTACAACCTGTAATAAAAACATTTAAAAGTAAAGTAACTGTATCACATAGGAGATTCTTGCAGCGTGAAAAAGACTCGCATTAAGAAAAGCAATAGTCAACCAATTGGTTTTTGCAAACTTCTGGAGTTAATTGTGAAAAATCAGGCTAACTTTGAGGCTACAGTTTGACATGCATTTCTTTTGGCAGCAGTGCCAGCTTCAACAACCGTTAATCCCTGTACGAACAGCTCAGACATATTCCTACGCTACAAGTGCCAGCACAAGAGAACAGAGGAGGTTAGGCCAGGGCCTTATGGCAGTTACTTTAACAGCACTGCTGCTTGTGGGGGAAAAAAGGCTCAGAGCTTCCCAATATTTAAAGGTGTGTCCACTGGAGAGCTTTCCTGTACTTCTGAAAATCTGTTTACTGAAAGGTTTTGTAGACGTGTTAAGACTACCAGAAAAGGACATTCTGTAATAATCCCTCACTTTTCTGTGTAGAAAGTACTTACTATTGAGGAAGGCTAACAATTTTCATAAGCAATAGCATTCACATCATACTGCCTTTGAACAATGTACTTAAACAATGTTCAATCTCAACAATGGCACTGATTGACTTCGATGGTATTATTCACATGCCTTGAGCATACATGTAGCTTAGTACTTTGTTGGTGTTCTATACGAGACAGAAACCAACAAATCCATGGATAAAGGTATCTACCTAATTATATCTAATGGGGTTTTAAAAATGTGTTTTGAGAGTTACTTCCTAAAACCTTTAAAGAAAACTAACAGCCATAAGAGGGTAGGTTCTTGCGTAGGATAAGTAACTACTTGAAGGGTAGGACAGAAGGGGTAGGAGACATTTCCATCCATGCTAGGGCCTCTGCTGTTCAACGTATTTACAAAGTATCTGAATAGAGGGCAGGAAAATTTTCCTGATGATATGCTACTCAGGCTGAGGACTGTGAAGAATTCCAGTAAGATCTTAAGAGAATGAGTGACTAAGTAATAAGAAGGTGAATTAAATTCAACACAAATTTATGTAAAGCAGCATGCATAGGAAAAGGAATCCTAACTTCACATCTAAAACGGCAGGCTTTAAGTCAATCACTGGGGCTTAGACACAAGATCTTGGGGTTAAAACAGCCAATTCCATGAAAATGCCAGCACAATGATCAGCAGCAGTCAAAAAAAAAAAAAAAAAGTAAATCAACTGACACAAATCAGTAAGAAAGTAATTAAGAAGGACACAGAAAACATCATTATGACGCAGAGTAAATCTACGGTTCATCCGTATCTTGAACAGTGTACATAGTTCTTGTAACCTCATTTCACAAGGATACAGTAGAACTGGGAAGACTTCAGAGGACTAAAAATATAATTCACATATGAAGAACAACTGAGCAGGATAGGACTTTTCAGCCTGGAACAGAGACTACGAGATGGGGAGAGATGCCTGACAGAGATCTACAAAAGTATACGTGGCATGAAGAGGGTGGACAATGATCAATGCCTCTTTGTATGCAAGAACTAGGGAACATTAAATCAAACTAGTAAGAGATAGATTCAAACCAAACAAAAGGTGAGTTTCTTACCAGGATAAGCAACAGACCTACCAAGCAATTGCCAAAAGAAAGCCGTGGATACTGGGAAAAATAGATCTCTGGTTTGATCCAGTATAGCCTCTCTTGTGTCTTTAACAGTTATAAAAAATAGTTATTTATCATATCTGTATATAGTACAAACCTTACCTGAATCCACTCCTGTTGTTTAGCATCTCCTTTGTTAGTTTTGGCTTCAAAATCTTTTCCACCGTATTTCTGGTCTTCACTTACACACTTCACGTGTTCCTTATAATCGTCACCCCTGAACACAGGAGATTCTTAACTGTAGTTCACTGAAGTGTTTCAGTCCTTCAAACTATGCAAGACTTATGTAATCAACAAACTGAAGTAACAGATGGTAGCATCTATCATTTAAACCTTAACACTGTCAACGCTCATATGAGTAAAGTCTGATGTGCTTAAAGTACATGCTTATGAGACTGCTGACACTTCTGTCATGCTACAGCCTTCAGCGAAAATTTATGATTTACAAAATCAGATCGGAGTCTTCAGCATACTACTTCTTTCCTTAATGATGCTATAACTTATGCACATTTGTACATGTAATGTATGCACAGCTATTAACGCGTATCTGTGTTTTACTACTCACATTGACATGTTTTAAAATTAGAAAAGCAGGTGAAAAACGCTTGCAAAAAACCTAATTCCTATAGATATACTAATGTGGTAGCGTAGTTCTGACCAATGTGTAAGTGCCCCCCAAAAGGAATTAGTAATGTAGATCTCAATCTTTTGTCAGTGAAGTATTGAGAAATATAATCATTATTTGAGGACAATCATATTTTCTTATGCAAATTCATATACTTATATTTCGACAGCAGATAGCACTGCTTTCTTCCAAGTTCTGAGAAGTGACAACGAAATTCAGAATTTTTGATGTTATCACCAATCTCTCTCTGCAGTAGCGGAATAAGTAACAGTTGTTGATGATCAGAAGCTGAAAGCATTGTCACTTATAACTGTAAAAGAAGAAACTGCAACTCTGTTTACTGTGTGGTTTAGTTTGTCCTTGTGGTTCAAACTTGGATGATTAAGCTTGAAATTATATAAAAAACACGTAGAATTTTTAAATACAAATACAAATTATTCAGTAATCTCCAAAGTTAGTTCTAATACACCATAGGAAAATCCTGTATTTGTGACAACCACTGCAGAGTGAGCAAGGCTATTTCCCGTCCTTTACCTACCAGAAATCCTTGCCACAATCCATGCAAGAAAGGCACTGACAGTTTCTGCAGATGTTCACGTGTTTTTCAACTTGTGCTTTCTTCACAGATTCTCCACACACGTTGCATGTGAAAACGACCATGTTGGCGAGTGGTCGGTAGCTTCTATGAACTGGGTACAAGCTTTTTCCTCCCCACACAAGTGCAGCCCTAGAAGAACAAGGAGGAGATCTCACATCTACCGCTTGAAAGAAGGGCTTGGACGGCCGAAGGGAAACGCAACTGTGCATCCACTCACAGAAAGTCTTAAGCAGTCTGATGTCCACGTGCAAAATATCAGAAGGAAAAACTCATTTTGCCCGATACCTCGAGCACAAGGGAACCCAGTAACGCTGAAACTAGTAAACCCCCCCCCCGCCCCATGCCGACGCGCTTCGCAGGCGGCGGCTCACGCTTACCCGCCGCGCCCCCCCCCCGCCCTTCCGTCCCGCTCCCGCCCGCAGTCCCGTCTCCGCCGGGTCCAGGCGAGCGGCGCCGCTGTGCGGGAGCCGCCTGAGAGGGCGGGGGGGGGACGGACCCGGCCACAGGGGGCGGAAAGGTCGGCCGGCCGGCCTGCCCGCCACCCCCGCTCCTCAGCAGCGGCAGGCTGCTGCCGCCGCGGCCGTTGCCGCCTCACCCCGCTCCCCCCCCAGCTCCCGCCCGCCCCGCACCTCAGCCGCCGCCTCCAACCGCCGCCCCGCGCGGCACGTGCTGCTGCCGCCGCCGCCTCCGTCCCTCCCCGGCGCCGCCGCTCTGCGCCTGCGCGGCCTGCGCCCCGCAGCGGAAGCGGAAGGAGCGGCGACGGAAGCGGCGGGCTGAGGTTGATGCCGATGGTGGGGCTGGGGCTGCCGCCGGGCGGCCGCGCGGGGATGGAGCTGGGAGGTGGCCGGAGCCGGTAAGCGCTGGGCGGAGGACGGCCGGCTCCTTCCCCTCGGCCGCTCTCCCCGCCTCTGCCAGGCCGCGCCGCGTTCCCCCGCCGAAGGCTGTGTGGCGGCCGCAGCCGTGCCCTCCCGCCGCGGCGGTCGGCGCTCGGCCCGCCCTCAGCCCCGTCCCCCCCTGCGGCAGCGGCTGCTCGGACCCCGCGACCGGCCCCTTGCCCGCCCTGCTCCGCCTGCGGCCTCTCGACGCCTTCCCGCGGTGCCGCCGTTCTCGGGGCAGAGCCCGCCCTCCCCTCCGTGCCCCGGTCTTGTCTTCTGGGGCAAACCCTTCCTCTGCCCCCCGTTCTCCGTGCTACGCCTCGAGCCCGGCAAGGCTGAGGGGAACTCGAAATGGCAGTTTAAGCATGAAAAGCGGCTGTGTTGCCGGGATTCCTCTTGCTCGGGAGCAGCTCGGCGTGCCTGCCTTTTCCTTTGGGAGACAAGCACCCGGTGGCTGAGAGAGTCTGAGTTCACAGGTTGTTAGATGCTGTGGTGGGAGACGTACGCAAGGAAAGAAATTATCTGGCAAACAGATGTGACTTCTTTATCTTAAACCCTGGTAAAAGACGCGATAAGAATAAGTAGGAAAAAAGTACAATATAATAGCCCACCTTAATACAACAAGTGGCAGTGAACCACAGAGTAACAGAATAAATTAAAACGTGGAGCCTTTAGCACTCATGAGAGTTGAGAATGGGGGCAACCACTTTCTTGTCATGTTTAACCCAAGGTGGGCTTTCTGCTTCATTCATCAGTTAGAAGACTAGTAGTTCTGATTGTCCTAACAGCTGGAATTTTCCTTCCATATTTACAAGTGCACAGGGAAGGAGTTTCAGCTTTCTTCAAAAAAAAAAAAAAAGGAAGTATACAATTGAATGTAAATGTGTTGTGTGGGAATGTTACTTGTCTTCCCTTCAACCTGTTCAAAGAAGTGATTTGTAAAAGACGCTTTACATTGCATTAAATTAAAAAAAAAATTACCATACTAACTTGTGTAATGAATCACATCCACATGGGAAATGTGCTTAGCTACAACAGCAACAAACACGGCATAAGTAATGCTACTACAGTGTTCTCCCTTTTCAGTTTAGAGGGTGAAGAAACTGAGGTTTTCCTCTACAAATGCTATTGATTTTGTAGGTGTGATATGTTTTTGCCTTAGAATCTAATTCTTGTCGAAGTTGTCTAAATTGGGCGGTTTTGTGGTTATGGAGTTCAGTTTATTGGCAGCGCCATTAGCACATTTTTCTGGAAGCTCTTTGTTGTAAGCAGAACTTTGTTAGAATCGGTATTTCCTATGTATATTACTGTATATCTACTGGTGAGCAATACTGTGACTCATCTTTAATCAGAAGAATGTCATTAGAGCTCACATTGCAAGTGTAAACTGAAGTCTGTTTCTTTTTGGAGCTAAAACAAATTGTAAAAATGTTCTTCATATTCTAAATTAATTTTGCAATTTAATACTTAAAATTCATCTTAGCGTTTTATTTCATTGTAGGTAATTTAAGTGATTTTCTAGCATGGACACTGTTGCTAGCCATAGTTGTCATCTTCTCCAGCAGCTACATGAACAGCGTATTCAGGGTCTTCTCTGTGACTGCATGCTGGTGGTAAAAGGTGTCTGCTTCAAAGCACACAAAAATGTATTAGCTGCTTTCAGTCAATATTTCAGGTATGTGATAGAAAATTCTTCATTTTAAAAAGTGAACTAAATGCTGTTGATTGAGGTTTTCTCTGAGAAAGGTATTTTTTTCTGGTAGTTGCAGACTAAGTAACTGTTGGAGTGTAAGGGTAAAAGTTAAATTGTTTGTCCAGAGATAAATATGTATCAAGTATTTAGTCTAATTAAAAACTGTGGCCATCCTAATTTATTTTCTAGATACACATAGTTAACTACTACACTGTTTGAGTTTGGCATTTTCTTGATCCTTACTTGCTCACGGTGCCTCATATATGGATTCTGGCATGGACCTGCATTCAGGACTTCAGTATTAAAAGACAAGGAGTGTAGTAGAGTACATGAACAGAGCCAGATAAGGGCTCAAATAAAACTTGCGTATATAGGTCATTACTGTGAGATTATCAGGTTAGAGACTGGGGGTTTTAATGGAAGGGTGTGAAGCTCCTGACTGAGGCAGAGTACGAACCCACTTAATCTAGGACTGGTTATACATGTGAAGAGCTACAGCTCTGATGCTAATAACTTTACATCAAATAGTAAGAAGTCTTGTGAATTCAGACACTTTAAGGATTCAATGACAATTCAGTGGGTATTGGTTGGACTGCTGTTTTAGGCTTATGTACCTGTACTCCTCATTATTCTTTTACTTGGTTCTCATCCAGTACCAGTAAAAAAAGTACTTTTTTAGATATGAGAGAATAGATTGAAAATAATGCCATCCTCTTGTTTACTATTACCATCCTCTCATCTACTTGTGGAGAGAGAACTAATAATAAGAACTTTAATAAGGTTTACTGATAAAGTTTGAGGGACAAGCTCCATTGCCAGACGAAAATAGTTTAGCTGACTTTGAGGTCTGTCTTTTCCTTTTTACTAGAAAATTTCTCATGTCCTGTTTTGTTTGCCATAATGGAAGGAGAAACACCATTCTGAGTCAACCAACTTTTGCAAATAGTCCATAAATACACCACTGCACCTAATATGTAAAGAACATTGGATAGGAAACCACAAGTATAGGATGTGATTTCAAAACATTAAAAAATAGAAAATTAAAGTTATATAAAGGTTCATTTGCTTTGATTTATACTTTAAGTGTACTAGTGTAGGACTGATGTGTAAGACAAGTAATTGAGCAGTTTTGAGATGTTCATCTGCAAAAACACAGCAATCTAGATAAGATCATATAGTACAAATTGTTGTTTCATATCAGGCAGTCTGTTTGAGGTGTATGTGTGTTCTTTTATAAAAGTATTTGTGAATTACTTGTGTTTGTATTTGAATATTTGCCTTATTTTATCAGGACCCTTTTCCAGAATTCTTCAGGCCAGAAGAATGATGTCTTTCACTTGGACATTAAAAATGTAGGTGGCATAGGCCAGATCTTGGACTTCATGTACACCTCTCACCTGGATCTTAGCCAGGACAATGTACAAGCTATGTTGGATATTGCACAGTGTCTCCAAGTGCAAAATGTGCTGAACATTTGCCACACCTTTTTAAAATCTTCTACAGCTGTAGAGCAAACAGCCAGCATGCCTTGTAATAGCGTATTTTCACTGCAGAATACTTTGACTGCAGATACTGGCTGTGCCAATGACAGTTATGGAACAAACCTATTGCATGAATGCTCATCTGACACACAAGCTAATAAAGTCTTGGCTGACCACCATTCTCATGCATCGCAGTCTGTTAATCTTCACGCACCCTCAAGTGATGTAGAGAAACAACCAGAAGACTCCTTAGATGGCAACTGCACAGAGCTTCCATTTAAACAACCAAATTACTATTATAAACTACGCAACTTTTACAGTAAACAGTTCTATAAGCAAAATGCTTGCTCTAATCATGAGAGAGGAGCAGAACAATCCTTTTCTTACAACACGTCTACAGAAATAAACACAGTAGAGAATAGTTCTTGTACTGTCAATCACTCTGAGTGTATTCTGGAAACCTCTGATCATTTACCATCAAACTTTCTGGTTCAGTCTGTGAATGAAGCTGCTCCAGACCAAGATGCAGAAAGCACGCTTATGCAGCCCACCAAAGAGATGCGGCTGAAAAAGGCAATACACCTCAAAAAGTTAAATTTTCTAAGATCTCAGAAATCTGCAGAGCAGCCGCCTGAGCCTAAAAGAGATGACAGCAGAATAACAGGAGTAATTGAATCTGTAAATGAAAGTACCATGGACGTGACAAATGTTAGAGTTACTGATGAAAAAGAAGCTGAAGATTTAGAGAATTCTGAGAATTTTGAACAAACTGTTGAAATTGAAAGATCTCAAGGTCCTTTGGAACAAGAAGGGCAATCACAGACTCTTCAGTCGCAGAGGCAATATACTTGTGAATTATGTGGGAAAGCTTTCAAACATCCAAGCAATTTGGAGCTCCATAAAAGGTCTCATACAGGTACAGTTCTCAATAATTTGGTCTGCAGACCAAATATTTCAATTAAAGAGGATGTCTTGCAGTATTGCTTGATTCAGAGATGCTGGTTAAGCATCTACTTTCAAAAGGTTGTGGTTTTGTTTTTTTTAAAAATGAGTAATCATACAGGAATAAAGACTGTAAGACTGAGTTTAGCTGAGAGTTGTAGTAAAGATTTCTCCTTCATACTTGTTTTTTAGGGTTATTTTTCAAAGAACATTGTGTGATATTTCAATGAAAATTTTATTTTTGTCTTGCATTTAGAAGAGGCATTTCTAGTCAGTTTGTCAGATGGCCTGGAAGTCTGAGTCAGATAACAATGAAAAGTGTAAATGGATAGAAGACGATACTACAAGTGTTGTAGACGACCTCACTTCTCACTGATCATATATATTCATTGTAAGATACGAGTGATTAGGGCTTTGTGGTCATTTCTTTTTAACCTGTAGAAATATACTCTATAATTAGTTTATACCTTTTTCCTAGCATGGACAACTTTCATTGCGTTTACCTAGAGAGTAATGCTCTTGTAGACAAGTAGACTGCAGAATGAATGGGAGTTGTGAATGAATTCACTTTGTTTTCAAAACTCACAGGTAATATTATTTTTAAACCTAGCGTAGATTTATTTCTAAGTATCTTTTTACTATAGTGAAAGACAAGACCTAGTCTAACTTTGAAGTAACAAATTTGTCTGTTCAATTTAACCAGCATGTTCTATTATATTTCTACAACTTTAGATGTGTTTTTTTAAAAGGGTTTTTAAGAATTACCTTAGCCAGTCAAGTAACACCATTGATTCCAAGTCCTTGAGATGTCATTATTCCTGATTAAGCTGTTGAGTATTTTTTGCCTTTCGTTTTGCCTGTATTGAATATACAAATGCATCTTGCCGAGTCTTGTCAAATAAACATCACTTGGCAAATGAGCACACATGTATTGGTACTTTGACAGTAAATATGAATCCCTCTTAGCAGACATTGATTTCTTTTGTTAATTGATCCTTAGTATTAAGAATTTATTTTTCCATGTTATTAGTAGAAAAACCTTATAAAACCTGAAAGTACAAACATTTTGCATTAGCTTCCTGAAGTTTTCGCTTGGTATCTTTGCCTCTGTATGTTCACATTACTAATGCTTTGGTTTTTTTTTTTTTAATTTAGTCTCCTGTGAAAGAGTTGCATACGCCTCTTACCTAGATCCTCTCTTTGCCTTGTATTTTTTTGAATCTATTATCTGATTTGAACTGACATTGTCAGGTATATTTTAATATCTTAGAAATTCCAGGAAAATAGGTGATCAGAGAAGTCCCAGCCGAGGGAGAGACTCTGAAGTCAGTAACGTGAGTTTGTGCTGAGAATCTATGTGAAAGAGAGACCCCAACTATGAGAAACCTGTTAGAATTTGCCCTTCCTTAGACATCTCATAACTGGAAGAAATCTGGATTTTGTGAGTTTTAGTGCCCATCAAACAACTTGTTTTTTTAAGAGTGTCTTGCCTGAGTGATAGACTTAATTATTGTATGTTTCTGAGTCTGCTAAACCACTTAAAACATGAAGTTCAAAGTTTAGTTTACCTCTTCTAATGTAACTTAAAGGTCAGGGGAGTGGACTGGGTACTGAGCTTTATAGAAGAAAGAGACTATAGCCCCTGATACAAGTGTTTTACAAATATTTTTTTTCTTTAGATGCAGCATGGCCAGCAAATGCTTACAAGTGTAGGAAATAGAAAAAGAGGAAAAGGGTTGCAGTAGCTTTGCAGGGTTATTTATGTGTGTTGCAATTCATTTCTTCATTCTTATTTGAGGTCTGTGTATTTACACATGCTTCCACTTCACTTAAGCTCTAGTAGATGTTGTTTCACATTCCACAACGCTGCCTGGTATGAGCCAGCTTTATACATTGTGTAAGAAAAGTGATCCTAGACTTGTTTTTTTTGTTGTTGCTGTCCTCCTTTACTAGTCTGAGTATACATTGGATTCAGGAATTCCATGCTGCTTTTCATACACTATGTTCTTCCAATAGTTTTCAAAAAATTCCAGACTTGAATGCTACTTAATGTGGCATTAACGTTCTTCTATAGATGTGCTAAACTGACAAAGTTTAAGAACATAAGTTTAACGCATAGTAAGCACATCAAAGAAGGATGGAAAAATGGAGGCAAGAATATGACTAGGTCTGTTTGCCTGTTATTTTTGGGTCATGTTAATTTGTTTTTAAATATCCAACTAGTGCAAAAAGAGTATTTGGAAAATTGCACTGGATAGTGAGTAGGTTGTTAATATAGGAAGGATCTGTAGCTGAAGGTACAGGGCACATCTGCATCATTAATATTAGGTATACTGGTAGTTAAGTAATGTAAGTGTATGTTAAAAGCCATTTGCATTCATCTGCCACTTCAGAAAGCATAGCAAAGTGCTAGCTAATCAATTTTATTTAAAAACATTCATTTTCTAGAACTAAGCAAAAGGGTTAGCAAGCATTTAAGTATCATAGTGCTTACTGAAAGTCCTCCAAATCTGGCTTTGCTGAAGAGATGAAGGAAGCAAGTTGCTAAAATGGACCTTTCACCCTGGCAAGCCAGTTTTTAACCCACAAATGACAACTCTTTCAACACAAGTGCTGTGGTGGCCTGGTTGTCAAGAATAAGGACATGTGAAATTCTTTGTCCCTGAACACTAACACCTGCTAAAGAATTTACAGGTTAGCATGGTTGCATTGATGAGTTTTCTATGTGACGGAGAGGCATACTGTGTTCAACACAAGTCATTGTATTGGGTTGTCTAGCTGTTTTAATTGTATTGCTAGTGGATATTTAAAGGAATCTCTAAACAGAGCTTATTATATTTTGACTTGACTGAATGTTACAGTCTGTTTTTTATTAGATTGACCTGTCTGAAAAAAAGGAAGCAAGTGTATCTCCCTTATACAGTCCTTACCTCTCCAGGAACATTCAATGTTTTGGGTTTTTTAAAAAGTATTTTCAGGAAACATCTCAAAAAAACCCAAACAAAAAACCAACCCTGTGGAAAGAACTCTTGGCAGGATGGAATACAACAGGAGCAGAGTTACACTGTCATGTAGTGCACTGTTGTTCCTCAGCCTTTTCATTCTGAGCTTTGCTTGAGCAAGTTGCCTGCGTTCCATGCCTTAGTGGGTCTTGCTCCTCACCTTTGTGATCTCTTCAGGAACACCACTTCTGCCTTTGTGCCTTTCTCCTCTGGAGCTGACACACCACTGCTTTGATCCCACTACTGTGTACTTTATCTTCATCTCTTCTTGCAGAGTGTTGAACAAGAAGGATGCAACAGAAGATAAAAAACACATGGCAATCCAAGGGTTCAAAAGTAAAGTCCCCTGGATGTTTGTTTAAGCATTGTCTTAATTGTAGTTCAGTTACTACTTTTCCCCAAATTTTCTCTATTGCTGTTGATCCACCCATGGTCTTTGAGAAGATTAGTGTTCTCAGGTAAGGTTTTTAGTTTGGAATTTAATGATGGTCATAGAACCATAGAATAATTTAGATTAGAATGGACCTCTGGAGGTCATCTAGTCCAATCCTCTGCTCAAGGCAGGTCAAATTAGATTGGGTTGTTTTGCTCATGACCTTGTGTAGTCAAATTTTGGATATCTCCAAGGACAGAGATTCCACAAGCTCCAGGCAACCAGTTCCAGTGTTTGACTACCCTCATGGGGTAAAAGATTCTTTTCCTATATCTGATCGGAATTTCTCATGATCTCACTTAGGTCTGTCGCCTCTTGTCCTATCACTGTGTACCTTCAAGAACAACCTGGTTGCAACTGTCTTCCCTTTGCATGTAGACAGCAATAAGATTTCCTGTTTGCCTTCTCTTCTTAAGGCTCCAAATATGGTCTCACCAGTGATAGGTAGAGAAGAAATCATCTTCAACTTACTAGCTGCACTCTTACTAATACGCCCTAGGAAGCAATTAGCTTCACTTTACCTGAGGGATACTACAACACTACGAGTAATATAGTATTTCTGCTAGAATTCCTTCTTGGAATAGGCTACTTGATATGCCTGGTGGTTTGGAGTTTTATGCAGGTGCAGAATTGTTCTCCAAAAACCAATTTGATTTTTCAAACAAAACTTTTTTGTTTTATCTTTATCATGGGGGAAAAAACTCCAGCTATTTGTACATCAGTACATAATGAGGCTGCATGCAGCCTGCAACAATAGTTTAGAGAAATTTGAGCCTCCAATTCCCTCCCTCCCCCTCTAGTTATTTCAGGGTGGATTTCTGTTCAGGTAATTGTCTTTGTGTCAACAGTAACTTTTTTTTTTGGTGTAGGTAATTTCTGAAGAAATTGCTACAAGTGTTTTTTATCCTCCATTTCAAATTACCTTGATGCTTTTACGGTTGTCAGAAGCCTTCCCAGTTGCCACAGATCTGGCTCCCTGTTGGTTTCATTTATATTTGTGTTGTCAGTACCAGATTTTTTAGTGTTTTGCAAATATAGAGCCATAATGAAATCAAGCCTCAGTGCTCTTTATAGTTGAGCTATTGGTTTCTTAATTTTTATCTTTAATTGAATAAAAGCTTTGTTGTAACTGCCATAAGATTTTCATTCTTCATTAAGCAGAAAAAGTAGATATAGCCTCAAGTTGTCAGACTAACTGCAGGATTGCTATCTTGTAAAGCCACGTAACTGTGTATGTTTACTCTGTGCTTTAAAATCTAAGAGAATTGCATTTAGTCCTTGATCCTGAAATATGTTGAAAGAACATCACCTGTATTTGGCAGCAGGGAAGGAAAATGCAACCTCAACACCTGGATATTGTAGATGTTGCTTGTAACACTTCCAAGGATGGAGGAAGAATACTGATGTAGAGAATACTTGCCGGAAGAGGCGGCTACAAATAGGCAAGAGGTGTTCTATAAAATCAGGGAAATTATAATTTAAAAAGTAAATAAAAATCTTTAGACAGATTTTGAATCAGCACCAAGATGAAACACTGCAAGATCTCTTTTTTCCTTCTGGAAATATCTGCATTCAAAATCACAAGGATTTACATTAACTTTGCTTTCCTGTACCTGTGGGCCAGATTATATATGTCCTTTTAATGTACAGTTAGACTCATGAAAATATCATTAGAAGTCTGACTGTCACTGAATTCCGTGGTATTTGAGTATTATTGTTTTAAAAATTCTAGAGGATGCACAGAGATTTTTATCAACAGTGTAAAATCTAGGAAACCAAGAACTAAGGGGAAAAAAATTCCCTTTATGAAATACTGTAGAGGAGAAAATTATTAGAAAAAGATATTTGTCTCAAATTGACAGCTAGAGAATTAAAGTGCTGTCACATTCTAGATTGAGAGTCAAGTTATTTTGTAAAGCTAAAGTGGGCTGCACTAGTTTTTTTTACTAAAGGTGATCATATGTTTTTGGAGATTCAAGAATACCAGTTTTAGATGTATAAATTCAGAATTTTGAAGCAAAATACTTGGGTTAATTATCAGCTACTCTTATATAGGACAAGAATTTGAAGGCAAATATGTATTTACTGGAAGTGGATGGCTATGTGCTGATCAGAGATGTATGGTATACATTGAACAGAGAAAACAGAATCCTTCCAAATTAGCTTCTCTGCGTTCCTTATTCTTTTTAAGAGTGGGCCTTTGTGTGTACAAGTGGAAAAACTGGTGCACTTCCCATAGCTGCTGTTGTTGTTGTTGGACCTTGTCATCTATTCTGTTCTTCCTGGAGGTATGGTACCCCTTCCATTTCGGAAAAAAAAGTATTTAAAAAAAAAAAATTACAAAACACTCCCATTCATATCAAAACTCTTCTACCTACTTGTTTTGAAAGATAAATTTTGTTTCTGAGCAAGTCTGCCTTACAAGCTTAATGGTAAATGCTGTACTTCCCTCTTGAATTTCCCCTTAAATATATGGGTAAGTGTCCTTTTGGGGATATTTTTACTCTTACATTACATGTTTTAAATGGAAGCGTACCAGTTTAAAACATTTGTATTCTATTGCAACTATTAGAAGTTCTCTGTTCTGTTTCTTCTCCTTTTAGGTGAGAAACCTTTTGAATGTAACATTTGTGGGAAACACTTCTCACAGGTGGGAATATTTTATATTATGGTACTTACGCTTGAAATGCATCTGTGTGTTGATTCTAAAAAGCTTGCTTTTAAGTCTATAGATTAGATATTTTTTGTTCAAAGACAGACTTCACTTTGGAGATAAAATATTAAAATGTCTTATTTGAAAATAACGCATTAAATATTTCAGATTTCTTTGATACATTTTTTACCTTTGATTCTGTCTGCTCTCAGTAGATGTGTTATGTATTTTACCTTCAAATGAATGTTTAACCATACAGAGCCACAACTATATTTGAAATACAGAGAACATTCATTCTCAGACTGTTCTTTTGCCTTATGCTTAGGGATATGTTGTGAATAACATTTTTACAGTGTCTGAAAAAAATACAGGTTAGAATTTTCTATAATGTATTCGCAATACAGTTTCATCTTCCTAAATGGCATAAATTATTAAGCAGATTTTTTTTGAGTCAGATAAAAAAATTTATATCCATATAATTGGGCTCAGTTTCCTTATGAGAAGAACAGCACAGTCTGTCTGAAGTGACAAAACTGAGCTATGATTTAAAAAAAACCTCTTGTGAAATTCCCTACTTGCATACAGGGCCTAAGCTTTAGCTGTCTTAATTTGCTCTCCAAGGGTACAACAATTAATTTGTATTTCTACAAATTTGGTGCTTAGTTGTCTCACATTTCCAAAATGTCTATTTCTTTTCTATTTTCTTGGTTGGAATATGTGCACCTGAGTACAGGAGGCAATGGACAGGTGCATATTTTTATACTAAGATTAAATAATAATTATCATTGAATAAATTTGGTATTTCTTATGGGTCCTGTTTTAAGGATTAGAACTACGTGGTCTTTGTCTACCCACCCACCAGTGTTTGTGTTTCTCTTGCTCCAGTTTTGTAGTCCATCAGTGGGACTACTTTGACCCACGAATCTGATGCAGTTGCATCCTCCGCTCTGTTACTAAATATTAATATAACACTGCATCCAGTGAACAGTACTATTTCATCATGCTTATCAAGCCATTTTGAGCAAAACTGGGTCTGCTTACTAGGCAAAGAAAGTGCATTTCCATTCATTTTGCTGGCTGAACTTCTAGTTATTAAAAGAAGAAAGTGGATATTTCCAAATTCCATTAAAAGTATTTTTGGCAAATGGAGCAGTATTCTGTACCATTACTGTGGGCAAGAGGGAACAAAAAAGCTTCACGCACTCAAGAGTGTATGACAGGCATGACAGACTCTTCATGCAACATCCATTGCTTCTCTTTAACTAAAAGCAAACAAACAAAACTGGAAATTTCTGCCTTTTAATTAAACACTCTTAAACAGCTTCCCTCTCCTCTCCTCTCCTCCCTGTTACCTCACTTGCCTGAAGGTATAGGTAGATACATATTGATGGACAATACCCACATGTCCAGAATATGAGCCATAGCATTCAGCTTGTATGCTACAGTTCTTTCTCTGGTCATGAAAGGGAACTTGCATACTTCTGAGGTACTTGCTTTTGAATCGTGCAAATAAGGAAGATTCCATCTACCAGAAAGTAAGATGTGAGGATAATTACTATCTACTTTTTGCTTAAAAGACCATCTCTGGTCTTGTTCTTGATCTTCTCAGTCTGCAGGCACATAAATAGTAACACTTTTCTTACTTAAGCCTCCATGTTCTGTGCTTTTGAGGCAGTGCAGTTGTTGTGCATGGTAATATGTCTGCTCCTGCTGAATGTAACTGATGTTCCGTGTACTGGAATGTGAAACAGAAAATGAAGAAAGCAGGGAAAATTGACGTACAGGAACTCATAGTCTGGAACAAATAACCATAAATGTCTTCGATTTTTGGAGAAAAAGGTTCATTTTGTACTTCCAAGCATGCATCTTCCCTTACTGCTAGTACACAACCTGTTGGTATGTGGTCCTTCTCTGGTTGGTGATCCAGGATATCATGTTTTACCTCCTGACTCCCTCCTTCTGCAGAGCTTCTTTTGGGGGACCATATGCATTAGTTCCTTCACTTCAAAAGCATGCAAGTTACAAATGGACCAAGTCTAGCATATCTCTCTAGTCTCCAAATTTGTGAGGAGAGGTATGCAACCAGTATCAGTAAGGGGATTCTTCTGAGCGTTATTTTTTCTTTCACTGAAATGCTAGCAAAAGTCCTCTTACGCTTTTTCATTGGGATGGCATATTATGCTTTAGCCAAGGTTGTATACCACCTCAAAAGCTTAGAAAGAACACAAGTTACTGATGTTTTTACCTTTTTTTGTCTCAGCACAGTTAAGCTTTTGCCCTCATTAGGAGGAAGTGATATAGGCTTGTAATAAAGAAATGGATCTACTTGCTACTCTCTGGAAAATGTTTTTATTCTGGTTCAAAATGCTTGTATGGGAACTATTTCAGAATAATTGTTGCACTTCAAATTCACCCTCTTGTCTTTATCCAGAATAACTTTCAAATGCCTATGATATAGTTTGTTTTGTGATGTGGATAGAGGGAAAGGTTCTGTCTTTTGTATGTTTCTCTCAAATGCACCTCTGCATAAAATCCCTTGTCTTTGCAAAGCACAAATTGTTCCGTGGAGAAGTCAATTTAGTCTTCTCCTTCCTCAGAAATAGGTGCCTAATGCCTCTCTGAATGGATTTCAGTATTGTGAAGTTTGGCCTGAGAGAACAGTGCTTGAGTCACCCTCTTATCTGAAAAACTTCACAGGGGTTAAAGAAACCTTTCTCCGGGTTCAAATGCTGATCCATTTAATATTGTCCTCTGTGTCTGTTTGTGTGTGTCTGCAATACTTTAGTTCTGGTATATTATAAGCTCTGATTACAGTGATTGATCGTCACAGGTAGTTTATTGTAAAGGAGTCCGAAGAAATTACTGACGGGTCTTATTTGTGTTGTCTTACTGTGACTAAAGAGGACGTGATGATCTTTGCATCCCCCACTGTCTTTCCTGATTGAAAGGACTTAATGATCCTTTAGTGTACTTGGATAAAACCAGGCAGTTATCCATCAGAGAGAATGCAAGTGTTAAAAACTGACTGTGGAAGTATACACAATTTATGTAACATCTGCAACTCTTCTATCCAGACTAGCTGTGACTTGTGCTTTGAGAACTGGACTCTGAGGGGATTAGCCATTCCGAAGCACCAGTGGCTTTAAAAACAAACAAACAAAAAAGTCGGAATGAGTAAGATGGTTTTGTCTAGTCATTATCTGGTTTGCCTGCTAGACTAGCATAATTTTTACAGGATTGGGATAGGAAAGATATGTAATAAAAGTTAGTTACCAGTAATCCCATTTGTTAATTTCTGTACTTCCTGTTCTGTTTTCTTTTGATATTAGTAAATATTTATAGGTTTGGAGCACTTGTCTCTGAGTATTTTATGGATTGAAAAATGTTTATTCTTTACTTTTTAACCTCCTGGTAGGTGAATTCAGACATCCTGATGTAACAATATTTTATTTGTAGGACAGGGAAAATGAGGCTAACATGAACCATATTACTAGTAAGTTTTCTTCTTCACTGCAATCTAGATAGTGTAATTTGAGTTTATGACTGGATCTGCTTTCAACTATAGGTCTTTCTTTTTCCTTAGTGTTTGATTCCAGGCTGTTGTTTTTTTTTTTTTTTCCTGTTCTTGGCAATTTATAATTGCATACATAAGCAATTTGATCTTGAAGTACATGGTAGTCTGTCTTTACTAGATAAGAATGCTTGAGTTCATACATGCTTTGTAGTCTTCACTGCCTTAGAATTAGGAATAAAAAGCCAGTCTCATAGTTCCCATCATTGTCGTCTTATCTGTGTACAACAAGAGGCTAGCTGAATTTAAATGTTAAATTACTGTCCCTTCAGGCAGGTAATCTCCAGACACATTTACGTCGGCATTCTGGTGAAAAGCCATACATTTGTGAAATCTGTGGGAAAAGGTGAGTAGAATTGTTCATCTCAGTAAAGTTAACATGATAAAACTTGTTCATGTTTTCTTTAATCTTCATGATAAACTAAAGGCCGAGAGCTAAGGCAGCATGCTGCTCAGTTTCGTTTAAAAGACATTGGGTTTAAATGTGTACTGATGTGATTAAAATACATAAATGTCTGCAAGTGTCTTGTTGCAAGTCTCAATAATAAGATAAACATGTCACCACATACATAATCTGTGGTCTTACTTAATTTTTTGTATATTGGTTATTTTCAGTTAAGGATATACTGTTGTGTGTATTTTGAACAGTGTGAGTCACAATAAATCATGCAGGTTTGTACCTTTTCCTCACATTTTTTTTCATTATTTGGTCATACAATTTTTGTTACATTTTAAGGAAATTATGAAGTATGGGAAACTTGACTAATCTAAGCAAAGCATTAAATATTTCTGCCTTCTGCTAACAGATGACAGAAAATACACTAATTTAGGAGTAGCATTCGTACTTAAACTAAGTTAAATGCAGAATAAATTAGTAACATTAATGATGAAGAGGGGTTTGGGGAGGGGTGTTCTAGCATAAATTTAATTGGACATTGCCAGGTTCAAAATGTTTTTCTTAAATACATCCATTTATCTGTGTTATAGATTTTAATCTTTGTTCAGAACATCAAGCATTCATTATAGTTGATTTCCACATGATACCCAGTTTAGGAGAATAAGGGTCTTATAAAGACAGTAATTGGGTTTCTATATTCTGTTACAGATTTGCTGCTTCTGGTGATGTTCAGCGTCATATTATTATTCATTCTGGAGAAAAGCCTCATCTGTGTGATATCTGTGGCAGAGGTATGTAAGAACCAAAGTTTCTGCCTCTGAGGTTTTTTGATTGAAATGTGAGGAGTCATTTTAATCTCAGTGGCTGTCATATTTTTCTAGGATTCAGTAACTTCAGTAATTTAAAGGAGCACAAAAAGACCCACACAGCAGATAAAGTATTTACCTGTGATGAATGTGGGAAGTCATTCAACATGCAGCGAAAATTAGTAAAGCACAGAATTAGGCATACTGGAGAGAGACCATACAGCTGTTCAGCATGTGGTAAGATTTACTGTGCATAGATTGGTTGTGTCTTTGCTTTTTAAATGACAAGTTAAAGTTCCTATGTCAGCAGAATAACAATTAACCAAAATGATTTTAAATTGAAATACCATGTTGTGAAAGTTTTTCACAAAATCTTCTGTCTTGCATACTTCATAGTCTTTCATTTGGTGTATTAAACTCCTTTAGCTGTTGTAAATAAGTTCAAAAGTGAATTTCAGTTGAAGAATAGAGAAAGGAAATAAGAGGAATCAACATTGTATGCGTACATGTTCGCTAGAGAAATACTGATACTAGCTTCTTCAAAAATGGGTTTCTTTTCAGTATAGTCCTTTCTGATGGAAAGCTATGTTTGGCATCATTGGCTATCGATGGAGTCTATTTTTTTCTTCTTTTTTTTTTTCCGAGTTGAATACTGTTCAGATTTAACTGCATTCAACCATAGAGTTTGATAATAGCAACCTTTTGCTACTTTGCTGAAACCTCTGGAATAAAATCAAGACTTGATCAATGCTTCATACCAGAGAACACTCATTTTCAAAATCTGCTAGATAGGTCATACTTCCAGGTAGTCTGAAAATGGCTGTTTGATCAATGATTCATCCTTTTATAACATAGTTCTCAGAAGTTGCATTGTCTATCCTTATCTCATATGTTACTTAGCATCCTGCATGCTACTTACTTTTCTGCCCTTGAGTGCTATTTTGGTATAATTTCATTCGTGTTCTGAGGAATTAGCCTTGGAGGCAGGTGGCTCCATATGATAATGTCCAACTGCAGTATGTTTTATCTGTAGTATCTTGAGGCACAAGAAGAGCTAATATTATCAGGAGGTCTTGCATCAGAAGGAAGAAATATAGACATGCAGGATATGAAAGTATAAACAAACAGTTGTGTTGCTGTCATTAAAATAGGCATATTTTCATCTTGTCTTGTAGTGGTCTTTTGATTATTCTTCATTTTAGCCAGGTCATATTGTACTAAGAATGCAAAAATTGTGCAAAGAGGATCTGATCAAGCATTAAGAAATCATTCACATTCTGCAAAAAATCCACAGGTTTTATCCCAGTAATTTGTAATCTTAAGGTTACTGTTTAATGGCTTTTCTGAAGGGAAATCTGGGCAGTAGAATAAAAAGTATGGTGCCAAAAATTGAGACTGCAGCTTTACTGGGCTTTCAGATAATACAGGTCATTTTAGTTGGTATCTGTCCACACAAAATGAAATAAACTTTAACCTAGGTAAAATGAGATAAAATCACAAATAGGTATCAGCTTATTTCTGCCATCCTAAAGGGTGTGAGGGGTCTGAATCATGTAGCAATTCTGGAAATTAATGCTTTCTTGTTCTGCTTGTTCTTCTACACTTTGCCTTGGTTCAGCCTCAGACACTTTCTTCTTTGCAGTATGGTAATTGAGCTTACTTGAGCCTGTGGTTCTGAAAATAGGCAAACAGTTGAATATTTTATTGTATTCTTATATTTACAGCGATAAAAAATTACAGTTTTGACGCCTTCTCTGGATGGAATATAAAAAATTGGCTGCTCAAAGTTAGTAAAAAAGCTAACTTTTTCAGCACTTTAAGAGTAGTTCCTTGGTAATGAACAAACCATTACTTTCTATGATGCAGTTCTCACTGGAAGAATATATTTTTCCAGACAGATGAATGTTTTTCCAGACAGACGAATTAAATTGATTATTGTAAAATTTTTTTTCCTACTTGAAGATTGATACAAACTGAGAGCACTCACAACTTTCAAATACTAATAGACATTCCCATCTCTGGAGACAAAAACTAAAGCACTGGGAAACACAAATTAGAAACTCAGATCAAGAAGGAGAAACAAGTCATTGAATTGTAAAAATAGATGGACCTTGTTTGAACTGGTTCTAGATAAACAAAGTACCACGATTGGGACATGCCATACCTTATCATTTATCACTTGATATTTTCTCTAATTAAAAGATGTTTATGCACTTGTGTTAAGAACAAAATCTTAATCTATCACTTCTGTCTTGTAGGGAAATGTTTTGCAGGCTCTGGTGACCTACGTAGACATGTGAGGACTCATACGGGAGAAAAACCCTATACCTGTGAAACTTGTAACAAGTGCTTCACTCGCTCTGCTGTTCTACGGCGGCACAAGAAAATGCATTGTAAAGCCACTGATGAAAGTCCAAACACACTAGATGAATTTACTCAAGGGATTGAAACTTCTGACCTTGACAAATCTCAGAGTTCCGACTCTTTTGGCCAAGAAATATCTGTTACATTGTTACCAGTATCTGTTAAATTTCCCATTCGTTCAACTGCAAATTCGACTGAATTTGATAGTTCTGCGGATTCTTACTGTAAGTTGCGATCAATGATTCAACACCATGACTCAGCCAACCAACAGAAACTGAATGTGGATTCTGCTAAACTCCCAAAAGCTCAGACACAGCAAACTCCTCCTCCACCACCATATGCTTATGGAGATGTAGATGTATCTTCTGCAGAAGAACCCTTACAGTCTGATAATATTCCCATGATTCGTCCTTCTATGGTTAGCTTGGACAGTCATTGTAATGATCCACTCGGCAGTCGAACATCTGCTGCATACAAGAATAACGAAGGACCGTTCTTCTCCAGCATGACCCTCTGGGGTTTAGCTATGAAGACCTTGCAGAATGAAAGTGAATTGGAACAATGAGGGCTCAGGTGACTGTATCAAAACTTCTTAGAGCCATTTCATGCTAAAGTGATTGCGATTGCACCGCAGCCTAGAGAGCTTAGAGCTAGTTTTTAAGCCAACTAGCTTGGATACTGGTAGAAATCAAGATACGCATGCCCAGAACCCAGTGTAGGCTGCCTTTACACTGCTCCTCAGCAAAGTTTAAATCTAGTTTCGGGGACCTTTGTTGTTCTGTGACTGCACTGTGTAGCTCATGTGTTGCCAGGATTTACTAAAATTTGCCATTTGCTAAATTTACCATTTAACTTGGTATTTTTTACCTGATGATGGAGAAGAGGATGGCCCAATGCCTAATTTCATGGTATGGGTGAAATTCCAAGTATGGGTCTTCAGAGTTTTGTAAGGGTGTACATAGGAAAAGAGGAAAATACTTAACAAATCCCTAGTGTACCTGAGTTTCAGTAGTGGCTTTCTTACCAGTAGGATCATTGGTTTACATGACTTGAGTATTGTGATATTAAATTTAAATGTTAAATACTGGACAATATTTGTGATAGTGCAAAGTAACTGTATATCTAGAAACTTTATTTTTTTACAATAAAAGCTTTTTTTAGTATTTTATAAACTATTTTGCACAGCAGGTTATTTGTACAATGAAGACCAAGATCAGGAAATGCGAATAAAGGGAAGTTGTTTTACATTGTATCTTAATTGCTCAATGTGTTTCATCTTTTTATGAAAGATTTTCAATAATATAATTCCATCTATTCCAGGTATCTTTACAATGCTGATGGGGATACCAGCGCATGAAGAGCTGCACTACAAAATAAGCGCAATCAATACACCAATAGATTGTTTTGCATTTCAGTGAATTAGTGTAAAACATTGGCTAATTAATGGAATGGATAGACTGTTACAGGATAGAAACTTTGCTTAGAGGCCTTTTTCTGCTTTGGTGCTTTGAATGGTTGCATTAATTTTCAGTATAGATCTGTTGCTGCATTTCAAACTGCTTGCTACAGTCACGTGAGTTTTACTGGCCTTTTTCCAACCCATCAAAAAGTTTTAGCAGTGTGTTGTCAAGCCTTATGCTAAAACATTCCTTAGATACTGTAGTTTCTGAAATGCAAATATCCTTGTACTAACCTTTTTTCTGAAGTTCATTTACAGGCTGGAAAGTCTGTTTGGCATACATACTTCTTATTTCCTATAAGGAGTCTAAATGTTTGTAGGCTGGGAAGTAGATTTCAGTGTTTTGCAACAGCTAACAAGATCTGGTATCACCGCTATTTCAGTAACACTGCAGTTACTCTGCTGCAAAAGTCATGTTTGTGTAAAACTAATAGCTGGAACTGTCTAGTAATTAATATGTAATGTCACATTTTCCTGGTATTAGAAAATACATTGTCACTTGTATCCCACTAAAGCACAAAGATTCAGATCTATGATGATTGTCTTGTTCTTGGTAGAACAAGAATTAGTTTTGCTAGAACAGGAGTGTAGACCACGGGTGACTTATGGTCCACTTCTTGCATTCTGTGGAAGTTCAGAGCCTGGAAAATACAGTATTTTTTTCATATTTTTAAAGTGCTCACCACTTTTTTTCCCCCCAGGAATTCAGAACTAGCTGTTCAGTTTCTTACTAACACCTTGCATTACCATTTGTGGCTTCCCTTCCTTTACTTGGGCCCTGTACCTCCCTGTTTTTAACTGCTTTCAACCTGAGTTGAAATGAGAAAGGTAATATTGCTGGCCAGCCCATAGCACTCCTTAAAACAAAAGGGGCAGAACATTATACTGTATATGTAAGTCTTGAAAGACACAAATTTCTCTCAATTGTCATTTAATGTTATGAAAAAACTTTTTTTCACTACATAAACAGACCAGTTCAAAAAAATAAATCCAGATGCACCGGACAGCAAATTGGGAATTTTTTTCACCTTTCTTTTCTTGTAGTGCATGTATACTAGGAAACTCTAAAACATCTATATTTTTCTAGCCAGTGAAGTCAAAACAAAGAAGCTTTTGCAGTGCCTAATTTTAAAAATAGCATGTAGGCTAGCAGAACGCAGTCCCACATAAGACTAAGCCAGGAACACTTTGTATATTTGAACCCTTAGCTCTTTTCTTATTCATTTTCTTTTACATTATTTGCTGGTGAACACTGCAGATCTTTGTGGAAATAGTCCACATGCTATTCAACAATCCATGTATTATGGTTGCATCCCTGATCATGTGTGCTCACGCTTGCTTTTACTCTGCTTTCCTTGCACTAGTGCCTAAGGCAAAATGTGGGTATCTACAGGTCACTAGCTCTGTAGCTTTCCCCTTGTCAGAAACTATTTTTAGATTTACGTATCCCAAGAGAAAATAGAAATGTGATTCTGGTCCCATGAGGATTCTGTTGCTTGGAAAGGACAAATCTGCAGTTTGTGAACCTCCTAACTTTTTAGTTGCCTCTGGTTCTGTAATGGTTTTGCTTTCTCTGTTGTAGTTTGCTGGACTCATTACAGGATAGGTATAAAACAGATCATGTTGCAACCTTTGTGCTCTTCTACCAGAGTATTGAAGGTCTGTATGCTTTGTTTTGGAGGAATGTGTTATTGCTGAAGACTGTCTTAAAGTGAAAATGGCATCTTGAGGTGCTTATAAGCACATAGATTAGATTGCTAGGTATCAAGTGCTTTGTGCCGAGAGGACAGCCATGTTGCACTAAGGGTAATTTGTCTTGCTTGGCAGCATTTCTTTCTGTGAGAGTGTCTCACAGCAAAAACATGAAGGTTCTCAAACCTGCTACCAGATTGTGAATACTGTTTGCAGTTTGGGGAGTTTGATAAAACACCATGTTGTAATGTGGCATCTTTGAAAAGGAAGTAGAGAAAACACTGGTGGGAGAAAGCAGTCCATCTGAGTTTGTGCAGCTAGAACCAGAGAAAGCAGGAGATGCAGCACTGGGCAGGGGCACCAAGAACTGTTACTTCTAGCTGGCTTGAAGGAAAAACTGAGCAAGAGAGAAAATTCAGAAAATGAGTAGATGGATGGAGTCAGATGGAAGAGAATGAATTTTTGTGTATGGAGTAAGAAGTTTTGGACTAAGAAGCCCCATGCCTGCAGCCACTTTGCAGTGAGAATATCACTGCCTGACTGCAAGAAGATGTATTTGGCTTTTTTGTTTCCAAAATCAAATATGGTATGCCATGTTAATTTAGTATTGTCTGAGCTTTTCTCAGTGAGACCTCTGTAGAAAATTACCTTGAAAGAGGATTTTTTTCTGTATCCTAAGAATTTCCTATGCCAACCTGTAGGTCCATAATGAAGAGGATGTCTGAGTGGGAATACCAAATACGGTCTTACGGGCTAATGCTGCCATAAAGCTGGCACAGTTGAAAAACAACAGCTACCCTGTGACTTTGACGAACAGGTGGAAACCGTGACATAATTGTTGAGCCAATAGTATTTCACAAGCAGCAGATGCCCAGCCATAGCTATTGCTCATAAATATCCATAGCCAGCGTGCTGAGGGGTATGAATAAGCATCAGTCAATTGGCTACTGCTGAAGTGCCATTATAATCGATGTAAATGGCTATTTTTAAATGCTATTTAAAAAAAAAAAGTTAACAAACCTGGCATAGTAAAATCGAAGGACTGCTAATTGTTATTTATTAGAATAACTATCCTGCAGTTCAGAGCTGCTGTTCAGTTCATCTTGCAAACTTGAATCACTTTTGTTTCCAGAAGATGCAAGTAACTGTTCAGGGCTTAGTTTGGGTTTGTTCAGTGCAGAGATCTCTCTGTCGTTTGACTCCTGCACAATATAAAAAAATTAAATGATAGTAGCGTTTAAACTTTTGAAGGCATTACTGTGGTTTTTGGATGATTTAAGTGCATTAAACCTATACAAAATTTAACCTGCCATTTTTATGTGGGTTTATTTTCTGTGTGTACATAGGAAAATGATATGTAATTAAGTCTAAGTTTAAATAACTCCCCCTCCAAAAAAAAAAAAAAATCCTCTGCTTATCTTGAGACTTAGGATCTAGTTTAGTTAGAACTGAAAATAAAAAGTTGTATAAGGATGGAGAACTTCACTAGGAAGGACTTACCACTTGTTTATTACCTGTTGCCATTGAGCAGGTATAGTGGTTTTGTGGTCTGAGACTTCATTTGCATTCTCTCAACGCTCTTTTTAAACGTGGCCTACTAGACGTTTTGCAGTTTCTTGAATTCAGAGATTAGGTGTTAGAACAGAGCACTTGTTCTTTGTTTCCATGGCTGCTTCAGCAAGTCCAAATAGGCTTAAACTCCTGTTGATAATTTTATAGGGAAGTAATTGCTACACATGAAGTCTTCCCAAAACATCTAAGTGGCATATACAAGAGCAAGCCAAATTTAAGACAAAATCAGTGTGAAGCAAGTGGAACTGGCCCCACAGGCCATTTGCTTCTGGAATCCACTTTTTTTCTTTCCTTTCATTGTCTTCCCCACCGTGGGTAGCTCCATTCACACATGGACAGCTGCATTCAATTCTTGCTGCTCACTTCATGCCACTTACCCACCCCTCATAATCCAGACCAGAGGTTAACATATTCAAGCTCAGTGAGGAAAAATGTAGAGGCATATACGTAAACAGAGTCCCACATAGTTGTAAAACTCTATAAAAATCTTCAGTCTCCGTGTTTTGGGTGTGTGCTGGGATTTTGGATATTTAGCTTTCTTGCTAAAGGACTTGTTTCAGAAGTGATGCGTAGAACAAACATGACAAGAAATGTAGATGGTCCTGCTTGTACAGAAGACTTAATAGAAAGCAAGCAAACATGAGCTTTACAGGCAGATTTGAAGGAGGAAAATGTGATAGCTTGGGAAATGTGTTCTAATGACAACTGAAGGGCCTTAGATGGAGCTATTTGGTAATTCAGTATGCTAATGACTTCGAAGTGACCTGTGCTCCACTGTGCTGCAAATAGATTTCTTTGTATTGGTACACACAGGCTTGTGCTTTCTGGTCCATAGCCTTATTCATTAATCCTTACTGACGTCTGTTACTGAATTTGCCTTCTCTAAACAGTTGGTTTCCATCTATGTTATTAAATCTCCATACTAGCAAATAGATAAAAATTACTTTTAAAACACAGCCCTGTGAAGACACAAGACTGAGACATTCTTTTTTCTAAAGACAGTACCCCTACTGTTTAAATATACTTTTTTTTTTTTTTTGTAGTTGATATTCACATGTGTGTTCAGATCTGACAACAGTTTTGTTCTCTTGGTGAGGGAATTTTTCCTGGAAGGTTACAAAAGCCCATTAATACAACCGCACAATGCAGTGCTGAGGAGCGTGCATGCATGAACTACAAGTCTGCCAGCTTTTTGTGAAGCTCTGCAGGGGACAGTATACTGAAATAAAGCCTTTCAGGCCCTTTTCATGTAGTTCTGACCTTCCACTCTATATTAAACAGATGACTGGAACCAGAAAGATAGGTCATTGTGATTGCAGTTAATATTTGTAAGGACCAAAGCAGCTCTCAGCCTTTGAGGTAGAAGGGAATCATCTTAAGTGTGAAAATGTATCATCACAAGAATGGAGAGGATCAAAGGAAGGCCAGCTGGTGCTCGGACATCTTTTCATAACCTTTATTACAATGCTAGAATACACTAACCTCAATGGGAAGTCCATTCAGTTCGTGTATTTCAAATAGATAATCTGTATTCTGGTGAAACAAAGAAAGCTAAAAAAGCCCCTTCTAAAAAGGGGGTGGTCGACACAAATTTGCCTATGATTTAATCATATTGGTTTTCTAAAATCAGCTTAGCTTTTTCAATGCAAATATATGAATGTATGACATGCTTATTTTAGAAGTGGCTGAAAATTTGTAAATTTAGGTACAGAGAGTTCTAGCTGATTTTACTGTGTGTTACTTCCACTTCAGAATAAAGGCCCTCTGCATTCTCACTTGCCATGCACAAAAAGTGAGTGACAGTATTTCAGGGAAAAACTATACAGAACAACCATAAGCATTAAATCATCCACGAGGCATATGTATGTGGAGTCATGAAGAGGCCGAGATTAAGGCTGACTAGTTTTGACAAACAGCAAAATTAAGCTTGGGCTTCCAGGGAATATCATACCACTGTAAGTATATATGAAATTAGCAATATCAAAGCAGAAAATCAATGAAGATTGCTGTTCAGAGGTAGGCTGTTACAGTAAAGTCCTGTGTCCGCAGGCTGAGGGCTGTGCTACCAGATCCATGCTAAATTGATAGGGAAAAGCAGTGGGACTGTAGGTACAGACCAGAGGTGAGCACTTCTGCCATGGTATTTTTTAGATGGGGAATACTGGAGATCACTAGAACATCAAAGTTCAAACTCAAGTGTTAAATGGTTTAGTCGTTACTTTCAGATTTGGATTTCAATCAATCACTTTCTGAATTTGTTCCATGGATCCAGAATGGGGAAAGTATCCCTTCTACTTGTTGAGCAGGGACTTACTTCCAACCAACTTTTATTAAACATTTTGTCTAAAGATTGACACCTATGTAAGAATTGCATTATTTATGGAGTTAGGCCTTGACAGGAAATTCAGCAGTCAGTCTCTTATTGCAAAACACCAAACGGACAAAAGAATATTGCCTTTTCCTACCCAGAAGGCGATGGCAGGCAGTCATCACATCATCTGAGCAACGACTGCAGCCTGTGAAACAGGTCTGAGGGGTGCTGAAGTTCTGACAGCTTCAGGAGATGCAACAACTTCGTTTCAATTCAAAAGTCAATAAAATCATTCCTAAATTCTAAAGCTCAGAAAAAAAAGGTATTTAGTTTCTTTTTCTCCAAGTAATTTGCATGTCAAATCTCTCTCCCTCTCTCACACACACTCTCTCCCTCTCTCTCCTGTCAGTGATGTCTCTCTCAGCAGCTGTCTAGTCATGAATCACTCCTGTCATCTGAAGCATATTTTTAACACTTCTGGACGTGCTCTAAAAGCAAATGCTGTTAAGCAAACAATTTGCACTGTTTTTCCATACATTTTCTTCACTTCCCAAAACCTTTCATAATCATGATTTTAAAAGCTGGGTCACAGGGGAATCAGGTACTGGAAAATACAGCCTTTTGTATTGGTGACAGTATCAAAAAGTTACATCAAGTTCTCATGTAATGCAGATCTTCTGTCTGACTTGCAGAAGACTTGAAGTTGCCTGAAGCTTGAAAATTTCACTTCATTAAGATTCATATGAATGTTGCCTTTGGATTCACTTATTGTAGTCTGCACCCTCTCAAGCTCAAACTTTTGAGTTTAGGAATTGAGCATACAAAAAGAAAATCACTGTCAAAGCTTAATTCAGGTGCTGTTACAGTAAAGTAGATTAGATTATGCTATGTTTGCTTCAGAGCAGTTATTTTACAGCCTGAAATGGAGAACATAATCATGGAGCCTGATAAATTATTTGTCTTGTAATCATGAGTTTCAGAGCTACCAGGAAAAGGACATTGACCAAAAAGGTTTTGATCTTAAAAGCTTTTCTGCTTTTCTCATCTCTCCTTTGGCAGAAGGATGCCCGCTGGGGCCTTAGGACACGGAGGATCTTCGCTATGTGCCTGGAAGGCCTTTGGAATCATCCAGTAACAAGTCAAGTAGGAAGAAAAGTGTATTTTTTTTCTTCTGCCACTGACTAGTAAGTGACTCTTCTGGTAATTCTAATATTTGTCAGGAATACAAGTTTTTGAGCTCCGGATCTAAATGATTACATTAACACATGGGGAAAACAGGAATCTTGATTGTGCCCAGCTGGAGAACTCTTTCCAAATAAAATGTGGCTTTTAAATAGCTAGGACCAAGTTAGTTTTGAATTTTCCAAAGCCTAGAAGTGAAAACGCTAAAGGATGCTTTTGACTGAAGTCCTAATATAATAATATATTATTATACAATATACTGTTATACAAACAGTATTTATGAGCTAAGTACTTCCACTTTGTGTTTGCATCTGGAACTTCTGCTTTTCTTTCTTGTTGCTTTGATGTCACATCCCTTTGTATTTTTTAAGTGCTTAGAAGAAACTCAGTGTGACAAAATACTAAATAATAATCGAAGTCTAAGACATAAAATGATACTGTGTAATGTATTTCTGATAAGGAGTGCTCTCATATGTGGACTGCAATATGGATGAGCATCTTGAGCGGTCTGACTGTCCTGCATATATCGTGTGTCTTCGTTAGTAACCTGACTGTAGTGGAATCATCAAAGAGTTATCACTTCTGAAAGTTTTGTTTTAAACAAGGAAGCTTTGTCAACCACCACTAATATAGTCACTATTCAGCAGCTTAATTATAAGATCTGTGCTATTTGCTGTTCTCAAAAGTTCTTCCCTCTGAAGATGTGATTAGGTAAAACCTGCCATGAAAAGGGGTTAGCCCTTGGTATTGCGAGAAAATCCTGACATATTGTAAGTGCCTAGAAATCAGAAGACAAAAAGCATTTCAAAATATTTGTAGCCATTATTTGGAAGTCCCATTCATGATGCTTTAGGATATACCCACGTGATTTTGGAATGCGGGGTTCATATCAAGTAATAGGTTCCTTCACCTCTCCCTTATTGCTCCGTGAATTTAGGTTAAGCGATTTATTTTCTCCTATAAATCCAGTGGGACAAACGCCTCTCGGAGGCATCATCACTAGTAGGTCGGATTCAGAGTAACTCCGCGGTGTAAGCCCGTTTGCCCACCGGGTGGCAGTGAAAGCCCGAGTTACAAAGGGGATGGTCCGGCTGGCCGAGCTGCTCCACTGCGGAGTCAGTTCCTCGGCCCGCAGTACCTTCTGGCCGCACGTCCCAGGTAGTCGGGCTGTGGCTTTAGCAGTACTGATAAACCTCATTCCTTTATGTTAGGAAGCGATAATGTCTTAACTGGTTTGCTATCTACATCTTTAACAAACTGTAAGGAAATAATTTTGTACCCTTAGGCATACCTTCCCAACAGAGGTGGAGATAGCGTTGCCAACAACAGCCGGAATATCTCTGTGCTTCAGTCTTGTGGCTATTGTGATTCGTGATACAACCATCATTAGTTTTATAATGTGCTTTATCACCGTGTGTTTGGTGAACATGTGCTCCTACCTTATGCCTTAATACTTCACAACTGTTCTCTTGCTGCAGGTTGTTATGCAAGGTAAGCCAGCTCCCCAGCACTCATGCAGTGGTCCCTCGGGAAATGCTCTGACCCCACGGCAGAGCTCTGTGGGCTCTGGGGACCTCTTATCATTTCCTGATACTATTTGCTAAAGAAACCCTTAATTACTTCTTTAACTTAACCTGAAAGGATGCTCAGCGCACTAAGTAGTTTTAACACTACTCCATTTTGAACTTACTGGTAACCACCTTTTGCCATCCTTTGATTGTAAGATGCCCTGCCAACTCACCTGCTAACTTAGGAAGTCATTCCCCACTAATTCTCCCTGCAGAACAAACGTCTTGGCTTCTACTTCTGGCAAGGATCTGAAAGTATTGCCCAGCTGCATGTATTCAAACTCAAAGGGCAGGGATCAGAGAAACCAGTCAAAGCATAAACAGCGAAAAGTTGTTTGTGTTCAGAATAATTAAAGTATGAGTGTTTGGACGTTGCAAGATTGAAATTGCTTAGCTGTACCCTTGCCAGAATGGGAGGACAATAGGTCAAAAATCAACAAAAAAGAATCTGAAAGTGGTTCCTTTCAGAGTAAGCAAATATTCTCTTAAAAAAATGTACAAAACCTAAAATCTAGTAGTAAAGTATGGATTTTGGTCCTTACATGTAATTTCCAAGGATGTCTCGATAGGGAGTTGCGATGTTTGGCTTTGTGATTTTGGCTGTACAGGTTAGTAATAGACGCAGATCAAATACTACTGTTGGTTTTAAACCTGCTTAGAGGTCTGGCAGCAATAAAGGTATCTATAAAGTGTTACGAGTCAAATGCTATGACTTTGTCAGTACTTTAGCTTTACAACCCAACTACATTTCATTGCTTTACCATTTGTGGTGAGGGCTGTTATCACTATAACTGGTATTGCCGCGTTGTTACTACCTGTGTCATTGCCAGAAAAACAACAGATTGCTGTCGTGGTTTAATGCCAGCCAGCAACTAAGCACCACACAGCTGTTCGCTCACTCCCCCCTCAGCAGGATGGGGGAGAGAATCAGAGGGTAAAAGTGAGAAAACTTGTGGGTTGAGATAACAGCCATTTAATAACTGATATAAAATTTAATAATAATAAATCATAATGAAAAAGAAAATAAGAAAAAGAAAAAAAGAGAGAAGTAAAACCCAAGAAAGACAAGTGATGCAAATGAAAAACAATTGCTCACCACCAACCAACCGATGCCCAGCCAGTCCCCGAGCAGTGGTCCCTGGCCAACTTTCCCCCTAGTTTATATGCTGAGCTTGACGTCCTATGGTCTGGAATATCGCTTTGGTCAGTTGGGGTCAGCTGTCCCAGCTGTGTCCTCTCCCAGCTTCTTGTGCACCCCCAGCCTACTTGCTGGCAGGACGGTCTGAAAAGCAGAAAAGGCCTTGACTCTGTGTGAGCACTGCTCGGCAATAATGAAAACATCCCTGAATTATCAACACTGTTTCCAGCACAAATCCAAAACATAGCCCCATGCAAACTACCACGAAGAAAATTAACTCTATCCCAGCCAAAATCAGCACAATTGCCTAAACTGGAACAGGATGCGCACCTCACTCTTGCTTCAACAGGGATTTTACTGCTATAGCATTTTCAGCTCTGTTCAGTAGTACTTTTCCAAGTGAATCTTAACTAAATGTAAATGTGTTTATTTACATGTTAGTTACTCTTTGAAAGCATATTGCTTTCTGTGTTTCTTGAGTCCACAGCAGCTGATAACCACAAGTACTATGATTGTTTATCGTAAGTATTTTAAGTACTCAGTTCTACCAGAACTGTCAATTGCTTTACTAATAGGCAATTAGTAAATTGTAATATTGTAATAGATATCCATCAATTTGTGATAGACATCCATTAAAATACTGTTCCACAAACACATTCTAAAACAACTATTATTTTACAACAATTATTTTGTGGAAAACGATTACTTTCCAAATATTTTTAATATTTTGGTACTAGTAGTGTCTTGGTAACTGGGTTTTCTTTAAGGAATCTAAATGAGTTATGTACATTGGACAAGGATGCTAAAGATATTCAGGCTCCTTGTTAGATTTGTAAAAGCACTCAGGTGTCTCAAAAAGACACCCTCCTGTACCTACCTATATACAGGTACCCATAGACATATGTAAAAATGTCTTCAAACTTGGCCTTCAGTTTCCAGCAAGGCTGGACATAGGTGTTCTTTAGAGTTTGTGTATACAATGTACGTTGGGTTGGTTGGACTACTGAAGGAACACGTGAACCATATTTGCTATCCATTTGTAGTCAATATCATTATTTATGCTTGACATATGTGTAATTTTTCCCAAATGAGAGAAAGAATAAGCTTGATCAGGATGAGATGACTTTATACAACTGGAACTGCCGTTGCACTATGGTGTTCTGTGGGCATGATGATAATTGGTTTTTTAAAAAAAACCCATGTCCCAAACTGACATAGTTGTAGCCTGAGCAAAAATCGTCCTTTGAACAGGCTTAAATTTTCTCTGAAATTCCATGAGTTAATACACTGATCCTCTAGAAAAATGTCTTGAGTAAAAGAGTAATTAAAAGCCTCTGTGAATTAAGATCACAACTTTTCCCCAAAAGTAAATATTAGAGACTTAGACTTACTGAAGCTCAGTATGATGTAGTTTAAGAAAAAATGTCTATACGGATTAAAAGTTATTCCCCTGAAGTGGGGAGAAGGCAACCAGTCCCTGCTGCTTCCAGAATGTTTTATAATATCCATAGTGGCACAGTAGGACTAGATCAGCAGAACAGATAGGAAAGCTCTTGAATGGCTGATGTCCTCCTTTAGTAGAAGTGACGGATACTTCCTTGTCTTTGCTGAATATTTCCTTACGCAGCACTCCTTTTTGACTTTCTAGTAGTTGACACCTATGTACGATAATTGGAGACAGACGAAATCAAGAACAGACTACTGGGAAACAACAAAAATATCCACCTGCTCCTCTCCGTGTCCAGTGAGCTGTTGCTTTATGATCTTATGACTATCTGCAAATTCTTTTTTTTGTTAAGAACCAGTTGGATCAAGTTCAGCTGAGGAAAATGCAGTTAGGCAGTTGGGAAGGTATTAAAATACACCACTTTGGACTTGTCTGTAGGGGTTATAACCTGGAGATTGTCACTAAACCACTACTGTGAATTAGCTTGGCCATCCCAACACTCTTGAAAAATTGTCCTTTTCTGTCTGTCAAGCCTCAGGCCTGATTTGCTTTTCTTTTGGAATTCAGCTTTGTCTATAATGGGAAATGGAGGAGGGAATTGTTAGTTCATCTTTGTCCAGTGCTTTGAAGATGTGAAGTATTTTTGGAAGCTGCTTGGTACAGTTGCTCATATTCTCCTCAGGCAAAGCAATCTAATATTTGCTCTCCACAGCCTGCCCTTAGCCGAGCATTCGAGGAGCTCTTGCTCCCCTTCTGTTCCCACAAAGCAACTGGATGTCTTTACTGCCAGTTCTGATTGAGACACTGATTCAAGAACCCCATTTATGGAGAGTCCTGAATGTGTTTGGCAGATTTCCTCAACTGCTGTACTTTAACACTCAGTGGGAACCCTATCTTTCTGGAATTGTTCCTTGCTTGGCATTTTTATTTTCTATTTTTCACTGCGTTTTCATTTTGACTAATTCTTTTTCAAATGTGCACCACGTTTAGATATTTGATTGATTTAAAATTCCTAAGTACTGGGTTTAGATTTCTTAGCATCCAGGGTGTTTAATGCTCTCAGTTGCAGTTTCCTAAAGTAACATAAAATAAGTAATTCAACTGCAGTGGTGACAACGCTGCATATTTTACAGAATACAAATAGTTTTTTTTAAGTTCTTGGATCCCTTGCTGTGAAGTACCAATAATCCTGTGCTAATCAACATCTGTGCTGTCTGGATGTAGCTGGTCTTGGTTTTCATTTTTTCAGCTAGCAGAGAAGGAATTATTCCTGTACAACCAGATCCTGCAGGGTTAATAATATTTCTTTGAAGTTACTATACTGCTTGCTACATCTTTTTGTCATCATTTTTCAAAGTATCTTCTCTTGCATGGATTGTCAGTTTAAAGGAATGCAAAATGGGTTACCAGGATAGGAAAAACGCTGCTGTTTCAAACCCATGATAAAGCTCTAATCTTACAAATGAGTGTGATATGCAGTGCACATAAGCTGTGAATGAGGTTTTACTTTTACGGCTCTTAATAACAGGCAAGACTTGTGCCTGTGAAACCCTTTCCATCCAGGATATAAAACTAGTAATATTATATATTAATAGCAATACATTTTTAAGTCAACAGTCCCCTTCTGATACTAGTTAATTAGTTAGTTTTACTTAATTCATTGAATTACTATTTACTTCATTCCCTTGCTCCACCCACCCTGAAAAATATAATAGTAAGCACAGTACCTTGCTGTTTAGTAACATGTCTGTTTGCAGTTCTCTGTTTTTCACTGTACTGTATTTAAAACTTTATAAAAAAAAAAGTTTACTTACAGTGAAGAGCTGCTGTAGTCTAGGCACCTAATTCTAAGAATTCATTACTTCTAAAGGAACAATTCATCCTTTCAGTAAAGGTAGCTGGCTCATTCATGACTTGCTTTGCAGGCTCCCTCTTATTTTTCTTCATAATTTCACTTGTTAGTCATCTGAAGTGAGTAGACATTTTGTACATCCCCCGTCTTTGTCTTTAGATATTTAGATATCTTTGTAAATAGGAAGCATATTTAGGAGCCACAAAACAAGACCTATGAAAACTGCCATAGTCAATAAACGAAATCCCAACAGATTTAGGCTCCTCTCTCATTTGGCTGTTTCGGAAAACTTTTTCCATTATGCTCCATCCCTTTCCATTCATTTCACCATTTCACCATTTCTTCTCATCATATATTTAAATATTGATCAACTTTAAAAAGTGCTGACCTGAATTATCAAAAGTGATCATTAATTTCCCATGCCTCAGATTTTAAGTGCTCAAATTAAGTGTGGATCTTGACTAGCTGGCTCCCTTCCCTTTGCTTTCTTGAAGCCTTTCAGTGCTAAAGACTGAGTGAGATACCCCAAATCACTTGCTGCTTTTGGCAATTTCAATCACTGGATACTGAAGTGAAAGTGAAATCTTCTTAGAATTCTATCACAAGTACAAATTGAATGAGAAAGCATAGATGCAAAGATACAGAGGTTTGAATTTACATGTACATTAGAAAATGCCCGATTGCTTTTTTTTTTCCCCTGGACAAGTTCTATTTGCAAACTGAAATACAGCAAGATCAATGCCATGTGCAAAAACTTAAATGGCAGCTTTTGAAAAATTGCCCCATTAACCTGATGAGTTTCTAATTACAGTAAGATGTAAAAGCTTTTTTCCCCCGTGCTATGTAGGATTTTGTCCTAACAGTTTTTTTAAAGCTACCCTGCTGTTAAAATAATTTAACTGCAGTGTTTGAGTATAATTTGTCCTACATTTCTTTTGCTTTCTCTGAGGAGTTACATAACTTCTTCATTTCTAATGAGTTTTCCTAAATATAAATTGTGATGTTATATTATGCACCTCCTTTGGCTCCAAACCAATTAATCTGAAGTGGTTCAAGGCCAAAGAGAAGTCTAGGATCGCATCCTAGCATTCCTGGTGAAAGGTTTGTTTATGTACTTTTTGTTTTAAATAAATGGTTCAGTGGTTAAGTCAATCTTCTGTTGAAATTGATCTTATCCTTTAAATTCATGTAATATTCTAAATTAATAGAGGATCATTTGGGTATCCGCATGACCTTGTGTTACTTAGATGCTGTTTAGAATCCATTTGTATAACAGCCAAAACATTACTGTGCTTTCCTAAATCAGATAACTTTAGCCATTTAAATGACTGTTTAAATCATAAGCAGGATTAACCTGGGAAGAGATCAGTAAAAGATCAACCTCACTTTACCCCTAAAGCAGTGCTTCCTTGCCTTTAAGTATATCCCATCACTGCTGTCTCCCCAAATCCCTCTGCCAGAGCTCTGCCTCCTCCTCACCAGGACTGTCACCTTTCGTCCCCAGCTTAGCAAAGCAGTGGGTCTGGTAGCTGGGACTAGCAAGAGGCCTCGTCTGTCAGTACTGCCTCTCCCTTTCTCCCCCAGACCCAGAGTGCTCATCTCCCCTCCTGTATTTTGGCACCTTCTCTTCACTAAGAGATGAATCTGCAGGTCTACAGACGGTGTGAGGAGGTACGGTACATCATCTGCCTTGCAGCGCAATTTCTCCCTCCTGCTGCATCTGCAAGCTCAGAGTACTGACTCTCAGAGCAATCCTTCTGGCTTTTACTGCGCTGTATTTTATGTGGGTATATCACTGATGATTGCTTCACCATTCGAGAAATGCCGCTCTTGAGAATCTGAGTGCTTAGAACTTCCTCTGTCTCAGTGTTATGCCAATGTGTGGAACTATTTTCCTTCTGAAAAATCTTATTTAGATCTCTGCATATGAATTCAGGATGATTAACATTAGGAAGCCAGGCTTGAAGAATTGTTTGATGTTTTAAAGAATTTCACAGCTTTCCAGTGACCATTTCTCCATTTTTCCCCCATCAAAGAAGAATTCAATCTCCTCCTTTTCAGTGATTTTGGAAATAACAGAAACGCATTCTTCAATATCAATACCTTTATTTCCATTCAGCAGTTCTACAGATCTGACAGTAACTGGCAGTAACTGAAAATCACAATTTTTTCATATTGCTATTTTCTGTCATCAACAAGGTATCGCTATTGTTCGTGCACAGGTTCACCATCCATTTACCCATTTCAGCATCAATGTAACAATTCTAGAGATGTTCACACATAAGCCTATCACATATACAAATCAGAGAATAAAATAGTCCTAAAGAGGAAGTTCAGTTTTAGCTTCATTGCTGTCCCAGTGTGGATTTACTGGGCAGAGAGATGTACTAACGGGGCTATATAAACCTTAGCACTACCTGGTGAGGTGAACTCCTGGTTGTATCATGTGCAGGAGTTGGCTCTACCTGTCTGACTTTGCCATGCATTTCTTGCATCTCCTTTGGTACATCACTTAATCTGTGTTTCCCTATTGCTGACAAGAGTTTAATATAATTTCTGAAGATTATTGGCTTGTTAAACAGACTAGTGGTTCATGAGCGTTTATATGAGAATGCTTTTCTTCCTTTGGTATTAAGTAACCTCAGATACCAAAGGGATGGACCACTTGATGCTTTAGGGTAAATAAACTGCTAGGACACCTGACAAATAACAATAGGTAGTGCTGCTTTACTTCAGCAGAGTTTGCTGCTTTTCATGCATGCTTATGTTGCACAAGCAATTGCTGCATTGCACTGCATCAGCACTGTTCCTAATCCTGATTTGGAAACATCAACTGTTAACTTGACAAAGCATGACACATGGTATGGTGAAGTGTTTTCAGCTGCACTAACACAACAAATTGTAATGGCTCCAGAAGAGCCATTTCAGTTGATTATGTCAATAAACTACAACCCACAAAGAAAAAGACATGTGGCCAATCTGAATAAAGCATCATCAAATCACAAATAATAGGTTAATGGTCACAATTTTTGTCCTCATTTTAAGTATTTTGCAGAAAAAAACCCTGTAATTTCTAGAGCTTTTGCCTGTGATGATTCAGTCCAGCGCTATGGCACTTACCAGTTTACAGTATTTCCTTCATTTCCGTTTGTAGGGAGTGTGTAACTTCACTCTTCATACTTCTACAAAATGAGGACTTGGTATGCGCTCTCGGTTTAGGTCAAAATGCAGGCTGTCCCATGCAATTGGTCTTTCTCCAGCTTTTGTGAGACATAGGCCTACTGTTATTTAAGGAAGACTTCTGTATCATTTCCTGGAGCAAGTGCCAGCAGACACAAGCTTAGCATTACTTCCTATTTTTACCCTCCATTAGTTAGTTCATTAGGAAGAACTACATCTGCTTGACAGTAGTGCAAATTTTCTGCTTTCACAGTTAGGCTGATGGTACACACTGTGAATTCTAACCTCACTGAGACCATTAAGGTTTCAGAGTAAGTAAATCAGGGTACAATCTGACTTAATGAGACTAGCCGCTAGGTCATCAATTCTGTGCATTGGCTGCTTTTTCTGTTGCCTATGTACCAGTCAAAACCCACAAGGAGCTATTGTGTTTCCTCAGAGATCACTAACATTAGATAAAGATTGCTGGCCATGACACTTAAGTGCCTCAGCAAGGATGTGCGTTTTTTTGTTAAGCACCTGGAACTTGAGTTACTCTGTAGAAGGTACAGAGGACAGCCCTTTCCCAAAATTTACAACCCCCTGAATAACCATAGCAAAATGACCTACAGCAGGAGCCCTGGAGGAAAGAGGTGTGCTAGTTTTGAAGACACATTTATTTTCAAATATTCTTTAGATTAATATATACCTTTCTGCATCCTTAAGGCAGCAACTTCTGACTAGGAAGCATGCCAGTTTTCTTAGTAAGTTACCTCACTCTTTCTTCTAAAACCATCAGTAGCAACCTATAGTTGGTCATTTGATATCAGAAATGAAACCCTCTTAGCTGCTCATTTCGCATAACTGGCCAATAAGGACACTTACTAGTCACAGATATTTGTGTGTGTATGTATGTATATGCATATGCACGCACAAACACGTATCTTTTTTCTGTTACATCATAGTATATGGGTGAAATGCACTTAAAATGAAAAACGTTAAGCCAAGTATTTGTAGTAGTACCGAGTGGCAACAGTGCAGTATCTAGTTAACAAAAATGCTAGGTGAGGATTTTTCCGTAAAACTAGAGAACTGGATAAGACCATGCCTAGTAAGTTCATAAAAGGCAGATTACCATTAAAGAAACGCACGGTGCCAAAGAGAAGAATAACTTACACTGTAGGTAGACTATCCAAAATTCTCCTTTTCTCTACAAGAGACACTAAAACAGAGTACCCCGTGAATATGCTCAAATAACTGAAAAAAAGGCTTCACGATTCAACTGGGGAATTTACATCCATTCATCTTAATCTGATACTGATACTTCCTCAGGCACACACTTAATACTCAATTGCCCATTGCTTTTGACCATCTTCAGCCAACAGAAGGGCTCAAATATAAAATCACAGAAGCTGGAGATGAAAGGACCTAGTCAGTCAATTTGTTAAACCATTTGCTGTGTTATTTTGGCTCCCTATAGTATACTGTCAAAAATACTTCTGATCATCACTTGGACTTTTGATGTCATTTAGATTCTGAATGACTTTGGTTTCACATACAAATGAATGGCTTACACTCATCCTTCCGTGGTTTATTCATCTGTTCTGTTCAATAACACTTGCCTGTAACACAAGGGTATTGCCAAAATTAAATAATTAAAGTGCTGCTTGTTTTCTGAGAAACCCCTTCATTTCCACTTACAGGTGCAATTTTCTATGTAAAATGAATAACTTTTTTTTCTACTTAACACATCCAAGTATGATTTATGAAATGTTACTCAAGTAAGACAAACTTATTTTACAGTTTATTTACTCAGAACAGAACACTGATGGGGGAAATAAATGAGATAGACAAGACGATCCATAGTCAGAGACATGACTTGCTTTATGCCACAGCCAGGAAGGGAATCTGGGCCTCTAGCATTACAGACCATTGACCTCAGAAAAAGAGAGATGGAATGCATTTTGGATTGGACAACTGGAACAAACCATGTAAGAAATCAGTATGTATTGAGAGCCAATGACTGAATGTCAGCCATATCTGCCAGACACATGCATCTAGATGCTCTGAACATGAAAGGCTGCAAAAATAAGGCATCGAGAGGTGTGTAAATGCTGCTGCCCTCATAATGCTCAGAGGTAAGTTCACTACTTCAGAGTCCTCCTCTTATCTATTTGGTATGGTCTTCAACAACAACAAAATCAGAACTGCTTGCTCAGTAATTCAGAGACACAACAATCAACTGCTACCTTGAAAATGTTTTGTGTTGGTTTGGGAGTATTCTGTTCTACATTTGAAGTAACCTATTCAACTGAGAATGTTTTAAAAATAAGTATCAGCCCACTGATCATTCTCATCTTCCAGTATGTTTACTTGGCTGCTGCAAAGGTAGTTACCCAGCCAGCAGTTTAACTAATTAAGTTGTACTTCCCAGAACTGTGCTGACACTAGCATTATCAATGATGTTTATGACAAAAAACCAAAGCCAATGAAGGAAAATCCATTGTTCTGTGCCCTGTGAGAAAGAAAGGAGGAGAAAAAAAAAAAATCAATTATTTGCCAGAGAAAAAAGGAAAAGAGATGATAAGAACCAGAGCATCTTTCTTTAGGAGACCAATGAAAAATAAATCTTATTATCATTTTTAACTGTGAGATCGAGATTTATTTTTATAGCAATAGGATGTTAAACAGTACATTTTTGTCATTAACTCTGCACCAGATTCACTGAGATTCTCACATGTGAAGTGGGTGAAATAGTGACTCCAATGAAGTCAACAGGACTTTCTCCAGTGACTGTAATTGAACTCAGGTTTCATTTGCACTCTTAACACTCACTTAAGACCTTGCCTGAGAGCAAAAAAGGATGTAGATGGCTAATGTGATTTTCAGACAAAATAAAATTCTTAAAAACAATACTCACAAAAATAAGGTTTTTTTTGAGATTTAAAAAAACCAACCAAACCAACCCTTAGTTTTGCTATGGTCTGCATAGAAAAGCCTAAATTCCCATGAAAGACATGAAATTCTGACTTGTTCGTGGAAGGGCTCACTGCTGAAATATCTCTGGTATTGTCCATCTACACACATTATGACCTTGCCCATTTTAGAATTAGCTCAAATTCAGCCACCGATGACCAGCGTCTGGTGCTGTTAAATGCAAAGCAGGAAAGCCACGTCTGTAACATCAGTTCCTAGGATAAAAGAAGCTGTGATCAGCACGGTTTGACTTTTATCTGCAGTTCACATTTGCATCAGCACTGTTAAATATTTCTGTGGACTGACAGCTGAATCCCAAGCACAAGCAAACCTTTAGTCCCTGCCCCTCGTGGCACCAAGACAAATCTTGTCCAAATGGTAGAATAAACTAACACAGTGATGCTCTGACAGCAAGAAAATTTGAAATAAGAATTGCAGTCACTTTCAAGTTCTACAATCCGATTTTTAATACTTTACAATATTTTGCCTGTAATCTGTGCTTGCTCAAAGCACAGAAGAGAAGTGCTGCTCATGCTATCATTTGTGAGGTTGGTTGGTTTTGAAGCATAAAACTGGCTCTAGGCTGAGCACCCGTCTGCCTCTCCTCTCTCGAGAGAGCTGCCTACCATCCAAGTCACTTGTTGCATCGCCTACAGTGGTTTTCCCTCCACACGCTGGAAACAATGCACCTGCAAGACTACAAAACGAGCATGCTGGTTGCCTTGGGTTATAGAGACAGCACACTGAATACGAATCACTTTTTTTTTTTTTTTTAAGACAGACGAGATCATAAGATGTCCTCTCTCACTCGGGCCGCACAGCCCTGCAATACGCATTTACCTCGAAGTGACGCGAGCGCCGGTTCCAATACTCGCGTCCCGCCCTTGGCAGAGAGGAAACCCGTTCTCACCGTCCTGACAAGTACGCTCGTCCTTTCCCTGCAGGAACGACTGGAGGGGAAAAAAGCAGAAGCGCTAAGGACGAAGCTAGCCGACCCGTGATAAACCCCCCCCAAGCCGGCTCTCCCCGCCTCACGCAGCCGGCGCCCAGCCCCGGGGAAGCCGAGGCCGGGGCCCCCTCGCCGCCGCCGCCTTATTTAGCGCAGTTTCCCCGCCCGAGGTACCGGGGCTGACCCCGCCGGGGCTCCCCTGGGGCGGGGGCAGCCCGGCCGGGAGGCCCCTACCTCAGGGACAAGGCGCTGCCGTGAGGGGCAGGGCGGCGGCCGCCCTGGCCCCCGCCCGCCCCGGGAGCCGTTAGCGCAGGGCGCGGGCAGCCGGCTCCCCCCGTACCGTAGCGTACCGTACGGCACCGTACGGCTCCGGCAGGGGAGGGGCGCGGAGGGCGGTGCGTCCCGTCCCGTCCCGTCCCCCCGCCGCCGCCTCCTCCTCCTCCACCTGCTGCCGCTGCGCCAGTAGCCGGCTGGGGGGAGCCGCCCGCCTCATCCCCGCGGGGCCCCTTTGTGCTGCTGCTGCTGCTCCAGAGCTGCCCTCAGCCACGCGGCGGGTGCGTCACGGCCCAGGCGCTGCGGCCGCCCAGAGTCACCCCGCGGAGGGAGAGCCGCCGCCTCGCCCCCCCCCCCGCTCCGCCATTGCTGCGCGGGCCGCGGCGGAACGACGCCTCGCCGCCCCCGAGGAACGGCCGGGAGCCGCGGCGGTGAGTGGCGGGGCCGCTGTCTCGCACCTCGCCGTCCCTCGCGGAAGGGCCGGGAGCCGCGGCGGTGAGTGGCGGCCGGCCCGGCGGCCGCGGAGGGGGGGCCGTTGCCCCTGCCCCTGTGAGGGGAGGCCGGGGAGCGCCATGGCGGGGCGCGGCGGGAGAAGGGCGCGGGGTGCCCTGCGGGCACGGCCCCGCGGCGGGGGGCTGGCAGCGAGGGGAGCCGGCGCTGGGCGGGCGGGGAGGTGAGCGGCGGTGGGGCCGGGGCGGGGGCCAGCACCGGAGCCCGCCCGACCCCGCGGGCTGAGGGGCGATGCCGCAGCGGGGCCGCACGGGACGTCCTCGCTCGGAGCAGGCTAACGTGTCGGGGATTTGGGGGCGCTTTGGGGTTTTGCTGGCGTTTTGTGGGTTTTTTTTTGTTTGTGTTTTTTTGTTTTAACTTTGACAATGAAAGCGCTGGCCATCCTTCTTACCTCCCGAAACGCCAAAATGTAAGCGAGTCACAGCGACCAACGCGTATTTTTTTTTTTTTTTTCCTTCTGCCGTAAGATATTTCCCCCGGGGAGTGGGGAAAGGTCTGGTGCATCCCGAGTTTCTGACGTTTTGCATTTCTGTGCCTGTGTGTGTGTGCCAGCAGAAAATCCCTCTATCCTGGAAGAATGGTGAAACTGGGGAATAATTTCAGCGAGAAGAGCACAAAGCAGCCCCTTTTGGAGGATGGATTTGACACCATCCCCCTGATTACACCCCTGGATGTCAATCAGCTCCAGTTCCCACCTCCTGATAAGGTACAGTAGGCTTTAGTTTCCACCCTGGAGAATCACACCCAAATCTCAGGCAAACAACAAAAGAATAGGTTACGTGTAACGAGCGGCTTGGAAATCTTAAGGAATACGGGGTGTTTTAAAGCATGTCGGTTCCCTCTGGGGAAAAAAATTAACAGCTAAGCTCATGAAAATCCAGTAGTAGTGATTTGCATTAAAAAGCAGTGGGAAATGTTAGCAAGAAGCATATATAGATTTCAGTGCTGCTGTATGAAATACGTAAACATGTAAGCTTCTCTATGCTGTAATGTCATAGCCCTTCCTATTCTTTATCTTTCTTTTTTGTATCTGGAAGGCACTGTGTATTCTCTGGGAATGATGTGAATTTTCTCCACCCAGAAAAAGCCCCCCTAATGGGGGGATAAAGCACTGCTTTATTTCTCTGCAAGATGGGCATGGGCAGACTGGCTACAGAGAGAAAGAACTTCCATGTGCCTTCTGTGCTTCAGTAGGAAATTAATGCTAGCCCCAGACAAGCTGAAATAACGAGATGAGAACAGGCAACTGAGTTTTCTCCTGGGCAACTTAAAGGGTTCAAAACCCTCCAAATAGGTGATTCAGATACTCTGTAGCTGGAAGGGAGCAGTCGAACATGCTGCTCACAGGTTGGAAGGGAAATGTACATCCTGGATTCCTCATTACATGGCTTGATTACTAAGGATTTAATTTTAAGGATTTAGGGAGGTGATGTGATAGCCTGTAAATATTTTTATTCTCCTCACAATAAAGAATTCAGTTAACTAAGTGTTACTACAGGTAAGGCATACAGTAGTAGGATACTTTTTCAGATGTTTCAATATTCTGTTTTTTCAGTACTCTGTTTTAGTAGGATACTTACTTGCACATTTCTCACATAGGCATCTGGTAAAAAAGCTTTGCAGTCTTTGCAAAAAAAATTATCTGGGAAGTGGTCAGTAATATCTTCATGTTGATTTTTATTTTTGGCATTGTGTCTTGCCCGAGCTCAATTCTACTTCTAGATAAACTGGTAGATGTATGTTCCTTATAGGTCAAAAAAATTCACATAATCTTATCTTGGGGTAAAGAATTTTAGCTTGTGATATTTGCCTCGGTAGAGCGTTGCTTGTAGGCAATACAAATAAATTTGTGACCTCCATTTTAATTGCTATCAACATCATTCTGTGTTGTGTGTGGTGACCAGTTGGCAGACATAAATGCAATAAGCCGTAACAGCTGTTAGAGAGCCTGAGGGTCCATTTTCTGCCCTCGGTTACGTGGGTGTAAATCTTGTAACTGAGGACAAAATTGCACCCTAAGGCTTTAAAACAAGTTAAGTCTTACTGTGTCTGGTAGCCCTGCCAACTGGTGACTGGATATAACTGATTAGCAAGGACCAATGTCCAAAGGAATTTGTTATGTTACTGCACTGCTAAGCAGAAGTCTGAACTAGGGACCTGTATGGTAATAGGTTTAACCTGAGCAGAGCCTCTGTAATGAACCCAGGAGGTTCTGTGCCAGCCTCATTACTCCTACTAGAATGGGGTGGAACTCCTCCCACCTTCACGGCATTTGCCTTGAACGAAAGCAAATGCACCCCTAGGCTAGAAGCTTAAATAAAGGAATATTTGATTGGCTCTTCTACTGTTTCCATTGTCTATTTGTATATTAGCTTTCCTTTCCTTTTGCAAACATAGAGGGGGGAAAAATTAAAAATGTATTCATTGGTCCTACTGGCTTCTTTTTGTAACTATCTGGTTAGTCATGTCAATGCGTCTTTACTGGTTGCTACAGACTTAAAGGGAGTAGAGCAACTGATGTGAAAAAAAGAAACAGTATTAAGATTGACACACAGATCAAATTCTGAAGTATGAAGACACTCATGTATAATGAATAGGAGTACATACTTCATATATCTATGCTTTTTACTCACAAGGCTCCAGTATGGCAGTGAAGCATAACTTCTTGAACAGTAGTGACTACAGTGCTAAGAATTTGAGGATTTTGACAGGTTCTAAATTAAAGGGGTGAACTGATTTAAATTCATATTTAGGTATGTTAAACAAAAGAAGACATTACATAACCAAGCAGATAGAACTGTACGTTCAGTGTCAGCTGAATGTGATTTGAGTTGCCTGAGATTATGCAACATAAAGGGGGGAGGAAGGGAACTAAAATGTTAAAAAGCATTCCAGGAATCTTCAGGCAGTTTACTTCCATGATGCTGTTGGGCAGTTGTAAAGTTATATAGTTAATAATTATTATTTTATTAATTATAGCTGAAAATAGGTATAGTAGTTTCTAAACCTATGTCCTGCATGTATATGTGTAATGCTATAAAAGTGTCTAATAAGCTTTGTGGTACTGAGTCTAGGTACAGTTACACATTCTAGCTAGATACCATTTCAGGGAAGTGAGGAGAGGGGAAACCCAAAGCTTTAATTCCAGTGTCCGGCTACCTGTAAGTGTCACAATCTTAATTTCAGAATAATGTAGTTGCTATTGATACCATGGGCTGTGCTAAAGATAGAATCTGGTCCTAAAAATCTAAAAGAGTCTAGATACTTATTCTTTGGAACAACAGAGAAAATGGAGCAAATCTTAATAGCACTGCCAACACGATAAACTGCACCCTATCTTAAGAGTGATACTTTGAAAAAGATCCTGAAAAATTGCAGAAGCCAAAAATGAGGCAAATAGGTTAGGTATGTGAAAATTTTGTACAATTAGAATGCCTAGGAGAGAGCTAGAGATATGACTGACGTAATGAATATTTTAGGAATACAGGTAAGGTGCTAAATTGTGTAGCTTGGGGCAGTAGCTCATAGCAAGGAATAAACTGAAGTTAGAGCCCTAGGTGTTTCAAGAAATCTCATTAACACAAGGGTTTGTGTGCATCTTGCTGCTTGCAGCTGATAAATTTAAAAGTTAGATGTTAAAAATTAGAGTGCCAAGAGCTATAGTCTAGCACATAGTGAATAGTAACTAGATGGGTCATTTCACTTCTTTTAAACTCAAAATCCTGCCACCAAAGAACATGGCTACTGGCAGCATCATCATCTGCTAAATTTCTATGGGCACTCTTCAGTCGCCGTCTCATCGGTCACCAGTTTGAAATCCCATTAATGGGATCTCCTGAAGCAAATGGAGGTGGCTATTTTCAAACTATACAAAGCAGGAAGTTACATGATTTGGATTTGAACTAAGTAGATGCTTGCTTAGTATAGCAGCACAATACCACCACAGCTGAAAAAATTGAATGTTTGTGAAACTGCTGCATAACAAGTCTTCCTGTAGGTCTATCAGAACCACTTTGAGAGATAATTTTGTTGATGATGGCTATGACAGGAAAAATAACAACTTACAGCTTCCAAAGAAGAGTTACACAAAGTGGGGGAAAAAAAAATACTGTGCTAGACACGCTTGTAAGCAGGGAAAAGAAGAGTTAATGAATAGATAAGATTCCTGTGGCTGGCTTCAGCTGACAGCTTTTTTATTCTTTTTTTTTTTTTTTAAAAGGTTGTGGTCAAAACGAAAACAGAATATGAACCTGATCGCAAGAAGGGAAAGTTCCGTACTCCTAAAATAGCTGAATTCACAATCAGCATCACTGAAGGGGTTTCAGAAAGATTTAAGGTAAGCAGTGCTATCTGAAGATGTTCATGACTCAGTTGTGTCCACAGAAGTCCCTAAAATCAATTGCTGAATGTAGTCAGAACTAGCTATAACTGAGTGGCTGTTGTGCGTATAGCTGGATATGAGAAAAATAAATTCAATTATATAGTAGTTCAGTATTTAGCAATTAGAAGCAAAAGTAAATCTTGCAGAATTATTGCTTGTAATCCCTCACTGGCAGATGAATTCAGAAGGCACTTCTGTCACCGTGTGGGTTTCGGAACGTGACTGGCCAGCATGTATGTGGGCTGCACACAGGTAGCTCTCATGGCATGCATAAAGCTCCTGTTAGTGTTGAAGGACAAGAACCACAAGAGTATTTGTTTTCTTTTTGGCTGCTTATTTTTCACTGCGGCCAAACCATTCTCTTAAAAGCACTGTCATAGCCCATTATGTATTTTTTTATAGTTAAAATGTATGACTTGGCAGCTCAGGGATGTATACCAGAGCTCTTTGCTATCTGTTTTCCTGGTCCAGTTGTATCTTACAGCTTGGTGATGACCGTTAGTGGCAGATGGCAGTTCAGCAAGAATCTGACTCGGATTTTTTCTTTAGTGTCCACACCCGTATTGCTCCCTTCAGTAGTCCCAGAGGAAAGCTGAGAGCTTAACTGGTGCAAGGATTGAACTACCTTTCCCCCTTCTCACTGGAGGATAGGTTTTCTTGCTCTGTGTAAGTAAAGCAAAACAGGAAAGTTGGCACTTAGCTCATGCTTTCCTAGCTATTCTCTTAACAAAGGAAGACTACAGCTTTTCAGTGCTGTTAATTTGGCATGTTGCCCAAGGATGCCAAAGCATTTTTAAACAGTAGGCAACCACACTGTTCAGGGCGCAAGTACAAATGCATTTGGAAAGCCTAACGTTTAGTAGGAGGGAAAAATACGGAGTTTCAGTAAAGATGTGGATTCTTTTTATATTGCATACTTCTAACCTCTCTTTGTATGATAGGAGTTTTAGGCCACACCCAAAAATTATAGTTCTGTTGTGAGTGCCTCTAAAAGCTGCCCAGGCCCAAGCCTACCTTCAGAATTGTATATACAGCGCTCTGTGGAATTGGAGCATGCTAAACAAAGGGAAGGCTCAAGGAGGCATTAGAGACTTTGGGCTACGTTTGCGAAGGAACTGTGCAGACTTTTGCCAGGACAAATGTTTTAAGTGCAGGTCACCTGGTGGAGGCTTCAGCCATACAGTGAAGCGTGTAGGTTCCCAGTAAGCTGTGTGGGGAACCACCCCAGATAGCTAATAAAAGATGTTATGGGGTATGGCAGGGATTTACTAAGGAGGTGAGAAACCTAGTTCCAGTTTTTCTATTCCCTGATTTGGAGCAAGGACATCCCATCCCTCAGGGAAAATGCTACATTCTGACTAACGTTCTTTCTCTTCCTGGCACTATAGTACTAGGCCTTGAGAGTAATCCCCTTCCTCTCAGGTGAGGGTTGTGTACTATATATTGTTGGGTAAGACGCAGATGGACAGCTCAGAACAAGGAGGACTTATGTCCGGCTGTCTTTTGTGCGTGTCCTGGTCACGCACTAAGGTGATCTGCAAATGCTTACTACGTTGTAGAAGAGAAAGGGCAGAAAGTGTTTAGTCTGAGTACCCTGCTAGGACTTTGGTTCCAAGCAACTGAGCAGAACCTATACCTGAGGAATTTTGCACTTACCCACTAGCTGTAGGGACTAAGGGATTTCATCGCTTGAACTTTAAATGCTAGGTAAGGAAGGGTTTTGAATATCTTAGTCACATCTAAATGTTTGCGCATCCCTTTGTAGATCTGGTTTCTTTCTGTCTTTGTTGGGAGAGCTGAGCAAATGAGACCTCGCTGAACAACAAATAAATAGCTTGTCATGCTGTTGGGTAGTCTTTTCTAATTTGTATAGCTAAACATTTAGAAACCTTAACATTTTTGCGTTGTGTTTTTATATACCTTTGGATGGCATACTTAAATAAAATATCTTTTAGATACTACTTCATGATGATCACTCTGGGATTAATCTCATACTACAGGGTTGCTAGGTTTTGCTGCTAGGTAACTACTGCATCAGAGAGAGGTTTCAGTATGATTTGGTATCTCTTGGGAATTGCAGGGTGATTCACACTGTGGCTGTAAGTCTAGGCTTCTAAAGAAGAGTGTGGGGGTTGATCAGTTAGGAAAATTGTGGTTTAGTTAATTGAAAACAATAGTTTCATGCAGAACATTCAGGTCCTAAAAATGTCCCTTAATCTCTGTATAACAGTTCTGGAATTGAATTATGCTGCTTGCAACATTTTAAAGAGAACTGACTGGTTCTCCAGCAGGGATGATTGTCATATTCACCACTCCCAGTAGTAAATATTACATGAATAATTGATGAAATTTCATAAATATGTAGATGAAAAGTACTGATTGTGTGAGGTTTTCTCCTGGGTCCTTATTAATTGTGAACCATCATGTTAACTGCTGCTGTTGATTCTGAGAGAGCAAAAGGATATTTGTTTGAAAATTAAATATTTGCTATAATTATGAAATGCATTATTTAACTGGTGGGATATTGACTTTGGCTTGTGTTCATGAAAAAAGCTTCAGATGCCATTTTAATGACTTTAATATTGTACATCACCGATGCATAAGCTTGCCACAAGACACAGCCCAAATGTTGTGCTAAAAATAAAAAAAAGTCATATTTACAAATAATTCACATGTGTATTCTAAGATGTACTCCTTAAATAAGGACAAAGCAGATTGCATTTTTGGGATTCAGCAGTGCAGATCATCTAAAGCTGTTCTTGAGAAATTATACATTATAACAAATGAAGCAACTACAGCATGTGCATATGTCATGTAGATCATTCGGTGGTTTAGCAGCTGGGTGAATAAGAAATTATAAAATGTATTTCTGTATTCAGTCCACATTACCACAGTTATTACAACAGAACTGAGAATGTTTACAAAGAAAACTGCAAGTATAATTTTCCTGTATGAAGCCACATTCTGAATTCAAATCAGAATCTGTCAGAAGAATGTGAAGACTTACTGATTCTGAGAACCCTGCTGTCTTAATTTAGTTCTATGGCACTAACCACACCAAGGAAGATGTGATTTTTCACTGAAGATTATTTTTCATTGAGAAATAGAAGTCTTGGTTTTGTTCTTTGAACAGCGTAGGCTAATGTGGGGAGTTGGTCCTTCACATCTGGAAAGCAACTTTGAATGTGGCAGATTTTTCTTCTGTAAATTGAACGCTGTACAGAATAACACAACAAAGCTGGAAATGTCATTTCAAAGGAGTCTTATGAATTGGGACATAGGAGGAAGCTATTGCAGGAGAAAATTGATGGTATCAGTTACCCAAGGCCAAACCTTTGCATCCCCCATTGACAGAGCAGCATTTTTACAAACTCCAGTTGGATTTTGTTGTGGGATGTTTGTTCTGGCACCCATTGAATTGGGCTACAATTGACAGTTGTGTACAAACACACCAATTTAAAAAAAATGTCTGTTGTATCAAAGCATCAGATTTTTTTTTCTGTCTTTGGGGAAACCTGAATAAAGAACATTCAGAAGTATTTTGAAAGCAAACACGTTTCCCAATAAATCTCAAGCCCTTAAATAAACCCAAGCTGTGGTATGCCTTCAACCATTTGGTTCTGTTCAAAGGCAATTCAATTCTTCAGACTTTATCCTTGACATCTCTACATACATCTAACTGCAGAGCCTCAAGCTTATTTCTGTGGTAAGACCATATGGTGCAAGCCATGTACTATCAAGTAGCAAGCAGTTGTTGAAATGTGCGCATGAGGTTACGGAAGAGGAATTGAGACTTCCTTTCAAAATCAGTTCTTGCAGTTTTTACCTGGTTATTTTAAGACTGAAAGAACGTATGCAACATATTTAAATATTCCACTTTTGGTCTGTCTTAAAGGGGCATCCTTTATAACAGATTTCTGCCTCAAGGCTTTTTTACCTGTTCTTAGTAATACCAATGATTATTACTGCTGCAAAAAATAATCAGAGACAAGGAAAATACTTCTTTCTTTGTTTCTGTGTGATTAGTCTGTGTGTTGAGTAGCTCTTTGCTCCCACTTAAAAAGTCTGCTAGGTGCATGAGATGTCAGCTGATTCCTGTACAGGGTATCACTTCCTTAAGTATATTCTGTGTCTGTCACTTAGTGCTGGAAGAGTGACAGGTACTTACTGCCATGAGTAGTTCTGTTTTCTTCAGTAGAACTACTCACAGGATTAAAGTTGTTCACAAGTATAAGCATTTGGCAGGCTTTGAATTTTTCCGTTATTACTTCAAGCAAGAAAAAGAAAGGAGATTCTTCTTTCAATGTAACTGCTATTTTAAAACAATTGATGTAATTAACTGCATGGCAACTGTCATTTTTCCTTTTTTTAAAATGTTTGATAATCCTCTGATACAACATTGACAATCCTCCCGCTAAATTTTTGGCTAAAAGGAGGTTTTTTACAGTCAGAGCTGGAAGATTTAGATAAAGTAGATGCCTAACAGCAGCTCCCCTGCTCTAAGTCAGGTGTCCTCTGCCATTGTATCCATTAGAAATCCTTTTCTTGGAGCAGAACCAGGGACACTGGTGACACAGAAGATGTTTTGGGTCTCTCCAGATGTAACAATCAAATAGCCTTTCCTCTTCTGTGGTAACCTTTTCCAGCCTTTCTCCTGGCCTCAGTAATATCTTTTGGGTTTGTATGGGAAGGTAACAAGGTTCTTAGCTCAGGGCCACAGGGTTTCTTGAACTGCTTCCTCAGATCTCTGTAGTTAAGAAACTAATAGGTGCCATGTGATGGAGGATGATGGGAACACTGTCTTGAACAGCTGTGTTAAGCCATGGTGCTAGACTCTCAAGGCCACTGCCTTGTTAACCTGTTTTTGTCTAACAGTATCTCCCTCAGGTTTCGTTAATGAACTTCTTTGCAGGCTGGTTCTGTTGTCTTGCACTGTTGCTGTTAATAAGCACTGGGTCTGTAGCTTCTTTTCAGTTACTGTCCTTCATGAACCTTATCTGCCTTTCTTGCTGCTACTCCCAGTCATCTCCAGGTAAGCATCCGAGCCAGTTCTCTCTTCGTCTTTGTCATCTCTGTTTGAGAAGGACAGTCTTTTGATTTCTCTCGCTTTTTCTGTACAGTTTACCCCAAAACTATCATCCTCTTTGAGCACAAAGCTTTGATGGGAACGTTCTGGTGAAGAAGTTGAGTTTGATAGATACCAGTCATATAGCTAATGACTGACGTGATGTTAGAAATACTCTTCTGAAATGAGGCACCTGGTTGTGTTTTGAGTCACCAGTCATCTTGTATATGTATGTATATTCCCACAGCAAGTATGGGAAATTGTACCAAGTTGTTCTGTATAATTTGGATTACTCCATGAATGAATACGAGTCAAATGTTGCATGTATAGATGTGAATATTCCCTTTTTTCTTTCATGTTGCCATTTACTTCAAACTGAACATTTCTTAATCTTCAAGTGCATTGTTTCAGATGCATTTTTCATGTAAAATTCTAGGACAGGCCCAGGTAGTAGCAAACAAGAATATAATTTTGGAAAAGCAGGAATGTTAGGGGAAGTGGAGGGCTGATTTCAGTGTTCTCTAACGTGCTGGTAGAGGGCATTGTGCAGCTGGAGATGCAGGATTTTAGTGGAGAGAGGTGAAATGGAGGTCACGGCCATTTGCAGGGAAGTCAGTGTGATGTTTTATGAATTTTAGTCTGTAGGATGTAGCCAGACGCAATCTATTGTAATTACAGTCTGCCTGCCTAAAATTCTCTTGTAGTTTAAATTGGATAGCAATAATCTTAATTTCCTGTCCTAAATGTTGTACAGAGTTGCTGTATTTCATCCCAGAGGGCTTTGCATTTCACTGGTGAGCAAAGCATAAATTGGTTGTAAATCACTTCATATGAAAGGTGCTCTATAAATGTATGTCTTCACTCTTCTTGTTTGGTGCTAGCACCAAGTCTGTGTGTAGCACTTTACAGACGAATCAGAAATTAAAGTTGTGTTCCCAAGAGGCTGCAATTGAAACAGATAATGCATAGATGTAGAGCAGAGATGAGATGTGACCGAGTGGCAGTGATTGAGCAGTGAAAATGACTGCATGTCTTGTTAGTTCCACTTTAGTTCCACTTCTTGTAATAACAGGAATGCTCCTAGGTCGGTTTGTGTGCCGAAAGGTGCATGATGGAGGGAAAAGCGTGAAGGAAGGCAATGCAAAGCAGCACAGTAAGAGTGGGTTAATGAAAGAATTTCAGGCAAGAGGAGGAGGCATGACAAGGAAAGTTGAGGTGAAGGCAGAGGAAAACCAGATGGCATCCAGGCTTTAGTGGGACAGTGGGATACAGGCAAAATGGAAGGAGATAGAGGTAAGAGGAGCAAAAGGGGATGGAAGGAGATAGAGGTAAGAGGAGCAAAAGGGGATGGAAGGAGATAGAGGTAAGAGGAGCAAAAGGGGATGGAAGGAGATAGAGGTAAGAGGAGCAAAAGGGGATGGAAGGAGATAGAGGTAAGAGGAGCAAAAGGGGATGGAAGGAGATAGAGGTAAGAGGAGCAAAAGGGGATGGAAGGAGATAGAGGTAAGAGGAGCAAAAGGGGATGGAAGGAGATAGAGGTAAGAGGAGCAAAAGGGGATGGAAGGAGATAGAGGTAAGAGGAGCAAAAGGGGATGGAAGGAGATAGAGGTAAGAGGAGCAAAAGGGGCAGATTTGTGCATGCCTTGAAACATGGCTTGTAATTTGTTCAGAAAGGGACAGGAGTCAGGAAGGGGTGTGAAGAGAAGCAGGCACAGTTGGTGCAATTGAGGAATTTTGCTGTAATATTTGGGCTTGATTAAAAAGGGAGCACAATAAATGTTAGCAAAGTGAGGAAGGAGGAGACTACAGTAGCCAGGCAGAGAAAATACAGCTTGCAGTTTTTTTGCAGCTGGAGCACAGACTGATTGGGAAGATCTAGCAGATCTTGATGGTAAGGCCTTATCACAAGCGGTTTACATGTTAGTGTAGTTGTCAGATCTAGTGAGTTTCATTTGTTCAGCTAAATGCTTACAGAGTCTGAAGACAGTTTTTTTTTTTGCTGTGGGTACACTTAGTTCATTCATTAGTCATCTCTCATTTCGATTACTGTAATGGCTTCTGGCTAGACATTGTCCTTCTTCTGCTCTTCACTTACAATCTATTAAAAAATCTGCCACATACATAGTATCTTGTCATCTTTTCTGTTCACTTAGTTTTGCTGCCAGATCCCCTTAAAACCAACTTTAAAGGACACTCTCAAGATGAAAACAAGACCACACTTTGAGTTCCTAGTTAAAAGAAATGGTTGGTTGTGCCATGTTGTAGTTATTTCATAAAAAGTATTTTAAAAGCCCATCACTCGTGTGGTGTGACAGTCACCTTGGAGTTCTGCAGGATGTACATGGCAGTGAATGATCATAGTAATTCAAAAGACTTCTGCTGCCACTGTGTGGGGTCCTACACTCAGCCAGCTGGCTACTGCAAAGAGAAGAGGTTCAAGATTTCCTTCCAGAAGAGAGGGAGTGGTGCTTGCGCATGCATTGCATCCTCCCGTACCTTGAACAGGGGAAGAGGGAAAGTTGCTGCTAGTGCCTCGGTAGGAAGAAGAGAGTAACTTCCCTTTAGTTTATAGTGAGTGTGCAAAGTTGCTGTGGGAGGAAGCAATAAAATGACAGCTTTGGTAGTGCTTGTGTTCTAAAGAGCAGCTTGTCGCCTTCCTTCTTTCCATGTTTTTATTTCTGAAAGGCATCTGGGAGGAGAGGGCTCAGAAGGTGAGGCAGAGAGGTAGGGTTGCACAGTGTTACTCATGGGGGAGAGAAGCTGACTGCCTCAGGTTCAGAAGTGAACCTGGGGATCTGAGAATTGTAGACCATCAGTGGTGGGTTATTATGAGAGTGAAGGAAAATGGCTATTAGAAGGAAGAGAATGATTTTCAGCTTATAAGGGAGAAGTGGATTGGATTAAGAGGTGATTGCTATCACCTTGGAATCCAGTGATGGGTTTCTTTCTATCTGTGTCATTTGCATGTGTGACTGTCCTTTACTTAAATAGAAGTTACTCGTATCCTGAAGGATGGTAAGAGAAGGGAGCTTCTCTTCTAATAGGAAGGAGACAAGAGCTTACTTGATTAGGGATTTGCAAATGGAGTGTGATTGCGAACTATTGGAGATAATGAGAGTAAAAATTTACATGTTAATACCAAAATTAATAAAATAAGGAAATACAGTGAGGGAGAAAGATTCAGTGAGAATTATGAACCAGGAGCCCTGAGAGCTCTTCCCAGGGGCTTACTGTGTGGCAACGGAAGAACCATGCTGGATGTGACTTGTACAAGCAGTAAGAACTCACAGCTCCATGTAGGTCGCTAAAACAGGTAAATGCTCCATGTCTCAGCAAATCAGCCCTGAGATTGTGGCTCTGCAACTTGCCAGGCTCCAGCAATCCACGCAACACTGGGCTTTTGACCTCTTTCAAAAAACATAATTATGTTCCAAAACAGTTTCAGAGCCTTGGAGAATGATCCTGCAGTGACCGTGGAAATACAGATCTTTTTCTATTGTCTAATATTTGGTCTGAACTACAAAATAGCTTGTTAGCTTTACAGTATGTTCCTGAGGCCTCATCTGTATGTCAAAATGGTTATAACTGGGAAATAATGTTACAATTCTACTATTCCCTGCTAGTAGGATGGCCAGGGAATATGGTTAAAATGCTTTGAGATTTGAGAGTATTTTTCAAAGCATTTTAAACTGTTTACTCCTATCTGTGGAGGAGACAAATGTGAGCTGAATTGATAGGTATCATAATAATAGTTCTGCTTGGTGGCCGTGTCCCATGTCACAGGCCTGTGCTCCTAGAGAGAGCAGCCTTTGTCGAAGGCTGTGTGGAATATACCTTGTAAGGCATGGGCAGCCTCAGCAATAATCCCATCCGGATTTTATCTTTTCTATCTTCACTTTCTAGTCTCTCTTTTGCCTTTCTGCTCTAAGGGAAAGAGCAGTGACTGGCAGAGCAAAAGGAACAGTGTAACATACACTTTGAGTCAGTGGGAAGTGAATGACCCAAAACCTGCAACTTGGGCCACGCCACGTGTGTGCTGTAGAGGTGCTGGGCTGGATGAGGAGTGCTTCCTCCTTTCTGGTTCCTCATCTTCCCATGCTGCCCAGCAGCAGCTGGAGCTCCGTGGGGAAAGGTGGCCTTGGGCCCATGGCCCCACAGGCAGACAGGGCTGTGGACTTGTGCTGGGGCGCCTTGGCCTGGTGGGGCAGGTGTACCCTGGGCATCTGCATTCGGGTACAGCGTGACACAGGCAGTGTGCGGGACCTGGAGATACCAGCAAGGCATTAGAGAGGTCGGACAAGGAGCCCCAAGTGGGAACTGCAAGCTTAGGGGAGAAAGGTCAGTTTTTCTAGAACCTGGAGTGCAAGGAGAATTTTGGGGGGAGAACAGAGAATAAGGCTCGTTACAGTTTTGGGGAGGGGAAAACACTGGAAGATGGGATGCAGGGTTTGGGCCAAGCCGGAGTGTGAAGGGCATTGTACACGTGTGTGGGTGAGAGCTGAGGAAACACAGGAAGAAAGTGAAGAAACCCAACCAACCACAGAAGAAAAAAGGGAGAGGCCTGATTAAAAACATATGAGAAGGGCTGAGGTAGGGCATAGTTTGGCCAGGAATGGGGGGAGTGGGGGTTACGTTGTTCATTATTAAACTGGGCCAGAGAGGATGACCAGAAAACAAAATGCACTTTATCTCTTGGATTCGTGCAGGACATACTGAGACATGGGACATGTGAGCAGAAAACATGAGGTTGGCAAGACAGAGTGATCTATCCATGTTAACCTTTGTGTATGCAGATGAGTAATAAACTTGGGGAAAGAGTAGCTGGATTTAAAATTTATGTCAGTGTGAGGTTTTCTGAGGGTGATTAAGAATATGTTTGGGTTGGTTGTTTTTTTTTGGTTTTTTGGGGTTTTTTTTTGTGATCCAGTGATTGTTCTGAGAAACTGAAGATGTTGCTGTTAACCAGGAAGGTCCTTTGCTCCATGTCTTATTTTGATTGGCATTGTTACATTAATATCTGTATTTCTTCTGCTAAATTACTTTCTGATCTGCAGTTCTCTGTGCCTCTCCTCCAGCCCTCCTTTTTTTTTTGCTTATTTTCTGTCTAACAAAAATCCTCATAAAATCCTTGGCTTCAGCAGCACATGATACTCCCCAGCCTGGTTTCAGCCAGGAAATCAGCTCTCACTGTTGTCTGCCCATGGTGAAGTTCACTTCCCCAGCATGAGAAGTCCCTAAAAGTTCATCTCGGTCCTTCAGTATGCTAGTCCCACTGCCACACGCAGTTTGCAGTGTTGCAAATCCTATTAGTTCTGGGGTTTATCATAAAGGGAGTGTGTGGTGGGGTTTTTTACCAAGAGGCAAAGCTACAATTTTTTTTATTGCTTTCTCAAATACCAGATTATTCTTGTTTGCATAATTGACCCTGATGTGCCAAAGTTCTCTTTTTAGGAGGTGTATAGCTAGCTTACTCATTTTTCTTTAAAAATTAGATCATATTATACTTTAATTAATTAATCACATAATCTTGTTTGTTTCTGCTTTATTACTGTTTCTTATTCCGTAGCACATGCTGGCTTCTTTCTAACTTGACAAAAATAAAAAAAAGCTCAACCACTCTTACTTTGTAATCTCCTTGAGCTACTCATTTGTCTATCAGTAGAAGCTTTAGAATAATAAAAACACACATCAGGGACACTGTCCCACGTAATGAATGCTATTTGCTCACACCTTCCACAAAAACGGGTCTGAATTAGGGAGCTTTGCAGCGTAACCGCAAAGCCAAAACCTTGTGCTTTCTCTTGTCAGTGGGTGAGGTAATTCTAGAGGTAGTTCTGTCTCTCATCTCACCTAAAAGGCTGCCAGCTGCTTGGAATTTTCTCCTGGGAAAGGTTAGCTTGATACTAACACTGATTTCAGATTCAACTTATGGTGTGTCTTGGATTTTCCTCCAGCCCAAATTCAGGACCAGGGAGGTAAAAAGTCAGTGCCATGTAATGCAGTCTGTAAAGGCTTCCCTGTGAGCACTGTGGAAAGAGTTGCAACAGAACTTCTCGAGGCTAGCCCTATGTTGACCATGGTGTATTCCCTTATGGATCTGGCAGTGAACTACTTCTGTACGGTCTCTGTGTGATGACGATGGACTGTTTCAACCTATAAATTAAGGAGCATTGAGCAACCAAGTATGCAGACTACTGGTGTAACTATCCATACATGCATAGCAGGTGTAACAAATTCTCATCCTAACAAGAGAGGGCAGACATCACTTTCTCCTTGCCCTGCTAGTCACCTTTGTATTATCTGGATGACACCTGTGCTAACTTACTGTCACCTGACTCCATTCTTGGACAGGCGCACAGAAAACAAACATGCATACCAGCTGACATAAACTAGACTTACACTTACATCATCCAAATACTGAAAAAGCAGCAGACCCACACTACCTCGGATGTGTCCTTCTGGCCTTGTGTGCGCTGAACAGAAATGCAACCAAAAAAGCCTTGCAGTACAGAGGCAGTGGGCCACTGACCAGATACCCAGTTTCTTCTTTGAGAAGGGGGAGGTAGAAGCACTTAATGTGCTGCTTCCCTGTTCTCCCTCAATAATTAAGAATCTGTTTTTATCCTTTGCTTGATTTTACTGTTAACTGCATTGATAGCTGGCTTCTGCTGCCTACAGTAACAAACAGCAATATAATAAGCAGTGCATTACTAACATAAGCATGTTCTGTTTTTCTTCACAGGTAACCGTGCTGGTCCTTTTTGCCCTTGCATTCTTAACGTGTGTTGTATTTCTGGTAGTCTACAAGGTTTACAAGTATGATCATACCTGTCCAGAAGGATTTGTTTTCAAGGTAAATTGTGTACACATTCTAGAAAAATGGGAGAGTATGTAATATTCTCTGTGGTATTTTCTGCATAACCTTGGTTACGTCACGCTGTATTGCATAGAAGTTTGTATTCATACGTTAGTGTGCTTCCTGCTGTGTTTCTTTCTGCCTAATTTATAATTGAGGTTGTACTATTGCACAGTTTCCATAATGTTATTTTGCTAATGCTTTAAACACTGAAAATATAGCAAAAGACCCAACACCAGCGTCCTTCAAACCTACTTTATCTGCAGTTGTCTGGACAAAGCCCTCATTTATTGGATCGTATGGTTTAGTGTTGCATGTTCCTCCAAGTTCATGTGTCTTAAGAAAGAAGAGAATGATAAAACCTGGAGGGAAAAAAAAATTACTCTGGAATATGCATCAAAAACAGTAGAATGATGTTCTCATTAAGAGTAGCAGTTACCTTAGGGTTATTTTTGTAGAAAGAACTTCTTGTTCTAGAACAGTGACCTCTGAGCCCTACTGCCACAGGCTAAAAGTGATGCCAAAAAAGGGAAAACACATTTACTGGAAAAAATCCTGGTGCTAACTGAAAGGGAGTCTGGGGCTCACTTCATTTGTGTGAGATGGTAGTGCTGGCTCCTCAGCTATGACCTGGGCTGAAAGTCAGAAAGGTAACATTGATTTCTCAGTTGTAAATTTAGCAGGGTTGAATTTGGCTGTAATTAGATAAGAAAAGTAACAGTGAGGATGGCATTCTTCCCTCTAATTTTTTTAAGAATATTTAGTTATGTAATGAATCAAATGGGTACCTAGTGTGATCTTCAAAAGGATTAAAGAAGGAGTGGCTGCCTCAGCACTCCTTGACGATCCTGTTCAGGACTTTTGATTCTGTCACTTCAGGTGCATAAATATCTTACAAGAATCTAGTCTGTCATAATCAGTGATGCCCTGCTGGATTAACTTAGCTCAAAGATTCAGTATTAGGTTACTGCTTTCCCTTGGTTCAAGGGCAAAAGATCCTGTGGTTAGAATATTCGGCTGTAACTTAGGAGATCCAGCTTTTGGCTCTGCTGTTGGTTTTTTGTGTTGTCTCAGACAAGCACTGAAATCCTGCTGTGCTCATGTCTCATGGGACGATAGCCTTTTTTTTTCTCTAAGCTTTCGCTTGGCTTTGAGCAATTTGGGATATGAACTGTACATCCCTACCGAGCCTATCGTGATGTGATCCTGACTTGACAGGAATGGCCAGTTACGTGCTCCTGTCATAAGTCTATTAACAGTCTGCTGCTTCTGCTTCCTTTCATACCATGTTGTCCCCTGCTTTGAGTTGCAGCCTTATGGCTTCTTTTGTTCTTTCTTCCTAGTGTCACAAACACTGAAGGGGAGAACAGTTTCTTAGCTATATTTCAGTTACACTGCGAACAGAATCTGCTTGGGTTTCTCTCCTTAGGGCCCTGTGTTTGAAACAGAAGTCACACAGAACGTCGCATAGCTCATGCTTTGTTTTTAAGGTGCAGCACATACACAGGGCTGTGCTACTATTACTCTCCCCCAGTGTTGGGTTTTGTGGAAGCTGTTTCCTAGCTGCTTGATGGCATAATGCCAGGAGACATAGCATCTTTGGTCATGTAACTCTTGAGAGTTTTACAGGATAAACATGTTGGCAAATGACACAAGGCCTGAAACTAGCAGTGTTGACGTGAATTTGTATTTATTGCCTTTGCATCTTTTTTTGGGAGAGTTCATAACACATAATGGCATAGCTTGGCACAGATGTCCTAAGAGAGATGAAGAAGTCTGTCACCTTGCGACCAATGTCTCTGTGAACTGGCTTCGTGCTTCAGGTGAACTCAACAGCATTCTCTGGCCTGGATGTCCTCTGGCTTTGGATGCTGATGTGATTTTTCTGGATAAGGGCAAAGGTGTCCCCTGCCTCAGGAAGCCTGGTACCATGGGAATCTCTGCATAAAGGCTGAGCTACCACAGCTGTGAGTCAGACTCACTCTTTTCTGCTTTGATGCTCTCATACATGGAGCAGTTCCAAAGGTTTCAGTGTTTTCAGCCTTTCTGCTGTCCTACACATCCAGGGCTTGAAGGTGTGCTTAAAAAGGTGCTTATTTTCCTTTGTATAGCAATCTTAAACTGCACGAGCCTCAATTTTGTGCTTGCTCAAGCTTTCTGACACAGCCCTGATACTGCTGTTGTGTAGGTCACTCTGAAGCACTCTTTACTGGCTATTGGTGAGACTCACCGGAGTTTTTCTCAAAGACCTGAGTGCACTTGGATCCTGGAGGAATTTCTCCAGGGCTTCAGTATGCTCCATACTGCATCTGTTACCCTTTAGCTTTCGTTGCCAAGGCACCTGCATTCTGTCAGACTCATGGACAGTACAACAAAGTAATTTCAATGCATTAAAGACAACACCATCATCTATTGAGTTTGGAATTGCTGACCCAGCAAAGTTAATGTGACAGAAGATACTATTTATAAGTGAATACCACTGGGGTCTTTATGTCAAGGGAACAAAGGAGTCATCTTAATACAGCCAGATACAGACTGGCAACCAGGATTTTCTCTGGCATCAAAGGCCTTAACCCATAATCAATTTCTGAAATAGAAGGGTTGTGAAAGAAACAAGAGACTGGCAACTCACTGTGGAGCATCCCAGTGTCTCCTCATGGCCTTCCTTATTACTTCTCTCACCTGGGAACCACGGAAACAAATAAAAAGGACGGAGAGGAATGTTCTGCATAAGCTGAAGGTCTCAGGCAAGTGGCAGGATGAGAATCAGCACCAGTTCCCATCGCTCAGTCACTCCTGAGTGCTGCATGGCTTGCCTTGATTAAGAGCTAAGGAAAGGGGGGCTGTCCTTGGGCAGTACACAAGGAACAATGAGCAATGGGGGAAGTTTTTCCTGTCTTTTCTAGAAGCATGAAATCCCGGGAGCAAAAATGCAGTCAAGATGGAAACTCTGCTGCATGTTTCTTTTAGGCTCTTGTCAGATGTTGTGTGTGCTTGTAACTACAAAAAATAACATTACTGAGTCATTTTGCCTGTTACAAAGCAAATTGCTTCTAAAAGCAACACAAGATTCTGTGGCGGTTTTTTTAGACTGGCAGTAATCTCGGCTTGTCTTCAGTGCTAATAATTATATTTGCTTCAATTTCCTTGGCAGATTTCATTAGATCAATGGATTGTGTTCCTTCCCCCATTTTAAATATTTAGAATTGTGACTACATCCCATGACTAGGTGAAATAATCACTAGAAAGATGTCTGTGTCTATGTACTTAGTCATTTTATCACATCAGAAGTAGTGTCAGTTATCCCAGATAAAGCATGGATGGTACTTCTAGAAGATGGCATGGTTGTTGTAGGTGAACATCCATATCAAATAGCTGTATTCCAGATTCCTGGACTATTATTTTTTTAAAAATCTATGTCCCAGGCTTGCAGCTGGCATATATGATGATTATGACCATGGGGAAACCTCTGTTGACTTAAAACAGTTCTTAGCCAGGGTTAAATCCCATCTGATTTCTAGCGCTACTTCAAACAAAACTGTGAGGGAAGATTTGCCCTGGTTGCTATGTTAACAAAAGGTAACAAATAAACTGAACCTGGGTGGATGTGGTAACTTTGAGCACTATTGCAAGTCTGACACACATCGAGGCTTCTGTCACACAAGCAGGTTAGAGCCGATGAGGTGTTAGCTCCGTGGGAGGACTGTTAGTCTTGTGACAGCGACTGTACTTTTCAGCAGTCAGATTTGCCACAGGATTGTATTCTCTGGGGGCAGGCAGGTTCATAAGACTACCTGTAGGCCTGTTGTTTTGGCAAGTCTTGCTTTTTACTTTCATCCCTTTTGATGCTTTTTTTCAGTCTAACATTTTTAGGATGCAAAATTTGTATTCAGCCAAGACTGTCTGCTGGATCTTTCCCCCAGTCATTTTGAGCTTTATGATTTAAACCATTTGAAACTGTTGTTACTGGTGCTTATTTATGCCACTTTTGGTTGTTTGGTTTTTTTTGTGGTTTTTTTTTTTTTTTTGGTCTGACAAGGACAAGAGTCAACCCAAAAGTAAATGTGGACACATTTGAGATAGATAGCATCTGGTCCTAAAAACCATGACATTTTTGCATGTGTTTTTGTGCTCAGAAATTTCCAATATTAAGTTTCATTTGCCAAGTTCTATGAGAACAGTAGCAGTTCAAAGTTGCTGTGCTGTAGTATTATAAATGTTGGTCTTGCGGTGCTGGAAGCAGGAAGACCGAACAGCCTATTTCTTTTTAAAATAGTCAGTCAGAGTAGAAATGATTATTTTTCCTCAAGCTGCAGCTACTTACAGCTTGTATTTTAGAGGGTCAATTTAGTTGCCCAGATGACTACCCCAGCAGTCTGAGGTATCAGGCAAGACTGTCTGGACTGGCAGAGATGGCAGAGGACCTGTGGAGAGACCCATGACCTTCTGGAGCAAAACCTGGGGGGGGGGTCACAGGATACGTCTAAGTCAGTTTTTTCCTTCAGTGCAACTAGCTGCTTCGTTGGCTTTTACTGCATCATCACTGGAACGGTTGCTAGAGGATAACTGCCGACTAATGCACTGCACGTGCACATTCACTTTGGTTTTTAAGATGACAGCAAAGTTTGGATCCTCCTTAGTATTTAACTTTCTAAATCAGGTATTTCACTTTCAAAAGCTCTGAGCATCTAGCATTTTCTATGTTGTGCTCTTACACTTCTAGGAGATTAAATAATGTAGTCCCACAGCTAAAGATAGCTTTTTAAAAGCCTGCTGTTGGCTACATCTTTCTGACAACCAAGCGTGAAGTATTTTCTGTGTGTGTGTGTACACACTTGCACATAAGCTTGGCCACCCACAATGTGTTCCCTGTATGACTTGTTTACTGGGCTGTAAAACTGTTCATACGTTGGCACCAATATATCTGTATTAATTTCTGTCCCTCAGACTGAAACCACAGTATTGAAGTGCCTGAAGCTAATCTAACAGTGGGATGCAGACATCTGTAATTGTAGACCAAACACTGGAACTAGGTGGGGAGGAAAAAACAGCAAAATATGGCTGGAACTAGAGATTGAGTCCTTTTAAAAATAATTTCAGGCAAGCATGTTTCTGTATGTTAATTACTCTGGCATATAAACCCAGATTCGGCTTCCTGGCAAATGCAGGAGTAGTTTAAGGATTGCAGGGAAGAACATTTTGAACACAGTAGGACAACACTGTAGTTAATTGCTGTATGTTGCATCTTGACTCACAGAAATTGAATGATGTTGGCTTAGACTAGAAGGAAAAGGAAAAAACCCCTAACCTACTTTTGGTGTGTATGGGGCTGTATCTGTAATCTAAGTGATGGATTTTCTTTTCAGAATAATCAATGCATTCCAGCTGGGTTGGAAAACTACTACTCCGAGCAAGACTCCAGTGCTCGAGGGAAATTTTACACAGTCATAAACCACTACAATCTGGCCAAACAAACCATCACGCGCTCAGTGTCCCCATGGATGACAGTACTGTCAGAAGAGAAACTATCTGAACAGGAGACTGAAGCCGCTGAGAAATCAGCTTAGTATGATAAGCTAATTATTAACACTATGTCATTTGAAGGTAACTAAGGGACTTTAAGGAACTTTTCATTAAATATAATTATGGATAATTTAGAGGTTACTCATGTTTATGGTGCAATTGCTTCTGTTTGCTGATACTGCTTTGCAAAAAAACCAAAAAAACTTGCTGCAGAACATTCATGGGCATAAAACAAGGTGCATATCAGCATTGCTTTAGAGCTTGGACACCATTTTCAATGTTAAAAAAAAAAAATCCAATGTTAGATATGTTCTTGCAGTTTATTGGATACTGACAGATTTCTTCACTGGATTTTTGGGGCTTGGACCTTAGATAAATCATGTGTTCTGTTGTCTGAACTGATACTTTATTTATTATTTTAATTCTTTGTCATTTTGCAAACTGAAACACCCCAGCCATAACTAGAGTGATCTCTTGTTTAGCTGAAAGCTATATTAAATATTTAGTTTTGGCTCAAGCAAGAATGATAGTCAGTGTTGATGTCAAGGGCATAATGTAATGACTTGTATGGAGAAAGAAACTGTCAGGTAGCATTTTTCTTACATTTTCTTTACTGCTGTTTATTTGTAAGTGATAATGAAGTTCTCTGCAACAAGGCATGCTCAATGTTTTATTATTGCTGTCAACAGGATTTAACTGCATTTCCACTGTGGCTTTAGCATCTTGGTAAGGATGTGCACTGAAACACAAACTAGATAGACATTATGGAAAAACACAGCCAGTTTTAGTGATTGATGTTGAGGAAAGTGTAAAAAATATACAGTTCAGGATGTTCTAATGAGAAATTACATCTTTTGATCATACTTGAGGCAGAAAGCCTATTCATAGTAGATGTAGTCCATTATGTAATCTGATGGATACAACCGAGGGAGTAATATGTCTAAATTTTTTCTCTTTTATTACATTAACATTTTCCTTTTTTATTAATTAGAGCTTTCAGTTTATGTATGGTTTGCAGTTTGATACTTTTTAAAACACAGAGCATCACAAGTGAAACAATAGCATATTAGATAACACAGCTGGCTGTTTTAAAGCTACATGTGAACCAGAGTGAAGAGTAGAACTGTTTATGTATGGCTTGGGAGGGGAAAACACGTAGGAGAACATAGTATTGTGGATGCACGTTAAAGTTCCATTGTAATTACAAACTTATCTATTCTTTGTGTGAAACCATGTTTTCATTTTTATTATAAATCTTAAATATATATTACAAAAAAGACATTAATTTAACAGACAAAGTAAGTGTGTGAAACATCTGGGCAAGCAAGTCACCTTTTTGTTCATGTAACTTGAATGGGACAAGGTGTAGTGGACATGTCAAAAGTTCCTTTTTTTTTTTGGTAGAGACTATACAAAAATGAAGGGCAAACATGGGTATGGGCTGTTTCTGAAGATCGGTAGTAGAACAAACACATTCAGCTCTACTTTTATTTTTCTCCAGTAGAACTGCTTTATCAACAACCTTTTTTACTAATACAGTAAAAATAACCACTATTACTTAATTCTCTAGGTTTGATATGAAATGTGCATTACACAGTGTATCTGTAAAAGGCTTTTTATTAAGTCATTATGGTATGTGGAATGCATAAAAAGCAATAAATTATGTGCCAAATTTTTCTTTGCATTTAAAAATTTGAAGCTTAAGATACTCAAAACATACCATGTTTGCATTTTCTAATAGGCATATGCTTCAGTGAGTGTAATTAATTCACATGTAACTTTTGACATTTTCACTCTCTGCAAAGTAAAGAATGAGGATGATGCTGCTTGTTGCATATAATGTATAGAAATGTACATTTCAGAAGAGAGATAGCAAAACACACATTTCGTATCAACATATTTACAGAGGACATTCAGATTTTACAAGATGGAAAGATCTGTTCCCCAAGACTGTCCTACATAGAAGTGATTCATGATACATCTCCTCCCCTTAAATTTAGGACAATAAAAACTTTAATGCACACACAAGTAAATACTGATGAGAAAACTTATTTCTCTCTCTCTCTCATAACACTAAACATTAAAAAATACTAAGCTTTACAATCTAGGAGAAACAGATTGCTTATGCTTCTTGAAGTCAAAACCATTTTTTCCTCCAATTTAACAGGAGGGAGTTTATTGATTCTTATCTACAGTTGGTTTTGAGACTTTTTTTTTTAGTTAACAAATTGCTCCCAATTTTAGTACTTTGAAGAGTTTAGCTTAAATATTGTCTATCCTTTGGCTTTGTTCCAACATCCCAGAACATCTGTTTCACTGCACAATCTGTTTGTGTTGTATTCTCTCTTTTCACCTAGAAGTAAAGCTCTCTAGCTGACTTATTATTATTACTATTAAATCAACCTGATCTCTGACTCGAGTAGTTCCGAAGGATTAGAAGTAGAGGTCATACATGTGCAAAGTGATCACTATGTACTGAAGTGGTATGATTAAATAAAAGCCTGGGAGAGTGTAGATGCTTTTGCACAGGAACAGTTTTCTCTTGATCTGGTCTGCACACTGGGAGCTGGACTTAAACATGACAGATGTGTGGGTGACTATGATAAAACCATTATCGTTTTTTTTCTTCTGCTAGCTCTGCTCCAGCTTGTAGCTTTCTTAGCAGCTCTTTCAAAGGTTTCTATGTTATTTGCAGGATTAAGTGTGGGTTTATGTTCGATAAAGGGATTTAAAATGAATCCTATCTGCTCCCTCTGCACTAATGGATATATACACATACTTATTTACTGGAAAACATTTCCATCATAGCAGTATGAAAAAAATGCATAAAAGACACAGGTATGCCATATATACCCTGCTCCATTGAAAAAAATGTCAAAAAGTTTTACAAACAAAGCATGTAGACAATATTATATTTTTAATTATCATACCAGTCCAGGAAAAGCAAGGAAAATGAACACATCACAAGGAAGAATAGGATCCATACTCTAAATCCAGCATTGTTTTTGATGGCCTGTGAGGAAAAGGTTATCGCCATTATCATCACCAGTAAACATACAGTAGAATTTCAACAGTGGCAACCCAGGATGACTGTTCGTGGCTTCACTCCTCCCTCCCACAAGAGAGAACAAAACTAGCCAACCTTACTTTTATTCACTTGAAATTAATGGCTACACCTCTTTAGATTTGTCACACTTCAATTTCTCTCAAAATCTTAAAATTGGTCATTAAAAAAAACCAAAACCAACACACACAACAAAAAAATCCCAAGATCCCACACAATGGAAATACACTTAAAACATGAAGAACTACATCAAAACATACATGCATAAAGGTTAGTTTTAAGTTCCAAAAGTAAAATTCTGTGATTAGAAATAATCAGGCCTTCATCATTCTAATAAACATCTTCTGACTACAAAAAAAAAAAAAACAAAAACAAAAAAAACCCCAAAACCTGACAGCTAGTTTTGGAAGTTGCTTTAGCACTGTCATTCACTTATTTCAGTCTCAGAGCAAGTAGGGCAAGGAACAAGAATAGGAAGTATTTTTCTTTGATTCTCCTTCCCAAAACTGAGACTGGCATATAGCAGGGGACCTGTTTTTCTCTCTCATTTTTCAGATTTACACGTGGAATAGACTTTTTAATGCAATACAAACATTAATGTGAGTGACAAAGTTTTGTATTTGTCACCTTTCTCTACTGTTTCTCAGCGTAGTTTAGGAAACTTAGTTTTACCTACAAATGTGAAAATTGTGGCAAAAATAACATCAGTTCATGCATGTTTGATGCACATTTCAGAAGAGCTGAGCAGAAGGTAACTCAGGGGTGAGCTACATACTCTGTATGCTTTCAGGAGGGAGAAAAAAAAAAAAAAGAACTGAGCCATTTACTCAGTAGCCTAATTTAGGAACTCTCTTTTTATTGAAATCTCAGGTCCTGAAAGAAAACATCATTTCATTCTAATTAGTAAGACAATGGGATAGATTTGTTTACTAGGAGCATGCAAGATGCATTCAGTATGGTAAAGAGAGTCTTCTGCTAACACTCAGCATTTAACTCTAGTTCCAACAATTTCAGCACTGTCTTTCATTCATAGTCTACAATTTCTCCCCCTCTTCATTTTTTTTTAAACAAACTTCACAGGTGCTTAAATGCATGCCAGGTGACATTCATGTTTAAAACACAGGTGAGGCCAAGTAGATTTCTGCAGACCTGTATAGCTATTCAAATCATGGTTAGTGAGACAAGCAACACAAACTATTAAGAACCTCCACTAACTTGTACAATTTTTCCAAAATCATGTCCCGACACCCCAGCACACACTGCACCTGTACTCTGGGTGAGCTCACATGTGCTGTTTAAAGCAACACCTGGGCAAAACTGAAAGTTAAGAGAAACAAGTGAGTTTAAAACACAACTTAGAAGCGTTACCTCTCGTATGTCTTCGTTGCCTTCTTTGATATTCTCTGTTGCACCCACAACTAATTGATGGATGTTGTCAATATCAGTTTCCTGTTAAAAAAAAAAAATAATTGAGAAACAGTGATGTATGTTAGGAAAAAACACTTCCAAGGACTTTGGGAACAAGCAGAACTCAGAAATAAAATCTGGTATTACTAACATCTTAGTTTCAATGATGCAAAGGTACGGAGACAATTAAGTTGTAATTTATCTGTGATTTTATGAGCCTGAACGGAGACCACCAAGATCAATAGGGAGTCTCCCAGTTATCTAGAATCAAATCTAACCTAATTTTTGCCAACTCTTTTGGAAGAGGTGCCACCATTTCCAGAAAAGATGCTATTAAGTGACATATTTAACAGGACACTAATTCTGAGGCAGAGGGATCATTCTAACACACATGTTGCATTTTCCATTCCCAGTACATACTGTTAAGTAACAACAGTAAATATCTTGATTTCACATCTGAAAAAAAAAAAAATTTTCCTTCACATTTGCGTCAAAGATTCATTAATCTTATGTTTACATCTTGCGCGCAACCAAGACCAAAATACCCCCAAGAAAATCTTCCAACTGTATTTGCTGCTCTAGTATTAAATAATACTAACCTGTTGCAAGACTTTTTCAGTGAATATCTCTTGTAATCTGGAGATTTCCACCACTTTTCCTTCAATTTGTCTTGGCAAAGAACAGAAATACTCCATTAGAAACTAGTGCAAACATTTCTTGCTCCTGCAGATTCAGATTCTCCAACCCGGTAAGCGGGCTATTCAAAAGGCACGGCTATTTTGTTAGCCGCCTGTTACGCAGCAATAGCCTGTGATTGGTGCTCTGACAGTTCATGGTTGGAAGACAACCGGCCCGCAGTGAAGCTCTGGGAAAGGCACCACCCAGAAATTTGCAGATACCAGCCTTCACTTGCAAGGGTTTCAGCTATCTTCCTTCTTACACCTAATGTAACAAAATCTATGGTGGACCCTAAGTAGTTCATTTTGACATTTTATATGCTACTATGAAGTGCAGAATTCACCTTGCCTAGTACTAATAATCCAAAAGTAAAGCTCTCACTTGAGTTAGCCATTCCAGTTTTCTGCACAGCGAGTGGAGAGCAAGCGGCACCGCTGCTCTGCCGTGAAGAGAGGTCTCTGCATGGGGGTCAGTGATTGCACCTCCCCTCCTGCTGTCTGTATATGCAGCAGACAACGTCATAGGAATGGAAAACTAATCTTTTAAACTTAGATAAGTGAGACAGAACATAAACGGTCCAAATTTAACCAGTACTATTTTGGATAGTCCGTGTGTCACTCAGAACCATTCTTTACACTGTGGGACAGCACAATGTGTAAACTCATACAGTTTGTTTCCTGGGCACTCCTATTTCATCCCTCCTTCTACCACACCACTACAATTCAGGCAGCCAGGTGTCCTGCAGCAGATGTACTGTGTGTGGGTTCTGGGACTGGTGTGCTCACAGAAAACTGTACCTGACTTCATCAAAGAGGTTATTCATTTCACCCACAAGTCTCTGGTTCTCTTGTTCAAACTGGAAGAAGGGAAGAAGGAAATGACACACATGAGTTCACATGCTTGGATTCAGAGAACTTTCTTCAACCCCCACCCCTGATCAACCAACTTCTACCCTTCCTTGCAATATATTTACGGTATGTCTCAACTAAAAAGATCTTCCAAGAATTACTAATACTGGCCTAAATAAACAATATGAATCCGCTTATTTGTAACCAGTCATTGTAACACTCGTCATTCTCTTCCCATTAATGAAACAAACCCCAAAATAACTTGAAGATTTTGCTCAAGTTACTTTGCAGTAAGGAAAAATATAGTGGATTAAACCTGTCCTTTTTATTATTTTAGAAATTTGAGTGGGGAAGGCTTTCATGCTTGTGAAAGCATGTGATTCTCTTCATGAGATCTTTGCAATGTCCTTCACATTATTCATGTACTGCCCATGGCATGAAGTTAAGAGCTTTTAGATTTTGCTACAATAGGAAATATTTTGACATCTAGTACTTCATGCTTTACAAATGCATTGGCTTTAGTTATTCCAGCAGACCTCTTCTATTTAAAACTCATCAGTAGTCAATGAAACGTTTAAATATACTTTCAGCACTACATTTTTCAAATACAAGCATATATAGAAGACTTCATACAGGAAAATGAGCTTTGACTTTTCAGATGTACTTGACTGTCAGATCATTTGGGATTCATTACAGGACAAGTGATCATGCAGCAAGTATAATGACACTATTTGCTGACACAAAAACTGCACAGCCAAAACACAGCTGAGAAAGGTATCCCATGTTGTAGTGGAACTGGTTGGAAACAGCATCGTTAAGGACTGTGTTTTAGAAAGAACCCTTTAGGATGTGCTGAGCTGGGATTTTCAAGGTGCCTGAATACTCGAGCTTGACCCTGCAGTCTGGCAGCCAGCTACAGCTGGTTAAAAGCCCGAGGGGGGCCTGCAGCTCTCCGCCCCACAGCCACTGGGCTCCGGGCAGTACGTTCACGCTCTCGGGTTGCTCCGTGGCCTGCCCCAGCCCCAGCCAAAAGGCTCCTGCCGTCAGGGACAGCAGAGCACCCTGTATTGGAAGGGTCACAAGTCCCACTCTGGCAGAAGGAAGGGAAGCGTATTCAGGGTATTCTGCCAATTAATTCTACACGGCCAAAGCCCCAGTAACAGCTGGACCTTTGTGGTATGGAGACAGATGACTGACTAGATCTTTGCACTTTTCTCACAACGCTGGAAAAGACCTGGTCTACGCGGTTGTACAGAAATTCATTTCGCTGAAAACAGTACCTGCTGCACACCTCTGACGAACCCGAGTGATACATGCAGCAGTGCAAATACCAGAAAACAGGATTCAGAATGCAAGGAATTCGACACGGGAGCTGTGCAAGACAGCAAGGCCTGTTCTAGTTCAGTTAATCTCCTTATTTTGAATGAGCCTTCATAACACACTGGGATTTTGGCATAATTCAATCACATTACAATTTCATTAGCAGTAAAAGCACAGCAGTCCCCTCAGTCACCTTGCAAGGTCTCGTTATCCTTTTTAAGACAGAGCAGTGTGTTAAAGATGAAAATGCCAACAGAGCAGCACTGCTCACAAGTCAGACTTGGTTTTCAGTTGGTACAATAGGAACTGCTCACTATCTGAGCATACACCCAAAGCTTAAGCTTGCAAGAAAAGGAGGTGTTGCCCAGAGAAGATAGTAAGTATTTGGAAACAACTATCATCTTGTGCAAAAAGCAAAAGAAGGAAGGAGGGGGCAAAAAGACTGAATCACAGGGAATTACTATGACACCGAGGGTCATGTTACCTCAGTGAAAGGCAAATGGGCATTTTGCTTTTAGAGCAGTGCTACTGAAATAGCTGAAAATGAAGCACTTAGTATTTCAAAGTAGTTTAAACAACGACGCAGTTTGTCATTAAAATGCAACATGAAAACTAGGGGCTATAATATGACATACAGTTCATCTGACACATAGCTTCTTTCACAGAGCCAGTCTGTAATAATTTAACATTATTATACTGCTCTGTTTGGTGACCATCTTTGGCTCACCACTGTGACCCCCACCCTGCCCCAGTCATGCCACCAGCATCTCTATCCCTAAGATCTTTATACAGCTTGTGCAACTCCTCGTGCGCATTACTTCATATGCTGATGTATGCATCCCTTGAAATGATACAGAATGTTCAAGCTGAAACTTCTGCCCTATCAAGTACTTTTATAATACTAACACAGAGAAGAAATAAAGTGTGTGGACTACTCAGGGTGAAGTGAAAAAGATCTAGTGCAGCCACTAAGGAATTTGTCCTTCTTCTCTCTCTCCCCGCATATGCAGTCAAGCAAGTGCTGCTTGCTGCTCATCTGGTTTCACGGTATGACATTTTAGCTCACTAACCATTTTTTCCTTGTGCGTTTTCTGGTAGATTAGTAAACTGAATCCTACCACAGGACCAGATGATAGGGCTGGCTTAAGGGAGCGTGGGTAGCAGGAGCTGAGCAAGACTTCTGCACTGCCACAGACCCAACAGAAAAGCAAGAAAATAAGAAGAGGCAAGCTACCTTTCATACCCTTCACCTTCATTCCCTCCTTCTCATACCCCACACCATCACCACTGTCCCCCACACTTTGTGCTGTAACATTTTTCATCCTGCTTCAGGCCCATCAGGACACTTGGAAAAACAGTACCTGACTTTCTGCCAACAGCAAATTAAACGTCAACCTGCATGACTTAGGGGGAAAGGTTACAAATTTCTGATTTTTAACGCAGTACATTTAATTTCACAGAAGTGAGTGTGAAATGACAGGTGTGTTTAAAGAAGGGTAACGGTGAATCTCATAGAAAAAGGTTTAGTCTTCTGACATAGGCAATTTATGTCATGAAAAATAATGAAAAATGATTTTTTATTTCTTTTAAAATACAAATTTCTTTTTGTGTTAGAGGTTCACTGTCTGTGTGATTGCTAAGAACAGCTTTCTCTCCTTGGTTAAAGGACTCCAGAGGGTCCAAGATCACAGATGAGGAGGAAGGCTGTCAGGCACTGTCACCTTCACTGTGGGGTGGAGGCCTTGGGAAAGGAGCCCAGCCCCATGGGTTCAGGGGAAACAGAGAGGAACATACTGCACAGCTCCCTGAAGTCCCACTGATTTCCACCCTAAAGATCCAGTGGTTTTGTTAAATAAAAAAGTATCAGTGTTGCAATACATTCAAGTGCCATTGTCACCGTTGTCTGTAGTGTCTCCTACAGAGCAGAGCATTTGTTAAAATATAATTGACTAATACAGTTATATTTACTTTACAGTGGCAGATTGTTAAAGGTGTTTCATCACTGCACTTGTGCATTCACACCACTGTATGTCTCTGGTTTTAGTAGAGTCACCTCAGAACAAAGCCAAGGAACAGAGCAATGAAATAGAGCCATGAGATATAGCACCGAGTTGACTGGTTGGTCCTTAAGTGACTAAATGGGGCCAGCAAACTGTAATTGTTTTTCCAACTTCTGTAAGGATAAGTATTTCTGCACAAATATTCAACATCAAAAATTCCCTATTTTGCTGCCTTAGTAAAAATGAGATGATAACTAATTTAGAAGGCAAATTTTCAATAAAGAAACAGTGAATGATTTTAATCCTTTACAAATAGCACAAATCCACTTGAGAAAGTATTCTTTCAAAAGTCCCTTTGATATTTAAAACCCTCCACTGGCACAGATTGCCTTTTAAACTGCTAAATTATTTTTGCAATTTGAAATCATGGCTGATGGACCGCTTGGCACAGACAGCGGTAAGATATGCTAAAACAGTCAATTGAACAAAAGGTTAGAGCGCAGAACACATCATATGCCAGTGTGTCACAAAGGGATTTACATGAGGGGAACATAAACCAAATGCTAGCTATCAGCATAGCTCAATGATTTATGGCTTATTAAAGTAGCTTCTTTTATGACAGTGAAATATTCTGTTACCAAAGTATGGCATAAAGTGACAAACTGCCTAAGGTATGTCTAAAGATCTAATGCATAAGAAGAAATGATCAGTTCTTTTTTGTTATCCCATGAGAGAAGTCATTATATGTACTATACCTGAATTTAAGACAAAACCAACTGAAAAAAAAAAAAAAGATACAGTCAAGGAAGAAAAAGGTATTTTCACAATTCAAACAGCAGAGCCCGATTTTTTCCCACTCAATGCAACCACAAGACATCTGCTCACAATAACTATAAAACCCATTAATATACCTGTACTCAGGGTTATAAACTGAAATTTATTGTGCAAATCATACAATAGCCTGCAACCATTTTGAACAATGTAAAGCTCTCTCCTGTGGGTAAAATACTGATAGAAATTGCTGCTGTAGCAATATGATAGGGCTTTAATTCATTATTTTACCCCCAGGAAGGATCATGGAACCATGATTGAGAATTGTTAAGTATGATTTGACACAACACATTCCAATTTAAAACCAACACAGCAGTTTCTACACTGTAACCTACCCTCTTCTGAGAACTGGTGGATTTTCTGAGTAACTTAAATGCAGCTGGTCTACTCTTCACAAGTCAAATTTTAAAAAAGTAGAAATTAACTTCTCTGTAACAGCAAACAATGCAGAGGAGAAATAATTAACTGTCCTTTGAGTGAATAAATTAACTAAAGGGTGAGGGTTTGTTTGTAAAGATGCTTTGATTCCTGCGTTAAAAGCACAATGAAGTCATTAAATATTGCTAAGTTAGTATGAAGGATTTATGCGAGCAATGAAAAAAGGAATGCACATTCAAATACTCAAATTATTTGCTAGTTACACCTATATTTGCACCTTGAACCCAAATTTACCTGAAGATTAGAATAACGGATCCAGTGACTTTAAAGTCCATTAAGAGTACAATTATATAATATCCAACTTTTACTAATAAAGGCCAACTCTTAGCTATAAATTGCCTCAAAAATACACTGAAAGAGCAGTTTTGCTGTGGAATAGTCACCACATACATCCCTAGCCTTTGTAAAGTATTTAATTATAGTGTTCAGAAAAAAAACCCCCAAACCCTAAAAAAAGAAGAAAAAAAATCACGCTAGGTCCACAGAACAGACCGATGGCTTCCTCAGCTCTGAGCATCAACGTGTTAGTGGCAACATTTACATTTGAAACTCTACTGTGCACATATATGTATTACACAAATATACAACTCTGTTTACAGTTTGACAACTCCAATAATATGCAATCCAATCCAACAGTAAAAAAATTACCTGACAAGAAATGACCCTCATTGGGGGGCATTAACTATAACTAGAAACAATCAGCTCGCTTTGGCAACTTGGTGGAGAAAGAAAAAAAATGTCTGTATTAACACTGCCGTGAATGCTGACTCACTTTTCTTTTAAATCATAATGAATGTAGACTCCTTCCAAGGCATAACGTGGGAGTAACTGACGCTTGTTCATTTTTAGGAGAAGTAGAAAGTAAGCCTGTATTTCTTCACAACAGTGCCAGAAGCATAGACTCATCGTGTGAGACAGACAGCCCTGACTGCTGGTGGTCATACTGTCAGCCTGCAGTGAGCTACAACAGGGGAGAACAGCTCTGGGTCAGATTGGAGCCACAGCAAGATTCAACAGGAGATTCAGACATCCACCTTAGAACCAGATTTCTGCAAAACTCAGAATAAATTATAAGCAGAGAGGAGGCTATTCTAGCGGTAACTTCCCTTTGTATGCTTTTTTCAAATCTGGTTTCCTAGTGTCAGTACTAAAACACAAGTACTGAGAGCACATAAAAATAAATTTTAAATGTGAATTCACACATGGAAATTTAAGAACAAACTATGGCACAAGAGCAGTAATAATACTTCAGTGGATTAATATATATAGGACTACATGTTATTTTTATTTTGGTAGCATTTTGATCTTCTGCTTCTCTAAACAGACTAGTACATTTGTGTCTCTCTTCCCACGGAGCAGACTGATCTAAGCTGACATCTAAAGTTTCCAGCAGAAGTAATTTTTCTAAGCTTAATCATGGCACTGACATCAAGGCACTGTTATATAGTATAAATTTTCTTGCAAGCTATAGGCAGAACTGTGTAGGCTAAGAATAAGGACATATTATAGTCTGTCTGAGCTAAAAGTTCATTTAATTTGGAACATCGGTGTTATTTTTATACCCTTTTTCACAGGAAGTGCAACTCCTGAAAGCACAACAGAAGTAAATCAGTGCAAAACAACCAGTAAAAGTTTTTAAAATATATAATAATAAAAAAAGCATAGCACAGGAGAGCTCTGAATGGGTAAAGAATAATAATGGATTTTTAAAAAGTGCCTGTTGGTTCTACCCTAGGAAGAGCTGTCTGAATGCCTAATATGAAGCGGTTTAGGATTGGCAATTTATGAGTCTAGAAATCCTTCAAAGCATTAAACTATGAACGTAATTTTTCTCTTACTTAAGCCTGGAATCACTCCCCCTCACAAGTCAATAAAGAGAACTTATTCCAGGGAAAAATTCAAATTATTGGCGGGCAAAAATCAGCATTTTAAGATGTTTATCTTTCTTCACTCGATAACAGAAACAGAACAAAACTCACAGACTTCAGCAACTCATCTAAGTCGTGAGGTATCTGGGGCCTTACTCTAAAAAGTGTAAAAGGATTTCATGAAAAAGGAATGTATTTATTCCCAAAGTACCATGGCACGGGATGTAATGTGTAAAACTTAATTAACAGTGTGAGGCCTACAAAAAGCAATCCAACATTTAGTAGTCAGTTACTAGTAAACGCTGTCAGAGCCATCACCTCTGATGCTTGTTCCCTCCTGATCCTCTGGAAGATTACAGCAAGGGGGCTAATAATATTGTGCCTAAACACAGAAGAATGAAAATATGTAAAGAATTCTCTTTAAAAAGAAAGCAGGAGTAAGCCTTTAGATTTCAGACTGGCACTCAAGGACAACATGAGAGCATCAAGAGCAGCCTCTGAAGAACCTTTTCTCTTTGACAAACCATGCCATAATTATGTGCAACTTACTCATCGCTGGCGGGAAGAGTGATGCATATTGTGTTTGGGAAGATCTCTAATCGCTGCCAAGGAAGCTTCACATATTCATACTGCAGGAGCCCTTTGCCTTAGTAAAGTTCATCATTTTGAAAATTGCACATCTACTGGCTAGTTATAAATCAGTTTTTCCTTCTTTATATAAAATAAGGCAATGGGTGCTAATGTGGAGAGATTTTCTAAGAATTTTGAGCCATGTCCAAAACAATAAATTTTAGGAATATCAAAAAGTCTAACATACAGGTTGTCAGCAATCATGCCTACGTCAGAAATTTTGTAGTATATCAGTTCAACTGTAAGCAGAATTGGATCAAACAATACATAAACGTGCTGATAATGGGGAAATGAACAAAAGGTAAAATTCATGAGATTCTGTTGCAACAGCAAGCTTGTAGCTATTTCTTCTAGTAAACCAATCTGATTTTGATAATCCAAAAAAATAAAAAGTAATAAAATGAAGTATAACTTCATAGTTATACTTAAATAGTATAACTATTTAAGGTGTGTTCTAGAAATAGTCCAAGCAAAAAATGGCGAACACTTTATTCTTTCAGAAGTTTCATAATGCGTCTTCTGATGTTGACTTGACTTCTATTGTTTCTTGACTAAAAAAGGAACTCATAATTGTAATTTTAAAAACAATTCTAATTTCAATCATTGATAATTTCATGCCTCTATGTATGTATTTTGAAGCACTTTTAAATATTAGCTGCTACCAGAAGAACCAGGAAGCCATACACAAAAGGTGTATCTTGTTATGGCATTATTCTGCATAAAATGAAAGTTGAAAATGAGTTCGGGTGAATCTGTACTTTAACACATATGAATACAGCAGAAAATATAATGAAATGGACAATAAGACACAATATATACTTACCATCTGTATTTCTTCAGGTGACAACTCGTCTTCACCTTTGCCGTCCCCCCATAATCCAAGGTTACTTTGGGCATCAGGCAGATTCCTGTCTGTAAAAGAACCACCAAACACTTGAGACAATGCAGGACACTGAATAGTAGAGCGAAAATCATTCTTCATCCATTTCAGAATGCTGATGAAATTGTTATATCTCATTATCATTAACTGAGATTCACCCTATATTTACAGCACAAAATTACACCAATAACATTTAACTTCTAAACTGGAACAAAAGTCTACGCATGAGTTTAATTTTGTGAACTACGAGGAGCTGCACTAATATATTGACAGTGAAGGATGTAAAACAACTCGCAATGCACTAAGACTTGTTAGGGCACAAAATACTGTAGCATTTGTTTTTTAACAGAAGATAACACAGAGTTTTCAAAATAACAGTCTATATGCAAAGCTATTATCTTCCAATGAGACTTGACAGAACTACCAGCTCCTCATTCCAAAGACTAAAAACAGAATCTCAAAGACATTTTGAGCAAAGTTCACAGGACGAGCTCAATTTCCTCACGCTGTTGTTCAAACTGCGTATTACAGTGCAAATCCTACAGCGCACTGTGCAAGGCGTCTTCCTGCATACAACAGGAATCAGATCTGATCCCACAAACTAACCCTTACACATCATGGCTGCTTCATTGATTTCAATAGCACTTCCCCTTTGATTAAAGCTAATCTGCATAAATCTTAGCAGGAGTTGGGCATAAAAGATCTTAAATGGCTATTTCTGGGATATTTCCTTCTGGAAGATTTATTTTTATGCTTAATTATATACTTCTGATTATAGACACAGAAGTTAGCATGGGAAAGAAAAGAAACTAAAGAAAAGAAACAGGAACCTACTGTTTCTGAAGCTGTTCTAGCATCAGTGTTTAAAATCCCAATGATAAGACTGCACTCTTGAGAGGTCCTCTCTTTTCCCTACTGGCTGTGGCATTTTTACAAAACCCAAAAGAGAGATTTGCACCACCCCATAAACGGATCAAAGCTGAACCTGCTTTGACTTACCAGATGCAGGCTGCAAATTAAAATACAGAAAGTTTTTACTTTTTCATAGATTTCAGACTTCCTATTTAACCCAGTCATTTTTTAAAAGGCATTTATAAGTATTTTCATTTGTTTTGTTAAAACCTTCTAAACCTAATTTTTTTCAAATGCATAAGCAGCGCGGATGCACCATCATTCAGATACTGACTCGGGAAGCCTCTGAAAGGAGTAGTCCTATTTATAAACAAATATATGAAAAGGATTATAAGGAGAAATTTTCACTTTTATCCTTCACTATAATATTTGTGAAAACTATTGAAAAATAAGTATTATAAAAGAGCATTGCTGTCTATGTCTCCTTTATAAATGTTATTTTGCTTGACAACATAAAAACAATGACAATGTTATAAATGAGGGATGTGGATAAGGAATATAGTAAATAAAAAAAACAACAACAACAAACACAAAACCCAAACCACAACCAAAAATAGATCTGTTCTTTCTTACAAGTAATAACAAATAAAAACAAGAATATCTTTTAAAATTGTTTAGAAAGGATTCATCTCTATGTTTTCCATGGGGTATCTTCAGTATTTCAAGTCTATTTCACAGAAACACAAAACTTACTTGTTTAGGTAATCAATGTATTTACATTATATCAAAATTATAATGAAGTATTTACTGGATTCAAAGAAAAGAAGATAATTAGTTTATGGACCGAAGAAAAAAAAAAAAGGGATATATTCCTATTTTATCCCAGAGGAACCAATTACTTTCAGGCACTGTCAGCACTGTTAAAAAACCAGCACCTGTATCCAATGTGATTGCTAATAAGCAAATACACTTATGGTAAGAGGTAAGCAAGAAACATGTATCTCCCCAGGGTTCCTCCTGTCACTGTGGTACATTTCTGGCTACTGGGAAAGTTGTTCTGCAGCTTTCATGGACCTGACATTAATGCTTTTCTACAATTCACCCAGCAAAAGCCAAACTACACTTCTTTTGCAGAAAGAGAAGTAGTTAACCCATGACGGAGATACAAAGTAATGATCAAATGCTGTGAACCCTTTTCCATGCTGAAAGGAGACAGCTGCTAGGCTTGTCGACCAGTTCAAAAGCTACTCATTATTTACATTTATTTCCATAAACTAAATGCCAATTTGTAATATGCAGATAAATACTGTCAGCATATAAAAGCAGTCTCCAGAGAGACTATTTTCCTACCATGAGGCACGTCCAGTATAATTCTAATATAAACAGGTGCTTTGCCTCAAAACAAATGTAATCACATTTTGCTTTGGTTTCTGCCAAAAAAAAAAAAGACAAAACCCAAGTTGTGCTTCAGCACGCCAAGCAGGACATTCAGCTGTTCATCATAATGTTCAATTTAAGAACAGGACCACAAGCTGCTCTTGGAAGAACTATCTTTACAGCTGAGATATTTAATGCAAGGGAGCCAGGCATGCTGATGATGGCTAATTCATAAATACCAATGATGACCATTCTCTAAACCACCAACATCCTGAGGATGAAATAGTTTCTTTCTAAATGCAGTTAATTTCTCCAGTTTCTTAAAAATCTGAAAAGTTACTTGAAAAAAAAAAAAAACAAAACCAACAAAAAACCCAAAGGCTATAAGATTTAAACTGAGCTTCTTGTTTCCTAGTCATCTTGTTCACGCTATTTCCATGCTTTGACAACCACCTACCAGAAAAGTCTCAAGGCTGACTTCTATAAGCAGCAGCAACTAAGACTTACTCTTATGTGAGGAATCACAGGCTGTGTGCATTTACAAACTGCTTCAGACAGATTTATTTTGATACACAAGTTTCATAGTTTTCTCAAAGACTAGTCAGCAATCCCTTGTAAGTATGGCATCAGCATCACTTACGTGACAGGAACCCTACTTTCTTGAAAAAAATTAAAGCATAAACTAATAAAAGTGAAAACTGGAGTAATCAAAATGAATGTGCAATAAACAAAGCTTCACTTCTGTTTACTGCACTGGTTTGCTGTGTCCAAGGCAAAGAAAAGCGTTTTCCACAGTGTAGCACAGATTTTTGCAGCTAAAAATTGTAATGACACTATTATGTGGTGGGAGTGCACATTTTCAGAGATTGCGGAGACATTCAGTAACAAGGAAAGAGCACAGGTCAATGAAGATGCTACTACGCTGCTGCTTCTCTGCTGGCACTAGCTCACAGCTGCAAAACACTGATAACGTGTTAAGGTGAAACTCATCTATGTGCCTATGTGCTGCATCACTTAAGACATACTATAAAAACATAGTAAGCACTAGAAACGACACATAATCAAAGCCTTTACTTCTTACAATAAATTCAGTGTTGGGGGCGGGGGGAAGCATACTGATAGGGCCTGCAGAAGTACAAACTGGTTAGGAAGATAAGCAACGCCCTATCAGAAAATGAAACCGTTCACACACTGTCAGGTAATTCAGTATTAGTCTTCATCCAGAAATGGAGCATCCACTTCATGTGAATCCACCCTTTGTATGGCCCTACAGCCACCAACCAGAGGAACTTTACTCTTTTAATAATCACCAAAGAAACAATAACTGATTATCAGAATAATGTGGCCATCCAGTGCATTTCTTCTATCTTGATGAAGTATTATCCTAAGGTAATGTCACCTTTCATAGTTTCTCTCTCAAAAAAAAAAAAAAAAAAAAATTAAAAAAAGTTCACACTGTAAATCACAGAGTGCCTTGGACTCCTGTAGACAGCACAAGCAGGAGAATTCAAGCCAGGGAAAACAACTCCAGAATCACAGAAATGAGACTTCTCTTTAGGTGTGAAACCTGAAATTATCTGCATAGTGGTGGTACTCTGAAAGGCACTCTGCAACAAAGTTCTGCCAGCATACACACCCCAGGACAGACCGAAACAGCTAAGAGAAGGGACTTACGTCCCCTGCCCTCAGAAGCAGGCCACCAAGGAATAAGAAGCAATGTTCACCAGTCCTGTCAAGAACAGCACCAGCTGAAATGACCCTGGGGTCAGAAATACTGCTTCAGACTTCTGCCTATCTCCTGCCCACTGAAAGATGAGATGTAATCCTTCTAGCAGGTAAACTCAATGCTGTGGAGAACATCCCCAAAACTACTGCATCTGGCCAGCCAGTAACCTCCCCTCTATGAGCATATTCTACCTTCAACTTCCTACTGTAGGAGTGTCCAACTCAAGGTCTCTGTACTTAAAAAACTAGAAAATGTTCCCAGAAAGTCATTGAGCTACTTTCCAATTCCTTGCCATCAGTGAAAGGAATGTGGAAAAATCAGACAGATCTCAAAATAAGTAGATGGATATTGATAAAAATAAATAAAAAGGAAAGAGTTCACATAGAGTTTATTGAGAGGATGAGGAATCCAGCAAGGCATAAGACTTTTTTAGCTGGTTGGAAAAAGCATGTCAAAAAGTTTAAGATTTTGCTTCCTCAGTCTCACAATGTGCTTCACAAAAGCCTGATCAACTCAGGGAAGATGAAAATAGAAAAGGTGCAAGTCACAGGAACAGGCCCTTGTAATGTAACAGACAGGCCTTGCCACAAAAGTGAAATGTAACTATGGTTTATTCTTACCTTTGCTTTCCTCAGCAAAAAGTTTTTCTTCAGAATCATCTAAAGGATTCTGTGAAGATTTTTCAGGGGAAAGAGGTGATTTGGACACAGTGCTCTGCTCAGGCTCAAGTCTGGACCTAGAAGCACAAGAGCCTATAATTTAACTGATATTACACAGTTGAATTTCTCTAAAATGAGAACAACCACAGATTATTAAATTTGACACTTAAACTCTTGCAAGCTTCATATTAAAGATTTCCCAGTCAAGATACAAAACGTAGTTAGCAACTTTCACTGAGATATTGTTACAAAAGCAAAGAAAGCACGAACAGTATTCCTGAACATAACACATTACATGTTCAGAGTTGAGGAGAATTTTGAAGGCTATAGCATAGAAATACAAGACATTTTATTAAACTTCCTTTCAAAAATCCAGTGTATTAAAATATATGTATTTTAAAAAAAGCAAACAAACGACATTTTAGTCATACTGAAAATTCTTTTTAGTAGCAATAGCCAACACCAACCACTACTTTATTTTTTTCAAGTAATAATTACAATTTTACTTTATATTGTTGATTACCATAAAGGAAAAGTAAGAAAATATGACAGAATTAGTTTTTCCCAAAACAAGTATTTTTATTTAACTAGCTTTAAAGAATAGTTTAATGATAATGAGTGTGATCCTTACTTTGTGTGCCAAAAGACATAACAGACCATTTAGAAGGAAAAGAAAAAACGTATGCAGTGGACAGATATATACTACATCTAAGTCCCTGCTATGTAATTTTAATACAAAGGCAATGCAACAAATGAGAAGCATGTTCATTGATTATATATTAAGTACTTGTCAAGCATGTTTCGCTGTGGCACCAAAAAAAGTTTAAAAGTGGTGGCAATATTTTTTCCAGTAAACTTCTGTGGTTTATTGTTGTCTACAATGAATTCTGTAACTGCTACATACTAGACAGTTAAATGCTTAGCAATTATGCTGTTAGAGAAGCTAAAGAACAAAAAACCAAAAAGCAATGGGCTGAATCACCTCCTATGCCACCTTCATCACTTCCTCCCCTCTCAAATATAATCAACAGTTAATCTCATTATGATCTGCAATCTTCCCCTGTTGCTTAACAGAAGGTGTTGTATTTTGTGTTCCTTTCCTTCTTTGTATTGTGTCTAAATTCTAACCCATAATTAGAAAATTCTGAGAAAAACAGAATATAATGCATTAGTCATCACTGAGTGACTATGTTATTTAAACAGGAAAAAACAGTAACAGGGAACTTTTCGTAGTTCTAAAACCCCTGCAAGTACTGGGCTTTTGGTAATTTTGCAAAAAAGAACTCTTTCTCTCATCTCCTCCCTCTCAAGTCCCAAACTTGCCTAATAATGAGGAAGAAAAGACTTATCTGGATGTCCTTGCAGTTCAAATAACTAGGTCTGATACTAATAAAACACCAATTCCCCAGATAATAAAAATATCAGCTTAATTTTAATAATTACATACATAATTCACAAGACACTCTAATGGAAAAGGAAGTTTAAAATTGAAATGAAATATAATTTTGAATACCAATAAACATAAAAACTGAAAATCACAACGAAGTACGTTTACAGAAAACGCTGCTTGTTTTTCTATTTCTCAGCTTTTCATTCTGGGGAACTAGTCCTATGTAATTGGCAGAAATTTTTAATCAAATAATGTAAGTTAATACATAAAGGCAACTTATGTAAGAAAATTATAACACTGAAGCAATTTATTGAAGAGCTTAGGAAGCTTATCAATATAAAAGAAGTATATTTTTACTGCAAACTTTTCAGTATTGTCTGATACGCTCCTGTTTTAAGTTGACTAAATTGCAGGAAAGAAGAACTGCACTAGGATTAATTTACTTTTAAAGAAATGTATTCCTTTATTGTTTGTTGTCCTTACTTTGAACAGTAGGTTAATGTATGAAGTTTTCAATTAAAAACGAACAAGATGCCTGGGATGCACTATTTAAAGAACGCCTAGTTCTTTTAAGCGATGAAACATGTTCTTATTATCACATAAAGTGCCTGCTGAAATCCTTGGGGAAATTACAAATCAACTAGTTGAAGGCATATGAAAAAAGAGAATTTTTCTTCAAGTCATCATAAAGATTGGTTTATGCCCTGTAATTTATTTAAATTCAATTTTAATTTAAATGACAATTTAGCCATTACATCATATCTGCAATGCATACAGACTCCACCTGGGCAACATCTGTTTTCTAGTTCTTACATCCATAAAAAGAGGCAATCTCCAGTATCCTCCAATATTACATAAAAGGACTGCATCTTCCTGATTATTTTTTAATGCCTTATTGCTCTTTATTTGTACTCTTAACTTCTGAAATAGCTCTTTCATTGCTCCATGTTTAGCATACATCAAATTGAGTTGTTTTCTCTGTGTAGTCATCTGAGAAATCTTGAACCTGGGGTTTCACATGGAAACAATAATATAAGAGTACCACAAACCGAAGAGGTGGTATTTGTTAGCCAATTCTATAACTGCAGGAACCATGCTATCTTTCTTTGAAGTTCTTTAGTGTGAAGAATACCAATAAGGTTATGTATTTTTACACATGAAAAATATCACACAGTTTGTTTCTGTATGTTTTTTCTGAACAGTTACAGGAGTTACAAAAATACCAATGCCTTACTTTTCTCTCATTACTTCTTACCAAATTTCACAACTGGTTTGGGGTACTTTGTTTACTGGGTTTTGGCTTGTACTACTATTTGTGTCTTAGGAGGATATATTTGAGTGAATCTAATTGTGCTTAATCATGCTGAATCACTCTGAATAAAATGTACTTACGGACTTCTGAAAACATCTCTCTAGTTTCAATGTAAATAGCTAATCGAGCCAAACACCAAACTGATAAAGCAGCATCAAGTCTTTGAAAAACACTCAAGAATTTATTTATCGATGTGTATGTTCTAGAATTTGTTATTTTTAAATTAAAATGTACATAATGGAACTTAAGGTTAGAATTCAAATAATGCAGACTGAGAAGACATGGAAAGCCTTTCAGGTATTAAATAAATTGCAAACCTGTTCATTCTCCCTGTCATTCTTACACCAGGGAGTGTGCAGAAAAAAATCTGAAAAAAGTATGTTTTTTGATACTTGACTAAAAAAAAAAAAAAAAAATCACAACAGACCAAAAAGCCAGCAAGCACATGATCTTTAACTTCTAGGCATTTTCACCTCTACATTAACAGCCTGAATGTATGCCATGACAGGAAGCAGAAACTCTTTTGTTTCAGTTAAGAAGTTACATTCAAGATTTTTATTTTAATCATGTTTCTACTTGCCATGAAGACCTGCCATCTCAAGTAGCATTTATTCACAACATAATCACTTGCTTCAGCAGAAAGATAGTGGCTTTAAAAAAAAAAAAAAAAAAAAAAAAAAGAGACGGGGAGAGAGAAGTGAACATCTCTTGTACCTAAACAGATGGTATCCTAAATGGCATCTTTGAGACATATTACCAATGTGCAAGATTTCATTCTGAATTATTTTATGCAGAATATTACTTAATGGGACACACAAAGATATTTTGTTGCATTTGTAGAAGTCCAACAGGTTTATTAACCCACATTTTACTGATTTGGTGCTTTAATCATTTACATAAGTGAGAAGTACAACACTATATTGGCACTCTGCCATTTACAGATTTAACTTCACATGCCAGAAGTGTAAGAGAGCCCTGGAATGTACCTGTTGACAGCAAAAGTTGCTCATCCAACTACAGATTTCCATTAAAACAATCTCCTTAGAATCTAAACATGAATAATAGTTTTGTTGAATGTCCTACAAATGAAAGGCACAGTTAAACTAAATTTTGACACTACTCACAGTCTCTTCTTATCTATCACTCGCTTAACTCGTATGGCTCTTTGTTCAGAATACAGCTTACACACTCCTGTTCAAGATAGCAGTAAACAAAATTTCAGGTTAGAAGAGCATTATTTCTCTCTTGGAAAATGCAATCATTCATTTTTAACCATTCAATAAATACTAAGTACTTTTTAAGTAATCTTCAATGAAGTCCAAGACAGCTGTTCTGTGCTCCTTTACCTGAGCAGACTGGACACCCTTGTGTGCTGAAATACATAAGAAAGATATAACACAATCTTTTAAATTTTTACTGAATTGCACGAAAGTTTGCGTTTTCAGTTGATATGCAAGTTATATTCAAGAGCCTATTAAGATTTTATATATTAGTATTTAAACACAGCTATATTTAAATATAGGTTCTGTAAAACAGCAAATAATTACAACAAAACAAGCTGAAAACAGCTAGTGTCTTACAATATTTGTTATTGATTTGTCATATATGCCACTGAGTCATATTATGTCAATTAAATTTCTAAACAAGAATAGATGTCACCAAGCTAAGCATAGCAAAACAGATCTAGAGATTTAACTTCCTTAAAATATTTAACTTCTTAACATTTTGAATTCTCCAGTGTATAGACTATGTGGAAATCTTTGGGATTTATTATGTCAAGCATACTTTTAATTCACATATATTAGTATTTCTTATTTTGATACTATGTTGTGCCCATGCATGACTGACTTTCAATGATTCTGAATAATGCTACATCTATGTTTAGATGGCATTTCAAAGCTGATGAAAATCTTTGGTATATTGGTAAAACACACACATACAGAAAGTCAACTTGAAAATGGCAAAACAGAAGTTCTCTCTAGAACTTTCATAAGATAGTGTTGTAAAGGCATGATTCCCCTACTCAAGTTGTCAAAAACGCTCTTACTTTACCAGGACTCTGTTAAAGTTATTTAATTATCTCAAACTTGGAAAGATTGTATTTGTAATACTTTACAGATGGACAAGTAAGACAGACACAACCATTGAATTTAGTGAGCTATGGTTCAGGCCTCTGTGCCACAGTGCTAAATTACTATTCGAGTGGTAAATATTTAAGACTATCTTTTTTACACTTGCTAATTAGTGTATTTGAACAAATAAATGAAATTCTATGCTCTAGTTTCTTCTTCCACTAACACTAAAGAAAATTAAGTACAGTACTAATCAGTCAATAGGATTACACAGATGCAAACAAAAAGGCAATGAGTCTTCACCAAATCTCTTTCCAAAAGCCTTTCAGATTCACCATCCAATATTCAGCATTATATTAACCTTTATCAATAACTAAGAAAAAACATTTAAGAGTTCCTCAGTTTACCTTCTGTTCTCAGCTGATGAATGGCATCGGCACACGTCCTCATAAATATCTGAGCATCTTGATCTATCTGATCACGCTCTGTATCTGTCATCCTCACATACTCAGACATAATATGGCTGAGAAACAAGACAAACTGTCACTTAAGAAATCCCCGACATAAAATCTACAAGTACACATCTTAGACCTTCTTCCCACTCACCATCTCCACAGAAGCTTTTCTGCAACACTGATTTTCATGAAAAAAGTAAAAAGTACAATAACTATCAGTGATAAAAATGCCACTGCTATAAAGTTGAGAGGTTTTTTTTAAATATTTTTTGACTAGTAAAAGATGTAGAAAAAGCAATATAGCCTATCATCTTGTACATAAATGAAATACTGAGCAGATAAGGAGAAAATGCAACTAGAAAAATATATCATTACCCTCAGTACTTACTCCATTGAAGCATATTTCAATTCTAAAACCAGGAAAACAAGTAAGACAAAGGAATAGCTCAAATGTTTAAAGTAGTACAAAAAATTGAAACTTATTTTACTTAAATGTATGTTTTCATTATCCTAAACACTGAGCTTCATTTTTAAAGTAGCTGTAACTATGAAATCTGTGAATTCAAACCAGACTAAATAATAATACTGGAAAATAATGCACATTTTTAATATCAAGTCGATTATAAGATTTATTAAAACCTGTTCCCATTGTTTATTTCTATTTTAGATAATACATTATGTATTTAATATTTTCTAATAGGATTAATATATCTTTTTGTTACTAAATTAATAAAAATGGAGGCCTGTCAGTAAAATATTAACACACTGTAGATAACCACCAGAAAAGCATACTGTATAAAGGTATTTAACAGTGTTTCCACAGCCATAGATGACAGGATAATAAAACTTTGCTACAGCAGCTTATCCTATGTTCATCCTGGGTTTCCTGATGATAATCATTACAGCCTATCATGTTTGCTTTTAAAAAAAGGAAAGAAAACCCAACTCATAACCTCATTTTAATTTAGATTTTAATATATGTGAAGATTTCCCCACTTGTTCAAGGTATGTATAATGCAACTATATTAATGCAGTAATACAAGGAAAAAGAAGGGATCTTCAGTTCCAAAAGCCAGCCTGATACCCTTAGAGAGATCTCACACACATCACTGCAATAACACCAAATATTCCCTGTGTCTGCTGTAATCCCTGCCACAGGAATGCCTACAACCAATTCACATCATCCCATCTCATCACCTCTCACCACATACAAACCCATCAGTTTCTTCCTGCATCTTCAATGTACCATCAGCACAGGTGTCTCAGATGTCCTCCACAAAGTTTTAAGCCTACTCTAAGGTCCCTGAGTATTACACCAAAATCTATTCTTTCTCATCCCATGTGACTGGTCGCACATGAAAAAAGCAGCACGTTTCATCTGGCTTGAAAGTCAGTTTCTGCTTACTGGCCAGCTAGTACACAAGCATGGATTAGCTAGTGAACAGTAAGGCAAACTAACTAGAAGTAATATTCTATCTTTTACTTGTTTCCAACACTGCCGTGTATTTGACATCTAAATATCAGGGCTTTTTTCCCCCCTCTGGTTAAAACTATTCTAGATGTTATAAAATTATTTTTTATAACTTATAGAAAACTTACAGAAATGCAGCCATATATACTGTTTCCATTTATATTTTACTAGCTGAACTGCTCTCCATTGGTCAGGACAGACAGGTTTCATAAATTTGTGGCAAAATCCCTATCACAGCTGTAATCAGTAGTCTTTTAAGCTGTAACTCTAATTTGCACTCTCTGAGAAAGCAGCTTCTGAATGATGAAAGATCAAGAGTGTGATGAGTCCTGCCCCTGAGGATGATGAAGCGGCAGAAAATAATGTGTGATGAACTGACCGTAAACCCCATCCCCGTCCCCCTGTGCCGCTGGGGGGTTGGTAGAGAATCCGGGAGTAAAGTTGTGCCTGGGAAGAAGGGAGGAGTGGAGGGAAGGTGTTTTGAGATTTTATTTCTCATTACCCTACTGTGGTTGATTTGTAATAAATTGAGTTAATTTTCCCCAAGCTGAGTCTGTTTTGCCTGTGACAGTAATTGGTGAGTGATCTCTCCTGTCCTTATCTCGACCCACAAGCCCTTTGTTATATTTTCTCTCCCCTGTCCAGCTGAGGAGGGGGGGAGTGATAGAACGGCTTTGGTGGGCACCTGGCGTCCAGCCAGGGTCAACCCACCACAAGAGATTATACTGAAAATCCATCTAATCACCATTCTCCACCCTTACTGTAAAAAGAACCATTCACTCAAAAAGAACAGGCCAAGGAAAAACAAAACCACAAAAAAACCTAAAAAAGAACAACTGAACAACAACAAGAAAATCCAGCTATGTCCTGTATGTCAGAGATACAAATACTTGCTCAGAAGTGCAGTGGCAGCATCATACCAATGGACTGATACATCACTAAATCAAGAAAGGTCAAACCATTTTTTTCAGAAGCAATCAGAAGAATTAGCCAAGACATGCACTGGCTAATGCATGCAGATAAAGAAGGGAGAAAGGGAGAAAAGAAATTCTTATAGATTTTTATCCTAATCAATAGGAGGAAGCTTCATGAGAAACTTGGGCTGGAAGGCAACTTCGGTTATTTGTGATTTTTAAGGTGGGTGAAGACTAAGATAAAGACAGTGGCCATCAAGTAGGCAGACTTCAACAGTCTAGAAAAATTAGGTTAAACTGCATAGAAAAGGGAAACCTAAAAAGGAAAAGAATTCAGATGAACTAGTAGTTTTCATATAGAAATTACATTATGATAATTTGCAATTCTGCCCTTGATGAACTGGAAGAATAGGCAGTGCAGTAAGACATCAACTTTGCTACTTTATGAGCTCTTCATTTAGCTCAAAACACAAAAAGCAGAATACAGAAAGTGCAAATTAGGTCTGATTGCTACTGACAAGTCTAAAGGAACACAGCATATAGGGACACAATCAGAAAAGGGTCAAGTGCAGGATGAGACACAACTGGCAAGGGATGCCAGTGACAAGAGACTGCTCTGCAAACATTACTAAGAGAAACACCTAAGAATATGGTGTTAGGTTGTTACTCAGTAGAGAAATAAAATTATACGCAGAGTATGAATAAATTCTAGATGTTTCTTGCTTTTTTTTGCATTAACTTTCATCACTAAGGTCATTTGTAAGCTGCAGTTACTATTCCCTTTAGCTTACTGCTTCTAAATCATCTGGGCCCAATTTAGTACCTCCATTATTTTTAAAAACAAAAAAGAAACCATAATTATTTGTTGATTTTTCATCAGTAATAACAAGTGTCAGATGATATATTAATAACAGGATGCTAAGTGAATGACTGTATGAGAAAGAGTGCTATGCAAACCAGGTCATGGCACAAGTGTACCTGAAGGTGCAGTGCCTCCTGGGATAACGCTGAAGGTAAACTTGATGAAGTATATATCCTTCCTATCTGTGTGCCAAAGGTATACTCTTGAAGGGAACTAACTGACTTCCAGAAAAGCCCAGGGTGTACGCACATCCATACAGTGTGCAGAAACAGGAGACCAGGCCCTGGAAAAAAAAAATAGGAAATGCATCAAATGACAGGATGTATCCTCACTGCCAAGAACTAGGGGAATAAGCAACTGCTAGGTTGATGAAAAGATGAAGCGTAGCAACTATCTTTAATAAATAGGGTTAAGGGGGGAAAAAAAAAAAAAAAGCAGAGGACTTATTGACCACTCAGCCTAGGAAAATACAGGAATAATCAAACAATTTTTAAGCACTTATGAAAGAATAAAAAGATAACCAGTAGCCAATATGAATCAAGAGTAAGTCATACACAGTGTAATTTACTTCTGGGATACAGTAACAGGTGTTATGGATGGATGAAAAACAATCATGGCTATATATCTTCTCTTTAGTGTGGCTTTTGTTACCATCTCACATGACATTCTCATAAGCTATCAGTGAATAAATGAGTTAGAAGAAACAAGCACCATATGGATGTGAAACTGTTTGAAAAGCTGAACTTGGAGTAGTTATATACCAAAAGAGGAGGACACACTGAGTTGTGTTCCACAGGGGTTTGTCCTGAATCTGACGCTATTTAATACTTTCATTAACAACTCAGACAGTAGAATGGAGTATACACTTATTAAATTTGCAGAGGCATAAAGCTAAGCAAATTAAAACTGTATCAAGAGAACAAGACTTCAATTCAAAACAATACTGCCAACTTGGAGACATGACATGAAGAATTCGAATAAGGTCAGAGGCTCTTTGTTGCAGCAGGAACAATTATCTGCACCCACAGAGAATGGGGAACAACTGATTAGGGAACAGTTCTTCAGAAAGTCATCTGGGATCATACTGGATCACAAACCTAACATAACAACAACACGTTGTTGCATAAAAAGTCATCATTATAATGGGATGCATAAATGCAGTATAATCCATTATGAATGAAAGGTAATCTTTCTGCTATCCTTAGCTTTGGGCAAGGCCTCAGCTGGAGTTTTGTTTCATTTCAGCACCTCATTGCAACACCTACTGGGACAGTGTCCAAAGGAGAAGAAAAAAGTATGATCAAAGGTTGAGAAGAACATGTATGAAAACCCAAATATACTGTAATTGTTGATTCTAGAAGAGACTGAGGAAAACCAAAATAAGTTAGTGTAAACAAACAAACAAAATTCTAGTAGCATGGATAAGGAAACAGGAAAAAGCAAAGGCAGGATATGGAATCTCTACTGAAAGAAATATTTAAGACCAAGCAAAACACAGTGGTAGAATGACCTAGTCATTCTCTTTTTGAATGTGTCAGCCATGCTCTTTCCAGCCTATCGTTTCTATGATCTATTTTGCTGGCAAAGCACAAGGAATCAGAGCTGATGGAGGCGTTACAGCAGCTTTTGGAATTAGTAACTCTTTCTGCTGGTGCATAAAATATTTTCTGCTTACTGATTCAATAAAGACACCAAATCAAGCAGAAAAACTTGATTTTCTTCCAACAATGTATTACAAAAGAGAGAGAAGCAATAAGCTGAAATAAACGAGTCCTAAAATATCAATATGTACTGTTTTAGCAGAGATATGCCCAACTTACCACCTGCAGATATTGCCTTACAAATATATACATAAACACTCTTACACACACACAAGTGTATAGGTATATGCCCATATGTACATGTATGTATAACCCTAGTTGTAAATACAGCAGACATTTTTAAACTTCTTCCCTTTGGGCATCCAGTATGTTTTAAATTATTTTATTTCTTATTTAACTATTAAATTTAAACATTATTTATTACAATTTGTGCATTTTAATTTACTGCCTTTTGCATCCACATGCTGTCTGACATAAATTCAAGGTAAAAAACTTGTCTATTCAAATGACAAAACATTCCACAACAACATATTTAAAACATTACTTTTTTTTTTAGGTCTGTGGGGAAGCTTCAGCTACTAGAACAGGCAGTACAGGCATACCTGAATTAGTACTTTTTGTTTTGTAAAATATTGCAGAGAAAATCCAGAATGCTGCTAGGAAGAATTACTATTTCTAAAATGTGATATATGAACTTAGTACAATAGAAGAGAAATAATTTGAAAATAATTCCCTGGAGAACAGAAAAATACTATATACTCCTCCACAAAGAAAGTCCTTACAGATCATCGACATGTTTTACTATTTTCATATAACAAAGCCATGCTTCTTGTAAAAACATGATTAAGTCAAGACAAGAAAGAAGTCTGGCATTGTACAGGAGCCAGTAAGACACTATTTTTAGAGTCCTTTAATGGCTACTTCTTTTCTTTTTATTGGTTAAGCCAAGGGAACACTTTCCACAAAACACAGGGTAAGCATTCAACGATTTTCTATTAGGTGGCAAACACGTTACGTGATTTGTTGACTTTTTTTTTTTCCTCCAGCTTTACTAGGGAGATAAATGCTAGGGCAAAAGGCATAATTACTGGGCACCAACATTATTTTTTAAGACAGAAAGATAATTTGTTAAGAATTTTTTCAGAGTATATTATTTGCAATAAGCAACATATGAAATGTTTAAACACTTAACTGCACAGAAGGACCTCAGAAGCATGTAATGAAGACACATCAGAAGCCACCCATCCAGCCTTTCCTGTGGAAAAAGCATCATTTCTACTCAGAACCAACCTACGCTACACTGATGAACTACATCAGTATCTCTGCAGTTGCAAAAGACAATAAATTAGATGTCTAATAATCCCAGATGGAAAGCTCTTCTCTCAAAGATTTTCCTTAAGTATGAGGTGTTCCGTGGTCAAAAATCTAGAATTCTCTCAATTCCTTTCCAATGTCTGATTAAAACAGTAGGAATAAATACTGGTCTTTAAACTGTCTAAACCTTGAAAGATCCTTCAGAGAAACTGGAGGCTGTGGAGGAATCCCAAGAGGACCATCTCAAATTCCCAAGTGTTAGGGCACTACAGCTAGTTCCTCAAACTATATTTAACACAAACATACAAACTGTCTTGGTGGTTCAATGATCAAAAACATGAAGGAGCCGATGATGAAAAGCAAAGGCACAAGCTGTTCACAGATGAAACATCAGACAATTTACCAAAGACTGAAGATCGGATCTCACACAGCACAGAAAGCAATGTAGGAATGCATTATAGCAAATGAACTGAGAGAAAGGATATATAGAATGTATAGCAGTCATACACTAAAAATGGGAAGGTGAGTAACAATCCTCATCTGAAAGGAATGATCACGGTTTGCTTAATAAAAAAAAGCACCCACATCTTGTTAACACCTTCAGGAACCAAGAGTCCCTGCCTTCTCCTTTCCAGGAAGAGTGATCAACTTGTTCTGACCAGTTTATGACCAAAGGGAAATGAAAGAAATAGCCACCTACCCCTACAGCTCATTTTCTACAGAACTGAAAAAAGAAAAGGTACTATTCATTTTTCTGTTATGGCAACATAAATGAGAAATTATTCCACTAAAGTCAATAAAGTCTCATCAGCACATCACTTACAAGAGAAGAATCTGATGTTCAGACTTTATAGAGTCAGGAAGGGGCTTTCTTCCCTTTTTTTTTTTTTTTTTTTTTTTAAAAAAAGGTATTGTGCATCACTAACTCACTAAAGATACACATTAGCCAAATGCAACATTGCTGGGAAAGTCCTTAAAGATCACAATTTAGCAGGGATAATGTTTTAATATATGTCAGGTGTTTACCATATTTACTCATAAATTGAAAATTACTTTTGTGATTATCTAGTAAACTTAAGAAAAAAAAGTTCATCAGTTCTGTTTTAAGGAAAAGTCCTTGTTTATTTTTCTTATACATTGCCTCAAGGACTATCCCCCACATGTGCTTTCTAAACACCACTATGAAGCTTAATAAGCCCACTTGAAAAAGCTGGTGAGGAAGTCCTTGAGATAAGCCATAAACCAGATATGAACAAATACCCAAATACTGTTTACCATTGCTGTTTTTGAGTATTGTCAGAGCATTTTCCAATAGAAACTAATGAATTTTCAAATACTCTGAAATGTCATAAAGCATTTCTTGATTGTTGAGTTTCACTTCTTTCCAAAAATTCTTGGAGAGAGACTACAGTTAACACCACCACAGGTGACAGCTCAGAGACAAATACTATTAGCAGAAACAATGATGATGCAACGTCCCATGATTTAGCTACACGTTTCTTATAAAATACCCTGCCACTGACTGTGTTCACTGATCATGAATGTGACATCCAAAGGGCTTTGTTAGGTTTGAAATGTGTATATGAAACCAGCAAGAAAATAATTAAAATAATTTAAGTTATTTTTCTTCAAAACAAGGCTCTAATGTTAAATAAAAGCAATGGTACATATAAAGTTATTGGTCCTTCCCTTAGTAGGTGTAACCAATAACAACATGAGTCATGCAGTCTTTGCTACTCATTCAGTGTTTTCATTATTTATTATTTTTCCTTAAAACATGTGTTGTAGAGAAAGTCCAATGATCCTCTTTGCATCCACAAAGTAGAACAGCATAAGCAATCTAGTATGGAATTTGACAGTACTATTTTATAAGTTTGACCATTAAGGACAGGATCAACTGCAATCACAGATGAGATTTGGAGGATTATTTTATGGTTTAATAAAGGAAATGACACTTCTTTTTTCCTCTCCATAGTTAATACCTAAGGTGTGGGGAGGTAAAAATCACTGAGAATTACAATGATAACTGGTTAAAATAGAGTTTACAAAAAGAACATTAAAAACTTTTAAAAACCAAAATAGCTTGGCCAAATTCTTACTCCTCTTATCACTTCAATTTTATGCACACTACTGTTAAAATACAAATGGTACCCAAAATTTAACTGCTACTGACTGTTTGCTCTTACTGCAATTATTTGCAGTTTCTCAGCCTATGCATTCACACGAAGTTTTCACATAGTAAAAACAGTTATTTCAGTATTAAATTGGTAGCTCCACCTAGTGTTGTTCATGACCTATTCCAACAGGAGCTGAAAAGCACAGAGCTAGTCATAACACATAGCTGTACACCATTTCTGCTTGCTGCTTGGAAAAGCAGTTCCTCATACACCTTGCATACAGAATTGACGCCCATCCCCCCGAGCTTCATTTTCACCAGCACTGACTACAAATAGCTCTCATGGCCTTACACTTATAATACATGCCAAAATCTTCTTTTTTTTGTTGTGTTTTATTTTTGAACCAAGAAAATACTGCTTTTAGAATCTCAGGGAGGCAAAAACAGGCGCTAGAAGTCTTCTGGCAACTTAGGCACACATTTTGATACCACTGATTGTATAGTATGGCTATTACTATGAAAGACCCTTTCAGGCATAGAAGTTGTTTCTCAGAAAGACTGTTCCTCCAATGTGGACTGAACTTAAGGAACAGCAGTTAGCTCATCTATTCCTGTTGTATTCTGGAGGATGGATATCTGTCTCAATAACGCTCCTATTTGGTATCTGTAAAGCCTTTTGGAGAAAGGTATTAAGTTGACTTGGGACTCAGTGTCTTCAATCCAAGATGACTTTAGACTGTATTTTCTCTACCTTAATTGCAGCAACAGCTTAGCTTTAGTCAGGTTGTGGCAGAACTGAAACGCAGACAGGCCTGACTTACCCCATGCAATACTGCAGTTATGTTGAGGGACTGGAGAAACACAACACAGGAAATTGTGAAATTTCAGAAGATCCTTTAAAAGGGAAAGCTTACCTACACTATTCCATTTGGATATATACACACACACTCCTGCCCCAACCCCCCCCCAAACCAAACCCCAAACCAAAACAACCAAGTGAGTTGTGTGCTTCTCAGATGACTGTGGAAAAAAAGACATATATTTGTTTTAAGTGATACTCCACACGCTTCCACCCAAGAAGGGCATTGCCACAATGATCCACCTTTGTCACCTCAAGAACAACTTGCTGACATTCTCTTTAAAGTGGAAACTTCACTTGGGAGAAATTCATTGGCATCTTTATAAAAAGTGCATCCCAGTTCTTTAATGCATCCCAAGTGGGATGCATTCTGTATTGCACACACTGTACATTCTTCCAATTTTACATCTGGTTGAAATTTTAAAAGTTTTGGGTTTGAACCACAAATCTCAAAATAAAATGGTGTCCCAGAAACCTGCAGAACACCTCTTTCCCTATGCATAACCAGGGTGGCAGATCAACCCACTTTAAATGACAGCATGACAAAGGCCAGGCAGTTTCGGTGAGCGTTTTTCCCCACACAAATATATTTCCCCAAAAGACAGCATTCACTGTATGTCATTGTCGTGGTTTAACCCCAGCAACTACGCACCACACAGCCTCTCACTCGCTCCCTCCACACCCAGTGAGGTGGGGGAGAGAATTGGGGAAAAAAAAAAAAAAAAAAAAGTAAAACTCATGGGTTGAGATAAAGACAGTTTAATAGAACAGAAAAGAAGAAAATAATAATGGTAATAATAAAAAAAATAAAATACTGATAATAATAAAAGAATTGGAATATACAAAACAAGTGATGCACAATGCAATTGCTCACCACTTGCTGACCAATGCCCAGTTAGCTCCCGAGCAGCAATCTGCACACCCCAGCCACCTCCCCCCAGTTTATATACTGGGCATAACATCACGTGGTATGGAATACCCCTTTGGCCAGTTTGGGTCAGCTGCCCTGGCTGTGTCCCCTCCCAACTTCTTGTGCCCCTCCAGCCTTCTTGCTGGCTGGGCATGAGAAGCTGAAAAATCCTTGACTTTAGACTAAACACTACTTAGCAACAACTGAAAACATCAGTGTGTTATCAACATTCTACTCATTCTAAATCCAAAGCATAACACTATACCAGCTACTAGAAAAAAAATGAACTCTATCCCAGCTGAAACCAGGACAGGTATGTTGCACTGTTCATTTTTTATCTTAGACATACCTATAGACTGAGAAGGAAGTAAAGGAATTATTAGTTAGATGTTGTGGGGTCTGCACTACAAAGACACAAAGAGGATATCTACGTTTTTCAAATAAATATTTGTAGCAGTCGTGTGTCACAAACCCATTTCTACAATATGAAATAAAATAAAATAGTGAGTAGTTCAACTGGAACCCTTAAACTTCTATTTACAACAGCAAAGTTAAATAAGTGGAGATACCTATGAAGTATTTTCTATTTCTGGAATGAAATATTGTGCAACCTATAATATGACTACCAAGTTTGCACGTAACAATAGTGTCATCAAAAAGCAAGTTCTTCATTTCTCAAATGATATGGTTATTTGTACTCAGTTCACCAAAATACAAGTTGCTGTAACATTTAGATCTTAGATTAACTTGATTTAGTAATTCATTAAGAATGTTAAATCTGCAGATCACAAGATACTCTTATTTTTTCTTACTAACACCAACCTGTAAACTGTGTTTTAATCTTCTAAAAATCCTACTACTAAAGCTATCAGCAAGTAAGCAGATACAGCAGTTTTGAATGTTTGAATGGCTGAAGAGAATCAAAACTTTCTCCAAACAATAACAACTACCAGAACTGAAGCCTACAGTTTTCGTCACAGAAAAGGAAATCCTGTGCTGCGGTCCCCTGACACCATGTTCTCAATGGTGTCCTTCATCTGGAATTCACATTCTGGAGTCTGAAGAGTTTGCATCACTCTCCTCCAGGACCTGCTGATGCTACTGACTGTATACTTAGTGATAACAGGTAGGTTTAGTGTCACAGAGTGAAAGGGAAAAGCTGGATCATTGAATCTAGTATTCTGCTGTCTCGGAAACCACTTCAGAAATCTACTCTGTAGGTCCTTAAAAGGTATTGGACTCAGACTGCCAGGTTGTTTTGTTTCAGAACTCACTCCTAAGAGTCAGAAATTCTCTTCAAATTCTGAGTCTCATTTTATTTAGGACTATTTTCTTCTTGTGACAGCACTATTCTTCATCTTAATTAGCTAACAGTAAGCCAATTAATAAGCAATCTATGTTTTGGTGTTAGTCATTATGCTACAGATTTTTAAACAGTTCACTTTATTAATCTGAAAATAAATAAACAAATCTATTTAAACACGATGCACACCTACCTGTAAGCATTAATGTAATCCTTTCTGTGTTGCAGAAGAAAATCTTTCAGCTTTCCAATATGAGAAATCTAGATGAACAGAAATAATAATTAAACTTCAGTCAGATAACTAATTTTATGTTTAAAGTTCAGTATTCCATGCTTCAAACATGAATTTGTAAAATTATTTATTCTGTAATTAAATAGAATCATAAAATTTACTCTTTTACATTTGAATTTTCATATTTTGCAAGCAGTCAATACATAAAAATAATCTAAAAATATCTGTTGTATGAAAGTACAACTCAGAAAAGAGTCGTAAAAATGTCTTCTATCCAAAAAAGCATAAACTAAACACTACTAAACACTAAATATAACTACAATATTAAACATTAAAAATACTAAACATAATAACAACACAAAACACTATCTAAACTGGCAATCCAGAACCTAATGTATATTTTAGAAAATAAATTCATTTTAGAAGATCACACAAAGTTTTAAACATTTTACTGATGAGATACAATACAAATATTCAAGTTCAGTTATTAGAACTTGTAGAGCAAGGTGCTGTCCCTCTGCTTTCTATTTTTGCCATAAAAGACTGACCGGTTTGTGCCCAAACTAAAGTAATATCTCTATCATCTGATAATCATTACTAAGTTTTGCCAGAGCATACATCCCTATCAAATTTCTATTTCTGGATTTCCACTTCACTGTGGATACATTTTACTATAAATCCATTTGATTTTCTTTACTAAAAGTCTTTACAAAGATCCTTTGAAAAGATTAAAAAACTCCTAAAAATCTGAAAGAAGTTTTGCAATCTTTAGTCTGATTTAAAAGATTTGACGTAGCATAAGATGCTGCTCATTTTAGAGAGTGGAGGAATTACAGAAATCTAGTTTAATTGGCCACAGAAATGACATGACTACCAATATGACTTCCTTAGCAGGTCTTGAAGGAGACGTGATGGGGGGAGGAGGAGGGGGGAGAACTATATACATTAGTGATATATATTTTCAAGGGGGAGGCAGGGGGAACCTTTCTAAAGCATGTTCTCAAATATTCATTAATAATTCAGTGTAAAAAAGCATGCAAGGAATTTTACAAAACAACAGTTATTTTAGTTTACAAATACAATAAATGTGGTTTACTCCATGTATCTGGGAAAAAGCATCAGAAGCTGTTCAAGTCTTAAAATCCTATTTTCATGCAAATGTTCCTTGTAATTAAACAAACAAAAAAACCCAGAGACAGAACACAGAATAGTTTGGATAAATAGAAGATTAATTCCCCCAATTTTTTTTTTTTTTTCAAAAGATCAGCAGCTCTTTGAAAAAAGATGAAAAAAATTTACTTAGTAAGACTACAGTGATTTGTACAACCAGAAAGAAGTGTTTCCTTGTGCAAATACGCATATATTTCCTTTTTTTTTTTCTGTTTCATTCTTACTACAACTCATTGGATAAGAATTTTCCCAGTTTTCATGTTTAAAGTCTTCCATGTGATTAACAGCAAAGGAAATGTAATCCCATTCATAGCAAACTGAGTTCTGTTAGTACCTCCAGCAGATCCGAAGTTTCCTGAAGTGTGTTAGCGCTGTCATACACAGCAAGAAGGGAAATACTGAAATCACTACACAATCAATAAAGCACAAAGAGTAAGCTAAACCATGGCACAGATGTTCCTTCTCATTGCCACTGGAACTTATTTTCTGTATAGTAATCTCTTTCTTAGCTCAGACTTGGTATGTCATGAAATTTGCTGAATAGGTAAATTAAGCTTGACTATGAAAGCAAAACATTTAAAACAGTCATACACTGTTTCAGTAGAACAATAATACTTAATAGGCAGAAAGAAAGTACCACAGATGACAAAGACTAGAAATGTAAAATAAGAAACACATTTCAAAACATTTATATTAATATGTGAACAAACACTAAACTAAGAAAATTTTGCTAATCTATTTTCAAGTAATAAATCCTAATATTACTGCAATAGCTACAATTTAGGAGTGATTAACAAGCAGAAAGAATCAGAATGACAAGCAAGAACACTGTCTTACAGTAATTAATTCATCTAGTCACAAAGAGCATTCTATTTAGGCTAAAATTGTCATCATGTGTTTGAATTGCACTGACCCCACTTTGCCTCTCCTTCATTTGTAAAGCTATTTTCATGAATTTAGAATGACACCATTATGCCCATACTTGCATCAAGCTCTTAGTTCCCAAGATTTGCATCAGAAGTGAGACTACTTGTTCTACTTTCCCTCAAATTCTAACAGCACCTCCTGCGATCCTACGCTGCTGCTGTTTCTCTTTTGCTTTTTCTTACCGTGTACTACTGATATAGTTTCGAATTCAATGTCATTAGCATACCAACAAAATCAAACAATTTTTACAAAAAAGGTCTCATTAGCATTAAATGAATGTGAATTTTATTTAAAAAAAAAGATTTTAATCTTAAGCTTAATCTTCTGCAGACACAAAATATCCCTGATTATACAAATATATATCTTGAAGGTACCTCAAGGGTCATCAACCTGCAGTTATTCTGGGGTTATCAGAGGCACACCATACACTCTTTACAAAGTTATCAAGCTCCAACCTAAAGGTAATAAAGCATCTCCCTATTCCAACTGGATGGCTTTATTAGAATCCTACTGCTCTCATTATGAATGAGAACTGACAAATTTCCAGGTTTACTTACTGATTACCAACTTCTATCCATCTGTTCTTGCTTCAAAACAGTCCTTTCCCTTAAAAGCTCTGCTTCCCTGCATGAATGTTTGAGTTTACCGTCAATAATCCTATCTCCCTCTAACTTCTGTAGCCCCAGACAAATGACCCCAAGCTGCTTCTTGCAATGTAGTTATGAAGTTGCCTAACCCATAACTTTCCTTTGCATTTGCTCCAGTTCACATCCCTCCTTTTCCGATGCAGATGACTAGAAGGGCATTCACTGGTGTTGGTTACTTGGCAACTCAGCCGGAAATACCTTTTCTTCCACCATTTTCATCGATTACTTTCAAGCTTATTCTTTGTTTCAGTCTCTAAATACATATTCTACTGCTGAATTTCTTTCTTCTCCCCACAACTCCAGACTCCAGAGTCATTCAGCACTTGCTGTAACATTTCATGCTCCTCCCTCTCCTTCCTCTCAGCATTCCCTCATCAGTAAATTTTACCGATCCATCTTACTCTGGGATTGATTTTAAAACTCATCTTCTTTAGTACTGTTCTTATTTTGGGGAATACAAAAAGTAATTCTGATATTAACCCGTCTTCAGCCCAACTCTTCCTTCAACACAGAAGAATTGCTTCTGCTTATTCATCTTATTCAGTTAATATTTTCCCTGCTAATCTCCTCCAGACTTCCTATTAGCACTTCATCAGACACTTTACCATCAGACACGAGGTCATCTTAACAAAGGAAAAGCAGATTTTCTTAAAGCATCAAGTTGGTTGGGCACATCCTATTTTTAGTAAGATAGCAAGTTATACTGCATTGTATCTTGCTTTGTATTTATCTTTTTCCCCTCGAAATCTTTTCTGAATTCTGGACCACTTCTGGATCAGGCCCTGCTGATGCCATTATCAGTTTCCCTCTGCTGACTTAATTATAGGCATTAAATTTGCTTCACTCTAATCAAATGGTACCATCTTCAATTCAATGTATTTTCATTAAAAATAGCTGCCTTCAGAACCTGGGATTTCTCAAATCCCCCGTGTCTGAACTCAATGCAGAGATTATCTGATAACCACAATTTGACTGCATTAAAGTCCTGAGATTTTGTACAGATTTCTAATTCCATGCTCTGGTTCCCAGTACATATCTTGCCTTTACCCTGCTGGTCCATGGCTCTTTCCTTATTAATTTAGTCTGGAGACCATGCCTAAACTATTCTTAATCTATACTCCAGCTACATGACTAATCCACTTTTTTGCTAATTCTCTTTCTATTTACACAGCTAAAGAAAATCTTAACTTTGGGGGATTTAAAGTTAACTTAACTATTTAAGTTAACTCTCTGTGAATTTTGCCAAACCTGACTTTATCTCTACAAAGTCTTCCCTTCTGCAACAGTTTTCTTGGCCAGTCAGTGCCTCTCTCCCTCCCCTGCTTTTTACTGCCTCTGGGCTAATTTTTTGTATCTTCTCTAATTATCTTTCAAGTAGACCTAGAACAATTTTAAATCCCACTTGCATTTCAGCATATCCATTTTTTCCACTCCATTTACCCATCCATAACTGCAACTTTCTATTTGCTGTATATGCCTGTTTTCAAAACAATTATACCACCAGTTGACACAGCTGTCAAAAGGATAGATGAAAGCAATTTGAAGACAAAGCACAAACACACCTGAACATTGGCCTCTTGTCATAGTTCCCATTCTTTGCCTCTGGAAATTAGCTTTCTTCTTCTCTGAAAGTCTGGAGCAGAAAAATAAACCTCTCCTTCAACCCTGAAATAATAAAATTATTTCCTTTTCTCCCTGAAAGGATAGGAGGGCTTAGAGAAATGCCCTTCATAGTTGCAGCACTCTTGCACTGCATTAAGACTAAACTTCTCTTATGGGTAAGAACGCTACTGAATTTCCAGATATAACTGACATTTTTATGAGAATCATGGGAGAAAAATATGTTTCCTCTCTATATTGCCATCATCGGTTATACCATTACACTAACAGCATGTTCTTGAGCTTCTGTTCACTACCAGAATACGGAGGCTTACGTTCTTCCTGACAATGAAGACCGCTTACAAAACTCCAGGCTCTCCCTCTTCTCTTCCCATTCCCACCAGCACTCCCTTAAGGGTCAATACCACACACCAGAACACTGAAATTACTTTTTTTTTAAATTACTCTTCTGGAAATGGGAGTTAATAATGCAAAAGACCAAATATAAAGAATCTGTTTCTTTCATTTCAACTCCACAAATTCCTGTATCAGCACAAGGGAGAGTAGAAGCTGGATAGCACTAGTAGGGAACTTGCTAAAAGACGCATCTGCCGTGAAAGGAGGTATATTTAGTTACAACTTAAGAAACTTAACATGATAACCTCCTAAGCTCAAGTATCAAAGCTGGAGACTCCAGGTGTTATTTAAAAACTCCCAAGTGTAGTTCTGATCATGAAAAACCAATTGATTTTCTACAGTGAAGCAGAAGCAGTTTTCCACAGGGTGGCAACAAAAGCATCAGCATCACACAAGTAAAAAACACTCTATAAATTCACATTAAAGCCTGTAATGTAATGTTTTTAAATTACTTTAGGTTCCAGTTTGTACTTTAAAAAGTTTATGTTCATTGTAAACTACCTCTTTAATGCATATATCTGTTTTGTTGCCACTGTAGATTTTCTAAACAACTCTTATTAAAACATAAAGCAAATATTGCATATAATGCAGGTCCAGCACAAAAGGAAGCTGTGAATGGCTGCCATCTGCTACCACAGGTGGCACGCACAGCTCTATTTATACTTGGGGCCTTCACTAGAAGTGGTAGATGTTCCTCTATTTAGAGATTTTCCTTACGATTTTAGAGCATGCTATATTTTTAAATAAGAAGAGAAACAGGCAAGCATTCTCTGCAAAGCAGCATCTTCAAAAGATGCATATACTTTAGAATGGAGACGCTGACTATGCTTCCTTCAGTATCTTAGCAATACGTACAACATTTCTTTCCACTCCCAACAAAGAATTGATCACTCATGAAACAGTAGGTTCCAATTTGCATACGTTTAACCCACTGCAAGAAGAAGCAGCATTGTTTACGATTAAAATGATTGGAGTAGGTTCCCGTGACATATTGTAGAGAGAATTCGACAGTGCTGAATAGTCATTTTCACTGAACAAACATAGCATTTTATCAAGTTTACTCCTCCATCAGAACAATAAGCAACTACTCTACTACCATATAAAAGTGACTGTTACACTTCACACTATATTGCCACTCTGAATTTTTAAAAGATGTACTTTGTTAAAGGAAACTTTAAAAATACTTAAAACCAAAACATAATAGAAAGGCTCTTGCAAAAGTCGTAAGAGACACAGCATTTACTGTTGACTCAGCAGTACTGACAAGCACTGCTGATGGAAGTGTCTGATTAACCACAAAAATAAATTTAGAAAAAAATGAAAGAAGTTTTACATTTAATTTTTCAGTATGTCCAAAAAGCTTGATCTTCAACTGTCTTACCTAAATAGATTCCATCTACAGATTCATGAAAAGGTGACTACATTCTACAATCCCCTCTGCAAAGAGCAGAAAAATTAAGATTGTTGTAATATTAGTATCTAGACAACTATGATGTTTTCAATTCCAAACATACAGTCAACCCAAACATACCTCCTGCTTATTTCAGAAGAAATTAAGAATTTCAATAAGACATTAGGTGATGTACAGAGACTGCGTGTTTCCAACCAAAAAAAGTACAGTCTCAGTACTAAGAGGAGATACAGCAACTGGTGTAAGAACATAAGCTAGTCCTTATTAAAAAAAAAAAAAATTGTTTCTGATGTCTAAACCATATTAAAAAAAAAAAAAAAAAGACGATAGGAAATTTTCCATGGTTAGTGCATGTAATGAAGGCAAGTATTTTCAAAAATCTGGAATAAAACCCAAACAGAATAGATACTATAAACAGAAACCAAATTTATATTAAATAAATTTTAAAATTAAGAGCTTGAGCTCTTACCTAAACTACTACAGTTGGGAAAGACTAGTTAGAAAAGTTTTGAAGCAGAAATGACTCCTACGGAGAAGTTTTCCACTACAAACTACCTTTGATTAATAGCGTTGTGAACTTTTTAAAAGTACAAACATATGAAAGGCCAGGTCCCACACAGCTTCCTTGTAGGCTATATTTTAAGCACTGTCAGCCCACTGAATTCACAGAGGCTCCTGCAGAATGTTGCCCAAGAACAGACAAGATTTTGTTTTAAAATACTACTGGATTCTACATTTCGGAAACTGGAACCTTCAAAAGATGAGATGATACAATTCTCCGATACAGTGACATGCAACAAATATTTAGCCAATTAAATTAAACCTTTGAGAAGCTTCAGCTCTGAATTTAATAGTGTGAAAACTGTTACTTCCAAGGGTTTGGATGGTGACTTATTCGTAGGCCATGAGGTGGTGCTGTCCTACCAGAATTCACTGCAGAGGAGCACTGGCTGCTTCCAAATGTCAACTGGCCAGTTTTCAGCTGATTTGTCTCTTGAGGGGATACATTTGGTTTAGGTTTCCCCAGCAAACGTGAAAGTTTCTAAAACAGGTCACATAGATCAATTGCTCTTGTAATCTGAAACCCAAAAGAGCAAATAATATCTAAACTGTGGCGTGGGGGTGGCCCTACACTGGAAGCGGGTAGCAGGAGGCGAGGAGACAGCCAGCCTGGCTACCTCTAATCTCAGGAAAATTGTGACTTTGTTCAGTTTCTGCTTTACATCAGCATATATGTTACAGCAGCAGCAACGTGCAGGGAAACATAATTGCATTTTATTAGTAGTCTTGCATTCAGAGCAAAGGAATTAACATCACCAAGAATGGGGGTGTTGTATTAATAAAATGTGTGGTACGTGGGATAAGAACATTCAAAATTGAATTAACTGAATTAAAGGCCATGAAAATTAAGACTGAGGCATGTTGACTCTTCAAGGTAAAGATGGTACAAAACTTTAAAAATATTTTGAAAATAAAATGTGTAATATTTCTAATTTAAAATAACAAAGTATTTTTTTGTAAAACCAAAGTAAAATTTTAAGGAATCGCTGCAAAAAATTTCATAAGCCATTGTGGGATATTGGAAGATAAAACCTGTTTGCAGAATACCACAGGCAGTATTTGGTGATCATTAATGAACCAATTAAGAAACCTCTAAACTGCAGTAAGAAGCAAAGCCACTTTCCTAACAGCTGGTTTGGAGCACAAAATGCTTCCTTCTGCTTAGTATCAAACTGGCAAAAAGGAAAAAGTAAGAAAGCACTGCCTTGTGCAGTTAAAAAAAAAAGTTTGCTTTTAAAGGAAATATTTTTTGGTTTTTAATTCCTGCTTTACTTAGCATGTATTTATAAATACTGCTATAGTTAAAAAATTGTCTTTGATTTTTGCTACTATCAGTTCACATTTGAAATACTTAGCCTCTAAAGTGCACTTGGTTATTTCAATTTTTTATTCACTGTTTATTATACAAAGTGGAAAATCTGGTAGTAAATAACTTACTATCAGCCTAAAAGCCTCACATTTCATCTTACCATGCTTTCCTTAAAAATAATCCAGAGTTGCTATAAAATTTGGTCGAGTGCATGATGACGAGATTATGTTTGGAATTTTGTGACACAATTGCAAAACATTTTTCGTTCAAGACTCTTCTAATAAGAGTAAAGCAAAATTAATACATAAGAGCTCGAAAGCTCCAGTTCCCTACTGACCACAGTAAAGAGTGAAAGTACCCAGTATTATCACTGGATGAAGGTTTTACTGGGGTATTATTTGGGGCTGGGGTTGCTGTATGTTTTAAAAATGTGCGTGGTACCTACAAAAAACTCCAATTGTATAGAAAACTTTTTTTGAAGCCATTGAATTTTAAGATTGAAATTATCCTAAAGTATATTGTATATTCTTAAAACCATTTTAATGCTTTGTATTTCAGGCATTTATAAATACAGAAGAGAAAAAAATCTTTTTTTATAGGATAATTACTTCTAAACACTGAATTTGAATTCTGAACCAGAATACTGCAATACATGTAGAATTTAAGATAGAGGTCTGTGTTAATTTTGTCACTGTTTTCTTAGGTCTTGTGGGAACACACTGGTTTGATACCTGCACGTACAGAAGCACATCTAAATATTCTGAAAAAAGTCTGTAGACAGTCAATAGGAACATGAGGTGACCTCCAGAAAAAATTAACAGTAGGTTTTCTACAATGTAACATCATGCTAAACGTTTTTAGTAACCAGTCTTCATTTATTCTCTGTGGCAACAAATACTTCCAATTAAAAAAAAAAGCAACATCTGATTTTAATAAAACTTACTGTTTCCTTTTTCTTGTTTATTGTCCAACTCTAATCATAACTTTCTTTAACATTTATACTTTTACATAATCATCCAAAACCTCATTGACTAAAATATAAACCCCACAACAATTGTGGGGAATGTTTTGGTTGAGAGATAAAAGTAAATTGGTCAAAATACATATTTGCAATAATTGGCCTTTACCATTGCTGTTCAAAACGCTCCATTTACAACCTTTCAGTAACTGCATTCAAATTTGCTTGTGTCTTTCTGTAAGAGATGTTTTTCTTGTCCCTTGTTCTCACAGTCTGAACTCATTTAGTACTATGTTTTCTTGACTCAAAGATGTTTTACGATATAAAGAGATTTCCAGTCTCATTTAACAGACAGACAGTAATAAAAGGTTACTCTGTCTGACCACCATTACGAAATTCAGAATCCAAGTTTTTGCAGTGCAATTCAGAGAGAGTTACATGTGCATGTGCTTCACTTTGGGACTAAACTGAATCTGCTTCAGCAGAAGCTATCACAGGGCACCAGAGCAGTTCAGCCTGTGGCATGAGCTGTGCCGACAGGCTCTCTGCTGAAGCCGCAGCCAGACCTGAGCCTCCCTCGCACACGCTGCAGTCCCACGCTCCTCTGCCAGGCCCTTTTCATTGAGTCTCTTATATTTCTGGTGTATTTACACTAACACACCTGAAGCAGCATGAACTGACACTGCACTTACTCTGTCTCAAAATCCTACCACTCTGTCAAATACAGTTCAAGGGGACAAGCACCATTCTGTTTCAGTGTCCAAATATTTTTCTGGATTTTCATCATCGGTACAATAATCTTCTTAGTGCAAAAATCCTTTCATTATGTTTCAACACCTTCATTTGTATTACACAGATGAAACGTTACTTTAGCGGCTGCTCTAGCATTTATGCCAAGTAAGGTTCTCCCCCATTAAAACACTGGGCTGGACCAAGAAAACACCCAGTCGGAAATGAGACGTTTATGATTCCTTACCTAAAGAACATGTATAGATCAGGCACAAAAGCAAATAAATAAATATACTGGAAAGAAGCTAATTCTGTACACATTAAGATTTTCATCCAAGTGCTTTATGGTATCAGCAGAAAAATTAAGACAAAGGGCCCGTCGTCCGTCCCCCAGTGTAACACAAAACCCCAAGACCTGGATCATCTGCCCTAAATCTTAGGAACTTAGTGGGCCCTGGTCACTGTAAGTCCTTATGTAGCTGATGGAGTGACGCACTGATAGAGGTTATTCACATCTTCAGTAAATCTAGACCAAGTTTCTCAGTCAGGCACACAGATCTCTTCCATGCTGCCTCACTTCACATGGACTGCTCTGCTGCATTTTCTGAGCAAGCTACTACTCCCCTGTTATAGCACCTAGGAAGTAGAACCAAACAAATAAATCCCTTGGGAATATAACTCTTCTCCACTAGTCCTTTTAACAGCGAAAATTTTGGCTAAACTGAGGTGAGGAAAACAGTAGCAAAAAAAAGCATCATCCTTTTAATAACTCTTGGACCGGACAGGGATACTAACACTCAGTCTGAAATCCACTCTCCCAATATTACCCCGTTCCCTCCACCCTGCCCCTTTCTAAGAAACAGAAGTGTCTTATAAAATGGTAATTAAGGCAAACCATGACAGGTTCTCAACTCCACAGCAAGGGCTTGAAGCTTATCAGAGCACAAGCTGGCCTAAAAGCATCACTGAGAATGAAAGCACCTTACTTTGTCCCCACTCAAGAATCTTCTGACATGACCGAAGTCCAGCCGTAACATCTGAGAAAAATCCCTTCCTTCAGAGTACATTGCTCTGTCCTATTTCTATTAAGTTAACTACCAAATGACCATTAGCTTCCCAAGGTAACATATGATGTGGCATGACAAAGTGTCTCTGGACCCCTGCATTTGTTCACCACAAAATGCTATTCGTGTTGGTTTTGATCTACCATCTGGGTATTTGCCAACTGGTTTGGCCTATGAAAAAAATGGTCCTCCCCAACCACGGGGGAGAATAATTTCTACTTGAAAAAATTCCAGTACATAGTCATGTAGAAATTTCTCCCAAGAAAGTGCTTGCAGAATTTGGGAGCAGTAAGCTTTAGCTGTAATTAAAAGGGAAATCAATGCTATTCTTTTGCATCTGAGTAATGCTGACAATTCAAAAGTATATTTTTAATCACTGAAAAGCAGAAACTCCTGACAAGAATTTAAGTTGTGAAGTCAGGCACTTTTCCTTTCTCACTTTTTCTCAGCCATGAATCTCAGTAAGACTTTTTTAAATGTCATTTCCTGTAATTTTGGTAATTTTAGAGTATAATTATTTTTACATTTTTATGATGCCTTTGGGGTATCATTACAAATATTTTTTAAGCATTTAAACTCAGAAAAATAAAATTAAGTAATAGCTTCTCTTAAGGAGAGACTGTCAACCCTGTCCTGAATAAACAATCCCTTTTAAAGCAATCTAGAGATTTATATCCACTGTAACCATAGAAATTAATCTTGAGTTTAAAAAAAAAAAAAAAATAGAGTAAAACATAATTTATTTAATGAAAATCAGAACACTGCTATTGCAAATGAAAGTTCAGGTTTTTTTAATTCAACAGACAGCTTTGTACGCAGTCGTAAGATTTTACTTGATGGGCTACTTCTTACAACTTAATCATACTTGCTTAACTAATTTGATCAAAGCATTCAGATTTCTGAGTATTTTAATTTTACTCAAGATAGATGCCAATCAGTAAGAAAAAAGTTAAAGACTTTTCAAATTAAAGAAGCTGAAGTTAAATGTAAGAAACATTTTTAATGATAAGAGCAATCATGAGAAACTGCTATGACATTGTGAGGCCAACAAGAAGACAGCACAAAAATTTTTATGATTTTTTCATGTAAAACTTTGGGAATAGCAGAGAAGAAAAAAAGCACAAGCTGCGAAACATTTTTCTATGTCAGCACAGCTAAAAAAAATTACATTCTGTTCAGAAAAAACACAGTGTTTTCTATAAACTAAGAGTATTTACAAAGTTGCATGAAACATTCCAGCATGCAGACCGTCAAAACCAACAATAATGCATAAATAACTTCAAGGTTAAAATAATTAAATATTTATAGCTCAGGGAAGAGCTAAAAGAGCATCCGCATTTGCTGTATTTTCAAAGAGCAAGGAAAAGAACTTGAAGTTCACATGAGGAAACACTGATACGCTTCACAATATAACATCAAAACAAGAAATCATAGCCCAAAACCTAGAAAATTTTTGACATCACAATAGATTGAAATAGTTTCCTCTGGGAACACCCATAACAGCCACATAAATTTAACAGAAATTGTGAAAAATATACAAGTATACAGTAGAAGGAATCTTTATCAAAAGAAATACAACCTAACAGATCATTTCTCTAATTCTCATATGTATTATGATAAACTATTATGTGGCACTTCTAGCTGTTACATTACCTGTATAAGGCCTTCTTCTAAGCCTCCCTCAATCATATCAACAGGAAATTTTCAGACCATAGCAGAAAAAAAAAAAAAACACCAAACCCCCAAAAACCTTATTTACAACTAGAAAGTGAAAATCTGAACTCTAAACTCAATTATTCAATTATTCTATTATACAATGACAGATATACAACTGAAGAATAGAAAGAAAGAAAATTAAGCTGCTTTAAAGCCAGAATTTTCTAAAAAGACAGTAGCTGTTCATAAGCCAGAGTACCAACTCTGAAGTCCTCAGGAAGCCCCTCTACATGGGGTGACTCACTGTCTAGCTTCGCGATTTGAAAACCAGCAAGCTGCTACAATACTTGCAGCTGAAAAAACATAGTGTTTCCCATCATTTAAAACTTTATTCCAACTTTAATTTTTTTCTCACTGCCTGTGATAGAGATGAGTTCCCAGTATGGCAATGTCCTTACCTCCTTGACTGAGGGTCTTCTTTAGAAGGAAATGAACAGCTGAATGTAAAAGGGCAACTGTTACAAAAGCGCTAATTTCAAAGAGTAGGTTTTTGTTGTCAATACATAAAATAACAACATTCTCTACTGCAATGTATGAACAGTTCTAGGATGCCTCTATGAATCCAACTAGACCACAATTTGCAGTGTTATTGGTTTATTCCAAATACTTTTGTCCGTAGATCCCCCTGTAAAACCTCATTTGAGCAAAACCTGAACCTGGCTCTTTGTTCACAGTCAGAAACCAAACTGTTACTTACAACAGCTTTAACTTTTACCACCAAGAAAACAAAGGTAACACAATGGCACACTGACAACATTTTAACATGAGCTCCCTCCAAAGTCATCTCTCTCAAACAGAGAACGTAGGCAACTTTTCCTGGCAAAGTAACATGCTCCTGTCTTGCCGAAAAGGTAAATTGCGTGCCCTCGTCATCCTCCCCACACTCCCTCCTTCAAACACATGCACCCTCCCAGGAAAAATTTCTATTTCTTCCAGCTGCATCCAAAGCCCAATGACATTGAACGTACTATATGTTCCTCTTATCAGCACCTCAAAGAGGGATTTATGAAAACCTCTGTATCTAGTAATGCTCCTTAGCAGCAATGGCAAAAATATGCCAAAATAGCACACATTTAGGGCCTGGAGCATACTGGCCCAAATTGATGCTTGCTCTTGCAACATCACTATTAGTCAGCAGAAAAGAAACTTGGATGTGACTGGGGAGAGCTAAGCAACTGTATAAAAAGATGCATGAATATGCATCATCCTAACCAATGCTAACATGGGAGATACAAGCTTCTGGTCTCCTCCTCTTACCCCAGTCCATAAAGGAGAATGATCTAGGAGACTTGTCCAAACTCAATGCTCATACAAACATAAGAAAGCTTGGCTTATAATACAAATGGGAAAGAAGAGACTCAGTGAAGTGAGCTTTGCAAGGCTATACAAGACACCTGAAAATACAACAGTCCATTCCTGTCTCCTAGCTAACTCACCTGTTTACTGTAACAGGCTACCTCTCCCTGCAACACATTACTCAATTCTGAAAGCATTATGTCTATCTCTACAAAGCCTCAAATTCATAGGAACCCACAACTTAACATAGTGTGTAGATTTTTGATGGTATGCATCCACAGGAAAGAAAATACACAGTGTGCAAATAGGGAGAGAACACAGAAACAACCCCAAAAAACTAAGGGAAAAACTTAGTACAGATACACAAGAAGAGGAAACAAAAGGGTTGTCTGAAATAAAAGGAAACAGCATCTGCACTGAGACATATCACCACCATATACTGCTGCATCAAGCCTGAGGTTTCAGCCAGCAGTCAACTCCAAAGAGCCTCCCAGAAGAATGGGCTGTAAAGTACAGTTACCTTCATGGCTGCTCAGGAAAGCAACAGAGTCTCCATTCTGAAATTACTAAGTGACTATAAATACGACTGAGCGCCCAGCCAGCTGTAAGACAATCTTAAGAAACAAGATGGTGAAACACACACTGACACATCTTGTATTTATTGACAGATTTATGTTCACAAGTACTTTGCAGTGAGAGCACACTTCAGTTATCCAGCACCTCAGTACACTGAGGTAAGATCACATTAACTACCAGTGGGAGGAAAGAGACTGTGCTTATTCTGTAAACTTTGATGAATCAGAAGAGCTTCATAAGATAAAAATCTACTAAAACACCATTTCGCAAAATGAATTTGAGTTCTGATTTTACTTGAAACAATCTGCTAGAAAGAATAAAACAGGGACTGCTTCCCTGCCCCCTCCGATTTTTTAAGATAGATTTTACTGTCGACATCAGTTTTTCAACAGCTTGTGGCACATGAACATTTCAATGACGTTAACAGTCTTCATAGAGGCCTTACTTTCCTCAACTTTCTGCTAATCTACATATGGGCATTGCTGTATCATGTAGGGCAAGAAGGAACCATCAGGTAACTAAAACACCACCATGTCAACAAGTAAACAGGTACAAACTGTCTACAAGTTTACAGGTTAAGCCATTAAGACTTACTAAGAAGCTCTGTGTTAAGATTCAGTGTCCATCAAGCAGTTTCATTGTGTCTCGCCAACCTGTACACAGGGAAGAAATGAATGTTCCCTTTGCCTTTTGCCATAAAACCAGATTGCCCAGGTTGGCTGAATGCTACTGCATTGGAGGGGAAAATAACAAAACAACTGGACAGAAAATACTTGTGTTTCAGCAGATATGCATATGTAGAAATAGGAGTATCTCTTCTAAGATGGATATTGGTTTGTATGCAATTTTCACTCAACGTTGGTGTGGCAAATTGCAGTAGCATTTTACTCTAATGTTTCAGAGCTCTTAGATGAATTCTGTGAACAGTCTCTCATGTCAAGGACAGAGGTGATACTACATTTTCCTGTTTTTATTGGAGTTACAAACACCTGATTTACAGATGTCATACCACTGCTCCACAGTTCTGCTCTGCATTACAGATGAGTCAGTATTACTGAAATGTATTTCATCTGTATTTCAGTATTCTGCCCATGCACTGGCATGATGTACTTAGGAAGAGAGCAGGGTAAACATGAGGTACCTCCCCACTGGGGAGCTATCTCACTAGCAACTTTAAGATGAAAATTTTAAGGCTATGAATCAGAATTAAAACATGAAAGCTTAATATTGGGAAGAGAATTTACCATAAAGAGACTGGTCAAGATTACGTGGTAAATGTCAAGCAGATAGCTGACTGTAACAGTAGATGGAACAGGAGTTGGGAAAGCTTACTGTCACACAGAGGTGAAAAAATAAAGAGCAACACTGAAAAGTGAAGGAAAGGAAGAATTGAAGATGAAAGAGAGAATAAAAACAGCAGCAGAATGGCATGGTCTGCAGTAAAGAACAAAAAAAAAAAAACCCCAACCCCAAAACATCATAAGATAAATCCTTGCTAAAGCAATAATTGTATTTTCAGTGTAAACGTGAGACACATGTGACAGACACAAGAGCTAGCATGCACTTGGAAGAATGGAACCCTTATTTAGGGTAATAAAACAAAAAACACTTAATGGGGAAAGAAACAACCCCCCCTCCAACCAATAATTAAATTATTAGGATGCAAAATATTCTCCTTGAAAGTGTTCAAAATAGCCTAAACAAAACTCTGTATGCTATATATATGCTAACAAAAAGAGGGTTAACATGTTTTTAATAGCATGTTTTACTCCTTGGCACATCTACATTAGAACCAGAGCATCCCCAAATTATAATTTTTCCCCACAGAAACACACAACAATTTCGAATGCCTGCAGCTCTAATATTATACCAATGGAAAAGCACATTGTTGACCGCCCTGCATAGCTGTGTAACTGTATAGCAGCAGTGCAGATACTGAAAGCCATGATATCTAAATCAGTTTGAAGGTATTTTTTTTCTTCAGTCCCCTTCATAATGATTCAAACACTGTTTCTGCAATAAGCAATTCAAGTGTCTGACATGCTACAGCATCAATACACATGGAAGAGACAGACAAAAATGACTAATGATAGAAAAACAGAGAAGGAAAATAAAAATCGTTGTCTAAATAGAAAGTTTTACTAATGTAACTTTATTTAGTTGCACTGTATCAAATTACTTAAACTTCATAAAAAGACACAGTTCACCTAACTCAAGCTGGTTTTTCTTTTATTTAAACTGATTTGAGGAATTTGCACTTTAGAAAATAAAAAAGCATAGCTTTAATGACTGCATGCATCTTTTTATTGCTTAATTAGCAGCCATTATTAATACTAATTAATGATATGGAGTCAAAAAAAGGAGAAAGTCCAAAAAGCAAGAGCTGGGCAAGAGAGGGGGGGGAAAAGACAAAGGAAAAATTAATTATATAGATTAGAGCTTCACATGGACTGCCCTTTTCCTTTTAATTTCTTTGTCTTATAAGACAAATTATGCCGCAACAAAAATGAATAAGCCTGCCTTCTGCTGCAGAAAGAAAGTCAAAAAACTCACTAGATATTTGTAGGCAACCAATTTATCCTTCCTGCAGTTAAAGTTTTCTTACCATTTAAATAAACAAGCAACTATTAATTCTGTGATAAGTGCTGGTAGAAAAATCAGGAAACAAATACAATAACAAAGGAATCAAATGGAGTGTAAACGAAGAGGAAAATGCCAACAATAAGAAATCAGTGACACTAAAATTGTGAGAGAGATTTCAACAGAGAGCTATGACGAAATACGACACACAGAGCCAGAAATAAAAGCACACATTGTAAAAAAAAGTAAGAGTTGGAAGTAACAAATGAAGGCAAAACCAAGCTACTCCTTTTAAATGAGTGAAACAGAAGAAAATGGGGTAACTCCTGAAGAGCCATCCTACAAGGAAAATTAAATGCATTTACTTGAAGAGAGGCAGTTAAAAGATGCTTGTTCTCCACCTGGTTCGGAGTGTGTGCTCTGAGGCAGAGGACATACATAAAATTGTAAGAGCCGACTTAAGTAATCTGGTTTGGAAACAATCAACACAAAAATATCCACCGAAGCACAAAGGACAAATATTTTCACTTTTAAAATTTCCCTTTCCATTAAACTGAAAAAACAGTTGTTTTTTTTAAAAAATAATAGTACTGTTTTTCTCTTACATTACAAATATAAAGCGTATGCAATGCACATGGCAGAAAATCTATTAGCCAGTGTTAGTTGAATGCGACTTCCTAACTAAAATTCAGTAGTTTCTTGCAACAGTCACAAAACAAAGTCCTTTTGCTAATGAGCAAAGAGGTGGAACTGTACCCACCAACCCTCACTGGAGACAGAGAGTTGATAAGGTCATGAAAAATCTTGAGATATACTATGAAACAGTCATTTTTCCATTTTTACTATAACACATTTTTTGTCTATTGTAGCAGGCATTACTCTTTTAATGATCACTGTTAGTAGCCTTAGCATTTGGGGTGAGAGGAAGAGTGTCACTACACCTTAGAATTACAATTATCTAGAATGGACTAAACACAGTGCAAAAATCTAGACTTCTCATTTCAGTTAACCTACAGACTAAAGGCATTGCCTTACTTTACTCTTGGAACATACTCATTTTAACTGTTGGTCTAAAATGCTTTTTCTGAAGTTCTGTGCAACACTGAAGCCCTATAAAATGAAATGGAGCACAGGTAACAGATTCAGCATCCTGGATGTAGGAGCCTTTTCCTATGAAGCTATAACACAATTTTATTACATAAATTAAAAATTCAGAAATTTATATCAACCATCCTTTCAATTACAAAGCCTGGTGGTATGCTGAATGGCAGCATAAACTTTACCAGAATTTCCAGGTGAACTGTTTATTTCTCATGGCCACATTATGGTAAAGAGGAGAAAAAAAAAGTGCTAGGGGTCCTACTGGAAGCACTCAATGTTTTTAGACACCGTATGGTCCTATCTTCTATGATAAATTTACTAATACAAATATGATTGTACCACAGATTATGACATTTGCCATTAGCAACAGCTGAAAGGTCTTCTTAGCTCCTGATGTGGAGTTAAGGCAAGGAGGAAACAAGAAGTTCTCAGTGCTTTTGTAAATAGGATTTTGATGAAGGACTGAAATTGAAAACTGGATTTCCTGACCTCTGAGTGTATGACAGAAAGAAAAAAACCCAGACTGATGTTATATACAAAAAACTACATCCTCATCATATACTATTACAAATTTTGCTTTAAAATTATGAGTATGAAAATAATTTGATATATTTCCATATTACCTTTTCAGAACACTATCATTCATCCAGAAAACTACTACACACTACAAAAAAACAGAAGATAAGTATTAGAGAACTTTTCCCATGCTTATAAAATACATTCAGAATAATCAATGCAATCTCTTAGGCCTCTCAGCTTTACAGTTACACAACGTTTCATTAGATTAGTTTTTTCAAGTGTTACAAGGAAAACCAATTAAACATCAAAAGATTCCTGCTTGTAACATCAAATTTACTGCTCATTGGAACAGTACGCGTTATTCGCTAAATACGTGTTGACTTGGAAGTCATCATGAACCACATTCTTAAATAATTACAGCAACTGCTACAAAATACTGATTACTATTAAGAAACAGTATGTTAAAGTAAACGCACCAATTATCATAGCCTTCACTTGCCAAGAGACACCATTCCATCCAAAGCACACAGCACAATTAAAAGTTAAAAATATAGTGTTTATTTTGTCCTTAATCATTGCTCCTCCACTGCTACCCAAGAGATAGGAAATGTACTATAGTAACAGCAAGTGTCTTGCACACTCTGGTTGGTTTCTGCAAACTACGCACATCTTTATTGCAAAGAACGCTTTTCAGGTGAAGGTTGCACATAAACTCGTCATATAAGGAATAAGAACATCATGTTGGTGATGTTGTTAATGTCAGACAGTGAATGCAGCACAAGAAACTTCTCAGCAAGATGTACATTATGTGGTTTGTTTCAGTTGTGGGATAATATCAAAAGATGGCTGGGCTTCAGCTTGGTGGTCAAAGGGATAACCTATACTAGCTGCTACAACTTGTAGCCGCATATGTATTCTTTAACACTGTCTGTATGGCTGAATGGATAGTCTGTTTGCTCTAACTGAAATAAATTAAAACAGTCGAAAAATCTATTTTCAGCATAGTTTCTAATCTGTGTCAACTACTGGCAATATTGCAGTCAGGTAGGTTTGGGGTTCATTCTTCTAAAGGAGCAAAAAACATCAAAGTTTTTTTTTTTAATCTGAACATTAAATATACAGATATGAGCACAGAGAATAAATTATACAATTTTGTTCATATTCTTTCATAATTTCATTGTTGCAATATTAAAGACTCAAAAGAGCTGGTTAACCCACTTTTGTTACATTTAAAATGATTTATCCAGTAAACTCTTAGGACTTGGTGACATTTTATTAACTTCACTGTGATAAAAACGTAGCCATAAACACTAGATCAAAAAGTAAAAACTTTCATGATCTAGCAACTAGGTAGCAAAATAAAAGCTTTAAAAACTAACAAACAAAGCTAAAAATAAAATTAGATATAAATTCAAGTTTTAGACTGTGGTCAATTGAGGTCTAGACAAAACCCTATGTTTGTTCACTGCCTAGTCTCCAGTCTGCTCCAAGTTTGAAAAGGTAATTGAACTCAGTCTATAATTACTGGATTAGATACAGATGGGCTCTGTACATTTCAGGGGAGGAAAGAACTGTTTTGATTCATTTTATGATTGCCTGTAAGGTCAAACTTTTCAAAATGTACTTTCATCTGTTAAACTGTTTCTCAAAGTCCCAGGGGGACATCTTCAATAACTGATGTTTTAAGCAATTTGGGTCTATCAGATCCAGTCTTTGAATGTAATATGCTGTCCATTTTCTAGAATTATAAATGTGCATGTAGGTTAATTGCTACAACTCGTACATATTTTCAAAACTACACTTTTTTGAAAAATTGCAAGTTTTACCCAACAACTGTTATGCATAAATATTTGTAGAATTATTTTGGTTTAGGGTACAGAGTATCTTTGGAAATACGAATAAATAACACAAATTAGAAATGTTCTTACTCATAATGCCTTCCCATTTGTCAGAAGTTTCTGAGAATGCTCTCTTAGGACCCAATTCAACAATGTATGAATAGCCCCAATGAATTCAGTTCACTTCTTACAAACCAAAAAAGATTAGAAACATACCTTAATAAAAAAATCCTAAAAAGCACTTGAAGACTTCTCTTTTATTACTCTTATTTGAGCATTTATCCTCACTCTCACTCACAAGATAAAATGTGGAACAAACAAAGAGCGTTAAACTTCCACTCTGCTAAGAATTTTTTGCAAAATCTTTTCTTCAATTAAATCAACCGTAACTCTGCAGCCTGTTTCAGTACAACCAGGATTTCATCTTGTGTCTTTAAATGTTGTCCTGGTTTCAGCTGGGATAGAGTTAACTGTCTTCCTAGTAGCTGGTACAGTGCTATGTTTTGAGTTCAGAGCGAAGAATGTTGATAACACTGATGTTTTCAGTTGTTGCTCAGTAGTGTTTAGACTAATGTCAAGGATTTTTCAGCTTCTCATGCCCAGCCAGTGAGAAAGCTGGAGGGGCACAAGAAGTTGGCACAGGACACAGCCAGGGCACCTGACCCAAACTGGCCAACGGGGTATTCCATACCATGTGACGTCCCATCCAGTACAGAAACGGGGAAGTGGGGGGCAGGGATTCGCCGCTCGGGGGACTGGCTGGGTGTCGGTCGGCGGGTGGTGAGCAATTGCACTGCGTATCATTTGTACATTCCAATCCTTTCATTATTGCTGTTGTCATTTTATTAGTGTTATCATTATCATTATTAGTTTCTTCTTTTCTGTTCTATTAAACCGTTCTTATCTCAACCCACGGGTTTTGCTTCTTCTCCCGATTTTCTCCCCCATCCCACTGGGTGGGGGGGAGTGAGTGAGCGGCTGCGTGGTGTTTAGTTGCTGGCTGGGGTTAAACCACGACAAATGTCTTGCTTAGTTAAAAGTTCAAATGCTCCACAAAGGATATCTAGCTCTGCTCTCAGTTAGGGACTCCCAGAGCTACCACAATAGCAATTTAAAGCAGAAAACACACCACGCAATGAGAAGGCAATGTAATAGTTTAGTTCATAGTCCTAAAAGAGGTAGCAAACTTAATTCCAAACAACTTACTATTCAAGAGTTTCAGTTTATTTGCATTACAACAATCTTGTTCCTTATAAAATCCCAATAAGAAAGTATTTTTTGTTACAACATACATTTGTGTTTAACCAACAACAATATCTCACTGGCAACAGCCTCAGTCAAACAGTTATCTTTGTAGGATCAGACACCTATAGAGTTGTTCTGCCAGAGATTTAGTATTTAAGCACCAGTAATAAGGATAATAGGAAATATGTTAATATAATCTTCCTCTGCCTCCAAGTGTGCTAATTAAAGAGGTTTAAGAGCATAGCAAGTTATCTCATGTAATTTCCATGTTAACATTTTATTCACATTATTTCAAAGTCCTCCATGCAAGGGACAAAACCTGAAGTCAAAACCAATCACCACAAAGCCCCAGCAGAAAGATGCATGATAACAACTCATGTTACTCATATGTCTGCTCTGACAGAACACCGTGCCTATCATCATCAGCCTGTGCAGAATTCCCACTACAACTTACGAGTCTCACTGAAGGAAGAAGCTTCTTCCACTATATTTTAAAGAACTGATTGATAGAAATCAGTTTGTTCAAAACAGTTCAATCCACAAAATGCCTGCAAACAATGAGGTTGTTTAATAGTAGCTCTTTTTTAAATGTAAAAGCATCAGTAACAAACCCATATAAGCAAATTAAAAAAAAGAAAACGGTCTTTGAAGTAAACTTCTGATTATTAGTGTCAAAACCAAAATCCACATTTACTCAAAAGATAAAATCCATGTAATATCTGCATTATCTTCCTTCCCATATCTCTACTGAATGCTTTTAAATGTATTTCTTTAAAATTGGAATAATATTCAGATTAGAATTTACATAGGGTGCATATGCTTAATTCAATAAAATAAGAATCAATCTTTAAGAGCTGTATAGAAAAGGCTTCTTTTCATTCACTGTAAGTAAAAAAAATTTCCTTCAAAAAATGCACATGCCTTATCTTCCCTACAAAATAAAATTATAGTAAGTATTTCAAGTGTATTGTGTGAACCCACAAACCACTCCTGAAACTACTGTAGTTTTTCAGATGTTAAATTGTGAAGAAATGGTAAAGTAATAGCCAGACCACAGCACCCTGCATTCTGTATGCCGTTACACAGAAGAAATATGATATAAAGTTATACTAGGTCACATTTTAGACCAACTAATTAACTCTCTGATATTTTTTCCTTTTTTCTTCTCCTTCACATTTTGATTATCTCTAAGAAGCATTTTCCTGTATTTGCTGTACGTTCCTTTATATCATATTCAAAACCACAAGAAACAGCATCTGAGCTCTCATAAGTATTTCCCATCTACACTTTAATGGGTTCCACATCTTAGGAATTGGAAACAACATCATTAAGAAAAATTAAGTGTATTCTTACGATGAGCTAGTCTCACTCACATTATGGTGTATCATTGTGTCTTTACACAAATCTTAAAAAACAAAGAAAGGAGATATCCAATTCACATACATGAAACTGAGTCAGTATGCAGACTACAGCAATGTAATATTATTTAATCAATGAATACCTCACATTGGTTAATGACTCCAGTCATTAAAAAAAAAAAAAAAATCACTTAGCTGGCTTTGTACATCCATTCACCCTCTGAAATTTGCAAGGAAGACACCAGAAAAAACACCCCAACATTAAAAAGTGGTCCCTTACTTCACGGTAAATAACTTCTGTGGTAGATAATTAGATTAAGCACCCTGTTAAGTCTAAAACAGCTATTTTATTTTAGAAATACTTTAACACATTGTTTCCTGTAAGTTCATTTATTATTAAAAATGAAGACAGAACATTCATACATTCACACAGTCTAAGGTCAGACTGATCAGAGTCATAGGTCACTGGAGCAGTAGTCTGGGATTTGGAAAACCAGTATCCAATTCTTTGCTTTGGTATGAAGCAGTGTCCCATATGTAAAAAGGAATTCCTGAGCCATCCCTCTGTATTAACTCCTGAATTACTTGTTGAGTACCATATGTATTTTGGAATATATGCACTTGACTCAGATTTCAAGTGATGCAGAGTCTACCAAATCAAGGATCAGCTGAATCATACCACCAATAATGTGTACTTTTTTCAGCACTGTACCTTATTTTTGCTTTTTCATAAGACCCATGAACAAATCGGAGACTTTTTTCTTGTGATCATGTCCCCTAACAAAGTAGGATGAAAAAATTTCTCACCACAAAGTAGATATTTCAGACCTTAGACCATTTTTGTAGCCCTTTTCTATAAAAATCCCAACAAACAAAAACAACCTCCCACCACTACCACCATATTTCTGAAAAAGGTTGACATCAGAACTGGACACTATTTTTGTCATTTTAGTAATGCTATACGCTTTTCCTTTACTTGATAATTACCTCCACGTTTCATTAAACTTACATCTTTTAAAAACTTAAGTTTCTTTATTTTGGTATTGACTCCTACGTGCAGTATTTACTAGGAGCCAAAGAGGTGAAATTACGCCCTACCATATCCACAACCAGAATCAGTAAATGCCCTACTTAATGCATGCAAAGGTAATACCACGCCCAAAAATCTCTGCATATACGTAATAATTTTTCTGCATAGTTGAATGAGCCGTGCCTCAATTTAAGCCTACATAAAGGAACACTTTCCCTTGAATATCACAGCAGAAACTACAGTATGCATCACAATGTCCAGCTGAATTGACCCAAAGAAGATAATATATAGCAAAGACAACTGAAGAAGGGAGAATTTTAAATTAATCAAAAATTTGTAGCTGTCACTTGAAAACGGGTATGCAACAAGGTTCTGAAAGAAGAATATCCCAAGAACACACACATCTGTTTAATATTACAAGCCAACTGTCAACATCAAGTGAAGTTTTAATTTAATATTTTTTCTTTCTTGATGTTTTACCTTTAGTCAATGCCTCGTGAGAGTATCAGCTTTCTATAAGAAACTGTTAAATATAAAGAAATGTTATTGTAGCATGTTTATAAAATCATAGTTCGAGAACTTTTTATTTTTCTAAAGCCTGACCACAACTTAATTATCTGCAGGACATTCCAAGCTCACAATTGCAAGCTCCAGTTCCCAAGCAATTTTAAACAATATCTACTGTACAGGACATATGGTATTGCAAATACCACAACATGGCAGTGTTTCCAAAAGTCAGCATTAGAGCCTTTAGACATGGTTTTTATTTTCAATAAATATTTGTTTCCCTACTAATCATTAAACGGTTTTCATCACCATTACATTTGTCTTTCACATGTCAGTTTGCTATCACCATTTATTTTTAATATAAGTGAACTAGTTATAAAAAAGATAGATTTATAACATGTTTATGTTATACATAAAGTGTCATAAGAGTAAGCAGTACGTTCCTCTGCAGCTCACACAATGTTTTGCTTCTTTTCCAGGAAAGAGCAAGAGTAAAAGCAAGAAGAAAAAACTTGTTAAACTGGAGATAAGGTAGGGGGGGAAAATGAGACCATTAGCTCAGCCAAAAACTCTCAGAGGAAAGCTGGAATTTCTTTAAGAATAAGAAAGTTCAAAAAGCCTGGGAATTTAAAGTTGTTTCTACTTTGTAAGAACATCCAAACCACCTGAAAATAGGCAAGAAAAAAAATCCATGATGCAATTACATCTGTATTTTACACGTCAATCTGAAAACCAGCAGATGATGCACTTCTAGAACAACTCAGAACTCCGAAAGTGTGTTTTCCTCCCCAAAATACCAATACTCTGTAGAACACCTTGGCTTCAACACACTCCTGACAAACTCCCCTGTCTTCCTGCCCCTTTAATCAATTCTCCCCTTCCCTGGAGACTGTTTGAGGACTCTGGCTACTTTGCACTCCCAGGCATGCTGCCACCATGGGGAGGAGTCCCCACCGCACTCATGGTGGGCTGCTGTACAAGCTGGTGCTCTGTTCTCAGCTCCTTTTACCTGCCAGGCCTCAGGTGTGTATTTTATACCAGAAACCCCCACAAGTCCTGCAGCAAGATTATTTCTGGTCTTTTAAATGTAGTGATATTTTACTTTCACCTGTACTAAACATTTGAGGACTTACTTTTTTTTCCACTAAAAAAAAAAAAAAAATCATTGAATGACCATATTAGAATTCTAATTAGAATATTACTCCATATTAGAGCTCTAATAAACTTATGAGTCAAGCCAAGTCTCCTTCTCTTATTTTCAACCATAGACCAACATAACATTTAAGAGCTTCTGGAAAACTTCACAGAACTGCCACCGACATTCACTTGAAACCCATTTCACGCTTTCTACCCAACTGAGACGTGGAGAGATAGGAACCACCAGCCAGTTGCATCTTGTACTACTGAAATTAAATATTCAATTTAGAATCAGTGAGATTACATCCACATTCAAAACCATTTAAAAGTCAACCAAAAAAGGAAGCATCCAGTGGAAAAGGCCAAACAATCTATTAATAGTGGAAAAGCAAAAGATTGAAAGGAAGCTGGATTACATTTAACTGTATCTGGTTTTTGTTTTGTTTGCTTATTTTTCAAATGATGGACAATACCTAAGGAAATTGAATAAATTTAAATATGAGCAGATGCAGTACATCCGCTTTTCTCTTGCTCTCACCACCCTCCATCAAAAGGGAAGGCAGAGTCAGAATGAAAGGGTAAAAAGGGACAACAAACACAAGGCTGGTACTGGATCACTATAAAATGTCATTTTTTGGCTTTGACACACCACCCTGAAGTCAGAAAACTTGTATTTTCAAGAAAGTATCCATAATTTAAAATTCTGTGCTATTATATCACACTGTAACATTTTCAACATTAAAGAACATTTTCCCAAAATTGCTGAAAACAATTCATACCTTCAATTTTTACCCTTTAATTGCTTTCACTGCTGAAGCTATCATCCCAAGGTTTAATATTTGCCAGTCTGAAAAATATTTTCAAGCATAGTGGTCTGAAGTTTCAAAGACAGAGCATGTAATTACATAATCACTGAAAATTTATATCCTTTTGTCTATGGTGAAACACACAAAAACTTAATCCACTCATTACCAAAAATCACAAGGAATCAGCTCGGCATTACAGCAATAACTAATCCTGATGACCAAAGCCAGCCCCAATTAGCAGAAACACAAGTGTCAGTACTACTTGTTGAAAGCAATAATTTGTAACCGATTTTTGTGAGAAGTTGCAAAACCTTTATGCTTTGAAATAGCTGTTCCCCGAGATTAAGACAGTTTAAACTTTTTTTTCTGATCACACATGTGAAGCATAGCTAGCATCCTATGTTATAATATCTCCCCATTTTATTAATATTTCAGTACACTTCAGAGTTCAAAGCAATTAACGTGCGATGACTTGGAAATTCTGTTCGCTAATTGCCACAAGAGAAGAAAACTCCTTAGTCCAAGTCCAGATTTAGCAGAAGCTAACAAAAGTAGTACCTTCTGAATGTCCAAGAACACCCCTCTCCACCTAACTTAACAAGCCATGCACATAGAAAATGACAACTGCAGGATGCTGGGAAGAGTCACAGGCAAGTTCCCTGGGCTACTATCCACCAAACTTGTCCTATTTTCAAAAAAGAGGAGGAGAAGGAGAATCAGAACCTTAAAGTTACTAACTTCCAGAGAGATTAGCTTTATTTTGGCCTCACTGCTAATACCTGGAAAAATAAATCCCAGCAGTTAAATCTCTAACAAATCACACCAGTATTCTTTTGAATCTGCTTATTTTTAAGTTAATTTCTGTCCCAAACAAGAGATTGTATTTAAAAAAAATATAAACACAGAGCCCAAAGCTTCTGGCAATGACAGTGTATCAAAGTACTCAAAATAATGAGCTGTTCTTGCTCCAAAATCTTTGATAAAGAACTCGGAGAAAAAGTAAAAAGCATAAATGCATCAATTAAATTCACTGACCTGTAAATATTAAGTTTCATTCTCACTCTTTCTTCTTCCATTTCTCTTTCTTTCTTTCCTATTTAGATGTATTCTATCATAACCTCTGTATCATTTCCTGGTATTCTTTTTTTTTTTTTTTTAACCTATATATCTACCTCTCATGTTAGTCTGTCTCTTCTCCAACCTACATAATTTTATTTTCTTCCAGCAAAGCCTGCTCACTTTCTATTGTCTTTCTCTTCCATTGTATCTCTCCAGCTTTTCAGATGCCACAGGACCCACCACCCAGCCCCAGCCCGCCTTTCTCCTTCTTCAGATATCATGCTAACGTAACCGATGTTTAAGAAAAGAAGGAGGCTACACATGATAAACACCTCAGCTTTCTTCCGCTTCCATATGCACTCAAAACTTCCATAAATTTTATCCTTATTTGTGGCAAGATGACAAATCAAGAACTCACAGGAGGTGTCAGTTTAATGGACAGCCACAGTCAGGAAAAAGTTCATGGTGACCAGCTACATGATATAACAATTCCTCCAACAACTGTAAGTCAGCAAAGAACTTCCCACGACCAACCTGGAAGCAGGTGAGGGTGAAGACAGCATCCTCAAAATGGGAACTGCAGCCTTAGACACTTTTGGACTCCTCAGCACCACATGAGGTCCAGTTAGTCAAAACAAAACTAACATGCGACTAAGGAAAGTTGTCTCCCAAGCCAACTTTCAATCCTGCTGTTCAGTTATAGTCAGAAAATAATTCCCATGGAGTTAAGAATGTACTTAAAAACAAACAAAGGGGGGGGACACAACAACAACAACAACAACAGACATTTGCACAGACATTTCCCAAAATGTAAGAGTTCAAAACTCTTCCCCCAAGGCCAACCTATACCCTCACCACCATTACTGATCTGAGTTTTGCTAAAATCAGAGGCATCACATGGGGAACATCAGTGATTTAGCATTTAATCCTTTTGCATTAAACAAGGTCAGCATTTCATTCCTCTCTAATAATCTTTAAAAAAAAAAAAAAACTTTCCTCTGCTATTTCCTTAACCGGCTTTTTAAGTGTTTCTCCTCTACTAATTAAAATTATCAACTTCTTTCCCTTCCACCTCTCGGGCTAAATGTCTTCTCTAACAAGAATGAAGGAAATGAGAAGTAAGAACAATAAATGCTCATAATAAAAAAGTAACATTAACCATAATTTGCAGAGGGGAAGAGATAAATCTGAAATATTAGAAAGTAGTACACTGTAACTCCCCATTTGACAAAGTATAATTTAGAACCACATTTTCTGCCTTGAAACCCACGTGCGTGTAAACAAGTACAAAATACGGCACTATCAGTGAACTTTGAGGAGGAAAGTGACTGTTCATAACTGTATGTGGGAGAAGTCAGAATTAATTCTAATTACCTCAGCTATGGGCCCAATTTATTAGATCTTACCTCTCATTAAAAGTTAAGAAGTGAACTGAAATATCACTTGCTGTCCAAAATTTGGCACAGTCATTAATTTCTAACAAAGGCTATAATTTGGCTATACCATAAGCAGTATATATTTCCCTTGCATCTAAATATTCTCTCATGGGAGTTATTCTTATGTAATCATTAGAGTCAAAACGATCGTATAAACTATCCTTAGTAAATCAGGTTAGAATTTTTTAGTTTGAGTATAAAACCAAAAACATTAAAGCACACCATTTTAACCATTTTTGGCCACTTCCCTCACAGCACTGGTTAGTATCAGCTATTCAAGTACAACAGAAGTAGTTCACCACATGACCATGCAGTCTTCAATGCACTGCCTGTGTTCTGCCATGGACTTTAATGCTACCACTCTTGGATATGCAAATTTTTAGAATTAAGCCCCATTCAGGTCTATTCTAGACCTGGCAAATACACATCCCATCCTATAAAAAGTTAATATAGCAAGCTAGCTATTCCATTATTTTTTATATTTCTTGCTCTTAAAAAGCTTAGATATAATTTGATACATTCTGGAGACACCAACCTGAACCTGACTTGGAAGCAGCAGCATAGTAGTTATTGTCATATTCCAATAAAACATTTAATACTTGGCAGTTTTATTTTCATATAACTTTTACTTTTTATAACAGGGATGGTGTTACTCTTTGCATCAGCATATTGGTACCTGCCCACCACCAAAGCTACTACATACCCAAAAGTAGGCAGTGGAAAAGCCTGTGTATGTCCCAATCTGCAAGCCAACTCTTTTTTCTTATGATACTAAAATGGTATTAAGCACAAGGAATTCTTTGTTTGAAGTCTAGATCTAATCATCTAGTAATGTTTTTCAAACCTTTTTTGATTTGTAAACCCCTAGAAATTTTCCAGTGAGGGTTCAGACTTGTCTTTCTCTATTAGCGCTATGTACTGGCTACTGATCATGTACTATAACCAGACCCATTACAAAATTTCAGTGGCTGAATTTTATTCTTGGTACCTCTTCAAATGATCCTGAAGAGTCTGAAAGGGATCAGAAAGTATATATGTTTAAAAACACTCACTTTTAGTTGTGCTATGCCAATAATTATGTCATGCTATTCAAGGTGGTCCTATGTGGTCAATTTGGGGGACCAGCTACTGGTTTGGGCATTCCCCATGCTTTTTTAGGCTTTATTAATGCAGTGACAGGGGTAAAGATTAAGCCATTGTAAACACCATATACAAACACCTCTACCCCTTTTTTCTCCTACAAGAATGCTCTAAATACCAAACTGTGCAAAGACGTGCAGGAAGATCCCATGTTTGGGACCAAGCATAAAACATCAGCTCTCCATCTCTTCTAATAGCAATGCTATTTTCAATTATCCCATGGGCTGCATCCAAACGAGATATGTTGGCCTTACACAGGCATGCATGAAAAGCTGTTTTACTCAGAGTATGTAAAATTAAAAGAAAAAAAAACCCAAAAACACCACACAAAAAAAGCCACCGCTAACCTCTGTGTATCCAGAGCAGTATACTACAAAAGTCAGGTGGCCTTGTAATTAAAAGGTTTGCTCAAAATTTATATACAATGTCATTTGTTCTGGCTTTCACAAGAACTAGTTTTGGAGACAAGTTTTATGTGGGGATTTTTCCTCCTCATTACATATTTCTTCAGAGCAGCCAAGCATATTTTTGATGTGAATATTGGCCTATCACACTGATTTTTTTGAAGAATCGGTTAATCATTCTACAGAATCCATACACAGAAGTTATATGAGTAACAGATGTTGTAGCCTCATGAATCTGGCATCCTTATGCGTTCAACAGCTTCAAACACAGACATTTGATCATTCTGAAATTTTGCATTTAAAGACTTAGAAACATTTAACCTTTCAAATTTTCCATTCTCAAGGATATGTTTTCAGATATGTCTGGTATTGCTTTTGAAGAATTCATGCTCCAACACTTTATTTTTCAGCTTTTCACAAAACCTTAAAGAAGAAAATCTCCCCAGCAAAACACAAAATTTCATTCATGGCTGCAATCAAGCCCACCATGAAATGCTGCTTGACCGTTAATTTATCTTTATTTCTGTCAATAGGCTGTATCAGCCCTGATTCCATTTCTCCAACACATATTGAACAGTCAGCAGTGATAAAAAGTTCTCATTCCTTCAATATTTTCAAATAACTAAAAAGCAAGCATATTTGACAAGTTATATTCCCAGTAGCTCACAGCTGCCATAAAAAAGTAACAGGAAAGGCTTAAATAGTCAGATTTCCTAAGACTGTCCTAAGACAGAAGTTCAAGTGCCAAACACCTTCTAAAACTGACAATCTTTTAAAATAACCAAAACTGCAGGTTTAAGACCATGGTAAAGCTGTGAACGAGTGTCACATAAAGTGGGCCTATGCCATATCTGAACTGCTTATGTTTGTCACTGAGCACTTACTTCAAGCCCAATTTTTTTAATTTAAATACTTCTGCTCTAATCCTTAAAATTCTTCAATCACTTAGCACATTAACTCAGCTTAATCTCAAATCTGATACCGTACCAAGGAACTAATGTATTGGGTTTGCATGGCAAGGTTTTGGTAGCAGGGGGACTACAGAGTTGGCTTCTGCGAGAAGCTGCTAGAAGCTTCCCCTGTGTCCAACAGAGCCAATGCCAGCCGGCTCCAAGACAGACCCGCTGCTGGCCAAGGCTGAGCCCATCAGCAACAGTGGTTGCACCTCTGGGATAAGAGATTTAAGAAGGGGGAAAAGTTGTTGCACAACAGCAGCCGGCAGAGTGAGTGAGAATATGAGAAACAGCCCTGCAGACCCCCAGGTCAGTGCAGAAGGAGGGGGAGGAGGTGCTCCAGGCACTGGAGCAGAGATTCCCCTGCAGCCCGTGGGGAAGACCATGGCGAGGCAGGCTGTCCCCCTGCAGCCCAGGGAGGTCCATGGTGGAGCAGATCTCCACCTGCAGCCCGGGGAGGACCCCACGGCGGAGCAGGTGGGTGCCCGAAGGAGGCTGTGATCCTGTGGGAAGCCCGTGCTGGAGCAGGCTCCTGGCAGGACCTGTGGACCTGTGGAGACAGGAGCCCACGCTGGAGCAGGTTTTCTGGCAGGACTTGTGACCCCGTGGGGGACACACACTGGAGCAGTGTGCTCCTGAAGGACTGCACCCCGTGGAAGGGACCCACGTTGGAGCAGTTCATGAAGAACTGCAGCCCATGGGAAGGACCCATGTTGGAGAAGTTCGTGGAGGACTGTCTCCTGTGGTAGGGACCCCACGCTGGAGCAGGGGAAGAGTGAGGAGTCCTGCCCCTGAGGAGGAAGGAGCGGCAGAGACAACGTGTGATGAACTGACCCCAACCCCCATTCCCCGTCCCCCTGCGCCACTGGTGGGGAGGAGGGAGAGAAAATTGGGAGTGGAGTTGAGCCCGGGAAGAAGGGAGGGGTGGAGGGAAGGTGTTTTGAGATTTAGTTTTTATTTTCTCATTATCCTGCTCTGATTGGATTGGTAATAAATTAAACTAATTTCCCCAAGTCGAGTCTGTTTTGCCCATGACAGTAATTGGCAATTGATCTCTCCCTGTCCTTATCTCGATCTACAAGCCTTTCATTATATTTTCTCTCCCCTGTCCAACTGAGGAGTGATAGAGCAGCTTTGGTGGGTACCTGGCATCCAGCCAGGGTCAACCGACAGCAACTATGTCAGCTTATAAAAGTACAAGGAAATGCAAACTTTAATATCCCTGTATACCACATTTTAAATAGCCATGTCACTGTAAAAGTCTAAAGGAAAAAAGAAAAATTGCTTTTAATTGACCAAAAAGCACTAACATATACATAATGAATTCTAACAGTTTTTTATAAATTGCAAGCAATGGAAAGTCTGTCACTGTTATTGTAGCTTTCTTATAGGGAATCCCTCAACAACCATTTCTTACCTGGTCCTAGTCAATATGTAACTGGTGAACAGGTGGAAAGACGCCAAAAACATTCACCATACATACAGCATTAGTCATCTTTCATTACACATCAGACAACACAGTGGTTGTACAATGCAGCTGACAGACCAAAGAAAACCCAAACCAAATAAACAGTGATGGGTCAACGCTGGGGCAAAGAAAATCCTTTCAAAAGATCACAGCCATAACATTCCTCTTTGATTTAGAAGAGCATCCATAGGCAAACAGATCAGTTTTGTCACAGTTTAACAATATCAGCAGCAACAGCACTCTCTGCAACTAACATTGCAATGGTTTTAGATAACCTTCTAACATCCTTGTGTTACCAACTTAGTCTCAAATATAAAAACCTTCATCAGCTCCACACAGACTGCAGCAATACAGTATACCTGAGCATAAAACAGTCAGCTTTGAAAAAATACAAATACAGAATGTTGAAGTATTTTTTGTGACTAACACAAAATACCAAGAGCACACAAAATGTATCCCCCCATCTCTAAACTGGTTTCCCCACGCAGTATTGATTCAAGTCAGAGCTCTTATATTCCATTCTCCATGCCTACTTCAATCCACCTAAAAAATCGTGTTAAGTTTGAGAATAACTCTATCTCCCAGGTGCAATGAAACTTTGCCATAAATACAGAAGCCCACTGTACAGACACAGAGCTTTCTTAGGAAAGAAAAATGAAATTCAACAGAAAATAAGGAACTATTACAACTTTGCCAGCTTCTTCTCCAAATGCTAAGCCCCTTCAGTCTTCCTTCTTAAACACCACTTAGAGTCTGCCTATGATATGAAGAAGACAAAAAAAAAAAAAAAAAGTAAACATTTCCACAGTCCTCAGATCCTACAGCAAAACTCAGTCCTGCAGGGACGGGGGGGGGGGAGAAAATATAATATCTATGATAGAGAGAGTTACATCACTTAATACAGTTCAGCCAAGTGCTCATACACATTAATAATGTGATACAAAACCTCCATGGGATGCACTAGAAAGGAGAATTCTGATCCTACAGCTGTGTGGCTGCCCCAGGGCAAGGCTGAGCACCCTCCCAGCCCCGTACTCCAGCTGTGCTGCCATGTGTTTGGACCAGGGCTGGCTGCCCCTCACACAGCTTGGAGTGCAAGCAGCATCAGCACAGCTCTACCTGCAAGAAGCCAGGCAAACCTACCCAGAACATAACATTGAAAGGAGTAGGTCTGTGTGTAGACTCCACACAAGTATTTCAGTATTTCCACATCTGCATGCCAAATGGAGATCTTCAGCTAAGGACTTTGTGCTTGTCTAGTTTGGAGAAAAGGAGGCTGAGGGGCAACCTCATTGCTCTCTACAGCTTCCTGAGAAGGGGAAGAGGAGAGGGAGGTGCTGATCTCTTCTCCCTGGTACGCAGTGATAGGACACATGGGAATAGTTCAAAGCTGTGCCAGGGGAGGTTTAAACTGGACATTAGGAAGCATTTCTCTACTGAGAGGATGGTCAAACATTGGAACAGGCTTCCTAGAGAGGTGGTTGATGCCCCAAGCCCATCAGTGTTTAAGAGGCATTTGGACAATGCCCCTAACATACTTTAACTTTTGGTCAGCCCTGAGGTGGTCAGGCAGTTGGACTAGATGATCATTGTAGGTCCCTTCCAACTGAAACTATTTTATTCTGCAACCAAATAAGGCATAAGGAACCTGGTGACTAGGTGTAGGTTATTCGGGGTCTCCACTGTTATCCTATATGGATTCTGACCAGTATCTTTCCGAAGTTTTAAAGACAACACTAATTAACCATTTGATATGTTCCTCGGATTAAACAATAAACAAAAAACCTGTATACAGACATGGAAGAATTCACTAGCTTTTGGGGAGCTTTTAAAAAAAGAAATATCTTAAAGAATTAATGCATCTATCAAAGATTACATTTGCAAGCTGAGTTGCATAGTCTTGGTAGAAGCAGCTAAATTTTTAATTGCAAGGCTACAACAAAGTATTTGAAAGAGCTTTTGACACATACATAATCAAACCAAATTGTACTTGGCTGAAACAAGCAATTAAAAATCACAATTTATTTTACTACAAAGCTTATTCTTCTAGCTGCAGTTTCAATGTTTTATTCACACATTAAAATGGTGGTCTCCGGTCTGGCAGGTTGTTGGCTCACTGTCACAAATGTAACTGAGTTACAGGAGCAGAGCAAGGCCAATTCATCTCATCCTCCTCACTGATCAGCATGTTGACAGAAATTATGTTCAGACGTGCTTCAGCAACACATTTTTAGCCTTGGCTTTTTCTCCAAAGTCATTGTTTATGCAAGTACCATTAATTAAACCCATCGTCCCCCTCAGACAGACTGTTCAGCTCATCCATGTTGGCATTAGCTGTTTATTTCACTTGAAGCTCTTGCAATTAAAGAAGATACTTTTATCGACATCTTTGTCCTTCTTTCTGTTGCCTGGACAGTGCCCTGAAGAAAGTCAGAAAGGGCGAGGAGCTCAGAGAGAAGGTTGGCACCAACAGGAAATAGTAGCTGTAAACAGGGGGGAACAAAGGACTTAGGCAGAAGGAAAAGGACGTAGCTATAGCACACCATCAGTGCACAGAACTACGGCTGGGCAGTGAGAAGAAGATGAAGGTGAGGCTAGGCTTGCGTATGAACAGAACTTAAGAAAGAAAACCAAAACTGGGAGGAAGCAAAAGCAAGGGAGCATTGGTGGTAGAAAGAGAAGAGAGAAAAGACTAGGAGGGAGGAAGAAGTAGGTGTGAGCCTAGTCTAAGGCTATAAATTATTTGGAATACAGACACTGAAACTGAGAAGAAGGAACCGAAGTGCAGAGACAGTACTGGAGGCAATGGGGCAGAAGGTAAAAAGCTTTGGAGGGAATGAACAGAAATCTGCGGCTATAAGAGTACCTAGAATTGAACCCCAAAACCTTGGATTTCCTCTTGCTTCCTCTGCTACCACAAATAACCGTGAAACGCTTTGGCAAAGCATCCAAACACCATCTAGTCCTAAACCCTCAGAGGGTAACAACCTCTTCTCAGCATCAGCCCAAGTGCTGGAGCTCTGAATGGCAGATTTAAAAGTTGCAGCTGTGTTGATCATGCAGATAAATGTCAACATGATGCCCTGTGATAAAATTTCAACCCTTTTTAGAATTCTAGAAATTTACACCCACAAAAATTGTGTTAAAAATTTAAAAAGCTGCCCTGTTCTGGGGTAAGACTGAAGGAACCTGTTCTCTCTAACACTGCAGAATGTGGAATATCTTTAGTTAAAATCAGGAGATGCAGTGGGGGAAGAAAGGTAGATCTCATGGACAAAGATGTTGAATGTAGTTTTATGGACTGGTCTGATCACTGCAGATAGATCCCTACCATACAAGACACAGTTGACAAGTCACTTAAATCAACTTTTTGCAATGATTAATAATTATACGTTGATTTAACAGGTACCCAACTCAACACCCTCTGCTTAGGCCTCAAAGCAATCACTGAGCTACTGAACATCAAACATCAATTGTTATAAAACGCATTAGTTTCTAAGTACTCTCTCTTAGAATTGGGAAAAGTGCAATGAGCACAGAAACATGACATTAATATCTGTGCTTGAAAACTAAATTATTCAAAAGTTAGAAAACAACAGAACAAGGTTACTTGTGCGTTCTTTGTTTAGTCCTAAACTTGCATATGTGTTCTGTAAGCCCGTCTCCTCAGAGTGTACTCAGCAGTCTTTTTCTCTTAGGTTTTCAAAATACGGTCCAATACCTTATTAAACGTGTGTTATTCAAACCCTGCCTTGGTATCAGACTTTTTGCCCTGCCTTTTACTCCGTATGGAGGACAATAATCTGCAACGAATTTGGTTTTAGAGCACGACTGTGGACTGAGGACTATTATTAATGCTGGTCAGCCTTCGGCTCTGCAATTCCTTAACTTCTCTGCACTTGCCTTTTCAAGTCTTAAAATGTTCCGATTACCTTTTCACATGTAGATGCATAAAGTGGCACTTTACAGCCATACTGCGTGACAGAAGAAAAAAGAATACTAAAGACAGCATACAGAGTGCGACATTATGAACGCTTATGCTCCTACGTGCTATGGAGGCGTTCTCTTACGTGGCAACTGGCACGAAGAAATACTCGTGTGAACGCGCGCACGACCGCGGCGCAGACTGGAGGAAAGTCGGTTTTGCAGGGTTAGAAGCGTCAGCCCTCGCAGGAAGGGGCAGCAGCCAGCAGAGCCCCCCGGGACGGCCCTGCGGGCCCCTGCCGCGGAGCGGGCCCCCGCCCGGGGGGAAGGCGGGCGACGGGCGGCCTCGGAGCCTTCCCCAGCCGCCACATCGGCCGCCGGGCTCCCGGCTCTCACGCTGCGCTCCCGCCCTCCCAGCCCACATCCGTGTGGGAAAGAGCTGCCCCGGGGTTGCTTGCGGCCGACTCCGGGGCTCGCTCGCCTGCCCGCCCGCTCGCCCCGGGCCCCCGGGGAACAGCCGGACGCGGCGGCCCGCTCCGAGGCGGGGGCGAGGGGGGCGGGCTGCCCGCGGCGGCGCCCAGGCGGAGCCGCTGGCCGGGCGCCGCCAAGCGCGGGCCGCCGCCGGGCCCGGCTGCCGCTCGTCACCGTCACACCCCCCGCTCCCGTCCCGTCCCCTCCCGTCCCGGGGCCTAGGTGCCCGCCGCCGCACTCACCACCTCCCGCGCCCGGCTGGTGAAGTCGCTCTTGGAGCGGGCGGCGCTCCGCTTGAGCAGCTCGTCCCTGGCGCTGTCCCCCGCCGCCACCCCCAGCGCCTTGTTGCGGGTCTTCACCGTCTTCACGCTGGCCTTGAAGAGCAGGGTGATGTCCACCGCCATGGCGGCCCGCCCCCTCAGCCGCCGGCCGGTGCCGCCGCGCACTCTTCCCCGCGCAACGCGGCCCCGCGCGGCGCGTTCCGCCCTGCGTGGGGCCGGGAGAGGGGTGCGCCGGGGGAGAGCCCCGTCCCCACGCTGCCTTCCCTGCGCCCCCGGTTTAATTCCTTGCCGCCGTCAGCCGCCGCCGAGCCCGCCTGGGCCCCGCGGCAGGGTGTGCAACGGGCCGAGCCCGGGCAGCTGCCGGTGCTCGAGTCGGGGAGAAGCGCCTGCCCGCTGCCTTCGCGGCGCCTCTCACGGCAGCCGAACCCAGCGCCGGCCTGCCTGCTTGCCCGCCGGCCTACCCGCCCGCCGAGGCGTACGCAGCTCCCCTGCGCCCGGCTACTGCCTCCTCCTATCTAATAGCAACTTCGCGCAATAAAAGCTATATTCCGGCAAAACTTTGACGTCTGTGGCGTCGTGGCAGGTATCGCCAGGTGGTGCTGTTATACGCGGCCTCCCAAGCAACTGAGCCGTGGAAAGGCAGGGTAATTGGAGTTGATTAATACACGTGAGCGGATCTGCACTGGGGTCTGGGGTTGGCGCTGGTGTGAGACTCCGCCAGGAAATGGTCACGCGTGTGTGTGTCCCCCGTTACGTATGCCCGAGCTGTATGAGTGGAGCTGCCTTGTTACGCCCGGAGCGGGGAGCGAGGATTTCTTCCAAGCCGGGATGCTGACCTCCCAGGTCCGCAGCTGACCTCCGAGGTCCCCCGGCAGCAGGACAGTAGCACACCGATACCTGGCAGATACATTGGACAGTCCGTTACCATGAGGCGCTGTTTGTAATCTCATTCTGAAGAAAGCTTTGTGAAATAACCTTCCCTATTGAGGCAACTTTATTACCATGTTCTGTGCAGTAGACTAGCTACACGGAACTGCGTGACACAGAGGGGAAAGCTTTTGACCAAATAACCAGTGATGGTGTTTTATATATATGGTGGGGTTTTTTATATATATATATACACACACACACATATATATGCCATGTAATGCTCTGGGATCCAGCAGATACCATGTAGTTTTTAACTGTGCTCTTGCTGACGAGAAGCACGTTCCTCGAGATGGTCTCCAAAGAACACAGTTTCAAAATCCTGCCTCTCCCCAGAGGACTGGAACTTAATCAACCACAACTATTTTTCCTGTCTGCTCCAGGGCTTTCTTCCCTTGTTGATTACTACTCTGCTTTCAGTTCAATTCTCATCAATTCAGCCTTAGCTATAGGTTAGTGGTTCCCTCCGAGTTGTATTGTGATGAGTATTCATTCATACTTTGTTATTATTGTTCTGTTTTAAATTGTGTTTTTATTGTGGTACAGATATGTATTTCTAATTAAAGGAATAGGCCGTTTTAAGTCCCTGTCCTCGGTGCTGGATTTACTGTGAAAATATATTCAAGGTATTAAAAAAGTGGACAACGAAGGAGATTAAAATTCTAATTCCAGAAATGCCAGCAGTATTTGATTGAACCTTGAGCCAAATGCCTTTGCTCTTTCAAGGTCAAGAAATTCATCGTAAAGATACTTCAGCAAAGGACATATTTAATAAAGCAGTGTAGCATTTACACATAGTAAATCAGATACTTTCGGGTATGTTTCCTAAAATTGGTTGTTTTCTTTGCACTACCAAAAACAAAGTAAGCACACAATAAAATTCCGGGAATGTCTTGATCATGCTGACACCCTCATTCTGAAACTCCCTGAAGACACTTCTGAGACATGTTCACCAATGCTACATGTTATGGTACTTTTCATATGCTGTGGTTCTGCCATCCTTACGGTACCTAATGCCTCACTCCACAAACATGCCATTTCACAGGCACTTGCACAGGTAACTTCTTGCCAATAGAAATAAGAAATTCACAGCTTGGCCCACAGTAGTATGCTCCTGAAAATGTAAGTGCTAGAATTAACCTCTGATTTTGTGCATATTCAGCTATATAGCCTGTTCCAGCATTTAATGAAGGTAACATTTACACTCCCTTTAAGTATTCCCACTTAAGTGGGCATTGGGTAAGAATCTATAGATTTTTGCTATTGGAGTGCTGCTTTTTTACATTTAAACTGTAGAAATATGAAATCTATTTTTGAAATTTTGAACTTCACCTTCCCTTCCTGCTTTTAGAAAAAACAACTTATTGGTGCCTGTGTGATGTTTCCTCATTTTCTAATGAAATTTAGGTACTTTAAAATAACTGGAATACTCTGTATATTTCTGGATGAAAAAAGAAGCTACAGCTCATTAAAGCAAAGTAAATTTTAACATACTATAGTTTACCTCCTAACTTTGCAAATATTTATACACATACTAAACCACTGTGAATACTGCGAATACTCCCATTGAGGTCAACGGAACCACACATGGCACATACAGTTAAGCACATAACCCTTTTACCAAATCAGGACCTTAGCTGGAAATTCTTTGGGAACAAGATCACGTCTTTATTTCTACTTTTACTTATTTATTTGTGCTTTATGTATGTGACCAGTAGTTACTGAAAAACACCCCAAAGCAGTAATAGTAATATTACACAACCAATTTTGAACCTCGACAGTCTTAAAACTTCCATTCAGGCACAAGGAAATAAACAGAGACACATTTTAAAAGAAACACAGTATTAAAATTCCATATAGCTGATCTCATCTGTCAGAAATGGACTGAACAGTTAATCTGGCAAAGGAAAAAGTTAAAGTACTTTTTTAATGTGAAAGAAGGTTGCTCAAATGGTCTAACTCATTAGGTATATAATACCCAGGGCCTCTGCTGTAGAGATAAATAGATAGCTTTGAAGATTACAACTGCTTTAAAATCAGTTGCTAAGAACTGGTGCCCAGAGCTTTTATTTGAACTTGATCCTAGCTTCCTGTATACAGTAACTGCATCTACTCAGTAGTTATTTGCACTTCCACAGCCACCTTGGTTTGAAAGCTTAAAGCTTACTTTCGAGCAGATAGGTTTCAATAGTACATGCTGGAGCTTCCTGTAATTGCTAAAAAGATTAACCTTGAAATTTAAGATTTTAAGGTTGGAGTAAAATTCCAAAACACAAAGGACTACAGTCCCACCAGAAGCAATGCAGGTAAATCTGTAAGAACACATGCACTGCGCACTCTGTTGTGCCCCAGCAGGAGCATGTCTGGAAGAGGAGGAATTAGGAGTTTACAACAGTTTTGTGTGCAGTGTGAGGACAGCATGTGGATCATCAGGTCTTGGTGTACCTGCTGAACAGGCGTGTCCAGCAAAATGTCCTGGGCAAACCTGCCAGTGAAAAGGAGTCCATGTTTCCCTGTGGTTATCAATCAATGTGCCCATTAAAGATGGCCGGTGGGGTTCATCTCCACTCAGAGACAGGCAACTCCTCAAATTATAATTACCTTTTGTGTGAGAGGTAAAAAAAAGGGATAAAGCTCCTGAATGTCTTCCCCTCCAATGCACTCCAGCTACAAAGGTCCTAATTTGGCACATACAATAGAAAACTACATGCGGGCCATTTTATACATTTTATATTTTTTCTGGCATAAACCCAGTTACTTTCTTCATGTGATGGCAGTGTTGCAAACTGAACAAAATATCAAAAGGAAGGCAATTTGCTTACAGTGCACGTTTGTAATCAAGACAAACAAAAGGGAAGAAGCTGTATTTGATAACTGTTTAAACTTTTAAGCCAATAGCATGCATGCTTATTGGCTTAAACTCAAAGTAAATAGAACAACTTTGTGGATGTGTAAAGAAATCTTCTTTGGTGTTTAAAAGTAGGATTGGAAGACAGTACAACCTGTACAAAGGAAGTATGGTCACTGTGTGCAATGAAACAAAGTTTTGTGAAAAGAATGGGTATGAATTGCATAGCAATAAGCAACTTGTATTGTCTGTGGCAACAAATACTGACCACTAGTAACGAGTTCAATTGGCAGTAACATCAAGGTTCTGTTATTCCTCTTGAAACTAGATCATCACACCAAAATTTACACCAAAAATAATTAAAAAAAAATAGAAACCTCTCATGTAAAATATATTTTTGCCTTAAAATGTATCTGTATATATGATGTCTAACAATAGAAATTCAGGGAAAAAAAGATAACTTGATCTTCCGATTGTTCAGAAGCTTGTTTAATTCTTGGAGATGTTATGTATAAAACCATTCTTTAGTTGTAATGTAAATCCTAACATGATATATGCTATTGAAACTACATCATCAAAGAAGTGTGTGTGTGTGTGTCTCCAATGCAATTAATCTTGAACTATGGAAATGTTGAAGAGCTGGCTACTCCATGCAAGAATAATCCTCAGGAGTGCTGATTCTTCCTCATGTAAATGGAAACACTGTCCCTGCCTTTGGACATTGTATGTAAAAAGCAGGTGAAATTCCAAGTGAGGAAGAAAATTGTAGGTCTTCATCAGAAAAACATTACCTTATAGGGCAAGGTTTTATAAAAAAGAATGTCTTGGGTTATATACTTAACCTATGCACCAAAATAAATGTTATTTTCCAAAGCAGGAGACTTCAGAGGGTAAAATCTTCAGTTCTTTGCTCACAACTCAAACTGTAAACCTGCAGATCTCTTCTTATCCTACAAGGCTTTGAACCTTATAGTACAGTGTATATTAGGGGGTTTTGGCCTTATTATCATGGCTGCTTCTTGACTGATCCAACAGCAGCAGTAGTTACAGCAAATGTATTTGTGCAACTAATAACTCCGTTTGCTGCTAGTGTTTTAAGCAGATTATCATCTAACTTGGATAGCACCTGACTAGTGGATCCAATGCAATGGTAGCTAAGAGGAAGCCTAGAATCAAAGCCTTAGGTCAGATTCCCCAAAGGTAGTTAGGAGCTGAACTCCTAAGGAGATCTGAATCCCACTCAAATTGTTTATACATCACTTGATTTCAGTGTGTTTCGGGTGTCAGGGCTCACCAACAGCCTTGACTGTCCCTGGCCAGCCTCTTCTGGGGCCTCCCTCATGACTTTCCTGTGGGCTGATGTCAGGGAGGTGCCCGATGCCCTGGGCTGGGGGTGTCCCTGGCTGCCCAGCTCCCCTCACTCTGGGGCAGCAGGAGGCTCCACCGGTGAGGCTCTGCTGTGCTGGCTATGGTGTGGCACCCAGCTCCCTGTCCCTGAGCGAGCAGCTGGTCCTCGCTCTGCCCTGACATTGGGCACCTACATAACATCATTATGACTGTCATAATTAGAATAAATAAGGCCATTAATACCCATGGCAGTCATTTCCCACAACCAGCATATACACCCAGAAAAAGCCAACAGTGTTCTTTGTCTTAAATTTTGCTGAAGAGATTTTAGCTCGTTCAAAGTCTCTCTCCTTTGAGAACTTCCCATACCCTCCTAGATTCTTGCAGACTGGATGGTTTCTTCTATGAAACTCTGCAGGAAAAGAATACAGCTGGCACTTGATTAAATAGCTGGATTACCTTCTAATTTTCATCAGTAAAGTCATTTTTGAGAGCAGCCACTAACATATTAGCAAGATAATACAGGAAGGCTTGAACTGTCACTAGTCCAAGATGTTATTTTTCATGTGCCTTGAAAACATTATATTTTGGTCTCCAGGGGTAGCATGCACATTACATGTATTTTTAAGAAAAACATTTCATGAATGAAAAATGTATTCAGACCTTCCAAACCCACTGATTTTGGAAATCTTGAAAAAATAGTTGAGCATATACTCAGACCAATTCTATGTTGCATATACAAGAATACCACGTCTCTGCTGCTAGACCTGCAACATTTGCAGACTTGCATATTCTATAGTTTAACATACTGCTATCTGAAGAGCTTCTTCATTAGACAAGTGATGGCAGTTAGAAGAATGGGAAATTAAGAATGAAGAAAGAAGTATAATGAGCTTAAAAGAATGCTGGAAAGTGGAAGAAGAGATGCAGATAAGGTCTATACAAATTCAAATCTTACTATAAATTCAAGCTGGGAGCAAAGTGTAACGCAAAAAAATTTAAGAGCTTGTAAAACAAATATGGGACTGGAAGATCTTGGGGCAGGGCACAGACAACTCCATGTAGCTGAATGTTGATGTAGCAATAACCCATCTGAGACAAAGTGAGCCCTTTGATCACTCTCTGAATGGCTCTGATGAATGTTAAGAGGCAGCTTTGGTTAAGTGCAGGAATGTCCAGATGTTTTAGGTAGTGCTTGGTTTAGTGTCTAGTACATTCACAACCAAGTTTTCTGCTCACAACCTTCCCTGAGTAGACGAACCCTTCTAAATTGAGCAGCAGCCAACACAAAGGAATCTCAACATAGAGGTCTTACAAGTATAATTTAATACAGATAGCGAAGAGCATGAATATCCCTAACAACTACATATGTGGCTGTCAGCCTATGGGGCCTTAGAAATGGGATAAAATGAGCACAAACCAGCCAGGACTGGATTTTGCACACCACTGCCCACCATATTGGATGCAAGAGGACTTGGCTTGAAAATTTATATGCAATAAATATTGTATATGTGGGATGCTCACATAGTCCCATGGGCTCTGAGTTACTGGCACTGAGCAGAGTTAAAAGTATACATGCAAGAGATCCTTTAGAAATTCCCCAAGAAAAATAATGTTGATATGCCCACTGTGAAAAGAGTAGGAGAGAGGTTGGAAAGAAACAGTTTTCAGGAACCATCCTCCTGTGAAGACTGAAAAGCAGCGCAGGCACAGCAGTTCCCCATAACATAGTCCAGATTCAATTTATTTCTGAAGACTCATAGGTTTAAGAGTGAAACCAACCTAGCTAGTCTCCAAAATTCCAACCCCTTAATAAAAATGGAGAAGGAAAAAATCTTTTACAAAATATTAAGGTGAACTTCAGTCATGGAACACAGTACAGAGCATACTAATGTCTTGCATTAAAGAGGAACTGTATTTAAATGTGATCTTCCACTGATTCTATGTTAACAACATTCAGAAGTGGTGGGAGCGGTGGCCCTTGCAGGAGGATGGGTAGAACAAAAATGCAAAAAGGGTAGAAAAATTAAAATGTAAAAAGAATGTGTTTAAAGAATTATTTTAATGGAGAAGAGGAGAGAAAAAGCAAAGAGCTTCTCTGAAGTTATTTACAGACAATGGTATAAGGAAGGGAATTGTGAAATATGGACCATTTTTGTTCAATTTTCTCATAAGAAACTCAAATCCTGGTGTGTACATAACAAACCATGGTGGTTGGATGGGCACTGAATTTATGTTATTATGAGTGCTTTGAAAGTAAAAGAGGAAAATTCAAATTGGGATTTTCATTCTGTTTCATTTGATGTTAACTGCAATGACCAACTGATATGTCAGAGAAACAATATCTTTCTTAATGCCTGAGTGCTCCCCACATTTATAGGGTCAGAAATAACAATAAGCCAAATCAAAGACATTTCCGTTGTTGGGATTTGAATCAGGCCCAGCATACGTCACTAGAGATCCTACAAAGTGTTTGCCAAACCCACAAAGGACTGGAGTAATTCCATAGCTCCATTCTGACATTTCTGAGGTTAGGCAATGTCTCACTATCTGCTGGATATCATGCAGATTAGCAGTACAGTGGCTTGTCGTGGTGGCTTTCACAATAAAACACCAGTAAAGACACCAAATTAATTAACATTGCAGTACTCAAAATTAAGTTATCTTTAGTTCTGTTCCTTATAACTTTAAGCTTATGTATGTTCTCACAACATTTGCCTAGTTTTATTCCAGCTAAGCTCCCTGAACTTTTTCATGGCCCAGTTGCACAAAGCACTGTGTGGGTACAAGGGATGGGATGGGAACAAACAGCTTGAGGAAGAAAGGGTAGAAAGGGATTGCAACAGCCCCAGCTTGTATTGGTTTATTCTGCCAGTGAACAGACCCAAAAAACAAGCCAGCAGAAATAAACCAGGCAGAGTAGCCTTATAGAGAATAATTTTATTCTCATTTGTATGTCGGCTCAGTTTAGTAACTCCACAAAGCCAGTGGAAGAGGCATAGAAAATATAGTGTCTGACTCTATTCTTGCTTATCTGGGTAGAAGCAGGAGTTAAACTTGATGTAAATAGGTGTTAGAGCAGTTATGACATGTTTACAGCCTGCATAGCAGCAATGTATAGAGATCCCTGAGCTGGCTCCAAGCAGGCTAGCATGTCCACAGCGTACTGTGGATTCAGTGCCCTGAATGCTTTCTGCCAGGGTGTAATCATATCCCCCTAGCCTTTCAGCTTAGACTTGTACAAAGGCATTATTATGACTATACAGAATGTACCTTACCTGATAGTGTCTTAGAGCCAACTTGTTCTTTTCATGTTGATGACTGAGAGTCAGCATCCGGGCTTTCCTGGTCGTCTGTCTTTTCCAACTGATGAACCTCCAGTTTAGAGCAGAAATTCTTCTTGTTAGTCCCTAAGGGGAAAAGAAGGAAAGACTTGATACTCCTTAACTCTAAATAATCTCAAAGTTGGTACACAGTCTCAAATCATTCTCTAGCCACCTCTACAGCCAGTAGTCCTTTTGGCAAAGTGTGCCATTCATTCTAAGGGACATATGTGATGGGTGAGATGCATCTTCTTCTTGCAGTGCCTATTTTCACAATCTAGTTTAAACTAGACTTTCAGCTTAGACTGGGCATCTAGTTTTGAGGCAGATGATTTTTGTTAGATGAATGCAATCTTTCTTATCATGGTACTTCCTGTGATAAAAATGGAATATACCAAAATGAAATCATTCAGTACTTCCTTGAGAACACTGGAGGGAGCTCACATAAAGAGACAGGAAAAAAAGAGAAAAGGTGGCAAGAAAGAGTTGTTCCAGTTATGTGAAAAGTTACATGAATATTTACACCTCTATATTGTATTTCATTTCAATCCATGTACAGATGTAAGAAAGAGGTATATCTGTTTATATTAAATGCTGGTAATTTTTCTTTGTATTTGTATCCTGGCATCATTGTAATTTTCTATTTTGAACATGTATACTTAGAAAATACACATAACAGGCCTTTTCTTTTTCATTTAAATTGATGTTTATTTGAGTTCTCTTGTTTCTCTTCACTTGGCTTCATGCTCTGCAGTCTGATATTTAATCTAAAATGAGGGAGAGGGACTTTGGCAAACTGTAGTTATACATCCCCTAGGAAAATACCATCATCTTCAACGAACACAATATAATGAGGAGGTGTCCTATTACATAATTGAGGAAGCATTGTCTTTTATATGCATTCTGGTTCACTTTTCACACTAAATTAATCTTAATAAGCATCTGCTTTGAGTAAAGAGAGTTTTGTGATATTTCAACCATGACCTCTCTGGAAGTCCAAATGATTTCACTTTACGTCTCAGACTGGAGTATTCTTTTGAAACATTTCCCTTTACTATATGATAATCAGTGTGCTAACATGAGCTGATTAATCCCATCAGTCTAACACTGATACCATGGCTCTTGTGCCCTTTCCCCAATAACCTTATGGCTGCAAAATCACTGGCTTCTTAAATGAATTCAGGGCAATCCTACAGATTATGTTATACAGGAGGTCAACCCTGATGATCACAGTGGTCCCCTCTGGCGTATAATCTATGAATCTGTAACTCAAACTGGAAGAAATACAAATAACTGTACAATAGCAGTAACTGAAGAAATAAAACTAGCTGCTTTTAAGACACAGCTTGATATATTTATGAAAAAGATTATATGAGCTGGTTGCCTGCAATAGCTGGAGCATGGACTTGGCGGCCCTGCAGTCACTTCCAGATCTATTTTACTGTGTTTCAATTGCTCATCATCTCACACTCATTTTTAATATTTATTTTAAAACAGTTTTTGATACAGTTACTGGGATAACAAATTAAAGATGGATTTTAGCTTTTTAAAGAAAGGCTCCCTTTCATTTCAGATGACAGACTGAATTGAGGCCTATGAATAATGCTTGTGTTGACCTGCCAGAATATGTCTTAGCAGCGATGAATTCTCAAATACCCGGGCTGAGCTTATTCATTTTGAAGTCAATAGGAGGGAAGGCAATACAGTCCAGTGCTGAATCAGGCTGCATTTTAACATAACAGTGATCATATACTGTGTTTTCTTTAAAAAAAAAAGAAAAAACTGCAAAAGCCACATTTGACCTTGTGAGTGTGACTTTTGCTATATAGTTTATCTGCTTAAAAATATACTACCATATGGCATGTGTTACAGAAAATGTTCAAAATTTGCTGCAGAGTTCCACAGTTACAGTTTTCTCCTGCCCTAGTAGTTTCTAATACTTGACAGAGTTGCAGCTCAGGGAAGAGCTGGACTGGATGAATATGGGCAATAGAGACATTTCCAAGAAAAGTAGGAGGTGGGTTTAGTAATTTATTCAGGAGCACACTCAGGATCTGGTCCAATTAAAATAATTGGTAAAATTTACACTGGCTCAGAGGGAATAAATACAGGGCTAATCATTTTAAAAGCAAGCTGCTTTCTTACTCTGGAGATAGGTCTCAGATGGGACAAATGGAGATTCCCATTCCTGATTGTCATTACCAGTTTCTTGGCATTTTTTTAATAGGATTGGGTTTGGGAAAAGGATTGTACACCATCATGTCTTGGCCAAATTTCATCTCCAGTAACTATTTTTAACCACCTTAGTTTCTTCCTGTGGTTTCTATTATTTATAGTGTTGCTAGGTTTTACTAATCCTGCTGTGTTTTCCTCAAGATGTATTTGCCTTCCACTGGTAGGTGACTAGCTCCTGGTACGCTTTGCTGCCTCATGGAAAGATTTATGGAATTTTGTACGTATATGTAGAATACTTAGAGCTACATGTTTGAAAAAGAGCTTGGAGATGCTGGTTTAAACTCATAATCGCTGTAAATCTCAATATGTAAACCAAAAGCTTAAAGCAAGGGCATACTTAGTTTACATTCTTTTGTAAGCTTTCCGGTCTTTCTTTTTCTCTTCTGCTCTTCTCTTACTCTAACATGAAGTTAAAGTATTTCTTTTATTAAAGGTTAATATTTATTTTGTTGTTTGTATTTCTTTGTCTGCTTATTGGCAAAGCACCAGCAGACTGCTTACATAGTACAAGAAGCAAACGCACGCAGACTCGGGGTGCAGTTACATCATCTCTTAAGGTAATATAAATTCAGGCTGGTGCTGAAAGACCTGGCCTGCCTGTTGCTGGCCCTGGCAGCCTATGCCCATGTGCTGTCATTACCACTTGTGTGGCTGCCCAGTCAACCAGATCACCTTGCATTTTCTGTAGGCTTATATTTCCATCAGATTGGCTTGCTCGTGATCACGAGTGCCAGCATATTTAATGCAGTGAGAGTGCATAACCAGAGGCAACTGGGAGGTTAGGATTCCCTTTTTCAGCAATGACCCCATGTAAGAGTGACATGCGCTGATGGAGAAACCACACCTGTGATTTTTAAAGATCACTAGTGATTATGGCTGCCTCTATTTCTGGGTATCCAATTTAAGATATTTTTAGAGCGTGTGAAATTCAAAATCCTTTCATAACCAGATCCCTTTAAGGCACTCAAATTGAGCTGATCCAAAAAATTAAATCATTTCTGAAAATTATAGCTATAATTCTCTTTCTTAGGGCTTTATATCTAGGGAAGTCTTTCAGACATGGGTTATTTGGTTGTTACTTGTACAGAGCTGAGCATCCAAAAACCTGTCTTTATGAATATGAGATGCAATAATACAAATAGGAGATATCAAGATAATAGCAAACTCATATCCTAAGGTTAGTATTTCAAAGATGCATTAAAAGTCCTGTTTGTTTTGTTTAAAAAAAGTTAGTAAATTCCTTGCAGTGTATCATGTCACACGGATTTTAACATCTCTACCTACAATCCAAATTTTGAATCAAGATTACTTGAGTGGGTATCAGCTATCATGCATCACCAAACCCATTTATTCAACTCACTGTCCCCTTTCATTTCCAACCCATAGTTGCCTGCAACATACATGCTTAAACTCACAACTGTTATTCATATGTCAACACATTTCCATTAACTAATCACAAATTATCGACTTCAGTTCTATAGGTCTGACCACAGGTAAGTTTTCCCTTTGTCCAACACACTTTAGAGCTCAGATAGAGATTTGGAATGTGATTGTAAGTGATAAGATATGTAATGATAGCAATATTTTGTGCTTGAAAGGGCATTTTTAGATTTGCATGCTTGTGAATACATTTGTGTTTAACTAAATTAGCATGAACCTATGGTGTGCATATAGTCCAAAGCATATGCATATGGGGCTATTCAGTAATTTTAAAAAAACTATTTAGTAACTTTGTTACTTAAAAATTAACTTGAATCATATGAACTATGATTGTGTAAGTTAAGAGGATTTTAAAGGAATATTATCTGGAGGAAAAATATAACTGTGGGTTAGAACTTGCCTTGGAGAAGAATATTACTTTAGTATGGCCGGGGTGGTCTTTCCCAGCGGATTCCCCAGGTAAGAAGGAAGGCAAAGTGCCTCCACAGCTCGAAACCACTTCCCAAAAGTTCTGTGGTAGCACTGTTAGAGAAGTCTGGTTCTCTGCGGTGCTTTGTGGGCAGAGACGAAGGGGCAGTTTGTCTGTAGGGAAGAAGCCCAGAGCCTCAACACGTGGAAAACTCTTGTGTCATTCACAGCTGCCACTGAGGGAACTCAGCAGAGCTGAGTTAGCTTGGCTACCACAAGACTGAGAGCACAGTGCTGGCAGACAGGCATACGTGTTTTCAGCTTTGTGAGTTCAGGAACCTGTGTGATCACCGGCAGCCTATGACCACGGGTGGACACATGTCTCTGGAGCCCACTTAAAAATTAGTAAGGTATTTTCTTTCTCATGTTCTTTACCAAAAGAACTAAACAAACTCCTTCTTGTGAATTCAGTTTCAGATAGTGTTAGGTTGGGCTACTTACTGGTATTAATTATAGCAGAGAGCTTGACTCTGGGTTTCCATATGAACATACAGCATTACTAGACAATCACTTAGAGAACGCTGCCTCAAAATGAAAACTCCAATACAATCAGACAGCTCTAAAACCTTTCCACTGGCACATCTGTTATATTCATACATGAACTACAAAAAATAAAAGGCTATCTTTTCTGTCCATTCAGATCCTAAAGATTGCATTTTCCTCACTGACTTGAAGATAGGAAGCAAGGCAGATAAAAAGCTGATAAAAATATGTAAATGTGATCGGTTTAATCTGAAAGAAGCCTCATTCTGTAGTTTTTTAAAAGGCAGCAATAATCTTGCTTTTCATTTCAAAGGGTTAGTTTGCTTTTAGGACAATTTGTTTCTCATTTGGTTTATTGCAATAACTCCTTATTTGCATGACAGGTTTTACAAGCAACATAGTTGACTACAAAATATTAAAACCTCTGACAGCTTCTTATTAAAACAGTGTCAAATCCTGAACCCACTTGTTCAGCTTTTTTACCACGTTTCTCTCCCTGACTCACAGTGAATCACTGAAAACTAGTGCTAAGAAAGTGAATACAGATTTTAGTGTTTGTCCCAAAAATAGTTTTAAATTGTTATGTCCAAATTGCTAAACATGTTAACCAGTCTATTTATACACATTCATATATTTCATTTATACTTTGAAATCAAATTGGTGTAATCCTATAGACTCTCAGTCTTTGTGTGAGATGATGCTGAAGCCATGTCCACAGTCAGCTCTTGTCAAAATTTAGCTAAATTGGTAGAGGATTGTTAAATCAAAACAACCCTTTTATATTGAGACAGTGGTATCAGCACAAACATGGTCATAGCCTATTTGTTCACACTTGCCTGAATTTATGACGGCTTAACTCTTTTGAAAAGAAAATGTCTTTATGATAATATAACTGCATCCAGACTAAGGGATTATAACAATTTAATTTGTCTTTCTGTTTGTTTGTTTGATGCTGTTTTTTTCAAATTATTGATTTGGTCAGATTGTTGGGTGCAAAAATTGAGTGTAGATCAGGCCTCATATCATGCTCTTATTAGCAAACCAAACACTGGTTTTGTTTTTGTTGCTGACGTTGTTTGTTTTCATTGCTGTCTGAATGAGCCTTTTATGGTCGCTGCCTCTGCCTGGCTGACTGCACCCGATTGTATTTAATTACATTTACTCAGTAGTTTTAGCCGGGATCCCCGGCCATTACCTATCAAGTCCAATCACTATTATTTAAATCCAGCGAGTCAGAATCAGAGAATTTATCTTTTACACAGTTATTGCCTAAACATCCCGCATAAACATGCAGAGATCTGGAGGACTTGTTCTGACTGTGCTGATTAAAGGCAAAGAGCAAGATGGATGGAGTCAGTTGTGATCAGCAGGCTACAGCGTCCTGCTGTGCTCCAGTCTCTGCCATTGTGCTGGGCTCTGGGTACCAGACTCGCCATGGTCCTCTCAGGTCTAAAAGGAAAGCTGGCTTTGTTTGCCTGTAAGCATCTGCAAACTGTTCTGACACATGATCTACCCTCTCAGCAAGGCCACTCATTAGGCTGATTATCACTTCAAAGTTTGTATTATCATCCATCTCTAAAGGCAATTAGGAATGGGTGGCTTTGAGTATCAGACACTGGGTGACACTAAGTGACTCATCTTTATTGATTCTTTTGTGAGCAGAGACAGTGATTGAGATGATAGGATTGCAGCCTACCTGCCCCTTTGACTGGTAAATACTGAAGAAAAACGGTGTGTAATTAACTGACAGTTAATATAGGTTCTGTTTAGTGTTCAGAAAGCACAATAGTGGAAGCTGCCCAAAAGGAACAAAGTAATGAAACTCCTTTGACAAGTTAAACTCTAAAGCCAACTGTGTAATTATCTGACAGTTAAAGGGGGGAGGGGAGGGCTTGGATTAGTATTTATGAGACCAAAGGAATTCCCGCGCCCGAACAATGGGGACAGTTACTGACAATAATCATAACGGCCCCACAAAATATTTGTTTGCGCAAGGCCGGCTTTCGAGCGAACGACGCCTGGTTGCAGGGTCAGGAGGCGCCTGGCGGTTCGGTACGGCGGTGCCGGCGTCGCCGCCCGGCCCGGCCCGGCCCGGCCCGCCCCGCCCGCGGGCCGGGACCCGAGCCCGCCGCGGGGCCGAGCGCTGCCCTGCGCTCCGCTCCGCTGCGCTGCGCTGCGCTGCGCTGCGCTGCGCTGCCCTGCCCTGCCCTGCCCTGCCCTGCCCTGCCCTGCGCCGGCGGCGGCTGCCGGCCCCTCCGCCCCAGTAACTCCCCTGCCCGGCAGAAAGCCAGGCTCGCACAAAAGGCCGAGGGCCTAGCCTGCACCAAGAAATGTACTGGATCCACCCTGCCAATGTTCACGCGTGATGTTGTCCTACTAACTCACTCCTCACTTTCCCAGCACAGTTATAGATAGTCCTTTTTATGTCGTGACACGGGCCTTCTGCCAGAACAAGTCGATCAACGCCGGGGCAATTCAGAGGCGCGCTCACTGGTCCTCCGCTGCAGCGCGATAAGCTATTCTCCACTTACGCACTCTCCCGCGATGCAATATTCCCTCCCTGTAGGAATAGCCTGCCTGGCAGCATTTTGAAATCTTCTGCATGGGGGTCACAGTAAACGAGGCAGAAAAAGTCAAATTCGTGTTCGAATGTGAACCATACTATTTTGGAAAGGGATATGCTCTGTCGTTTTCTCCTGGAAGGTGCTAAGGAGAGAGCTACTGACTTTTCCAGTTCACAATGAAGGAGGAGTCTTATTGCCGAAATGAGCCTTCTGGTAGGTACCAAAGTCAGAAAGAGGTGATCAGGGTGTGCTGTTGGAAATGTCAGGCTACCATCATGGAGTTTCAGAAGAGGTCCTTTCAGAGTCTTTAGGATGGCATTTTGTGGATTGAGGGCTGTTTAATACTACTTGTGATTTCATCACCCTGGGAGAGTGGTGGGTTCTCTTTAAATTTTGTATAAATTGTCAGTGAGTAAATAATGCTTTAGGTTTCTTTGTGAATTGAGGATCTCAAAGCACATGGGAGACTAAATGAGCCTGAGAATGTCTCCATGAGATAGGCAAAGAAAGGAAAGCACCTCAGCCCTGCAAATTTTAAAAAGTATATGCATATACAGCATAGAAATGTAGACTAGGTAGCTTGTTGAAAGAACACTGCTACATGTTTTCCTTTTCTCTTCTGTTGACTTCCCATTGACCTTTTCCATCCAACAGAAAGACTTTAGGAACATGTAGAAATGATGGCTAGGACTTTTCATTTTGAGCTGTCTCTGACATAAATAATTTCCCTACTGCTAGCACTGATCACATCACATTGTTGGACTTGCTCACAACAAGGATGAAAAATGATCTGTGGAGTTTGTGGGGTTCAGTGAAGGCCCAAGCAAGAAAAGACTTAGGAGGACATAGGGAGCTGTGAGGTTAGGCATGGGAGGGAAGGTAACTCGATGGGGGAGGGGATTCAGTTAAATGGGGGGTTGAATCATCAAGCAATATCAGTATCTTGTGGTAGTGGGAGACCAGCAAGACTGTGTGGACAGAGGTCTGAGGCATGTACAGGTTACCTACTTTTAGTCATCATGGTAAATAATGAACTGACTATTGTATGGCTGGAAGGTCTCTGGATGTGTCAGCGGAGGACTTGCCAAATACAAGGAAAATATTGCAACAGTACATGGTCTTTTCTGAAACTGCTGCAGAAGCAGCATATTGTACCAAGTTTGGATACTCATTCTCCCAAAAGAAAACACTGACAAGGTAGAAGAACTACAGAAAAAAGCTATAAAGATCTATGTGAAGGACTAAAAATCCTAATCTATTTAATTTATCTAAAAGAAGCCTAAGACCATTCAAAACCATCCATTTAGTTAGGAGATTTTAATCTATCAGACAAATACTTAACAAGGATCAACATCTGGAAACTGAAGCCTGACAAATTCAAAATAAAAATAAATCATACATTTTAGAAAATGTACCATTGGAAGAGGTTACGCAAGGGTGCAAAGTTACATAGGGTTGTTGGGTCTTGCTTTCTGGTTTTAAATCAACAAGTCTATCTTAATTAAAAAATAGGCCAGAAGGAAGGAAGACGGGCACCATAACAAAATTATCCAGCTTGTAGAATGAAGGGGCATTGACTAGGTAACTGTATTTTTTTCCTCTAGATTTATATCTATGAGAGGTTGAAATAAAAAGGAGCTGAGGAGAGGGTGAAAAGTGGGAAAGACGCATATACTAGCAGCTTGCAGATGCTGCTGAAGCACAACAGATCTCCAGAATCCTGGCCCTGCCGCTGTTGGCCTGCTGTGACTTTGGCAAGTCATGATGTCCTGCAAGGTTTTTAATTCCCCAGGCATTCTTTGATTGCCTTGTCTACTTGAAATAAAGTCATAAGGTAGTGCTGCTTCTGAATGAAGCAGAGTCCAGATCTCAGGTACAGGTATTATTGCAATACAAAACCAGAACAACAACAAAGGACTTTAATGTGGTTAGTTTCTCCTTTCCAAATCGCATCCCAGCCAGCCTTCTGAGTCTTCTTGCAAGAAATGTAGGATCAAAGACTTGCACTGATAAAACAGTTAAAATGAATCAGTATGAGAAATGTGTAGTAGAACAGAAAGTAATAGCAGCCACTGGAAGGATTGTCAGCAGGCAACAGTGTGACAAAGGGAACTATGTTAACTTTAATTGTGTTAGATTCTTTTATTCTTCCCAAGACATTTTCTTACATTACAACAATAAGAGACATTTCAAATTCACATGATCTAAAGAATTTCCTTCGGACATGCTGTTATAGCTACCCACTTCCAGAAAGTACACAGAAAAGGCAGACAAGAGGAAGAGAAAACCTCAAGCATAATGTTTGCTAATTCATTTTGACCTCCACTACTGGTTTGTAAAGTCCATTCTACTTTCTCTGTCTCTCACTTTTACCTTCTTTCCAATTTAATCTGATCCAAACAAATTATACCTGAACAGTCATTTTCATTTGGGTCTTGTTCACTGAGATACTTAGCAAACAATCAACTGACAAACAAGATAAGGACAGCCAAAGAAAGATAAGCTTTTGTTTAGGTAGTGGAATCCCAGATAAAGACCTAAGTAGGCCTGCACAAACTCAAGAACCAGTGATACTATCTTTTAAGCCATGGCACTGTGGTGGCTTCCATTGTATTTATTTACTATACATACTCATAAAGCCTGATTTACAAATAATTTTAAATGTACACAGTCCAAATGTTTTTTGGGTTTTTTGTTGTTGTTCTCCTTTTGGTTGAAAATGAGAGAGGTAGTCTGAAAATTATATTATATACTTTTGAATCTTTGTGGGTTTAGTCTGGAAAAAGCAAAGAAAAAAAATCACCTGAACTGTCAGGAAGAGGAAACAGGAAAGAAAAAATGTGGAAGTTACAATATGGGAGCCACTCTTCTCATGAGGACTTAGTTTTATTAGTGGTGTTGGAGAGCTGGTACCATGACTATAAATGTGGTACCAGTTCTATGGATAAAAACACCACCACAAGAGATCTGCTTTGCTTTCAAGCCAAATATTTCAGAGCACTTTATGAACATTAGCAAAATAAGCCTCACAGCTTCCCTGCAGAGTAGGTAGGAAAGATTAAGCCCTCCTCACAGATGGGCAAACTGCATTACAAAGCAATCAGGTGGCTGGCCTGAGGTGGGGCAGCAGGTCCAGCAGGGTGGGGAGGGGGAACCTGACCTCTTGACACACACCTCTATTCCCTAACTACAGGACCTGTACTTCTGTAATAGTTGATGTAAAGTAATAGTCTCTAGATGAAACCCATAGAAAATTGTAGTCTCTGAAGATATTTATTTGGCACCTTTCACTAGCTCTGCAGCCACACCATTATTTTTGAAAAGCACGCTCTGATTTAAAATACACTGAAAACTACAGCAATTAATTTATTCTGTGAGGAAATACATGTGTACAATTAGAATACAACCAAACGTTTAACTTGACGAATGAACCAAATATTTAATTTGATGAATGTGACCTTTACTAGCAAGTTTTGCTGAGAAGATGTATTTAAATGTTGTTCTGTTGAACATATATACAATATATATTTGCATAAAGTGTTGCTGGAATATGTGTATTGTTATACATGTGGCCTCAAATGATATTTAAATGTAGACCTAAAGAATTTTTTAAATACAAGGAACTTAGAACTTGAGCCTACAACTTCTCCATGTCAGAGAAATAGGCTTTTTGTGAATTTTTGTTAGGACGGCTTTGTATATCTGAGGAGACGTTTCTTTCCTTTAGTTTGTGTCATACAGAAGCTTTAAACCACCAGTTATACAATCATCCCTGTACAATGAGAAAACTGAAATTTCCTACAGACAATCTGAAGAGTGGATATACATGCCAAGAGCTGTACTGATTGAAGCCTTATGCTGACTGCAAACACTTCACAGTTACTGGAACACTCTCAGCCAAGGCAACTGTCCATGGACACAGGTGTTCACATGCTTTTTAAAGAACTACGAAAAGAGATGTTGTGCTTGTCTGGTCTTATACCTGTTCAGAAGATCAAAGCAGAAGCAGACATAAAATTTCCTAATGTTTTGTGCAACAAAACTCAAGGATGGTAATGTAAAATTTGGCTGCTGGCGAGCAGATCGGTGTAACTGATCAATACAACAGAACAACAGAGAAGCAAGGGAAAGGAGAAGTTGAAGGCATCCTGAGGGGAATACGGTGTGAATCTGATGCAGTGGAATGAGAGTAACTAATGAAAGGATTCAAGGTGCCTGTGATGGATACCATGGTCAATATGGTGGATAACGACCATAGCAGCAGTGTTTTGCAGGGACAGATGGTATGTAGAACAGACTGGCACAGCTGGGGGCAGGAGAGAGGGAGAAGGAGAAGCAATTGGATGCTAGAAAAGCCAAACATCAAGCAAGGAGGTGAAGGGAAATGTGAGCCACCAGAAAAAGTCATGCTGTGGAAACATTAGGGAGAAAGCAGTAATACATTTTAGCTGTAGTTTGGATGTTTGGAATGTAGGACAGGGATGAGCTGAGGAAGAAATGAAATTTCAAAGGAAAGAAAATAATTCTTAAATCAGATCTAGATCTGGCTCCAGGTTTCAAGCATCCTCTACTCTGGAGTTTTGGCTCAGCTCACAAAGGGAGGAGCCATTCAAGACTGGGTTCAGATTTCAGTCACACTAAAGATGCAAGGTTTTGGTTTGACACCGTCTTAAAAGAAAACCCCATATAAAACAGCTTGGAGTTAGGTCTATATAGAGGCCAAAATATAGAGTATTATGGTGATTGATATTTGTTTGGGAGTCAAATTTGTTCTGCATGAAAAAGCCAGGGAAAGGGTTCCTCTTCTCTGATTCACTGAACAGAAGGTAATTGAAAGATCTCTTTATGGCAGGATTTACGACCCCTGAGCCTCAGTCGTTTTGAGCTAAATAATAATGCATTTGCATCGTAAGTGTATCTAATTTGAATTTCGCTTCCTGCCTAAACACTTTGAAAAGATGCATGCCTTGAGGTGTCTGCCTGAATAAAATTCCTGTGGAATTGAGGCTAACAAATAAAGTATGTCGTGGTGTGTTAGAATCTGCTCTGCCCTGGAGAATAGCTCCCCTGATAAACTGTCTGATTTATAATGACAACTGCTCCCACTGTTGTATACAAGTATACCTTACAGTAATGGGGAATTAAAGAGGCTTTCATGTGAACCAAATATTTAGCTTTGAAGTCAGTGGGAGCTGAGAGAGCTCAGCACCGCTCAGGATTAGTCCCTTGGGAATTAACCTTTTCACCTTACTATAGGGGCAGGATGAAATTTTGAGAAGGGATTTTAATGGTGTGAGTGTACTGAGTAATAGGAAGGATGAGAATTCATAACAGTGAGTTACCTTCTACTTCAACAAACACTGAGATTCTTCTAGAAGACTGCATGACTTTCTCAGCACCTTATCCCTACTAAGATTTACACAGAATTAGTTTTCATAGAGAATATAGCCTGTGGTCCTTTATCAGAAGCTTGATCATATAATGTAAAAGCCTCAGAAAGGGACTTTATGCTTTAAGTTGCTGTGTTAACTAATCCATCAGCACCACATCAGTTGTGCAGAAGCAGTAACAGTTTTTATGCTTTCCTGTGAGAGACTTTCCATCTGCTTTTTGCCTTCAGTTCACTGTTTGAATTAACAAAAGTGACCATGGAAATCCAACTCATTCTGCAGTTTCTCAGTCAAAAGTGAGCGCATTTTTTCCAGGTATTCTTTTGTTGATGATGATATTAAAAGTGACTTTTAAATTGGCTGTTGTGAAACAAACAGAATCTGCCATTGAGGGAAAAGACAAACTGCTTATAATTAGTTCTGGCAGCTGGAGGATGGCACTCCTGCTGTTTCTGCTGCTGGCACTGTAAAGTACATCATGTCACAATGCATGAATTATCCAAGGTCAGCTCTTCAACACACCCAAATTGCTACCAATTATTAATTAATTAGTATCATTATGGGACTGCCTTAAGGGCCCTATCAGTCCCCTTGAAACAAATAAAGTGACTAAGAAAAAAAAGGAGGTAGAAGTGATTAGTGATAAGTAAAAAAGGTAATTCTAAGGACAACCTCATGTGGGTCTAGTCTTGCAAGATACCTAATGCTTCCCAACTGATCTCAAATGCTTTCCTCATGATCTCTAAATGCATTTGAGTTGCATGGGAATATAAATCACTTGTTGCATGTTAATGTATTTTTCACAACTAAAATTTTGCTATGTAAACATTCCTGTCCTGTTATTGTTTTTATTATATCTTTCTTCACCTGCTCTTCCTCTGAAGGCTTCATCTACAATACTTTAGGAGCTGTATCTCGGAAGGCATGTAGTTACAATGCTAAATAGTGCTATAGCTAATATTTTGTCATTTGTCCTCTGAAATGAGCTGAAGAACTTAATACTGCAAAGTATTCCCATGCAATTCAAAGGTAAATTGCTTAGAATGGTGTTTAAAAGAATAGATGCAATGACAGGGGAAGAAAGATGCAGTTTATTAACTGGTGATTACAGGTTAAGAATGAGTGAGACAGAAGTCTCTAATTCTACCTAAGTGCCACTTTAGGAGCCTAAGTCCTTATTTATGGAAAAACACCACCATCAGCATATACTGCACTCATTGTAATGTGCACAAATAAATACATATCTAATGCACATGCCTACTGCAGTGACATCTGGTTATGCAGATTAAAGGATATGCGAAGTTTGTGACATTGTGATAGCTTAGTATCATCCAAGTTTTCCAGAAGTCTCCAGTCATTGTAAAGTGTTAATTATAAATTGTCTAGAAGTAAGAGATGATGATGTCTAAAAATATAGTGAGTCAGGTGATATGGGACCAGAGAAAAAGAAGAGACTCTGTGGTTATATGCTGATTGTATACTCCCTCTCTACAGAAAAGTATATCTGATAAAAGTGTCCATCAATTGACGTAGAATGAAGAAGAGGAAAACAGCCTTGATTGATAGACATTTATAAGGAGTCAGTAGATAGTTCTTTAGCTCAAGTAAGACGCAAGTGTATTTTGGGGGGATAAACACCTGGATTTTGTCCTGAAAGTATTTTGTAGTCTAAGCCACAAGAAACAGACATTTGTAACTCTTTCTAGATCATTCATCACTGGAATACCAGAGGACCAGAGTTGCAGAAAAGCTCAGCACCCACCTGGGCAGGTAAGTGAGATTTACATTTCAAATGTGCTCGGCACACAGCAGATCCCAGGGCAGAGCTTATGGGGAGGGATTTTCTTCTGTCAAGCGGTGCTGAAATGTTGATGATCGACCACTTATTTTGGCACAAAAAGAGTTCATGTCTTCCTAAAACACTTCCTAAGGACCTTAATTCTACATGTGGGAATAAGTAATTAAGAAATTAGAGCAATTCAGTAGGTGACTGTAATCTCTGTTAAGTCTACTTGCATGTTTTGCCACAAAATTTCAGTGGCAAGTCTATGCTGTTCTGCCTTAAATATTTTCCAGAAGCGTTTCTTGGAAATAGGGGAACATAAACAAGGCAAAAGAGCTAATCTCAGTCATAAGTGATTTAAACCATGGATGTTCATTATTGTTTCAAAATAGCTGTCTCAGGGAGGCTTTTAAAAATATATTGCCACTATTATATGTAATTGCTGTAATTGTATTTTGGGTTCATAACCAAGTAAGGAGGTTTATCAACACATTCTCTTTCTCCAAACGCATCACAATCATGATGGGTATAGTCATAAGCAAAGAAGGCCAAAAGAAGAAAGGAGGAGGGAGTTCTGGAGAGAATAAGAAAAAAAAAAAAGAATTTTCCAAGCGAGAAAAGAGCATTCCCTGTGTGGATTCCACTTCCCTGAAAACCGGGTTGCTTTGTTAGGTACTTACAAAATGTGGCTGTTCTCATGCAAACAATACTGAAAATTTCAACCTTAACACAAGTTATCCCCCCAATCCCAAATCTGCCTCCTATGTTTATTTATCATTTAATTATTACTTTTTAACTTTAATGATGTTTTTCCTAGAAACGGTAGTAAGAATTGAAAAAGAACTTCAGCATATGGCCTGCTGAAGACAGCAAATGGAAGGGCCTAACATATAATTTAGCCATTCTTCTATCTGTTATGCTGGTTTTGCTTTTCCAGTTTTCAATTTAATTGCTCTCCAGTCATAGTTGTGCTCTAGGATGCCTTTCCAGGAGCAGTTAGACTTGCAAATGTATAGTTTGACCTGACTATTAAGAATTATATCACCTGAGACTTTTCATTACAAAGAAATGTCCCAGTGGTTGTAGCTACAGTCTTAAGAAACAACACCTTTTAAAAAAAACTTAATTAATTGCAGTAAAGAACATATCTTTTCTGTGCTGGATTTTGACTTTTGAAATATATGTGTGAGCAGTTCAGAATCAGTATCTTCCATCAGCAAAATTGCACTGGCATTGGTTCATATGCACATTAGACAAAAAAGAGTAGATGTCTCTGGTGAATGGTGACACCAGGCTTGAAACTGCAGTGTCAGCACAGTCTTCCCGAATAACCTTCACAAACAGGCAAGATTTTCCACCCATGAACTATATGTGATCTCCAGTATGCTGATGTGAATCCAAAGCTACTTTTTCCAATACTTTCTAAATTAAACGGAAGAATACATTCTCCTGTGAGGTTACCCACAACACGAAGTGGTTTTCTACAAGCACCTGTTGTCCAAAACAGTCTGAAAGAGAGCTTCATCATGTTGTGACAAACACCACTAGGGAATGGGGAATTTTTTGTGATCTTTGTAGAATTTGGATGTTCATAATAAACTGTTCTGAATATGATTATCATCTGTGCCTTATGTTCTAATGTCTTGTAATGGAGTGCAAACAACTCCATTAGTCATTCCTGTGGATTATGGTTCCTTTACCTGAGGTCCCCATTGTCCAGCCCTCCAAAGAAACCATCTAATCTTTATGCCCGCTTTTGGGAGATGTTTCCAGAACAGCCTTTGAACACCAGTGTGATACAGTATCTGCCAAACTGCACCTCACAGTGATCATGTTTGGATAGGCATGCTCAAGGCACCGGGATTTATGGCCAATTCCTTCAGACAAATGTAGACTAAAGAAAAAGCCCTATGATATTCCTGTGGTTTTGATGTGGCACGTCAGGCATGCTTTGTCTTCTCAAGCACTGTGTACATTGTACCACAAGTAACAGATCCAGACATGAGAGGTAAACTGCTACTGATAAGACTGGTATTAGATTACTTTCAGAGAAGGCAAAGGAAGAGCCACAGAAGGAAACATACTTCAAATCCTAATTTTTTGTCTGCATCGGATGCAGTGAAGTTAATGCATTAGTTCTTAGCAGAAGCAATATAAGGTCTGCCTTTTTCCTCAAGAAAACGACTTTCACCACAACCACCCTGAACTGAGTGGAAGTTAAAACTATGCGACACCTTTCAGAAATAGTAACTAAGTAGGTAAAAGAACATTTTGTTTCAGATGTTTTTTTTTTTTACCATCACAAGGGCTGTGCCATGTGGTTTAGGGCCTCAAATTAGGTTTCATAAAGTTGGTTTTTGAAAGACAGTAGGAATGGAAATATTGCCATGATCTGTGCTCATTATAAAGGGAAATGTTTTGCATGTGAACATTCCCTTCCAGTGTTGTGAGTCCAGCTAACACTCTGGGAGTGCCTGAGAACCAGACTATGAACCCAGCCAGAAAACAGCTATAAAAACAAGTAACATGGACTACACTGTTTTCCATTTGCATTTAACTCAAGTGGAAGGTAATAATAAGAAAATTGGATTAAAAAATGTTTTGGACTCAATTCTGTCTGGCATTTGTGCCCCCTTGTACAGGCATATTCTAAATTGTACCCTGCCTAAAATCTTCAGAAAGACCACAGTCACTCCACAGAAGCTCATGAAACAATTTTCATGACTAGGGGCCAGAAATAGGCACCTGAGGGTGTGTATGGTCTTGTTTGTCACAGCTCTATGTAGTCTTTTTATATTAGAGTGACTTGTGCTCCTAGAGAAGGAGCCTGTGCGTGGCCACACTAGGTAGATGGTTATTTCTACAGCAGCTCTTGTCAGCTGTGCCTGATGAGCTCAGTGCTGTGATAGATGAGGCCTAAAATGGCACCACCACACTGAAAGCTGTGGCTTCACTTCCTCAAAGGTTTTTGTACTCTTTTTGGGGTGTCTAGGGACCAAGAGATTAATAAAAAGGGTCTGCAACTATGCCCCAACTACTTCACAGAGACTGAAACATCTGTGTTCTTTTCTCCCCTTCACATTAACAAGGTTAATTTGGAAGGAAAACCATGGAGTCCAGAAATATCTCCCAAGTAGTTATGAAGATCCAAGGAGTTATTAATGGGACTGGCTCATTTTCTTACTACAAAGTTTCTTCCTATCAGAAAGTGTAATTTTGTTGATCAGAGTCTGTTTTTTTTCATGAGAAAATGGTTGATTGAAAGTTTTTTACAAGAAAAATATGAAGAAAATATATTTAATTCCAACATACAATCCATTTTTTTACATTTCCATTAGAAATGTTTTACATTTTCTGTTAGAAAAAAAATTAAAACCTAATGTTGTTCCCTGAAAAAAAAAATATTTCTAGTTACTAGAAATGCAGAGATTTTCCACCCCCCCCCCCCGTAAATACATGAATGCTATGTTGACAACCTCCATATAAACATATATCCTTTTCTTATTTACACTGTCACACAAAAAGATTGGGACTGACAGCTCTTAAATCTGAAAAGGGCTCAACGATGCAGTCTCAGATACATTTCTGAAATGCCAAGAAGACAAAATGTAACCACATCCTGTTGAATATCTGTGGGTAATAATGACACTGCAAAACTTTGAGAGGATGTGTCCCAATTAATTAACCTCTTTGACCAGCTTCCTTTTGTTTGGTGCCAGTTGCCATATGGAACCTCTAAACTCTCCCCTGACCATGGGTGGAGAATTTGCTATGTATGCTGCCATTATTTAACTCAAAGGTAAATCTGAATGTTTTTCAAAAAGATTCTTTCAGGTCCCACTCATTAACAAAATGCGTCTTTCAGACATCAAGTTCAAAATAATCACCTATTGACAATGAAATATAATGCATTTTACTGATGCAGGTGAACCAGAATGGTCAAAATAAGAATAAATCTGATTTTTTTCCACAAAGCCCAAACTGAATCAACTATTTTCTTAAGTGAATAAATACATAATAATGGTCTGCCACCAGAGGTTTTCTTAGGGGATTTTTAAAGTCCTTGGCATTTTCACTTGTCCCATTTCTCCCTGACTGGAGATTTATCTTTAGACTAGTGTTCTGTCAGTCTTGTCCCCACCTCAGCCAAAATGTAAAAAAATCTGTAAGTCACATGAGAGCAAACCTGCTTGAGCCCTAGGGCCTGATGTCCTCCTTGCTGAAGTCAGTGAGAGTCTGTTAATTGATTTCAAAGGGAGCTGGATGAACTCCCAGTATCAGGTATAACTGTTTGGAGGGGTTTTGGGGGATAGGGTCCGGATAAGCGGCTGAACATTTGATTCATTATCTGAACCCAATTGAATTGCCAGTGCAGAAGGTTCATCCATCATTTCTTTCTGCTTTCCAAGTTCAGAGCTTAGGGATTTATCTGCTCCTCTTTCATCAGTGAATCACATTACTAACATGATTATTTAAAGCAACGCAGAAACAGAGATCTCCCCAGCGCTTTTAGTGAAGTCGCTTGCAATACGGTAGATAGAGGACACTGTTGAACGAATACTGAGCACATCTGACATAAAAGGATCCACTGATTCTTTTTCTCTGGTTTAGCTGAACAGAGCCTGTGCTGTCTAATATCACCTCGGCAGACTTGGCTGAGTATTTAAGCAAGGGACTTCAGACAATCCCTAGCCCGAATCCCTTGGAGTCTGGAAAAGTTCAGACCAGTAACTCTTAAGCTTTTTGCTCCAGGTTTCAACATTTATACACAAGAGCTTTTCTAACAGAGGAAATTCTGAACTTTATTGCCCCATTTTTAGTAGTTAGATGAAGGAAGGACTGTGTTTAAATGACGCACCTTAAATTGCATTTTCAGTGAAGTAGTTGTCATTTCTGGTTGTACATGTATGTTCTGCTACTGATCCAACATTTTAAGGAGGTTTATATATTTAAAGCACTTTAGGTGACCTTTAATCACAACTGTATAACACACGAGGATGCTCAGAGCTTTCAACTTCAGAGCTGAAGGGTCTTCAGGGACTGGGGGCCCTGGAGTCTTTTGAGTTGGACAAACCAACAACCAAGTCAGGCCACAGTCCCCAGCCCCTGCCACCCTACCTTCAAAGCATCTGTGGGTGCTCTCACACTGCGAGTTCCTCCTCCATAATCTGACAATGACAGTGTAGCCATGGGACTTTTCTTTTTCTCTCTTTTCTTGATGCCTCTTTCAGCTTTAAGGCTGCTACACAGTTGTCAGAAGTCTGGCTTCAATGGTCTGAAGGGAGACAGATACTGATAAATTTCCTTTTGATCTCTGCTCTGCAAAACCACTCAGTCAGAAAAAATAGAGGGGTCTGTGTGCGTAGGGGTTGGAGGATGTGAAAGGCAAAAAGCACCCTCTCATGCCAGAGTGAGTATAACTCCCACTTCACATTAGATCTGAAAGATGAATATAAAGAGTTTTGTATACATTTTGCAAATCAAGACAATGCGCTGTAAGAAAATGAAGCCAATGAGTAAAATGGGGGTAATGATACTGATCTCCTTTCCAAAGTGCTCTGAGATCAGTTGATGAAAAGGACTGTACAAGAGCTAGGTATTATTATAGTTAGATCATTGCGATTGCTTTTCTCAAAAACCTTATCTTTTTGTTGCATATTCATCAGTATCAATGTTGAAAGGTTACAGTTTATAACAACTACTTTGTTATACTATAAATGAGACTGAAAAAGAACTTTTGTTTTCATGGGGCTACAGAAATTTGCACGTATCATTTGAGGATGCATATATACAGCTGTAGCAGGTGTCGTCCACTCAACTTTCTGTATCTATCTGCCTGATCTAAGGCTGAATGAAGAGAACACACCAGTGATCTGAACACTGTCAAGTGAAGAACACAATATTTAAAATACAGAATGTTAACCTTGATTAGGCATAGACACAGTCATGAGCTTGGTAGGCACAAGTAATGAACAATCCAGGAGCCACACAACTGTGTTAGGGAGCACTATTCCCAAAACACTATACCTCCTTCACAGCAAATTTGACTAGCTGAGACATCATGTTGCACTAACAACACAACTAACCAGCTTCTGACTAGAGCAGGCTTGTAAGCAGCCATCTCAAAAGCAGGGCAGGGCACACCCATGTCTGTTGTGTCTCTGAAGGCATATTCATATGTTCCTTTTACTCAATGAATCTCAGTGTTGGTAGAACTGACTCTAATTTGGCAGAACTAGCAAAGGTGGAAAGCTTATGGGGGAATAAAAAAGCCAAAATAGTAATGCTCCAATAGGAATACTAAAGCAGCAAAGGGCATCTCAATGTGAACTAAGATCCAAGGAAAATGACCCAAAATATTCATATAAAATCCCAAATTAGCTTTTTCCTCCACAGCAGCCAGACTGCCACTGGAAGACAAGTTATTGCATACAGGGTATGTACAGCAGAAGATACAAACAAATCTAGAATTGGAAGTGCAAAGAAAAAAATAAGGCAAGTGAAAAGTATTTTTCCTGACATAAATACATTATGCATTCTTTAATGTATCATCATATATTACAGTTATAAAATAGCTGGTAGCTGGTAATTATTATGTGCTAATAAAAAGTGACAGCAAAATACTAGCTATGGAATGTGCGGGTAAAACTAACACGGCTCTTACATATGCTTTAACAAGGCCTGTACTACATTATTTACAGTTTATAATAAAGTCTTTTGTTCATTTCACCACAAAATTACATGCAGTAACCATATAGCCACAAATGAGTCTTCCAAATGCACATGAACAGCAAAGCCTACAGGTACATGCAAAGGTTCTGGCTGGGTTTCTGACAGGTTCCGAAACAGAGCACAGTGAGTGTTAGTAAAGGACTTCCTACAAAATTTATCTATCTTACTGTATGAAAAAAAATGTTTTTCTTATAGCTTTAAAATTGAGATGTCTCAATGTCTCAATGTAAATGTTGCATTTCTAGTGATCCATGAAAAATCCTTTATGTTTTTGAGTGAAACAGTTTTCCCAGAGGTTTACAAAGCCAAAATACAAAAGTAGTTTTATTATCTGTTAGGATTTTACAGATCATGCCACAAAATTCATAGTAAATGCATCTGCATACAGTTCTTAAAAGAAACCTCAGTTTAATAGATACATTACTGGGGCAGGGATGAACTTGCTGTTTGTTTATAATAGTTGTAAGACATCATTCAACCCCTCCATGTAGGCAAGCAGCTGTCTCCAGATTCAAAACACAAATCCAAATAAAAATAGCGAAGCAGTTTTGCTTAGCTTGCACATACATGGATATATGTGTGTGTAGAAGAGACTTCAAATTGAGAAGTGGAGCAAAGCTCAGAAATAGATTGAAGACATAAAAAGAACCAATGCTAGTATATGCCCTAGGAGAAGTCTACAGAGTGTATTATTGGTTGGGTACTGACTGGAGGATGTATTATTATTCCTGGTAGCTTGAATCCCGATGGTTTCAAGAAAGCAGGAATTTCTTTCTTGGAAATAAACCTTCTCAGAAACAAACAGAAATAAACATCAAAGAAAATTTACCCCATCAATTTCTCCATTCAATGGGAATAACCTATGAGATCTCAAAATACAGGTAGTTGCTCAGATCAAAAAGAATAACCACGTTTCTCACTATTGTTAATTACAAAGAAGAGTAAATTACTGAAAAAGGCCTTAAATTTAAACAATTCCAATAAAAGTAAGAGTCTGATTTATTAACAATTATGTGCATTTATATACAGCTGAAATTCAGTTAAGCCTTTAAGGTATGGCTGTTATTACTGAAATGAAGTGGTGCCCTAGTCATGGACTGAGACCCCACTGTGGGAAGAGTTCTATGAAGAATGGATAAAAACCACAGCCTTGCCTCAAAAATCATTGAAATATAAGACAAAGGAACAGATTGAGACAAATGAGTACAAGGAAACTAGGCAATATCGGATTAATTTAGTAAAAGTAGTGATAAGTAAAGGTCTCTGCAGGCCAGTAATCTAGCAATTGTCTGATTATCCACAGACATCAAGGAAAGACAAGACTGTGAAGAAGCTGTGTCCTGCCAACATTTGTGGGTAGCTCCTCCCAAGCATAATGGACAAAGTGGGCAAAGGAATGAAGGTACTTGTTTTAAAATTTATTATGTGAGTATAAACTGCTGAGAACACCATTACATTCCTGTTAATATCTGTGTGAGCCAATATTTGAAAATGAATGAGAGATGCTAAGCAGGATAAGGATACCTCGTCTAAAGGTTTGAAAAGACTTTGGCAATCATCATTTTGGTAGAATACAAAAAGTGTTGGTTGGAAGATATTCTCTGATGGATCCAGAGGAGAGAAACTCAAATTTTTCATTCAGTGAATTTGTAAAGTAAAAAGTAAATAGGGCAATTGCTAGAGAGACAAGGGCGGGGAGGTGACTGTGGGATAGGCTGAAGCAGGACTGGACTGAAAGGGGAAAGTGACAAAAGCTGTAGGAAGAGTAATGGATAAAATGGAAGAGGGTGATCAAGTGGTGGGATGGGGCTGCTGGAGAAAGCAGAACTCTGAGAAGAAGAGAGCCACTATAGCATCTCTGCCTCAAGGGAAAGGGAGAGAAAGTTGGGGAGGAGAAGAGAAAGCAAGACAAAGCAGAAGCCTTTGCTGATTTCCTCCCAAAAAGTCAGTGAGATGCCATTTGAGGAGAGAGAGAAGTGGATACAGGAGGATGGAAAGCTTAAGGAGTGAGTCAGAGATGTGGAAATAGTTACTGGGATTAAGTAGATTTACTCTGAAGAATGTTACTTAGGGAAATGGCAAAACTGGAGGAGAAAACACATCTATGGTACAGGAAAGCATCTAGGCCACCAAGTCATACTGTGCTGTGCAAGATCAGGAAGAGGGGAAAGGAGCGATGGGAGTGAGTTAGGGGTCTGCTGTCAGAGAAGGGATAAAAACAAAATGAAGATGTGGAGGACAGGGAATCACAGAGGCAGGAATTATCGGATCACTGAGAGAAGGGAACAGAGTGCGAGGCAGAGTCATGGTTTCCTGAGAGTTTGCTAGTCAGGCTCACAGATTGTTCTGGCCTCATCTCAAGACGTGGTTCGTTTCTGTGAAGCTAACGACATAGTCCTATCATGCAATGAGTCAGACCTCTAATTATTTTTTGCAGAACACCAGATCTCAGGCATGATTTCTGTAGCACCTTTAAGAGGTCAAAGTTAAAGAACAATTGTTTGGTAAATAGCCATTTGTCGCTGTTTGCCTGGTCCAAAAATGTCTGAAGTAATACAGTTAAGCTTAAATTTGGAAGCAAAATTCTTTCTTACATCAAAACTTTATAGAAACACAGCAAAGAAAACATGCTTTAATAATAAACAGATAATTAAAACCACTTGAAACACATGTATGTGTTTTATTAGTGACTAAAATCAATGGTATGTTGCAATTTAGTTATGCGGGCTGATTTAGTATCATGTTATGTACCAGTTACATAGACATGTGCTATGGGCTTAGTCATAAAAGTGTGGAATGCACCACTAACAAATTCAATTTTTTGCCCTTAACTACTCACAAAACTCCTCTCCTTCTAAAGGGAAACTACACATCATCTCTTATAAAGGGCTCAGTCAAAAGGAAAGCCAAAATAAAGACAGTCCTTAACGGCCCAGTGGACCCTCACTAAAACTATACATTTTGGGGGGAAAACAAAGAAAAGAAAAACAGTTAGGAAAGTTCCGCCCCATTCTTAGAAGAAACTATTGTTCTTAATGGAGTTCAAATATTGCAATGAGATATCCATGTCACTTGGAAAAGCTGAATGTGTAAGTGTCTAAGAAAATGCTGACACATACTTCTTCTGTCATTCTGGTTAAAGCAGCAAAGGACATGGCTGACTCAATAGTACATTAAGGTTTTCCCTCTTTAGCTTTGTATTGGAAGTTATATTTTCAAGTAACTCATTTATTAGGCCAGACATCTGAAGAAATAGGCCTTCCTTTGGAATGCAATATCACTAATGCCAAGAAAATTAAAGCATAGAGATTTTCACAGATACGTGCCTGAATGCCTAGCCTCGGCCTGCAGCCATGTGTATCTTTCAGCTGCCATGCTGCCTCATGGGAATTGTAGCTTGAGTGACTCAAGCCTGATTCTCCTTAACTGGCTGAACTTCCAATATAAATGTCCTGTCCTTGAATGCCCTGTGTCAGACAGTTCCTATGAGACCTTGTCCAGTGAACCAGAAGGCAGATGTGACCTTACTACATCAGGGAACCCTGACTTCAGAGGAGAGTAAGACCTCTGAATTTTAACTCTAATGAAGCATTATGGCACATGTATGCTAACATCAAACTGATCCCAAAACAAAATGTTTGGCTAGAAGAGACTTCCTAGGTGTCTGAATACTATCCCAGCAGCTATGCAGAGGACACTGCACAGCTTATTGTACTTCAGGTATGATCAAATACTTAGATTAAAACAAACTCTTAATTCTATAGTGACTGCACACTGGTCACAGGCCCTATCTTTCCCCATAGACCACCTTTCTCCATAGGAGAAAGCAAGCTGTGAGTTTATGAGCAGTGTGTGAAAGAAGAATGACTTTTATTTTGCTTTAAAATGTATTTGTAAGTTAGAAATCTAACGGCTATGAAAAATAAATTGCACAGGAAGGGATCACCGTGGAAACTAGTCATCTAACTGCTGTTGACTTCTGGTGGAAACTAAGTAACCCAGAGCTACTCATGCATTTCAAAATCTATGATGTCATCAGTTATTACAAGTTTACACTGAGATTGGCCTGCACACTTTAGCTAATTCAGACCCTCACTGTGCAAAAATCTGTATTAACCCGAGAAATGTCAGACCTGCTCTCCTAACTTATTTATGAAAACTAAGCTTATTTTAGCAAAGGTTTGCACCAATGAAACTATATAAATTTGTAAATATTTTAAATATATTTAGTAGATTTCTTATGCAGGTAAGTTATTATACTTACTCAGATTCCCTTACATTCAGATTTCCTCAAATACATATAGGTGGTATGTCTGAAGATATTTATAAGTCATGCTTACTCTGATGTGGATAATATGGACACCTTTCCTGTGAGTATAATTTCTGTTGACGCACAGTAGCATGAATTAGAGCACAAGGAGAGTTAAAACTTAAAATATTTAGATTCAATGTATACTTCTGTGTGAGATGTGCTAACAGGACTGAGTGTAAATAGAGCATATTTAGCTTTTCTGTAGGCAAAATGTCTGAACTTAATCTCGCAGGAAGGCTGTGAGGAAGCTGACAACCTGCAGCATCCATGAGGAAAAGAAATAACACAGGTTGTTAAAACTGCATTATAAACTTTGTATTGCTGGTTTATTGCTTACTTAGGTGAAGGAAGGAATCCCCCTAAACACTAAAAAGATTTAGCAATCCCTTGTGAAGAAGTTGGAGTGTAACTTGTGTGACATTGGCTCCTTTCAAAATGCCAGTATTACTACTCTCTTTTTGATGGGTTAGGTTTTGTTTTGGTTTTTGTCCTTGAAATAATCATGTTTCAGAGAATGGCAGCAGTAATATAACAACAACAAAAAAAATCCTAGTCAGTCTTTTTTTAAAGGCTTAAATAAATGTGTTAACTGGTCAAGTTAGGCTTGTCATTTAATTTGGTGTTTGAATGCTGGAATCATGGAATCCACTTACAAGTTTTGCTTAGGCAGCTTTTAGCCAAACTTTGACTAACAGGCATTTTGCATGGCAGCAGCAGAGTTGAATCCTGGAACATCTCACCTTTTGGCTCTTCAGGTGCTTTCAGTGTCAGTTTCTCTGACATAATGGTTACCAGTAAGAGTGATAAGGAAAGACATTTCCTATCTCACAGCAGAAAAAGGTGAGACAACCAGTAGTTAGGATCTAAACCTGTGTTACGAGAAAAACCATGTCATGTGCTGCTTGAGATGCAAAGGACTTGAATCTAAAGCAGCAAAGACAGTGCCCTCCAGCTCAAGCAACACCTACTGTGCGCAATCTCCCTTCTCTCTGCCAACGGGAAGGTGGAGGAAGAATTACAAAAGCACTCTTTAGCCTGTATCAGGCAATATCAAAACACCTACACTAACAATTTAATTTAACTTAACTGGCTTTTTCTGAGGCAGCATGAACATGATTCTTTCCTCCAGCAGAGCTTTGGGGCAATAGTCCACAGCCAAAAGGGAGTACTAGCATTTTCAGCTTGTCCTACTATATCCATGCCCTGCCTCAGGCTTCAAAATCCCCCGTGAATGACTCCACCATCTGCTTCTTTTGAGATGGATCTTCTCAGTCTTTTTTAGGAGCTGTTTAAATCTGTTTAAATTAAAAAAAAAAAAAATTACTAGATCTAAATCCTGAACCTTATTCTCTCATATCGCAGATACTGACTAGTCTAATGTGGGTTACTCTCCTTGTCTTGTTTTGGACAAGAATTGCACCTTCATTAGAACTGGTGCAAATATCCCACTGAGAAGTTTTGATTTTGACTGACATTGATTGAAAATGACATGACAGGAAATCCCTGCTGAACTCTAGGTGTCACGTTTGCTTCACAGGCACTGAGGATTCATAGTGATTCAAAAGCAGATGAGCTCACAGGCTGCCTCCAGGAATTGCCAGGCGATCATTTTTCAAATTACTTTCCTAACAACAAGAGGAACTGAACCCCACACTCATTTTCAGCGCACCTTTTACTAAATGAACCCAGTGGTAAACAAGTTACAATGAATTAATAAGATACAAAACTCCCAAATTATCTTAAATGGAATTTTTACTGCCAAAATGAGGTGCACTATGGAGCGTATAAAATCCATACAATAATAAAGGCTTACTTTTATGTGAACAACCTTATGAATCTAAAGAGAGGAACAGCAGTATGAACTAGAGAGTGAGTTTGGGAATCAGAACGCTGAAGTTGGAACAATTTTACACTAGCAATGTAAGAGAAGAATCAAGCACTGCAAAGCTTTCTAAAGCTAAAATGATCTTTTCTGGACCTTGAACTAATTTATATTGTTACTGGGCTACATATAACAAGGGAATATTAAAAGCAGTTTTCACTGTGCAGAATGGAGTAATATGCTCCCAAATCAGGGTGTTAATGCACCTGTGCAAGACAGGAGGCTAATATGTCACACAGCCTGGCACATATATGAAATATTTTGCCAAAAATGAGACAGCTAGATTATGTCCCTACTCTTTTCTATGAGCTCTTTCTTTTAGTTCTATTTTATCAACTGTTTAGTATGACTTGGAAAGAAATTTGTAGGGTTAACTCAAGTTTAAAAGTTGGATTGATTTGAAAAAGACTCTTTATAATTATGACATCTACTAGTAGTTTTTGAAAAAGCATTAATTGCCCCAATACTTGTGGCATAGAAATGAAAATACAGAAAACCCCTTCAGTGGAAAAAATAATAGACAGTATCAAATTAAACTGAAGTTGACTTTATGAATTATGATTACTATTTTGGGAAAATACTTTCAAAGATTCAACATACTAGTTAGACTAACATCTTCTAGTATTTGAATCAAAGTACATTTTCGTAATAATGTACATATATACAACCATCATAGTAAAATAAGTTTTTATTTTAAAACACTGATGAACAGTTTGACACCTGAAGTGCTACAGTGGTTGATACAGTTTTGTTTATGTTTCACACCAAAGAAAATTTGTTAGACTAAGTTGCCATGTTTTTTGCATCTGGATTTTATGATGTTTGGCTTTGTAATGGCTGTGTGTAGAAGTGATTCCAGTACTTGAGATTCTGGCTAAATGTAATTAGCTTAAGTGCCTAAAAGATGAAAGTTTATTTGCTTTATACTGGATTACAGTGTAAGTGGCAAAGGTAGCATGAACAGACTGTGTAAGTAAGTTACCTTAAGCTATTCAAGTTCCAAAGATCTACATACCACTAAAGGACAGTGGTGGCTAGGAAGTCTAGGGATGTTTGAATTTATTAAATTTGCTGTAAGAAAACATCAAATATGTTCACAGACTAAAAAGGTTAAGTGAAACCACAACTTGCATAATGATTTGTCTGATCATATTTCTTCTCAGAAATTTTATCACATATGCATATCATACATCAGTGCTTGCAGCTTGAACAACATTATAGGTACATAAACTTGCTGCCAGGTTTTTCTCACCTTCTGCACTGAAGCAGACAGCAATAATTCTCACCGTCATAAGTGCTGAAGGATAAGAAGAGGGAAATGTACAGGTGGTTACTGGCATTAAATTCCACTGATTTATATGAACCATTATTGCAGGAAAGCAGACATCACAAAACTGATTGTTAAGACCCAGACACTGGCAACCTAATTTTGCTTTTTATGAATCGTGTGTTAAAGTGCAATTGTAGCTAACTAAAAATAAGATTAAAATGAAGTCAGAATGCCAAAGCAGTTCCACATGGGAAAGATCACTGTTGATAGCTAGATGTGGAAAATATACAGTAAGATAAAAACCCAGCCTCCTAGGCAGAGGCTACTAGCAGATGGAACACTTATCTTTTTGAAAGAGATAAGCATGTATGCTTGGATGTTATTCTTTATTTACAAAAGCAAATTACATCAGTTTTAACAGGCCTGAATTCATGTAAAACACACATTATCTGGTAATTGCTTTGAATTCTCTTTAGTGCTATTAAATCTTGGCTTATTTATAACTTTTGGGTTTTTTCTCCCCACTTTGATACTGGAATAATCTGCAACTTTTGCACCATACCCAATGATAAGTGATGCGACTGCCAGAACCCTCTGGTTTGTTCTCTTTCTGGATGTCTACAGAGACTTCTTTTTTCCGTTGAGGTAGGAAGCTGATATTGCTCAAGAGCAAGACTTTGCTTCCTTTGGCTCAGTTCAGCTGTTTTTTTACCTGGAATTGAAGGCATGTAAAAATGCATGGGAATGGATACAGAAACTGTTTTTAAGTCCAGCTTTCCTGATCACAAACATTTTTACAAATTCCACATTTCGATTTTTGAGGAATGTGATAGAAAAAAACTAGGCAAGATTATATTTATGATGCAAGTCAGAAGATAGACTTTTTAGCTTTGAAACCAGAAAAAATTACTGGAATATGTTTTTACTAAAACCAATGATATTTTGAGTAAGACTCTAACAAAGAAAATAATCCATACAAAATGTAAACATTACATTATAATACATTAAAGTGTATTTTTGTACAACTTAATTTTTATGGAATTTTGTATGTGTGTGTAATTGTAGCTGCCATGCTTAAGAATGTGAAAGCATCAGTCCTTTTGGCGGCTTATGCTGCATCAGAAAACGTATTTCCTCTTCTTTGACACGCTTAGAGTATACCTATACCAGTAAATAAAACAGGCCACAAACTGTTTTCTGGCCCATTGTTAAGTGGTATGACACAGCTCATATCTTTATGGTTGAATTCTCCTGTTGTAATGATGAGGCCAAATCCAAACTCTCTGTTGATAATGGTCATTGCCCCAGATGCAGTTTGGGAGATTATTTTTTTTTGGCACAAGCCAAAACTGTCCCAGGGATTATGGTAATAATTTAACATCATCATTGACCATATGTCTGCAGCCTGGGCCTGTGTTTGATTCACAAACACAGTCATAGTTCTGTAGTTTTCATTGTAAAAAGAATGGATACTCACATATTTGTCAAATCTCTGTGGTCTGTGGATTCAGCTGAGTCAGTTGACAATAGCTTATTTAACTATTTAAAAATTAAGAAATATAACATTAAGCCTTTGGGTGTTACATTGCACTGCAGATCAAGAGGTATGGATACCTGACTTGCTCCTAATTTTTCTCCACTATTCATATTTTAGAACTATTTTAGGGTGTGTTCTCAGGAGATGAAAGAGGCTGGGTGGTGCCTTGCATCCTTTCTGTGGTTACTATGCACAGTCATCTTCTGTGCTTCTCCATTAAATTAATGTCAGCATGGCAGCTTCATTAACCGCTTTCAAGTTCCAGGTTTCCCCAGAACTGTTTCACAATGAACACCATGAAAGCTCATAAAAATGAAAGGTCCCACAACATTATTGCTTCATATGTAAAAAATGGGAAGGAGCTCAGATGCTTGGAGCTAAAAGTAGCTTATTACATCAAGTACCTTTCTGGGGCTTATGCACAGAGAATCTGCAGGTAAACTCCAAGTGTCATATTTTAACCCTCCCTCCAGCTGCCATAGAGAATATAAGGAACAACTTGTGATCAAGCATTTTTCAAAATGGGATGGCATCACTTACAAGATGCTGACCCCTGGCTTGGAGGCTGTTGAAATCTATGAGTGAATGCTGTGTGTCCCCAAATTTCTTTAAGAAGGAAAAGAGAAAATGAAAGTTTACTGTCTCATGGTGAGGATGAAGGAGTTAACAGTAAGCATAATTAGCATAAATGCTAGACATAAAATCCGGGCCTGGTAGGAATCAATGGGAAATTTACTCTTAAAGAGTCAGGATTTCATCTTAGATATTTTTATTCCCAACATATTTCTATGCCTTAGATTTCTGTTCACAACAGTTACTGATTTCCTACTCTATTTTCTGAACAATTATATAATAAGAGAACTACTGTATTTAGTACCTTCACCCTTTGAAAGCATTAATTATATTTTTTAAAAATGCAGGGGTTTTTTTTCGATACTGGCATATACTTATTTTCCACAATATTTTGTCACAGGAAGCAAAAAGTAAGACATATTAAAAGAACTACACACAAGGATCACCCTTTAAAATGCCCGTGGATGATCATTGTACTCAGTAGATGGACTTAATTTGCAGGTTTTGCAAAGTACACATTTGGCTGAAAATTAAAGAACTGTTATAGCTGCAAGCAACAACCAGCAGCGAAGACGGAGAAGCAGAGTGGAAGATGAAGCCTCTCTGTACCCTGAAGAGATTGAAGTTGCAAGAAATATCAAAGATGACTAGGATGAAGATCCTGAGAAGGTGTGAAGTAAGAGAAATAAAACTTTTACACTAAAGGGATCACATACATATGCCTCATGTTTCATGGAAAGCAGGAAGAAATACGTGGTGTAAAAATTGGTTATACATCTTACAAAAATATATCATGAAGCTGTCAGCCTCTAATCCACATTTTGTGTACAGCTGAGTCCCCTGAATATTTATGTTATACTCTGGATTTATGCACAACCTCTTTTTTTAGCAGAACAGAATCTCTCTAGGCTTGAAAAAAATGGCACTTTTTTACCCAGCACATAGAATACTTCCTTTCAGAAGATAATTAGAGACACATTTTATTTGAATCAACAGATCAAAACCAGAAATTCTCTTCAGAATGCTGTGTATTATTTATAGATATTCAGAATAATGACTATAGCAGTATAGAAAGAGAAGACGCTGAAAATGAGCTTAGCAGAATAGCTGTTGTAGTTATTTCTGCACAGAATGTGAACCTTAAAAGCATAAAACAGGAAATGTGCATAAAAAGATGTAACAAAATTACAACAGAGATGGTATTTTATCCTTCTTCTCTGTGTTTTAGATCTAAACCTGATATCCACTGTAGTCTGAGTGTAGTCTCACATCTTGCGTTTGCTTTAAGATGATTTGGGAATGAACTATTAAAGGGGCTGTACTGACCCTTTCTTAGTCCCTGCCTGTACCTTGACATTTCTTCCTGTGCCAGCTCTAGCAATTAGGTAACTACCCAATGATCTAGATCAGGGAATTGACATACCTGAATTTTAATTTACCAAAAAGAAGTCAGAAAAAGCTGCTTTTTTAAAAAAATTCAGTGGTTGGACTTGCTGATACTGCAAAGCAGTTTTGTTGTACCTAAGGTACCTGGCCCAGCTACAACTAGATGCAATGTCAGCGTAAGGGACGATGTGAGAACATATTACCAGCAGGATGGAGGTTGCTATAGGGCTTTTTGGCAGTAGTCTGTTTTTAGATCAAATTAAAACACTTGTAAGACCAGGGTCTGAAGATAGTTGTACTCAAAGTTCTGCAGACTTCCTCCAGAATGACTGGTCACATTCCCTTCTCTGATCATTTGCTTTTTTCCCTTTTTTGTGTCAGGTCTAGCACAGCATGAGATGGTTCAGTGAACTGATGCAACAAAAAATTATTCTTTTTCTTTTTTCTTTTGGTGAGTTACTTTTCCACAGGAACAGCAAACTGTACTAACTCACCCTTAGATCACTTGGTTGTCAGGGCCAAGGTAAGTGACGTGGCAGGGAGCATATGAAAGAACCAATGCAAGAGCAGGACAACCCCGTTTGAGGGTTACAAGTGCAGTTTTATGAGATTAGATGTAACATCAAACTACACTGGAGTCATCAAACTCTCTTTCAACTTGCAGTGAATAAGTACATGACATTTAAATTCAGCCTTATGTAGTCACTTCCTCGCAAGTTAGACAAACATCTTACTTAAATTATTTCTTGTTCATTTCAAAATACTAGAACACATTCAAATAAATCCCTGACAATTTTACCACCCATTCTTAGGTTTATATTGCAGTGATCACTCTTAACTTTGAAAGCTGTTAACACTGAGAATTTATAATTTTTTTCTTTACAGCAGCAACTAGAAGCTCCAATCAGGGAAACAGGCTAGACGGTGTATGGATAGGCAGTTATTGTCCCATGGAGTTAACCGTGAAGATAAGCTTGAATAAAATAGCAGATGATATGGTCCTTTAAGACTACAGTCTTTCAAGTCTCTCCTTCTCAAAAAGTGTTTGCAAAAGCTTTGAATCTTCATTACAGAAGGTATAGAGACTATAAACCCATTTACTGATCTATGAGGAACAGAAGATGAAAATGGCATGATTTGGCAAAAAAGTTTTCTGTAGAAGAATTCTTCTTCTTCAGTCTGTCAAGGGGAATGTCTGTACCAAGAGAATAACTGGAAACTTTAACTAGTATTAAAAAGCAACTATATTCTAATCCCCAAAGTGGATCACCCTAACGTCATATTGGTTTTCCCATTTGGTGTTAGCCAAATAAGCCCTCATATACATATGTATTGGGTACCCAGTCTGAGCTGAGAAGTGGGAATTAGCTACTGAAAGCAGGAAGGAACAGCTTTTTAAACTGCTTGCTTAACCTGATAGTGGTTTAAGTTCTAAAAGTAATTCAAGCTTACAGGCTTGACTTGGCTTTGAAAATGCAAGGTTCATGTGAGAAATGGTTTGAGGAAGTGCTGATTTTCAGATAGTAGCTGCTCAGCTGAGATATTTAGCAGTGTCTGTGATGGCTCCAAGGCTGCTTAAGGCAAAATCAAACAGGCTAGCTGAAATCACTACTAAGGAGGAAGGTTTAAACTTACCTGTTTGTCTGTTATTTGAAATAGAATATAATTATTCATACAGTCAGAGCTACAGCAGAGAGATGGATTAGGAAACTACTGTGTATGGCCTCTCAGCAGTTAGATCTTAGGTCTCTAACCAAACAAGAAAATGCAGCTCCCAAATGCCTGGACCATGGCTCTGCTCCACTGCCGTTGCAATCGCCACAGTCTCATGTGCTTAGTCTTCTGACTGCAGCTCTTCCTCGCCCCCCTTAGCAATTTGTGCCTGACTCTAGCTTAATCATCTCATAGACTGTATCTGGTAACAAAGAAAATCAACAGGGTTTCTTTGAAATCAGAGCATTTGTTGAAAATAAAAGCTAGGTAGAAAAGGCCATACAGAGCTAACGTCACAAACACAGCAGTGTAGGAAGCATCCCGGAGTGAAGTGTTCTGCAGGCTTAGAGGAATTTGGAAGAAACAGTCCATCCTCCATGACATTTTAGGAAAGCATAGCTATAGATTCATAGCTGTGTTACTGTAGCTGTAATAAAGCATCTGAGGTAGACAGAATTTATTGCATAAGACGACGACCTTAGTTTTTCACTGGCTATACAGGAAGTCTGGGTAAGTGGTGCAGACTAGACTCCTAACCTTTAGGCAGCTATATTTAGGTAAGATAAATCCCATCTGCAGTTTCTCACTTTCTCCAGGGAGCTGAGTGAGGTAGCTAAGCTGGGGGTAAACTCCTAGCCCTTTTGAAGTGACAAGAAAAGCTTCTGAGTATATGAGCTTCAACTAAATAAAACAAATACAGTTATTCAATGACTACTCCGGTCTTCAGTGCGTAGTAACTACATGAGAGTTATATGTGTAAAATAGCTAATAACTATTTAGCTAGTAACTAAAACAAGCTCAGCTACCGTTTTAGGATAATTATCATATTACTGTCCTCTTCTTAGGTTAATTTTTATTTTCACATTCTTGCACTCTGGGGATATATTTTATGTTTTACTATCATCCTGAGAGCTTTCCCAGTGACTAGAAATAACTGTGAGCTTCATGGAAAACACGTATTTATAAACAAAGTATTAATTTTAGTACTCTTTTATGAATGCCTGAATAATTGTCCTGAATGGACTAGAAACTGCCTGAAGGCAGGCACAATCTTGGTCTCAGACAGGCCTTTGTCTCAACACGGAGTATTGGATAGGCTCAGGTTTTAGGTATAATCACTTGTTCAGCCATACTATGTGTCTCTTCCAGCATATTCAACACAAAATGTCCCAGAAACAGATTCCTAGTGTCCAGTCAAAGGAAGCAATATACACATCATGGAAAACTCTCGCAGAAATTTTAGTCTAAGAGTGGAGTCATATCCTAGCTTAAAGTATGCTATGTTTCTTTTATATAATCAAAAAAGAAGGGCCTCAAACATTTTTAAGTTAACTCTGAAAGTGCTGAAGTGAGCAGAGAATGAGCAGCATGAACAGAGCAAATTGTATTCACATGGTCATTGCTCTTCCTACTACCCAATCACTTGAAAAAAACTTCTGCCAAAATTAGGTACTTTCTATATAGTTCAGTGAATTGTGTTTCTTTATTTAGAGCTGGACTTATCCCCCCCCCCAATACTGAGATACTTTTTTTCCCTTTTTGGTCTGGTACTGATTCAGCAAAACATTAAAGCAATATTACAACCAGCTTCACATCACATTTGTAGAAGGTACCATTTATCTAAATTTCACTGGATTGAGTTTGAATTTCCCCTTTTGAAGTAATGGGACAACATGAGAGTAAGGTACTATTGTCACGGAGTGGCACAGACTGGGTCATACTGAATTAGCAATTGTTTTGAAAACGGTTATGGCAAAAAGGAAGTCTACATAGGGTTATTTCTAAAAGATTCTTGCTAATGGCTGCCACTGTCACCATCATTTTCTTAACTGGGAGGCACTGTTCTGTTATATCAACTACTACCACAGCCTCCAGACAGGCTTGTCAGTGGTTGCCCTCCCTGTTCACCTTGCATGTCTGGCTGCATGACTGCAAGCTCCCCCTCTTGACTGCCGCAGGACCCCAGAGCACCGTGCGAGTTAAGCCTTGTGTTTTCCTACAGTTTCTGTTGACTGTGCCTCCACAAATGTGGGTATTGCTACTGCAGATCAGCTCTAGGCTGTCAGGTTTTGATACAAGAAGACAAGTATATCTAGGACAGTTTGACATATAGATCTTTCAATGACCTGTCCTAAAAGTTCCACCTTTAATTTACTGCCTTTGCAAAATGCAGTGCTTGGTCATTAGTGGTTTGACATTGATAACAAGCAAGGATAGCCCTCATAACCATAACATGCAAAACACACACTCTTAGTGTTTCTTGTTCATGATCCCGTTTTTTTTACACTTTAAACAGCATCCCACTGATCTGTGGGTACCTTAGCTTCCAATTACATTCCAAATCTCAGGCTGTTGGTAACCTTTTATCTCTGTTCTTATCAACCTTTACTATTGAGTGGCTTTAAGAAATAGATATAGTAATCAAAGGGTAGTGCTCCGCCCTAGATTTTGATCAAAGGCATTTATTGACAGAGCAATTTGTAGCAACATATGGAAAACTAACCTCTTTAGAGTGTAGACAAGGTACTTCTAAGATAAAGACAATTTTGTCTGCTAGAACACTTTTTGTGTTCTGGTTTCAGAACTGTGTTTAATGAAATACACCATGTGATCAAATTCCAATACCACTGTAATAATGGGAGATTTGTACAAAAATGAAATAATGTGAAAAACTGTGTTAAAAGATTTTTATTTAAAAGCAGATATTCATATTCATATTCATATTATACATGAGGATATACCTACTGAGCTACAGAGCTCAGTAATTTCCCTGTATATCCTACTGCTAGGGTATTTAATTCAACTGAAGGGAAGTATTTTCTAACATGCTGTATAAATCTCTTGCAAAATGAGCTTTTCCATTGATCTAGGAACATAGCTACTTATTTTAGAAATCAATTACTTGGTATGCCCTGATAAAAAAACTGAATTAAGACAGTGTTAAAACCAAGAAAACAATTAATTCAAGGAAAAATATTGTACAGATTTGTTTCAATTACATCAAAGTCAAAGCTGGAAAATGTGATTAAACTTAAAATAAGATCCACTCATTAAGGTGGAATCAATGAAGATTAAGGCTCTGAAACATCTTTAATTGTGTGGTAATTATATGATTATAATTAAAGCATTTTGTATTTGTGGTCCTGGATTAGATTGTATTTCATTTTTAAAAGCACATGAGATTCCCCAATCCTATGTTTTCTCTACTTGTGGTATCACTGAAGGGCAGAGTTAAAGTTATTTAGGTGCCAGACTACCCTAATCTTAATGTGTTTGGATTACCATTATGTGTAACCAGACTCAAAGAAAACACTGACACAGATGCTAAATTTCTTGAAGGACCGATCCAGTTTTAAACAAATTATGGGCTGAGTTAAGATAATGTATTTACCTGGAGACTTAAAAAGTCTCATCCTGCACTCCAAAATTGTGTTGTAAATACAGGGTGGATTTGCTGCCTGGATAATACATTCTCTGCTTTGGTTAGACAGTAACTGAGCCTTTGTGGCGGTTACAGCTAACTTCTCTATAATTGCAACAGCATCGACATGCCCTGACCTAGATGGGTTATTGCACACACACACACAAAGGGAATCAAGTGCTACTGAAGACCATCAAAGTCTTTTTGTTTACTTCAGGGACTCTAGCCTAGGCCTGTAAGCAGACACAGTCATTTGTCGAAACGTCTTACATTCTACATAGAAGAACAGAGAAAATGCAGCGTAAAGGGAGGATTCCCATCAACATTTTATACAGGGAAGCTGCCTCCAGGGTTTCTCTGTCACCTCTCCTCCCTGCTTAAATTGGCTTGAAGGCCCATATGAAGACAAACACGCCTACTGGCGTGAAGTGCAGGTTAGCAACATTAAACTTGGGCAAAATGACACAGGAAACACCTTTTGCAAGGCAAAAGCTTTCTGATGGCAAGCCCCTATTTATCTAGGTAAAGAAAAAAATTAAATAGTCTGATTGATAGCTTTCCAGCAAGCTGCAATATAAGGGGTTTGCAGCCAATAAAACACCTGCAAACAAAAGCAGTTTCTTTATACTAGTATTTATAAATTATTTTAAGTGAGTCTGTTGGCATTATTGTGTGCTGCTGTCCATTCCCATATGCCAGGGATTGTTTATTCCATTAGCAAAATGTTTAGCAGAGAGCACTCTTCTTCCACAGTCAGCTTCCACATAACCCTATTAAAGTGATGTCCAACCTTCCCGTGCTCTCATTGCATTATATTCTGAATCTTATTTTGTTTCTTTCTTGGTTAATGCTTGTCTTTTGCACTTCCATTTACAATGCAGTGCACTTCCAGACAGGAATTTCTTACAGCCTGACTAATTTTAAGACTTGACAGAAGTTGTGATCATGCTGAGTTCTGCCAAAGAGTAAAAGAAGTATGAGAGTGAAATTAAAGCTACGGATAAGGAGTGAGCTTACAAGGCAATATCAAATGGGAAGAATATAGACAGGTGAAGAGGAGATAAATTATCTTTCTAACTCCTTATCAAGTTGGCAATTTTTACAGCAATTACAGTGTGTTAGAAATTCCTGATTAAATCTTTTCACCAAAGATTAAAACCCCCATTTGCACTGACTTATGAAAATACTTTCAATTGTTATTAACAGACTTTAATTGCACCAATATGCTTTTCACTGCTTAAAAAGGCCTTTATTCTTCACAAATAGTGATACAAAGGTAACAGCAATACTTTAGTGGCTTTTACTGCTTGGATGCAAAATAGGAGTCCTTAAGCTTTAAAAATCTTTTCTCTCAGAGATACCATCTTTTGCCTGGAGCTAAAGGAATTAGGGGATATTTACATGATTTAAGGCTAATTTTATAGCATATTATGTTCCCACTCTGCCATGGAATCAAATACTAGAGGATTTGATTTTTTAAAAAATGTAAATATGGGTAAAATGTAATAAAACTATTGTTTGTATGGGAAACCTCCATGTTAATCTGGACACAATATGCAATATTGGAATTGTGTAACTTGGTGGTCAGCAACAGGAAAAATAACAATAGCTCTGGGAAGATAAGTACATGTGATAATGCATACCTAATTCATACTAGAAACTTGGAATAAAGTCAGAAATGACATTTGAGCTTTGAAATGTTATTGTTTAGGTGACAGGGTAAAAGAAAACAGTCATAAAAACTTTATGATAGGTATGAATGAAATATTACTAAAATCTGATAAATATAGAAGTTTAATCAAAACTATTAAACTCTTAATTTCTAAAGATAATTACTAAATCATGTATTTCAGCTATGAATTCCAGAAATCTTCAGCAACATTTTGGTGATGGAAAATGTGCAATTAGTACAGAGGAGGAACAGTTGCTTTTCTCTGAAGATAATGTTTAGCTCAAGGCAATTGCAGAGCAAGACCAAGCTGCCAATATATAGAACCACTGGGAGATCTGTTGGTTTATGTGGATGGGAAACAAGGGAATTTACTAAAAAAGAACAAAAGACAGTTAAAGATCTCTGAGAATAAAGTCCTGTGATAAATGTTTGGGCCAGTTAGAGAGAGAGATGTGTGGAGAGAACTATTGAACAAGGGACTGTGGGAGGTCTATGAAGAGCCAAATGCAGTGAATGGAGTGAAATCCCAGTGACCTGAGTGGGCAGAGTATGTGGTTAGGATGATGGAAGACAGACCAGCGAGGCTTATTTTGGACAGCCATCATTAGGAGTTTCAATCCTCAGGCCAATGAAGAAGAACATGGAAAGATAATATTGAGCAAGACCTAATTGCTTGTAATATGAATCACCATCAAAGGGAAAAACATGCATTTGGCTAAAAGAGGTAGGAGAAAATCTGCCAAAGACATTTGGGTTCTACAGAGCTGAGGGATAATAGCACACAGATTCTAGGAAATTTCATGTGATTTCTCCCATCTTTAGTTTTGGAACGAATTCACAGAGAAAGGTTGCCTTCATTCTTGCTAAAACTTCTGAAAGAACATTTTGAGGAAGATAGTAATGAAATGGCTAGCAGTTGTCTATTCAGAGCTTAACTTTTCCATGAGTAGTTACGAATGAAGCAGGAAGGGGATTGCTTTACAGCTGCTTGTACAGACACAGGGCTTGTTTTGTGACAAATGAAACATGAAACATTCTACGCCAGCAAAAATAGCAAAAGGATGCCCAAACTTTCAAATTGCATTATAACTGTTCCCAACTTTTTGGATAAGAAGAATAAAGGAGGTGACCATATGCCACAACTGTGGGCATTTAGGTCCAAGTCCAGTAAAACTCCACTAGTACGAGCAGGGTTTTTCTATTTTCTTTTTTACTACAGTGGGACAGACCACACTTGCAGAGGAATTCACATGAATAAGGACTTGTAAGAGCTAAGGCCAGTATGAGAATCTTGATGAAAGCCTGCAATATAATTCTTATTGGCCCTTAGTCAAAACGCCCATTGAAATGAATGGGGGATCAATAAAAAAATTGCCATGGCCTGCTGGAATTGTCTGAAAAGTATCTATTTGTGTATGTATTTTCTCAGCATTTCAGCACAAGGAGACATTCTTCAAATAGTTAGAAACCGAAAAAAGAAATAACATCTTGCAACTGATAACATGGAGCAGTTTCTTCTGTTTTAACTCTAGATTTGTCCATCTAGTTATGAGCCTCCCAACATGTCTTTACGTCGCCTAATCATTCCAACCAACCTCCTATCCCTCTCATTTGCTTATACGATGAAGTAAAGGATTTTTTAACTTCTGTGACAGAAAATGTTGCAAAAGTAATATTTTACTGCAAAAACGGTTGCACATACTTATTTTGTCAAATATAACTAGTGCATGACCAATAATGCCACCAGAATCTAAATGAGTAAGTTTGCATCAGAGTAGTTTGTGGATCAGATTTTAAATAAACCTCAAGTATGCAAGCTATAAAAACATGTACCAAAGCAGCTCTTATTTTTGGTTTAAAATTCTTGTACTTAATCTTAGTGCTTTCAAGCCACAGGCAGTAAACCTGTAACAAAATATACTACACTTTCTGAGTGGTCAGATTTCCAGGCAAAATGTAAAGTTGACACTTATTCATGTGCAATTTCTGACTTCAGGTTTGAACAGCAACAGAACCTGTTATATACACTATTTTTTCTTTGGTGAAACTTCACTCACACATTTGACTTTTCTTTGAATACCGCCCTTAAAGCCTTGTAATCTAAGCTTACCTTTCAACAAAATATCTCTTTACATTTGTCATTTGTCTACTTTGCACTTCTGCAATAATTTTATTGTAAAATATAGAATACACTTGAAGATGCAAGTATCTTGCATCTCCAAAACACAGCTGAGATTTCTTTGTAAGGAAAAGCTTTGTCAGAACTTCAGGGTTCCTTCTACTGAGGTGATTTTATATTGGCAAAAGTTTTTTGCACATTTGAAGTTCATTTTTACAAAAAATCTTTACATGGTACTTGACTCTGTCTTTACATTCAGAGTTAGGATATGTTGTATAGTCTTTAAAATGTCATTAAGCATTGCTGTAAGGGAATTACCAACTAAAAAGCAGATTTCTCCTGTCCCACTATTGAGCACAGACCTGCCATTTTCAGAACAAACACAAGAGGGGGCGTTTAGATGATGTTGTATCCGTTCTTTAAATGCTGCTCTATAAGCTCTCATTAAAACACTGGCATGAGTAATGTATTTATAGCTTTTGACTCTCATTCTTTCTCACTCACTTTCTACTAGTATCGTCTCATAACTTCTCAATTAAATGACACCACTTTTACTTCTATGCACGAGCAAGAACCAGACTCTAATTTTCCTTTCCAAGAAAATTTGATGTACTGCAATGTATATTTAATTTTACTTTACACCCCCCCACACTAAAGACACATACTCATGCACAAGATCTTCATGAACTTTGAGACAAGGCTCCTAAATTTCACAGCCCACAAATGAAAACAAACAAGCAGTTAAATCATTCCACACCCCATTTACAGTCCACTGATCAATTTTTCATCTCAACCCCAACTACTTCCCTTCCATCACCCACAACCCACATACTCCCACCTCAATCCAGAGCCACCAGCATACAGCCTTGTACTTTAAACAATGTTTATTGGTTATAAGTTCCTATGTTACAATGATTACTTTAGGGTTGGTGTGGCTTTCATGAATTACACTTTAAGTAATTCTGCATGTGGTTTTCTGTTGGGATGTTTAAGAAAGTGAGATACAGTGAAAAATGGTAGCTGTAAGCTGTGTTTCTCTAATATTCAGGGAAATATCTGAATGGCTGATCTATGTTTAAGTAATTTTTTTCTACATTTGGTTTTAATTTTTATGAGGAAATTGCAGGATTGAAACCTGCCAAAGTGTTTGCTTTGGTGTGTTACACTTATGGATGGAGTTATGGCTGCTGTTTGGTTGCCCAGGATGTGAGTGGAGATATTCTGGCTGTAGAAGAGGTAACAGAAATGAAGAAGAGGGTCCAATTCATACAGTATAGGTGGAGAGACACAGAACTACTTGGTTTTTATGGGGTACACACTCCAGCTACTGCAGCTGAATTTTACTTAAGGGGTTTTGCTGTCTTTGGATTTTCTTGCATGGGACAATTTGCCTGTTTTAAAAATGGTGCAGCTCTGCTGACAGCTATTCACCTCAAAACTACTGTCACTGATGAGCTGTTCTCTATACTATCCCAACAAAAGTCATACACCTTTTGTGTCCTCTCTTTCCATTACCAGGTATTCTTGAAAATCCCCCCAGCTTTGCTCTCTTCTATCCTGCCTATAATTTTGAAATTATAGGGATGTGCCAGTATACCCCCCCAACAGGAAACAAAATTTCTGCAGGCAGGGAGGAGAGGAAAAAAACCCCAAACCCTAGAGGCTGCAGGTTGAAAACTGAACTGACGAATCAAGATGCGCCAGGTACACAGTACACAGAAGGGTTGACTTTTTGGCCAATAGAGATTAAAATGACCACAGATCAGATTCAACAAGGGTATAAACGGGGTCCTGCTAGAGGACGATTTGGAATTGGTCCTCCTTGGAGTAGCAGGTCTGCAGTTGGGGACTTCCCCTTGGGTCAGGACGCTGCCCTAGGTAAAACTCCTCGAGGTTGAGAGCCCTCATCTTTTAGGTGAGCGATATGTGCATTTTGAGTCATCATTTCTAAACCTTAAGAATTCTTAAGTCAGCTGTGTAGTACTAATTCCCCTTACACCATTGATCCTGTGGTTTACAAATGTTACCAGAGTTCTAACTAACTATTTACTGAAGAATAAATCTGAGTTTTAACACCTGTTGGATTTGATTGTGCATGCCTCCGTAACGAGGGAGTATCTGCATTTCCAAGCTATGAGATACTGCTATTGCATGTGACAAGCCAGACTATGAATCTGGTCCACTGTGAGATACAGGAGAAGAGAGGATCATGCACTGACCTGCAGTTGGGCAGTTTGCTATTTTGTGGAGCTCCTTACTTTTAAGTGACCTTACTTAAACTTATTTGGTTACTGGGTAGCAGAAAGCACTACACCTATAAAAACAACCTACATCTCATCAGAAGAAGTAGATGTGGAAGGATATATGTGTGTACTGGATGTGCAAGAAATTCATGTTCCTGACTGATTTGGTTTTGCTTTCTGCACTGGTTTCTTGCAAACCTTGGCTTGTCACAGTGCTGGGAAGTATACAGTCACTCTTAGCAATGAAGCAGTGGCTGTCTTTTGCAGGTTTATATACCCTTCAGATGCAGGTAGGGGTGAACAGGATTGTTCAAGAGCAGCAATGGATAGCAAGATGAGGCTAGTAATGAAATTGGCAGTATGACTGCTTGTAAGGAACTGGTCAGGCACGAAAATGGAAGATGAGTAATGAACAGGTGAACAGACTACACTGAGGAACCTCACTTCAAAATTAGTCAAGTTATTGCAATGGAATGTGGAAATTAATCATGCATGCACTAGTCTTCTACCTCACTAGAGCAAAAGCAGGTAAAGGAAACAGCCTCAGGATGTAAGATTTTTGCTCTAAAATCTACAGTGGTATGTGATCATAAATAGAATAGCTTTTCCTTTGAAACATTTAGCAACTTTTGCTGTTAGAATCAAGATTCTGGATTTGATTCACTACAGTTACTACTCTGCAACATCAGTTTTTCTGAAAGTATCAAAAAAATTCAAAATGTTCTATTTCCTTTCATAATGGGTAAACTGTGATGCAGCAAGATGCATGGATATCTCTGTACACATTACTTAAGGTATCAACAGGCTAAAATCTCTCCATTGCATAAAATAAGTTTTTAAAGTAATGCTGCTCAGCCCCAAAGAAATTGTAACACACAAATTATCCAGAAAATGCTTCTGAAACTCTTTATTTTTCCATGTATATTTTTATACTTTGACTTGGTCTGAAGTATTTTGAGTTGGCAACTGTCTTTTATTCCCCTCATCAAATACAATATTTGGCTGATACGTGAAGGTTGGAACATTCTCACAGATTCAAATATTTTCCCCCAAATAAAGACTCTCTAAAATGAAAAGCTGAGGTCCCATAGTAGGCCAGAATACATTATTTTTCAGGTAAACTGATGGTTTCTTCCACTAATCTAGCCACTTTAGCCATTTGCACAATTTTCTTGAAAGTTCACATTTTCAACTGATAGCTGTACTTAGAAAGTCTATCAAATCCATCACCTGCTTAACAAATTGATGAACTTTGACAGCAACTTCTCTGTGTACTTGATAGGTATTTCTACCTCTGAATTAATTCCCCTGATCTTATGGTAGCTCACGGTGCTAATACTTCATCCCCCCTCTGCTTTCAGTTTTTGGGTGAAAAGGCATGATTAGATTGCTGTCCAACAGCTTTCCAAAGTCACCAAATTTTCTCTTTAGGTGTATTTTTATGAGCTATGGGAGCGTCACATCCGGCAAGGATGATTCACTGGTAGTGAAAGTGGGAAAAGCTACAACAGCCAAACAAACTTTTCAATACAGTAGTGAAATTTCAGCACAGGTTGCCCGAGATCCTCATTATGCTCCTTTTCTAAGTTGTATATACTAAGCATATTGCCTAAAACTGTGTTGTTCTTCTGGATAACAGCTTTGTATAGAGGGTACAGGCATTGATAAAGCACACTTTCCCCGATACAATCTGAAATGATGATATGATGCTTGCAGAGCATTCAAAGCTAGACAGTTCTTAACAAAGCAGACATTTGGGGAAACAGCATGTGCTGTGAAACTTTGGGCTGGTAAGAATAATAACAAACACTGCAGGCAAAGTTGGTAAAAAAGGAAAATAAATTAATCTGTCCTCAGTCTAGTCTGGAGGTGGCTCAACTGTGGAGCTCTGCAGTCACAGCCTCTCTGTGGCAGCTGATGGTGAAGTTGTCACACTGAAGGGACTGCAGCTGTGCTGAGACAGTTACCAGACTGCATGCTCCCAACAGGAGCTGTACTAGTGTGCAAAATGTCTCTAGTTATATTTCATATGATCAGATTCTGAGTGGGGGATATTTCTTAATTGTGATTTTTTTTTTTCCTCAGGTTCACAGCCAGCAAATTCCTCATTCACATCAACATGAAACATTCTTTCCAACTGTGGATATTCATTCAGATCAGCCCATAGGAACGAGGTCTTCAGCTGGACAAAACACACTTAAATTTCTTTGAAGTACTGCAGTCTGAAAAATTCTTTTCCTTTGATTATGTAAAGTTGCTGTTTCCTCTAACAGAACAATAGCAGAGGAAGCTTTGGGCTACAGAGGTGCAGTTGGATCCAAGTCTAATGTTTAGACAATTTCTTCTGCTTATTTAATAATAGACACATTTGAATCAGTTCTTTACCTCATTAACTTTTCTTTGACAAAATTTACTTGACGTACTCTGCTTAGTGTTGTGCTTTGGCTCTCTTATAAACTTTTATTTCAGACTCATCAGGGGTTTTATGAGTGTGGGACATTAAAGCAAGCACATTTACAGTTGCATTCTCCCATTGAGAGATTGCTGGCTTTAGTTTTTATACCTCCAGTTTTAATTTCCTTTGAATATCTCATATGGCTGGATACTAGATTCTATTGAAACTGTCCTTTTACGAAGGAGGAGCAGACTAGTTGATCTATGAATCCCATCTCATTTCAAAATGTACATACCCTTGAAAGTATGTGCACTTAAGGACATTATCTCAAGAATGTTCTTGATTTATTCATGGGTATTGTGTATTACCAACAAGTAACTCAATGCCAGTAAGCAGTTTTTCCAATGAAGTCCATGAAATTGTTTGGTGTCTAGGAAATTATAACTGAGTTTTTGTTAGTTCGCATGCCAGGGTCAATGTGGTGAAGATGGACACTTTTCTCCTCCATGCTATATCTATGTAATCCTGAGTTCTATCAGCTATGACAGAATGGTATTGTGAACCACAATTAATTTCCTTTACAATAGTGTGGATAACTTCACGGCTCATTAGACTGATGATTTCATTCTGAATTGTTGGACTTGTGTAATCTTGTTTTCTCTTCAGCTAGCTTCCCAGGGTCTCATTGTCATTGCCGTGAAGCTTCAGTAATTCAGTAAAATTCTCCTCATCAATCTGATGGCCATGAATTACCAAGCCTTGTCTAGTCTAGTAATGTACGGTGAGTATTATTTTATACAGTGAGAAAAACTGATCTCCCATCTAAGATTTCAGCTTGCTTTATCCTTCAGACATGCTGGAAAATGTGAGATTCCAATATTCCAATCAAAAAAACCCAATCTGGTGACAATTTAAACAAGCTATTGGCTAGGAAGCATTGATAAATGGTGGAACTTTTGCACTGAAGTGGATTTCTCTTCCTCCCCTCCACCACTACTGACTTGATTCCTTATGCTGCTGCTTTAGGTAAAGCTTAGTGTCAAGTGATACAGCTGTGGCATCAGAGGTAAGGCACTCACTGATCAGCTAACTCTTTATGGATGGTGAATTTGTGATATTACACCAAAGGAATTAAGAAACAGTTGTGGAGAAGTAGAAGTCACCGAGGCATAAACATGAAAATATTTTATGAATATTTTTATAAGATAATGTTAACAGCTATTTCTGGTAATCAGAAGTTTGAAGAGTATTTGCTTGCATAAGTCTGCCAAAATACAATGCCATGCCACTATTCTTGGAGACATACTAGAATATTGTACTTTCATGAATGACATTAAGGTGGCTTGTATTCAGATTTTTCTGTCTCCAAAAAACCAGCATGAAAGAGAAAGGAAAGAGGGAGAAAAAGTGAGAAATAGAACAGAAAATTTTCAAAATGAAGAATGGAAAAGCAAATACATACTGTGGTTAACTGCTGTTAAGTTAACATTCAGATAAGAGGATGCATAAGTTGTGAAATAATTTCACACATCTCATCAGAAACATTGAACTGCAGTCGGCACATGGGGCAACAAGCCTGTCATGCATAATTTTCCTAAAAATGGTAGGCCCGTTAAAACATGTAGAATTTAAGTTAGAAGTTGAGAATAAGACTTGTCTCATGTTTTCATTATTCATCTATTTGTGTCTCAGTTCTCACCTATGAATGGGAACTAACTTATCATTACCACAGAAACTTTTAACAAAGATAAATAAATCAAAGATTTAAAATATTCAGATATTAAAGTAAGGGGATGCCTATACATGTGTAGGGACAAGTCTAAAACCGAGACCTCATTTCACTGTCATCTGTCAAGTGCATAATAAAATAAATGCTTAATGACAAAATGTTTCATTTGATAATATTGCAAATAAAACCTCTACTTATATGATATGAATTGTGCAGCATGGATTATGAAGATTATCTCAATCTGGTGTGTTTTGTGTTCTGACAGCTTCATACCATAACACCACTGTCTTTCACTGTCATAGTTAAATACTGGAGAGCTTCCAAGAGGAACTGGACAAAAAGAATTAATGAATGAGAAGTGAGAAGGGTGTGGGCCATACACTTTAAACTTTTATGTCATAGAACAGACTATGAGAAAATATTGTTTATAATACATAATAACACTATAGTTACACTAAATTTAGAATATTACCACATTGTGCTGTGTTTTTTGAGTAACTCTTGCTAATTCTTGAATTTATATACTGAACATATAAATACATTACCACACTTTCATATTTAACACATATTTTAAAATCTGACTGCATTCATTATAACATTTATTTCAGAGTAAACATTCTAATTATAGAACTTATTGGTAATTAAATTGTAAATATAAAAAAGAATAACCATACAGTGTAATTAGTGTATTTAAGAGTAATTATAACACTTTTTGGCATGTATCAGCTAAACTGCCATTGTTTAAATATTCTTTTGAATTATATCCAGTGTATACACAGTGGCAATTGCAACATGGCATCGTCAAGTTTATTAGAGCACCTGAATTCTCCCAAACTCATAGGGCTCAATCTTGAATTTAGCTAGGATGTCTTTATAATATATTGTTTACACAAGCTATTTCTATCGCTGAATTACATACCAGCTGGAAATTTCAGTTTGTAGAGAATCCTCTGATAGCTAAAGGTGGTATCACAGTCCCTGCATCAGTTTCATGTGTGGGTACACGTTGGGAGGAAATACAGAAACCTCAGATAAGTTGTAAGTAGCAGCATGAGACTGAGAATGCTCTTGCTATCAAATTACAGGTTGAAGCAGCTTTGCTCTTAGCCCTGCCCCAAAAACTATGAATACACAGCCTACACAAATGACTTTATATCTTCACCAAGATACCTATGGACAACACACAGCCAACTAAGTTAATGGAGGCTGGTTAGTAGGTTGTAAGATGTCTACATAACACCAATATCTGCACAGTGCTGGTGTGAGGACATCTATGATCATTAATTGTAATATTCTGCCCCAAGATGTGTACAAAGTGCTCCCATGGAAGCTAGTGGGAGCTTGGGAGCTACAGCACATCCTGAGGATGGCTGGCCAGAAGAATGTAGAAGTAGTCCTTTTTTCTTTAGTTAAATCTTACAGCAATTCTTTCAATTCTACTGGTGCTTCTGCTCATAAATGTGAATGGGCTTGATAACACAACCAGTGTATTTTCAAGGCTTATTGGAAAATCTATTCAGATTAGTTTTACTATTCTCTATTTGGTGCAGAGTGCTATGATGATCAATATGTGGTATGTGAATCTACCGGCTTTGATACGAGAAGATATTTCATTTCATTCATACAAGGCTGGTCTATTTTTTTCATTCATACGACACTGGGAAGTTTTGTAAGGGTTTTGTTTTTGGGTTTTTTTTTACTTCTGTATAATTTTGATTTTTAGAAAAAATAAGAGATGGAGGATTTGATTCTTTTGGGACTTCAATGGTTTCTCAACTACGTTCTCAGCTATCTCAGTAATTTCAGACATTTTAACACAAGTTGTATAATGTTTTATTGTGATCTTAGTATCTCAAATTACACTCTCCATGGGGCACAGTCTTTTAATACTGTAGCTAAATTGTTGTCCACATCAGGAAAAAGGGGCCTGCCTGTTTTCTTTGATCTAAGTGGAAGACTAGCCACGGCTTGCATTTTGACATTTGGAAATACTGGGTAGAATTACCAAGTTTTGCACCAAAAGTATATTTATTTATTTATGTGTTTATTTATTTATTTATTTATGTCTAGTAAATTACAGGTGTTTTAAATGTATTTTCTCAAAGAAATTCTTTACTTTATGCTTCAGTTCTGTGTCAAATCCATCACAGGCTTTTTCTTTTTAATAGCAGGGAAGAGGCTGAGGTTTACTGCAGATTTCTGAAGCAAATCTATATGCCAAAATGTCTGTTTCTATTTGCATTAGATCTTTTTGTAATTATTGAAGTTAAGACTTACAGTCATCATGCTCCAGAATGCTACGTTTTGTTTACAGGAGATCAAAGGTTTTGTGGGCACAAGACTTCTCAAAGAGCAATACAGGTCACTTAATGTTTCCCCTACAGCACACTGTATTTAAGGCAACACTTAACACTAATTTCTGGGTGAAGTTTAAATATGTTTTTGACTTACAAAGTTTACAGTGCTTAATTTTTGATTGCTTGAGATGCTGCCTCTAGACCCTTATTGTCCAGCTACTTTTCCATGGATAATCTTACTAAATTGTCTGCATTCTCATAGCTACAGTGCCCCCTTCCACAGGGAAGGAAAGAGTTCATATTTTTCTGAGCGTCTTGAGTTATCATACAGCAATCAATTCATTTGCTACACACTTTTTTCAAAATCCTTTTGGTTGCTGTCTGTTCCACTCTCAGCACAGGCATGGTAGTCATAAATAATGAGTTGTGCCCCAAAGGAAAACACTGCAGGCTGTAGATGAGCAAGCCCTTGACATTAGATCTTACTTCCTGTTAACTATGGTAAGCTATGGTCTGGGGTATGACGGGAAGATTAGCAGGATGACTTTCAGGTCAGGCTTGAAAGAAGATAGAGAAAATTTTGAATATGTTTACAGAAAGTTTCTCCCCAGCAAGGGAGAAAGCACTGAAAAGCTTATTTGGGACATCTGCAAAGTCAAATTACATGATGAGAGGTGGTAAGTGACCTCTGGATACTACATAGAAATTACATGAATTATACAGTATGTTGTGAAAGCCTTTGTAACTGAGATAAGGAAACTAGCTTGGATCTATTAGAGGAATTGGAACCAACTGAGAGATAGTATTGGAGATGTAACATGGTCAAAGTGATGAATAGGAACTTTTTGTGTTGACGTATATGGAACAAAACTGTATTTGTTACAGTAAAAATAGTCCAGGTGTTACATAAGAACTTGGATGAGAAATTACTAGTGTAGATAGATAGTTGCATCTAAGAGTTTATGGAAGTGAAGAAATCCTATAGGAATTATGCTTGCGGGTGATCTGGAGGTATGAATATATCTTGGAGAACTAGGAGATATCAGAAAGGTGGTTCAGATTTGGAAGATGGAGCATTACCGACTTTGTAAGCAAACCAAGATGATTTCTATACAGAATAGAATGATGACTATTTTATAGTACAGAATCCCTTTTAACTCACTTTATTGGATACATAATTTCAAAAACTTTTGCCTGCTAATGGATTAGTCACATACCAGATTTCTTTTAACAACAGAAGAAACCATTTTAATTTTAATAGTTTAATCCAAGAAGGAAAATCTTCTTTTCCATGTAATTTTTCATACAATGCCATTTTAAAATTTTATTTTCCATGTGAAGGGCTAAAGAAAAAGAATTTGACAATCATTCTAGTCAACCAACCAACCATAAACACATCCAGGACTTAAAATCTGCATTTTCCAACTTTGGACACACCGTTCTCTCCTGTTTCTAACTCTGCATTTTTTTCAGCTTGAATTTCAAGCCCTCTGCTGAGTGACCTACTAAAAGTCCTTGTCCCTGCATATCCATTTTGTTCAATACAAACTGAACTGAGATCACCTCTGTTCACCTTAAGACAGCCTTACAGCTATAAGAAAGGCAATTTTTCAGAACACAGAATGCATGATATTCCTGTTACTAAAAGCATTTTCTCTAAGTTGTAGCTAAGATATGTAACAGTGGGTAGTTCACACTGGGGTGATCTGAGCTACATTTATGCTATCGCTGATCTTAAACCAAACTCAAGCAAAATCAACCCACCCATTGCTGTTTTTAAGAGCACCGCTAGAATATAGACTGCAGGTTTGAGGCTACACATACACAAGCATTGACTTAGTAAGACTTATTTAGCTAGTGAAACAAAATTTGATTCAGTGGAGTATTTCAGCAGAGAGAGCATTGCTAGTAGCCATAATCTGTAAGTCCTATAGCCATAACAGTGGCATGCATACTTGCTTTAGGGAAATTTACATCCACCAGGGAACATGTAAACAGTACAAGCCAGCCTGAGCAGTAAGATAAAATTCCAAGTTTTGGATGGTTAAAAAGTCTTTGATGTTCTACATGAGTAGAGTATATGTGGAGACCAAATACATACTCTTCAAATTTGAATCAATAAAGCTGAAACTCTCTGCCTTGCCCTTGGCCTCATAGTGCACCCCACATTAAAACCATTCAATAAAATTTGATATGTTGCCAACTGTTGCCTGCCTGAAGATTAAACTACTTAAGTTTTCAATTACCTATGATATAATACAACAAAGACACAAGAATGATGTCCTTAACCCTCCAGCTGAGCAATCAAAAAAAAAAAAAAAGAAAGAAAGGCTATTTACACTGGAGGAAAGCCTGAATAAAGAGATGGGCTTTGCACTGTGCCCTGAAGGTCAATAGAGGGGGACTTGGTCTACCCATATAGCTTTCTAGTATAACTATGTCAGTTTGGGGCCTGATTTTAAACATACATAACCCTTGACATTGATGCACTTCTACCAGTATGAAGATGCTTGATCTTAGTAGAGCTGATACAGCTATTTCAATGCAAGTATAACTCACTGATGAGTGAATGCGAAGGGGCATGTCTGCACTGTATCCTGCTGCAGAGATATCTGAGCTAATTCTAGCTGATAGAAGTCAAAAATTGTAGCTGTGTTAAGATGGCATTGAACCTTCTGAGAGATAGTGAGTCAGCCACAGGATTGTGATAATATGGCTCTGCTGTTTCTGGGCTTTAATGTCTGCTTTAAATTAATGCTGCACTGTGCTCTGTAGACAAACCTGCACACAGAATTAATTGGTTGGTCTCTGCTGTGGTTCTGACTTACACAATATAGACTTAATCACTGCTTCCCACAGTTTGATCCCTGTAGATCTGATCCTTAAACTAACAGGAATAATTTTCTTCCTGTTTCTCCTCACTGACTCTAAAGGGAGGCTAGATGATTTGTTCAGCTGGAGAAATTCACGTTGCAAATACATTAGTTGACATGAATCCTATTTTTAATGTTTTGAGCAGAAAAGCAATATAGTAAAAGTAGGATCTTAATTCCAATGTAGCCATGCACCCATCACTACGATAGTATCATTGAAGTAAGCAGATCTGATTAATCAAAGTGGTACAATTTCTGCATGCAGAAGATGCAGCCCCAGCCACTCTTAGAATATGGGGATGAAAACTCCAGAGTTGAGAAGTCTGGTGAGAATTTGATGTTCTCATCTGCAGCTAAAATACTACTAAATCACTTGGTCTCAGCTATTCTCAAGAGACTTGCAGCAGTGCATGAGGAGAGAAAGTGTATCTCAGGTAGTTAAGTCTCAGATCATGTAAGGCTCTCAAAGTGAAAACAGCATGCTAATTTGCACTCTGAAGGGAAGCAGTAACTAATGTACGGTGCAGTGTGATTCTTCTGACCAGTTTGACTAAAGAAGCGGGTCACTGCATCTGCACCAGCTGGAGCTTCTGAGTGACTTTCAGGAGCATAATATGTTTAGCAAGCAGCATGGTAATCTAATCAGTGAATGGAAAAGCATGACTGTAGGCAAAACGTGGCAGAATGGGAAGAACTTACTAGTTAAAAAAGGAAAACAAAATGAACTTCCCTCAGCATTTCTGAACCTGCATTTTTTTATCTGTTTCCAGGGGTTATAATTAATTTGATTTCTATGTTATAAATCTCATTGCCAAACATTTTAATATCATATCAACAGCAATCTTAAGTAATACTGTATCTTACCAATTGTAAACTGCTGCATTGTAAACTGCTGCTTCAATGAGAGTTGAAGAAATGTGCAAAAGCATCTGGTCCTATTTGCGTTAACTCCAATCTGCAAACTCCTTACTTTGGTAAGAGTCCTAAAAGCGGGTCTTGCTGAAGTCATGCACTGGGACAGATTTTGCACATTTTCAAAGTCATAACAGGTTTCTATTTAAGGTGTCTGAAGTAGAAAGCTGACATCCCAAGGAAAAGACTGTTTTTTTATTCAGTGGAGAAGCAACTAAATATTGCAGAACATGCCAATTTTGTTGAACGGTACTTTAAAATGGCTTTGATATGGGAAAATTTGAATACTTTTATGTAGACCATGACACTATAATATGTTATGAAATTACAGCAGATGTAAAATTAATATATTAATTATATTAATTAATATATCTTCTGTTTGGGGGAGCTATGAAATGTCTAGTGCAAAGACAGTAGGCTCTGCCTTTAAGGGCTCTTATTTAGCTTTTATCTTATTAGGTCTAATAGAAAGAACAACATTGACAAAAATGTAATGCATGTCTCATACACGAAATTGTATTATCCATCTATCCTGCCATAGAGTAAAAAAAGCCTTTCTGCTGAGTTTGCATACCTTAAAATTAATTCATTTTTATTTTGTTGTAATTTCTAGCAAATGAATAGAATCTCTGCTGAAAATGTTGGACCAGCCTCCACACTTGATTACACTGGTGAAAATTTGGAATTACTGTTTTGAAATCAGAGAAGTTTCAATGAGTGAAATTGACACATACAAAGTGTTTTTTGGCCCATTACCTTTTTGCAGTAAAAGGTAACTTCAGATAGTTTCCCTGTTCTGCACTGTAAATTCCTAAATCATTTTATAGATTGCAAAGGAAGACAGCGTTTGGCACGTTGGATCAAACTGATGGTGTAAACTGGTTATGTCAAAGGCAACACTATCAGTTGCTTTAACGAAAGGTAAAAGAAACTGTGCAAAGAGGAGGTATGGAATAACCTGCCACAAGGGCGGAAATATAGGGAAATACAGGAAAAGCGTATATATAAAAGAAAGGGAATAATATAGCAAATGCATGCAAGGAGATTAACTCTCTCTTTCCTAAAGATACTTGAAAATGCACCTATGCTTTATAAAGTATCAACAGTTATCCCTTTTATTAAATATTTAGAGTAAATTCTCTACTTAAAAAAATGCTGGGTACTTCTTTTGCATCCAATGAATATTCATTGGGAAGTTCATTGGTGGGTGCCTATTCAAAACCGAAAGATCAAAAGGGAACTGTGTCAATTTTGTCCTTTTCTGGGTTGACTGCTATTTTTTGATGTAATAAATTGCCAATTTTAGAAGGGTAAAGAACAGAAATGGAAACGAGTATGCCTTTCAGGAGACTTTTGACTGTGCCATTATGAATAGTCTCCAAACAAACAGCTTGTTGCAAGCCATTCACATAGTAGATAGACATCCAATTGTTAGCCATGCAAATAGCCATATCCAATGGTCAGACAGCTGTTAGCTGGCTCTTAGAATGATTGGTAACCAGACTGTTGTAGAACTTACTCATGCCTACAGGCTGCTGGGTCTCATCTTTTTCTAAAATCTTATTAATAAATTGAACACGTTTTATGGGATCACTGATGTCTATTGCCTCCCTTCTCACCGTTCCTCTCAGTAACAAGTAGAAGACAAAACCAAAAAAAGAACAAGTAGGAAAAACACGTTTACAGGTTAACTTTATAGACCAGAGTTTTATCCCCATAGGAGTATCATAGGTAAAATTAAAGCCTTTTTTGTGCAACCATTGCAACATCTTTGTACTTCTAAGTGCAAGTGTGTTATACAGGCACACAGATACACACAGAGACACACTCATGCATGCTGCTTGTACACTTATACACATATTTCTTAGTCTCAAAGCCATATTCTGAAAATGCATACACCAGGAGCAAATTCAGACTTTTAAAGGTTCGTGAAAACTGCCGCTGATATCTAGGAAAGTCTTTTACAGGTTCTTTTCTAGAACACAGGGCAATTGTGCACTCTTTTGATTGTGGATGGCTTTTCAAGTCTTGGTGAAGTTTTATGTGTTGCAACGAAAATTTATCTCATGTAAATTAACTAAAAATTCTTCAGATAAATTGAAAAAAAAATGGAAGTTGAAAGCTCACTAGACTTCATGCTCCTGGTAGTGCCCAGAACTGCCTGAGTGTGGTAGAATTCTTTAGCTGGACTGTCCATCCTGTTTGCAGGACTTGATCCATAAACCAAACTGTAACTGACAGTGAGAGAAGGTACATTTCTCTCACTTTCATCTAATTCAGCAGTTTCTGACACTTTGGTAGCTGATACTCATTTAATAAAACTGGTGGTGTCTGGACTTAGGTAGTCCTGCCCCTGGCTTGCTCCCCCCATTCTCTTAGACTCTTATGACCTTATATTCCTCTTCCCCAGATGAGGCCTTCATGTATTGCCTCTTCACTCTTGTTTCTGTTGCACCAGACTGCTGGTGTCTCTCAAGTCCTCACATTGCCACATCCCCTTTGAGCTCTGGCAAAACCCAAGCATATTGGCTGAACTCCACTAATTCTCTAAAGACACTAACGTATCTCTGCACTGTGTTGCTTCCTCAGACCTCTCACTTCTGGAGGAGCAATGCATATTTTCCTGAACAGGCTCTCTATGGAGCCAATACAACTTCAGGAAAACTTAGCTCCTTGATTCTGTACTGAATTTTGTAATGATATCATCACTGAAACCCACAGCACTCAGCAGGAACCACAACTCAAAGGTTAGTGGTAACACAGGTGTGTTAAATTTTATTTCCTTTTCTTTATGAAACAATCTGAGCCTTTGCTTTCTGCTACCTGAGTATTTGAATTGCAAAGTTTTAGACTGAGATGGAGCCCTGCTGTGCGTCTTTTAAAATTGCTGATTGATATGAATAATGGGCAGCAGAAAGTTAGAGTATAATTAAATAACCTTCTGAGTTAGGGTACTCAGTTGAGGAGACAGAAACCAAAGTTTCAGTCCTGCAAATGATTACTGAAGATTTTTTAGGGGGATTCAGAATTAATTGTAAGATTATGTGGGTGCACACCTTCTCCATCACAGTATGTTTCTCACCTACAAGGTTATGTTGTCTTTATATATACTTTCTCTGTTTCTTCTCATCTCTTTCTAGCTCAATGACATTTTAATTATGCCAAACAAATAGGAAAAATATCAGCCACAGAAACAAACAAACAGAAGACACATATATACAGCCATCTCATCCCCTTCTCGAGGTTCTGTGTAACCATCTAAGGAGGTAATTCACTGGGAGAATAGAGTTTCTTTCTAGACGGTAGGCAACTCAGCCCAGGTTTCCTGTCTCTGAATGAATATTCAAACCAGACCATGTTCTTGGTCTCCCAAATATCCCAATGGAATGTAAACAGGATTGAAACACTTATGTCTATGGGTTGCAGTAGGTAGCAAAGGTTAGGTACAGCATTACATGGCATCATGATGCCTAAGTCCATCTAAAATTAGAACGATTACTGTGCTATACCTCACAGAGATGTTAGAGGTTAAAGATCACAATAGTAACAGAATGATTGAAATGAGATCTAGAACTACATAACATTCCCCCCAAAACATGAACAGTTAAAACAGAATTTGGAGGGACTGGAATAGTTAATATTCTTCTTGATGTTCATCACTGAACAACTTCTTTCTGAACATCATGAATATATGCATTTAGGAGCTTCTTGGAATGTTGCTGCTAAAACTGTGCATTGTCTTGTGAGAGTTCCAGACAGGCTTGTGGATTAATAGGTTTTCCCTCTCACTTAGTACATGGAACTGATTGCAAGTGTTCATTTTTATTTTCCATAACTATTTGAAATCTAACAAATGCTTCCCCAGTTTCAATTACCTAAATATATCCATTAATCAAAGACCCCCTAGCTGGTATTTTCCAGGTCCTCCAGATTTCTTAACTGTGTATCTTTTATTAATTACCTCAAAACCTGCTTTAATACTCCTTACAAAGTACCTGATTTTCCTGTTGCCGGATGTGAGTTCACTAGGTGAAAGTTACCATGAAACAATTTAATGGGAACTTCGATCTCATTGTTTTTTACTAATTATTATTTATGTATCCAGTGCCCCAGGTGTCTATGGAGCTTAACAGGCAGTTTAAAAAAAGGCCATAGCCCAATTAACTAAAACAGTAACTATTAAAAAAAGGTGCAAGTGTTTGGGAAAAGGGCGAGATGACAAGAATTATTGCAAGATTGAAAGGTCACAAATATGCTTACTGTTACAGATGAAACTTGCCCATTTGCAGCAAACTAAAATGGAAAGACCGGAACAAAGACTGAAGTACTTAGCACTGGGTGCCTAACTGGAAGCTGAGGGCTTTGGAGAGAGATCTGAAAAAAGGAGAATCATTGTGAAGGGATAAGAAGCATGAAGCAAACAAAAGCATGTGTCCTTTGTGAAACAAAGAGGCTAACGGAAGTAGAATCTGTTGGGCTGCTGGGGGAAAACAGGGTAAGTCAATAGGGGGGTTGAGGCAAACCTTTCTCTGGAAAACGAGGATGAGAAACTATTTGCTAACATCCCTTGCTGTGCTTGGAGCTGCACACTACACAGAGGACATTGTCAGGGCCACAAAAGAATTTACTATCTAAAAGACTAATAGTTTAGTTTTATCCATTAAACATGGTTCTTGCAGCTACCTTTGCCAAAGAGCAGCTGTGCCAAAGCTTAAGAACAGGCTGACGTCCAGTGTCAGAAACTGTTGGACTATCGAGGCAAAATCTAGACCACAATTCACTCATTTCTCCACTGCAGTGAATACGCATAACAATTAAAAATGTTGCATAGAGTTTGTTACCCTTCTGCTTGACTTCATTATGGGTTCCATGAACAAACTTTCTCCTGAGTGAAGATGCAAGGATTCAGTGCTGCTTTCCTGAACAAACCAGTACTTTGAATTTTGTAGTTGCAGCTTGTCCAAATATTTCTCTCATGTTTAAAGTGCAGATTCTCTTTTTATGCAAATTGCATCTTTGATGACATGGGGAATTTACACAATTCTGTGCTATTTCAAACTTCTTAGTACCAACAGCAGAGATGGTGTCAAATCTACAGCTCGTGGAAGTTAAAACTACTTCTCCTAACTTTACTGTAATTATCTTGCTTAACTGCAGTTGAAAATGTGACTTTTGCCTTGATTTACTGCAATATGGCATTTTAATCATTTCATGTATGTTTTTTATAATAATCTCTTGATTCTGACTTGAGTATGTTAACTGAAGCATCAGCACTAAAAATAAAGTTCAATTACCACATCAGCTAACCTAAACCAAGAAAGACAGTTAAGGTTATATTTTTCTCACAGTGACAAAAAATTGTAAAAACTCCTGGTGCTGCACCTATGCTGCTTATTTCTTCAATTATGTTTCCTTATATTCACTAGGACTGTAATATTTGTTTCAGTAAAACTGTCAATGGAAAAATAAAGCCGTTCCTTGATTTTGGCTGCATGCACTAGTTAGTAAGATGCATTCCCTGGTAAACTGCTTTTAAGGATGCAGGTGTAGGCTGATCCTTCATGACAATGGTGCTGCTTCAACAGTCCTATGTCCAGAAGTGGAAGGCTGCAGGCCAGTATTCAGTTAACTTCTTGGATACACGGAAAAGCAAGCTATCTATCTCCTTTATTTTAAATTAACATCTATTTTTCTAAATAGAACCATTAGTTTTTATTGATAGGACTAATGCTTTGCATTTAGCCCAAATTACAATAGGAAAGGAGATGCTTGAGGGTAACTGGGTGATGAAAGGACTATGTTAGAGTACAAGTCCAAGGGCTGCTGTTTCCTATTTGTAATGCTGAATCCACATGCAAGTCATATTTAAGCTATAAATGGTGGCGCCTAGGGAGTATACACTCAGATTGCCTTGAGAAACTAAATACTTTTATCAAATCACCAGATGGACTTGTGTTTAGAAAACACTCTTGAACAACATGGCTTTTCCTATATTCACCTTTAGATAATAAATGGGGCTTTCAGCAACTTAGACAACTTAATTAACATGTTGCCCTGATCTTTTATAGTTTTACTTAGAGATGCTTACTATACGTAATTTCAGACTACAGATAATTTCACATATCATACATAATTTCAACTAGCCTCCACTGATCTGCCTTGTTTTAATAATCAGAAATATTGTGCAGTTCTACTCCCTTCAACTTTTTCATCAGTGAACCGTTAGATTATGCCATCCATTATCTCTCATCACAAAAATATCATTTGCAGTTGGGCGAGTTTAATCATTTGATGCTATGAAGTTTTAGCCTCTGGAAGAACATGGTTTGGGCACTAGTTTGAAGGAAATTTCAGAATAAAAAGACAAGCCCTGGCTAAATGGAAGAAACATCCAGATCATGTGATTTTCATCATGGCAGTAGAAAGAGGCAGGGTTTTGATTTTCAGGATGTCTCAATGGGGCAATAGTCTGTTTGGATGAAACAATTTTCACTGTGGTAGGAGGAGCACTGATAAACATGAAGATGTTATTGAACGTACTTCCAAGTGCAGCAGCGGAATAGAGTTCTGTTAACTCAGACATTGTTACTCGCAAAGTAAAGGGGAAGATAGGGTTTTCTGAAACAAGAGAAGAAGAATAGTAAGGATCCATGAGTTTAATTACCTTCATGTCTGTATATATATTTGAGGAATATGTCAAATGATCAAGAGGAATGATACAGCATCTGACAATGATTATGGTTTTGGAGACATAATGGAAATTCTGATGGGTGGATTGTGAAGTGAAATCTAATTTCAACTATAAGAAAGAAATCAACGGGAAGATTAGATGTCCTTAGTGTCATAACTGAAAACAAGCTCACAGCTATAATCTGACAACACAAGTGGAATATAATATATAAAGCTGAATGTAAAGCTGAATATAATCAGCAATAGCTGTAAAAATTGAAGGCATCTGAAAACTCTGTATATCCCTAGTAAACGTTGCATACCTCTTATATACTACTTTTGCACCAGAGTATCAAAGTATCCAGAGCCAAATGGCCACAGCCAAAGCCAAAACAATTTAAATGTCAAGGTAGTTACAAATACGACCAAATCTCAGCTGAAGAGTATGTATAAGATCTGAGCCACTGTAAGCTGCAACAAATTACACTCTCCATGAAAATGAAAAATTTTAAAATAATAAATAGCTAAGGTCAGTATTGGATAGGAGTGAATATAGACAGTGATAAGTAGAAGAGGGAAAGAGAATGAGAAATAAGTGCAGTCCAACAGAAGGTCATTTAAAAGTTACAGATAGGGAAAAAAAGTTTTCTTCCTAGAGGGATTCAGAAGAAAATACTTAGCTTTTACAAATATATGGGGGGAAGTGGTTCTTTCTAAAGGAACAGAGGATAAGAATTGGTGGTGATCTTCCCAACATTATCTATGAAACTTGGTTTCCTTGATCAGACATTAATAAGAAAAAACCCACTGATAATGGAAGTACCATGAATTTTAAATTATTCCTTAAAAATAATAAAGAAAACATACACAGGAATGAATTAGGGTGGCACTAAAGCTGCAAACATTAGCCTAACTTTGCTAACATTAAAGCCAGTGGTAAAACTAACACTGATTTTGACAGAATTAGGGTTAGGTCATTGCTGAATGCTTTTGAAAACTCCCCCCTCAGAGGATAAGTGAACCATCAACCACAATTGCTTGGTGAAGAGTAATTCTTGCCAGACAAGTTGTTTGTTTGTTTTGTTTTGTTTTGTTGTCTTTATGGGAAAGCATAACAAAATTAGTAGATGATGAGAAAAGTGGGGGAGGATACTGGAGCCTTAGTAGAATGGTCAGTATAGTTCCTCGTGGACTCTTCCCATTATCTCAGTTTGGCAGGGAAAGCAGCAGCGCTCTACTGATTGCCCAATGGCTGTGATCAAGCGAGAGGGGGAATTCACCCAGAGACGGAGCAAGGCATATGGTGGTCTGGCTAGAGGAAAATGGTGACACTTATGAAGCTAGCTAACTTTCCTGAAATTTACTCACAATAGAGATGGACAACACTTCAACACAGTTCTGCCTTTATGTCAAGGTTTTGTACAGCAACAACCATGCTGTCAGCACTTACAAACAAATACAAAGTGATGCTACTACCCAAGAACTATATTGTGTTGGAGACTGAAAGGGTAGAAATACAAACAAAACACATATTTACCAGGAGAATGGGATTTTACCATCCAGTAACATGAGCACACTTAATCCTTACATTTGCTAGGGGTTCATCCTGAATACAATCAGAAAAACCAGCTTTGAAAGCAGTTGTGCTGAGATCATGGATAGAAATAATACTTAGCAAACTGTACATTACATCTGAGTTTCTGAGGCAATATGTCAGCAAAAAAGAAATAATGAAATACAATCTTAAGCTGTTAGGGTTTACTGAGAAATAACAATAGTTGGTAAAGGATGCAGCAATAAAACCCTATAAGATTATAGGACTATTAAACTTTGTGATACTGCATTGCCAAAAAGATGCATCAGCTGCATAAAGCACAAGAAAAAAAAAGAATGATAACCCAAGTATTGTCATCTAGGCTGCATTTTACAGAATATAAATACAAATGTGCTAGGCAAACAACTTCATTTTTTTTTATACTGGTATGCCCTAGTTTGGACATTTTACAGAAATGAATGTGAAGAGGTGATTTAACAATGTATTTTGGTTGACAATTTGTCTTTTTTACCTAACAAGCTAGCTTAAGATGCTAAGTCAGTGAAAAAGAACCCATTCCCTTGGAATGAAGAAATAATAAAAACATTATGCAGAATATCATGCTCATGATAGGCTACAAAGGCAAGGCAAAAGACACAGTTCATTCAAGAATGAACAGTTATCTCCTTTTTCTGATGCTGAAATCAGAAAGGGAATTCCTTCATATTTACCCCCTGAGCTTGAGTAATTTCAGATTTCCTAGGATTCTTTCTGCTTGTTGCCTTCTTTTTGTCTGGTGACATGGGCAAAAGGCAGAATAATACCACATGCAATAGGAGTTATCCCAAGATGTTATTGGGATGCAAGCTGCTTCTAGCACTTGATGAGGTGAGGGCCTTTACATGACAGTAAAGTATTGACTAGTTCAAGTCAATAAAGCAATCTCAAAAGGTATTTCTGTACTGCATTAGCTGTGCCCAAATACAGATTTTTATTCCTTGTGGTTTAAGTAAGTTGTGTCTATACTGCTTAATCCACCTCTGAGTTTCTCTGTTTGGCAAATATGCTTCCTTGCTCCATATCTGAGCCAAAGTGTGAGACAACTTATAGGACCAGTATAGATGGCTGGGGAATTTAGTCTTGCATGCTAGCTTGAGCCATAAACTAACATGGCTGTATAGACTTACCAATAAAGATTGGTATTATGATGTCAACCAGTTAGTAGCTAGGGATGCTGAGCCAAATGACCTCATAGAGGCCTGCATCTTGACACCACAGACACTTGTAAATAATTACCAATATGATACAGGACACACAAATAGAGCAGCATTTTTCCCATAGGCACTTATGCCCCAGCCAGGACAGAGATGGCTCAATAACTTCTAAAGGCAAGACCGTCAGATTTAATTTTCCCCGATCCCGTCACCAACCACTAATTAGGAGTATTCCCTGTTATTTTGATTTTTATCATAGTCATGATATTTGATACTTCTCTGTAAAGCCCCTGTTTTGGAGCCATGTGATTACATCAGACAGAAAATTTCCAGACCTTAAGGTTGGTTTTGTTGTTTTTTTTTTTTAAAAGAAAAGTTATAAACCAAAACAACAAATAGAAAGCCTCTAAATTCTTAGGCTTTTAAGCATCATTATTTCTGTGGCCCAACATGACTTTAACATCTGAGGTTAACAATATGAAGTTAATGTCGCGTTAAACAAACAAACAAACAACAAAACTATGTCCCCCAAGGAGCCAAAATAAATTGCTCTAACTTTCGGTAACTACCAGCTGAGTTTTTATCTGAACCAGGGACATCTATTTACTTCCAGTGTTTTCTTTTACCTTTCCTCCCTCCCCCAAATATTTCTAATTATCTCTTCTACTAAAATTGTTTGCTTCTTTAAACAGCCCTCAGAATAATTCAGTCTTGTTGATGTTACACGGTATTTTACATGTAAATAAAAAGAAATGTTCAGTACAGAGAAATGTTAAGAAGGGTAGTTTAAAATATTTTATGGTGAGAAATATTTGAAACTTTCCTTGTTGGCTAGGAATGTGCAGTTTCTAAGCCAAGTGTCCATTCCGGATCATGTAGTTAAAGTCTCACTAATATAAAAGACATGAAGACTTTTCTTGGTGTCGAAACCCAATACACTTGGGGATTCTATGGCCTGTCATGCTGTCTTCTGAACTGATTGTCATTTTGTTTTGTTACACAATTACTTTTAGTGATTCACCTTTTTACTGAGAGTAGAAGGGAAACAGCAAAGAAAACATTTCTCTAAAATGTTTTCAGAAAGGCCCACTGGAATTTGAAATGGGTCTTATTTGGTGTACTTTGCATAATTTGTTACACTAAATATGAAACAGATTTCAACTGCAGCTGTAGTGCATGTGTTATTCAGAAAAGCTCGAGTCTCCCAGAACACAACCATTGGCTTATTCAGAGTTTGTCAAAACTGTAATCTTGGGCAGAATGACACTGAGTAAAAACACTGTGCAAAAAGGAAACAAAATAAACAGTCAGGAGCAGACACAGTCCACTGAGGATTCACACAACATTCGCTCTCCCTCACCTTTGTTTTTGGCAAACTACATCATTACTTCACGTTAAATGTACTGAGGGAGGGAGCAGCTAATATTTTACCAATCTGTCTGATCAGCATTATTGTTATCACATGGGGACTTGCGCAATGAGAGAAACATACACCTTGTCCTGCATAGGGGATTTCCCTAGTTATATCCATCAGGAACCAGCCACGACCACTGCTTCATCATTGCAAACCTCCTCTGTAGCCAAGTAAGGCCATGTGAACTTCAATTTGAGCTAGGGAAATGGCTTCAATTAGGCATTACACTTCTCAGGTGCAAATAGTGACTTGCAGTAGGTCTGTTCCGTCTTTGCCAATGTGGTTTGAATTTACAACTCTAACAACAAAAGTAACTAGAACTTGTGTTGCTGTGTTGATAGCAGCTCCCCAACATTCAGTGTTTGCCTTCTGAAGTGGAGGGTGTTTGTTGGTGTCTGCAAGCACCACCCTGAGATAGTAATCACAGCTGCTGCTTATATACATATGGTTATAGCAGCAGCTAGACCTTAACAGTGAAAACAGTAATCACAGATCAGCTGTAAAATGGAAAGAATTCTCTATTTCTGAATAAGGATCTAGATTAAATAATAATAAAAGAATAGAAGATTTATAACATAGCTTTTAGAAAACAGGAGCTATTTTTAACTCTGTTTTCATCTCGCCAGCAGAATTCAGTAATGGATCAAGATGAGTCTCCTCTGCGCTACCACAGTAGAAGAACATAACAGAAGAATTGGACTCATGACACTTCTCACTGTTAAGATGTCTAATATTTCATGTTATAGAAGCCTAAATTTAGTTGCTTATTATTTGGTTTAATGTTAACATCCAAGCAAAATTCTCCCTGTTATTTTCTCTGCAACCCTTCTTGGTCCATTATGGACAGCAATGATCCTGTGTACAGGAAGTACATGGGGAAGAAGGGTCCTTTTTCATGTTGTTGCCTAGGCATGACAGAAAGGGGAATAAGAAAGTGTCTGAAGCTATGCAGAGTGGATATGCCCAGTGAAGGTTATGATGTTCAAATGGACAGAGGCACAGGACATGGGCAAGGAGACCAAGTGCTAGTTCTGTCAGCACTTTAGAAAATGGAAAGTAATCATGTAATTAAAATCACATACATAAGTGGCCAAATTAAAACTATAGAAGAAACTGTGGAATTTCTTAACTGTTTTATTCCTCTTTAATGCAGTTTAATATAATTCTTATCTTGGTTCAAGAAATGCCTTAAGGAATGACATATGCTACAGGTGAAAATTTAACAATGGTTGACTCAAACTTCAGACATGATTTCACAACTGCTGCTTTCCTACACTTTAAAATACTATAAAGTTTACTAGTTAAAATCTACTAAGTGTCTTATTCTGAATAGATTTCTATAAGGTCCATTCTTTGATCTACTACTGTGACACAACTTGGGAATTCACAGTATTTGAACCTATGATCTTTGTTGAGTAAAACATGAAACTCAGCTGTTGGAACTAGATATTGGTGGCTGATCAGTAAAAACAACAACAACAAAAAGCTGACCCACTAGTTTTCACTATGCCTGAGCCAATAGGAAAGGACATACTTGTTTTTGTTGACAAGGGTCCACTTTGTCAAGCATGAACAGGCATGCAGCTTGAGATGTAAATCTAAGAGCAAGAGTTTTTGTGGAGCTTTGCCATGCCTTCTCCCTGGTGTTTTGGGGCTAGGTAAGTATTCCACCATCTGAGAAATGTTTAAGTAAGACCTGATCTTACACCAAAGGAATTCAGTAATAATACTCCTGAGCAAAATCAAAACTTAATTTCCAAGCCAAACCATTAATTTCCTGAAACACCTTCAACTCCTCTCCTCCTGGCAGTTGTTCCCCTTTTAACCTTCCTTTAACCTAAAACCATCACAACCTGCTTCAGTCGGCATTATGGAAAATGAACTAGCCATTGCCAGGTAGGAGCAGCTGACATGCAAACCGGGATTCAGTCACCTAGATCCTAAGATGGAGGGCCTAACAGAAGGGAGCCATTTGAAATGTTGGATGTCCAAGAAGAAAAAGAGGAAATAGTTCCTGCATATAACTGTCCATATATAGTTGCTCTCTTCCCACATCTAGATGACAGACCTTGTCAAATGTTAAGAGGGAAGACCTGTGAAGGAAGATCTTCAAATACACAAATGAATTTTGCATATTAATTTTCCATTTAAACATTTTAGGTCTTTGATTCTTATTTGTGATTATTTTTCATGTCTTTCAAATGTGAAGTATCTTTGATCAGTGGGCTTTATAAAAGCATGAATCTGAACTTGGAACATCAGAAGTAGTCTTTGAGTAAGAAAGAATGAGGTGATGAGAAACAAAAGGATTTTATGAGAAACTTAAAGCCAGACACTGCCTGTCAGATCATGCTGGTCCCCAGTGTTGTGAAAATAGCAGGGCTCTGAATGACTAGGGAGAGAAAAAGATTCAGAAAGTGAAAAATTGGTAATTTTCTTTCAACCTATAGAGGACAACACAGGGTATTTTAAGGTTTAGAGATTTCCAGTATCAGTATGTTTACATTTGCATGCATTATTTTAGTCTGTTCTTCTGTTTGTTTTTCTTAATTAAAACTTAAGAGCTGCAGAGCATAGCTGAGAATTTCATGTATACCATTCCCAAATAGCTTTTAGTCCCCCCGAAGAAACAGCCAAGCCTATCTTATTTGGGCTGCTCTGCCATTATGGTACAATCATCTGTCACATATGTTCCTTGCAAAGGAACTGAATGCAGTGTTATGTCTAGGAAGTACAGAATACAGAGAACTAATTTTAAAGAAATTTACACCTTAGCTTGCTTCCCCTGACTTGGTACATGTCTAAAAATCAGATGCATAGTTTAATTAAGTTCCCCATCCAGTTAGTAAAAAGAATGAGGTAACTCTAGATGATGATTCATTCCTTCCTAAAATAGTTAGGATGAGTCACCTGCTGGAAAAACTCAGCTCTTCCCATTGATTTGAGGATTATCAGGAGTGAGTACCTAACATTTAAGTAACGGTAAGTCCCAGTTTCAAATAGCTCTTGATTACAAATAAACAGATTCATGACCATGATGTGGAGAAATAATGGGCAGATCATGGATTGGTATAAACAGATAGTTCTGTCAAAGACAGTGGCTCTGCTGACTTCAAAATAACTATGTGCCTTCTAATTTTATTACCAGGTATAAAGTATGAGAATCAGTAAGAATGTAATTGTTATAGAGTTGGATGTCTTCAGTTGTAATGGTATGTCAGGAGTAATTTCACTTGAAGTCAATGGAAATGCATGAGTGTAAAACCTTGTGGAAGCAAAGAGGAATTAAGAAATGGGATCTGATCCAAAACTCACTGAAATCCATGTGAACTTTTTCTCTGAATCCACTGAAGTTTGGATCAAGCTCCTAGTTCCTTGGATAACAACAGCCGTCCAGCTTCTTAGGGTTGCGAACGTTTCTGCAGCAGTCAGCCATATTCTGCTCCACTGCATCTAGGAGGGTATTGAAAGTAATGCTCTGCTGAATGTATCTGTACAAAACAAATCCACAGTTTCTGTGGACATTTTCTGTCTCTTTGCCATGTAAACAGAGGACTAAATTGTATATTAGAGCAACTGTGACTGTGACATCTCCTTTTTATCTCTCTTATATGTTCCTAACACCATCTGTTACTAGGCAGTAGAAATGATTGAGCTGCCCTTCCAAATAACAGAGCAAAGATTTATATCTTCCTTGTGGTTTTAAGATGCAGGTATATGTTCACCTCTCCAGGCTTTAACAGTTTATAAACTGAAATAAGTTACTAGTAGCCGTATGAATAGAAGTTCTGCATTTGCTTTGTATTTATATTTAGGAATGATCTCCCCTTTTTGTATCAAATTTATCATCGCCTTATTTCATGACTTTTACTGTAAAGCTTGAAGTTCAAAAAACGTAGCCAACTTTTTTAAAAATTGATGTTGACCTGGTTTGATCTCAAAGAGCAGGCTAAAATATGCAGTAATGCGTAAAGCTGGCAAAATTATAGGAACAAATAAAACATTTTCTTTCTCTTAAGGCTTGGAGAAGAGAATAGCAAACAAAAAGGGCTGGAAATTTCAATGGTTTAATGTTGTTTCGATGCTAAGTTTAAGTATAAAAGAATCTCTGAGGCTCTTCAGGATGTGCCAACAGGTCAAAGCACTTTCTAGTTCCTCTAACTACTTCTTAATAAAGTGGAACTGTTTGAGGATTTGACAAGTCCCATGGGTCAGGAAACACATATTAAACAGCCTTAGAGAATTTTTCTCTTTCACTATTGAACCAATATTGTATCACATAAAAAGCAGTCCTCCATTCTCTTCTCTGCCATACAGAGATCTCTTTCAATGTCTTTTTTGAGTGTGAGGGTAGAAGGACATTCCATTTTAAACATAAATCCTACTCAGTTCCAAACTGAGGGGAAAAAAAAAGACCTTCTGTGAGGAGGGAGAGTTAAAAGGAGGAAGTGAAGAGAAATAGAAAAGAGCAGGAGGACTGAAAGAACAAGGACAGAAATCAAGGGAAGGAAAAAACTTATTCTTTTCCTCTTTTTCTTGCTTTCACTGTTAGTTTCTTCTCTCTTTTTCTTTCATTCTCTGGTTGCATTGTTTCATCTATTGGCACATCTTTTCCTGTTCTGTAATCTCTCTCATTTTTTACTCTTCATTATTAGTCATTTTACATAAATGCCTTAAAGCTGGCACATACAATGTTTTAAATACTTGTTCCTTGAATCCAAAGTCACCAACATGAAATGTGTTGTTTGCATGTGAGAGAAGATGTTTTCCAATTTTCTATCGTCTCTACCAGCAAAAGGCAGCAGAGATCTAATTCACAGGCTGCCATCTGAAGAACTCCGTCTCATCTCCAAGCCTCTGTATCACTTGACAGTCACCTCAGTAGCCACAGAACACCATCATTTGACCAAACTGTCATATCCAGAGGTAAAAACTCAGAGAAGTTTACTATCATATTTACTTTATAAAACAGCTGAGTAAGTTGAAGCATTCCTCTTTCTTGCCACGTCCCTTATTGTCAACCATTTTATTTAGTTTATGTTCAAGATTTTATGTTTTATTTCCCTCTTTTTTCTCTTTTGTTATCAACACCCCATTATGTTTTAACTAATTTTAACATTTCAAGGGATTCTTCTTTCTTTTTAGGAAAAGAATTATCTCCTCATCAATGCTTTCCTGTTCCATCTTCTCCAACATCCTCAGCAAACAGCCCAGACATCAGATGAAATGTCTTTAAAGTAATTTTACTTTGCCAGTCACTAAGAAATACTTCATTTCTGACCCTAAGTGATTTTTATGCACTGTTACGTGCCTACTACCATATGGCTGAAGCTATTGCTTTTTTTATATATGTATAATTATATTCACATGCCCTGCACTCCTTCCTTTCCCTAAATTCTGCAGCAAGAGTTTGTATGTGTAGAGCACTAGAGCCAAATGAGTGTCAGAGCAGATGATCTAATGTTACTCAGTTTTAAGATCTGTGAGTATGTTGTAACATAAAGTAGAGAGAGTAAAAAAAAAAAATCCATTACTTTATTCCTTTTTTTGTTGTTGTTACTGGAAGAAGGCAGAATATTCTCATGTACACAAGTAGGGTCATTTGCTGAATTAGCTTTAAAATGGAAGAATTTTAAGAGGAATTCTTAAAATAGAAGAATCCTGAAAGCAATTGATATGCAGCACTGATACTTGATACTTCTTCCAATTTTTACCTTTTTGGTATTTTGAATAATTTTATATTGAAAAGCAGCTGATTTTGGCTGATGAAACATTTTGCCACTCTCATCACTCCTGAAAAACAAGGTCTTTCAAAACCACCTCTTGTCCATTGGATGCAAACCCTGCTAAATTTTACTGTAAATGAGCCATTTCCATTGGATAATCATATTTGCCTAAAGACTGGAATTATATCAGAATGCAGTTTCTTCCAGCCTATGTACTGTAATTCTGATTGTGACCATGCTAGTCTGCTTTTCTCAAGCTATGGGAAGAAAAAATTTTTACACTATGAACATCAGGGATTTCTGTAGTCCATGTCTGAGACTTGTTATGTGGACAGAAATTTGGCCATTCAAGTTATGTTTCTGTTACTTTGTACTACTTAAGGCAATAAATGACTTCTGCAATTGATTAAAGGCTAAAGATCAAGGACACATCCAATCCACAATGCCGTTAATTGTGTGCAAGACAGAACACAATGAAGGATGCTCACAGTTACATAATAAGATTGTTATATGATGAATGCTTAAAAAGTTTAAATGCCCTTTTCCTGTTTGTCTTTAATATCCTGTACAACTTTGCATAAGATTCTAGGGACAGAACATAGCTTGTAAAGAAAAATGAGTGTCAACAATATCACACCTGAATAATCCACTAAGAACATGGCAAATGGACTTTTAGAGGTATCATTCCACTCCTGTGTCTTCTATGAATGAGTCATGTGGCATGATTATATATTGCGTGAATCAGGAAGGGTTTACACTATCATTCCACCTAGCTGTCCCTTTATTTGGACATTACATAGCACTCAACACTATGATTTTATACATTTTTTTTAACAATATGCAATGCTACTGAAATAATGCAAGTTACATGAATCCTGCATAACTTGTAAGTTTGTGGTTTCATAACAGAAGCAATTTTGCATTAAGTAAGGAATAGGCAGAATGATTATATTGGTATCAGTGTTTTGCCCATCTAAAGCATGAAAGTATCAGCTTGAGTCAAATAATTGTTGAAGTACTTACACAGGATAGCTTAGTCATGTCCCTTCTTGTAACATATCACAGAATTGTGAAATAAATGAACAATAGTATTTCCATTAATTGGCATATCACATATTAATTGGATACAAGATCAGTGTGTTTCAATCAATATCATAAAGCACATGCAATAGCTGTCTGTTGATATGATAGAGAGGAAACGATTATGCAAAAGATAAAAGCACAGAGACGCTTTTCTTTTTTATGCATGGTGTTATAGCACAGACGCCTAACTTAATACTGTTAATAGAATGGTCCTACAAATAGCATGTTGAAACCATATACAACTTTATCAAATGTACCAACACCTTAGAATGATCAGGTAATTTGTTGACTTTTCATATTTTCCCAAATTATCTAATTATTAGAAATGACAATTTAGCAAGACATCAGCTGCTGAGAACCTTATGCTTACCTATCTTGTACTCAAGCCACTGAGTCTGTTTGTGCTAAGTATGTCACTATTTAATGTAACTGTTTTTTATCTTTCTTAAAACAAAATCATTACCCCCTTAAGATTTTCATTTTATGTTTCTCCCAATGTCACAAACAATCACTTTTTCACACCTTTTCAAGACTGACTCCCCAGTTCCTGACAGTCTGCCCTTATATCTCCCAAAGCCCAGAGAAAGCTGCAAATACAATCCCAGAAAGCTGTATTTTATTTTGACCTGTTCCTCTTTTTCTTTTTTTCCTTTGGAAAAAAACCTGAAGAATAGACAAGCAAGTGTAATATATTACCTCTGGTGGCTTAGCTGGACAGCAGCAGGGGCTTGTAATAAGGATGTGGTAATACACCACAAGGAATCTGTAGACTCATAAAACTTGACCTTATAAATCTCTGCATTTATCAATTCCATACAGCAGCCACTCCCTGTGGTGGAAGTCTCAGACCAATAAACCTGCAGTTGATAACCATACAATTTATCCTCAATTTTTCCCTCCAGGCCAGCTAATCATGCTACATTAATAATGTCTGTAAAAAATGGGAATGTCACTTGAAAATAAAGATACCATCTGATTCTTGTCATTACTTTGCATATAATTAAGATGTTAAGCAAACTACTTTACAGTGATAGCCAGGAGTCCTAGTTTTTTTTTTTCTTGTTCATATCTCTTTGTTTGAAGTTCCTACTCTCTCACCTGAAAACTGCTCTGCTGGTTTTTGTTTGTTTGTTTGTTTAAATTCACTTCACTTCCTGAAGTAGATGACTCCTTTCTCTGGACAGTAAACACTTCAGAAACAAAAAAAGATATTTCTGCTCCAGGGATCACTGCAGTGCCATGCTATGAGGGGTGTATCATGTACACCCAGCATCTTACGGGAGCCTACTTCAGGTAGAGGGGACCTGGATTTGATGCTAAAGACCATAGCCTGAATTTCTTTTGAACACAGGTCTGTATGCACTAGTGCTTCTAACATGGGTTCTATCTTTGCGTGTAAAAAGTGCCTAAACAAACACAGTAGTTCCTTCATCTGATTCTCATGCCTATTTCTGCCATACAGCACTTCACACTCTGGATACACTTAGTGATGTGCAGTGAGAATGATTTCAGATTAATTCTGGTTTTCAATAAGAAAATTGATTTAGAGTAAACTCCCAAAGAGAGAATGAAAATAACTTTAAGATATCCTGATTTATCCTCTCATGCAGTGTTTTATCTTGGATGGAATGGCTGCATATCTCCACTTGATAGCTGACTCCAAAGAATATTGCAAAATGGTTGTGGAGTGCACTGGGATGAAACAGGCTATAGAAATTTAAAATAAGACTAATAAGAAAGTAGTAAATATAAGTGTTTTCCTTTTTTAAAGCTCTGCTTGCCACTGAATGCCTACACGAACTCCCAATTGCAAGCAAATTAATTAACATTATGCAAGGCAAAGTAAGAGAGGACTGATCCTAAAAATTCTAACTTTAGTACATGACTCCAGAGAAGCTAATGGATCCATCAGCCATCAAAAGGCGCTCAAATCTGCATGCCTTACATTAAAGATGAGATTTGAGATCATCAGCAGGTTTTACCTTACTATGTTTTACGGAAAAATAAGGTTTCTTCTATCAAAACTGCTGCCAGAAATATAAAACTGAACTAGCTGCATATTTGATCTCCGTGTCATCACGAGGCAGATCCTAGATCACTGAACAATATCCTATATTTCTTGCCCAAGGAATATGTAGCCAAGGAGAAACAGAAAAGAACACTGGCTCACCACCACTTCAGTGCACTTGAAGGAGAGAAAGAAAATATACTGCACTGAACAACAAGGAATTATAGTTTATTTTCTCCTAGGAGCAAGAGAGGAGAAAGAAGGAATAGAGAATGATTCTTCAAGACATAAAACTTTCTTGGGACTTTGGTTACAGATGCACTCCCACATCTCCTCTTATTAAAGGCAAGACACAGCTCATAAATAAAATTTCAGAGAATTCAATATATTTAGGTCTTGATTTTGGATTTGAGGAAACTTTGTTCCACATACATAGACTAAAACTTTTAAAACTTGCATGAACAAGGTTGCACCAGACCAATAGTCACTCAGATTGCCAAAACATGAAACAAGACAAGGCACTTGGAAGAAGGTATTTTGAGAGAAAACAAATTGAAAACAAACAAATTAAAAAATCCAAACATGTTTAAATTTGTTTTTATTTTATTCCCTTTCTTTTTGCACAGGAAAAAAAAAAGTCCTATTTTCAGGAAATCAGTTCACCTTGACTAATCACCAGCAAGAACAACTAAAGGAATAATAATTACCGCCTAATATAGGAGTTCTCTTTCCAGTATTATCTTTTCCCTAAAGGCCATGAAGAAAAACAAAATTAGGCAGACTCCTTTTTCCTATAGCTGGGTAGTTTTTATATATTTTTTTTTCAGGGTTTATTTCCCTGTAACATGAAGTTTCAGTAAAGATGTACTTATATTCTAATCTTTTAATCATGTGATCATTTTAAAATGGATTTTTAAAGATATGTTAACAAATTCACAATTCTGCTTATGAAAATAATGCTGTAATACTCTGGCTCCTTCAGTTAGTGACAGTTATGCCACAGATTTTATTTGGGCTAAAATTTTTCTCAAAGAATTCTCGGATGCAACATCATATATAGCATAAAATAAAGCAGTTTTGATGGATCTCACAAAATATTTTGTAGTGGAACAAGTACTGCATTTCAGACAAAAGGGAATGCTTACTAGACTTTAAAAATATATTACATTACATTACATTACATTATATTATATTATATTATATTATTTTAGTTTTTACCCTTTATCAAGATCAGCACAAAAATGAGCTGGTATTCAAGCTGTTTGTTCAAGCTAGTGTAGTCTTTTATTGTGTATATATAATGGAAATGGTAAATTGCAAACACTGGATCTGATTCTGCAGCGACCACTAACCACAGAAGTTTTATCTCTGCTTTCTTTTATAGAAAGTCCATCTGCCAGTCCTTCAGAAAGTAATCCTGCCTCATCAGACCAGTTCCATGGAGGTATTTCATGTCCAGTTATTTTAATGACTAGGATCACGTACATAAGATCCACAATTCAAATGCTTGTCTTCATCATATAATTTTTTGCCAGTTGATTCATGCAAAATATGTCTACACCACATAAGGGGGAGGAGTGAAAAGATCCTGGAAGTACTACTAGCCTGAGAAAATAAAAGGACTATCTAGTGCAGGGTATTGTTGGTGGACATGCCAGTTCACCTGCATAAGGATTATTCTTCTTAGCAAAGTGCCTGGCAAATTAGGTGAGAATGTTTTTCTACCTGAGCTGGCTTATGCAGAAACAGTACAGGTACCAGTGCACTACACTCACTAGTCTTTCCAGTGCTCAGGTTAGCTGTCAGAGATCCATGTCTGGCACCTCTGCATAGCCTTGTGGTCAGACTGAAGCAGCACAATCATTCAAATATTTAAGTAGTCCTATTCTTTGGCAGGGCTTTATGCCCTCCTGAATCACACTTCCCTCTCATCTGCTCTTCTGCAGAAGTAGTAAGTATAAAATGCTACCATTCCTGTGAAAGGGTGCATTAAGCCATGGCAGCAGCTTATGCAGGTCCTCAGAAGACTGTATGAGTTTAGACTGCTGAGGCTAATTAGTTCCCATAGGGTGAAAAGGCAGAAGAAGAAATTTGGCAAGGGTTCTTTTTTTGTAAAGCCCCATATCATTGTAGCTTCAGCCTTATTTTCAGACATTCCCAGTCTCAGCTTTTGCTCTGGAACCTCTCCAGCCCCCTGAACTCCACCAGGGCCTGCCTATATAGGAAAACCTCTGAAATAGTTATGCTAGAATGGCTGCTCAGGGGTAGTCTATTCTAGCAGAAAAGCAATTTAATCCTGGAACAATCACTGCTTTGCCAAATAGGAGTCATCATTCTAGAATAAACCCCCTTATTCCAGAAGAGAAAGTTCACATGGAGAGTTATTTCACTATAAGCGCGGGTCAGTAGAACCATATGGGCAAGCTCAAAATGTCATATCTAGAGAAATAAATGCCATCTCTAAAGATTTTGACATTTTTTTCTTGTCATACAGTTTATAGTTTGATTCCTGCATTAAATGTTTTCTTAGCAGATCTTGTAGCGAGATTGGGACATAACTATGTATATGTTTATATAGTAAATACTCACAATGAAATACCAGTCAAAAGTGAAACAGTGTCCAAGATTTTATGCTTTTTACAGAGAAACTGACCTACTCTCTGCAAGTGAGAAGAAGGAAAAACTTTCCCTGTGTACTGTGATCTTCTGAGTTAGGTGGTGCACATGTGTGAATCTCTGTTTCTTACAAAGAACACCATGAAGTATGAGAATTACTCAGTGCTGATCAAGTTGCAGAGGGGCTAGGAAGCAGAGCTTCCTGGCAGATGGAGCAGTGGGCTGACACTGTGGAAACAGATTCTGTTTCTGGCTCCCTCACTGACTTGCTGCATAGCCTTTGCAATAACGATTATAATAATTGCTTTTGTAACATACTCTAAGACCTCATGTGGGATGCAGATAACTATATTTCAAAACAAATTGAGTGTATCTATGTAATTTGTATGTTCAGCAAGTCTTAAAGACATTATACATTAAATATTTTTAATTCTGATTATCTTTCAATATGTCTATAAACATTAGACACTTTCCTATTAAATTGCTTCCTGTAATAACAACTGGCAAGTGCTTCAAGATACCTTGAACCTTCTCAAAGCAGGATAGTTGGTTCATTTGTGTTTGTGCAATGGAGATTATAATGACTCTTTAAATACTCTTATAATGTAATCAACTAATAACAACAACAGCAGAATCACTATTTGTACAATCTCTTGGTGATCAGTTATAGCAAATACTATTTGTAAGTCATTTTGCTACTAAAATAAATAGATTTGTAGAAAAAATTAACTGTTTATTCCTTTCAGGCTTTATTGGCTGCTGTGGTTGGGTGGGGATACTAAGTCTTGAACATAAGTCCTTGTTACTCTCATGCAGAACTGTGTTCTAGATCAGGAGAGCACTTAAATGTCTGTAAGGAGCTGCTTTGAACTTCAGGGAAAAGAAAAGAAAAGAAAAGAAAAGAAAAGAAAAGAAAAGAAAAGAAAAGAAAAGAAAAGAAAAGAAAAGAAAAGAAAAGAAAAGAAAAGAAAAGAAAAGAAAAGAAAAGAAAAGAAAAGAAAAGAAAAGAAAAGAAAAGAAAAGAAAAGAAAAGAAAGAAGAAAAGAAAAGTTAAACATACTCTTAAGAGACCAGCCTTCTAAACAGATGCTAATTCTGAGTTGGTTCATTGGTTTGTAGTTAATGTAAAGAAGGGGGAAATATATCGTTTCCCTGCATGAGGAGACAAGGTGGGTGAGCGCAAAAATTCCTCCCTCCTCACTGGGGAGGAACAAGGTAGTAGGAGAAGCACTCGATACCTGTTATAGGCATGGTCACGATGTGGTGGCAGAACAAGCACTACATCTGGTGGCTGGCGTAGAAGAGCAGATCATTGCACAGCAGTGGTTTGGCACATTGTGGCAAGAGAATAAAGGGATTCTTTCACATCTTCTGTATCTTTGAAAGAGTGCAGAGAGGTCTAAAACCTGTCTTTCTGTTAGCAAACACATTGGGCTTACTCTACAAGGTATCAGGTAGTGCTGTTACTGTCTACTGATGTGCAAAATTTGCATGTTTTCTTCAGATTTTTCTCTCTTTCTATAAAATGTAGTAAAAGTGTGTAATTTTCTTCCTGACAGAGTTCTAAGGAAGGCATATTTGTTTGTTTATTTGCTTTTAGCACCAGGTTACAGAAAACTATTGTACCAAAAGAAAAGAGGCTGGGCACAATTCATGAAGGAAAGTATTTATTCTGGGTGAATGTAAAGTCCTAATTTATTCAGCATATTTTTTAGGCCTTGCATTTTATCCTTTTTTAATTAACTCATTTCTAAGCTTTAAATCTTGTACAAAAATATTTTATTGGAATTTCATTACCATTGTTTTCCTTGGGAAGGCAGCTTATAATCTTCATGATATTATTGTAAAGCCATCACTAAGCAACATGCGTTGGCATTTGTATAAGCCTTTGTCCATGTCCTTCTCTCCACCCAAATGCACACATTTGCATTTACTGTTAAAATATTATGGATGCTGACACCAGTTTAGCCACAAGACCTGGTGTTAGACTGTCTCTAATTGATTTAATTATTCATAATTGCTCAGCTGGGGCTTATGTGTACTTCAGCATGATTAAGGGAGAACATACAAGTCTGCAGCTAATGATGTGTTCCATCATAATTTACAACCGTGAAGTTGCTAGAGCTAAATTGCATAGGCATAGTACATTTCTAATCCTGTTTAGAATGCTTTTTCAGACCTTGCCAAAAAAAAAAAAGGAATAACCCAACCACACTTCTGATGCTCTTCATAAATGAGTTTTAAGGAAGGATTGGAACAGCATGCTGTCTTTTGGTTTGTTTAAATTAAAATTATCAATAGAATCAGATCGACAGATCTGAGTCCATTACACACGTGATTTAATTGCAATGCATTTCTTTTTGTTGCTTCCTTTCTAAGTGTACTTGCTCATTCCTTCTTTCTACTTGCTTATCTTGTGCTAAATATGATGAAATTTTCTGTGAAAAATGTTGTAATTAGTGATTATTAAAAAATAAATTTAACTTCTGTCAATATGATGCATGAAAATGATCACAGTGGCTTCCTTAATTGTCACCAAACATGTTTTCATAATTAGTTCAAGACAAGCAATTCTGACCATACCATGTACATTTTATGAGACAACATGCCTGAATACTATTACTGAGGGATGGTGTCTTTCTTGTCTTTCAACAGTTCCTTACACGTGGTGAACACTATTGGGAAAAAACACAATACCAATAATACTAAAAATGAACATGATTTCCAGTGTAACTGGATAATTTCAGATAGGGCCTCTTTTTTGCTTCTGATTGGAAAAAAATATCATACTTTTTAGAAGTGTATGTGTCAGGAAAGGAAAACAAAGATGTGGTATGCTGTGAATGATGAGTATTTCTGAGATTTCTATAGTCTTAACATTGTCAGTATGAAGTTCACTCAGACCAGTGCCTTAATCAGAGAGAGAAAGCACAGTTTACAGGATTATATTCAGTTTAATCTTAAACTGAATGTTAAAACAGAAGGTCTGGTGATGCAAACTAGAAAATGCAGCATCATTGCCCCAATAGGAAGGGCAGTGTGGCTTTGTCTGGAGCAAGTCTCAATTGCTGCTAACATGGCATTAACTTTCTGCGGTACTTTGTATTTTGGATGCCTCTGAACAAAGAAGGTTCCAAAAAAGAAGGTTCTCCCCCAAGTCCTGATTCCTAACACACACTTTTCTTTTTTGGACCTTGGAGAGATACAACATGCAGCATTTAGAACTGCAATGTATTATCAGAAGGATGTAATTACAATTATTTATTTAAGCTGGTTCTGAACCAGGGAATCCTGATATGAAGCTGGAGCCAGTAAAGGCTTGAAAAACTACTGACAATAAGCAATTCTTCATGGAACAAAACTATTACAATAGAGGGTCTTTGATCTTGCCTGTCTCCTGTTGCCAATTGAACTTTGTCACCATGCACTGTCATCCACAAGGGAGCACTTTTGAATTAAGCAGTCTACAGCAATTTAGTCTGTTCCAGCTTTGAAGTGCCAACATCAGTCAGGCCAGTACTAACTTTTTTCATTAAATTTTTTTTGAGTTCTCTTAGGAGTTTAGCAGTCCTGGCATTTAGATAACTAAAGTCAAGAAACCAAGGCACTAAGACATCAAAAGCAAGAGGGGCCCCTAAAATACAAATGTGAACAATCATTAGGCTCTAATGGTGCACTTCATTAATGTCCACTTCAAAGCAAAAGTTTACTGACTTTGGGATTGACTAATTTACACATTGTGGGAAATTGCTGCCAGCCATGCATGTAACCACTAAATGTTTCTGGAATAAATAGAAACGCCCTCTTCCTTCAGAAATCAGGAACTGCAAACTGAGCCTTTAATTGCAAGATGGCCTTTCATTTGAATCGAATGGAAAACCTGTCTAGTGCATAAATCACTAAAGCTGTGTGCAGTTATCATACAGACACATAGATGTCAATCAGCATCCTTTTGCAAATTTCTCTCCCTCCTCCACACTCTGCAGCTAAATAGGAATATTACAGCATAGTCTGGTTTTCTTTTGGTTGTGTTCATGTCTTTAGAGTCTTCAGAAATTCTCATCTTTCTTTGGAACGTAGAGCCTGCTGAAAAGTCAGTTTTTTCTAAGTAAAACTGGTTACTACACCCCTGAGAGTGATTTTCTTTGGGAGAAGGGAAAGAGCTGTACTACTTTAACTGTTAGTGGTAACTCTTACATGAGTAAACAAAGTACCACTGCGCCAACAAACTGCATTCACATTTGAAGTTGTACTAGTCCAGATATCAATTAAACAAAATAAATCATAAACTAACAACCAGAGTTAAAAACATAATTCAGATAATCAGAATGAAAGCCTACCATGCTAAGAAACATCTACAGTACATGAACTGTCTAAACAACACCCTCATGCAGAAAAGTCTAAGGTTATGTGGGCCAGTTTGTGAAAGAACTGAGCACATGCAAACTTTCATATGCTGTCAGTAAGGATTGCCTACATTACAAAATGTGGTTGTGTTTGAATGGAATTGTGATAACTGAGTGAGAGTATGGGAGGCCAGTCACAAGTTAGAGGTCAATGGAAGCCAGGAAAAATTGTGTTCAGCTGATGCTATGGTGAATATAATTTGTCCTTGTCTAAACACTAACCACTAAGAGATGGTAACATCCTGCCATCTAACTAGATTGCTTCCAATCTTGTTCAAGCACAATCAAACCTTTTACCTAGACAAGCCTCACTGTGGCTGCAAAATCTCAGCCCTTTTGAAAAATCAAGCTGTTGGCTCTTAATGCGCACGAAAGCCTAGAAAACATTTTGCTTAAAATGGATCTGTATAGGATTGCCAGAAGTCCACACTTTAGTGTGAATGCTTAGAAAAAGAAAACTATTATGGATGTGCATTGGGCAAAGTACAGAGAGACAGTTGCCAAGAGTTATGATGAAAAATAGGGAAAAGTTATAATGTTTCTGCTTTATATTTCAACTAACTTCCTTAATTTTTAGCAATTACCTTCTTGTTGCAACATTTTAATAAAAGTCTGTGCCTTCATGCCTGGTAGGGAAGCTAACTTGCCATGGGCAAGAATGGCAAAAAAAAAAGGGGGGGGGGGGGGGAAACCACTTAGCAAACCACAAATTTCAGAGACCTAGTCACATCTGTGTTTTATCAGCTTTTTCCGGATAGTATTACACCAAACAATTGTCTGCAGATCGGTAGACAGCTGAGACTTTAAAGTGCTGAATTACTGAGAAAATGCTAGAGATAAAAAACAGCACATGTATCCTATCAATGTAATGAAACCAACCTGCTGCTAGCGCCATAGTGCCTTAGTTCTAAGTACTCTGTAGAGGAACGGAAGGCTTTCATTTAACTCTTAAGAGGAAAGCAAGGGAAAGAAGAGTAAAGGTCATCTAATACCAGCCTTAATCACAGAACTGAAATATTTTCAGCTATATGAAGGGAGGAATGCTTGGTGTTCAAAATAAAACACCAACTGCAGACAACAGGAGTGTGTCTGATCGTACTGGGGGCAGCATTTCCTGTTGGGAATTCCCAAGACTTAGGCTGATGTCAAGCGGAGTTACAGACCTGGAGCATGGCAAAGGCTGAAACTAAAAAACCTTGGTACTCAGCCACTGCCATATAAAGGCCGATTCAATCTAGTAGAAAACTCTCCAACAGAAGGTAGATTCGGTATATCAGCCAGAAGGTACACTGGAAATGAATAATGGATATTTCCTGAACGGAGCATGGTTATTAAGCATCAGAGCTACTACTCAATGACAGATGTAAGATCTGAAGTTATGTTTAGAACTCCAAACAATATTTCACAGTGTACTCTAAGAAAATGGAGAAATGCAGAGATTCAAATAAAGCTTTTCAGTCATGAAAAAGTGATTGTTGAATTTATCACCTTTTGGTTTTTTTACATTGTGTTAGGATTGCATTGCAGACAAGATGTCAGGTTTACTTGGCTGAGCATGATACTCAAGTGTCTGAGGTGAAACAACTCATAAAGTACTTGACTGTACTCACTGAAGGTAGTGATAAAACTTCAAAGATTTTTTTTTTTAATTTAAAAAAAAGGAAAGTCAGTGGGACTTTGTGACTTATTTCATTACATTTCAAATTTTACTCTGCTGACTTCTACTGGAATAAAAGCTAGCCTAAAATGACTGCACAGCATGGGAAACAACTTTATCCTGATTGTTTGGTCTTACAGTTCCACTGTAGCAAAGCCCAGAAATTCCAAGAACCAACCTGTTGTACCAGATTTTGCATAACAGAAACTAAATACGGCCCCTTCTGCCAAGAAATCTTAGAAAAAACAAAATGTAATGAGTGAGGAAAAAAGCAGATAGTTAATATAAACCTTTTTGTATTCATATATATTTTAATCAGGTTTTGATTATATGTATGAAAATAGTTTTTCCTCTATTAGTCCCTCAGGCTCCAAATGACTCTCAATTAGCCATTTAATATTAGCTAATTTTTGTCTGTTTTGTGGTAGAACCATAGAAGAGACACATGAAAGAGGAGCAATATTTACTTCGGGCAAGAAATTCCTAGCTTTAGGAATAGTGCAGGGAAAAGCACAAAGGCCACAGAGACATTTATGAGCAAATAGACAAGATGTCCGCTGAAGCAGGCAGCATGGGCAAAGTGTGAGAGAGAGTTGATAAGCAGAAAAAGGAGAGAAAGGATCTTTTTAAATTAAAAAGTGACTTTAAAGTCTGCACTAAAACATCTGAACATACCATTAATGTCACAAATAGCCATAATGCTCAACACTTGAATTTAATGAGTGTTTTCAGATGAACTTTCTTACAGGAACACTCATTTTTGTATGTGTATGTGAATATTCCTGGAACTGGGTGTACCATGGACACATACTTGAACTGTATTTCGACATGTGGCATAAAAGAAATGATGAAGTACAAACCACGCATTTCATGCATTTCCAGTTAGTCCCATTTTAATTCACTCTACTATGCAATCACATGTAAAAGTGAGAGAAAACTAACATGTACAAAACCTATCAATTCACTGTATTGTCACCTAATTTAATGCATTTTGGGGAAAATATAGTAGAGAACTGAGTAGTTTGTAGTTTATTTTTAAAGCTCCTTCATTAAATGCCCAAATCTGACAAAATAACATGGAAGTATATAAAATGGGCTTTTATACCCTCAAATTCTTACTAAGGATTGGATTATGAGGTTGAGATGTTGTGCATAAATGAATTCTAATGAATTACTGGGCTCTGTCCATGCTGAATACTCTCTTCCACAAACCTACAAGGACACTTCTGTAACACTTCATAGGTTAGTGTTCATCAACCAAGAGGTAAACAGAACTACTTATAAATTCTATGTCAGATAGATATTCTCTGTTAAGAGAACAAAATATTTAGGCATATAAAGACTAGCCAAATACTGGAAGATGGGAGTAAATTTCAAACAGCTTTATGAACAGAATATGACTGGAGTCACCCTGTATATTATGGTTTCAGGGAATGTAAGTGATGAAATTAGTCCCATCAATACACAAATATAGAAGATTTTCTTTTGTTTACAAAGCTAAGATTTCAAAAGTTTCCAAGCAATAGCGCATGTCATTCACTTATTGTTCCAATTCCTTTCTTCTTTAATGTTGATTGATTTGAAAAGATTGTCTTTAATTCAAAAGCTGTTTTCATTTTAGTTTTCATCTTTCTGTCATGTTCCAAATGAGATGAAATTGAATTACCCTTAAGTATAAACAAAAGAGTTTTGATTTTCTTATTTGCTTTATCCCCCAAAGACTGCAAAGATTGCATATAAGCATATTTTTATTTCTCCTACCTCTAGTCTAGAGAACATTCACCGCAAGTGGACAAAAATTCTCCAATATCAGTCCTTTCTTACACTTTGTGCATCAAAATGATAGTATTTCTTATCCCACAGGAAACATCTATGGCTTACATTTTTATTGCTAAAGTATTTTGCGTCACAGTGTGTGTGCAATGATACTCTGTACTATGTGATACTTGTATCATTCTGACATGCAGAGGCTGTTCCCTCATTCAATTGCTGTAACTCAACAGTTACCTGTGAAGCAGCTCAAAAGAACAATGTTAAGGTTAGTAGGCCAAAAAGTTGATACACATTATCACACTTTTATCTAGATAGTTTGCTCTTTCAGACTCTCACAGGGTCTACAGAGGATATAGTTATTTTATAATCATCAATGTTGAATATAGGGAAATATAACGATGTGGCCAAACATGAACGAGATTCTTCTCTACAGGTTGCACAGTTCCCCTTTTAAGGGAAAAGAAAGAAGGAAAAAAATAATAAAAAAAGATGTTTCATGAATAAAATATGGGTGAAGTGAGGTGTGAGAAATCAAATCTTGGGAATTCTTATATAATCAGTAGGTCATGTCCAGCAAAGGGAAAAGATAATCATACCAGTGCATGTGCACATTTCCCATCTTCATACCATTCTCTGCGGTGGGAGATGATCAGAATGTTTGTACTTAATACAAAATAGTAATAACTTTTACTCGCTTTATTTTGGTGACAGTGCCCTCTTGTATAGTTCTCTGTAACTGCTTCTGTTTTTATGTTCTGCTACCATCCCCACTTAATTTCACTGTCAAGACTCTGCTGTAACTGTCTGGCCATCCTCCAAAGCTATGCCAACCCTAGCATTACATTACCTAGTCACATTGCATATACTGCCCAACTTGCTTTTATTTTATGGTATTTTCTTCCATCAGTCACATTGGCAGAACAGAATAGTGCTTGGGTTTACACAGGAAGAAATGGATATAAGTATCTTCTGCCTGACAAAGTCAGACATTGACGCAAGGTAGTTATGTTTCCAGCATGAAAAAAAAAATTTTAAAAAATCCCTTCAAATAAACCAAACATTTTAGCAGTCCAAAAGGTCAGTCCCATCCCATATGAACTAATGTAAAGGTACTGTAGGTCAGCATTTCTGGCTTTATAACCTTGAAAATATGCTTTTCATAGTACTGAAATACCTCATTTGTTCTTACTCCACGTTTAAAGGCAACCTAGGAAAATATGCATCAGCAAATAAGACTCAAGAAGACAGATGAGTCTTTCAAATGTTTAGTGCATACAAAAGCTATTGCAATTTCTCCGATTAGCACTTTTGACTTATGCACAGTGGCTAGATCCCAGCAATGATTTACTGGGACTGGCTCAATCACTGCACTGATGACGCATATTGCTTGTTGTTTTAGCAAACTGTTTTTCCTCCAAGCCAATTAATTCTATTCTGATTGAATAGCATACACTGAGTGTCAAAAGCTTTTACAGTCTCTTTTTTTCTTTTCAAATCATGCAGAGGAAAGGAGTCAAAATTAATTTGCAGGATTTTGAAGTTGCTATGTACAATTTTAATTAATTTTATTTTATTTATTTTTTAGGCCTATGTTGACAAACTGCTGACCTAAGGGTTTCTGGGTAGAATTTAGAATTTGATTTCTTCCAGGGGAGGAAATGACCAAATATGCATTTGCTTGTTTTCAGCTATTTGTAAGATTCATAGCTATTGATTTTGGAATACACTCTTACCCTGAAATACTTTTAAGGTGTCACAGCTAGTACAGAGAGCACAGGACAGAATACTTATTATCAAGACACCATGAAAGTAAAAATTATTTTACTGGTGTATTCTCATCACAGAGAATGATATATATACATTATCTCCTACTAAAACATAATCCCTGTTAATAGAAGGAATTTCCCTTTGATTGAAATGAAGCTAAGAAACAAAGAGAAGCAATCCATTCACAATGCTATTTTATTCTATGACCAGCCAAATATCATCAGACAAAAAGTTTCTGGAGATTCATTCACTGCCCATTTCAGACTTGAATGACAGGGAATTATGAGGACCAGAAGGAATAAAAATGAAGTAGTGGTGACTTAAGTGACATGGTGACATGAAAAGTTACAGGATGCACAAACCCTCAAAACCCAAGCATAACTATTTATGTGCTAGAATCCACACAAAGTAGACTTTCATATGAGTGGTAATAAATATTGCAAAAATGCAACAACTGTGAAGAGGATTTGCATAAGCACAGGAAACAGTGTAATCAGTCCTCTCTACCCAAGTCTAGGAATAAAATCTTAAATTAGTAACCGATGGGGATATACTCAGTAAATGTAGCATAAAATGTGCCTTTCCGTCCCTTTACACCATTTGCAGAATAGTGATGTGCATTGCCATTGTTTTTAATGCAAATACTGTCAATAAAATAGTTGTTTTTTACCATTGTGTTTTCTTCTAAATAATCCCATTTTCTTCCACATTTGCCATAATGCATCTGATGTGAATGACATTATCTTCATGTATCAAAAGCACTCAATATAGTAGGTGAAAGAGAGAAGACAGCATTTTTACCAAAATATTTGGGCAAATAATATTTTTCTAGTTTCTACAGACTCTTTGATATCATCAGTATAGAGCTGGGATATTAGATTTGAAGGTTTGATACTACAGATTTACAACTAAGTTATTTTTAGTATTTCCTTAAAAAACTGGATTATAGAGTCCATGTATTTACACTGAGGACTGAAGGAATCTATATCAATATCTAATTTATGCTGCCTCTTTACATGTATACACTGCCAACTCTGTCATCTATATATTCAAATATGATAATCCGTAGTTCTCAATACAGATACAGATGTATTCTTTTTGTTTTTAATTCTATAATCATGTATCCTTTTTTTTAATTAAAGTGTTAAATGTTGCTGAAGTTATGTGATAGCAAAGCAGCTTTCCCTTGGTTAAATTACTAAATATATAAAATTATTTTTCAGATCTTTTTCCATGAGCAGCCTTCTGGTTCTTCCTTGAACCTGGATTTGAAATAAGCTGGAAGTAACTGACAAATCAAACTCTTGGTTTGAATATTCTAAACATTTGACTCTTGGAAGGAGTCAAATATAGACACAAGTGTTATAGGTTGTCCCCTTCAATAATTTCATCCAGAATTAACTTGAAAAAAACCCCATGCTTGGACAATCCACAGCACTCACATGTTTAAACCCGAGAGCTTTCAGTGAAATACTTAATTCAAGCACCTGAGCAAATATGGACTCTACAGGGAAAGATGCCTACGTTTCCTACTCTGCAGCCAGTTCTGCACTGTAAAGTTATTGCTATTACAGCAGAAAACAAGGCCTCCTTTTGCTTAGTGGACATTAGTTGTGAATTAAAACATTGAAAGTAAGCAGCCTGCCAGTTTCACAGACCTTAACACATCACTCTCCATGACAACATGGAACTCAGAGGAAGGAAGAATATTCCTGGGGGAAAGCTGAGAAGTGCAAAGAATTTTAATTTTTTTTTTAAATCTGGGATGTGGTGTTTGTTTTTATTAGCTGAAAACTACTGTTTGAAGTCCATTTGTGTTGGTAGATTACTTTATCTACTCTTCCTCAGGGAACAGACACTACTCTATCACTTTGTATACACTACACTGATAGTGCCTTTACATTTGAGCATGGAATTGTATGCCATTACATTCAAGTGCTTTATTTTCCCCTAGAGCTCTGAAACACTAGAGGAAACTTGTCTGTAAATGGAGGAGAGTCTTGTTTTATTGCTTTTTCTTTTAAACTTCGAGGTTTTTTGTTGAAGGGCTGAAGAGGCTTTTTAATATGCAGAAAATTTAAAGATGCAAGAGGGAAAGGAATAAGACAAAAAGCATTTAAATAACATACAAGCCAGCAAAATTTTCTAAATTATACTGTAAAATTTACCTTGGCAGACAGTTATAAAAGCAACACAGAGAAACCCTCTGTTGGAAAGCTATAGGCATATTAAAAAATACATAACATTTTCAGAAGCAATGACGTTGCTTAAAAGCCTAGGTCCCCACAACTGTGATGCAGATCTGGGTTCCAAAATTATTAAATGTCCTTGAAACTTTTATCTAACAGCAGTAACAACCATGTTTCTTCACCCAGGTAACTTTCACAAGGAAGGAACTCCATCCTTTTTAAAGGATGAAGTGCCTCTCAGTGATAGCTTCAATCACACTTCACTCCCTAAGTGTTGGTGTACACCCACAATTACCCATCCTAGCCCCAAAGAAAGAGGTTATTGCACGTGCTGTTGATGTTGCCAGACTTTAAATATGAAAGTAGTAATACCAGAATTTCTAATCTCTCACTTCCATCTGGCATATAAGGAGGTTCCCATTCTAGCTGCCTCTTCTGCTGGATTGGCCGGCAGACAGACACTTCTATGCCCTATGCATACCATTGAAATGGTCTGCATCTAGCTCAGCTGCAGTTCAGATGCAGGAAGAGAAAAAGGGATTGGGTTATCTGACAGCTTGACAGGACAGACACAAGCTGGATAATAGGAAGAGCAAATGGAGAGTAGTCCAAGTTTGAATAAGGTGGTGGAAAGGATTTCTTCCATAGAAAGCAAGACCCTACTTCACACTGTGTAGCTACTGTCTTACAGATGTGCAGAGCCACAACTCAAACTCAGGCATCAGGCCCTACATCCCCTCATCTAGGATACATAAGATCTAAATCAGTGGGAGGACAGATACTTGAGAGGATTCATGATACTTTATAAATGTCCCCAGTTGTAAGTGATGAAAAAGAAGAAAAACCATACCCCATCTGCTTTCAGTAAGGGACACAGGATTTGAGACTATAATTTGGGAACTCCCATCTCATGTAGGGCATCTAGCACCCCCTACACATGGCTACTGAACTTCATCCTCAGGAGTGAAATAGGACATTTTTGTCACTGTTCAAGACAATATGATTTAGAAAAAGATCACAAGAGAATTAGGTGATCATATGCATAAACGCCTCTATTTTCACATGAGGTAGCTGGGAACTTCCAATATTTGTTAGACAATTTAAGCACGGCTTGAACCTGTGCTTAAGTCCACACTTGCCTGCATTAACATTATCATAATCTCAGAAAGTTATCTTGGAACAGAGCCCACATTGTGCCCAAACAAGAGCCCATACCTGTAATGTGAAGGGACTGATACCATGAATGCCATTTGCTTTTGTGGCACAGTCGTGTAGCAGTTGTCAGGCAAGTTAACTTAGGCCATGACATCAAGTACCAACAGGAAAGATGGTGGTTGTAGGTATCAGCACACTAAAGTTGCCTGTAAATGTTGAGAGGACACCATGAAGACATCCTACATCCTTGTGATGCAGTCAAAAAAGCTAGGATGTGCAAGCTCTAGCCTGCTCTGTAAACTATATTGCTAAAACATGGCACAGACGCTGATAGCATCTTGTGCTCAGAAGTGTTTAGGAAGGCAGCTTTATTAAAGACTGTACTTCCAGCAGAGTTCTGACAGCATTATCGAGGAGCACCCTTTTTATTAGGTTTAACATTGCTAGCTTTGGTAACATCTGAACTTCATATCAATAATATAATTTAATTATCATTCCAATAGTAAATTCTCAAATATCTCTTTACTACAGTAGATCTCAAAACACCTTAGAAGATAACACTACCCATTTTACAGGTGGAGTAACTGAAGCACACAGTAATTAAAGTAGCATCACCCATAAAGGTAGTGGTTCAGTCACAAAAATTACCCATGCTGCATCCCATCACAGAAAAAATTAAAGCAAGCCTCCCATTTGCTATAGAGAACCGAGTCAGGTATAGAACCTCATTTTCTTTACCTGCTGTATTAGAAACCAAGTTTTAAATCAAATGAAATTAAATCCAGGTTTCTTCAATAAGCAGGTTTCCAGGGGTAGTTTAGAACAGGTGTGATTGCTTTAGCAGGATTTTTTTTTTTAATAGGACAAGGCTTCTCAGGCAATAAAAGTGTAAATCAAATATGGGGCAAGCTAAGCATCAGGATGTTGGAAAATTCACTAAAATTTATATAACATTTTAAGTTTTTTTTTTCTTTTCTATTACATTTATTTTTCATTCTAATACAGATGGTGTCATTTTAGGTTTCATCTTTCTAGGGAATATAGTCTCACTTCTGAGTGGAATTTATCCCCAGAGCTGGGTGTTAGAGGAAATAGTGGACTCCTGAGCCTTTTCTAGGGTTAGCACCTCTCTAATGGCTTCTCTCTAGCTATCTTTGCTGCCAAAATGGGAAAAAAGAGAAAGCAGTGACACAAGGAAGTACACTCTTCTGTGAGGGAAAAGCCAGATCAACATGTTGGAGTTCCTAGAAGGCACTGTCTGCTGCTGCAGTGTAAAGAAACTCCAAGACTATTGAAATGCTTTTAGGGTGAAATGTACTCAACAAAGGTCCCATGCGATAGCTATATTTATATCTAAGGAAGCAAATTCTGCCTTCTGTTGCATCTCACCATATTCATGTACTTCAACGGTACTGGAGGAAAATTAGCGGGAGCTAAATTTGTAGGGTAACATCTGCTTGAACGGTAATCTGTTGTGCAAAAATCATCAGATGCCCTGTTATATGACGGGAGCATCCTAGCACACATCCCTCTAAGACCCCACAGCCCCAAAGGCAGTGATTATTTTTCACTCGGTGCAGAGATGTCAGTCATCAAATGTAAGCACTGCTCATGATCCTGAGATAAGTTATTGATAGAAATATTTCTCATCAATTTGGCAGATACCCCAGTTCTGGAAATTTCACTATCCTTACTTCAGCTTTACAGGCCTGCAACTAGACTCTGAATGTCAGCCTGCATAATCATCCTCCTGCTCTGTTTAGCAGGCTGGCAGTAAATGCTTAGGTTTTTGTTTGTAGTAATCTGTTTATTGTGGTTTAACGCCAGCCAGCAACTAAGCACCACGCAGCCGCTCACTCACTTCCCCCCCACTCAGTGGGATGGGGGAGGGAATTGGGAAAAAAAAAGTAAAACTTGTGAGTTGAGAGAAAGGTAGTTTAATAGGACAGAAAGGAAGAAAATAATAATAGTAATAATAATAAAAATGACAATAATAATAATAATAGTAATAATAATAATAATTGGAATATACAAAACAAGTGATGCACAATGCAATTGCTCACCACTCGCTGACTGATGCCCAGTTAGTTCCTGAGTAGTAATCTGCCCCCCTGCGGCCAACTCCCCCCAGTTTACATACTGGGCATGATGTCACATGGTATGGAATATCCCTTTGGCCAGTTTGGGTCAGCTGTCCTGGCTGTGTCCCCTCCCAACTTCTTGTGCCCCTCCAGCCTTCTTGCTGACTGGGCATGAGAAGCTGAAAAATCCTTGACTTAGTCTAAACACTATTTAGTAACAACTGAAACCGTCAGTGTGTTATCAACATTATTCTCATATGAAATCTGAAACATAACACTATACCAGCTACTAGAAAGAAAATTAACTCTATCCCAGCTGAAACCAGGACACTACTGTAACAAGAATCTTGTCATCTATTATGATTTTGGGAGGGATTTTTTGTCTGATCATTTCCATGCAAATGTCACTACAGTTTGCAACAAAATGTTTTTTTTTCAACATAAATCTATTCTTTTGATCACCCTGCCTTGTAGAAATAAAGATTCATCCATCCATACACTTTCTGGGCAGAAAGGTTCACAGTGAATATCTTCTTTGTCAGTTTATACATATAGGTCATATAATTTTTTTTTTTTTTTTGAGAAGCTGGATTAAAGCACTTAAAACCAGAAAAGCTTGTATCATACTAGATGACTCCTAGTAAGGTCCATGATCTCCTTTTGTAGGCTGCAGTAAAACATACATAAAATATAAGGTGTGATAAAGTCAACCTAGTATTCCTGATCTCATGACTTGCTGGCTGTTCTTTTCTCATGGAGGATGATAGCCAGCTATCTAATCAAAATGCATAAGCAGTGTCTGTTCCTTCCACCCCCAGACCCATTCATTTTCTACTCAGAATCTCTGCTTGGGGTAGTATAATTGATTTCGACATAATTTACTGCTTACTTGGTAATGCAGCATTGCAGTCTCTGATAAAAACCGTATCAAGTCACAGCACCGGTCTAGAGCTTGAAAGGGAGGCAGTGTAATCACTTTCTTACTCTAATGCACCTCCATCTCATTTCTGCTGGGCAAGGACCTGCAAAGTAATCATTGTTAAATGTCGCTGGCTCCAGAGAGGGTCTTTCGCTTCTCTGCCTGACCACTTCTCTTTGTCTCTCTGCTTTATTTCATGGGGAGGCAGCAGGGAAACTTTTCATTGTTGGATTGTCATGAAAATAAAAGCCTATGATTATAGTTGTCTACCATCAGACATCTACCTCTAGGGCAGAGCAAAGATACCTGTTCCTGAATTACCCTGGAAAGAAGTGGTAGTTCAGGAGGATGTGGAAGAGCAAGTACTAAAGAGGGGATATTTTGCATTAAAATCTTTGTTACTCCACCCTGTCTGCACACTCCTAAATATTTCTTATTGCTCCCATTGCCACCCACATTTGGCAATGAAGCGAGGGGGACCACTACCTCTCTGTGCTCCCGGCCCCCGCGCAGAGCCTCAGTACCACTGTGATGTGCAGAGGTCTGTCTGCAATGACTCCTCACCTCAGATGCTCCCACCGCACCAGCACCAGCAGCCACTTTCACCAGGCCCGCCTGCAGCAGCCCGCAGCCTGGCTGCGCCGCACACACCATGGCAGCATATGAAGCCAGAGTGGTTTTTAAAAATAGGCTAATTACAGATGCTCAGGTGAGTTGAGGGCTGCCATGCGCTTTGTGGGGGATGATTGTGTCTTGCTGTTCATAGATCCAGTCAGGCTCAGCTATTCTCTTTGTAAGGACATAAAGGTCTGTAACTTCATGGAGACCTTCCTCCAGCTCCCTGGCCGCCATCTTCTCAGATCCTTTTCTTACAGGGGCCAGGCTGCCTAGCAAATCTTTCTGAAAAACTCTCTCTGATTGGCTATTTTTCTTGCATTCCCCCTCTGTGGGGACTGGTAACCAATCAGAGCTGCTGTAACAGACGTCCTCCATCATTTGGGCTGATTTCTGAGGAGAGAGAACAGTGGGGTTCCCAAATGGCGGCCAGCCCTACCCCTGCCACATCTTGTCAGAAATGGGATGGCTCTGCCTCTCCTCTGCAGCACCCACCTGGGCTAAATGGCATCTGCTGCAAGGAGAAGGAGGTGGAGACCTCCAGGAGGGGCAGAAGTGGTATAGGGAGCAAAAGCCACCACAGCTTGGCTGGCAGAGGCCTCACCAAGTGCACTGGATGTACTGGTGGGGAGGTGAGGAGGTGAGGGACGTGAGGGGGAAAGGACTATTCAATTTCTGTGCCTGGATTTCCCCAGACATGTTATTGTTTGCTGTGATTTATGTATCATTTACATAAGTGGCTAAATGAGCATTTGGTTACAGCAGTTCAGACTATCCAATTTCACTGAGTATCAGACAGCCTAGATCCTGGGCCGTAATCATCTGTTCCTTCTCTGGGGACAACTGGTTAATTATCTTCTAGTGGTCACTCCTGCAAAATGGCCAGATATAACTAGCAGTTTTAGGGAACTGCTTAGCCCTGTCCCTGGCCAGCTGACTCTGTACAGGGCTTTTCTGAATCACTTACCTGCCCTCTGTCCTATGATCACGTTATGAAAACAAAGGACAGAGAAAGTATCACTTGTTAAAGAAGACTCCTATCTTATGCTTCGTACAACAGCAGATTTTTTTTAAACAGCAACAGTAAACACATTTGCAAAGGTAACCTCATTTTGTTTGAAATTGAGATTTATTGAGTAAACAAGTGGATTTTTGGGATGAGGTTTTACAGTCACTTTTCAAGCCACAAAATATGTTTTGCTTGACAATGAGAGAAGATCGATTGATATAGCTTGTTTTTAAAAAAATTGAATAGCAGTAACCACTCAAATAGTTTATACAAAAAGAATTCTTCCCACAGTACCATCCACTCAAACACACTTATGGCAGTGATTCTTCACACTGATTCAGACTATATACTTATCTTTGAGAGTAAGGAGAAAAATCTCATCTAAATGAATCTCTGGAGCCTGGTCCTGGAAGGCACCGAACATCATTGATGACCAGCATCTAAGTTGGAGGTACGCATGGGGAAAGTTGTGCAACCATATGCAAGGCTGCCATGTCTGATGGCCAGGAGCAGGCATATTGTACCAGTGGTGTGGGGTCCGAGTGATGTGGTGTCCTTGGTAAATATCTGAATGAAAAGAATGGCAGTTTCTCACCTTGCAATAAGTCACTTGGAAACAACTGCATTTCACAATTTGATATCCAAATTTTAATTGAGAAGGAGCTACATGTGACTGTAGACAGGTAAGCATTCATGCCTTCTGGCTTTTAGATGTTGACAATCCAATCCAGATCAGTTTTATTCTTTGATGTTGTAAAACGTTTTACTTTTACTTTGGCAACAAAGTAAAGGTTGGGATTTAGCCCAAGCTACTACTACAGGAAGAGACAACAAGCATGAAAACAGTGTTTACAGGCCATGAAACAGTAAAATAATAGGTACTCTATAGTAGACAATCTATTTTAAAAAAAAAAGAAAAAATAAAAGAATGAAACAAAGATTTGTTACAGCTGGGAATCAAGAAACCAAGGCACTTTTTACTTAAAAAAGACTTTTCTGGTACCCGCTGAAAGTTAAATGCAGGTCTATGCAGCCATTTCTACATTTAAGACATAACTCAAAACTCTTTGCAAGTAGTACTGTGGCATGGGAAAACTTTGTCTATTTAAATAAAAAGAGATAATAAATATTTTTCCTGGCTTCAGTTAGTACAGTATTCTACTCATAGATGGGGAAAAAAACCCCAAACAACCTGAGAGACTATTGAAAAGCCCACAGAAGCCAAGACTGAAACTGTTCTCAGCTTACGCTGTGGTTCTCAACATAGCACCTCAAATGTTGGATAGAATCATCTGCTCTCTTAAGTCAATTTGGAGGCATATGTCAAAAGCGTGCCAAAGAAGAACAAGGTGAATTTGAGATGAGATTTTAGCCCTACTTATGCAGTCTTCAAAAATTGTCCTAAAATTGGCAGAATTCCCACTGAATTTCGTTACCTGAAAATGGCCTGTTTATTTTGCTTTGCTTTGGTTTTGTTTCCTTAAATTGTTGCCTTTCCTGCATATTTAATGTAGGAGGTCAGGGTACATGTTTATTTATTTATTTTAATAAAATCTTGAATTCTTGATAATTTTCGCATTTGTCTAAAATATTCTAATGTTTTTAGATACTTTCTTTTTCTGAGACCTTAAAAGCACTAAGTGATGGAAAAATCTATGTTTAGGAAACTAATAAAAGGGAGACTTGTGTTTTGGGGGGTGGGGTAGAGGTGGTGAACAAAAGGATACCTGTCAAAGAGTACACAGGGGTTCAATGGATTGGACTGTGCTCTTTTGTATGCTCAGGTTCTAGCCCGGAGTTACTCATGTGCTTGATATTAAGCACACGCATAAGTCTGTGCACGACTGGAATCTATTATTACCATGTTGACATACATTTGTTAAGGGTTTGATTCTGCTAACATTTCTATTGGCAACACAGGGACATGCAGTAAGGTCCTGCAGTTCAGGAAGGTATTACTCTGCATGAGGAAGATGGAAGAGATTTTGGGGAGCTGCTAATACGTTAAACTTTAGAGACCATTCGCAGTAAACCATGTTTTAAATACATTTCCATGGTCATGTTTATTTCTAAAATACCTAAAGACATCAATCAAGTTGTAGATTAAAAAGATATATAAGTATCCAGCCCTGAGAACAAAACCACTTAAAAAGATAAATTAACGGTTATTTATATATTTAAGTCCAATTCCTGTAAGATCTCAGTAGTGTGAATAAGTGGTTTAAAAACTGTTCCTTATTTATTGGCCTTCCAGCTATAAATATATATTTGGCCTCTGGATTTTTTGGATAGCTTTAAAATATTTTTTGTCTGGATTGAGGCCTAATAACCCAAATTTTTGTCCAAAGCAAGTGTTTTGAGAAACACAGATTTCCTACCATATCTTCACCATGGCAGCTGCTATTATTTAACTGATAAAATTCTGGTAATTTAAAATAAATTCTATGAGGAGCATAAACCCATACTTGTCTACTTTGTCTTGGGGCTTGAGTGTTTTTTCCTGGAGTGTTTGAACTACGTGCTCAGGCAATGTTAACCTTCTGGTTTAAATCCAAATGTTTTAGTTGTGGGAAGCACTACATTCTGTTTACACATCCATTACCCTGGAGAATTTAATGTGTCATTTCCATCACAGTTAGATTTCTAGTAGCTGAACTTGGATTGCTTTCTTTGGGCACAAACTTGTACATCTTGGATTTATGAACTGAAGACTACAGAGACTTTATTCTTAGTAGCTCCTTACTTCAATATAACACTGTATGGGAATGTAAAGAAATATGACGGATGAAAGTGATGGAGTCAGTTTTCTTAGGCTGTGCATGCTCTGCAGTGAAGCCTGGTGCAGGGACAGAACACTGCTTCCATCTCCTCCTCCTCTTCTCCTTTTTCTCCTAACCTAGCTCTGGCTGAGCTAGCCTGCTGGCTGAAAGCAGTGTAGCATAAATTTAGAAAGAAAATAGCTTTGCTGGGAAAAATCTTTACTGACTTAGGTGTTAATGTGGCTAATATTGCTAATGTGGCTATGTAAAGCTCTCAAGCTATTACCTCTGCATGTCATGATACTGTGCTACACCCACCTGCTTAACAGTAGCATAGATTCCCTAGCAGAATGCAGATACGCGCATAGGCCGATATTCTGCATTTTCAATAGTGTTGACAAATCTTTTGAAATAGCTGCCATTTTTCAACAACAAAAAATCCCTTCTCAAACAAATATTTCTTTGCAGAAAGCCTGTGAAGAAAAATTCTGGGTTAGACAACCCTTGCTTGACAGTGTATAGTCTTTTTATAAAAAGTTATCCTCACACACAAATTTGGGAAAGGGGGAATTCTCAGTGTCTGCAATAGAGATTATATCTGTCCCTTCCTTCGAGTTCCAACTGACTATGGTGATGAAGTGGAACCGTAACTCCATCCCTCCCTGCACCACTTCCCCACAGTATTCCACACAAATGCAACACTGGACCAGTATCTTCTTGAGCCTGTGGTTAACCCATAGTTTCTGCCAGAAATTGTCTTTCTTGAGATTAAAAGCTCTTACTAGGACAAATAAATCAGTTATTAAAGCTAAAGAAAAAGCTAACTCAATGTCACTTTGCTTTCTGATTCTCAGCCAGGTAAGTATTATAGGTTAGACTATTCCTGCCAGAAAAGTTTTGTGCAAGGAAGGTTGTTCCTCTTTGTAACCCTACATGTTTTACATGCACCAAACTGTAATTAGTGTGGTCATTATTTCATCCTTGCTCAACAGCTTGTTGTTAGAAAGATGAAGGAGGTAGAAAAAGTAAGAGAGGGCCATAATCTCTTGCTGCTTCTTTGCAGGAGCAGTTTCTTAGTAGTTTTTTGTTTGGGAGGCAGGACAAATCTGAATCAATGTTTTGTCCCCTCTTTGTTTGCTGTATCCATCTGGCCATTGTGCTGGGAATGATAATGTAGACAGATTGCTCATGGGAAAGAAACTTAATTCCTTAGATGGCTGCACAAGACAGAGCTACAGAAAACCTTTATAATATTAAGTTGGGTGGACAAATTATTTTCTAACATGATCTATTTGTAGAAACATCTCATATTGGCCACAAAATATTATTTAGAGAAGGATAGTAGCTTGGCCTATCATCTACTTCAGCTATCCTTGGCCTCACTCTTCTGCTGTTTTGTTTCTTATCAATAACAGCTACATAGCATCATGTCTCAAGTGTTTAAGTTAAGGGCACGTGATTGTGTCAGCCTTGGACTCTGTATGGGGAATATCTGGCCCCCAAATATCATGGAATGATATGAAGTGGATCTTTCCTCCATACACAAATGAGGATACTTTCTTCTTTGTTTTATATCAGTTGAACAACATTTGATGAACCTAAGCTTCTAGCCTAACTCTGTCTTTGCTGGTTTACTGTATCTATACTATTTAATATAGAAAACCAAAGCCATTAAAGAAACAGTGATCTTCTTTAAGCTTTTTTTTAATGCTAGGGTCTATAAATTAGGTACACCAGAGCACTGAAATGGATTCAGAACTTTCAGATCACAGTTGCCTCATTTTCAGCGAGCTTAAACATATCTGCCCCAAAAGCTCAGGCCTATCGGCCATGAGCCACAGATGCCTCTTAAGCATTAATGTTTTGCTTTAGTTCATGGGGAATTGTGGCTATAAATGTGTTTTAAATGTTAAGATAGCTAGCTCAGCCACCTCCTGCTTAAAGTGAGTTGAGAATTCACAAATTAAGAAGCCTGACAGTAAATCCTGAAGTATCTGATCTGGTAAATATGCTCAATTGGTAATACTGGTGTTAAATACAAAGCTGTCCAGAACACTACAGCCACAATTTTTATTCAAAAACACTGGGATGGGGAGAATACTGATCTCTACCTTTGTGGAATAGCCCAGTGGCTTGGGACTTCCTGATAAGCGAAGTACTCAAGGCTTTGAACATTCTCAGCCTGTCTTTGGTTCAAACATTTGTTTTAATGTTTCACTGCCTCCTAATGGTTAGAAAATACTGAGAAAAGGCCCAGAACCAAGTATTCCCAGTTTTTTAGCATGCTTTCACCGCTGCTACAGAGTTACGTTGTCTATTTCCTTCTTTCACCGTATGAGTTTTACGTACCTTTCTGCTTGGTTCCCACCTTCACCAGGAAGCAGTAGAAGGTGTGCTCATCCCAAATTTACGTGTAGCTGTGAGATAGACATGCTATACTTAGCTCAGGCTTAGCTGTATCTTGTTACTTGTGTTACCTGTTTTCTGATGAAGCTGTCTGACTGTAAGGATATTCTATAATAAGTAGATAGGAATCTCTCCCATGTTTTCTAAGAAACAAAAAACCAATCATCCAGACTCATGGAGGTGATTTATACACCTTTTATCCATCAACTCTGTCAGACTCTGTCTAGCCACCTAATTCATGTCCTTAAATCTAGGACAGATCTCACACACCACAGTCTATCAATTTCTACTGGTATGTTAGCTGTCAGGTGCTATGAATCTCCTTCTTTGGTACCTAACTTTACTTGTAACTAGTTTATTAACTCTGTTCAAGAATTAAGATAATGCTACAAGTGTTAATCTCCATAGGTGAAGGCCCCCAACTTTCAGCCTGATAACACCTACTTCCATTTTAAATGTAGGTTTTGCAACAGATTTTCACAGAGCATCAATTATTCAGTGTCCAGCTGAAAAACTCTTTCTCAGTGTTCTTGCTGTTTAACCTGAAATCTGAGATCTTAACCACTGAAGTTTTGAAGACATGCAGCTGAAATATAAAATTTTTGGGAACTATAGTCTGAACATAAGCATATGAGACATGAACACGAGAATTAAAATATGATTTTTTGTTTTCTTTGTGTTGCTTTGTTTTTCCAACCTTCTATTGTTTGCAAAGTGAAATAGAGACTAGGACTTCGTTTCTGTTCCAACAGTCCTTCAAATGCAACATTCCAGAGATTTATTAGGAACAGGTGTTAAACATTTTATTCTCTTTATCTCATGACTATATCAGTAACGTACTCACTATAATATTATGACTAGATATTTGCTAAACTCTCTGACATAATTAGTGATGAAAAAAGGATGCCTACTAACCACCAGTACAGTTCAAGTACATGGCATGAATTTGTTTCCCATTTTTATTCCAAATTTCCACCTTGCTACCTTCACTTGTAGAATGCCAAGTAATGTTGCCTCCTGGCAGATCTTGTGCAGCACAGTGTAGCCCATTGCTACCTGGTAGCTCATCCTGTTGCACTAGTATTGATTTAATGCTTATAAAGTACATTTTGCAGCACAGACTGATGTCAAATACATGATTTGCGTTTTCTCTGGCACCACCTTTTAAGAAACCTGAATAGTTCAAGGGAATTTCCAAGATCCAGATCTTGGTAATCAGCTGAACTTCTTTTGAGATTCTCATTTAAATTATAAAAAGAATAACAATATTGGGTGTATGCAGTAACAGTTTGTTCAATTGGAGGCTATCTGTGGGTTTACTTACTAGTTATCAACCAACATGTTAATCAGTTGTGAGAGGCATAGTCTTGTTTTTAAAATAAACACTTGTTTTACTAAAATTAATGGTCACAGGTAAGGTTGGGGCTGTGGTGGTATGTGGTAATATATTACCTCAGTAATATATAGGATTAAAGGATGATAGGCATTCTACCTTTATATTTTCTTCTCTGAAACTATTATTACAACAAGTGCCTTTGATTATAAAACATCTCTCCAAGAAACTTAGATTCGAGGCTCTGCTGAGGTCCAGCAAAACCAGTGTGAAGTTCCAAACCATGCCTATTCAGTGGTTATAGATAGCAGTCAGCTTCCACTATTGAAGAACTACTTTATAAATTATTTGCAGGTAGAACAATAATGTTGACATACAGGGTTTTATGAGTAGCAACATATTCCATTTAATGCCTAATCTATGACTCTTTTCTTCTTCCAAGTATAAGAATCTAGCTCCAGAGGTCAGCAATTTCTGTTGTGATCATGAAGATTGCCTCTTACTTCAAGCTGATAGAATCTCGTTTATTATTTCAGAGGCCTGTGATCTTAATGAACTGTAGAGTGATTCTCTGTAGAAATATAAACAATGGTCACTATTTTCTTCTCTGGTAGAGACATACTCCAATCAAGGGATCATCATTGATACCAGTAGCAGACCACCCCAGCAAGTGGAAAATCCCCCTTACTCTTTACAGTTGTCAAGTTTCTACAGCTGGGCTCAGCTCAGAAACATTACTCTTGGTTCACACAGGAGCAAAAAAATGTACTCCTGTGTGGGGAGAAAATCTAAGCAGCAACTTGCTGAAATCACAGGGCTTCATTTAATTTCCTCATATAACATGTATGATTTAAATGCTATGGAAATTCACATTTACAAGAAAAAACAGAAGGTGGGCTCCTCATATTTTATCAAAGTTCTAATGTAGCATGCAGTCACCATTTTGTCCCTATTATTTTTTTGGTACATCCATCTGCCACATGACATTATTTGTAATTCCTTTCCCGGATAAAGAAACAACATAGCATCATGTTAGCATCAGTATTATTACTGTTCTTTAAACAGAACAGTTAGCCAAAGTGCAGAGCTTCACGAACTGTTTTCATTAGGGGGAGTGATAATTGAGTCTGGCATCTCTGATGCAATCCTGCTCATTTACAATGTACAAAGCCCTGTTTCCCTAAGCACAGAAGAAATCAAAGAGGAGACAAATTCTTCACAGATAGCTCCAAACCTCTTTAATCCAGCCTCTGGCTAAAAAGTTCTCTCATATTTTTGCACTACTTCTGTGGTTACATCTGGTATATTCTTCTTGCCTTTTCTCTCATCTTCTCTGGCCAATCTGCTGTGAGTCTTACACCTTTTAAATGTATCCCCATATTACATTATTTCTCCCACGTACATGCTTGCAAACACCTTTGCATTGCCTTTTGATCTGTGTTTATGCTTAAGGTACAGATAACAGTATTTTAACAACCTGCTTTTAAAAATGAGCTTAGTGACTTTCTTCTGCTGTAGAAAATGAAGGGAATTTGGTGCCCTAAACTTCATCAAGGTTAAATTCAATATCTACCAAATTATAAGGCAGGTAAGAAATGCTAGCTTTTTAGTATTATGGAACAATTTGGTAGCTTTGTGCAAGAAGGTTAGTGGTGATTGTTGGCAAGGGATGTGCGGGAAGATTTCTAAAGCCCAGCCAAGACATCTGAAGTGATCAGATCTGCAGGTGCCCAATTAGTTTCAGGCTACTCTTTTCTAAATTCTAAAGCCTGTGTTTACCCCTGCAGTTTAAAAGCTGTGGTCTTTATCCTGATTTCCGCAGACAGCTCCAAAAAAAGTTTGAATGGCATTTGAAATATTATTTCTCAAGGCAGTAACTGAGTCTAGATAAGTTTAATCACCATTACTCAATGTCCAAAATGTGAACTCTGATTCATATTCTATTTTTCTTTTTCCTTCCACTAGCATAACATTTTACAACAGGGAGTCATATGAGGGTGGGAAAACATATTTGGAAACATAAAGCCAATCTAGATCCAAAAGATGCAAATCAGTGTGTTCTACCCCCATTGTGAAGGGGCAGTTTTAGGAGTGTGTTGAAACATTCCACTTTATGGAGCTGGTCAATAAAACCAAAACCTTTGAAGTTAAACCTTCTTCCAATTCCATGATTTATTTCTCAGAAATGATTTCTAGCTGTGATATTTTCTTTATATTTCATTTGACCACAGTTGTTCAGCTTGTCCTTGTATAAATAGTTTGTGGATTTGGATCTGCCTTTCATGGTACAGACCTTAATATGCTTCCAGAGAAATACATAGATTCATATGTAATAGGGTTAGAAATGTTAACCCACTCATGCAGTCACATATGTACAGTATGTGTGCATATACAGATGCAAGGATATTTTAAAAAGAAACAGAACCTCTTCAGAAAAATTTTATCATAAATTGAAGAAAAACATTTTAGAAGAAAACATACTGATTCCTTTCAAACATCCTATGAAAAGACTTATTTCACAAACTCCTTGCTGAAGGTCACCCCAGGGACTACTGTCCTTTTCACAATCACCACAGTGGGCTGCAGAAGCAATTGAATGACTGACAGACAGATGGACTAATTTGCAGAGTATTGTGTGAGTTTTTAAGGCCATCACTGTCTAATCCAAAAGATTCCAAATAAAAGGAAAGGGCAGTATCACATGACCCAGCCACAAGTATTCTGTTAGCCAAAGCAAATTTACATCTTATAGATCATCTAGGCTTGGCCTCAGGGTGACCTTGATGTTTACAGATGAGAAAAAATCTAGTGATATGGTATATATAACCAGGGGACAAAGGATGTGGAACAAACAAACCTAATAGACTAAAATATATATATTTTAAGAGACACTCAAGTCTTGGCTACATTCCTGTTGTGCAAAGATACTGAATGTCACTCTTTTTCTCTTCTCTAACTAGGCTGGTGGCTAGCTGTATTCTGTTGGGATCACTTTGTTTGTTATTTTACTCAAAGAGAAGTGTGCACAGGTTTTTCAAGTCTGACTACATCCTCTCATTCTGAAACCTTCTTTCTGAATATCTCTACCTTTGTTCCTAATATCCAATCACTAGGATGTTGTCTAATTCTAACTGGAAAGTCACTTCCCTTGAAGACTTTCCAGTCATTGGCTTTATGATGACAAACTTACTAACAAACTATTTGATGTTTACATCTGAGTTCTGCAAAATTCTTTGTTATGAATTCAAAACTTGGTATAATTTGAAATTGAAAACCTGGACTAGATTCTTGTTTTAGATCCCATTAAATCTGAACCAATTCATGCATTCAACATGTAGATGTAGTAGTTCTTCTAAAGTCACACAGCCACTTCCTACAATTTGTTTATGTTGGTACCAAAAGCTGAAGGTTTGTAAAAATCTTTCCTTCTGTCATAGAGATCCTAATTCTGTTTTATATTCATGTGTATCAATGAAGAGAAACTTCGCCAAGCTGAGAGAAACACCAGTGTTTCAATGATCAGGGCAGAGATAGCCAACCAACAGCCTTTGGGGCATGTATTTTATTCCCTACTGTTTTCTCTCATGAAGGCCTCTTAGACTTAGGCAGGGAAGTGAGTAAGTGATTGTGATTAAATGTTAAAACTGTTTTCTTCCCAACACAGTTTTTCATGATTGTGTCCTACACACATGGCAGAAAGTATGATAATCTGACAAACTGCAGCCATGCCATTATGTGCTGGGCCCAGATCGAGTAATCTTTGTACATGCAGTGGTTCACATGGACTGAAGAGTGCCTGAATGGTACAGATGTGCTCAATTACAACAGTTTGCATTTTGCTCATCTCAGGGAGGCATCCATGGTCGTATGACAGGTGATGACGTGACTGATACAAAAGTATGCCTTTGTTGTGGCTTGATGACAGGGACAAATATGATCATTTGACAGTATAAACAGTCCTACAATAAAATCACAGACATGTGGGCTATTTAATGGATGCATGTCCAACCATCTGATGGGAGACATGCGTGCTGCCTTCTTGTAGCTTGCTTTTGCTTAGAGTTAAGTCTCATGGGGTTAGAGCACTTATCTTGGATTTGGAGTCTTGGATACTGATTCCTGCTGTACCACAGACTCCTTGTTATGACATGAGACACTCAACTTAGCATCCCTCCACTTCAGTTCCATGATTTTTAAATAGGGAAATTTAGTGCTCTTGCAGATTGTAGTAACAGGGATCATCCAAACAGTTTTAATGGAAGTCACTGAAAACAAGCATAAGAGAATAAGGAATTGGATCCTGTGTTCTACATCTTCAGGGACAACATTTCATTCCCCACAGAGAAGTGATGAAGTCTGAGAAGTCCTTTAGACTGTGAGAAATAATTGAATGAAAAAGCAAAGACTATGTTACTGCCCTTCATTGAGTGGCTGTCCGTGCCATTTCCAGTTCACATTTGAAAATGCTTGTGAGGTATCCTACTGGTTTTGGATAGGTAATGTGCAGTTGTTCCCAGCTTGTGTGCTTCATTTACTACCTTTTCTTTTTGATACATCCCTCTCCACAATGAACATTGTGTTTGATGCTTTGATGTTACCCTTTCAAGCTATCCAGAAATAGCAGCTGTTACAGTGTCTGGTTATTAAGTGCAGCTTCACACAAAGTATGCTGCTACTACTTGCCATGATCACTATCAGCTCTCAAGTTTTAAAGTCTGTGTTTTTCCAGTAAAGCCTGGTATGACTTTGACTTGGGCTGCTCATATATACCAAGTACCTAATCCTCCAAAGGTTTTTTGTGCCTAACTCCCTTTGAAATCACAAGAATTTAGAAATACATTTGAGGATCGGGGCCAATTTTTTTTTATCAAAGTGTCCATGAATAGGATTTCTAAAAGTACACAAAGGAATTAGGAGTATAAGTCTAATTGAAAACCATGAGTCTTGGGCTTTTAACTCTCTTAGGTTACTCCTTAGGATAGAATTTCCAAAAGACTTGAGTGTTCGAAGGTTTGTAATAATTTAAGTTATTAAATTTATTAAGAAGCTGCTGGGTCTTCAGCACATATGAAATTCAGGCCTTTACATAGATGCCTAAAAGAATTTCTCTCTATAGTTGATGTTCCTGGTGTCTCTTCTAACATGACATCATGATGATTTATGATTAACTATTATAAAACAGTGCACCTTGAACTACAGGCTTCAAAATCATGGTTAATCCTCTCCCCAGCAAGTGATTGCTGATTTTGTCAGAGGGATATAGTGCAATAGTCAATGGAAAAAGAAGTGCCCAATAGGAAGGGGAAAAAATATAGCTATACAAATTTATATAAATGGCATGTAGCTAATGGGAGAACACTCTAGGCAAATGGGTCCTGATTTTAGAACTTGTATTTAATGGATTCAAAGATCATTAGAATAATACTTCCTTGGGGCTTTTCTCTTGGTACTGAATAGAGCAGAAGCGGGGGATGAAGGGGAAAAGAATGACTTGAATAGTAAGGGAGATTTCTTTGAGATCTTTGACTAATTTTACTGCTTAGAATCAAAGGCAGACATCAGACAGGGCTACCAACATGAGAGAGGAGAAGGTTTTGGGAAGGAGACCACCCTCTATTGACATCACAACTTTGGATCACTACTGGCATCCACAAGTTCTGACATCATTTGAAAAATCTTGAGCTCTAAATTTCACTGTTCAAGAAGCCTTTCTGCTTCTTTCACCTACTGACTCTCCCTAGCTTACTGCCCTGTTGCTTGGTAATCCTTCCAACAGTTATATTGCCTTATTTTATAGCTTGGCTTGTTGTGTTATTGAACACTTGCTAATTAATTTTCCTGCCAACTCACTGTTTGCCTGGCTCTCACCTTCTTACTGAGCCATTGACAATATGCCTCTATGACTTTTCTGTCAGACTCACTACTTCCTTCAGTTATGACTAACCCCCTTGTCTACTCTATCCCTTTCTAATTTTCTGTCTTCTGCAGTGTTGGTCTTTTTCTTTAAACAGATGGTTTATTTTTTGTACCATCCACCAGAGTACTTTTTCCCTTTCTTTCAACTTTTTGATTCCACAACCTCATCCTCTTATGCAGTTTCTACTACCCTTCCTGCAGTAAACACGCAAACCTGTTTTTCTGTTTATGTCTGTTATTTCCACCAATATCTTCTACCTCCTTTCATCTGTACTGAGCCTGTCTATCTGTCCTTTTAAATATGATATATTAAAACCTGTCACTTGTCAAGTTGTTAATGCTTGTCAGAATGTCAAGGGGTTTTCTTTTCCTTTTCCTCCTTTTTTGTCACAGATGATGACTACTATATTATAGTTGTCACTATAAAAATGGATGTCAACTGTGATCCCACTTCCTTTCTGGGAAGCCATTCTTGACTTCAATTTTTCATCTTTCCCATATCAAAAACATTGGTATTTTGCTTTCTCTGAATTCTTGACTTTTCTTGTTCCAAAGTCAACCAGAAGAACTTGACAACTATAATCTTCTCAGCTATGACTTCCTTGGTGTCCACATCATGCTCACATATCTGTCCAGATAGTTTCTTTATAATTGTAAATACATTTACCATGACATTCTGATCATATTGTCTCTCTCTTTGAATACTTCTTCTCCTCCAATGTGTTACATGCAACTTTATTACATCAGTTAATGATCAGCACTGTTGGCAACTCAGCCCCCTCTCAGTATTGCATGTGCTGCTTCTCTTCCATACCATCATTTATGCACAGAGCATGTTGAACTGCTCCATAAAGCCACTGGCTCCTCAAAACTTGCTGCTTCTGGAAGGATCATGGGGAAACTGATGAGTGGCAACTAAAGAAATCCTCAGGAGAGTCTTAAAAGATTTATTTTACTCATGTTACTCCTCATTAGTTATTCTAGCTAGTTGTTGAATTCTGCCCCAATAGATATTGGGATCTTTGGCACAAGGTCTTTCGCTTACTTTGTTTTGCTTGTGTCTTGGTGTGATGGGTATCCTTTTCCTGAATAATAAACACAGAAACTGTTATAATATCAACCCTCCCTTTTTCCTTAAAATATGGGCTCCTCCATCAGGATTGCAAATAAGCTGCCCAAAAGTCATTCACTTCATTGAGAATGAAGAATGTTCAGCAACAACAGGGTTTAAATTATGGCAAGTCCAAGCCAATATTCAAACTAAGGTTCTAACTATAGGACCTTTGCAGGGGTCTTTGGAGAAAGACATAATGGATGTCACTGCTTTTGTTTCTTATGCATCCATGTAGTGCAATCCTTGAATTAAGCCTTTAGAAAGGAGATAAGATTTTCCTCATCAGCAAAATCTAGCTTTAATTCTTACACATTTAGTTTATTAATCTACAAATATATTGTGCCTTTGAGTGTGAGGTCAAAGTAATGGAAATCCATTCTCCAGAAGACTCTGGAGAGAAGAAACTTTGAGAGAAAAAGTTCATCCCAGACTTTCTTTTCTCCAGAATGAAACATTCTTTAAATCCTGCAATTTAATCAGAAGTTTATTATATTATATCCTGCAACATGATAACAGTAAACCAAAAGCTTTGCTTCATTCTAGTAGGAAATTTTGACTACTTCGACAAATTCCCACAAAAAATTGTAATGTATTCAAGAAAAGACGTCATATGTAAAAAGTGCCATCAGCAAATCTTTAACCAATCTTAGCACAACATATTTTTTGGCTGGTTACTCAAAGCTGTGTATTACATATAGCAATTGTTCAAACCATACTTTTTCTTTCATTTTTTTCCTGAGTTTTGCATATATAATTCTGATGTAATTCAGTTCAGTGAAGTTATTCCCCACTAGATTAACCCACATACTCAAATTAAATTTCTCAGTTTCCAATATAAACACGTTGCTTTGCAGCCCATACATTTCTGGGTAGTATTTAGCCAAACAAGGAATCCCACTGATGCCAATACAAGTAAAACCACTGAAAAGGTATATGGATGGCAGAATCAAGACCTCATAAAGTTGAAGACAACTATAAAGTTAACTAATCCCTATGCTTGCTCTCTACAGAGGTTTAGAATCCTCCTGAGCAATCCCTCCGTATTGTAATATGCAATTCATTATAGACTCAAAGTGGGATTATTTTCAAGCCTTTCTTTTTCTTTAGCCCTAACAGGATTTGAATTTGCATTTCATTTCTCACTCATATCTTTCCTGCTTGCTTTCAGATTTCCCCATTTGTTCTCCTTCACAAATGGATCTTTGGACAAACATTTTGTATGTGGGATGGGTTGCCATGTTAAAAAGATTATCTCACCATGGAGTCCATCAGCATTTAGCAACAACAGCACTTATATTTTTCTCAGGTTTCCTTTATCTCTTAATCATTATTAGCTGACTGAGATTTATGACATCTTCTTCATCCAGAGATAAACTCAATTAGTGGAAAAATCTTCAGCTTGTTAGCTATAGTCAAAAAACTAACTGCGAGCTTGGATGTGTATAATTGTATTTTCCAGTTCAGCGAGCATGTGCGCAGGAAAACAGCCACAACCCCCAGCAGGGAATGGTCAGCTGGTCCCAGCCTATTCAGGGCTCTTGGTGCCAGCCAGCTTTCAAAGAGGGAGGGGTGGGCCCTAAGGAGCCCAAAGGATTTTCCCGACCCTCTTGGGTAATTTACACCAATCTTAAACGTGTATGTTTGTCTGAAGTCTCTTTTATCAGCGTGGTAATCCCATTACTGACAAATGAAGATGTAATCACAGTTTATTCAAATCGTTTGAAAGCTTTATCCCCTTTTGAGAGAAAGGAGAAAGTACAATTGGCTGCAACTGACTTCTTAAACTCCTACTGGGACACTAGCAAAGCAAAAATGATTTTTAAAAAGCATCAACACTTGGGTATAGGATGAAAAGTATAGCCTACAAGGTCCCTGAAGAAAGGAATCTTCTCTTGCTTATGGTATTTACACCATACTCAGCACTGTTACTACTAATTTAAATCAGAGAAAGTGAGAGAATAGTGTTCTCTCCTTGGTTTGTCCTACAGTGGTATTTCCTACTAATGCCATCTCTGCTTAACTCCATCAGTAGTCATGAGGGTAGGGATGCTGGTTGAACTGTGTCTCCATCACCAGGGTAACCATCTGCTAATATGCAGAGATCCTCTCTTTTGTGACATGTACACCAGTAACCAGAAAAGTATGGAGAAAAAGCTAGAATAGAAAACCTTGTGCATTTTCAAGGGGAAAATTAACTATCACAATGTTTCTCCATCAGCCTTGTTTGTAGCAAAGGGAAACAGAAACACAGACCTAGGGAAAAGTCTTGGTGCAGAAGTGAAACCTTGAGCAATAACAACACCACTTAAGTCTCTAAGGTGATGAAGTGCCAGAGAGGATCCACAGGAGGCCCTAGGAACCCCTTGTTAAAACTTCTTCATGCGTGGAACAACTTCCTTGTCTAGCATATAACCCATTCACACTGCTCTGATATGCTGATATAAAGGTTATAAAAATAATATGAAAACTATACCTCACTCTTCTTCCCCTCAAATCACACCAAAGAACAGTTTTAGTAATTTTATGAATAAACGTATGCCCAGATAGCCTAAAAAATCAAAATGCAGATAAAAATGTTTAGATTATTTTAGCTTCTGAATGAGAAAAAAAATCTGTAGCATTTCAAATGCCAAATATAATGTTAATTTTAAAGAGATTGTATCTAATGCAAATTCCTTTATTAGGCAGATGTCTGTCACATGAGTTTCTTGACTTTGTGATGAAATTTGATCTCACTGATAAACAGAATATCATGTTCAGCAGTTTTCACTATAGGGCAGTACTGCATGAAGTGATGATTTCTTTGCATTTCCAGTAGCTAATGTGAATCCCTTAGGTACACTGCTTATGCCCTCTGATATCATTGTGTTGTTTTTTTTTTTATTATCACAGTTCCCCAACCTAGACTAGGAATTAACTACATGAGTACATAATAAGCAAAACACTTTACTTTGAGGAACGTGTAGTCTAAATAGACTGAAATTGGGAAGAGAGACTTGGAGCAACTAGTTTGACACCATACAGCAAGTAAGTTTTGTAACTGGGAGTAGCCTTTACTTTCACAGCTCCATAGGATCATTTTCAGTTAATAAAATCCAGGACTTCCAGTGTAGTGATACTTGTTTCTTTCTTTTTGCTGAGCCTTTCCTTTTGCTGGAACAAGTTTTCTTGTGGCCACACAGCGAATCAAATTTGAGAGAGGGTAGAAGTAACACAGCCAGACAAAAAAAAAGAAAAAAAAATTAATTTTCAGTTGGATCAGTTCCCCACTCTGAGTCATTGTTCAGCTGTACAAACTTTTGTGCTGGCACAATGGAAGGAATGACAAAGGCATGGAAATGGCCTGCCAAGGCAAGGGGAGGGGGTTGCTCTACAGTGAGAACAGCAATGTTAGCAGCAGTGCTGGCTTTCACCAGCTTCACGTGGCTGAAAATGGTGGCCTGTGTTTCCTCATGAGTTTCACCTTAGTTTCATGTTGTACTACAGCTGCTTTAGTATTGGTAATGGCATCTGCTTTTGGCTCTGAACTGTATGTGCATGTGTTCAGAAGGAAGCATTCAACTGTGTGAGCAATACCCTCCTCTGAAAGACCTGCATCCTGTGGCTTGGAAACCCCAGCTTTAAGAGAAGAGTTGCAGAATCTAAGAGCAAGAAGCCTCCACAGGAAAGGTTCAGAGAAGCAATAGATACTATCCTGTTTGTAGGCAGTATCCAGAGTTGAGATGTACCAGGAATCATTGTCCAACTTCTATTTTGTTTTGGTGGGTTTTTTGGTTGGGTTCTCTGTTTCTTTTGAGGCTGTGAAGTGATAAATTTCAACAGGTATTTCAAATACCAAATGACATCTGATTGGAGATTGGTTAAGATATTATGAAAACACATAGTCATTAAAACCAGCAGCTTGTGCAAAAGAGGTGACTTTAATCCTTAATGAAGTTGTTCTCTGAGAAACTTCTGTTCATACTATCAAAATGCTGCCTATTGCTGATCATTTAGTAACATGTTCAAGAATACTGGTAGAAATGATCTGGTAAGGAGATTTTTGTGAGTCACTGACTACAATTTACATGATTATACCTCATGATGTACCTGAAAGAGTCATTTATTTTTTTTATGTTAGAAGAATAACCTCTGTATGCTGGATGTTTCCAATTAAACATAAACATAAGCACTTCCTATCTGTTTTCTGCTTGATGTATCATGTCAGACCATGTTTTGGCCCTGTGTACATTTTCCTGCTCTCAGAGCACAAAAGCATATTTCCAAATTCTCTTTTTCAAATGGGAGTTCCTTTCCAAAGCTATTGAACTTGTGGGTTGAGACACAAAGCAGAGATCCAGCATTGAGAGGTACCGAAGAACACTGAGACTATGGAGAAGCCATGCCATATCATGAGAGATCCCCTCACGAGCAGGTCAGACCTTTCAAGAAAGCTCTGACAATATTGCTGAGCTCCATCGCAGCCTTTGCAGCTGTCAAACATGAGCCTTGTGCAGTATTAAGCAGCACAAGCAGAAGGCAGGGCACAACCGATCAGTGCATAGACCTGTCAAACTGAATGTGAGAAGATGTGCAAGAAGTAAGTAGCCTGGGCTCCATTTGGGTTTTGGAGACGGGTTCCAAAGCCCATTGCATTCTTTCAGTGGCCTTTGGCTTTGCTGTACTTGTACTTTAGCATCAGCATAATTTCTTATACTTTCAGTAGACAACTTCTTTAAGCTTTTTAGCTTGAGGAATGGTTGTGTGTCCTGATCTTATTATAAATAGATAGTATGGTCCATGTTACTGATTACATCTTGAGCAGCAGACTCCATTGCGGGTTTATGTTGATCTATGATGAGCATTATAGATCCTTTCTTTTTTGTGGTGAGGCTCGTTTGATTTTGTAGTGTGAGGGTGCTCCCCCATAAATGAATCATAGCAAGATCTAAACATCAGAAAATCCAACCTAGAGTCAGAGTATTGGTTTTGTAATATTTGTCATTATGTTGCCAGAAAATAATAACAGATATCGACTCTTACTCTGTGAATCTAATGTTGGCTCCCTGATGTCTAAAAATCAGCTGGTGAGTTAATGCTCTCCCCAAAGTACATTTTAGGAATTCCAAGTAAAACCTTACTTTTGAGTCTGTCCTTTTATCATGCACACACAAAAAATCAATACCATTCATATTCTTTAAATTAGCGCTGATCCGTAATTTGGTAATCTGTCATAAGGCATTTTTTATTTTTGTTTTTAAATGGACGGTGTCTTTTCTACCACATAAAATTTTTCATTAAAATGTATGGTTTGGGCAAATATTTTATGTATTTTGGACTCAAACATATATTTTTCTGAAAAAGGTTCATTTCAGTGGAGAAAATTTTCATTAAGAAGATCATCTTTTTTACATTGGTGAAAGGGGAACGGTATGAAAAAAATTATATCCAGTATGAAAGCATTTCCTCTTCAAAAAAAAAAAGGTACATTGAAAAAAAAATCCTTTTTTTGTTGAAAGCACTTACTAATTTTTAAATTAAAATGCTAATTCACATTTATATAATATATATTTGCAAAAGTGAAACTTTTACAGAACTGTGTTTATTTAACATTTGTTATAGAAAAGAAAATTATGAAAGTCTGAAAACACTGACATGTACCATTTCAACAGTTCTTGAGCAAAGATATTACATGTTTTGATCATGAAAATACTTTATTTCTCTTTTAGTTAGTGCTATATAACATATATCTGAAACATCAAAATTAAAAAGAACAAAATTACTGATTTTTAAATTAAAGTTTTGACCAACATAAATTTTTTTTCTGGCATTTTCTTTTACATGTTTTGTTGTAATTTGGAGGACTTTCTGGCCAGTCATGAAGTGAATGTACTGAAAACCTTGTGAAATAAAAATTGTAGTTTCTTCTCAATTCTAATATATATCTTTTCCTCCTAACACAAAGCTCAGAGGTCTGCCAAAGCCTGTATACACAACCAAGCTAGTGCGGTTGTGGCATTTCAGTTTTGTAGTTGATAACATGGGCTACAATAGCAATCAATATATCTCCATTCACTCTGCCTACAAAGACTGTATTTAGGGACCCAGACATGTAGAAATTCTCTAATGAAAAAGCTCATTAATATAAGAAGTTGCATGGAAGTTGAATGTTCTTCTTTTTATAAGTAATTAACTTCTTATAGCTATAGAGAAAAAGCATATTTTCAGCTGTTGGGCCAAGCTTGAGGACAATCTCTACTGCTCTGTACAGTTATGATTGTTAGCAGGTTTATCTTTGCTTAAAAAAATCATGATGGGCATCCAATTAGGTACAAAATGGTAAAGCTTATCGTAAATGTTGAGAAATGTGCTGACCCTTAGGTTATGGGATAATGTGCTCTAGCTGAATACAGTAAATCTTAAATTAATCAGATTTTGCAAAATTGGATTATTGTTCCCCCTGTGAACTATGCCACAGAATAAGAAAGTGTCATAAACAGCGCGATGCTAGTTTTCTAAGTCGGTATTTTCAGTTTCTTATAATTTGCTATTTTTTAAGTATTTACTAGAAAAATAGAGAATCTGTAATAATCTCCAGGTTTGTAGTAAATCTCATAGTCATACTGAGTGAACTCCAGCATGTATCTAAATGCTTGCTTGTTCAAAACTAGAATGCAAAGGAGCCATGTGTTGCCAATCCCCAAGTCTTCAAAGCACGGAAGAGCTCAATTACAGCTTCCTGGTTGTTTCTGTATATAAGCATCTTTTGTTTTGAGGCTCCTTAAAATTTTCCCTTAGTCCTTTGCATATGCCTCCCTTGAAAATAACGGTATGTTTGCTTCTCCAATCTAGGCAGCAGAGCTACGGTAATCTAGATATGTACAAAAACTAATAATACAGCTGTCATTTTGCAGAAGTTTGCTGAAAGGATGTGAAACAGACTACCTGATGTGTGCTGGGGAATCTGGAATCTGCAAAGAGTGTGGGATCATTGCTGACAGTCTGACATTCCTGATTCGAGCGGGAAAATGCCAAGTCCAGTTTTTCCTTCCTGTTTCTTATGAAAGGACACATATGGCTTCAGCCGTACTGCTTTTGGTCATGAGCTCCTCAAATGTTTTATAGTATTCACAACTGCATTTGGTCATTAGAATAAGTACTGGGATAAAGCCAGGTAAAAACACATTGTTGACTAGTCGCTTTGATGAACACACTGTGTAGTTCTCATTCTTCTGAACAATGAATTCTACAGCAATGCTGTGTTCTTAAATACGTCTACAAAGAACATTGTGTAGCAGTGTTTGCAAGAATATGAGTCTGTTCAAATATTTTAGCTATATTTCACTTCCTGTGTTTTATGAAACAGAGAAGAAGGGGACAGTGAAAGAATCCAGAGTAAACCAGTCAACGTAACATCTAGCAAAATGGTCTATACTGAAGAATTTTTGCTATTTAGGTGTAGGACAGACCATTTTCTAGTCAAGAGGAAAGGATATAACTGTTGAACTACAGGAGATAAAGCTATGCTATGGAATGGTATAGTTCTGTTACATGCTCTGTAAGAAAAAAGAGAAAAAAATATATGGATTATACTTCAGCAAGAAATCTGGAAGCTATCATGATTTAATAATGTAAAAGAAAAACTTGACACTGTGACCCAAAGGCCAAGAGTTTACATTGACCTAAGGAAAAAAATCACCCTTTCTTTCCCCCCCTCCTGCAAATGCAGACATACTGATTCTCCTGGGATAAAGCCAATGGCTCTATCTTCACCTCCCTCTCTTCCCCATCTAGGCCTGTGTTTTATGCACTCACAGGGCAGCACCACAGCCTCTTCACTACTCCACGACTTCATATACAAGATAAGGTTGATTGGCCACATCTGCCAGCCAGCTGTGTCCACCACATGAGATCACTGAGCAGGAGAGAAGCCACAGCATCATATTCAAAACAGAATCCCATCCCGAAGCATTCCTCATTGCAGCACATCACTGCGGCCTCTGCTATGTCCTTGCAACGACTGCGGTGGGTATGTCTCCTGGTACATCATCCAGTACATCATTGGCTCATGCACCACGATAGAAGAAATGTCAGCTCTGAGTGAAATTATTAATTTTGCAAGGCTGAGGCACTATAACTCAGGAATTGGGAAGGACTGCCTGGCTTCTGGTGGATTGCAGCTTACAGTGAAGATGCTGTAGCATCTGTCTTCAATAGCAGGTTGAGGAGTAGTTTGAAAAGTATAGGAGATTTTACTGGCATTTAGTGTCACTTAAACCTAATGAAGGCTTTGTAGCCTCTAAATTTTAGGTGTTTGGTGCCCAGGATGGAGTCTAGATTTCATGTACTCAGCATGTAAGCTGCCTGCAAAGCCTCTGGGGAGTTAGGCAGCTCCTACTTTAGTCATCAGGCTGAAGATGTGTTCTCTCTGCCGTTAGTTGACTCCAGCTGATATGTGTCACTTCAATCCAGGAGCTGCACAGCCACATCAGCATGGCACAGTGCTTGAACTAATATAGCTTTGTGATGGGTTGACCCTGGCTGGACGCCAGGTGCCCACCAAAGCCGTTCTATCACTCCCCCTCCTCAGCTGGACAGGGGAGAGAAAATATAACAAAGAGCTTGTGGGTTGAGATAAGGACAGGAGAGATCACTCACCAATTACCGTCATAGGCAAAACAGACTCAGCTTGGGGAAAATTAACTCAATTTATTACAAATCAACCAGAGCAGGGTAATGAGAAATAAAACCAAATCTCAGAACACCTTCCCTCCACCCCTCCCTTCTTCCCGGGCACAACTTCACTCCCGGATTCTCTACCAACCCCCCAGTGGCACAGGGGGACGGGGATGGGGTTTACGGTCAGTTTATCACACGTTATTTTCTGCCGCTTCATCCTCCTCAGGGGGAGGGCTCATCACACTCTTCCCCTGCTCCAGCGTGGAGTCCCACCCACGGGAGACAGTCCTCCGCAAACTTCTCCAACGTGGGTCCTTCCCACGGGCTGCAGTTCTTCACGAACTGCTCCAGCATGGGTCCTTTCCATGGGGTGCAGTCCTTCAGGCACAGACTGCTCCAGCGTGGGTCCCCCACGGGGTCACAAGTCCTGCCAGAAAACCTGCTCCGTGGGCTCCTCTCTCCACAGATCCGCAGGTCCTGCCAGGAGCCTGCTCCAGAGCGGGGTTCCCACGGGGTCACAGCCTCCTTCGGGAACCCACCTGCTCCGGTGTGGGGTCCTCCACGGGCTGCAGGTGGATATCTGCTCCACCGTGGACCTCCATGGACTGCAGGGGGACAGCCTGCCTCACCATGGTCTTCCCCACGGGCTGCAGGGGAATCTCTGCTCCGGCACCTGGAGCATCTCCTCCCCCTCCTTCTTCACTGACCTTGGTGTCCGCAGGGTTGTTTCTCTTACATGTTCTCACTCCTCTCTCCGGCTGCCGTTTTTTTCCTCCATCCCAACTTTTTTTCCTTCTTAAAAATGTTATCACAGAGGCGTTACCACTATCGCTGATTAGCTCGGCCTTGGCAGGTGGCGGGACCGTCTTAGAGCCGGCTGGTATGGGCTTTCTCTCGAACACAGGGGAAGCTTCCAGCAGCTTCTTACAGAAGCCACCCCTGTAACCCCCCCCGCTACCAAAACCTTGCCACACAAAGCCAATACAAGCTTCTAGGCAGCATCTGGCTCAAATCCAGCCATCTCACAGAACAGGCATAGCGAGATCACATCTACCTACAGCCAGTTGTGTAGCTCAACCTCCGAATGGATGGTACACTAAAGGAAAATAATGAAGTGAGGGAGAAGGGAGAAGAGGGAGGCATTATTTTCACCCTTCTCTGAAGTGTAAATACTAAGCTGAGTAGATTAATTTTACTAAGTGTAAAATTCTATGCTTGCATCTATAGGGAGATGATTAAAGATCCACGTTTCAAAAATCAATCCTGAGATAAGAGCTTGTTTTGGTTCAGAAGGCCCAGGCTTCTGTTTTAAAATGTGGCCAAATAAAGAAACACAAGTACCCCTCTGTTGATCTCTGCTGCAGTCAGCAAAGGATGCAAGATTAATGGGGCTGGAAATCAAGCACAAAAGGAATCCTCATCCTGTAATAATGGTTTGGGCACTCAGCAGGGATTAGAGAGACCTAGGTTCAGTGTTTGATGTTGTATAGTACTTGTATTCCTGGCTGAGTACTCATACTACTAGGCTGCTACACAAGGTGGAGGAGAGGAGAAGTGTGAGCAGAAACCACCTATCCTCATTTCCTCTTGTTTTAAAATGAAATTATTCCATTGAGGTCTGGTTCATCTGCTGTGAGAATATCTAAGAGATCAGGCTCTGCATGTGCACAGAACCAGAATTTATAAATCTGACAATCAGTGAACTTAGCAGGATGTGGAAATGAAGCAATAATTTTTTTGGATTATGACTTTCTTGTCAGGCACCTCAGTCCTGCTTCTATCCTGATTTAGGTACCCAAGTCCTTTATTGGACCTTTTTTTTAAATTATTGTTCCAAATTAGTCAACTGGTAGAAATTAACTTTCTGACGAATTCATTTGGAAGACTGTGTTCATTGAAGCATTGGTCAAATTTCAAATACTGTATCCCATAAAAAGCAACAGAATCTTTTAGGCAATGAACATTAAAAGGAACAAAATTACTTTTATTTTTAGCTGCTTTAGGAATCAACTATTGAATAATTACTTTCAGAGGCTCTAAAGAAGGTAAGAGGGAGCTTTGGGGCTTTGCATTTGTTACACATTATGGGTTGAATTCCTTCTTTACTAACTGGTGTAAATCAGGAGCTGTTCCAATGAAATCAATAGTTACACAATTGTAAAATTGGTTAGTGATCACAGTCTGGCTGAGTAGACCTATGGCATTAATCAGTTTTAAAGATCTGGTCCCCAAGTACTTAATTTCTAGGAAACAGCATAATGTGACATTACAAGGATCCTATTTAGAGACACACACTCTGCAGATCAAAGCAGGAACTACTGGAAATGCCTTCTGAAGGTATGTGTAACTATAAAATGTTTTGAGTGGCTGCCAGTATTTTGTAATCAGTGTTGTAAAGTTTTGTGATACTCTTGATGTCTGCAGATGTTATGTGGCCCGTGGCACAGAGCTGATGTTCTGAATTACCAATTATATACCTAATGGAGCCCCGAGAACTAACTCCTGCCCTCCTTTGGGTACTGGGGCAGTCTTTAAATGCTAGCAAAGGACTGATGCTATAAATAAAACTCTGTCTCCATAGCGACAGGCAGTTCAGTGCTCAGCTTTCAACACTTTAAAAAGGTAATTACTGTCTTTTTTCTTTATATTTTTCTATTCTTGGTTTATAACAGCAGTAATAACCTCCTGAGTTGGGCATTTCCTGGCAATTAATGACTGACAGTGTTAAGAAAGCTTGGCTTTACCTCAAGCCCTCAAATCCTCCAGCCGGTCATTAACTGCCAGGAAATGCCCTGCCCCATAGTCATTATTGCTTAATTATGTAAACCTGGATTAGAAATTTAATTAGATGACTTTAACATTCTCTTATTCTCTCCTCATTTTCTTCTCCTATGTCCCAAGCATCAGTATTTGCAACAGCTGTTAGTTGGCATGGCTGATGTTTACTCCAAAATAGTGCCAGTATAGCAAATACTACACAGAGTCTCTGTCAGACAAGACTGATTCCCTTTTAGCACTTGGTTGAGAGAATTTATCTGCATACCTACTTGTAAAGAATATGTTAGATTACGTTGAAAAGAACCTCCAAGTCCTATCTGGTACTGCTTTTAGGTGGTGTCCAAGAAGAGTTCCCATCGGGAACTGGATGACTCTCTAGTCTGATGAATGAAGGAAATCTTGTGTTGGAGGGTTCTGAACCTCTGCCTTAGCTTCCTGACTCCAACTGTACCTGCTTGAGGCAAGAGTATTCCAGGTATTGCTACATTTTGTCCATTTCTCTTAAAAGCCCAAGTGTATAACTGCTGTAGGCAAACGCTTAGAAACAGGATTGGTGACTCTGGCCCATTTCTAACCAGACAACCCTTGAAACTGCTTTCACAGATCTGTTTCCTCTGTCTGGATGTGGGGCCAAGGTTTATCTAAATAATAGCTAATGCACCATCCAAAGAAAAGTGCCAAATAAAGCTGTTTGTCCCTATTTAACATGCCCTTTTGTTCATTCATTGTTCTTAAATAAGATCTCCTACATAGCACAGTTACTGTAATACTGAGCCCATCACTCTACAGTCAAATAAGTTGGCTCCCAGGAAGGCATTACCTCCATAGCCTCTGTGCCATTGACACACATGGATACTTGCAGCACATTATTATCACCATCATCAGTGTCTTATCAGTACATTAATTAACCTATCTATGCCTTCTGATTTTAGTTCCAGAAGCTTTATTTGGTCACAAAAAAACCCCCCCAAAACCGAAACAACTAAAGTTGTTCCCTTATCTTTGAATGAACTAGTAGCCAACCCCTAAAATTCATACGTGTGATTCTGGGAGATCTCCTAAATTATTAATTTGCTTCTGACTTCTGTGCAGGCTGTATGGCACCATTTAATGACTTAGTGTCTCTGACACTCCATACAACTATAACTTCTCACATACTTCATAAAGTACTTCAGAGTTAATTGTTTTAATGTTCAAAGGGCATATAATTTGGATCAAAGGGCACTTTCTATGAAGTCTTATGCATTGTAGCACTGGTACAAAATATTACTTCTTGACATATAGGTCATGTTCTAATAAACAGAGAAGCAGCAATAATGTGGACATGAAAAGCAATAATTATATTACTGAGTCATCTCTTTAATTTGAAGTCCTTTCAAAAAAGCCCACTATGCCTGACTGCAGCCTCCATCAATCCCCAATAAAAACAAAACCACAAGTGTCTTTTGAAAGGTCTTTAGTTTTAAGCATTCCATTCATTTCTACTGTGTATATTAAAGGAAATAAAACCAAATCTGCACACAAATGAAAAGCTCCTAAAACCAATGCAAAATAATATTAATTTTTAAACCCCTTTCCTCTTTTTTAAGAGTTTACAATTTTATAGAAAAATCCATTTTAATCCATATCCATTAGAAAGGTAAACTATGGATGGTAGAGCCAAAGTATTTACATATGAGTATTTAATTGAGCTATTAAAGTATAGTATTTCTTTTCGTGTAATGTATTATACTAACTGAAGTACGTGCATTTGTATCATGTAACCTTTTTGGTGGTAATTAACTAACTAAACAAAGCTGAAGCTAGCCTGTTGTGCAGGTGGAGGAGGCACAGGGTTTGTGGTGGTCTTGTTTTCCTTTCTCTTCTCTGCATACTCCTGCTTTTCTCTGTACCTGCTCCGCACACCTGTAAGGCTGTGCTCAAGAGGAACTCCATTCATTTCCATAGCATTGCAGGTGCACAAAGCCAGGGGCTCCCAACCCAGCTAGTTCTGGGAAAGTAATACAGAAAATAAAAGTGGGTTTAAGGCAGTTTTTAAGGAACTCACCTATGATCACGGTGAATTGGTTCAATCTATATTAAGTTAAAATATATGACACAATTAAAGAAGCATTCCCTCCTTTCCTAAGATAGGGTGAACCAGAAGATGGAGCTAAAATCTGGAACATGATACACCCTTGTTCACATCTTGCCTCTGCTATTGACCTGAGGCTTCAGTTTTATGCCTCAGTTTCCCAAGTACATAATTACACTTGCTTCCTGTGTAACAGTGGTGTTGATATATACTGACAAAAAGCATTAAATAAACATTGGGGTTTATATATCGAGCCTTCAAGGGAGTCAGTCCAATCTTTAATACACCACAGACAGTCAGTTATTTTGATGATTCACATCAAGGATTTGAATTTAATTGCTGAAATCTCGTCAACTCAGTGGAGGGAATGAGAAGGCAGAAAAAATCTACTTAGTTTACACACTGAAAGAGGTAGATCCTCCTCTGTTGAGAAGCTTCATAATCTACAACAGCTGAAGAGCTGACACCTCAGAAATACAAGTTTAAAAAACCCAACTGTTAACTTCATTGCAACAGTGTGTATTTTGCAATTTGACAGTTTGCTAAAGCATCACCATAAAAATGTGAAGTAACACTTCCTCATATTTGCCTTCTATATACTTTATCTTAGTTATTAAAGAAAACATAAACCCACGTACTTTAAATACTGTATTTTGTGAAGGTTGAGTGGTTAAAAGCATTCAGTAAACAGAAGGAAACTTAACAGTTAATACTAACAGGTCATTGCCTATCAGAGTAGACAGACAAATGCAATTGCTAATTAGATTACTACTCTGACTTGCCACTTCACAATTTAGAGTGAATAGTAAAGATTAGGAAAAAAAGAAAAAGGTCTGAAATATATTACAGAAAATGAAGATTTCTTAATGAATAACATTTACAGAAAAAAGTAATAAATATTTAGAAATAGTTTTGTTTTCTATGGTGAAAGACTGCTTTTCTTCCTGTTCTCCTAGGACAGGTTTTGAGCTCAATGGGAGCAGAGAGCTGTTGATTTAGCAAGGATTACAAGACTGATCCTCACATTATACAACAGAATTTATCCACCTCAGGAATCACTTCAGCCTCTCTCTTTTTGTGAGACTCATCAATGAATCAAAAGGCTATTAACTGCTGTAATTTATATAATCTTCAACCTCTCTTGTGTTGCAAAAAAATGCATTCAGCTAAGACTATTTAAGCATTTCTTTGCACAGAGAAGTATTGTCAGCACAACTTATATTGCTTTAGCTGAGTTGATATTGCTTCAATTAAGTTCATTCATGCTGTTGTGTTGATGTCCACACAGCATTATACTATAATCTTTTCATTGCAGACAAGGTGTCTGAGCCTTGCTGGCATTGTTTGGAGTTCGTTGTGTTGTGGATAGTTTTTATGATATACTGTGGGATACGTCTTGGCGTCTGGAGGAGCAGTGGTTGCAGTGACCACTTTCTAATCTAAATTCACTTGGAATGTTATTCCACTTCCAAGTTGTTCTTCGCTTGCGTGGTTGAAACACAGAAGAACACAATACTTGTCCTTTATCTAACAGGAAAACAAGATGCTTCATCAGAAGGCTGCAGTGTTTGTGGATAGCCTTATTTCTCAATCAGTCTTCAGATTCTGATAGTTCTGGAGGAGAAGATTTACAGCTGGATAAAATGAAGTAATCTGTGATGTGATACTGTCTTTATGTTGTAATCTAGCTGACAAATCAGAGAAGTTTTCCTGCACAAAGCCCCTAGTAGACTTTAAGGGATAGTGCTGTCACATTTTAAATTTTTGTGCAGCCTTCATTTCTTTGATGCTTGATGTCTTCCACTGACAGGCCCAGATGCAGCCACAATGTATGTGCAGAAGCTATGAAGGCAGGTTTCATAGCCTCTGCATCAAGTAACCCAGAGGACATGTTCCCCATATGTGGAGCTAACTAGGGAGCAGTGAGGGACCTGGGACAGCTTCTTTAGCTTTATTGATAAATTGCTGCCTTATATACTGCAGAAGAAAGTTGGAAATATTTTACGGTGTCTTAATTTTTTAAAAAATTAAGTAACACTTTAAGAAATTTTTTCTTTGCTCTTATTTTCACTGGATAAGAGTGGAAAGATTTCTGTAGCAGTTCCTGTGTGTTTTTAATCACATTTTCATGGAAATGTTATTTTGTTTGTAGTTTTAGGGGTTTGTCCTGGTTTCAGCTGGGATAGAGCTGATTTTCTTTCTAGTAGCTGGTATAGTGTTATGTTTTGGATTCAAGATGAGAATAATATTGATAACACACTGATGTTTTCAGTTGTTGCTAAGTAGTGTTTATACTAAGTCAAGGATTTTTCAGCTTCTCATACCCAGCCAGCAAGAAGGCTGGAGGGGCACAAGAAGTCGGGAGGGGACACAGCCAGGGCAGCTGACCCAAACTGGCCAAAGGGGTATTCCATACCATGTGATGTCATGCCCAGTATGTAAACTGGGGGGAGTGGGTTGGGGAAGGGCAGATCACTGCTCGGAAACTAACTGGGCATCAATGGGCAAGTGGTGAGCAATTGCATTGTGCATCACTTGTTTTGTATATTCCAATCCTTTTATTATTATTGTAATTTAATGATTGTTATTATTATCATTATTAGTTTCTTCCTTTCTGTGCTATTAAACTGTCTTTATCCCAACCCATGAGTTTTACTTTTTTTTTTCCCAGATCTCTCCCCCACCCCACTGGGTGGGGGGGAAGTGAATGAGAGGCTGCATGGTGCTTAGCTGCTGGCTGGGGTTAAACCATGACAGGGTTTTTTTTAAAACACCTCTAATTCTTGGAAAGCAGGTAACAGAGACATGGAGTTTACAGTTTAAGCAGCACCTTAAACTGCCACAAAAGATTCAGGTATAATATTGACCTCTGTGTCTCTGAAATAAAAGAAAGCTTCCTATTTGTTGCCCTTCCTTTCAGCATGAAGAAAGTTTTCTGTAAAATGTAAGTCCTGTAGCGAATGAATGGTATGTTGCACGAGGCCCATGCATAGGAGCCAAACTCAGTGTGAAGGAGCAGCATGTAAGTAGGGCTGTATGTTCTGAAAGGCAGGCAGTGAGGGATAGGAGTAATGTCATGAATGGTGAAGGAGCAGGAATGAGCCAGCTGATTAAACTGATAAGAGCCAAACAGTGCCGTGGAGCCTTTGATGAGTGTCAGAGGTCATCTTCATACAGTTCCCCAAGTCCCCAGGACACACAACCTTGCTGACCTAGTCACTAGATCAGACAAGAGCTTTGAGACTTCATCAGCAAACAACCACCTAACAGATTTAGATAACTGATAGACTACTAAGCAAATGCTGTAAAAAGGAGTGAAGGAGAAAGAGCTTGTCAAGAAGGAAAAACTGGGAGAGAGAAGGAAAGAAATTGTTCAGAAAATGTCTACCGTGTCTAAGCAGCAGTACTGGGAGGTATGAGAAACTCAGGGTAAATATCATTGACAAAGGTGCCAAAACTCCTGCAAATTGGTAAAGTCTGTATTCATGCTAATTCTTCATCTGCTAAAGAATTTATGGAATTTTAGGTATTTCTTTAGCTGTCTGGGGGGTTTCAGTATTTACATACCATTTTAAAATGAATGAGGTATCAACCTAAAAATATAGTCAGCTGCACTGTAGGCACTCTTCCACCCTTTTATCCTTATTTCGTAGGGTTAGTTTGCTTTGCATTTCGCAGCATAGTGCAAAAGAGACAAAGTCTACCTCCAAGCAGATGTTATGCAGAGGTACTAGCTTAGGTTGCTAAAGCACTATATCTGTAATAGTATAGCACTATGCCAAGCTACTAGGCTCCATCTGTCAGAATGGTTAGTTGCTCTGAACCCAAAACAACACTGTTGTGGCTACACTGGTTTTTTGATATGATGCTTGGTGTCTGTGCCTTCCCATGTGTTTGTGCAACAGTCAATGAAATGTTCAATGAAATATTGGGCTGGTTCTGATATGACCACAACAAATATATATCTGATCTCAAAAGCTCACTACACTAAAAAAGTGATAGAAAAGCAATGACTATTTCTTATTTGTGTTTTAGGAGACATCTCATATATTTTATTGAGGTGTACTCTGCATAAATAAAGGTGTCAAGGGCTATGTGAGACATCCTGGGATACTTGAGACATTCACGTGAGGCTGGCAAACATGACATAGGACCTGTGTGAGACCCACATCCTTCTGGAAGGGTGACTGAAGGCCAGAAAAGATGCCCTGTGTCATCTCAGATGCTATTAGGAGCCTGTTTTGGGTAACCTAATCACTGGGGCAGGAAGGGTGTCTGTGCCTTCTCTTCGGTATCATAATGCCAGCACAACTGAGAGTAGAAGATCCACTCAGGTGGCATGAGCTACCTCTCTCTCTCCCTTGTGAGCTGACATGCTGCAAACCAGATGTGAGCTGGAAGCCATTTAGACAGGTTTAGGTCTTGCTGAAAGGTAACGTAATGTTGAGAAGCAGGACTTATTTGCTTGGGCACAGTACTGAGCTGACACATCTAAATGGCTTCCAGAGTACATCTGGCCCACTGGCAAGTCTAGCTGGCAATTGTTTGCACGTGGCAACGTGGTCAGACCCTAAGAGGAAAAGATCAGTGCGGGCTCTGCTCCACCTCGTGCGTTGCCATCGGAATCATTCACTGAGTTCATGTGGCAGATTGTGATCGTGAGCGAGCCAGGAGGAACTGGACTTGCAAAAACTCAGCTGGAGTTCTTAAGGGTCAGTAGCAAGAAAGTAGAAATTCTTACATACAAACTGAGAATGGCTGAAACAGGCATGTGGAAAGAAAACGAATGGGATTGTTTTTACATTTGCTCCTAATAATATAAGACACCATGTTAGAGGAAAATTTGAAAAGTGTTATAAGTGAAATTAAATTGTGCAGATGAGATACAGAAGTTACCCTGCACAGTCCTTCCATTTGCCATCACAGATAAAGTAATTTTTCAGAAGCTTATGCAGTGTGTTTAGTTAAACAAATTTCCTTAGAGACATGATTGACTATTTTTTAGCTGAACACTCACAGTAACAATTACCTGCGTTCTCAATGTCCATGAGCCTCAATAAACAGCCCATGGATTTATGTCTTAGTGAGAACCAACCTATTAGTTTCAGCCATAAATCTCATGTGCCTTGTGTGCAAAGTGAATTTTAATAAAAATCATATAAGGAGCCAGACTTGCTAGGCAGGGTTTCACATGGCTGCCAACATTTGAAAACAATTAATAGAGACCCTTTGGGGGAGGGTAAGTAGAACCATGTCTTTAGCTCCTGTTGTAATACAGTGGACTCAGTGAACTTGCTTGAAGGACAGAATAAAGAGGGTTTTTTCTATTAAAAAAAGTAAGAAAAGAAATGGAGGCCATCACTTCTAAATAAGGGCAGATGGAATGGAAAGGGTCATTCCTTTAAGTTTGCAATCTCATCCTCTCCGACACCCTGCTGCCAGGGAAATGGCAATAAGTATCTTAAAATTAAGCAGCAAAATAAAATAAATATACATCCGTGCTCCCTGGTCTGAAAATAGATTCTGGCCCCTAATGAACAGAGGTAGCATATGTGTTCAGTATCAAAACCCTCGCTTTTGGTGCTCCTCGTGCAAGCCCTGTCTGAGTGTACAGAACATGTCATGTTGAACAGAGTCTAAAAGACAAAGCTAAGAGTCACTGCTCATTTTTATTCTGGTGGTCATATTAGTTTTATAAGCAAATAGTTCAGGCATAGAAAAATAAATATGAAAAGTTCAAAGAGAAAAGGTTAGGTCCCAAGCTTCAGATGCTTCGTACTGTCTCCATGGTGCTGAGGGCAGAAAGGTTGCTCTAAAGGGGAGGCTGGGGATTTCTGTAACATGCAAGGAGCCTTCCAGGGTCTTGGTGTTGTGTCTGCCCAGTCTGTATAGGACTAGTTCAGCTGGTGTAAATTAACCCAGCTAACAGGCTATAATATACTGCTATAATATACTGGGGAATGGATGTCTTATCACCAGGCTGGTAAAGGACCTTGAGATTGAAAGGTACCATTTATACCAAGTTTAACCAAATACAGCTGAGGGCAGGTCCACTTCATGTCTAATACCAATAAATATGTAGGCTTGGTCCAGGTAGGGAACTCTGGCAGTGAAAAGGGGATAGCTACACTCTACCTGACTGCTTTTAAGAAACTCATGACATACATATGTTTTGAGTTACTGAAATGGCACGTACCAGTACTACATATACTGTGTATACTGTGCTGCTACTCACATACTCATCTTTAAATGAAGGTTGGGATGGTTATAATAAAATCAATATTGTAATTGCAGATGGAGTCAATCCCTTCTCTTTGGAAGTTCTTGATGGAAGAAAGTGATTGGCACTGGTTTTATGGTCAATTTTCTTAAGCAATCAAGGTGTGGGTCCCCTTATCCACTACTGTGCATATATACGTATTACACTGAAAACACTGAAGCTTGGGTAAATGGTTCAGGAGTAAAAAGATTAAATCAAAACAGATTGAGTCTGAGCCAGCTATATGATGTCCAAACACGAAGAGCTAAGTTCAGCTAGCATGTCACTGTGGCTGCAGGTATTGTTAGTCAGTCAAAAAGTGCCTTGAATTTAGGTAGTCCCACTCAGAATATAGGAAGAAGGACCAAGCTGTTTTCCTCCCCAGCTAACTCTTCTGCCATACTTTACTATTCTTTCAGGAGTGTGATAGGGTATTTGGTTGACTTCGATATTTTCAAACAGTTGCAATGAAGATGTCTTCACTTCTTAAAGCAGTCTGAGGATTAATTTGACATCTACAGAAAACTTGTACTCCTCCTTGGTGGGGAAGCACTAAATAATAGTTTCTGTCTTCAGATATGGGTACACCAAGCTGATGTGAGTTACTGCCAGCCAGGTATATGTAATTAAGCTCAGGCTGGACTGCAATACTGCATATTGGTGGACATGGGGAAGACAGTGAGAGCAGAATGGTCGAGAGCAGTAAGAAAGCTTGAGGAACAGAGTTGAGAATTTAATCCAATTTGTGCCCCAGTCCAGGGTTTGCTTAGTAGTGTAACATATCCTTTAAGACTATTAAAAGGTTGATCAAAAACCCAGAAGGTGTCTTTCCATTTACTTCTGTGGTCTTTTGGACTTGGGAGTCTTTCACTGTCTTGCAGTAAGGCTCAGGTATAAGCTGTAGTTTCAACCTTCCTTTTTTGCCTCTTGAGATCCTATGGAGACTGCTCAAATTACCCAAGAGGGCTGTGATAGTATATCATTTTCTTGGACTTAACTTTGTGTAATTACACACAGGTAATCCTGGTTTATTTCTGTTATCCCTTAATTGAGCTAGAAGATTTTTTTTAAGCTTAAAAAATGCCACAGGCTTTTTAAGGGCTCTAAATTAAAATGCAACAAACTGAAAAAGAACCCTCCCCAGTTCATGCTATTGACCGATAATCTGCCAAATTCAATTGTAAAAGAAGTGTAGGTTTTTTTAATTACAAAATCCCAAAGAGATCCTTCAAAACAACTATATGGATTTTACTTCATTTTTTTTTTATTTTCAACTGCCCTGGAGTGCTGCGTCTCTATTTTCTCACTCTCAGTCTGAGGTATGCTTTTACGACTAAAGTATCAAACCCCTAAACCAGAGGTTCATAACAGAAATCCTGACAGATCTTTAGCTGCATGGGTGGGCGCAGCTCTAGCAATTGCATCTTTAAAAGTCTTATTCACCGTATCACTGCTCTAACAGTGGCACCTGTTAGCAGTGCTGCTGCAGTCTCTCACTGTTTCCATTATAAACCTCTCTTTTCATGAGTTCATTTCTTGGCTAATAAAAGTTTCCTCACAGCTGAAACTTGGCTGAAAGTGATTTTGCCTGGGAACAATTATTATTAATATTTCTTTCATATAAATTTCCTTTTAAAAATCTTTCTGTTATTTTTAAATTAAAAGAGAGAGAGGTTTACAGGGTTCAGATGCCTACTCCGTGCATATATGACCCAGTCTGGTGGCCCTATTTACAGTTAGAAGCCAGCTAGAAATTAGGGGATCTGATTGTCCACTGGGTGACATGGCACAAAACCAAGTGAACTGCTGTCAGTTGAAGAACGGGGTGATAACAAACCGTACAGAAGGTCTGTTGCTCTTGTCTACTTGGATGACACCAGTTCCTAGCAAGAGCGCAGACCTTAGGCCAGGGTTTTTGGAAATAAGTATATCCAGGCATTTAAGGTTAAGTGAAGGAAGGGCGCAACAGCAGTAGGTTCTCCTTCTCCGAAGCGAGTCGTACACACTCAGTTGCTAGAGGAGAGTAACTTAAAGCAGCCTAAAGAGTGTAACCTTTGCCTGTGGTGCCCACCAGGTGCAGCCATGCTTTCACTGGATGGGTAATATCAAGTAGGGCTGAGGACAAAGTGTGTCCTGCCTTCTTATCACACATTACTCAGGGTTTGCTGATCTGTTTTTCCCCTGCAGTTCCCACATATCCTTACCAGACGCTGAGTTTCCAGCAGCCCTGTTCTCCCACCAGCGCACTGATTTCCTCTCCCCCTTCTGCCGCTCAGTGCTGGGCGAATGCAGCCCGGCTCCCCGGCTGTGCGTGCCGCTGACAAAGCTCTTGCGTCCAGCATTTCTCATACCCTTGTTGAAGGAAGGTGTGCTCTCTTCCCCTTCCAAAAAGCTGGGCAGGAGGAGATTGTCATATTCAATTGGTAACTGATGTTGAGTGTGGAAAACAGTATCTCCTCCCTCTCTCCCAAATAATTCTGAGCTAGAGAATACCCACGGTGCCGAAATATTTAGCAATATTGACGAGCTCTTTGTTCCAGACAGGAAGCGATACTTAAATTAGAAGATTCCTACAAATCCACAAGGGCAGAGTCCCCTCCAAGGAATTTTGGACAAACATTCTTTGCTGAAATAGAAGATAATCTCCATTTGAACTGGGGTACACAAACAAAATCTCTGACATTGCCTTCTCTTTATATACAGGATTTGGGTAGTAAACAGACCTTGTGAGGATGTGGGTCAATTTTATCCTCTTCGAAAAACACAAGCATAATATTTTTTTTTTTTTAATTAAAAAGAAACCAAGTATCAAGTGACTGAAGATGAAAGCAGTAGCCTTGCACTTTTGCAGCAGTTGATGTGACCATTTTCTATATAGTATTTCAGTTTATACATTTTCTGGTACGTAGCTACCAGGCATGCCTTTGGCTCTGCCCCATCCTTCCCCGAGGCAGGTACAGTGTCAGACGCAGCAGAAGCTCTCACTGGGCAGGAGCAGGGGTGGCCATTCGGGTGCTCGGGCGGGAGGGTGTAGCAGCTCACACACATACCATATGCATGCTGTGGCCAGGGGTCCCCCGCTTGCCAGTGGGCACCCCAACTGCTGGCCGGAGAGCTGTTCTCTGTTTCTTTCTGTGGTTGGTTTATATGACATGGAGTATGTGGGGCTAAACCGCTCAGGTGAGAGGTGGAGTACTGATTTCAGATCCCTTCCAGCCCTCATTGAGGGTGGATATCTGAAACGAGGTCTCAGACCCAAAGCACAAGTTAGCTCTCCCTGCCCAACTGGAGTTATCCTACCTGCTGTTGAAGAAAGAAAGGGTGAATAACTCTCTTACAAGGCAATGAGGATGCTTTTCCAGGAACCAGGATACCCAGTCTCTCCTCAAATGTCAGGTTAAGTACACACTCTAACACAGCATAGCATCCTGGGCTGCAGGGTCCTGTGCATCTGGGCAAGGAGAGGTTTTAGAGCACGCAAGAAATCAAATTCCCCCAGCATCCTCCCATATCTGACCTACAGCACCCTGACTTTCCCCTCAGTGGTGGTGTGAAACTCGCCCATCGTTCCTTGGCTTTTCTTGCTCACCCCTGAAATGCTGCGCATTGCGTGCAGCCATTTAGCAAAGAAGGAAAGTCAGTTTTCCCGTTCTTCATCTTGGTAAGGAATAAGGTAGGTGCCACCCGAATTTTTCATCCCATCTTCTTTCCCATCCTCCTTCCCCCTCCCTGTTCACTGTAAACTGAAAAAAAACCCCAAGCAAACCCTGCTCCAGCAGTCTGGCCTCAGCTCCGATGTGCCCTCTCAGATAAGCTGCTTCTTTGCCTTGGTTTCCCCATTGCTAAAGTGAAGATTATGCACATCATAGGAGAAATTGTAGTCTACATCCAGAGGAATTTTCTGATTTTTGCTAGCTAGTGTTCTGGTCCTAATGTGTGTAAAATGTAAATCGCGTATTACAATTTTCTTGAGGGAAAGGGTCTGAATCCTACAATGGTGCCTAGAAGAAGGATCAGCATTTTATAAAATCTTTACCAAATGGGGTCCTCTTCCTCTTACCCAGACACCTCTCCTGTTCCAGCATTACTGACATGGGCTTCCTCAGACGTGCCTCTGATTTACAGCTCAGTCTGTGGAAGAAGAGAAATCAGGCCCAGAGACTTCAGATTATGCTATTTTTAACCACCAACAATTAGATGTTATGCAGTTAACTAACAACAGGGTGGAAAAAAACTAAGAGGAATTGTAAATATATCCTAATAATTGTATTGCAGCATAGGATTTATAATTACTAAATGTGTGATAACTGCTTCCTAAATGCCCATGCTCTTTAAACAACCTAATTTATAATTTAAAAAGCTGACAACTCTTAAAGTGTTTTATTTTATCTTGTCTGAAATAATTGAAGAGTAAGTTATTGAAAACCTTTATTTTTCATTAGCCTTAAATTCAGCTACAATTAATGTGCCCAATTTGATTATAAACTGCACAAATTAAACAATAAAGAGCTGTCTAATGAGAAATTAATTATGAGGAACAGAAGAGGAGCTGGGCTGGATAAAAGCAATAAGTTATGGCCTATGGCAGGATGTGTCAGGTTTTAAAGGAGACAAAGGGCTTTTTCCTCAATGTGTGCCAGTGCTGATAGGGCTCATCACAGATCAGTAGATCCAGAAGCCATAACAGCACGGTAATTGAAACTGCCAAAATCAATAGTGCTGACAACCTTAATTAAATTAAATATGTCTCTGATGAGCTCAAACAGCATGGCAGCGGACCACTTGACCCTTTCTCGGAGCCCCGCTTGATAGAGTGCAGCATGCAGCATGATGGATTTCACCCCCGAGGACCACTGGAGCCCTCGCGCTACTGTAGAAAATTGCTCCAAGAGTGATGGTCTCCCCAGCGCAACTGTAGCTTTGACTCCAAAGTGCAGCCCCGAGTTCGTCACCTGCTCCGGCTTTCGCTTTGCCTGGAAAGCGCGGGGGCTACTTTGCTAAGCACAGCCCGGGGAACTTTGTCATGGTGACAGCTTTCCGCCCTCCTCCCAGCAAAAATAACAGTTTTGTTTGCTAAACAGGCAAACAACTTCCATCACAGCTGGCTGGCTGAGAAGCAGTTCTGACTTTTTTTTACAAGCAGCGTAGCCGGGAGATCCACTTGGAACTGGGTCTAATTCAGGCTGGGGCTTTAGGTTTTGTCCTTTTAAAATAAAAACAGATTGGGTTGAGACACCTTAGAATTATCTGAAAGGTCGTCATGGGATTATAAGAGGGGAAAAATGAGCTATAAATGGACAGGAGACAAAGAAAAATTCTTGTTGCTTAAACCACAGGGCTGGAATCTCAGTTCAACTGTACAGTCAGCAGTTGTTTTGCTCGCTAGGAAATTGCATGAGTAAATATTTTTGCAGAATGCTGTTCTCTTGACCATGTAGTGCTGACTTCCTAAACAACATGAAATAATTGTACCACTAAGTTTTCAAAATGTTTATGTCAGCATTAACAAACTGTTCCTTCATTATAAGCCTGTCAAAGATCAGAGCCTTAGATTATTGAAGTAGATTCCTTTCCAATGCTGAAGTTGTTGCTGTGACAACTGGGGGAGAGAAAAGATTGTTGGAGGTGAACAAACTGTGGGTTTTCCATACCAATAGGGTTTAAATAGTCCACCTCCCTGTTTAGAAAAATACCTCAATCACAGTAAACACTCTCCTGCTAAGCACAGAGGTCTCAGAAAGGTAAAACGTAACATTGCATCTAAAAACCTATGGGTTTAAATCATGCTGTTGAGCTTCATATGTATAAATTAGGCTAATCTTAAATAAATGTGATCCACAAACTGTAATTCTGTTCCATGTATAACATTTTATGAAAGACACCTATTCAATATATTTTGGAGCATTGCTATTCTGCTAGGAGCTTGAGCAGAAATTTATGATACTGGAAAAATTATACAAAAGACAATGTCCTTGAATCACTAGCAGGCCTTCCCTCGCAGTGCGGTTTATGGCATTGCTAATTTAAATATGGTTCTGTGTCAGGCAAACTGTTTTATAGCAGCCTCTAATCCAGCCTTGAAAACTTTGTAATCCAGTGCCTAAGAAAGCAGTCTGCAGGAGGTGGGAGGAGAAGTTGTGTTTGGATTTGGTAAATGTCTCAGCCAACTTTTCCTTTCCCTTTCCCTTTCCCTTTCCCTTTCCTTTTCCCTTTCCCTTTCCCTTTCCCTTTCCCTTTTTCCTTTTTTTCCTTTTTTCCTTTTTCCTTTTTTCCTTTTTTTTTCCTTTTCCTTTTTTCCTTTTTCCTTTTTTCCTTTTTCCTTTTCCTTTTCCTTTTTTCCTTTCCCTTTCCCTTTCCCTTTCCCTTTTTTCCTTCTTGTTCTCCTTCCCATTCCCCTTCCCATTGCCCCTCCCCTTCCCCTTCCTTTCCCAGTTCCTTTTATTTCCTTTGAGTTAAACTAAAATTAAAAATAACCTTTTTATGGTCTCAGAGCTGTGTATTGTTTTCATTATTATTAGTGGAGAGTTATTACACTGTAGGGGTCAGAGAGATGCCAAACTCCTCATAAAAATCTGTAGGGGCTGGTGCAACCTCTGCCTTTGAAAGCTACCTGCCTTTTAGCGACAGTGTCAGAAAATAACAAATTATTAGTAAAATAATATTAGTAAAAAAATTAGTAACGGTGTCAGCGGTAACAAATGCCTTTACCCTCACTTCTCCTCAAGGGCAGGCTGAAGAGGCTTTTTGCCTGTGATGGTGCTGTTAACGTCGCTGGATTATGAAGGGAGAAAAGGGCTTCTAGAGCAAAAGGGACTTCCTAGAGGATGAAATGGAGCAGAAACTTCTCATGTACAGTGCAAGAGCTGTGGTTGCAGCTCCAGAAGAACAACAGAGTGGAAAACAGATTTTTTCTAGGGGTCTGACAGCCAGGGGTGCTGCTCACCCTCAGCAGAAAGCCAGCATTAGGCCCAAAAGCCATTGAAGCAGAGCTCCTGTTTGGGTGTCTCCTTCACCTTCCATGGCAGTGTTGGGTTTTTGGCCAGCTAACTGGTTATCCACTTGCTGCCTGAAGCACATACTGCTGGTCTCACCCGATCCCTAAGAGCTCTCACTGTCTTCTGTCTTCTCCTTGTTTGACTTTCTTTTTACCACCCTTTTCTTATTGCATCTGTGCCCCAATAGATACTTTCACCCCACCACACTGTGTGCTGGGTGGAAGGTAGCTAAAGAGGGTGCTGGTGGGTTGCAAGCAGGCAGTGGAGTGAGGGTGAGCAAATGCAGCCAGCACAACCGCTCGTCTTCCCAGCATTACCGGTACTAGAAGCCGGTAGAGTTTTACTGCCTGAAAAACAATTTACCGGAGCAGGACACTTGGGATACGCTGCTTTTGTCACACCAACATAACGCATGGGTAGAGGGCGAGGAGCTGAGCTCGCCAGTGGCTTTTACCCAAGTCCCTCTGCAAGGAGACAGGTTCTCTGAGGCTTCGTGAAAAGAGCTGAAGGTTTGTGTCCCATGCCCCCATGCCATGGATCCCGCCATGTCGCTGAGCCGCCTCAGCCGCCCCTTCCCTTGGACACGGTGAGAAGCCCAGTCCTATGGACACAATGAGAGTATTTTAAGTGGGGAGAGAAGGCTGCTGGATATTTCTGGAAGGACTCATGAAGTTATCAAAAGTCTCAATGCTCAGATTGGAGAACAGTGTCAATTTTGCATTTTTCTGGAAGGTCTCAGCTGACAAAACATGAATTTAACAGCTTCAATACTTGAGTTTTTGTGCTTTTAGTTTCTCTTGACCAGTACCTCTGTAGCGAGCCAAACATTCAAAGCTCACTCTTGTTGGGAAAACAGTTTAGAATAAGTGATTCTTAATCTGCTTATTCAAGATAGACATATGCTCTGGAGCCAAACTTTTCTGAATGTTCTGTTATTTTTGGCCAACCATACTATATCTCCCTAATCTTAAAGAACCCAAAGTATTTACTTGTTGCTAAAGAAACACTTTATGTTTAGGAGAGATCTGATTAGCTACAGGCACCTTCATCATTCAGTTTTCAACCCTCCATTCTGTCCCATGGCAGCTGCTCTCCAAGCGACCATGGAGGGTGGCCCTTGCCACCAAGATTGGAATATATAAACCCTCTAACTGAATGCAAAAAAATAGAGCAGCATAAAGGTTTTGAATTGAATCTCAGTTTGCATATTCTACTAATAATTTGGCCTTTATCTCCTGTATTGTTCTCTGTACTCTGAAGCTTCTGATTAATCTTGAGTGATGTGTCTGAGCTAGTCTTGTGTCACCAGCCTTTGCAGTGGGGAAGAAAACTAAGAGAGCAAGACAGATAGCTCGGAAGGAGCAATTTGTATAGGAGGAGAGCCACATTGATCATGTCATAGCATTACTACCAGTAACAAGGTACTGGTAGTTCCAAGTAGAAAAGATTCTCACTTTCACAAAAGAGCCTTGGCATGAATAGCCATAGAGAGTAAAAGACATGCAAAGTAATTTCCAAGAAGTAGAGTTTCAAGAAAAAAAAAGAAAGAATAAAATCTCTCTGAAAGGGTGCATGGAAAATCTACATAGCATATATAGGGAGGGGTTTTCTGGGTAGCTGAAGGAGAAGACACTGTGAGGACTGTAGATCCAGGTCATGGCACTAAAGCAAGGGCAGGTGTATTGCTGCACATGCCCTTTCATAAATATCCTGGTTGCAGCTGGCCTTGCCAAAGCCACTTCTGCTCCCCAAAACTCTACTCTGCCTTGACACCAGCAAAACCTTAGCAGTGGCTGGCAGCTAGTGTTTCTGCTGATGTTTACTGTACTGATTTCAATCACCCCATGTTGGCTGTTGTATTTATCTTACCCATGAGCCTGCAATCTAATTATATATGTTTTATGTTCTACTTGTACCAGACCAAGTTCCTGAATTATTGACCTTCAATTCAGAGCTTTCTATTTTCAGTGTTTGAATGTATTCAAGTTTTGGGTACAGCTGCATGGAAAGTGAAAACTTCTGTGCTGGACCCAATCATCAAATATAATGACTCGCTAGCATTCCACTCCAAGTAAAATTTGGCCTGAAATACAGCTTTAGGTGCTGAAGGTAAATCATGTAGTTGGAAGGGTGATCTTGCAGTCTTACACAGCTGAAAAAGGTGCTTGTGCATCACACACACTGTATGTCATTAGGCTGAATATATTTTAAATACAGTCACAACTCCTTTGCACACTTCTAATATTTTGCATTTTTCTTGTGTTCCAACATGACCAAAAATTAATACCACATCTTTTTTTTTTCTGAAAAAAATCACAATTACTATATTTTGCTGCAGAATACCATGATGTTTGATTATTTATTGATTGTTTTATTGCATAATGATGGAACACACAATTATTTTTTTTTCAAAAGGCAGAACTGAAATGGTTTTTGCATGCTGCTTACCTTTCTGCTTTTAAATTGCTAAATAGAAATGGCAGGATTATTAATGGTCTTCTGTTATTGCTAAGATATGCTTTTGTTTTACTGTCCCTAAATAAAGCTTATTATTGTCTTTAGTTTTGTCTGCATATAGACACAGTTAAATAATGTCACTTTTGTCCTTTCATTCATTTTGATTTAAATTCTAGAAACTTTTGATGCCCTGAAATAGTATCTTTTGACAACACAGAAATGTAACAAACTGTGAATGCCCTGAAGCACAGACCATCAAAATTTAGAATAACATGAGTTCACACTGAAGGACATTTTATTGCCTTATTATTATACTATTAGGGGAAATAGTCTTAGGAGGAATGGGAATATTAAGAAATTATTGTTCATTTGAGTCATAGGTCAAGTCAGAGACCTTATAGCAAATGTATAGAAATTATCTTTACAGCTCCTAGAAGGTTAGATGGAGTTCAAGGCCAAGCATTCATACAACTGAGAAAGGTCAAATTATACATATGATAATACTTGGTGACAACAAAGCCAAAGGTCAAGTCTGAGGCATTATTGTGGCACATACAGAGAAAATTACCATTCAGATATCATATGGCATTCCTGCTGGCTCCGGGGCTGGATTCTCATCTTGGTTCTGCTGTTGTAAAATGAATGATCCCAGTTATGCACCTGTTCATTTAAAAGACTGGTTTTATTCTTGAATCTTTAGCCATAGATCAGTGAAGTTTCCAGCAGGGAAGGTAAACAAGTTCCCCATGATACTCTGCCATTTCCATATTTTAAGATGTGCAGACTTCTTTTCAGTAGATAAATCGGCTCCAAGAATTTCCTCTTTGTTATTGCAATATTTATGCACCCTGAATTCCTAGACAAAAAATAACCAAAGCACACTTTACTCTTGTAAAATCTATATAGTTATTGAGAAGATAATGTATTGTGAATTACAGGAAAAATACAGATATGCTTATATACTTTTTGTTGCACATTTTAAACAACTGATTTTTTAGATATGCTGCAAACAGTTTTCTATCTGCTATCAGAGTGAAACTTTTAAGTGTACTCATTTTGAAAAGGTTTTAATTTAGAGTTTGTTGCCTTGGATAAAAGGAAGAATAAATAAATGTTTTTTAAAAACATTTGTTCTTCTAAGTTGTTTAAGATCCTCTGAAAATAACCCGCTCAGGCAAGTAGTTGGAGAGTTTAAGGAAAAAAGTTCAGCTTTTAAAGAAAACTTTTTTTTTGTTATAAAAAGGTATAGTGTCAGCATAGATCAAATAAAATGCTCCTCCCGAAAACAACAGGAGAAAAATGTTAATGATCCAGAGTTATGCATAAGAGAAATGACCATTTGGGGGCATATTCAAACAGTGGGATAACTTTTATATTTACTTTAATACACAACTGGAAGTAATACAACATTATTTCTACTGATACAGTTAATAAAGGCCCAGGACTGCAATGCAGGGAAAAAATTATCTCTATGTGCTGCTTCTTTTTCATCATGTTCTGTACATGCTACCACAATGTAAATGCTTAATAATAGTAATAATACAATGCAAAGAAATGTTTCTGTTAAACAGAAACTGATTCTGTATTAATTACCTTGTCATTTATTCAGATGTATTTCTCATTAGACTGGGGAGAGTCTCAATGAGACAGCTAAAGACAGAAAAATTCCATTGCAAGAAAAATGTGACATTCTACTCCGTGCCTGGTTGAATGTATACTCTTACAGGGATAATAACTGTTAAAATTGCTGCACAAAGCTGTATATTCAGAATCATTTAAAAAAATAGTGTCTGCTATATATTGCATGTGAAAATGATGTGTATACAGAAAAAATTAAACTACTATTTTTAGTGTATGCATATATACACATACTCACAAACATAAGCAATTTACGTCAAAATTTGAGTCACTTATTCTATTTTTAGTCATTGTATTAATAGTAAAATACTCTTGACCAGAAATACGAAGACATTTTCTAACAATGAAAAAAATTACAGCATTAATAAAGTTGAATCTGATATTGTGGACCGTGAGTGGCTTCAGCAGGACCCATCGCATAGTGTGCCAGCAGACCAGTCCCTCTTATTTAATATTTAGCTGCAGTATCTGTTGAATTATATTACCTTCTGTTCCATCCTCTATGAATATTTTTCCAGCCCGCTACGTAGCATCAACAGGTCCCTGTATTCTTGTGGCGCTGTATAATAACACAGAGGAGACAATGATCACACAAAACTACTCTGCAATTCTGGTACAGAGTGCCATCAGGAATCTTACTGACAATATTCAAATCACATGAGATGTATCATACTTGGAGTAGGAGTGTAGTTTTTACACACAATACCTTAGTGCATCTTTCGTGAGGGAATTGGTACTACTTGAGTGGAAACAATAAATATCACTCTGTGGAGATTTTAATCCTTGGGCATGTGGAGGAAGGTTTGTGAAAGAAAGAAAAAGATTGTCACAAAGATAAGTTCAAGTATTCAGCACCTGAAAACTGAAAATGGAACTATTTTTTTTCCCTGACAGACTTGCCAGCTCTGGTGTTTGTACCTTGAGTCTTTTTTAAACCTAGCTGTTGCTATCGATAGATGGTGTGGGAATCTCAGCCTTCATTTATTTTGAGCCCCCCTGAGAAACAAGAGGGAATACGACACAAGTGCAATGTAAAGGTTCAGAGGCAGTATCTCATGACCTTTACATGAAGGAATCCTTGCTGACTGACCTCTCTGTGCTTTAGATTGACAACACTATGTCAGTCTGCCAATGGTTATTTATTGTGGTCTAAGTTATACCTTCAGCTTCGATTTAGTTTAGTCCAGTTTCAAATGCTGAGTCAACCTAGTAATGAGTTAATTGGACAACTGCTCTGTATTCATAGTGTAGTGGTACAAATGACTCAGTACTTGACCATCTTCTCTACTAGTTGTTGCTGAAGAAAAGCCCAGCCACCGGCTGGTGGTGCTAGCATGCACAAAGGTCACATTTGCTTGGGATGTGAAAATGTTTAATGGTTTTTATTTTTCCTAGAGGAGAAAAGTTTGGATATGATTATCTATTCAAATTCCAGCTCTGCTCCCCCAAACGCTCCTCAAGTTTCAATTGGATCTTTTAGCCGGGTTCTCCCTCAATTCCAGACCCGAAACAGTGCACATCGCTCCTGGCTGATACCCAGTACGAACATCCTCCTCTCTCCTAGCCCATCTTCCAGGACAGCCCAGGAACAAGGAGCGAGGAGAACAGGGGAGCAAACCTCTTTCCCCCCAGGGCAGAGGAGCCATCCCCTCCTAGGGACAGCCGGGATGCTGCTGCACTCATTGCTCGTTGCCCTCTGCGTGCGGGAGGAAAGCAGGACAGCCACATCCCCGCTGGCTGGACAGCTGGTGAGCGCGGCCGTGCCGAGGGTCGCTTGTGGGAGGCCTGTGCATGGTGGTGGCTCAGGCGGGGGTTTCCCCTTCATCGGTGGTGCTGCCTGCACCAGCCCACGCAGCCCTCGCTCCCGGTCGGCCCCGCCGCCGTGCTGGCGCAGCTGTTTGTGCAGCTGTGCGGCCGGCCAGATGGGAGAAGTGATTCTGGCTGGAAAGAAAAACATGTTGCTTTTTGCAGGGTGTTTTAAAGTATTTTTTTTTCCCAGCCAGATCAATTCCCTGATCCGGTTCGCCGGGCAGGCACAGAGAGCTGTGCTTGGGCGGCTGCAGGACAGCAGGACGGGTGAGCCAAAAGCCTCTGCCCCAAGTGCTTTGTACCACTGGAGATACAGTCGTGGGACTGATGCCGCCATTTGATAAACATTTATAGCGACACTCAGGAAAGCAATCTGCCTCCTAACTTCTCTTTCTTCCCCATCTGAGCATTTCCAGCTCCTGCTGCTGCCCATGCATGGAGGTGCTCCTCTGGTCAAGCAGGTGAGGGGAGAAACAGGCTGGCTGACACACTGGGATTAAAAATACCCCTTTATCCCATGGGATCTTCCTCTGCTAGGTCAGCTACCCTAATCCTCTTCCTGGCAGAGCTGCACAAACCCTTTCCCCAACAGCAGGGTGGGCAGCACAGGGAAGGTGAGGAAGCATTAGGTCTCTGCTTGCTGTTCCCTACCAGATGTGTTTCCCACCGTGTAAACCAGAAATAATGGGGGTTACTAAAAAGGTGAAAATACTGCCTACTGACCAGTATCATGCAGTATTTTCACAGACTCCCTTCTTTTGCAAAGACTTGGGACATTGGTAAAATGCTTTAGCTCTGCTCTCTTGTAGCATTTGAGGTCTTTGGTCTGCTGCCATCAGAAGCTGGGAAGAGCTGGCGGTGTGTGAAGAGCATTTCTGTGCCAGCACAGACCACCGGTTTCAGTGCCGCCACAGCGCAGGACAGCCCTTCCCACAGCGAGCCACTGTCCTTCCCGTGCGGGATGAGCTGCCGCCCGTGGCAGGAGCATTGGGGGGGCCAGCCTGGCCCACTCGTGCAGCAGCAGCACGAGCAAAGCCAGTGTCTGGCTGTCCTCTGCACATTGCTGCCTTAATAAATTGCCTGTTTTGTTTAAACCTAAAGTCACCAGTTTCAGAAGCAATATTGTCAGGCATCGATCATAAAGAATATCCTCTCCCAAATCAACATAGTTACTTATTTCATGGCTAGCCCCATGTTTTTGTGGCTGGTTACACCAGTCTGAAAGCCCAGGGAGCAAACTTGGCTCCGTTTGACCTTGCCCATGGCCAGCAAGCTGTGGGCGATGTCTCATAGTGCAGATTTGTTCACTGGGAGTGAAATCAGCTAAAATCAGCGCAGTGTTTAAAACGTGTTTAGATGAAATCCAAACAAAACCCAGGAAGAGCCTGGCTTCTCTTCTCAGATCTCAGGGAGAGTTTATAGAGCTGATGATTGATAGTTATAAAATCATTATGTGATACCAGGCCTTACCCAGTATTTAGCATTTTCAGCCTCCTCTGAAGCCAGTGACCCGAAAACACACTTATTCCCGAGTAGGGCTGGGATGCTGGTCCGAAACAGGTAATGATCTGGGGATTCCACACAGTTCATAGATAGGTATTGAAATACCTTACAGAAACCTCAATACTTAGGAGATATTAAGCACCTGCTGCCAGAAATTTTATTCTTTTTAGTACGGATCAAGTCAGGTTCCCAAAATCAAGGTACTTCCAAAATCACGTATGGATTAGGGAAAAGAAAAGGTTGGTTTTGAATAGCAAATGGCAAATGTTATATAAAAGCTACAGAGAGAAAAAAAATGCCATTTTTTCCTGACTAGTCTCATGTATTTCATGCGAAGATTTAATATTCTGCTCATCCTTTAATTCTGATTTACCTATTTTTAAGATGAATAAACATCCAGTAAAAATATCTGAAAGGTCTCTCCGTCTTTCCTTAAACGAGTATTTTGAAAGGGGTTTATCCTATATCTAGCAAATTCTAATCCCTATGAGCTAAACTTTGGAAGCGAGTGAGGAATGTAGGTAGAAAGCTTTTCTCTTTCAAAGTCGAAGGGTAATAGCACGTCCTTTCTATTCCAAAGTCAGAGTGAAGACAAGTTCCTCTTGATGAAAGCGCCACAGTTAATCCGTCTCAGGATTGGTGTCTCCATGTAGCACCCTGGGGAACTAGAATAAAAAGAAGTGTTTTTTGCCTGGTGAGCTGTAGAGTTACAGTGCAGGAAAATCCTTGTTGTACAGTACGCTATATTGTTTCGCTAATGTATTTTTTCAGTGCTCTGAATGAAGCGCTTATATGCAGGGAAATTGGCTTTGAGGCAGCGGATGAAATTGTAATGGTGTCAATGATCTGCCTTGCAGCAGAACAAGCGATCAGCTGATGGATCATGTTAAACCACAGAAGACTGGATCCTGCGACCGTTTCTCATGGTAGCAAACCCGTAAACATCGGGAGCTGTTCTGTTAACATCTGCAAGCCTGCTCCAGAAAGGATGATAATTCCAACACATTTATAAAGGAGCCAGGCTCCATTCTTATTGATTAATTGTGATCATGTGTTGAAGAGAGTAAGCTTTTGTTTTCATCCTGACCTATTTTTAATTACATTGCAAAATGCTCCCAAACCTCATGTATTTCAGTTCATTGCATTTTTTTTCAAATGTTGAGGGTGGAAAAAGGCAAGATTGGCTTCTTCGGTGGAAGTTGTTTGGTAGTGATTTTTCTCCCTTTTTGCTCTTGTGTCCTTCAAACAAGCTGTTTTTGAGGGTGGGACCTGATTTATTTCCACAGTTCTGAACATGAAAACTATGTATTTATCATAGAATCATAGAATGGTTTGGGTTGGAAGGGACCTTTAAAGATCATCTAGTCCAAACCCCCTGCCATGGGCAGGGACATGCTACAGAGTGTTTGCTGCAGTGCTGTGAAAGGTCCTCACCAGACACACAGGACCATGGTGCAAGCATCTTGCAGTGACACACACAACAGGAGAGTTCCCGTTTCACTGATTTTATCACTTTACTGCTCAGTGTTATAATTCCTCTCAATTCCAAATGAAAGCTGACATTCGGTTGTGAGGTTTTTTTGTTTGTTATTTGCTATTACAGAGCTGTTCGGATGTAAGGCGTGAGAGAGCGCTACAGTTTTAAAAGACATAATTGCCACAAGGTATTTCTGTGGTCAGAGGATAAACAATAGCCAGGCTGTTTCTTCCAACTTCAGAAAAACTTTTTCTTTGAATACGCTCTTTTGCTCTCTGAAGAGTCACCATTATATCTAAACCCAGACTGTATACAAAAAGCTCAGCACTAGATGATGAAAGGTTTTCATGATGCAGTTCTTGGGGACTAATTGAAGAGTATTTTGTCAGTGTTCACTTTTAATCAGTTTAATCTGGCCTTGCAACTGGTGCGATAGGGTTTCCAGTCAGCTGATGCTGTGTATAATCAAATTTCATGTGAGGCTCAGACTGACAATACAAACTGATTCCTTCCGAAGCACGTATGGCACATGAAATCCCAAACTAATGATCACCCAACTTTAACTAACCATCCTCAAACCATTTTCCATTGTCAGAGCATCGATACAGTATAAGCAAGCCCATGCTTTTGCATGCTGAAAGCTTATGGGAAGGCTGCTCTTTGCTTTACCACTTGATGCTTCAAAGAAGCACCAGACTCTGGCCAATCTTTTCTACTTTCCTTTCCCCCTAACAATCCCATTTGCCCAGTTCAGCTTTTCCATCAAATTTAGACTAGCATTCATTCTGATGGCAGGGAAAGTTAAGTGGCTTAATTTGTTCTTAAAAATGGGGAATTTCCTCATGTTCTGGGCCTGTCCTAGTAAACCTGGCTCCGTCTCAGAAAAATTAGTGTTCTCTATTTTGCAAACCTCATCACATTCACCATTCAAAAGAGCAGTCTGTGTGACGGCTGGTGAAATCATCTACTCTTACATTTCATTACTATAATACAGCTGTTAAAGCAATTCCTTTCCTTTCTGTTCAAAGCTTTCTCTATCCTCTAGAGCAGAAATTTGTCGGAAAAAAAAATTGTTACAACTCCATTTATAGGTGCCAATGAGCTGCTGTAATATTTGATCCATTTATTTTGATTACATACATTATCCTGAATACATGTTTGTTCTTACTTTCACCTGACAATTACATACTGTACATTTATTGCTTTAAGAATAGTGTCCTCTTCACCTTCTTATGATTGTTATTCCAGACTAATTCTCAGCTGGTATAAATACATTTGGGGTGAGCAGTTGATGTTTTAGGATCAAGCCCCTAGTGCCTCTAACCTGAGGATCTCAAATTGCTGGAAAAATGTTCACTGGTTTTGCTGAAGAAATATTCCAACTTCTTCTGAGATACTCAAGTCTAAGCATATTTGATCACCCCCTTTGTTTCTCACACAGCTTTCTGAGCTGGACAAATAATCCACAGTTATGTTAGGCGAATAACTTTTAATTATTTAAATGTTGTCAATAGCATATCTGAAGGGAGGAAATTATTTGGGTTTTATTATTTGCTTAACATTTAAGGTTCCCCAAAATAGGAAAACAAGACTATCAGATCTTCTGACATCAACTCTTTATACTTCTAGCCTCAAGTCTACTCATTTTCTTCTTTTCTGCAAATGGGAACTGCTATGAGAACAAAAATTTGGCTTGAACTGACTTCTATATTCTGGCGTGTGTTATGAAAGCACTGTCATATTCCATTTTTATCAACTCTTTTTGGTTAAAACGCAACTATTTGACTGATAATTAGCACGCCTGTGCCTTTATGGAGTCTCAGTCTTGAAGCAATATATAAAATGTCAAGGAGGTAAAGGCAAAGGTTAAAGATGCTTGGTGTTTTTCAGTTAAAACAGTGCCAGAATGAGTTTTGTATCTTTTTGAAGAGGAGGTTGCTATTTCTTTCAGAGTAGCTGTATGATTTTTTTTTTTTTTCATCACAGCTCTGCATGCATTAGTCTCCTACAGGGCAAATTGCTTTATTTAACATGCCACAGAAAGCTACTGCTGTTGCATCAGGGAGATGGAATGCTTCTCTTAAACTGTAATGCCAATAATTGCCTTTGGACTTCCACACAAAGAAAGTTTTGGTCTTCGAACTGTCTGGAACGGTTTGTCAGTAATTGCTGCAATGTACAATCGCTCCTAGAATGAAAAGGAAAATGACATATATTTAGAAAGTTCAATAAGAACAGTGCAAACAAGCAATGCTATTATCCAAGATGGTGAATGAACCCCATGTTCTGAGGCTGAGCCTCAGAAATTGTTTTATTGCACATGGTGAGCAGACACACTGTTAATATAAAAGTATAATGAAAGCAGTTGGAGTAACCACAAGAACACCCTCTGAAGCATCCATGTTTGGTTAAACATGTTTGTCTGAATTCATACCAGGCAACTGGGCTGACAGATTATTTATGTCCGGATTCTTTCCCCCCACACTGATTCACAGCAGAATACGTGTATCCCATTTACACATGGAAAAGTTCATTGCCTTTGACCTTCAGGGCAATTAAAAGGCAAAACAGTGTGTATTTTCCAAGCCTCACAACTGTTAAAACTCTGCATACACTTTCACAGAGATCCTTTGGCCAAATCTCTTTAACACCTGTTGAGCTGCTTCATGAGTTTGACCCACTTCCCAGTACAGTCAGGGCCCTGCCATCAACCTACCAACCTGCGGTTTTTCAGCTGTCTGCATTGTCAGAATAAAAAAAGGATGCAAGCAGAGAAGGAAGTTACCGGTATGGATGTAAGAAAGACCATGGTGACCTAAAATGCTCACTATTGCTTAACAGGATTTAATATATCTTCCTTCACACAGTATGAAGTTGGCTTACTGGTCAGCTATGGCATATTGGTCAGCAATGGTGTAGGTAGCTCTTAGCAGGCTCAACCTATAGCAGTTAAAAGCTGGGGAGGATGGAGACTCCTCTCCTGATATTGTGTCACTGCAAGAATAAATGGAAACCCCCGAAGGAGGAAGGAACAATTCAGCCTTTTTAACTGAAAAACTTCACAGGGCATGAAAAGAATTTTTAGGACTCTGCAAAATAATCTTTTGGGCAGGGAAGAAAATTCTAGATCAGATGTTTGCATATGACTTCTACTATTCCCTTGTCTTTTACCCGCACAGGAAATAATGATTTTCCTGTCATCCTATTCATTGCTATAAAAAAAGGGTGTTGTCATAAATGACAAGCTCTCTTCAAATAAGGAATAATTGAGTGAAGCATATGAATTCCAAGACAGAGATCTATCATGTCTTCTCATGAAAAAAATGTTCTTTGTATTAAAAGTAAACAGAGAGAGATTAAAAAATATTTTAAATTTATTTTCCTCTCAGTAAAACATGTGTCAACACATTTCTGACAGTATCAGGATATGTATGAGTTTTTCTGTCATGCTCCCTTCTAAAACTGGCTTTTTGAAATGAGATGTTCATTTTAAAAACGGCTAACATCATTGCCTCAATGTGAGTGCAACTCAGACCAGCTAATGAAGAATTCTCCTGCTAACTGAAGTTTCATTTCTCTATATTTTGGGGGTTTGCTAAATTGAAGCACTAAAAGCAAAATATAGTCCTTGGGGATATGTAGATGTAAATCCTTCTACACTGCACTTGCATCTGTGAAATAATACCTCTTACTGGTCCTTCTGTGGGTGTATGATAGTGATTTGTGTCATAAAAAAGATTCTCAAAACTGCAATATACAATATAGCTGTGCCTTTGTTGCATTATTAAAGAAATGACAGTAATCTGTGTAAAAGAAATTCAGTCCTCAGTTAAAGGAGGCACTGCCCCAGTAGTTTACATAGGCAAGTTACAACTTGAAATACGTTTATGGAAATGCTATAGTTCGTATCTACATGCATTCCTTAAATCATGAGATAGCTAGGTCAGAAACTGCAAATAATTTTTCTCCCTTTGCTTCTTTATTTGCTTGGATTAAGCTTGCCCCACTGCCCAGCTGTCCTGTGAAAGGAAATGGAGAAGGTGGTAATAAAGGTTTTGATATCATCTCAGCTCTCCCTACTTTCCACTCAGCAGGTCCCCTTCCCAGTCTCTGCCACCTCCTGGTCCCCTCCCACAGCCATATCTCAGCACCCTCGTCCCCCACAGCCAGAGGAGCCCCTCGACTTCTGCCAGTGTTTATTGATAGCAAGTTCGGGTGTTTTGGCAACTGATAAGGCACATTGGGGCTTTTGTAAATTATACTGTAGGTAGCCCTGCTTGCAGTTTTGTCTTTCTAAGAGTCTGTGAGGTACGGGGTCAGATTGCAAGCAGTGGCTTTGAAATGTGTTTTCTGTTTCAGCATCTGAAAACATCAATGTCTGTGTGATCTCTGGTAGAGGGACCGTCCTAACAGCATGCGTTTGGGGTTTCGTTACAGAAATGACAGCACTGAAATCCAAACATGTTGTGCTCCTAAATTATTTGAATGGTGAAAGATGCACACAAAAATGGAAGATATGCTGCAGGAGGAAGGGTCTAGGGTGTTGTGAAAATAATTTATGTTTTCCCTGCAAAACTTCAAAGAACAAGGAGGAATTTTAATTTAAAATTTCTCTCAGCATACAAAAAATATTGAAAACTGCAATTTGTTCAAACATAAAATTTAGTTTTGTTTTTTGGTTTCTCTTATGTTAAAAAAGACTGTCAAGTGTTGAAAAGTAGTTTTGAATAGAAAAAAAATATTCTGATGTCTTCTGAATTAGAGAAGAGTTTGACTGAAAAAATGAAGCAAATTTGGTAGCATTTGATTTTGGCTCATCCAAGTGTACATTTTTCAGTGAAAAAGTCTTTCAGACAGCAGCTAGATCTACTTAGAGGACTATTACCATATGTGCAGTTCTTTCCAACTCAGTTTCCTTGTAAAAAATAAATCTGTACAATCTACATTTCCCTTTTCCTCTTCCCCCACGAAAGCAAATCTACAGCACATCCATATTAATCTCCTCATTTTTCTTTCCAAAGTTCTGCTCAGCCCATCCTAGTCCTGTCACAAACTCTTTGTATCTGTGTCCTCCCTTCATTCCCTCAAACCCTGCACCCCAATTTTCTTCAAACCCTTCATCCCTCCTTCTAGCCATCTTGCTCCTCTGTTCAAATAGGGCATTTGGGAGAGCGGAATAATAGAAAACAGCAAGGCAGGCTTGGAAAACTTGAAATAACTTACCCATACAAGCTGCTCCAAAAGGGCCAAATTTTCATTTCGTTTAAAATTGGATCATTCTGCTGACAAAGTAAAATTAGCAGTAGTAAAAAAAAACTTCTAAATTAAGAAGTTTTCCTATCACAATTCAAAGTGGCTTACACTTGAAATGTGGACTGCCTGTGTGTGTGAGAGAGAGAAAAACAAAATCTGGAGCAATGAAGACTGTCAGTCTTTCTCTCTAAAACATAGGCAAGTCTAACATTGCCAACATGGAACACCACTTTTAAGTTTTATCTCAAAAAGCCACCAATGACTTTACTGCACAAAAATCCACACACCTCCAAAATAATTGTATTTCCCATGGAGAGACACTATATCAAACCAGAACAGAAAGTTCCAGGCCTGATATATAGCTTTATTCCACCCTTAGAGCAAGCCTTGGTGCATCCTGACTTACGGTATTGTGACTGACACCTACATGAAATCAGCTGCTGGGCATAGTTATATCCATCTGCTATTTTTGCTAAACCTCTGTATCTCACATTAATTGCACTTGCCTGTATAGCTCTTTTTGCTGTATCCAGTGGAGAGAGGAGCAGACTTGCTCTAGACTTGGCAGCCAGAATGAGTCACACTATAGACCTAAAACCACCTAACTAGAGGTGATACAGTGATGTGTGAAATAATTTCTTCAACTCGTGTGTTCCAAAAATACACAAACTCCTGTTTGCCTCTTTTGATTTGCTAAAAATCTTTAAGCCTCTTTACTTCCTTCCTAGGATTACACTACGAAACATTCAGCATTTTGCAAGACTGCACCCATATTTGAAAACTTTCTACTCATCAGCCCCCCTCCCCCCCGAGATTTACACAGATCAAAGCTGATGAAAGAGTAGCAGTGGTAGTTCCACTGCTTGGCTAGGCACTCTGATCTGCTAAAATCTAGATGTGGAGCAAAGGAATCTAAAAAAAAATATCCCAAAGAGTGGTTCTCAGGCAGCTCTTTTGTGTGGGGATCATATACTTGACACCATGCCTTATGTGGAATGCACATCAAATCACCTGGAGACTCCACATCAATGGTAGTTATGTGCATGCATGTACCACAAAGAGAATAGACCCTTAAACCAGTTGGGTGCATGAGACAAAAAAAAAAAAAAAAAAGTCTAAAGAGTGTAAATCTAGAGGAGTACATCAACTTTTTCTTTTGATTTACCTCTCTGCTCTGCCTTATGCCTTTTTTTGTTGTTGTTTTTTAATGTTTTAATGGATGGAATTTAAAAAAGGACTTTCCCAGTGCAGCCAGTGCTTTATTTTATAAGGTTCTGTCCTTAATCTAACACATCTGTGTTATCTGATCCAAGACTGCCCATAGGATAGAGAGCCAGATTCTTAGCTCCCATGCACTCGTCTCATAGACTTCAAGGGGTTACACTAACTGCAACAAGTCGATGGCTTGCTCTTGTTTGTTGTTGAACTCTTAAGTGTTACCATATTTTTCCTTTAACTGTTACTGAAGCCCATACCAAGTACCACTCAGATAAAATGATTTCCTCTGTGCTGAGCTGATTTTTGCTCCAGGCTGGCATTTACTAATTTCAGGGAGGTTTTGCTATCACAGTGAGCAGGACAAAAACAAGCCTCTTGTAGGAGTCAATGGACTTCAGTATTTAGAAAAAGGATTTTTGTACCTCAGACCCGAGTCCTGGGTTAAGGTCCATTTGCCCCTTTCAGTCTAGGAATGGCAGGGATGTTATAATAGAAGAAGAAAGAAAATAAAATGAAACAAACAAACAAATAGGAAACTGCCTGTTTGTATTCCGGGATGAACTGGGTAAACTCTGAGTTTACCTTCCCCTACACACTCCAGAGAAAAGGCACTGCCTTTCCCTGATCCCGCCTGTCCTTTCAGTGATGTGAATAAGCCCGACGGACCTGCCCACTAAACTGAGTAAAACCTCAGTGAAGCCAAGCTTGTGCTCACAGGCTTCATGCCTTTCCTGCTGCCCTTCCACCAGCTGCTACTAGACCATTCCTGGGTTATTGCCCACGCTGCTGCCAGGCCGCCTGGTTGTTGCGGCAGTCCATCTTAAACAGAGATTTCTGACCACATCAAGGAGCAAAATTTAACAGGACTTGCCTGTGACATTGGAAACCAGGCTCTGCTACTGCTGAGCACGGCCATCCTCTCCCCCCTGGAAGTACCCACCTTTCCCTCTTGATCCTCCCTCCCCAGATTGCCTTCTGAGATGCAAAGAAATAAGGATGACAACCAATTCCAGATTTCATGCACCAAACCCCAGCTTTGTTTCCATCTCACACACTCACCCTGGCCCCAGGGGACGGCAGCCCATGCGCTTGTGGCGCGGCACAGCACAATGGCTTTGTGCCCGACTGGGACCAAACATCCAGCAAGGGAGGCTGTGGAGACAGAGTGAGGACATGGTCCTCTGCTGCCATGGGACATACACCTCCAAACAAGCTGCTGGTCTCAAATGCTGGGAGAAGAAAAGCAAAAGGAAGATACGAGGCCTGCAGTAAATGTATGTTTCCACAGAAGTGGATAATATGTGCATTGCATGTTGTGTGGGTTTTAATCAGAATGTCTGGTATTACGACCTATTTAACGATTACTGTCAACCCAGATGGCAGGTAGACTAAGCACACAAACTGCATAGACATGTTAAACGAAGGAGGAAAAGTGATGGATAACTCAGTGCAGGGTGTGAAATAGAGCGTAATAGATCAGCTGTTGATGTTAGCACAAAGATCTACAAAGAAAAAGTGCTTTTATACATCTGCAAGCTGTGGTGCTTCCCAAGATTTTTTTAGACATGCATGAGGAGCAGAAGAGGTTCCATATCCAAACATGGCCAACAATTGCTTCAGGGTGCTCGCCTTCAAGGCTGGTGTCAAGGGCAGAGGGAATGCCCATCTGTGAAGAACTGGCATGCCTCTCCACCTCCCAAGCTCTATGGAGGACTGCAGCAAGCCCTGCAAGCCCAGCTCCTTGACTAAATCATGAGAACACCTAAATAATTTGTAAGTGCAGTCTGTACAGATGCTCCTAGGAGGTTGTCCTTGTTTGGGGCTGTAGGATGACCGCTCAGTGGTAGACGTGAAGTTTTCTGATGTTGAGCCATGGGGAGCATAAGCATGGGGTAGCAACAGGCTCAAACAGCATCACTGTACACCATCCAAGTGAAGTTCACACTGTAATAGCAAACCCAGGTCTCATGACTGCATTTTAAGAAAGATACGATGACGTTGGAGTGGGTGTCAACAAGACCTACGCAGATGGGTCTAAAGACTGAGGACGAGGGCAGACAGCTGGAGAAACAGCTCCAGGTGGTTACATGTACTAAAAGGAAGCATGAGAGAGGGTTTCATCTCCTTACAGGAGGAAAGATCATGCAACACTCAATTTAACAGGGATAGTCACAGGGAACGACACCCAGAAGCTGAGGTTGGAGAGTTATGCTGGAACTAAAACAGGCTTCTTACTGCGTGGGTAATTAACTACTAAAGCAATCTCTGAATTTCAATGATGACTTCTTCATGTTTTAGTATTTCCAGCTTAACAACAGCCACCTTTTTGGAAGCTATCTTTTATCCAAGAATGCACTTTTTTGAACTCAATACTGTTGTAACTGGATGAAACGAAATGGCCTGTAATGTATATAGGAAGTCATATTAAGCAATCTGATGTTCCCATCAGTCCTTGGACATTATAAATGAATCCAGAAACTTCCCGAGAGTGATGATAGATGTGGAGACTGCAACTCCCAGAGTGAAATCCTCCATTTCAAGCAATGCAGCAAGAATGCTGTGATCAAGCCTGACCGTTGCATGGTTTCACTGCCTTCTGCAAGATAGCATCGTCTGCAAGCTGGTCTCATATGCAAATTAAGAGCAGTCCTTGGGCCCTGGCACTTTGCCAGTTCGACCCTCCTTTAAGTGAAGCCGGGCTCTGGGTTGGAAAAAGTGCTTGACTCCATATGGAGAGAGTGGTGCGTGCTCTCAGTTATTCGGTTCCCACTGATCCGGGCAGGAACTCAGAGCACTCTGTGTTTAAGGATTGCACCCTGCAGGAGAGTTGTTGTTTTGGTTTGGTTTGGTTTGTATTTTATACTTCGGTAACTGAGTAGCGTACTTTCACCAGCTCCCATAAAGATACCTGAAAATGTCATTACAAGCTAATCTTTAAATAACACGCTGCCCTTACAGTGCTGAACCAGGGAATGCATCCCAGCTGGTTCCTTACATCCTTGTGTCTAGAGAAGCCTCTGACTGATTCTGCTATTAGTATCTCTGCTTCTCCAGTCCGCTTCAACATGTTCATAAGTTTCTCCCTTTCTCCGTAAGTGATTTGTTTTTCTCAACCCTGCAAACTGATAGCACTGCTAACTAAAAGACTGAGCACTTCAAATGTTCATATATCGGTACCTTTTGGACACAGCTTAATTTAAAGAATCACATAGAAGCAGCACGGAAGACCTAGTCAGCACTTTACATCAGTCTTCCAAAGCATGACACAAACATAAATAAAACTAGATCAAAGGAAAAGGAGGAAATCTTCTGTATCAAACAAAATTACTAACCATAGTTTTAATTCAGGAAAAAGTAGATTTTATTGCATCTTTACAATTGAGGGTAAAAAAGGGGTTAAAAAGGGTAAAAAGAAGGAAATTAGTAGAAAATATGATCTTTCAAAAGCAATGACTGTTTATTGTACTTAATTTGGTTTTCTCAATGTCTTTCCAGTTCTGCATATACTTCAGCAGATAATGAATTTTGTCAAGTCACTAAAGATAAGATTATTACAGATTCTTAGAAAGGGAAAGCATAAGAATACTTAAAATCCCGAAGGCCTATTTTATATACTCCCCTCTAAGTGTTGCTATGGATTTCAGTGAGACCTACTCCCATGAAATTATCAGAAAGTTGAAAAAGTCCTTTACAGGCACCCAGGGACCAATCTGAAACCTGACCAGGGGAAGGGAAGAGAAGGGAAGGGAAGGGAAGGGTTTGGATCACTACATTTTGGGAAAACGATTGGAATAGTCTGTTGTTTTGATAGATCTCCTTTTCCACTGATTTCTACAGCTAGTCCAGATTCTGTATCTCACCTCAAGATGGCGAATATCTTTGCTCTTACTCTTTGCAGTCCACACAGTTGTTTTAGCAAATATGAATGCAATGCCGACTGATCCTGCTGTCCTTGATCAGATATTCCCTTGGGAAGCAGCATGCGAAAGAGAAGCCAGGCCTGTTACCTCGTGGGTTCAAGGTGGCCCAGGCAAGGACAGCGGGGAGAGGTGGTACCTTTTGCTCTGTCTGGGAGAAGCAGGGTGCGTGGGTTCAGATAGCTCCTTCGTGCTGGGATGTAGATGGCTTTCTGAGTCTGTCACAGCTGTTCATGAAGGAAAGCAAGGGGAGCTGTGGAGTGAGACCCCAAACCAACCTTCTTCTCCCTGGCAATGTTTGGCCTTACAGTGGAGGGCGCAACAAGGAAAACTGGGATTGAAGGTCTCTGGGATGGCTTTTACTTGCAGCTCCAGTGTTGTAAACACTAGCTGGATGATGAGAATCTGGGGACTAGCTGCTTTAACAAAATCCCTCTCTAGTGGATATCACCTCCAAGGTGGCCAGGACTAAAAAGGTCAAGCAAGGTTGAGAGGGTGAACGCAGTGGGGCCAGGACAAGAAGGGGGATGAAGCAGAGCCAGGTGAGGAAGGTGAATGCAGCAGGGCTGGGCCAGTAATGGGGGATGCTGCAGGGCCAGGTGAGGGGTAGGGATGCAACAGATTTGGGCCAGGAAGGACGATCATAGAATCATGAAATATCTCAAGTTGGAAAAGATCCATAAGGATCATCAAGTCCAACTCCCTGCTCCTCGCAGGACTACTGAAAACTAAACCATACAACTAAGAGCATCATCCAGATGCTCCTTGAACTCTGACAGGCTTGGTGCCATGACCACTTCCCTGGGGAGCCTGTTCCAGTGACTGACCACCCTCTCAACAAAGAACCTTTTCTTAATGTCCGATCTGAACTTCCCCTGATGCAGCTCGATTCCATTTCCTTGTGTCCTATCGCCGGTCACCAGAGAGAGGAGATCAGCACCTTTCCCTCTGCTGCCCCCCTTGAGGAAGTTGTAGACTGCAATGAGGTCACCCCTCAGTCTTCTTTTCTCCAAGCTGAACAAACCAAGGGACCTCAGCTGCTCTTTGTAGTTCTTGCCCTCGAGGTCTTTCACCATCTTGGTCGCACTCCTCTAGACACACTCTAATAGTTTGATGTCCTTCTTATACTGAGGCGCCCAAAACCGCACACAGTACTCGAGGTGGGGCCGCACCAGTGTAGAGTGGGGCAATCACCTCCCTCAACCAGCTAGCTATGCTGTGCTTGATGCACCCTAGGACATGGTTGGCCCTTTTGACTGCCAGGGCACACTGTTGACTCATATTCAACTTGCCGCCAACCCAAACCCCCAGATCTCTTTCCATGGGGCTGCTCTCCAGCCTCTCGTCCTGCAATTTGTACGTATAACCAGGCTTATGCCATTCCAGGTGGAGAATCCGGCACTTGCTCTTGTTAAATTTCATACAGTTGGTGATTGCCCAGTTCTGTAGTCTATCCAGATCTCTCTGTAAGGCCTCTCTACACTTGAGGGAGTCCACAGCTCCTCCTAGTTTAATATCATCTGCAAACTTACTTAATGGACATTTGATTCCTGCGTCCAGATCATTTATAAAAACATTGAAGAGCACTGGCCCTAAAATTGAGCCCTAGGGAACCCCACTGGTGACTGGCCGCCAGCCCGATGTAACCCCATTTACTAAAACACTTTGAGCCTGACCCATCAGCCAGTTGCTTACCAACTTATCATGTACTTGTCTAGCTGTGTGCTGGACATTTTGCCCAGAAGGATGCTGTGAGAGACAGTATCAAAAGCTTTGCTGAAATCCAAACCCACCACATCTACTGGCTTCCCTTGGTCAACTGGTTGGGGATGCAGCAGGGCCGGCACAGGAAGAGGGTTGCTGTGGGGTCAGACCGGGAAGGCGGATGCAGCGACACCGCCGGGAGGGGGGAAACTGTGAGGCTGAGTGGGGAAAGGGGATGCAGCGAGCTCAGGCTGGCAAAGGGACTTCTGTGGGGCCAGATGGGTACCAGCTCAACAGCAGGGTCAGTCTGGGTGGGCAGAGCTGGAGGAGCAGGCTGCGAGGGGATACCTGGCTGCAGGTGTATTTCATGGTCAGCTGGCTGAGAGCTCAGCTGCAGGGGACATCCCCCCTTCGCCCCTTCCCCGCCTCGCCTGGCTGGGAGGGGGCTGGGGGTGGCTGCCATCACCCAGCTTGGGGCTTTCAAGGAGAAAACGCTTTTTTAACTCCTCCAAGTAAGGTTACAGAAAAGTCTCACGGTGCCTGTTTAAACAAGTGTGTCTGAACAGGAAAATCAAATAGACAGGGAGCGACTTCAGTTTCTCCTCTTATACGATGTTTGAAATGATAAGAAAGGATATATTTTCACATAATTGGGCTGTGTCAAGGTACCGGCCGTTTGATCAGATAGGGCTCTCTATGTACTCTCACATCAGAAGGCTAGTAAACTACAAATTAAGGCAGGCTTTAGATTTTGTCTGCGAAGTAGCCAAATAAATTTAATTTTATTCCTAAAGGTCATAACGGGGCGCGAGGGGGAGTACACAAAAAGGGCAGAATAATGTACCAGGATAACTGAATCAGAAAGAGTAAGGGAACAAAATTGTTGGAAAGGGCTCAATCACTCGTGAAAACCCATAAGTACTGGAAAGATGCTGATTAGCATCTTTGGATCCTACGGGGAGCTTTAAGAGCCCACACTTTCATCACCCTAAAAGAGGTCTGCAGGAAGGCAGCGCTAGAGGGGTGGGGGAAATGTAATGCGCCATGGTTCCATTGAAGGCTTTTGGGTTGCTTTTGTTCTGTTTGTTGGTACTTTTTCATTTTATTTGGCATTTGCCTTTGCAACAACACCTTGGGGAGGGTGGGACACCCTGGGACGTGGGACACCCTGCGCAGGCCAGCTGGGTGAGGGACAGAGAGCATTGCTCAATCCCCTCCATCCCACCCCATTTGCTCTGGCATCTCGGGCCTGGTGACAGGCAGCCAGTCCTTCCTCCTGCTCCCTTGTCCCCTCACCTCCCCCCAGCCCACCCCCAGCTGCCCCCAAAGCAGGGGGAAGCTCCCCTGCCTACCCACCAGCCCCGGGGAAGGTCTCCCAAAGGCCCGAGGGCTGCAAGCCCCCTTTCCTCTACATGGCCACTGCCTAAGCCAATCCCACGTCTGGTGCCCCTAGCCTTGTGCTCCAGACAGATTCCCAGGCTCCAGACAAAAAGGCCAGGGGGGCTCCGGGGGACCCAGCTGGCTCCCAGCCAGCCCTGCTGAAAGGGGATCACAAGAAGCCAGATTTACTCCTAAGAACAAAGTTTCCGGTGACTTTGCAAAATGCTCATCGTAGTCCTTGCTCCTTTTTTTCTTCTCCTCCTTCCCTCCCTCCCCTTATTTTTCAAAATCTCAGCTGGAACAGGGGTGTTCCCTGTCACTGCCAGTGAACTTACTGCTCCCCTCCCTTGTCAGCTCCGTGTACGCTCCTGTGGCATTTCTTTTTCTGTCCCTGGTTTTATACATCACCCGTATTTAGCTACTTGTGTCGGCAAGTGAGGAGGACCTGAATTTACCTGTGAGGCTGCTGCATGTGATTTTTCCCTGTAAACAGCTACTGCTGGGTCAAGTGGGTGGTGATTTGCCCCCACGTCCCAGCCCCAGCGACCACAGAGTGGGAGTCAGGCTGTGAAGTGTGCACGTGTGTGTGCACATGTGCAAATGTCACCTACTGCCAGGGCTTGCAGCTGCACTAGTAACTAGTGAAGGGTAGACTCTCAAGGGAGACTTCAGTGTAAAAGAGGTGAAATGACTTGCAAAAGACCACCAGCAAACCTAAGAGAGATAACTGTGTGCTGAATGCACCCCTGCTCTGCCTGCTGTCAGAGCCTCCTCTTTGTGTCTCTGTGTTAGTAATGTGGCACCATTAGCTCAGTATTTCTCCCGTGATTTTATAGAAAAAGAAGGAAGCAGGAGCACTTTGTTGCTATCCTTCAGGTTGTCTCAGAAGTAAAAATCAAATTGACCCAAATCCATCCCAAGTGTAATAGGACTGTTAACAGCAGAGGACAAACCAGCTCTGGTGCCACCCCAAACCAGAAGACTTCTGACCCGATGGCAGGACCACATCCCACTCCACGGCATGGTCCACGCTACTGACGCCTGTGCGCCTGATCTGGGCACCCTGCAGCCACCTGTGGCCCTTCGCGGGCCAGCCTGGGCTCGCCCCTGCGAGGGGTGCTCAGCTGCACGGAGGTTGTCATACCTTCAAGCCGTGGATTGCAAGGAGAAGGCTGATGCTGTTTGAAAGGCTGAAATAAGTTCTGCTTTGAGTGACAGAAAAAAACCCAGCTGTTGAAAAGCAAAGTGACCCAACACCAATAGAAAGCCCACACTTGCTACATAAATAATGTCAAAACCACATATGCAGGGAATAACATGAAGGCAGCGTAAGGCAGACCGATGTCTAGAAATGTTATCTCCTCTGTTCCAAAAGCTAATCAGCCCAACAGTGGGCAAGCCAGGAACATTTTAGATTATGTCTACGCTTGTGGTTGATGGAAAGTCTGAGAGGAACATAAGCTTTCTAAAAGACAAATTCAGTTCCCCTACAGAATATTTGGGATTTTTTTCCCTCCTCCTCTGGCAGTGAAATTGTTTAGTTACATTGATTTATTAGAATGACGTAACTCCCAGTATCATATCTAGCCATCGGCTGCCACTCAGCAAAAGGATGTGGTGAGATCACATCGCCAAAATAATAAGGCGCTGGAGTTCCTAAGCAGGAGGTTACATATCATCAGGACAGTTTCAAATACTTGCGGATGGCTTTGATAGTTGCAGGAGTGTGATGTTGTTTTGTTTTTCCATAGACAGAGTCTGGAAGATACCTGACGCCAGTTACTCTGCTGTTCAACAGTAGTTTCCTTTGCACAGGGAAATTAAAATCCTTCTATATGTATATGCATGAATATATGTTTTCCTAACTGGCAGGTTTTTGCTTAAGGCAATCACTTTCCAACCATCTTAGCCAAGGAAGAAAAGAAATATTTGCCCCAATCCTGTTCCTCGTGAGTTTAGGGGAATATTTTGTGGCCTCGGGTTTTACAGATGCAAAGTAAAGGTGGGGGGAGGCAGTCTTGCCTTGGGAAGCTGTGTGACACCAGCAGGAAGATCCAAAAAGGGGTGCTGGAAAGAGGAGACCTGCCAAGTTCAACTCCAGTGCCCGCAGGTTGAGCTGCTGTCTGTTGGTGGGGCCATGGCTCCCGGCCCTCCTCCAGCTGTGCTGCTGGAGGCAGCAGCTGGAGGAGAAACCTTTCTGCACAGACACAGCCTGCTGCACATAGGCTTTTGGTTTTTCCTTCTATGAACTTTTTTTTTTTCCTCAGGAGCTGATTATTATCTAGCTGAAACGTATTTCCTTCTGAAAAGTGGGTTTGTTTCGTGCTTGGTTCTCTCCCCCCCCCCCCCTCCATTCGCCTAGACCTCTCTATTGGGAACAGACTTAGATCGGGACTTTTGCAGTTTGCGGAGTTTATTCAAAATGTGGTGACATGCGTTTCTTATGCTCTCTCTATTTCTTACCATCCCTTCCATCACATTTTCCAGCAATTTAGAAAGATGTAAAGAATAGCTTTTACTCAATAGGCAAAGAAGCGGGGGGATTATTCCAATGGTCTTGCAAGTTTGGAGTATTTCATCTTCTTCAAAAGGCGAGGAAAAAAAACTGTGTCCTTGTGAGCAAATGATTAGAAGAAGACTGGGAATACAATAATTACCCCAAATGGAAACCCAGACCGCAGTCAAACAATACAGCTTTTGTAAACCGGCTCCGCCTGTAAAAAATCTAGGAAATCTCATAACTAGAGCTGGCAAAATCCTTTTCTTATGCAACAATATGTAAAAGGCTCCTGAGAAATGAGGAGTAAACATGGAAATGCGGTAAAATAGCATGATAATGAACTTGCTCTGAGCATCGGAGATCGGCTTGGCGGTACCAGCACAGATTCCTTCAACCACAAAGTATTTTCTCATGTTAAAGAATTTGGGACAAATTACATTTCGTGACATTTCACCAATAAACAAGCACGTGAAGACAAATAAACCGGGACTCGCCATAATCTACCTTGATCGTTGTGGAATTCAAGGGGACCAAAGGAATTGGGAGCGAGACAGAGTGCGGCTTTGAATGAATGTCCTTTATGAGAGAGCGGAGAGAAGATCATTTATATCCTTCATATTTTATAGTTTTGCCTCTAGGAAAGAAAAGACCAGCAGAGCCCTGACTATCATTTACTCATAATGATCGCATTCAATCTAGTGATTCACAGTGAATCATATAATAAGGTTTCCATTTTGTGCATGGGGAGAAGAAGGAGGGGTGGTTAAACTTGGTTCAGTTCGCAACCATGCCCCCGGCCTCCTGTTTCCCTTGAACTGCCCAGTTCAAATGACTAACCCATGGGGCGATGCTTTTTTTCGGATTTTTTCCTTTATTCACCCCCCCCCCCCCGCTTCGGTTACCCCCCAGCAATAAAAATCCATGGAAGGAAAGCTGACAGGTTAGCTGTACAGTTATTTATTTTCCTACGGCAAGCGTTTCGTCCGAGCATGGCTCTTCTTTCGCGGCCTCTCGGGGCCGGAGCGGCGGTGGCTCTGCCCCCGGGGCAGCGGGCGGAGACCCCCGGGCAGCCCGGGCACCCCCGGCGGCGGCTCCGCGGAGCGCCCGGCCCGGTGCAGCCCCGCCGCGGCTGCGGGAGAAAGAGCCCCGGACGCCGGCTTCGCAGCGGCACCGGGAAAGGAGGAAAAGTCGCTTTTCGGATTTTGGCCTAAACCCGCCCCCGGACACGGGGGGACAGCCCGCGCCGCGCACCCCTCCTGCGGGTTTGGGTGAGGACGAGGGGATTTGGGCACCTGAGACCCTGCTCCCCTTGTAGATGTTATTGCAGAGTCCCCCTCCGCACACGGGTAGGCACATAAACAAAACGGCCGGCTCGCTGCTAATGGAAGCGGCAGTCGGACGCTCCCTTTGCTCTCGGGACCTTTGCCATCTGCAAGCGTTTCGGGTAAAAACCGAGGCGAGGGCAGGGTAAAGCTTTCGGGCTTGGGAGGAGGCGGCTGGCTCGGCAGCAAGGTCTCCGCCGGGGCTGGGAGCCGCGCCTCGGCCACCGCGCCCCATCAACGGCTGCTCCTGGAATAGCCGGAGTCACCCCAAAAAAGCGAACGACAGAAAGGCTCCCGGCGGGGGAAAGGCTCGGAGAGCACAAGCGTCCCGGAGCGAGCAGCCGAGGAGAGGCAGGTCCGTGCTGGCGGGCAGGGGCAGAGGTGATGCCCCGCAGATGCCGGCCCCAAATGCGCCTGGAGGAGCGGTGCTCTTCTTCAGGAGAGCCGGCACCTTTGCAAGAGCTTTAAAAAAATACAGAAAATGAAAATAGGCGTGTTGTCACTGAAGGGAGACCACTGCCTTAGCCACGGGGCTTTCACCAAGACAGCCAAGTTCCCTTTTGGGCAGAGCAGAGAGTCTCGAAGTCTGTTTGACATCTTGAAGCTTAAATAACCGTAAGGCATTGTTACTGCCTGGCAGCAAAGTGCCTCGTTACGCCTGATTGAGCTAATTGCTTTGAAATAGGATATATTATCTATAATTATAGAGATCTTGGAGGAGACGGCCAGCCTTTTCTTTCATCTTCTCCAAGTGCATCATAATGTCGCGATCAAATTAATTTGGGCCACTTGAAATAGTGCCTTCCTTTCAGCCCGGCTCCTCCGACCCTCAAAGAGCCGGGGACGCCTCGGCGGCTGGAGTTTGGCCATCCAAATCACCGCTCCCGGTAACCACCGCAGGACCAGCCCAGGTGCCTGAAGCCTTAAAAGTAGTTTAGGTTATGTTTAATCTGGGCAGAAAGGGAAAGGGGAAAAGAGAGGCAAGGGGGGGGGGGAGAAAAAAGAAAAGAGCTGAGGTCTTTTGGCATTATCCGACGCTCAGCGGAGAAGGAGCAGCGGCGGGAGCAGTAAGGGTTGAGACTTGAAGGGCTTTGAGGACTTGTAAAGCCCGCGGGACATTTTCAGCACTTGCGATAGCTCTGGCTCCTTGCCCCCAGGGCTGAGCCGCTCAGAGCTGGAGCAAGTCTGGCCGAAGGGCGCGCAGGGAGCGCGCAGGGAGCGCGCAGGCGGTGCCCGGCGCGGCAGAGCTGCCCCGGAGCCGCCAGTCCCCAAAGCCTCCCCGTGTCCTGCGGGGCTGTCTGGTCTCCTGAGAGCTGCCGTCTCGGGGGAAATAAAATAGAAACAAGGGAAAAAACAACACCCCTCTCCTTTCTGAGTTCTGCCTTTAAGTCAAAGATAACGTTTACAAAAGGCAGACAATGCCCTGAATTGGCTTAGCGCTGCCTCCTGTCCTCCCTCCCCATCCCCCACGCACTCCTCCCAGCCCTTGTTGTTGTATTCCCACCGAAATAAAATGCTATGGGTAATGGCTTTGCCTAGCACATTCATTATATTGAAACGGGACTGTTTAGGATGCTAATTGCCCAATATTGTTATCTAGCACAAGTGCCTTCAGGGAAGCGCCACGGTTCTCAATAAAAACACTGGACTGGAACAAGCACCAATAAAGTCACCTATTCCCCCCCCGCCCTTTCATTTCGGTTTTCCTTACAGCCCAGGGAGGAAAATAAGAGAGGGACCTAAAAGCAAGTCAGAGTATCAGCACAACGGAACCAATACAAAAAAAAGCAGTTCCTAAAATCCAGTGGTGTTTTGGTCACCCAGAGCGCAGCGAGCAAGGCGAGAAGAATTTGGATACTAACATTTCCCGCTAAACAAAGAAACACATCTCGGGGCAGATTTCGTTTTGTAAATTTGATTTCTCCATTTCTAGCTTAGAACCTGTAGATTTCATTGAGAAAGAAAGGAAAGAAAGAAAGGAGGAAGAAACGAAAGAAACTTTACTGGCTTCCCGTTTTCAGCCCAAGAGCTTGCCAGCATGTGAATTAGAATCAAGTCCTTGCTATGGTACAGTGATTAAAATACCACCGAGTATGACAGAAACGTAAACACAAAGCGTTCATTGCTGGGAGATAAATAAAGAGCTAATTATCTCATTCTGTCAACTCTCAATGAGAGCGGGATCTCGCTCTCAGTATGGGACGCACACTCATCTCCTCAAACCTCAGCAACATCCCAATGTTCAAACCATTCTGCAAAAGAAAAGTGTGGGGGGGGGGGGAACCCCAGCAGCTCTATTTTTCCTTTCATATTTCCATCAAAACAATGAGCTCGAAAGCAGCCTAGGGGCTGCCTGGAGGTCTAATAAACACATCACTTCTTCTTTTGCGCAGTTGCGTTTGGGATCGGGGAAAAAAAAAAAAAAGATCCTACCTGTAGGATCGGGTGGAGGGGACACCGTGAAACACGATGCATCGATATTTGTGCGTGTTTTCTTAGGCGGGGGGCGGGGTGGGGGTGCACCTTCGCGTCAAGCACCGGGCTTTGGGAAAATGTCGTGTGATTGGTAGAGCAAACTAATTTTGTCAGGCTGAATGTGCCGATGTCCCAGGGCTAAGGCGCCTTGCTCCCTTGATGCGGGTTAACGTCCTCAATAGTCCCCCTCCAGCTGAAGCCTTTGATCAGACCGCTGCTGGCGCCTAAAAACAACATCACTTGTCTGCCTATTAGAGGCACTGACTAATCGTGACAGATTGTTTATTCTCGCAATTAGCAATGCAGCCGCTTCCCCGAGCACCCCCCCCCCGCCCCATACACACACACACACCCCCCGCCCCAGCGCGGCCCGACCCGGCCCGACGGGGCGCGGGGGAGGCTGCGGGCAGCGCGGGCAGCGCGGGCAGGGCGGGCAGCGGCAGGGAGCGGAGCCGGGCTGGGCCGGGCGGCGGCACCGGTGCTGCCCGCCTCGCAGGAGCGCTCAGCCGGGCGGCACGAATCGGGAGGGGAACGGAATGGATCTGTGCGAGCTGTACGTCGGCGACGAGGTCTGGGCAGTGTGCGCTCACCCTAATCTATAGGAGCGCACGGGGGTAGCCTGGAAGTCGCCCACAAATCGTCTTCACCTAGAGGGATCATACACGAGCATAGCACAACGTGGGCGAGGTAGGTATGTATGCGTACGCGCAGGTCAGTGTCTACAGTAAGCACACGGCAAGGGTGTACACTCACGCGTGTGTGAGATACGTGCGTGTGTGTAGCTGCGTGCAGGACAATTCATTTCAATCAGATCCCGTTGCTTATCAGTTAATAAAATGTCTATTATATCAATTCATTTCATAATCTATATGCTCCTAATCTACCATCTTTATTGGGTCCAGTTAAAAGGAAAGGGAATTCGCTGTCTCTCCCCGTTTAGATAATTGCCCTTAAATGACTGCAAGAGCCTCTTGTGTTTCGAGGAGATTAGAGCCCTGCAGCTATCAATAAACTTTTCTCAGCGAGCGGCCAATCACGTTATTAGAGAGCGGCTCCGTTTTACTGCACATCCGTCCTGGGCGCAGGGATAAGGGATCGTAAAACGAATTTACAAAACAAAATAGCCGGGACTTTAATGGGTCTGGGGCTTAGATGTTCCTTTTTACGTGAATGAACATTTCATTATCTGGAGACAGGCACGCATCTATGCCGTGAAACGTTGCGCAATTGATGTGTGTGTGTATGTACATAGTCGCAAACCTCCGCGGACACGTCGAATACACCGCAGGGCCAGCGCTCACTTAAAAAAAAAAAAATAAATAAGCAAGCAAACAAAAAACCCTCTAAAATCACTTTTTCGGGACGCAGCCAGGCTGTGGGACAGGCAGGGGCTCCCTCTGCGAGGTCACACTCAGGACAGCCCCATATTTGTTGGTTTTCCAGAAGAACACGCCTCGGGCCCGCTCCCTCGCGCTTCGCAAACAGAAAGGCCGGCTTTTTTTCCGCCGTTAGTACATTTTTTTCCCCAGATTTTTGAGCCTCCCCGTCCGGTCCCCAGGGCGGGGAGTGCTGCTGCTCCGGCAGCCCCGGCCTTCTTCACTCCCACCTGCGGTGCGCGCCGGGGCTGGGGGTGCGGAGCGGGGCTGGGGGCGCGGAGAGGGACTGGGGGAGCAGAGCGGGGCTGGGGGAGCGGAGCGGGGCTGGGGGAGCGGGTCTGGGGGCGCGGAGCGGGGCTGGGGGTGCGGGGCGGGGCTGGGGACGCGGAGCTGGGGGCGCGGAAGCGGGGCTGGGGGTGCGGAGCGGAGCGGGGCTGGGGGCGCGGAGCGGGACTTGGGGTGCGGACCCGGGGGCGCGGAGCGGGGCGGGGCGCCCCGACGGCGAGCCCGGCTTGGTGTGTCCCCCCCCTCCCGCCCGCTGCCGGTGCAGCCGCCGCCGCCGCCGCGCCGCAGCCAATGGGGCGCCGCCGCCCCGCCCCCCGCGCGCTGGTTGGGCGGCGCCTTCCCCCGCGCCGCTTTATCAGGCGGCGCCGCCCGCCGCGGGGCCGGAGCGCGCCGACGGCTGCCCGCGCCCCTCGCGCCGCCCCGGCCCCATGAGCCGCGGCGCCCGCTCCCGCCCGGCGCTGCGGTGGCGACGGCGGGCCGCCTCTGCATGGCCCCGGCTGTGGATATGACCACCGCGCCCACCGGGGTCCGCAGCGACGAGCCGCCCGCATCCGCCTTCAGCAAGCCCGGCGGCGGCCTCCCCGTCGCGGCGGCGATGGGCGGGGAGGAGGAGAGCGACAAGCCCAAGGTCTCCCCGTCCCTCCTGCCGTTCAGCGTGGAGGCGCTCATGGCCGACCACAGGAAGCCGGGCGGCAGGGAGGGCCCCGAGGGCGCCGGGCCCCCGCCGGGCGCCGGGGCGGCCGCCCGCGCCAGCCTCAGCCCCCGCCTGGGCGCCCTGACGGCGGAGGCGCCGGCCTCCCCGCTGCCCCTCGGCGGCCACTTCTCCGTCGGGGGGCTGGTCAAGCTGCCCGAAGACGCCCTCGTCAAGGCGGAAAGCCCCGAGAAGCAGGAGCGGAGTCCCTGGATGCAAAGCCCGCGGTTCTCGCCGCCTCCCCCGAGTAAGTAGGGTCTGGGAGCGGGCGGGCCGGGACACCACCCCCCCCCCCCCCCCCCCCCGCCCCTGGCCGCCTGCGCCCTTCCCGCGGGGCCGGGCCGGGCCGCGCTGCGGGGGCAGCCGCGGGATTTCCTCTCGCTTTCGCCCAGCCCGGCCCCTCCCGGCGTGTTTTTCCCTGCGGTTCGCACTCTCTGCCGGGCCACTTCGGCCAGCTCAACGTACTGAACCGCTTCGAGTGTGCGCGAAGCCGGAGGATGGCCGCGGAGGCGAAGGAAGAGCGGCCGCGCCGGGGCGAGGTCTTGTGCCAAGCCTTAACCGGGGCGGGGGGGGAGGGCAGCAGCCCGGTCTGCCCCGTAGCTTAACTTGGGGCTCGAACTGCCCAAGCAAAAGCCTGACTCGGCCTCAGCAGTGTTTTCTCCGAAAGTGGCTCAGATGATTTCCTAGGGACCCGCACAGACCGGGCGCCCAGGCTTTGCGGGCTTCTGCCCCACCGCCTGCGATCTCAAGTGTTGCATCTCCCAAGTCCGAGGAGCCGCAATTACTTATGTTTTCCCGCTTTACTACGGAGAGATCTAAAATAATGAAAATAGCAGTGGGAGGGCCGAGATCCGTTAATCCTTTCCAGCGGCTGCGCTGAGCCCCGGGCCGGGGAGCCCGGGCCGCCTGCCCTCGGCTGGATCCCGCTCCCTCCCCACCCGGGCTCCCGTGGAAAGGGGCGAGCTTGGGCTGAGGCTCTCCGGAGAGTTTGGGGTGCTTTTAGCAGAGCTGAGAACAGAGCTGCTTTCTCTCTCCCTTGGAGAAAGGCAGGTTTCCCGACAGCACTTTGTGTAGAGTATTGCAGTGGCTTAATTTATTTAAATTGCAAAGTAAAAGTTGTTGTTGCTAAGTAAACCCGGGGCAGATCGAGGTTGAGGGCCCTTAGAAATGTTAAATAAGAGAAGAGGAGCAGACCGGTGAAGAGCAATAGATAGAGGCTGAGTGTGAATTCAGAGCCCGTAATTAATTACATGCTTAATCCGGTTCCCAGGGGCCTAATGAAGAGGGTGTGAGTCTGAACAGCCAGCCCATTTTGTTTATTTTTTTTCCTTAATCCAATAAAAAGGACAGACCATATATATGTATATATTTTTTTTTTTTTTTTTGGAGGGTTACTCCTTTCAGCTACATCTCCTCTGTACAAGCTGGGAGCTGTGAAGGCAGAAGGTGGAAGGTGTGTGCGTGTCTGACTCCTGCCCTTTGCCGAGTTTTTCCATGGAGTCAGAGAGGTTCTTGCTACGAAGCGCAGCGAGTAACTTGGGTCCTGGGAGTCTTGAAAAATCTAATTCCTTAGTAAAGCACCCGCTTTCTTTACTAGAACAGGAGACATCAATTTGAAGTGTGCCCCGGGCAGCCCTGGAGTTTTTGGGCCGCTTCACTTTGAGCGAGACCTTATTTTCCCGTTTCTCTCCTGCTGCTGTCGGGTTGGGGGCTCTGTGGGGTTGTGTGGGTTCAGGCGCTGCTAACCGTGATATCTCTCTCTTTCCCCCTCTCCTCCGGCTGCTTCTCGACACAGGGCGCCTGAGCCCCCCGGCCTGCACCCTGCGCAAGCACAAGACGAACAGGAAGCCCCGGACACCCTTCACCACGGCGCAGCTGCTGGCCCTCGAGAGGAAGTTTCGGCAGAAGCAGTACCTGTCCATCGCCGAGCGCGCCGAGTTCTCCAGCTCGCTCAGCCTCACCGAGACCCAGGTGAAGATCTGGTTCCAGAACCGCCGTGCCAAGGCCAAGCGGCTCCAGGAGGCAGAGCTGGAGAAGCTGAAGATGGCAGCGAAGCCCATGCTCCCGCCTGCTGCTTTCGGCATCTCTTTCCCGCTGGGCGGCCCGGCCGTAGCTGGCGCCTCTCTGTACGGCGCCTCGAGCCCTTTTCAGCGGGCAGGGCTGCCTGTGGCTCCTGTGGGACTGTACACAGCGCACGTGGGATATAGCATGTACCACCTCACATAGAGCTGAGCCCCACTGAGCCCAGCCAGCCGGCCGGCTGCTCTTGCCGGCCCCGCACGCACTCCCTCCCTGCTCCTCTGGCTCTTCACTGCGGACTTCTCCACGGGCCCGTGGCAGAGACTTCTCCAGTCCGGCTCTGCTTGGCCTCTCTGCTTCCCCCTGTGATGCCGGTCCCCTGGTCCAGTGCCGTTCCACTCTCCTCAGCAGTCCTGGGAGCTGCTCAGCTCTCCAGCTGGCAGAAACCTGAGGCATCGCCCCAGCTCCTCCCTGGCACAGGGTGGCAATGGGCCAGCCCTGCCCTGCTTCCCCGGGTCCGGCTGGCAGCCTGGGGAGAGCCTCCCGCTGTGGGGGAAGGAACTATGGAAGAGAAACAGTAGAAAGGGGGCTGAAAGACAGGACGTTTCTCTTACTTTGTGCAAGGCGAGGTCAAGAGGCAGAAGTGCAGAGCAGCCTCTCCCGTCCCTGTGTAACAGCACCGTCTGTTACCTGTGTTCGTTCTTCCACCAGCTCCTTTGGAAGGGGCTCTGTGTACTATGTAATATACTGTATATTTGAAATTTTATTATCATTTATATTATAGCTATATTTGTTAAATAAATTAATTTTAAGCTACTGTTTGATGCGGTTTGTTTGCTCCTTGCCCTGCCGGGAGTGACAGAAGAAGAGTCAAAATTTGTCTGTGTGTTGGGGATAGGAGAAAGGGACCAGCTGTACCAGCTGTTTTTTCTTCCTCCCCAGGAGACTTCAGCCTCAGACAGCAAGGCCTCGGCTGAGTTTCCAGCTTGCTGTGTACCCCAGAGCTGCCCTGTCCTCACAGCTGTCTGAGGTTTCTTCCTTTTCCTTCCTCACCACCCCTTGCCAGGAGCTCCCACTGCATCCCCTGCCCTGAGGCTGTGGGTGCCCGCTGCCGCTCTCCCCAGAGGCTCTGGGACCAGCGCAGCCCCGGGCTTGGCACCTAGGCAGGAGAAAAGCTGCTCCTCTCCCTGCCAGCGGCCTCTTGCCGGCCAGCTCTCGGCCGCAGCCTCCGATGGGGGCCAGAGTCTTTGGGGATGGGGTGACTTGTCCCCCACCTCGGTGCCAAGCCTAGGGAGACACTAAGGGCTTCCCCCGCAGCTCCCTTCGGCAGCCGGCGTTGCCCAGGGGAGGGGAGCACGGAGGGTTTGGGGTGGTGGGGAGGAGAGGGGACTGTCGCGGTCGGGGTGGTGCGGGAGAAGGGGAAAAAGCGCGGTCATAGCGGGGCAGGGGCAGCGCCGTCGCCGGAGCCGAGGGGTCGGGTGACGGGGGCGGGGGTGTTAGGGTACGGGGTGGTGGGCATGGGCTGTGGGGGACGGGGGTGTCCGGGGACGGCTGTGGGGCCGCGGCGGGCAGCCGGCGGGACCCGCGGGACTGACGGTCGGGACCGCTCGGCGCCGTCTCCTGCCCATCCCCGTGGCTCCGGGCGCCCCGCAGCCCTCAGCGGCCGGCTCCGCTGGAAACCCGGCCCGGCCGCCACGGCCCCGTGGAAACCGCCGGCGACGGCCGAGGACCCCGCGGAGGAGCGCGGCGGGCCGCCCCGCTCCGCGCAGCAGTGCGCAGCCCCGGCCGCTCCGCTCCGCTCCGCGCCGCGCACCGCCCGCCGGCACCGGCGCCGCCGCCGCCTCGCCGCGTCCCCCCGCTGGCTGCGGCCCCGAGCCCCCCTCAGCGCGCCGCTCCTCCCGATTTCGTTTCGCGGATCGCTCGGGTAAGGGAGAGCGTTGGTTTTTTCCCCTTTTTAATTTTTTTTTAATTATTATTTCGTGCTTTATCTTTGCGCTCAAGGAATAGGCGCTGAGAAATGGGGACTCTCTATTTTTCTTTCTTTCTTTCTTTCTGTCTTCCCCCCCCCCCCCCGCTGCTTTCATTTCCAGCAATTTAAAACGTTAAGGTTGAAGCAAAGTTAGAAGGAAAATAATTGCTGTAATGAGGCTAGGCAATCTTCTGCAGGCACTGTGGCTCCAGCGAGACTGTAGCTGGGGGCGAGGCGGGACTTTTATCATCTCCTAAATATCAATGATGCTTTCAATAACTCAGCGAAACAACATACCTGAACCCAGTCAATTTCTCCAGAGCTCGCTGCTCTAATCCCCCTCTTCTGATCCCTCGCTCCTCTCTGGCCGCCCAGTCCTTTCTGGGCTGGGGTGAATCTGGGGTTTCTGTGGTTGGTTTTGGTGTTTGGTGTTTTTTTTTCTTGGGTTTTTTTTTTCTTTTCCCTTTTTGGTCTGGCTTTCTTTTCCGATCATTTCTTTTCTCTGTGCAAATGACAGTGTCTGTGATCCTGACCCCAGCGCCCAACGCCGCGCCGGACTGGGAGAGCGCGGTGCCGGCTTTTTTCCCACGTTGTGTCTCTGGCAGAAAAAGGCTGGAGATAAACTTAGCCTCCGCGCGATTAGACTGCGGGTTTGGGGAGAGGATCTAATCGCGCAGGAGGCCAGGTTTATCCTGTAAAGAAGCTCTTAAAAAACCGAGAGAGATTTTAAACAGCGAGAACCGCCTTGAGCTGGCTCCCCGCAAGCCCCGCTCCCCTCCGCCGGCACCTTTGGGCGCTGCGGCGCGGGGCTCCGGGCAAGCCGGGACCCTTTCATCTCTCCGCTTTGTCTGTTTTTTTTTTGTTTGGGTTTTTTTTTTTTTTTTTTTTTACATTATGTCAACTCGGGATGGATATTCGAAGCGCAGGATTCCTATTGAACATGTCTTTGCTTTAAGTTTTCCCCCTGACCCTTGGGCTAAAGTCCTTGGTTGCTCAATTAAACCCAGATGAGAACAATTAATAACTAAGTAATGACAATAAGTTGGGAATCACACGGATGAACGCTCCATGTGAATAGGAAAAGCTCACACAAAAGAGCAAAAAGGATTTGTCGGCTCTTTTTAAGGGGGAATTGGCTTTTCTTTTTTCTTGCCTCTGGCTTACCAGCAAATAAAACTCACTTTTGTGTCTTTGTCGCCTTAAGGATCTCAGTGGGCAGTTGGAAGTGAGAATGGCTGTTTTCCTTTCAACTTGAGGGTGCTGGCGCCACGCAGCCCCAAGGATAGAGAGTAGCCAAAGCAAAGTTTCCTAATAACTCCCCTCTCCCCCGCCACCCCTCCCCAGGCACTCCCGCACCCCCCCTCCCCTCCACGCATATCTCCACACACACTCCGAGAGAGCCTCGGCAGACAGACGAGAGAAAGCAGAGGGGCCCCGAACACATCCATGTACCGCCACGGACTCGCAGGCAGGGCTACGCGGCAATCCTCCGCCGTGGGAAAGCGGCAGCCCCTCGATGCGGCCACGCTCCTTTCCACGGAGGGTGGGAAACAAAGCGCACGGTAGCCAGAGCACGGAGAGGGAGCAGAAACGCACCCGCAGAAACACACACAGAATAAAAGGGAAGCCATTTTTCTACTCTTAATTCCCACAAACGAGGGGAACGACTCCGTTATCCGCACACGAAGGCAGCCGCCTCCCGGGCGCCTTTGCCCGGCACCGGCTCCGAGCCGGCTCGGGAACGCCGCGGCATCGCGCCCGGCTCCGGCTTCAGCGGAGCCCAGCTCCGGGCTGGGGCAGAGGGGTAGGCAGCCGGTGTCTTAGCAGTTAAAGAGTAAAGAAAGGCTCTCCTTCGGGTTTGGCTCCAGAGAAGAAGGCTACCGGGAAAACCTGCTGCGCAAATCTTTGGTGAAAGCGTGCATTTGTTGTCTGCTCTGAATTTCTGGTGTTTCCAGGGTCTCTTTCTGAATCCGCTCTCTAACTCGAAGCACGAATCGGTGCCCTGCTGAATGCTTTCTCTAACGTTTTCCGTAGTGCTCAAGTGACTCAGGAGCTAAAAGCCTGTTTTCAAAAGTGAAGGCAGGCTAAATTCAGCAAGTGAGTTAGGCACAGCAGCAGCAGCCTCCTGCTGCTCAGGATTGTGCCTGAGAAGACAACCTTCAGAAATCAGAGGCAAAGCAGGGAAGCTGCCTAACGTACCCATTGTAAAGGCCAGGCGGAGGGGAGGGGGTGAGCCTGCTTCTCAGCAGTCCTCTATGCTTAAATCCAGGCTCATCGTCTTGTGTGAGTCTCCTGAGTCACATCGGACTTTCTTCCTAAAGATCTGGGAAGTGAAAGGTCTGTGGAACAAACTGGCTGGACACCTTCACGGAGTAACGGGATACTTAGCACGAACTCCTCGGTGCTGCCTGATTTCAGGTAAATAGCTGAACTCAGGTATTTTGTATGCAAAGTGAAAATCCCAATCACCAACTTATTAGGGACTCAGAGATAATGGCTCTTCATCTCTTCTAATGATACATTTGATTTTATATTAGACATTTGATTTCATATTAGACACGGAGGTGGCCAGGGAGTGCAAGAAAAAGCAGCTGCTTAAATAGCCTCGTGGCCAGGACACTCCTCAGAGCCGTAGGGCCGTTCAAATTAAATCCAGCAGAGTGGTGACCGGCAAGTAAGTCTCCCACTGCTTGGGATATAATATACTGTACCCAATGAGCTGTTGGATGCAATGAGGTGGTTCTCTCCCTCCCCTAGTTTTCCACAAAAGCAGGCTGATGTGGCTTAGGCACTTAACTGCAAGGGAGTTTGTGGCAGAAAGAGGCACCTTCTTGATGCCTGTCATAGTGCTGGGCCCCACTATATATATGTTAGAATATATATCTATTCTAACCCAAAGAGTATGTGGATTCCTGAAATTTCCTTTCGTTAGCTTTTAACTCTCTCCACACCTTGTGTGAAGCACAGTGGTGTCTGTCCCTGGCCTGAGCAATCTGTTCCACAGCAGGGAGCCTAAAAATCAGGCATTGCGATAATGGGCATTGCAACACACGGCTCCTTGGGGCTGGCCCGAGGCCCCTCTGCAACACGGACCCATTGTCTGTCCAGCTCTGCAGCAGGAGAAGCTGGAGGCAGAACCAGAAGCAACAGCTCTGACTCATTTAACTACGAGTAGTAAATTGTAACATGCTGCACAGAGAGATGTGGTAGTGATTTGCTTACAACTGTAAACCGGTTGACATTAACTCCGCTCCATTGTACTTCTTCATCTCGGAGATCTTTTATCCCTCCAGGCTGGATCCGGTTCCCACCCTGCCGTGATTAAAGGGAGAGTAAGAGAGGCAGCTACCTGGACACAGTCTCCCTCGTGTGACCAGGAATGTGCAATAAATCCACCGTGCAAAGCTGTCCTTTTCATCTCGGGCCGTAGCCGCAGCTGAGGACCCCACGGCAGCACGGAGCAAAACTCCTGTGGGGAGGTGAGCACCTGCAACTGGCTCACCTTTGTGCCGCTGCCTGGCGTGGTATGGGGTCCCCTCAGCCAACAACTGATTCTCACGACGGCGTGAACAACGGTCTTAGCATTTCTTCTTGCTTAGCCCATGTGGAAGAGAAAACAAGCCTCTTGCATATAGCCACACAACGATAAAAGCTACTCAGTTAAGTAGTACAGACTCAAGCCTTGCTAGTGAGCTGTAAGACAAACCTTGGGAGGGAGATTTGTAGGAGCAGTGTTCAAAATCTGAGGGCGATTCTGCCTATGGTCCACTCCCATCGAAGCTGGGGCAGACAACGGGCCAGTGGGGTCAGGGTGATCAGCATCGGGCAAGACTGAGATCCAGGGACCCAGGCATAAAAAGATGCAGCCCAAACTAAATGTCCTTTTCAGTCCAGTTGAGCAACCCTTTTGTTGTAGGTGTTTTGTATTGGACACACAGCAACAGGCAGGGTGGGATGTGCACTCGATGTACGTTGGAGAAAGAGGTACTGTACAAGGACAGACGCATTCAAGACCCTCTGCCCACCACTGTTGCTGCCCGAGGTAGGGGTAGAAAGAGATGGAGCAGCCGCAGGAGGTAGTATTTAGAGGTTTCACTATGACTCAGGCTCCCTTCGCATGCCAGGGAGAAAGGACATGGCAGTGGGAGGGAAGGAGGTCTGGTAGCAAAGGATGACAAAATTATGTTAACTGGAAGATTGCAAGTGGTGCGGGGAAGCTCTAAGGAATGGAGAAAAAGAGAATTCTTTCAAAAAGACAAGCTGGAGTGGAGGCAAGGAGCAACTTTCTTTTGATGCAATGTTTTGTGTGCATTGGGCATTATTATGTAAATATCAGCTAACACAAATACAGAAGTAAGGATGGGGTGCTTTAAAACTCAAGGGGTGATGGTCTTACACTGTAAATGCATTTAGATGTAAGCCAGTGGACCTGTTCCCATTTACATCAGCAAAGGACTGGAAGAGATTTTTTTCTGGGGCTCTGAGACCTGCCCTCACGTTATGGCAAGCTTGTGTGCATTAGTCTCGGGGAGCATCTGCTCCTCACACTCTACTCACTAAAAGCCATAAATGCTTTTAAAACCTCGTAACGAGCTTTGGACTCACTGTGAAAGCCGCGTCCGTGGTATACCACAAGAAGAGACAGTGGGATGTCGTAGATGTTGTCAGTCTGACCAAAGATTTTTCTTTCTGTGACATTGTCAATCCTCTCTTTGGGTAAGAGGCTACGTAAACAGTACACACTAAATTCTATTTATAAAAAAAAAGAACAGGGTTGCAAAATACAATATATGTGCTGTGGGACTGGAATAGACAGAGAGAGAAATGGGAGTCAGTGGTTTTTGAAACACTTTAACACTTTAAGCATTAATTGCCTTGAATTAATTGCCGCCTCTGAAGCACCTACCTGACTATGCAGAGACTGTCAGCTACCGAACAGGGATGTTCTCTGTTGCCTCTCAGCCCAGAACCCGAACTCGAGTACCCAGCGAGACCCCCAGCAGCTGAGAGCCTGTAGCACCAAAGGCAGCATGATGTCTCCCCAACAGCGATTGTATCAGATAACAACTGTATCAATACAAATAGTAATCCAAATACAAACTTTCTTTAGTGATTAGCACAGCTAAAAAACTTCAGCCACATCCTTTTTATAGACAGCCTAAGTATTAACTGCGTATTCAGTATCTGCCTTCAGAAAGTTTAGTCATGAGCTTTTTAACTCAGAATTTTAGTTTAGACATTATTCAAAGGAGGACTGGTAGCATCTTTAGTCAAAAGACCCTTCAAGACTCATTTCTTAAAAATGAAATGTCTTTAACTGCATTTCTGTCAGCTATGATACCTGAATTAGGATGAACTTAACAGCCTTATTAGCTCAGAGTTCACATGCAGATCTTTAGACAGCTCTCCTTTAATTCAAGAAGCTCGGTACAGGCATGTTAATTTTCCCCCTAAATAATTGCATCTTTCAAGTACATACTTAAAATCAATCCAAGTCAAAAAACCTGGAAAGAAAATAGAAAGTTGTACAGGGCGTATAATAAAATAAGAAAGCTGAGATGGACGTGTAATCCTAAACTATTCTTACTTTCTAAAACACCCAGCTGAAGTTCTTCAAATGTGAATTGTTTTCCCTTCCTCAAAGATGGCTTTAATACCAGCCAAGTTTGAAGTTTCTAATGACATTTATTTCTGAGCTATGTATGTATGAGAATTTCGCTTTGGATAGTTGAAGACTGTGATCTTTTTCAAGCTTGCATAATGTTTAACATGACCGAATCAATTTTCAAAACAAAGAAACACGAAAGCATTGAAAAATGCCCAGAACAAGAATGGGCATTTCCATTCCATAAGGAATTTGTTTGGAGAAAATTATAGAGAGTTATTGGAATTAGAATCTAAGTTTATCTTAAGTTTGCTGGAAGGGAAAGTTATATTATATGAGACAATTAACCATTGGCTTCGGGTCTGGTCCAAAGCCCAATAAAGTCAGTGGCGTCTTTCCACCGGCTAACTAACAGGCTTTGGGTCTGACTCATAAACTGCAGAGCTCCACAGAAGATAATAGTTCTATGCTGCTTATGTGAAAGTTAAATATAGCCCAATGTTTGTAAGTGTGTGTATGTATTATGATTAATTTAAAACCCTGGTTAAGATTGGGTTACAGTTTCCATTTAATTCATATGCATGTGTTTGTATTTGTGTGCATGTACATGTAAAGACAGACATCTGTGAATGTGTAAGCACACATACAGCTAATGTCATAGAGATGATTGAATCAAGTATATACACATGATGGTAAGTATCAGCATTTACTACAGTAGATATCACCGCTGCAATATATATACTCTGACAGATCTGAACATATACTTTCAAAACCAGCAGCATCTGTTTACATTGAACTGCAATAAAAACTGAAGGAGGCATCAGTTAGTATTAGAATTTTATCTTTTCAATGTCCAGAAACAGTTTCTGTGCCTTTGATGTAGGCTGTCAAGCACTACTGGAAAATTGCATCTCTCTAATTACCGCATTCAGAGCAGAGGAAAGGGCATGACTGCCTGGCAGCGTTTGTCAGTGGGGACCCTGCAGGGACTTGCTTTTTGGGTACCGATAAGCAAAGTTAGCTCACATTCGAAAAACAGTAAAGCAATCCTTGCACAAAGTGGTGGGGGGGAAACCCAGAAGGGGCACTATTTTGGATGATCTAGTAGAAAGCAATAAAGCTCTTCTCTGTTCCAGCTATGATTAACCCTTATCTCTACTGGCTACTCCCTTCAGACAGAGCTCTCTGCATCCTCCACGAGCGTTAAGCCTGAATACAAACTCAGTGGCAGCAGCACCACTGCTTACAAAGGTACGTGCATGTTCAGGCCTGTAATGAGCACCTGATTAACCTGTGAAATGGTTGTGTCAGTGCCTGATGATGTGGCTTCACATTTTGAGGCATTTAGAGGTGGTACTGGCTTATCTGCTCCTCATTATCCCCGTTCCTCATTTCTCCCCTTATGTGACAGAGGCCCCTCTTGGCTGTGTGTCACAAAACATTTTATAGCGTTTTTAAACCTGGATCAGTTGTCTGATGAGATTTAGAGCTACAACCTTGCTAATGGTTGCAGTGGCAAAATGGAGGTTGCAAGGGAGGGGTGGTTAGAAAGCTGTAGCAGGCTGAACTCTGTAAGGTGACAATGCCACCAAGAAAAGAGTGGCACTTGCTCTTTCACAAAACTCTTTGTTGATATGAATAGGATCTTTTATTTTGAAGTCTAACTGCAAGTGAGAAATAAGGGATTACTAAGGCTTGTTCATGTTCTTTTCCCCCTATGTAAACAGAAAGTAAGCATTTGTATACTTTACATATTACGTATATGAACAAAAGACCCAGTCATCAGCAATGTACATCCCGAACATGCACCAGGAAGAAAGGCCTGTCAAAATAATCACACCTTTTGTAATGTTCCTACCATACTGTGGTAGTATCCAGAGTAGAAGTACTTCCAGGAGGCGAGCAGGATGTATGACAGCCAAGCACAGCCAGAGGGGAGAGCGATCTTGGAGAAACGACTCTGGAAAAAAAAAAAAAAACGCAAAGGAAAAAATAGCCAGCTAGCATGCAGTGGAACCGAAGTGCATATCTTGTGGGTGAACAAAAGATCACAACATCTTCCACTTAGACACTGCCAAAGCACAGGTGGGGGGCAGAGAGGTGAAGAGGTAGAAACGTATCCCTAAAGATGCAGTTTAGAGTGAACAGCAGCAAGAACACTGCAGAAGACACTGGCTGCATTGTATTGTGCCTGGCAGCAGCATTTATTTCATGGGGGCAAAATAAGTGCAGGAACATAAACATTTGCAAACCGTCTACTTTACTGGCAATTCACACAGAGAACTTGCAGAGTGCTTAATGCTTCTGCAGCCTGGTCCAGGGGGACTGAGGTATTCACACATATCTTAATGAGGAGGACAGGCCAAAAAGGGAATTATCCAGTCTCTCCCCGCTGCAGGGTTTCAGCATTGTGGGAGAGCTGTTGGCCACCTGGATTCTGCTTGTCCTGGAGCACAGGTAAACTACAGGTGTCTAAGTCTCAGAGAGCAATTTGGCAGGCTCTGTGCCATCTAGAACCAGTTGGCACTCCTCTGTTGGACTGTGCAGTTTCCTAGAGGCATAACAACACCTCCTAAAAGCCAGAAACTAAGCAGCTACATAACTCGCTCCCAAGGAAGCTCAGCTCAAAGTGAGGGTGTGGAGGCACTCAACCTGCAGTCAGTGGCTGGGAAGTGCTGAATTCAGCATCAGGCAGGTCAGTCAGCGTCACTCTCTTAAAAAAATACAGCTGGAACAGAACACAACAGCCTAGGTCAGACCAAGGAGGGTTCCCCTCCATGCTCTCCTGAAGAGTTCAAAGCCAACGTACCCACCTCCCAGGGCAGTGTCCCCTGCCCCTGCTGAGGTCTGAAGCATTGCCCGCTTTCTCCCTGCGGGAGCTATGTCCCTCTGCAGCTCGCGGTACACAGCTAAGGGGATCACAGAGAGAACAAACAACAGGAGAAACCTGGCTCTGCTTTAACGTTCTAGCTGGTGGTTATCTGATATATAAGGCACAGGTAATTTCTGTGGCAGGGTCCTGAGTGTGGTACAAGGCTTTTTTAAAATCAATCTTTAGAGGTGCCTACTTCTTGCTTGTAGATCACACTGGACATAAGCATCTGCTTTAGGTGCTCTAAAACATCTTGAGAGACCAAACCAAGTGCTCTTTAGACAGCATAACACCTGCACTCAGTGTCCAAAGATGGTAGTTGAGTGCAACCCTGGGTTTTTTTGTTTGCATATATACTGTGTATACTTACTGCTTCTAAGAAACAACTCAGAGAGAAGCTCGGACATGAAGAGAGTCAACACTGGGTTCACTTCGCTTTTCCATTTCGTTCTACCTCTCCATTTATTATCTGTCAATTACAGGTAGGCCCTGTGCATCTTTGAACCCATATTTGTGTTCATGCACTAATTATTGAATATATAGTTGTTAGAACATTCAATAACGTGTAATTGCTTTTTACTATGTATTCATTTGCCTTTTCTTCTAGATGGGAATTTGTATATGTGTTATATTTGGCTCCAGTCCTACAAACAGTTGTGCCCATGAATAACTTTACCCACATTAGGAGCTCCACGGATCACAGCTTCTCTCTCACCCACTGAATTCTATGAAGTTACTCATGCAGTTAAATTACTCATAAGCATATGTGTTTGCTGGATCAGGGCCTCTCCATGTAAGTTTGATCTTTATAATTAATTTAAGACACCAATACTTTTTTTTAAATAAAGGAAGTAAATCCTTGGAAAGTGGTAATAAATTTTTAGAGCTGCACTTATTAGTGCAATAAAATGCACCTTGGTTTATTAATTAATAACTGTTTTTTAATTTGACACTCTAAAACCAAAATAACATGGACATACTACTAAACCATTTTATAAAACAATATATTTAATATTCAGTAATTGGATATAATAAAGTAACCGATAGGGTTTCTTTAAACAGCATAACAAGGTAAGAACATTTTCTTAAATGCTATGTCAGCAGAAGCTGCCATTTTATGCTAGCCTGTTAGCCAAGACATAAATACCTCGGGCTTTGATCCTAAAACCTTTGCCAACTGGGCATGGTAGTGCCTGCCCACAACCCCGCTAAGTGTCCTGGAACATAGAGGGCCTTAGAACATAGAATGATCTGGGCCTTAGATCTGAAGATCCACTAGGCTTAAAAGTTCTGGTTTAAAGTAATTTTCTATTTTCCTTTCCATTAGAATGTCCTGCAGCTCTCTTTGGACAGGATACTGCTTCAAGCACCCGTAATAACCTGTGATTAATACATGATTTTTTTTCTGGAAGGGAACAGCTCACCTTCTCAAAAGAGGCCTCAGATTATTCTGTTCCAACTTTTACATCATCTTCATTTTGGGCATGAAAATACCAGCCAAACATTTCTACACATTTCTAGCTATAAGAAGGAACAGAACTGGCAAGATCTGAGCTGTGGAGCTTCTCCCTGCTGTAGGTCAAATAGTTTAGCACCCTCCCAGAGGCAGGTGGAGGTTTTACTGCGAATCACAGCCCACCTCCAGGAGGACAGTTCCTGGTGATCTACCTGCTCTTGACCCGAGCATTTGCTCATGTCTCTCCTCTCCTGACACTTGTGCCTGAGCCATGCCCTGTCCTGCTTCTCTTCGCTTTCTCTCCCCCATCTTGGGCATCGCACTTGGCTTGGTGGATGTGCTGGTTTTGTTTGGTTCTCCTTGGGGGATTGTCCTGGTTTTGGCTGGGATAGAGTTAATTTTCTTTCTAGTAACTGGTATAGTGTTATGTTTTGGATTCAGTATGAGAAGAATGTTGATAATACATTGAAGTTTTCAGTTGTTGTTAAGTAGTGTTTAGACTAATGTCAAGGGTTTTTCAGCTTCTCATGCCCAGCCAGCAAGAAGGCTGGAGGGGCACAAGAAGTTGGGAGGGGACACAGCCAGGACAGCTGACCCAAACTGGCCAAAGGGGTATTCCATACCATGTGACGTCATGCCTAGTATATAAACTGGGGGGAGTTGGCTGGGGAGGGGGGTGGATCACTGCTTGGGAACTAACTGGGCATCGGTTGGTGAGTGGTGAGCAATTGCATTGTGCATCACTTGTTTTCTATATTCCAATTCTTTTATTATTGTCATATTATTATTATTATTGTTGTTGTTGTTATTATTATTATTATTATCATAATTTCTGTTCTTTTAAACTGTTCTTATCTCAACACATGGGTTTCACTTTTTTTTCCTATTCTCTCCCCCATCCCACTGGGTGGGGGGAAGTGAGCAAGCGGCTGCATGGTGCTTAGTTGCTGGCTGGGGTTAAACCATGGCAGGGATTTTACTATTGCGAGTGGCCATGGGCACTACCTCTAAGTGCGTGTCCCCATCTGCAGCCCAGCCCTGGTGGGGTCTCCAGGGGAGCCTGGCCATGGCACTTCTGCTGCCACTCCCTCCCTGCTCAAGGCGCCTGGGTGCTTCTCTGCCCATATGGCCAGTCTTACCACATCCTCGTGCCATGTCATGGGCACTAACCAAGGCTGCAGCCTTGACTGGGCTGCACCTCCCGTCCCCAGTTTGTTCCCCATTCTTTCTCTCTGGGTCTTCCTCTTCTCACAACCTTGCTCCTCTGCTGTCTGAACACATCCACATGTGGGTGGCATTTGCCGCTGTTGGTTGGGTGCAAGGGCTGTGGTCACGCTGCAGCGGCATGCCTGCTGTAGCACCAGACTTGGCTTTCTCTCTTCTCCACCTGCTTGCCATCAACTTGGGGACCGCTCAGTTTTACAGCATCCCTCACCGTGCCAGACCGGACCTCCCTTAGCCATTTCAGCCCTGGTAATGCCTGCTCCTGCCTCAGCTCCATTTCCAGTCCCGAACCCTTAAAAGTACACTTCTGTCCCCAAAAGAGACATTCCCAGGACTAGTTTCTTTTTGCTCAGCTACAAAACTGGTTCTCCTTTGCTGCCAGCTCGCTTGTGACACCAGCGCCCCACACTCCCTAACACCTGACACGGATTTCACTGGGGTCTTTTGTGAATGAAGTGGGCCTAGAAACCCTGCAGGAAAATCAGATGAAAACAAATGTTCACAGCTCTCTAGAAATTGGTGTCAGCTCCCTGATACAGAGAGTTTTACAGCTCTATAAATCAGGCTGAAAATGTAACCAGAAGCCCTGTTAGCTTTCTGTTTCTTTTAGCACATCCGTTTCTTGTAAAATTCCGATTAGAGGGACTGGTCTCTGTAGAAATCATTCACTCTGAACCCAACAGGGCTATAAATCAAAGCACTACAAATCACCACAATTTGCAGATTCTGGGTTTCATCATTTTATTGCTTTTGGAGAGGTTATGTAAATGTTTTTGGAGAATGTTGACCTCTGCATCCTCTGTCATATCTGGGATGAGGAAGAAAAAAGCATTTTCTGAAAACCAGGTATCATCTCATTCATACGACTACTACTAGACTATTTCTCTAAGGGATCAGGTCAAGAGTGCTTTCTCATATGAAGAATCTCACCCAAATCAGTGAGACTACTTCCATAACTTGGGGCTAGAGGCACAACTATTTTCCTATGAAAGCAGCAGAAAGAGAGTACAATTTTACAAAGGTCTCTGTGAAAAAGGAAAAATGTGATTCAGTGACAACCGTGCGAATAACACCATTTATGACTCCTCTGCCCCAGCCTGGGTTTGGCTGTACAAGATGATGATTATCTGCTCCGGCAGGCAAAGATTTCATCACCTCCCAGTATGAATGACAAAACTGTTCCCAACAAATTTTGCCCTCCCAGTGACAGTAAATTCAATCTAGGCTTGCAAACTCCAGATAACCCTGAGCTGAGTCACACCGGCCTGCTCGGCAATGCATCAGACCCTGCAGTGGCCACAGCTGTGATTAGGTAAGTGATGTGAAAGGGGAATCGCCGGAGGAGTGTTTTTAGACCAGGCTTAGTCATGAGTCAGGTTCTGTGCAACACTATGACAGGCTCCAAGCCTGTAAGGTTCTCTTGCTTTTACCTCCCTACTTCCTGAAGTCCAGTGGCATCAGCAGACTCGCAGCTTCTTAGTGTAAGAGATTTCTGTTCACCATCCAGTTCACCTCATTACTCACAAAGTGCTGGGAGCTTCTGCAGATCCCAAAGATCAGGGAAAAAACAACCATACAAGGAAAAATGGCTTTGGATGCAGACTGAAAGCACTGAATTATTTCCTTTAGGTTTAGTATCACAGCAACAGTATGTCATTTATCAGGGATAAATTTAATACCTATGGATTTTTAATTGTACTAAGTTGGTGTCTGAGAACTCCAATGGGGACCAGATGCTCACTCCACAAGATGTTATACAACACAGAAAAAAAAAAAAGGTCCTTTCCCATGTAAGCTCATAAGTCTTTGCATTGCGTTTACTGGAACAACTACGTTTAGCGTTCTCATTATTATATGCAGATAACTTATACTGTAAGGAGAAAATTTTCAAAGGCACAGTTAAGTGGGAGGCAGCTGACTCCCCTGACCCCAGAGGCATTCTTAAGACTTATTTGCCTTGGTGCCTTTGAAAAGGACCACTCAGGCACCTAAGTTGTATGATTATATTTTTCAAAAGTTCCTTTAAATACTGGAAAATACTCTCAGAAATGGGGCCTGTGTTTCAAAGTCACTGTTTTTGACACACTAAACTTTTAAATTCAGCCTAGTGTTTAAACAGCTCCATCATTTTTATTCTGTAGTCTATAAAGCCAATTAAAATAATTAAATGGAAATTGGAGAGTATTTTAAAGGCTGGTTTAAGATTCCTCTTTGAGCACTGTAGCTTAGTGTTACAGTAGGACACCATCTGCTGTCCAAGTGGAGTCTGACTGCAGCTGGCTCAACAGCCGAATGCAATATCCTAGCTATAAAAACAATGTGACTTGTATTATCTTGGTAATGCTTTTACAAACCAAATTCCCTGTCAGATTTGTGAGTCTGTGTTGTATTTTCTTTAGGATGGCTGATTGAATTTAGTGGTTTTTGCCCTTATGTGGTGAGAATACATAAAATGAGGATTTCTTCATGAAGCTGTTGTTTTCCTTTTTCGGTAAAAATGCCATGCAGGCACTCAGGCTGTTGACAAATAAATGCTGTAAATGGAAATAAATAGTAATACTTCAAATTTTGCATTTGCAAATAAATTGTGTGGACATTACTGGTCAGTCTACTATAAGACTAGCACGGCACAGCCAGCCGGGTGCAAGCTGTGGATCTGTGACTACCCATTGAAGGTGCTCTTCCCATCCCTGTCTAGCTCTCAGGGAAGCATCTGAGGCCTTGCTGGTGTAGCTGCCAATTACTATGAATTATAATGGAGATTTCCTCACTGTGGCCGCCTTACAACTGGAAACTGAGCTGAGACCATCCACTTACTTTGCACGGGACAGTGAATTGATTGCCAGGTGGTAATGTCTTTGGGTTACTGTCAATGTGGAGCACTTCCAAGGTGACCTCGCTGTGGGAAACCCCAGATTCCCTTACAGATCTCCTGCTTGTACTAAATTAGTCTCAGGCTTGGAAGGTGGATTGTCAGGCCCAATTATACCTGTTGACAACCCATAAAAAAAATTTTGTTGCTTACATAATTGGTATGTCTGCATTTTTTCTCTCCATTTCCTTCTAGAAAGAGGGAAATTTTCTTTAAAATGGTTTCTGTTTTCCTTTGTTTCAGGGTTGTTTTTCTGCTCACACTGCTCAAAATGCCAACACTGCTGTAGAAGAAAAGTGTTGGATTATCATATTGTATCATAAGTACAATGTAGTAGAGATTATCAGTGCAACTAGTAAGCTGCAGTTTGTGTCAGTACAGTAAAGCTATGGCCACAAATTGCAACAAGATACGCATGAAAAGGTTGTTGGTATCACTGTATGTAAACTAAGGGCCTCAATAGTGTCTGTAGGAGATCAAAGTCCTCAAATTCCTCTCTTAGGCCTACATAATTAGAGCTTTGGGTTAGCTGAAGTGACAAAGTTAGGAATAAAATTGCCTTTAATTCCTCAATTAAGACAGTGAGTGATTTTCATGCTACTCTCTGGAGGGTTCTATATTTCTCTACTGCCTGTATAGGAAACCTCAGTTTGATGATTCAGGTAGCAGGGATGAATCTAGGTCTCAGTGTGCGGTATACATAGCCACATCTGAGCTCCTAAGAGGCTACAGCAAATTAATATTTTGCCTGCTTTTGAGAATCATGTAGATGTTTTCTATAAATAAAACACTCTTATGGGACAAAAGGCTTGGCCAATGTGCTAATCATCAGCTTCCATCTTCACTCCTGGCTTTAGCAATACTGGCACATACAAAACTGGACATGGAGCAATAGTTTATCAGAACTAAGCATTGCCATCTCCAGTCCCTTTAGCTGTTTGTCTGGGAAAATACACACAGGAGAAATACTTCAGGCTTCCCATGTCATTTCTTCATATATCTGGAGCATTTATAAGAAGAATTAAATTAAAGAGAAGGTTGAAATTGCTCAAGAAAGAAGTATACTAAAGCATGAATAAAAAAGTTAGAAGCAAGAGAGAATGGAAAATCCTGTAGATGTTTTGCTGCATTTTGCTTTACAAATGCCTATTAGTAAATTTGGTATAATTAATGTCACCAAGCAATTTCCATATTATTTGGGGATGAGATGAGATAGATTAGTAATGGTCTTAATGCCCAGGTATGCTTTTCAGACTGAAACAGATTCTCTTGATTCAATGCTCACTGCTGTTGAAGATGAAATTGATAAATATATCTGTCAGAAAATACACATTACTACTTGGGTTAAGAAGTTACAGATCATACACCACTATTCCAGTGGCAACAGAAAAATTCTACAAAGTGGATTAAGGTTAATTCTGTAGCACAGTGTTCAGTGAAATGATTGGATTCTTCTCATTTTTACCATTTGCTCAATTTCACCATTAAAACCATTGCTCCGAGTACCCAAGTATGAGTAGACGGGTTTCTGCCTGATGGATTATCCTGATGTTATATCTGTGTTATATTTACAGACGTGGATGCAAGGGACCAATACACAAGCTTTCTGTGTAAGTCATTTGCCATCTGCCTGCCATTCCCAGTCTCAAGCAGAGAAGGCTTCTGGAAGGCATCCTAGAAGCCTCAAACATGTCAAAGGTTCCTCAGTGAGGAAGGGGAAAAAGCACTTCTCTGTCTGCTGTGGGTTAAATCAGAAATGATGAGCTTAAATTTCCCACTTTAGGCGGGATATTGGGAAAAAAACGTCTAATGGTAAAGACTCAAGACAGACAGAAATAAATGACTAAGGACTGTGCACTGTCCATAATTAGAAATTCCTTAAGGATGGGGAGGCAAGCAACTATCAGGAGCAGATTTTAATTTGATCCTGCCTTTGAAAGGGGGAGAGGAGAGTGACCTAAATGACTTTTAAGCTCCTTTTCATTTTTGGTGATTCTGTGATTTCTCCCCCGCCCCCCGTAGCTGTGGCTTCCGCTGTGGTCACTACAGCTCTCCTCCTGCTCTGGATACGCTGCGATTGAAGGTGCACTTACAGCTGGTGGGCCCAAGGGACTGCCATCCTCTCACCAAACAGCACCAACAGGCTATGGCAGCATTGCTTGAGATGAGCGGGAGGAGATGGAGGACACCGTGCAGAGGCTGCCCCTTGCTCCTGCCTTTCCGTGGGCCTCTCCTCCCCTGGCTCTCCTTGCCTCTCCAGCCATGAGCGCTCCAGAGGGAGCATCAAGCCGAGGGCTTGTCATCGCGGGGAAGCTTCGCCAGTTATTCCTCTGTCACAGCTCCAGCGTAGCTGTATTGCTACACTGCCGTCTGGGGATATGCTTGTTCTACGATAAAAGTCAGTTTCTTTTGGCTTACTTTAAATGCATTTAGTTTCCAAAGTGACATCAGGGCGCAGCGTCGGTCTGAACATAGCCAGGGGTTTGTGTGGCTTGAACCACCGTTACGGGATTTTACTCCCATCACGTCTTGTGGCTGTCGGCATTTTGCAGCCTTTTGCCTTTTCGCTCTTGCGTCAATGGCAGCTTTCATCACAGGGCCCTGCATTCGCCCCTCAGTTCACACAGCGTAAAATGACAGGGTCTACCCCGGAAAAAAGACCCTTCTACAATAAAATGAAAAATACAGTAAAAGATGATTTCAGACAATGGTATGGGTTTGAGGTACTTCCTCAGCTCCCGTTGTGTCACGCTCCCCACAGCAAGCCCTTGTGTCAGCTCAGAGTTGTCCTCCCTCTGCACGTCCAGTCCATTGCAGGGGGTCTCCCAGGGCTTGACCAAAAGCCCCTCAGACACCTCCTGGCTCTCCTCTCCAACTCCAGGGGAACACAAGGAGCCATCGCATCCTCAGGAATTCATGCATGCCCCGCCTGGCATGCTTTCACCTTGCCCCTCCTGCCTCCATCCCCACGGCTTGTCTCCTGCTTTCCCCAACCTGCAGCTTATTTTGAAGATTTAACTGGAACTTGTGCAGTACACGCACTTCATATTAACCTTCTACACAGGGAGGAATTTTGTCCAGGTCAGGTGACGAATTCAAGTGAATTCTGTCTTCGCAGTGCCATTGAGCAAATGACTTCGCTGCCATCAATCTGACCAATGGCCGAGTTACCTTCCTTGATGGTTAAGTCCTGCAGATGAGAGATACGAATAATATACAAAGCAGGAGTGGTCACAGAGTCCAGCAGGGTGATTTTTCTTCAGTCCTCAGTGTGCACGCTTGACCACACAGCACCTGAGCACACAGCTAGGGCCCCCCACCTGGATTTCTTATGATCGACAAGCATATGCAAAGCTCCGAACCAACGTACTCATTTACCTCAGCATCCAGTATGGGTTATGTGAAATATTAAAATATGTAATTTTAAATGCATGCCCTTTATTGCTTTACAACTAAGAAACCAGATCTTTTCCCACTGACTTTCCGTGCAACTTTTCCCTGTTCTCATATCCCATGTGGCTCTTAAGTGCGCAAAGGCACCAGTATTAAAGTTTATAAGATATTTATATAAATCAGATGGTTGGTGAGTATTAAATCTGATTTTTCTCAATAACCCGAGGGGGAATATTAAAATATTAAAATTGTTTGAATTTTTAAAACACAAATGGGCTTTTGAATAGTTTAGGCCAAAGCCTCAACTCTTGTGCGCAAATATATACTGGCTGAGGATAGAGTCCTTGAAGTTTTAATCTTGTTATTCACTTCTAGCGAGACAAATGGCAGGCTTAGTAGAGAGCCTGCTCTCAAAAATCACAAACAGAGTAATACGGAAAAATGAATTTTATCTTCTGTTTTCATTATATGATTTACATCTTGAGAAGGGCACACATCTTATTCTAAATAACTTATGTCATAATGCAAAAACTACTGTCAAAATTGCCTCATGGCATGACCAGCTTAGGAACCATCTTTGCTTTTTTATTTCAATAACTTCAACATAACTGTGAACTCGTTGAAACCTTATGTGAATTTCCCATTTCAAGAAACCTTCTTCTCAGCCTGTTGGAATAGCACTTTCCAGGATCTCCTCCTGGGTCCATTTTCTGTCTTTGCCTGATCGCGTTGTGAACACACCATTTACAGATGTGGGTCAGTAGAGCCGTACTCTCCCGGTTATTTTTTTTAATACATGAATAGCATTTGCCTTCGGGAGGACACATTATTGCTTCTGAGTTGTGCAAGTGTGTGCGTAGGATAGCTGGAGGAGAGGGAGCCGTGTAGGCAAAAGGAATGTTTGCTCTTTGCTTTAGGCTCTGATTAGGTCAATTCTTGTGACAGCGTTATTCCCGCAAACCCACAATTACTGCTAGGCTGAGTTTTCTGGAAAAAGGGATTTCTCTGCATGCTGTTTGATCATCCTATTGCAGGACTGGTGGGTATAGTTATATGTAGGTCAGTAAGGTAAATTGCAGCAGGAATGTACTTAGACTCTGTACCACTATTTTTTTCCATAGCTGAGAAATCAACCTCTGGCCCAGATGTCTGTGCACAGAAACAGAGATACTGTTGTGAGAAAGGAATACTGGGATCAGAAGAAACAGGAAACATTATATTGAGCAAGGTGATATTTTTTTATAGTTGGATGTTTTAATCTTTGTGCTTCAGGCTTCATTTCATACTTCATATGACAAAATGAAAAACAAGCATATTTTGAATGAAAAAGAGAACTGAGTTCTTTATATTTTAAGCTGCTACTTAAATGAGTTCCTATTATATTTTTTAAGAACTATATTTTAGGGAATGTAGTGAATCCTAACAAGTAAACAAATACACTTGAAATCCAATCATTGCAATATTATTCCTGATATTTATAATATCTTGGCCTTTAAGTTTTCTGCTAGAACAGCTGCAGGGCTTTTGGGGGTGATGGGTAGTTCTTAATCAAATGGCTGAAAAACTTCCAAGAAGTGATTTGTTGTCTTAGACAACAGATTTTTAAAAACAACCTCAGAGCACATGAAATAAGGCTTAAATGTCATTATGATAAAAGGCACTTAAGCTACTGATAATCATCCTATGTGTATTTGTGCTCCACATGTTTACATGAGAGACAGATCTAGACTTGCTTCAATTACCTTTTCAGCATATTTCTGAATACTGTTAATGCTATGAAAAATGTTATATATGTAAATTACAAAAAACCCCTGTAAGTGAAAAGGGTATGTCTATCATCATTATTGTTGGCCCTTGTCAAAAAAGGCATCTTGTTAAAATAGATAATTGACTTCTTAAAACTAGAAGTGAAAGAAGCCTATTAGATAATTTTGTTCACCATGACAAACTGGTCATGCTGCCATTATATTTTATCTAGAAGGAAATGCTAATTCACTAATTCATAACAGGTATCCTTTTTCAGCCTCAAATGGTGTTCTTTTCTGTTCAGTAATGCTGATGAGTTCTCAGTCTGATTTAGTCACCTGGAAGGTGTTCTCAAGATGTATTCTTACCCCTAATTATCATTATTGGCCTACATAGATTACCTTTTAATCAAGATTCTGGCCTTCATGCTGATGAAAAAGGAAGATTTTGCACAGAAGTCATTTGGCTCCCAGAGGTCTGGATTTAATACTAGGTTTACCTAAATTCTCACGGTAACTCTGAAGCATTCACTGAATTTCCCTGTTCTCTAGTGTCATTAATAAGTCTTTACTGACCTTCACTAAAGAGTCAATGGGATTAATTCAGGTGCAGAGAATCTCTGTGGAGGCCTTCAGAGGCCTCTGTTGGCTATATGGAGACTCTAAGTCTTTACTACATAAAAGCTGGTAAAATCTGCTTCTTCATCCCCAACAGGAAGGCACCTATAATTTAAACCTATATGAACACAAACAGGCTCCTTTGCTACCTTATCATACACAAATCTGCTTTATCAAATCAAAAACAAAAGAATGAATTTAACCCATTTATGTCCTAAAAAGGTCACTATATGAAGTCAGCATATACTTTAGGCCTGGCAGCCAGGCTTTGTTCTTGTTTGCAGAACTGTAAATCTAGATCATCTTCCCAAAGGAAGAAGAAGAGTTTGCTGACTCACAGTATTTTTAGAGACTCATATCTAGTGCCTTCAAAATATCAAAGTGATGCGATCTGAACTGCAGCCAGAGGACAGGAGTAATCAAGGTGGTTGTAGCTTACTTGAACATTCCTTAATGGACAGGCATATTTAAACGATAATACTACATGCAAGATCAGCTATTTCATTTTGTAGTGGAACAAATACTGACTTTTTTCAGTTCACAGTGTCTGAAATCACGTGCTGTGCTGCAGCCATTAGGGAAGTGCTTTTGTAGCATGAAGCTGAGGATATGTGTTGCATGCCCACAGAGTGGCTTGAGGAGCGGTTAAGAGACAAAGTCCGATGCGATAGCCTTGGGGAGTACGAGAGATGGAGGGAACCTGGTGTATTTTGTCCATAATACCTACTAGGAAGAGTCCTGTCTATCCCTCATACTGTGCCTGAGAAGGCTAGCTGGCACAGCCATGACAAAGACCATGTTAACAATTAAGTGGCATGGACAACCAGTGGTCTAGTGCTTGAGTTTACTCCCTGGCCCAGTTTTATTTAGCAGCATAGAAGCAGCTTTTCCAACCAATGCTTTAGTGATGTGTCCATCTAATTAAGACAATGGCTATATTCTTCTGTTCTTCACATTTATTTGTAGGCAAATATGTAGGGTATCTCTGGCTGAGTTGTTTGGACAAGAGATAATATATAGAGTCCTAAAGTGCTAAAGGAGGAAATGAAGTGATGGAAATTGCAGTGAATCAGGTAGGTTGAAGCTAATAAACATTTTGTCTCTAAAAACCTAGAAAAAGTTGTTATGAAACAACGGTGTGTCTTGTGCTCACAAAGATTTATGATTCTCATTCTTCAGAAGAGGAAATCCTATAAATAACAACTTTACATTTGTAAAGAAACCCACACGTGGACATGTTCTGTGACACTCTTCGGTCTGTGTGGGACATTGGACTGGTCATGATGGTTCACTCACCATCTCTTCGACAAAGAGATTCTAATTTCAGCTGAAGTTGTCCTACCTGTGTGAGGTAAAGAACATCAGTGGATTAGGAAGTCAGCTGTATACCCTGTAATGGCTTCTTCAAAAACTTTATTCCTATACCAGCAAACATTAACTCAGCTTAGTTTATTGTATATTATCAAATGTTAACTTATTGCCAGCTTTCCAAGATAGACAATATGTTATCATTATGAGCACTAATATAGACACAAGCTATATGGGCATTAATAAATATGGGGATAATTAAAGCTGTATTGATTTTTCATGACTTTTTACTGGTGCTAACAAAATCTGCAGAAACTCTTTCTGAATAAGAAAGACTGAATCATTTTAGGCTTTTCTGCAATTTGGAGTGTGTTAATTTTCATTTATGTCAACGTGGCTCTTGGCTTCTCTTGACTATTATATATTCAAGCTTGTCATCATCATCAGAATAAACAAGTGACCCAATTCAGCTTGATCTTCACCTTTCACCCACGTAAAATTTCAAAAGGACACTCATTGTTTTTGCATGTGTCGTAACCCTGTAATTATGAAGAAATTCAGTAGCAAATTACTTCCATGGCTTTTCCCCTCCATTCTCAGCAGTTGAAAGCATTCCTTCAAGAGACATTAAATAGTCTCAATTTCCCTGTTCTTCTGAGAATACCATACTAATGAAAATATACACTAAATATTTTCCTGAGAGAGAAAAACAGGTAAAGTCAGTGGAAGTAAATCATTGTCCGTTATCAGTTACAATTTGACATGCATTCCTTCTATTGCTCAACATCTCATTAATGTTGGAAAGGTACACACTGGGGAACATCTCACAACTTTGAAGAAGTTCCTGCATGCACAAAATGTGTCTAACCATCTATTACAATAATTTTTCTAGGTTCCTAGACCTAGATGGTCATAGACTGCTGTCACTGTCAAAGTATGGGGAAATAGCGGGAAAAAATACAGGCCAAAATTACAGAACACATCAACATATGTCCTGTGAAATAAGTGATGTGATAAAAAGCTAGCAGCTTGATGCCAGCCTTTACCATGTTTTATCAACCACCAAAAGAAATTAACATGAATTTATAGGTTAGGAAACATTGTTACTGGGTATGCCTTTTGCAATATGGCTGTTTCTGCAATATGTGTAGAAAAGGCTGTTGTCCAGCCTCTCAAACCACAACAGCTAAACCACATAGTGGACTTGTGATATTTGTCATCTAGCTGAGCCTCAAGTAGCTGACTTGTGAATGCATAATCAGTATGACATTTTGAAAGGCTGCTTTTATTTGCAACATGTTTTCCTATGCTTGCCAGCTCTGAAGATGAAAGACAACCTGACAGTACTTTAAATAATGAGATCTTTGATCTGAAAATATATAAACCAACCTTTTTTCCTCAACACATTTTTGGTGAATTTGTCTGAATACCATAAATTGTGTATCTAAGAAACAGGCTTCAAGCAATTCCTTTGAGTTCCTGCTCTGTTAATAACAACCTATTTTTATTGACAGGGTAGAAGCAAGTTAGCCAAATGCTGGAAAGCTGGGATGACAGCTGATGTTCCTCTTTTCATAAATCCATCATTTCAAGCCATTTTACAGTGGGACACTCAGAATTATCTAGAGTTTGACATTGTCAGTGAATTGGTTAGACCTAGAAATACTGGGCTAGATACTTTGTATTAGGATTCTCTGTACAAATCTGACATAACTGCTTTGAAGCCAAAGAAATAACATTAGAAGAGAGAAACCGCGTAAACAAGGTCTCTTGCACCTTATTGAATAGAATGTTTATCTTGTTTTGTTAAAAGTTAATACTACTCTATTACCTTATTCGGGAAGACTGCATACCTACAGTTTTTAGCAAAGCTAGGCTTTGCCTTAGCTAACACGGCTGAAGTTTAAGATGCTTGTTCTACTGCTGCCGAAAAGGACTGTTTTAGAGCAAGAGATGTTTTAAGTAATTGCTTTGTGATGAGATATAATAATGGGATTATGGAATACAGGTAACTTGGATTCATGCTGAGTTTACGTGTCCTAGCCTTTTAAAAACAGCCTAATTAAACTCTCTATAAAAACAATAACAGCACAATTACTTGGGTTAATCTCTGTCCTCATACCTTTCATTTCTTGGCTATTGGCTATATTGTCTTCATATACTCATAGGAAAAAGAGTGTAATTTCAAGAATTCCAGCTGACCCAGTGGCAGACCAAAGGCAGATGTTCTCCAGCTTCCCAAAGGTGGCAATGGGTTCTCGTCGTACCACTGACAGCAGGGAGGCACTCTATCAGAAGGTGTCCTGCTTTGGAAAGTTGTGAGGAAAAAGAGGATGCAAGGATCCTTTCCTTTCTGAGAAACTTTCTGCATAATGCTGATGAATGAGAAAGAAGAAGTAAGTGGGAAATGGGCAGAAGATCCAGCCCCAGGGTTTAACATCCGGAGCTGTCTTGGTCTGTAGATCTTTTTTTGTGCTACCTGACTGGCTCCTGATCGTCACCATACCTCCTGATTGAATGACCATGGCCCTACTTATAGTGATGTATATACCACACCTCTGTCCATGACATCTTTTTGTGCCATTCAGAACTACCGTATCGATGAGCATCTTTATTATACTGAAATGCAGTTACATTCAATCCCTACGTGACCTGGAGCTCCAGGAATTGCTCCCAACCTGCTGCAGGGAGCACTGCCGATGTGAGATACTCCCACATCAGTGCTTTAGTAGTGAGAGAGACAACAGCAAACCTGCACCCAGTCACCGACCAGCTTAGGGACAGGACTGCCAATGGGCTGAGCTGAAACCCATGAACTCTGCAATCATGTAAGGTATTTTTTTTTCTTTCAGGATTGTACAGACTATCCAGTTGAAGGCTGAGCTTTAAAATCTGTGGTTTTGGGTAGGGTATTGTGCATGCATGGATTTAATAAGGCGAGCTAAGGGGCTTTAAAACTCATTAGCAAGAATCGATGCTAGGTCTGCTCATGTGTCCTCAACCTCTCCACATTTCCCACTCACATGAAGATCACCTCCACTCTTGTAGTAGGACTCAATCTTCTCCAGAGATTAGGTTTAGGTTGTGTAGGTTATAGGCTATGATTTCCTCAATGTCTGTACAAAAATGGGCACATAACTCAGAGCCTTAGTTGGTTGGTTTTCCTTCCATGTCAGGTGTCCTCACTGTTCCCCATTCATTCGGTTTGGCTGAGCTCCGATGCATCAAACTCAAATCAGTCACGTGTAGCATTTTAGTATTATGAACTTGCGTAATTTACTTAAGAGAGATGCTAGAATCCAAAATTACATATTTTGGCAAGGGTTAAACCTTAATCTCAAAAGCTACATGCCAATTCAAAGTGTATTTTGTGTGCAGATTTATCTGAGAGTGGCTTGGCACTAAAGGATTTTCCACTGGCGCTAAAAGAGCCACTGCATGCCAAGAAAGTAAATATCAAACAGAAATGTGCCAGTATTTCCTGCCAGTCTCACATTTTTGAAACTTTTTCCATCCTCCATGCCATTGATTTCTGATATGCTCCCAGGCTTCCTAGGGAAAGGCTTTTGAGTCTCACTCCAGGATGCTGAAAGTCTTCTAATTTGAATACTAAAAATGTTAAATGAAAAAGGACCCCTCCCCCCTCTGACACCCCCAAGGAAAATCCCAGAATCTTTTCCTGTGAAATGCTGGAAGACTTCAAGGGGTTTTCAACCATCCAGAATACACAACAGATGGAAAGTGACACTGGCTCAGGATGGCAGACATTTCTTCCAACTTTTGCACAAACAAGTTGGTAAAGCTTCTCCGCCTCTTTTTGGAGTCTCTTGTGCCATACACTTCTGATCGTACTTTGTTATTGATTCGTATGTCTCAGTTTCCCACAACTGGCTTTTTAATTTTTTTCTTACTCATTCCTACCCTTGGAGCTTTCTCCCTGCTCCTGCCTGCCAAGTTCCACCCTTGAAACTGTCCCTTGAAGGCTCTTTCTTTCACAAGTTGTCCCTACACCATTGACCACTCAGTCCCGTGGCTGAACTGTATTTCTTTGTGCCTGTGTTGCATTCTCTGGGGGTCAGACCAGGAGTTCTCCAGCCCTGGAAGCAGATGCTGTTGATCAACCTCCCCGTCACTAGATTTCTTGCAGGACACACCTCAGTCACAGTGGGATCTTCTTTAACAATATGCCACGTACAGAAACAGCAGTAATAAAAGTATCCAGATTATACTTCTTAGCCAGTTCATTGGAGGAAAACAGGAAATGGCATAACACACAATTTACCATATTTTATAAAGCATAGATTATTTTGTTTCTGTTTCTAGTTTGTTTGCTAGGCATAATAACATTTTCCACTATTGTTTATAATATTGTGTACAAAACTCCTACATTTCTTAGTAACCTAGTTGGCTTGCCTAACCTCAATGTTCAAACATCTGTCAGGTAGATCCAGTATCTCTTAGATTTTGGACATGGTACAACATGGAAAAATGCAGTGAAAATCAAAAAGACTTTTTCCTTACTAATAAGGATTTTAAAAAAGCATGTTGCTTGAATTTGATGCTAGTATCAAGTAGTTTTGCCTCTTAAAAATTATTTGGCTGATTACAATTTTTTAAGTTCTCTGGTAACCAGCAGAGCCTAAAGATGGGATATCATGAATTTCTGAAAGTGTTTGTGTGATGGGGGTAGTAGTGATGTCTGCTGCCATCATCCCTGAAGTCCCTTCTCATCTGACATTCCTAACGCTGCAAGGAACTTAATCAGAAATAACTCAATTCTCACATGATGGAGGAAATCTTATTTAGAAGTAACTTTCACATAAATAGAAAGAGAGCGCTCCACCTCCTGAGACCCTGGACCTGGGCAATAGGACGTGCGCAGCTTAGGAACCTCAAAGCAACAGAGCGAGGTTGAATGGACGCTCTGTGTGTGTGCGTGTATCTGCGCAACCATGTGCACACACATTTGAATTTACTAAGAGGAAGAAAGAGACAGGAAGGGTGTTGATGAGTAGGAGCTGAAGAGAATTTTTAAAATTAAAAAAACCTCAACCCAAACCAAACGAAATTATATGCATAAGCCTATGTTGATACTAGGAAAATAGTATATGCACAAACAATAAAAATCAGATTTAGGATTCCTTTTGCATATATGCTTTATAAATTAAAGACAACATTCTGCTCCTGGATCCGAATTGCAGATCTCAATTGTACATTCTTTGCTGGAGTGAATTCCCACCATGCCAGGGAAGGGGTTGCACAGAGGGCTGGTGGTGGTGATGGTGGTGGTGGAGAAATGCCCTGCTACATGTGGGAGAAAAATGTTGCCCTAAATCCAGGGTGTTGCACAGTTCTTCTCAGGTCATGGCACTGCATGGTCCCAAGATGGGGTCAAGCATGGCCCGTGCGTTCCTGGTGCTGAAAGCATTGCTCACATCAGGCCTTGATGCTTTGAGGGGTACATGGCCAGATGCCATGGTTTGGAGCTGTTTGGGGATGCCAAAGTGCATCACTGGGACTCCTAAAGGGCCACAGTCCTTGGCCTCTTTAAGTGATCGCATACTGCTGGAACACTTGAAGGCTCTGTGCTCAGCAAAGTCTGTGAAAATAAGGCAATAAATAAAATAAAATGAAATGAAATAAAATAAAATAAAATAAACCCCAGTCCACTATTTTTACAAGCTGCTGGAGTGAGAAATGTGGGAAGTCTTTCCACTACAACAGTCATATCCTTTTAAGCCGTGTCCCTGGAAGAGGGCAAACTAAAAGACTCCTTTTACCCCTGTGTTCCTTGATGACTTTTATTTAAAATTTCACCCCAAATGTTATCCAAGTACAAATTAGTGCTGGTGAATTCATTTTTCTTCCTTCACTGTCTCTGCTGGGGACCTCCATCATTAGAAATCAGGCATCATAAAGCTGCTCTGGTTCAAATACTTACTGTAAAAAGTCAAAACTGCTGTAAGCTATGTTTTATATACAGCGATTGCTTAGCCTTGCCCAGAGCTGGAGCAAAGAGCCTCAGTGAAAGGCCACGTCTCAATCATGAATATTTTTGTTTTTAAGCTATGTAGAATGGATTAACAGCGTGGAAAAAAAACCCTCCAAGCATAAAAAAAGAACCTATATGGGCTCAATGAAAGAGCTGTGCAGCAAAATCCCTGGCGCAGACACAGGGTGGTGTCACTGCAGTTTACCTGGATGAGGAAGCTCTGGAACTGTGCTATCAGGAAGCCCTTTTTTCTCCTGTGATGTGCTGTGTTGCCACTATGGGTTTTAAAATGTAGATGAGCCCAAAGTGACAGCTAGTCTGAGCTATATCAGCTCAGGGTTTGTAGCAACCTACCCGCACTGAAAGTTAACGCTGCTGACTGTGTCCCTGAGAAAGCCCTTGTGCAAGTTTCTTTCCTAAAGGTAGGTCAGAGGAGAAAGCCAGCGAGGAAACAGAGACAGCTTAATCCATCTATAAGCAATGTGTGCTCTTTTTTCCAGTGGGTACAACAAACTGATCAGGCACAGATCAAGCTTCGCCTCAACAGGAGACTATGGTAAAGGAAAGAAGAAATATGTTTTTAAAAACAAGTGATATTTGATATAAAAATTGCAGGAAAACAATTATGCTGGTTTACGTTCTGTTGGAATAATTCACTCGTTGCTACCCAGCCTGTTAAGATAATTGGGCACACTGCAAGTTATGGAAGGTCTCTGCTGCCAACCTCTGTTCTGTAATTCATTAGCTTCAAGTTGCTGCCACAACATATAACTCATTAAAATCAGAGATCTTCCTAATTTTAAGGGAGAAAAAGTCCTCATGCTTATGAACAGTAAAAGCTTTGGAAACCTTTATTCAATGGGCTGACATGAAGAGAAATCATGATGCAAGGGATGGAGACAGAAAGCAAAACCCTGTCTTGCTTTGTTAATGGACATGGTTGCTGTGTGAGGGCCAGTATTTTGGTCCCAGCCTGTATTTGGGTCCCAGAAATAGTGAATTCAGGCTTTGGTGCTCAAAGAGCCTCAAGTAGTCATTTACCACAGTGCTTTTGGGTGTAAATGACTTTCACGTCAGAATGGTCTCAGTGATACAAACAGCTATAGGTAGCCCCTGCCATGGTTTTCAACATTTATATAAGAGTCAGATGGGTTAATCCTCTATTTCCAGTCAAATGATGAGGGGCAGTATCTGTCTGGGGCACTAGATTGTGTGTTAGGATGGACCTATGAATAGCATCATGGAAAGGGATTTTATTCAGGCAGGTGCTGAGGAAAGGATACAGTGCATGGCTGGAGCTGAGGAACGTGTCTCCTCCATGGCTCCTTCGAACATGGGGCCCCTGGCAGCCATGCTGGCCCCAGCCTTCTCACTCCATCACCCTGTGCCAATTACTGCTCATTAGCAGATTTCGGCTCTGCTCTCTTTGCTGCATCTGGGACGGGAAATAGGGGGGACAGTGCACTGCAGGGATAGAGCCCTAATCCGAGGGACCTCAGAGAGAAGCCAGCGGGGTAAGTCCCATGCTCCGTGTGTGAGACTTCACAGCTCTGCTTATAGACTCTGTCTACAAGAGAGACTGACCTGGTTAAATGCAGGTTTTCTCTTATTGCAGGCCTGACTTTTCTCCTTTGGGGTCTTGTAAATCTAGAAGTGCTGTTTCTGTTAAGAAATATTGAAGTCAGACACCTTCTTACCAGCACTGACTTGCTGGGAAAATTGTAGCTTGAGCTAGAAGGAAAGACCTTTTGTCGAAACCTGGAAGAAAATGAGAGGGATGCTGGCAGAGTGGAGCTGCTACCTAGCAAAAAAAAAAAAGCCATAAACTGTCAGAGTTTGGGGCCACGGGCAGACATTCTCTGGTAACACTTTCTAGCTATGTCTTTGCTATGAAATTCAAAGGGGTAATTTTAAATGGTTCCTTAACAGTTTCTAGTTAAGTATGAGGTAAGGCACTTTGTTTGCTCTCCTGCTCATTAGGTTACCGTGGAAGGGCTATGAACTTGGGTGTTTGACTCCGCATTAATTGGCACTGTGAACTCTCACAGCTCTGTCCCCGGTGAGTTAGCTTCCGAACCTCAGACCAGGAGGGAAATAGAGGCTCAGTTCAGCCACTGCTCACACTGCAAGGCTTACATGAGCACGTCAGGAAGCAGGAGCCTGTGTCTGCTGGTTGTTTTTCCTGCAGTAGCCTTTTGGAGGGCTATGGGAACTCCTGGGCATCTGAAATGCTGCTCAGCACAAAGCTCTGCAGTAGGACATCAAAAGGAGTTACTGGTACCATAGAAGCACAAATCCACTCACAAATCCACTTCAGCATGAAGTCTAGCAACCATGGAAGTGCTTTATCCTACCAGATTTGCCCTACAGTGCCCATAGGTACCTTTATGCACGATTCCTTTGACTCTGTAATGGTGGTGGTAAGAAACAGCTGGGATGATGGCAATGCATCAATCTGCCTGGTTTTGCTCCAGTATTTTCATGAGTAAGTAGGGAAAGATTCAGGTCTCTACTAATTTGCTTGTATATGCCATTTTATGGGAGCAGCTGCTAAAGTGAGATTCTTCACAAGTCTGAAACCTCAGAAGCCTGAGAGATCAGAGGGACATTTCATATGGAATCAAGCATCTGTGGAGTCAGAAATCCATACGCAAAGGGTTTAAAGCACTTTCCCTACACTGTAGCTAATGAACAGGAGAGCCAGCAGAAGGAGGATCAATCTGAGATCATGCCTATGCTAAGCCAGGTGTTGATAGGAAACTATAAACTGCCCCTCAAATTTCCATAGCAAAAATATAGTTTTATATTATAAAACAATTCTGTATTGAATTACACCACCTTGTGTGGTCACATGGAATATTATTAGTGTGCCTCTTACCTTGTGGGGATGTTTCTGTTTAGGTATATTTGTATTACGCTGGAGATAGATAACAGATCTAGCTCGGGATTAGGGTCCCACTGAGCAAGGAGGTGTATCAACAAGCAAAAACTCTGTTCTGGCTGGATACATCTTGTTAGCTGAAACAGTACTTGGCACATTATGTGCTAACAACACTGCAGTCATGTTATCTAGTCCTACTTTAAGTCACTCGGTGAGGCCAGAACATGTTGAAGTCTCCGGACACAGAATCACTATTGAATATGATAGAATAAAAATAGGTTAACAAATGGAAGTTCGTCACGGGAGCCGCTGTGGCTCAGTGGTCTTCAGTCATGTGCTGTACCCCAATGCGTTGTCCACATTTTTTCTTTGACTGTGTTACTTAGCACCTTCCTACAGCATATGGTTAAATTCAAGACAGTCCAAGACAAATGCATCCCATTATGTTTGAAGAGGTGAAGCAAGGCCAATATAAATGCATAGTGTGCTGTGAATTATGCTTACTCAGTAACTTGCCAATGTCTGGATTTGGCTGCTATATTTGTGGCATGTTTGCAAGCCCATACTCTAACTTAGAGGCCATGATACCTAAAACCAAAACATCATCATAATTCAATACAAAAAGGAGAAATCTAAACATCTTTAGCTGAATGGGCCCAATACGTGGAGCTACAGTGACTTGGACTCTTATGAGGAAGAAAAAAAAAAGATATATCTGATTCATTTGGCAAAAAAAAGCAACGATCTGGCACTTTGTATCACATTACACACAAAAAATAAGTCACAAAACTTCAAATAACTTTAAAATATGTGAAATGTTTTATTGTGGAAAAGACAGAACCTATTTAGATGTTTCAGGAACTTTGTGTTTGGTCTTTTCTTCAGTAAAACGTCGTTAGCCTTACCCTGTAGAAAACTTGGAACCCTGTCTGTCTCTGCATAATGATCTGTTATAGAGGGTTGCAGAATGCCAGAGTGCTTCTATTTTAGTATTTAATGTAAAGACTTCTCTTCCCAGCTAGAAAAGACCTTTGATTTCCTAATGAATGTGTCAAATGATCTGAGAACTAGTGGGTGTTTTTGTAATCACTCGAGTTTACAAGTGGAACAATTCTGTTAGCCAAACTGGATGAAGGGGAGGTGAAAGACCTTCTTAATCCCCTCACACCTATTCCCACCAAGGAAAGAGAGTGAAAAACTAATTTCCTCATCTCCCCTGCCACGCAGCCCTGTGAAGAAAGATAGAGATAAAAAGGAAGAGAAAGATCAAAAGTCTCTGAAAAAGTATTAAGCATGGATGCTGAAAGCTTTTAAATACCGGGTTCTACAAGTCACACCAGAAATACGTGACCAAGCAGGTAAGTGACCACTGAATCTAGGGTACCCTCATAAGTTGTAGCTCATTTTTGCTATTCCTCATCTCACGGTATGGGGCAAATCTTCTCCCTTGGCATTTTCATTCTGGCTTTTCTTTCCACGTGTCCCATCGGTCAGCGTGTCTTTTTGGTTTAAGAACTTAAAACAACAGGAAAACCCTGCTCTGCTCACTGCCCCTGACTGTTTCCCTTCTGTTCCTGTTTTGCCCTAAAATCAAGTCAAAACCTATGGAGGATTAGCTTAAATTCAGCAATAGTGGGGTGAAACCTTAGTTCTGTGAGGCATAAGTTTTGCCTTTTTTTTAAAAAAAAAAAGAATTCTCCATCCTGATCTCTGCTGGGTTAAAAGAGTAATAATGCCTTGCACTGTGTCAGATTTGGGACAGTTATCTGTATCTTCCTTTTGATATCGTTGGGTATTTTTGCCTGGGTTTTCAGAAGCACACAAGTACTACTATGAAAACAGAAGTTTCTTTGCTGAGAATGTTAGCGAAAATGGAACCCTCCCAACTTTTTACACAGAGAAGTATATTTTTTTCGACAAGCAGCAGAAAAAGAAGTATCTTAGATGAAAATGGGAATACTTCAGACCACCTAGGAATTGCAATTAAATTCTTCCCTTTTAGTCTCCTTTGTACAAAGGAATCCTTTGACTTCATCTTCCATCATGCACCTCTGGGCAAGCAAATGCAGTTTTGTCGTAGTGACTCCTTCTCACAGAGCATCACAATACACAAAGACCAGAGGTTCTGCCTGCTTCGCAGAGGAGGACGGGCACAGCCTGAGACGCAACAGCAGCTCTGGGGAAGCACCGTGCCTGTCTCAGACTGAAGTCTTAGTGTTTCTGTGTATTTGGTTCTTCAATAAAAAAAAAAGTAATTCTCTGACAAACAGAAACCTCATTTAAAATTTTTAAATCTAAATCCTAACTTTCAATGAAAAAAGTTTTAAGACAGAATATTTTTTCTGCCCTATACATTTTTCAATATGCTTGTGATTGCAAACCAGCTTTCTGCAGTGATGAACACTGGATCTGCCCACCACCAGGATACCCACTTGAACATTTGATTTAGGGTTTTTTCTCTGACAAATTAGGCCATGATACTAAATACTCTATTTTATGCCACCTGTATTTTATCTGGGAAGATACATAACAGCTCTTTGGTATAAAGCACACCTTCACCTTTAGAATCAGTCAGCCTAAGGCTTTTGTGCCCCTAGATGGGAATTCCTGCCTCCCTTCCAGCCATTTATTTCTGTTCCTTCCTTTGTTTTGGTTTACCAGGGGATCAGCTTGTGATTCAACTGAAGTCATCCTGGAAAGAAGGATTCCTTTTTGATCAGAGCAGTGACTTTGCAACACAAAAACATGTGGCTGAAGTTGGACATAAGGGTGAAACTTCCACTTTAACAGTAGCACTGTCCTAGGTAAGTTTTAGCAGACTGCAGTGCTGCATGGTTAGGGCAATACAGGCAGATAATGCCTGGTCATCCCATATGACATCAACATGTGAGTGTTTTGCGCCAGTGTGTAGCTGTAATATTGTTGAACTCCTTGTTCAACCTCTCTTCCCTTTCTGAGAATCTCTCCTTCCAACCCATGTGTCTTGTTTTAATAGGGTGAAATAGGATTTAGGGATTTGGACTGATCTTCTGTGCTCACCTGACATATTTCCTGACGTGTTTCCAAACTCAGTTCTACATTACTGACTGCATAAAAGTCTGTACACTGAGAAGATTTAGTATGAAACACAGGCTCATAAGGGATTGTCATGAGAGATTTCTGCAGGATCTACTGTCATTATCTGCAGCAAGGTTGAACACCCAAGGCAGCCTTTTTGTAGCAAACAAGAGATTTGTAAAAAATCCTACATTTGAAAATGATGTGTTATGTCTGGAAATGGTGAGATGTGGCTGCTACAAAAGTTTGAAAACCCAGACACTGCTTTTAATATACTTTTAAGATTAGAAGTCTAAGAAGAGCACACACAAGATTAGAGAGCAGTGAAATATAGATCTAATTTTTACTTTTCAGATTCTAAAAGCGGTTGTAAAATATTATTTCACAAGGTAGGAAAAATCATTAATCACTTTGGCATTATACAGACAGAATCTCCAGCACAAGTCTGAGAAAAGCAGAGGTTGTGTTAAACCCGGAGGTGGGAGGAGGACTGTATGGGTAAGGCTGGTGCTCAGATACTGGGGTCGGTTCAGGAGCTTCCACTGGGTCTGGAAACAAATCAGTGAAGGTCAGAAAAGATGTACCTATCCAAAGTAATTATACCCTAGCTATGCAAGGTAATTATAATTACACCAGAGGAAAGGTCTCTGACAAAGCAATAATAACTGGCTCTCCGTTCCCCAGCTGCCCGTCTCCACAAAACAGAGCTGAAAGTACAAATACTGTTGTCAAGTTAACTTCTCTTTGTGGGGAAAGTGGGACAGCAAGAGGCAGATCTTCACTGAGAAGGGGACAGAAAACAAAACATGTGCAATGTCCAACTGGAGCAAACCAGCCAGTTTTCTGCCAAAACTGTTGAGTTTTAAAGCATTATAGGAAACAACAGATTTCGGGGATGCAGAGTCAGTGCTCAGGAGGACTCATATTGCTTAGACACTTTCAAGCTTTTCTTTAGCCATGAAGAGTAGTCGTATGCTTCTTTAAGGAAGGAAAACTGAAACTCAAGAGCACATTTTTGTGACAAGGAGTGACTGCATGTCAAATCCCCAGGCCCTCAGAGCACAGAGGACCCTGCCTGTGTGTTTTAAAATACATCCCTAAGGTGGCTCTGGTATAACATGTCCTCTATAAGACCTAGACAGATCTTCCAGGAAGCCTGGCTGAAGCACCCCTGCAATGCTGCAGGAATTCCTGGCACGCTCCTGCGTGCCACAAACATCTCTCCACAAAGTGGCCCTTCAGCTTTGTGGTCATCTGAAAGTTGGAATTCTTCTTTTCTGAACTTACATGGTCAACTGCCCTCTGCTTTGTGCTGCTTTAAAGCCATTAAACAGGACATCACTGGCTAACAGTAAATAAATACGTTATAACTTAGAGAAAACACAGTTCTTAGAAGCTGCTCTGGAGTTGACTTGTTTTTTCTCCCAGGGGCTGGCTCCACCCTGGGAGCCCTCCTCTGCCTCTTCCCCACCAAAGTCTGGTTTGGGGTGTGCCCTAAAACTGTATAAAACCCCCATGTATTATTGCTGGCAAATTTCCTGTGAACAAACAATAATAATGGTGGACAATTTTAACCATGCATTAGCAATGGGAGCTATTAGTAGAATTCACTAACTGTTGAACTATTCAAGCTGCTTCACTATGTGCTGAATACATTTCTTTCTAGGCAATTAAAATTCTGCTGTAGAAATGCTGGCTTTCAAGTACCCCACTTTACCGTGATTTTTATTTGACTCACCATGTATGTAAACTACAAATGAAACTAGAAATGAAGTCTTTATACAGCAGCCTTTGTATAAGCCATTCAAAATAAATACTATATAACATAAGTGTTAGGCATTTTCAGTTGAGGAATATTATCAGATCTGCAGCTGAATGAATCTTGCAGAGAAGTTGTAATTATTTGAATTCATAATACCACATTGCATTAGCCTGTTCTGCTGTTCCTTGTTGTTTATTTTCCACTCATGTTAAGAATTTTGGTTTCCAGCAATACTGGCAGCAGTAAAAAAAATCTTGAAAATTCCCATATGAATGGATGTTTCTAAGAAGATCTGCAGAAGACACATTTCCGTGGCCATGGTGAAATCTCTCTGAAGTGTCTGCTCCTGCATATGGGTGTTTAGAAATCTGATCTAGGAGGGGTGATTTTGCCATATGACTTGAGCAGTGTTTCTGATGTTGTTGGTATTGGGTCATTTTTTCTAAGTTACTAAAAACTGAAGTTTGCAGCTTGTAGCTTAGAATGATGAACTCTAAACTAAGTGGTTAACTCCCGGTCCTGTTGTTCACCAAGATAAACGTAAAAAAGTGTTTCTTGAAGTTACAGAAGTCCAAAGACAAGCTGAAATCTCTCAACGTATTTATCTTAAAATCACAGATTAATCCTATTTTTGCTTGACCTACGAATTTTGGAGTGGTTGAGGTTGACAATACAGCCTAAGTAACCACTTTCTCACCACAGCAGTTAAAGAGGGAGTAGCTGGGGGCACAAACTAAGCTAATAATAGTTTGGAAACAAGCCATGATTTAAGATACAGTTGCATCAAGATTTCTGCCTATAGTGGCTGCTGAGCTTGGGAAGCATTTTCTTCTCCCCTGAGAAGGAACGTCTCCCAGGGTTTCCCTGGGGCAATGTAGCTCTGTGAGCCCTTGAAGATTAGGGTGGAGAGCTGGGGACAGCAGCAGTGACTACCTTTCTGTCCCGTGTGATTTGAACTTGGCCAGTGTCTGGAGCATTCCTTAGTTCTCCTAATAACAGTAACAGCAATAAGCATTAACAACAATAAGCAATAACAGAAATTGCCCCCTTAGTAATTTCTGAAGAATGAAAGACTTTTCTGTCTTTTGGTTATGCACAGTGATAATTTTTTTTTCACTTCTAAAGATACGCCTTTTTCTATTATTATTTTGATTAATGAGTGACAAATGGTGGTAGACACATATACTATGGAGATTAATAACATCATGAATAGTTTTTAGAACAATGACATTTTTGCATTCAAAATAGTTTATTTTGTTAATGTGCCATGTTATGTTTCTTTCACTGTTGTGTTCAGCCTTTCTTTCCCTTTATCTCAGTGTTTTTCACAATCTGTGAATTGCCCTAGGTAAGGCTTTGATCTTGCAAATGTGAGTAGACTATTTACCAAGCATGAGCGATCCTCTTACATGCAATAAGACTATTATTGCATGCAGAAATACTTGTCTAAGTATTTGCTAATTAATGTTTTACATTTGCCGCAGGGAAAGGACAGTGTCTATGTGTTTACAAGATGACCAGTGCAGTTGAACTCATAGCATACTAATGATAAAATATTTACCCATCCATTTGGTAGATAGATATTCTGAAGTACAATTTTTTATTAACTTTAAGAAAGGTTTTATGTAATCGTGGAATATGCCTGATGTTTGCATGAACAATATTAAGCATTAGCATATATCAAATAGTTAAATTGGCCATTAAAATCAAAGGTATAGATTCTTCTGAAAGACTTTAGATAGGTCTGATTCATTGTGAGTAAGCACCCACAGTTGGTTTTCACCACAGCTTTCCTTTTCTGGTGAATGTACAAGGTTTCCTTTGCCTCTTTTTCTAAGGTTCACCATTTCCCCTGTTAATCGCTCACCTCTGACATACTGTCCCCGAACTCTAGTTCACAAGTTCCCTTATCTTTCTTTTCCTTTCCATTGCAACTGGTGACACCCCAGGGGAAGACCATTAGCAGGTAGAAGTCTGAGGAAGATGTGTATTTGCTTGGTGCGTTTATACTGGCTAACAGAGTAACTGAAATTATGTGTGTCCTTTGATGCCTTATTTTTTCCACGGTTCTGAAGAAAAAAAGGTGCTCCTTCTGCTACTTGAAGTGTGTAACATATATCATGTACTTTGAAGGAGGAACTGTCTCTGCACATCTATGTTCGCCCCATGCATGTCATGTACGCTACAGCTTTGCTTTGGTGTAGGTGGGTTGGCAGGACAGTCAATGAGGCACATGCAAATGGAGGATGTTATCTGTCAGCTCAGTTACAGCACACCTCTGAGAAATATAAAATCTACTGGCAAAAAAGCTTTTCTGTATGTGGACTTCTATATTTCCACTCGAGAAGTGTGTACAGGCACTATGTGCTATGTGCACCCTGGCCACAGTGTCCTACATGGAGCTACTGCACATCTGCCACATGGCCGACCTGCCTGCGGACAGGGGCTGCCTATCCAAATAGCAGGCAACCTGATCAAAACTACTGCTTTGACAGAGCTCATCAACATCCAGAAATTGTGGGCACATTGTCAAATTCCTTTTTTTTTTTTCAATCTAGGCAAACGTCCCATGCAGAATGAGGGGACATCTCAGGACATAAGGTTGCCCTGCTTCTTTGTACCCGCACTAGAAGTTTTGTAGGCACAGCAAAAGAAGCTAATGGGGACCAACTAATCCATATTTGGAACAATATAACTAATAGCAACAAAACTCTGGTGCACAGATCTGCCTTCAGTTCTGTAACTGAATGGAAATCAAGCAATCAGTCATGGTTGTGCCTATGAATATGTCTAAATTTCCTAAGACACAATTTTTTTCCAGTGTTGCTGCCCTGTGGAGTGGGTTGTGGGAGGGAGGGCGAAGAATGATCCAAGACACATTTCCCTCGTGCTTATTTTGGGTGGGTGTAACTCAGAGGGTGAGCACAGGTGATGCAGCTACTGTCTGCTCAGTCAGCTCTGGAAATAACCATTATTAATTGCTTGAACAATGGCAGTGCCTGGCCCTCTCTGCCATGGATTAGCACTCCACTGTGCTGGTTGCTACACAAATACCAAACAAAGACGTTGTTCCTTGCCTCAGGAGCTTCTCCTGCAAATAATAGCAGATAAGTGTGAGTTATCTCTCTTATGGTTGAAAGCAATTCCACTCTTCACCAGCTCTCTCCCCTCACACATTTGCTGGGGTTTCCATGGACCTACATACACTAGGTTTTTGGAAAGTGCTGTAAGCATGCAAACTGGCTGAATAAATGAATTTCTTTGCAACCAGCTAATCTCGGCTGCAAAAAGCCTTTTGAAAACATTTGCCAAGGCTGCAGACCAAGTGCTGCACCCAGATACAGGCACCCAGTTCATCTTTTCTGGGAGCTGTGGGTGTGAGCAGCAGTTCGTGGCACTTCCTGAAGAATTTCAAGGGGGAATATAACAAACAGTCCAAGTATTCATACCAAGAGCTTTGTTTTCAGTTTCACTGCAATAACAATTAGCGACCAGTTGGCTTTTGGCCATTGAAAATTATATAGCCAACTGGCAAAAAGTATCATTTTTTCCTGGCTTTATGCTTGCAAGCTGGGTGGCATAGGAGGATTTTGTGAGTGTATATAACACTAACCTCTGCAGAATAATGCACTAACTAGTCAAAAGTCCTTTCTTCACACGGCCAAAGGCTAATTGCCAACCAGCTTCACTGACCTTCATCAACACTGATCTTTGTTAAACAGTGACATTTGCCAGTGTCTTCCTCCGTTTGCCTGTTTCTGTCATGTTCACTTACTTTCTCCTTTTTTTTTTTTTTTTCCTGTTCCATGTATATGCACAAAACTCTTCCTGGTTTGAGAAAAAGGTTGCAGATAGATAGATACAAACATCCAGCACCATGGCACATTTTAAGAGCTGAGCAGGATCTGTTCATGACACCCATGACTAGTGCTCCAGGGGATACACAGCTAACTCACTGGACCCCACAGCAACCCTATACTGACTACCCAGAACTGAAAAGTGCCCACAGCTGTCTACTTCCACCCCCAGGACTACCAGGTAGCCAGAGAAGACGCTTTGGTTGCAGCTGCCTCCTTTTGCAGTTGTACCTGTTTGCCCAGATTTCTCTACCCTCCAAGGCGAAGCTGCCTCATTAGCAAGCTGGCAGGTTTCAATCCATCATTCTCAGTTCCAGCCTGAAAGCTGAAAACATATAACAAACAAATAGTGGTTTATGACATTATAATTGCAAATATTTCTGCTTTGTTTTCATCTCAAGGAGGAGAGGTTTGGAATGAAAGGAGAGCAGAGGCTTGCCAACGCGTGAAGTTTTATGGGCTTATGTCCCAAAATTATAGCATCTAAGTCAGTCAGTTTGGAGCTACATCAGTGCTTTGAATGCTGCTTAAAACCAAAGCAATTTCCAAATAGAAAATAATTGATTTCTCTAGTAAATAACTGGTACTAGGATAGATAATATATAAATTGCCGTAATTAACATACCTGTAAAATGAAAAAGTGACAGAAATGAAAATGGTTTGATATCCATGCCTTAGTAGAAGTGTGATCATTTTTATGAGTCTAAAAGTGCAGTCAAAGATTTGTTAAGTAAAACACTTGAAAATGAAGAAAGTCATGTTGCCCATGACATTCTAAATATTCTCTAACTTTTTCTATTCACTTAACTGTAAAGATAATACCTCAGAACTAGTTTCAGTAGCCCCTCAGGCAGACTGAGTTGTCAGCTCCCCTGCTTTTGTCACAATCATCTTCTTTCCTTTCAATTCCCCAGCTCATGTATTCAAGTACTGTGGGAGAACTTCAGCTGTCCTTTTTCTCCTCCTATTGAATATGGATAAAATTTTTGGAGTTTGAACCCAAAAGTTTTAAGAAAATTTTTTAAATGTCCAAGTTTATTACTTCAGACCATCTTCTTATTTATAAGGCATCTTTTTGAGGCACAGCTTATACCTTTTTAAGATGAATATTGCCTTAAGCACTAGGAAAATTAGGTACTAAATCCACCAGGCACTATGTAGGCACCAGAATAAAAGTGCTGATTTTTCACACTGATTTTTCAGTGTGGTGAGAATTTGTAACTTCCATTAACTCAGTAAGCTTATAAAGGAAGCCTGAAGCTATGTTTTCATTTTAATGCAATACAGGTTTGGTATCTTGATGTAGCAAGGCACACTAAATCTATTTAATACTGAGACTTTTTTAATACTGAGATATCAAGATAGCTAACTGGAGAGCAGTAACCTTGCGAAAATACACTTAGTATTTGCAGCAGGGGCATATATGGTAAGGTCAAGATGGGAACTCAAATCCCCTGAGGCACTAAACAAGGCTGTCTGCCATCAATTCAAGCTAAAAATTCTATGCTTTTGTCACCAGCCCGTGAGAGGAAGCTTTGCAAACTGCCAAGTCAAATCTTTCCAAACAAGCAACAGGTTAAGTTCAGAGGAAGAGAAATGATCCTTATTTTAAATGTCTGATAGCTTCAGTAACCTCAGAATAACTTAGCTTGCATTCTGGGATCACTTTTCTGCAAGGGGCAAAGTTGCAAACAGTTTAAATTAAAAGTGGTAAAAATATTTATTGGCAACATAAGTTTTTAGGAGCACAATTTTATATGTCTCTGTTTGCATAGCTTCAGCATAGATGGGGTAATATTAATACCACAAGAAGGTCTGTTTACATGCTGCTCCAAGATTTTTCTTGCAAAGAAAAAAACCCTTGCCTTTGCTATTATTCTTTATGACCACAAATCCTGGTTAGCTTAAAAAAATTAAGTCTCTTTTTATGTTTATATGTTACTATTTTTTTGATCATGGAAAGAAAAGATAATTACTTGGAACATCTGATAAAGCTGTTTATTGGGATAATCGCATTACTATTTTTTTGTCTATAAAGCACATCCTACCTGAGCTTGCTTTGCTGTGGAGGAACAGTACTTCTCACATGTTACTATGCTCACAGTGTGGTTGTAGGGCTCCACTTGGCAGAAAAGCGATGGGGATTTTTCCCGTTTGAACACAAAACCTTGCATTTGTCCCTGACTAGCTAGAAACAGTAAATACTGCCGCAAAAGAAGCTGTAAGACCAATAAAGTAACTTCTTCAGGTTTCCAGCAGCCCCAGTTCCTTCACTTACACTAAAAGTGTAGTGCATGCAGTTGTATTTCTGCACAAGCCTTTCCATGTGCAAAGGCCACCCATCCGGCGATCCTTCTTCCACCATGGACGGTCCTCGTCTTGCATCTTTGTTCCAGCATCCAGTTTTCCCCAATGGAGCTCATGCCTTCAGCCAGTCCTGCGGCCTGGCAGAGCACAGCACTCTGCGTGCCACGGCCACCTCTTACCAAGTCTAACACAGGGGTTCCTTGCACTAAGGCAGTTTCCAACTCCACCTCTTCAGCAACACCTAAGTTCAAACTAATACGAAAGAAAGGCAGAGTCATCTGCAAAACGTGAGAGTTCTGCTTTCTGTGCAGGACTAGTATACAAAAATGTGTAACAAAGCAGGGCTGCTGGGTCAGGAAACAGGGTTTTCTTCTCTCCGCTTCAGCGTCTGTTCAGAAGTTGAAAGGATGGAAGAAGACAACTTAGTGGTTCTTCTAATAGGCATGGTATTATCACCTCCCACAACTGCTACCCGGTTTCCCCACATACTTAGAAGGAAAATAAAAAATGGCTTGATTTTGCAAAGTGCTGAGAACCCACTTCTCTCGCTGATGCATCTAAGTGAGTTTGTTGCAGCACTAATAATTGCACACAGGCCTGTTACACTGACTGCTTTCAAGCTTTTTCCTTGCCCAATTCACTGATACTAGCGAAAAAAATCTTTCTTCGGCATACACACTTGTTCAACCTGAAAATAAAACTTGAGTTAAAAGAGGTTAGTACATATTTAGGATAAAAGGTTGTGACAGACCTAAGAGACAGAAGACAGAGAGAACAATTGAGGACAGGAAGAAAAAATTGGGGTGAATGCAGAAAGGAAGAACAGAAGCTTATGTAGCTGGAGAAAATCTGGAGTGGAGAGGATACGATACCAACGGCTGAGACACGTCATCTGAGAAAAGTCTTTGGAGGAAATGTCTTTGAGATCAGCCTTGCTTTGTGTTCACACAGAGTGTCTATAGTGGGTTTATACAGCTTCAGCTAGGTTGTGGTATTGCCCTTGTGCAGATGGAAGCAGAGAAGGAAAAGATGAGAAAGTGGGACTGTATTGCCAGAGTGGATCTGCCATGAAGTCCCAGCCAACCCCAAATCCACGACTCCTTGTCCTCAATGTCTCATGGTGAGCCAGGGAAGAAACACAAATTGCCTAGATACTTTCTTGGCTTTTGGAGACGCTATGTTACTGAAATAAGGACAGTGAAAGGGGCGTTAGTTAAGAAACCAGAAAAATTCAGCTGGCTGGAAGCTTGTAAGCAATGCTGCTTTTTGGACTAGATGAGATTTATAAATGGCCAAGGTTTCTGAGGAGCTTGGGAGTAATTCAGCCTGTGGGTGGAGGGCTGATGCTTTGCTTATGGTCCTCCTTGGCTGTGTCATGGCCAAGAAGTGGGATGCTTGATTTTTATGAGCATTGAGGCTAACACTGCCCAGAGTTGGGCTCATGGAGACAGGGCAATGCCGTTATCCTCCCATGTGCGGATGTCTGGGAGGGGAGGAAGTAGGAAGCTGAAGCCTCTGAACCACAGGATGATGAAAAGCCTTAAGCTACGCCTGACCTGGCTGCCAGGACCTTTGCTAGTGAGAATAGAGCTCAAGTGTTCAAGAAATCACGCTGTGTGTCTATCCAGCTGTTTCTGTGTTATAACAGCCATTTAATTCACTTCAGTTTTAAGTTTTCTAGTTGTGAAATTGCCCAGCAAAGAGTGGCACAGGAAGGATTATAATTTTGACCAGTGAAGTTAACCTGTCATTACTCATACCCAAATAAACCACAGTGTTTTCTACTGGTGACAAAAAGAGATGTAGCTATGAGACAGTTAATTTAGGTTTGTCTTAATGTGATCTGCATGGATTTTTCTTAACATTTAGGAAGAAAAAGTAACCATGTTTTGCTTTGGACAAGAGAAATCAATGGCCTTGAAATTTGGAAACAATATATATTCGACCACACAAACTAATAAGGCACCAGTGTTTTAGCAGACATTATAAAACATAAAATTAGATGGAAAATTGCCTTAAGCCCCTGTAAATTAAAATTGCTCTTTTTATAGCAAAAATGAGCCTTATATAGCAACAAACAATTTTGTGATCTTCATTTAACTAGCCAATTTCATATGGCAAACAGTATTTATTCATCCTGCTCCAGTGACCTAACCAGCAATTTACAATGTGATGCCTTGCATATTTTCACAGCATTGTAAAAAAATGAGGTTCTGTAGATTTATTTGATCCCTGTTGAAAAATTATTTTTTTACCTCCTCCTAACCAGCGTAAACTGGAAATTGTTCTTAATGTAATTCTCTTGCTTACCATCCACTCATTAATCAGGAAACTAATTAGAGCCAGTTTGCTCACTCTAATTTGAAAAAGTGAAAGTAACATATGTTGACAGTTAATTTGGATTTTTTTTTTGTTAACAAGCACACAAGTTTTTATAATGAAATAATATTTGATACTGATACAGAAGAACATGGACTAATAAATTGCAACAGGCTGGGAAAATGTAGTATGTTAATCACTATGGGAATAATAACATAGATCATTTAGTGGTCTAGTTTTTCTGTTGATGATTTTCCATTTTAGCTATTTTTATACGGTATTACAGTGACTTGATTTGGAACTTCTCAAACACACGTCAATACAAGTTTTCAGCATTTTGTGAGTTTGTACAGGCCCAGTGCAATTTCTGAGACCGAGTTACAAGAAAAATATTATGCATCTAGGCTCCATTTCAAAAACTTCTGTTGTCTTGCTTTTTAAAAATGTCAATATGTATAAAAGGGTGCCAGCTGACAGCGTGCAAGGCTCTCAGTTAAAGCTCAGTCTGAAGCCCACCCAGATCATTTGCAGCCTTTGCCCTGAGTTGCTTTGTCATTGGGGCAGATGACTGGCAGCGGCAGCATGAGCATCCCTGTCAGAGCCACCTGTGAGCTGGAGACTGACCTTTCCCCAGCGGGGTGGGAGTTTGGTTGGAGTACAGGTGTCCCACCATGTGCAATCTTCAGTCTAGTCAAAGCAAGTGACAACAGCAGCGGTGACTTCATCCAGAGAAACCGGCAATCCCTCTGGAGATCTCAAGATCTGAATTATGCGCTCCATGCACAGCGCCCTGTTAATGCCCACACGCTTTAACTGCACCCAGACAGAAAACATAAACCAATACAGCAGGGAAAGAAGCATTCAGCTCTTCAAATTGCCTTTTAGCACAAATTCTGCATTCCTCATATCTCTGTTTTGAAGGACTATGTTACAATGTTAAGTGATAGAGTTGGAAAAAGCAGAGACACTCTTGAGTGTAGCAGCTTCTCAGTTGCTCTAATAATAGTTATTATCTTTTCCCAAAAGGCATTGCTTATATCCTTAGACTGTCACAGCTGCACCACTGTGCTGATTGTCGGTATGAATTGTTTTGAAGAAAAAAGTGTAAAAATACAAAATCTCTAAGGTCAACCTCTATTTGGAGAAGCCATTAAATTGTTTTTTCAACTTAGAAGACTATTTTTTCAATGCAGAGGTTGTTCCAGTGATTTACACCAGAGTTACTGCTCCCTGTTGGCCTTATGTGAGAAGAGAGGTCCCACCCCAGAAGTGGACACTGAGCTATCACCCTCTATTACAACTGCTCTGTGCTCACCTGGGTGTGAGCGTAGGGGGAATGGAGGCAGGTCCTGTGGTTTGAAGAGTTTCTCCAAGCTGAGCCAGCCTCTGTTCTCCTGCCCACAACACGTGGAGTAACGTGCACGTGGAAGGGAGCTCCACGGCCAGGCTCACGCCTCTCTTGTGCCTAGCACTCGCGCTCATCCTTCTCGCACGCTGCAGAAGTGATGTTAGCCATGAGCCGCATTGAAGTAAAAAAGACAGACCGAACAAAAGTGCTCCACACAAGTATTTTCCAAGGAACAAGGGAAGTTTTAATAAAGAAACCCATCCCATCTGCAGGAAGAATGCAAGTGCTTTAAGGTTTTGTTTTTAAATGAATGGCTGAAGAGAGACATCTCAGACACCCCCACATCAAATGTGGGATGGCTAATGTGTTCGTAGCAGGCTCTTCTGCCTGGGCTTGATGTGAAGAGTAAGAGGAATAAGGCCGTGGAGGAGTGACCTCAGGGGCTCTCACACTGTGGGTATCACAACCAAAGCTGCCTAGCAGGCAGTGGAGGGGAGTAAGCAAGCAGGAGGTACAAGAGTCACTTTTGGGCTAACTTGGGCAAGAGGCTAGGCTGTTCCCAAGGCGGTAGGGTAATTGGGGCTCTGCCTTGAACAAAGCAGCTGTGAGCTGCTGCTCACATTGAGCCCTTTCCAGGAGACTTGTGTGGAGTAACAGGCTGGGAATTGGGACACCTCCTTAAAAATACTTAACTGCATGCACTGGCAAGGGGGGTTGAAACGAGGTGATCCTTAAGGTCCCTTCCAACACAAGCCGTTCTATGATTCTATCTCATTGAATGTTAAAACAATGGAGCTGTACCCACTTGACGGAATAGGCCCAGGCTAACACAAAGTGGCGGTATCAATGCGTTACCAATTAATTATGAGATTAATTATTCAGCACAGGTACTGAATAGTGCCAGTGCATTACCAAGTTAAACTGTAAAATTATAGTGTGGTTTACATGTCCAGCTTTCAGAAAATACTCCTTCAACAGCAGACCTGGCAAGGTGATGTGCTGCCACATGAGTGGTCTTGATGTTACTACAGGTTATATGGGCTAGTTACCAGGAGGAGAGTGAGCCAGGCACCCAGGATCTGTTGAGAACAGTTCATGAAATGCCTTGAGGATACCTGGATTTCTTGCCACGTGGTCTTGACTAGATTTGATACAGGGCTTCCCTGTCTTTCAAGATTTGGGGAAGAGAGGAAATACTATAGCTACAAACATTTGTATATATACCTATCTTTATATAATTTTTTTTTCCACTTCACTGATATACATAAAATTTTAAGTTTTAATGGAAAAAATATAAAACCTCCTTATAAAAAAACCCTCTTAGACAAACAAATAATATTAGCTCTAGCAGCAAACATTTGATTTTTTATTGAAAACTACTTTCTGACTAGCCAATTTTATGCAATACTTGGTAAGCTAAAACTGTGTGAGACAAATTTCTATTGAAAATCCAAATTGTTTTGAGTAAAATGGAAGTTATCTTTTAAAACTATGTTTTGCAAGAACGGGAAACTTGCACTTAAAATTTGTTTTAAAGCAACTGAAACATTTGAGTTGATCTTTTTTATCTTTGTTGCAAAACTCTTGGATGCTATCTGGAGAAGGCCTGGAGTTGGCAGAGAAATGCAGGAAGAAAAAGAAAAGAGACAATTCCTAGAGAAAGGGAGGAGAAAAAAAATCTTTGAATCCAGACTGAACACTTCATCAGAAAAATGTTGGTTTTTTTTTTCCCTCATGGGATATTTGAACAACTTTAATTTTGACAAGCAGCCACTAGAGGTCACCTGTGTTTTTAATTTAACAAAATTATTTCTATGTTCCCTTCCATTTTATCCTATTTTTGTCTCTTTCTATTTTTTTTTTAATCGAAATTAAACTCACAAAAAAATAATTGCTGGACTTTGCTTTTGAAAATATATCCAAAAGCCTACCATGTGCTGGAAATGATAGCAGGAAAATGTAGTAGTCAAACGAGATACTTCTACAAACTAGCTCTACAGAGCTAGTTTTCAACATTATAGATGAAAATTTTCATGGCTGTATGGTACACTGATGTAACAATGTGATCAGCTGGCAGATACTAGCATAGATCCATTCACTTCAAAGAAATGACAGTAGTTCAAACTATAATACGTTAACATTAGTTTAGTCTCTGCCAAGGATTTAGGTCTATTTAAAAGTGGTCTGAATCTGTTGCAAATTTTCAAATTTCAAATCTTTACATTCTTACTTCAATTTTGTTTTATTTGAGATTTGATGTTTTGAATAGCCAGGGCATGTCTGAGTTTTTTTAGGGCTTTCAGTTCAAATGAGATAAACTAATCCCCTCTTCTGCATTTCAAAGTCCAAGTGATTTCTTAACTATTCCAAGCAATCCACGAACTGCCCACCTTCCCCCCCCCCCCCCCCCCCCCCCCCCCCCCCCCCGGCAAAGTCTCCCTTGCATTCAAAAAGACTTGAGATTCTCCTTTTTCTGGGCAGGGAAATCAGGCCAGTGTTGGGATGCTGGTGGTTTTCTCCATTATTGCTTCTAAAGATTTATCCTTTTAACTGTGCACTATAAAATAATTTTTGAGTGTGTGTATGGCAGGAAAGCAAGTGAGGAATTTTTGATGAGCTGACAGTCTTTTCAAAGGTGGAAATACTGGCTGCTCTCTAGCTTTAAAATGTGGATTTTTACTTCAGTGCAGTATCAGAGTGACCACACACTGTACAATGTAGTACTACTGTAGCTGACAGTAGAATTTGGGCCAAACCCTGTAAAATAACTTTTTAATATAACATACTTTAATGCTGAATCGTTTAGTCAACCACAGCAAGACAATGACTCAGCGAGGATTTAATGGCTGGCCTCCCTGGGAAAGGCACGCTAGCAGATACGGATTCATTTATATTGGACACTGCTGTGAAACATCTTGCAGACAAAACTCAGATGAATTACTGTACTTAATACAGTTTATGTCATTTATTCATTGCTCAGATGCATTACTCTGAATCTGCTCCCTGGCAGTTTTCCCGGTTAATTGGGCATGGCAGTTATTAGGGTACTGAGAAACACATGCTTTCCTGCCTGCTCCAGCCAGAGGATTACCTGCTACTGCTGCCTTCATCCTCTGCTTTCCTATGCTGCATGACAGATCCATGTTTTACGATGTACCCACTTTAATATAATGTCTCAGAAGGATAAGTGTGCAGCAGGACAAATATCTGTAACAGCACAGCAAATGAAGCAATGGCACCATTTGAATTTTCCATTTTGAATGATTCAGGTGTGGAGCGCTGTGAAGAAGGTTTTGGTGCTCTTAGCTTGTACTGCTCAGTATTTGATCGATGCAGATTTTTAATCCCTTCTGCTGTGCCAGTAGGCCAGGAGTGTTTGTAGCTTTGCTTCAGCCTCTCTCTAGTGTTTTATCATCTTTTCTACTTCCAGTTCCATCCCTTCGCTGGGCTGGAAACCTAAGTGTGTGCACCCTGCATTTATGCAGCACTAGTTCTAAGCACAGGCAAAGCTTGTGGTTGCCTTCTAAGGATCCCACCTGAAGAGGGCTTTCCTGAGCTGGAAATGGAGAGGGGAGTGGGAGAGAGTGCTCCTGTCGTGCTCCCACCAGCTGTGTATGGTGGCAGGGCTGGCCAGCCAAGGAGCCCGAGTCAGCTCCCCAGAAGTTGGGGCAGAGCCACTGACCTGAGATTTTGGAGCAAAGCAAGCTCTCACCTGCCCTTGTTCAGTGAAGCAGGACTCTGTGCATATTCTTTTTAGATGAAATTACTCCAATAACCCACTTGATTTATAGTCCCTTATTTCTTACCCTAATTGAAACTACTTTATGAAGCCTCAGATGCTGGCTCAGTGACTGGAAAAAAGGGAAACACCCATGCAACAATAATGATCGTGTAATGAAAAGTTCATCAGTAGGAACAATCCTGCACCAGTGTTTTGAGCAAAATGTTCAATCTAAGAAGCGCAATTAACAGCACAATTGATTTTGTGTCTCAAAATCATGAAGGCAGAACAAAAAGAAAAGGCCTGGGAAAGCATTAGAAAGAAAAGTAATCATTTGAGTTCCTGCCTTCTTTGTGCTTGTGTACAATGCTGCATCCAAAGGCAAGACACTAGACTAGATCCACGATCCTTTAACTCTTTTATGATATTATTTTTTGACAAAAATTCAGGCCTGACACTGTGGTGGTGCTTCAAGTATGTAAGAAATGTGCTTTCCAGCCACATTCCTGGGATTCGTACTGAATCTTAAGAAGAAATGGGACCCTGTTCACTCTAGATGTATAGTAAACAGTACGGTAAAATCATATGGTAAGTAGTCTGTTATTGCCATATGGTCAGCAGCAGCTTCACCTCATAAAAGCTCATGGGCTAGGTTGTCTCTAGCCTTGGTTAAAGAGTGTCTAATCAAAGGGGTCCTGGCACAATCATGCCAGTACCACTGCAGCAAGGATTGGAAAAGTGCAAGTTGGAGGAAAAAGTAAGGTATGGCTGGTCTTTCACCGGAATAAATTTGGTAGGACCTACAGCATAATCTATTGTAGTAAATGCTTTTTCATCAGTTCCTGTCTGACCTTTTCTGCCACTTTTTTCAAACTTCAGGGAGCTGAGATTTCCCATGCCAGAACTGTTTTCCACTCATACTGTCCCCTCCAATCTCTGCTCTGACCTGCTTTCCCATTGCCATTTGACACGGCTGTGATGCAAAGTGAAGGGTATATTGATTTATTTGCCTCCAGAACAATCACTGTAATGCTCATTACCAAAACAGATGTTCATCCTAGGCCTGAAATGTCTTCTGCTTAATTATATCTCATGGCAGAGCCAGTATTACACAGCAGCTCATCTTCAGGGGCACATTTTCAGCAAACTGATTAAGACACTACATCTCCAAACTGTTTTCCTACGCAAGTGTTGAAGCAATGCAAAGAAAAGCAGCTTGTTTAATTTCCCAGTGAACCTACTAAGCGCAGCTTGGATTTCACCAAGTTTGCCACTCTCCTTTCTTCATTCATTCATTTTTGTGTTCTGTTTTGTTTTGTTTTGAAGATATGGTGATGGGAGCATTACAAATACCTGGCACACAGAGAGTAGAGTGAGTTTTGTGGAGAATTTCAGAGAAGTTGAGGACATTGAGAGAGCAACAGTTAATAAAACAGGATTAGGCTCCACAAATTCAGTTGTTTCATGAAACTGTTTCTTAGCAAAAATGATATCCTCATCATTTACTGCTACAGAGTGGGAGAAAGAAGCGCTTGTACAGAACAACGGCTCATGCAGTATATTTAATACCCAAGAAAAAAGCAGAAGTCTGTATTAAGACAGGTTGCAGGATAATATCCCACTGATGGTTAGTGGCCGTTACAGTAATAGAGATCAAGAGTCTGAACTCGCATTTGAGAAATGACAGTCATCCAATTTTCTGACAGATAATTCAATTTAAGATGTCCTCATTTTTAAGGCCTGACTACTAACTTAGTTCAATTAATGTCTGGTGCTTTTCAGATTATGTACGTGGGATGAGTTGTCCACAGGCAACTTTATTATTCTTTTCAATGGAATAAAGATGAGAACCTCAAACTGCATGACTTTCTGATTACAAGCCATTTTTTTTCCTCTCTCTGAACTAGAGCACAGAAGGGCTGTTTAGACACTCTTGCTGTTGGTAATGGTTAGGCCATGCAGTCAGAGAGCAGACGCCATCTCATCTGACATAAGCTTTTTTACTGTGAGGGTGACTGAGCACTAGCACAGGTTGCCCAGAGAGGCTGCAGACTCCCCATCCTTGGAGGTATTCAAAAGCTAAGACACGGTCCTGGGCAACTGACTCTAGGTGGCCCTGCTTGAGCAGAGCTTGAACGTGATGGTCTCCAGAGGTTCCTTCCAACCTCAACCACTCTTTGATTCTCATCCTGTGACACAGGTGACTCACAGTAGCTACAATTTAACAGGAGACCACTGCTCCTTCAAGGAGCAATACCCAAAGGAAGAGAGGACTGTAACCTCTCTTCTACCATATAACGTTCTTCACTCTTCCTAAGGAAGTTCATTTATCTCTGCAAATCAGCCACTTGTTTCATCTTCCTTAATCATATGGGGCTAGACTCACACATTGGTCCAAAGGAAAATACTTCCTTCATGAATAGTAAATGTACAGTATATGAAGTACACTTTAAAAAGGGTCTATTTTAGTAAATGTATTCTTTATACTTGTTCTGGCTGTTTAACGGGAATGAATATTTACAAGGTCACAGATTCTGTTGCCACAGCAGAGACGTTCAGTGTATAAAAGCAGTTGCGTCTGGGAGGGTATTTGGTAACCCTTCATTCCCACCACCAAATATCTGCAGTTTTACCACTAGATAGCAGTATGTAGCAATGAATGCTGTTTCCAGAGATGGCTTGAAATAGCTGGGTAACGAAACGCATCGCATTCACCCAGACTTAGGGAGCAGACAGGGGAGAAATGGCAAGAGAAAGCAGAGAAAATACTTCCTTATTCTTTTTAAATCTCAGCCGCTTTTCTCCTGTCGCAATTTTTGATTCATAAATGTTGAATTACTTGCACTTGCTGAAAAAACAGGTGCTCTCAAAATCAAACCACGAGATGAAGGTAAAACAAGGAGTCCTTCATTCTCTGCTACATGAGTGTGCACAGGGGTGTAGAAAGACTTTTCAGGGTACCTCAGCACTTGCCCCAAAGGACACAGGAGATTTAACACTAGATACTGTTTCCTACAACAGCTTAGTGAAGGAAAGGGTCGACACTGGAGGTGGGAGAAACTGCAAAGCCTGCTGGTGGTGGTGTTGGCCCTGCAGGCCATGGCCACTGCCAACATTGGCACTGTCTTACACCATCATGTCCTTACATCCGCTGTGTCCCTGCTTTGCTGTTTCCTCTATGATAACTCATTGAAACCTAGTGCCTAGTGGAGATAATGGAGTTGTTTTTTTGAGAAATAGTGATTTGCACCAGAGGTACATCTATCTTAATTTACAGGTGATTAATTCATCTCACCTTGGCTAGGGACCAAGTTAGATTGATAGGTAGGATTTATCTGTGTAGTGAAAATTGAGCAGGGATTTGAATTCAAAACTAAGCCAGTCCAGCAAGAATTGCCAGACAGGGTAACAACTAGTAAACGCCAGGACTGGTCAGTTGAAAAGCAGGTCTTAAATCTAAGGAGAAGAAGAGAAAGTGTGGTGCCTGTAAGCTGATTATATGCCTCTCTTTACAGAGGAAAAAAATTATCCTATGTTTATTGTAAGTAATGCTCACAGGAAAAAATAAAGAACTGTGCATGTTGTCCAAGTCCTCTTCCTGAGGATAACCACATACAGTAACTGACATTTTGTCCCTTGATGTCAACTTAATAAAGATAATGTTGTTATCATATTTTTTTCTTAAATGCTCTTTTTCTCTTCAGAACTTTTATGTTTCTACAGAGCTCTCTGCCCTTTAGGTCATGTATTCAGAGAGGTGTTGAAATTAGGAAGGAGCAAAAACCATGTAAGAAGTGGGAAGAAGTTGAATTACAGCACTGCTTTGGAGGTGTGGTGACGCTTTGCAATGAACATACCCAGATTTCCTGGGAGCAGCCCTTTTCACCCCACTCCCTCCCCTGGGGGACTCCCTGTGCTGTTCCCACATCCTTCCAACACCCCAGTGACTGCAGCACGTTCCTGTTCCTATTCCTCCCTGTCATCACGCTTAGCCCTGGCGGTCCATGAAGCCGCAAGGCTGGATGTGACACAGATCTTGTGTTACAGTTTTACATCTCCTGCCTGTCTGTCCGCATGTCTTGAGATACTTATCACTGTAAGATGCCAGAGTGAATAACCCTGCTCGCTCACAGCACACATGAGCACACTGATGGTATTTTTTCCCTTGCCACAATGAGATCATTATGTCTGTCATGCTGAGACTGCGTGGATACTATAGTCCTTTACTAACAAATACATTACTCCATTCTTTTTAATAAGATTTTAAATTATGGCTGTAAGAAACATTTTCTTCTTCTATCTCCCCTCAGTAAAAAAGCTTTGGTGGAAAAGATGCTCTTTTTTTAGCACTTCTAGCAGGCAGTACAGGACATGTAGATCCCATGTGGATTATATTGTTAATTTCGCTATCTGAAAACTTGGCAGTGAATTTAATATTTTTGTCGATGGAGATTTTGCAGACTTTTTGAAGGAGGGGACCATTGGGCTGCTCTGAGCTGGATTTAGAACTACATAACACTTTATGCTCTGTATCTCCACATGAACATGTCAAAGCTGTTGCTAGATGTTGTCTTAAAAGATGGCATTCAGTGCCCTGGCCCTGGCAAGATTTTGGCAAGTCATCATGTAAAAGTCTTCCTTGTTGTTGCTTGCTGTTTGCAGGTTGAGGCAGGACAAACAAGCTGCTTCCCAAAAGGCACAGCAAGGGTGAGGACTCCAGGTTGCAGTAGATGTTGCTCAGGAGTGGGCAGCATAGATTCTCCTTGCCTAAGGGCCAGCAAAACTTGTGCACTGTGAAAGATGCCTCCTGTTCAAATGAGGAATGTGGTAGGAACTGGAGGGACAGGATGTAAATCTCCATAGATAGGCCAGATTTTAGCTCTGAGTTTACTGTCACAGGGAGGCAGGGACAGTTCACAGTTCTTAAAGATGTCATCCCACATTATCTGCAAACTCAAGGAGACACCTGGGTACTGCTTAGACTTTTAAATTTTTACTGGGTACTAATACCTGTCATTTTGTGCCCATGTCTGTATTGCTTATCCTTTAACTTCTATGTGAGTTGTTGTATTACTGTGTTTTCAGCCTCGTCATAGACATTTGACCTATTTCTAGCTAAGCAAGGGTGAAGATGGGTCACCCTGAAATTGGATTCAGGGGAAAAATAAATAAGAGCACATCAAATTCCTGAAGTGCCCTCAGATCTGTGCCCCTTTGACATTCTGGTCTTGCTGTGGCTTGTTGGAGGTGCTGGCTGGCACGAGGAAAAGGTAGTGGCTGATGACATGCAAAGCAGAAGTCAGATGAGGGCTGGCACTGTGACACTGGTGTGTTTTTTAAAAAACAGGGATTTAATCTTTGTGCATGCATGAAACTTGAATCTTTATGGAAAAAAAATTTTGTCCTCAAATGGAAAACTATGAGAATGCCTTTCTAATCTTCTGTACTAAAGTATGACTTGTAAAACAGACGTACATCTCACCGGTGGGACTGGTGTGAATCAAAGTGGTTGCAAACTCTCTTCCGTCGGTTTGTTTCTGTAAAAGCAGGAGAGGGATTGCAGGTCTTATGAAGAGGCTTTGAGAAGAAATATTACTCATAGATATTTCTATGAGATAGATTGCCTTCCTACACCATGGAGAAAGGACACTTCTTTGGTGCAGGCTGTGCTAACTGCACTGACTCAGCTACATTGAAAATTGGCAATAAAGTGCAGGGAAAGACTCACCCAGTCACTACCAGTGGTCACCCTCCTGCCTGGGGAAGGGATTAATGGCAGACCTTCTGCTTAGTATGGCCAAGTTCTTGGTAACAGGAACTTAGGTATTTCACTTTATATCCCCGCATGAGATACCTTTTAGCCTTATGTATTTTATGCCTCTCAGTTTTTGTCAGTTTGGGGTAAATCTGAAGTGCTGTTCCAAAGGCCATTTAATATCAAAGACATAAAATATACTTTCATTTGAAGAGAGGAGAACAACTTTGTGAATTCAGGTTGCTGCTTCTCAGGAGCATCTGTTTTCTTAGATCGCAGCTGCCACAATGCATTAAGGAAGAGGAATTTCCTTAATAACTGAAGCAAAACTGTTCCACTGCTGTATAGAGAACACTTGCTGCTCTCAGCCCTATTATGGGATCCTGCTAGCTCTGGGGACAAGGAAGTGTGTAGTTAGACTTTTGTCTAAACTCCTGTGCTTGAAAGCAGCAGCAAAATCCTGCAGTTTTTTATTTATGCCTTCTTTCATGTTTCTTTCTTATTCTCATTTCTGAATCATCCCTATGGATTACAAGGGATTTGCTGTAGCACTGCTCCTAGAGCTTGACAGAAGTACATGGCATTGATGGTCCCTGCTACCTTTCCGGACAGGGTCAGGTTATCCGCCCCTCATGGCCATGTTCTGGGGTGCAGGCAGGCTTGTAAATGCTGCCAGGCATGATAAGAAAGGGGGGAAACCCTGCTGCAATAATTTGACAGTCATGGAGTTTGCTTCCCTTGTGCTTGTGTAGACAGCTGTGACGTTCAAACCAAGCTTTAAATGTTTGGGCAGGTTTATAAAGGGAAAAGCCTCTTGAGCCAGACTTTTTCTTCTATGGACAAAGGAATGGACTTTGTCTCCAGCTGCCTTCATGAGCCCTCATCATCTGGTACATAAGATAAGGCCTGACTCTACATACTCCAAGATGGGAGCAGTTTGTGTTATCAAATACAATGGCATTAATGCCAAAGGAAATAAGGACTTATGGGCACTGGCTGTAAAGCAACGAAAACCATTTTATGTCTAAGCATCTGCCACACTGAAATCAACAGGCATTTAACAGGTCAATAGGAGCAACACCAGAGTGTTTGAGCATAAATTGATTGCTTCTGGGTCTCAAATATCTGGAGGTCTCTTCTACTTACAGCACTGTGGATGCCAATTCCTCTGAAGCACAGGGTAAGAATTATTACCAAACATGAGAGGCTAGGTCAGATGGACTAGAATTTAAATCCAGTATTTTAAACATTTTGGTTGAAGTTTGCTAGGATTGCAAATAAACAGTAGCTACAACAGTGACTGTGTTTCTTAAGAACTGGACATTGGTGTTTAATTTGGGCCTCAAATATGTACCTACTTTTCTAATGACATATTATCCTCGAGCAAATTTGTGGACTTTGTTTGATGAGGTGAATTCCACTTTTCATTACTGACAGTCTGCTTGTAGTAGACATGGTAGCAAAGCCAATATGTTGGCTGGAACACTATTTTAAGTAGTTCTGTGGGGTTTTTCTCTTGCTTGGTTTGATGAATGAAGCTATTGAGGAGAAGGGAAGTAAAAAACTTGAGTACAAACCCCAGCAATTTGTTTGCCTGTTTACTAGCTTTTAGCTAGAATATTAATGTGAGTTCATCACAGTTCAACTGACATGGAAGGGAGGAAATCCTTGAGAAAAAATATAGTCATTGCTATTGGGGATTTAGATGGTTTTTTTGCAGATATGATCCCATCCACATCTACTGCCTACTTTCAGGGACTGTGTAGCCAGAAAGGTATCTAAATTCATACCGATCCTGACCTAGCTACTTTAGCCACTCTCTGGAAAGCCTCTTTCACGAAGAAAAGCACCCTTAAAACAAACAAAAAGAGTAAGCCACTCCACTATTGGAAGAGAAGACCAAGACTAAGAACTTCTCCTAAACAAGAGGGGTCAAACACCTATAATGTTGCAGAGGCAATGCCTCAGCTACTTAAATTACAGACCCTAATTTCCAGCCATTGGGCCCATTTCAAGAAGGAGAAATGGGCTTCCAAATGCGTAATTGCTGGAAATCCTCATGGGGAAGGACTTTTCAAAATTACAGTCACAAAAAGATTGGTTGGTTTGTTTCTTAAGGGATATTTTCCAGTTATTATCAAAAGCTGTCTTCTAGGCTGTGCTCAAGGAAAAGCTCTGAAAAGCTGAACTGTGGACTGTCTTCTGCATGTGCTGGAGAGAGTAAGCCTGACCGTCTTGGATGATGCTTTCTGTTCCTGTAGAGTCAAGAGGGACATGAGTGGTTGGTTACTTATTCCTCGGTCTAATGGATTTCTCAGTACAACCCTGATAGGGTCAGTCTTCAGGTCTTGTTTTACTCAGAGGTCCTGTAGCCCCCAGGATCGGTCAGGGCAGGATGGACACATGATAATGGCTTGTTCTGCCAGACTGACCTGCTGAGCGGTTGTAGTTTGGACACATAGAGCTGTGGCATAAGAGTGCCTGAAGAGCACAAGATGTGCTGCAGAAAGAAGCTACGCTATGGGTATGTCTATGCCAGCTTCGGCAAACAGCCCAAGAGTGCTCTGCCAGAGTGGACGCGTTTGCCCTGACTGCAGGTAAGTCATGCATCCCTATCAGCTTGACCTCAGTCAAGCCCAGACCTATTCCACCTTTCATCGAGGCTTGCTGCTTCCTCCTAAGTGCAGCTCTGCATCTCCTGGGTCAAGGCAGCTTCTAGCAGAGGCAAGAGCATGATTCTCCAGCAGCTCATCCCAATCTAAACTGGACTCTCCTCTCCCCACCAGCTGTGTGATTTTGCCTCCTGCCCTGCCACTAGCTCACCGGCAATTGTGGGGTGAGGTAGTACAAGAAAGGAGTTGTCTGAAAATGAACACCTTTTGCAAACATGGGTATGTCTGCCCAGGTGGAAAGCAGGAGTGCGGCAGCCCTACTTGATCAGGTGAGACTGCTTTGAAACCTCCCACTTGCCTGAAATAGATGGAGGAGATGGCTGCAGGGCACTGCTCTCTGCTCTGGCATGGACGGAGAGGGACTTGTGCACACCAACATGTCTGTCAGCCCAGTACCTAACCCTGGGGTGAGGAAGGTAAGGATCGTGTCTGCAGGACAGATCTGTAAGGTGAGACAGATGACTTATCTGAGAGCCTGCTCTTCCAATGCTTAACTTACTGCATCAGTCTCTAAAGTATACGATGGGGAGGGGAAAATGGCTTAGGGAGCCTGGGAGCTGGCTGCTAGCCAGGAGGAGAGCCCTTGAATGAATAAAATATGCTTACATTATAGCTTTAGCTTCTTGTTAAACACTGACCAGATGGTTCTAAGTGCTGGCCTATAAACTCCTTCCCACAACAAAATCCACTGCACATGGGAATACTTGTTTGTGAAAGGGGGGAATTTACAAGTCCTGTGGTGCTCAGCTCCTGAACTGATGCGAAACATCGGCGGCGGGGTATTATATCATCTCGGCTGTGGCAGCATTTCACCCACAGTGCTGCTACCACTGAACCACAAGTGAAATGATGTGCTCCACCTGGTACCAGCAAGTAACCAGCCACTAGTCATATTCACCTCATATACACTTCTATTTTAACTGCCCAGCATCTGTGCTGTCACCTTATTCCCCGTAGCCTGACAAGGAGTTAAATTGCTTCACATTGTAAAATGAGGCAAGGCATCATGTCCGAAGTTAATAAGGCGTTCTTGCTTTAAGGTCTCAAGGTAGACTTGCATTCCTGGAGGGGGGACATACTCCATAAATGCTTCTGGAAAGCTTTTCTCAGCTGTAAGGCTGTGGATCAGACTTAGTCTGTGCTTCCTCTGGGTAAATCAGCAGCAACTCTTGGAGGCTTGCCTTGCATCTGTACTGATGTTTTTAGGAGCGCAATTTGCCATACTTCACAAGTGCGGCAGTGCGGCCTCAAAACAGTGCCTCCCTCCATCCCACCCAGGAAATCCTCATTCTTGAGTTGCTTATCCAACAGAACAGATACCTGAGCTTTGCAAAACTGAAAATCCAGCTGCCCATGTGAGCATCAAAGAGAGATTAAATGCTGCCAAGAAGGTGAAAATCTTCTACCTGAAATGATGTATCCATCCTTTCTGACAGCATTTAATCTCCCTTTGTCCCCCACAAAAGGAGGAATAAAGAAATTTTCAGTTGCTAAAGCTTTAACAAGCAGGTCTAGTGAGAAAAGAGGAAGATTTCAGAGTCACCACTGCACAAGCACTCCCATTGCACACTGTAATTTGCTTGCTGGAGCAAAACTCAGCAAAGATCCTTGAGGGGGGGAAAGAAGACAGTGGAAAGCAAAATAATAGCTGCTTCACTTGTATTTGTCTGCCTGCACTGCAACAAGAATGAGTCATTGGTTTTGAAGGGAAATGAAAGGGTGGCGATTTTATTTAAGAATATCAAGTTTTCAATGGTCTGTGCTAATGGATAATGTGAAGGGCTGAAATCTTAACTCCAAGGGAGCAGGAATAAGTGACCTCTTTTACTTCACCGAGGCCTAAATGTCACTCCAACATTCAAGAAAACTGAAGAATTGCTTTATTGCAAAGACACTGCCCTCTTTCAATACATTTCAAATAGAGCAACTGTGGGGTTTTCCTTGATGCTAAAGGTCTGTATAACATTGATCTTCCTTGAATCCTTTTCCAAACAAAGAAGTTAAGGGAAAGCTTAAATCCTTGCAATTTCAAAGAATTTTCTTCATTGATTTAAAAGTTAAGCTTTAAGAGGGGTGGGAGAAGTAGCAAGAACAGAGAACTCTGAGCATCTTCGAAGATCAATTCCATAGGATGTATTCATCAAAAGGAAAAAAAATAAACACTCTTATGACTGAGAATGAAATAGAGTTTGCCCCCCCCCCTTTTTTTTTTTAATAATCTGAAGACATCTTATGAATTTGATAGTGTGGAAAGGACTGGATGTTCTTTGCAAGAGCTGGGTTAAACCTCAAAACCAGGCTGGCTTGTGAATACAACTAAAACACTCTATTTCAGATCTAATAGGATTCATTGCTTGTTTCCGCATTTCTTTCTGGCCTGAATCCATTTTGAGAAAATGCAGTCTGAACCCGGTGATAACAGGAGGATATAAATCTATTTTAATTAAATATAGAATCACAATCCCCTAAAGCAAGACAATAAACTGTTCTCTTGCACTGAAAATAAGATGACCAGATTTCTGGATGACAAATCTAGGGTATTGTGGAGCAGGTGCTGTGATGTCTTATCAGAGATTGGGGGAAGAATGTTACAGTGACAAGAGAAAAGGATTTATTATGGCTTTACATACAAGTAAGCAGTAATATCTGAACACAGCATGGCTGTATGGTAAATAATTACATGTCTCTCAGATTCTAAAATCTAAGAAAATACAGTTTCCACAGACATCTATCTGAACAGTGTTAGAGACATAGTTCATTTAAAGATCTACTAATATTACTATACTTGATAAATATGCTAAATAAAAATCACTGTGAAAGCCACCCATGGTGTTATGTAATTTGGTGTGCTAGGAGTGTTGACAATGTCTCTCAAGCTAGAATCCCTCCAGTCTTAAAACTGTGTTAACCAGGAAGGGATGTGGCCGTTGCCAAGAGTGACTGTGCCCAGACCTGATTTATTAACATTACTTTTTTATGAATTATCCTTCTTGCAACTTGAAAGCGTATGTGTCTGCACAGTGAGGATGTTTCTGTGGGGAATACTCTTTTCATAAATGTATGTGTATGTGAAATAACAGGGAAAACTTGCCAATTTACGTGTTGAATGGGTGTTTGTGTAGGGAGAACTGTTTAACATCCTTCCTGCCTACTTACTGCTTTTGTTCCTGATGTTGCCACAACAGAACAAAGCCACCGCGTGGTTCTGTTCTCCCCACCCTCAAACTCTGTCAATGTGTATCGCATCCACAGCCGCTCCTCGGCAATCTTCAGCAGCTGGTGGAAGCGGGAGTTCAGCTGTGTCAGGGTCATGTCTGTGTTTGCTCTGGATCCAGCGGGCATTTGCGTGTGTGCTGAAGTAGGGCTGGTGGGAAATCCCACCAAGGTCAATTGGATGCATGTGCTTAAAGTCCATCACATGCACAAATGCTCTTCCTTGGGACTGACCCTTGCTGATAAAAGAAATGCATTAATCCTATTACTGCTCAATATCAGCATGTGGAAGTTGTCCTCCTGCCATTCTTGGAGAACTGGGTAACTTCTCTGTATGACATCATCGTCCCTTAAACACCGTTTCTCCTGCAGCAGTCTGCGTGAGTCGTGGTGCCCAGGGTGCTGTGCGAAGAGGAGAAGCGTGGGGGGTGGCATGGGGATGTGCGGGAGAGCTTGCTGGTGGCTCACCAGACTGCAGAGTGCTCTTCCCACCATCCTTGGAAGGAGGTGGAAAACGGGGCCCAGCAAAGGAAGAGCTGGAGCCTGAAATAAACAGCAGGGAAAGAGATCTAGCTTTGGGAAGGAAAGATGGGATAGTGGGAGGAAGAGTAAGGAAAAGAGAGCTGAAGAGAGTGGAGACAAAGAGTTGTGGAGGAAAGGATCACTGATGTGGGCTGGAAGATGACCTGACAAGAGAGAGCATGATAGGAAGGAGACTGAAGGGAGGGTGAGACAGAAATAAAGGGAGTCTGTGTAAAACTTTTGAAGAGGGCTTCAGTTCGACACTGCCTGAGGTGTGCTCCTTGGTGCAGGAGAATAGAGCAGACCTTTGACTTGAGGGACAAGTCACACAGAGACAGAGACTGGGTGGGACAACAAAGCAAAATAACTTACTTCAGGCAATACAAAAGCTGAGTGACAGCTGAATATCCCGAATGCTTATAAACATGCATGTCCTGCCTCTCCTCTCTATAGGGGCAGTGAGGGATTTTGGTTCTCTCTATCAATAACACTTTGTTTCCTTGGCAGAACAGGGATGACTAGAAAGTCAAGGAGTGGATGGAGGCTTTTTTCCCCCCCGGATAGTTCCAAGCTAGTAGAAATTTGTAGCTGGATCTAAAAAGATCCAAGGAAGCCCAGAAGAGAAATACTGTTGTGAGTTGCATTTTCTGTGCGATTTCTCTTTTCTATTTTTTTTTTAAATTTCATTTATAAAACCTGAGGGAAAAGACAATACTTCATGCGACCATAGAGCTGGAGTCATCACATTCTAAGTGACTAAAGAACAGAAAATTTTGCATCTGTTACTGTGAAGCATTTGTTTTTGCCTACATCCATGCCAGGTGCTTGAGATAAGGAAGAAGTACCATACAGGTTTTCACAGCAACAGGGAGCAGAGGTGATATATTGTGTGTGTGAGGCAGTGAAGAGGTATGGGAGGAGAGTGGGGTGGCATTTGTAGGCAGGAGGACTGCACAGACACGTTTGCCTGGTCCAGGTGGGAGTGAATCGTCAAAGGCTATTCAGGATCTGGCTGATGTCCACAAGAAAGTTTCTCGACAGATCTTGCTGGCCTGAGTCACTGTCAGGCACACGAGGAGAGCAGTGCTGGTCCCATACATGGAAATGCCAGTACGGACATCTTCTCTCTCCACAAACCAGGCAGAGAAAGGTTGCAGACCCGCTTCCACCAGAGCCTGGCAGTTTTCTGAGCTTAAGCCTGTCTTGTTGCACAGGTGATTGTTGGAATTGGTTTCCTTCTCTCCTAAACTTTATTTTTAGATAAGCCTTCCCGCTTCCCAATCTCAAGTTTTATCCCTATCATCTGTTGCTTAGCACAAGGGTACTGCTAACATAACATGCTCTTCTTTGCTTTGCTCAGCATTTGGCACTCTGGGCTAGCTGTAAATTATACATATTTTCCTTTTTCTGTCATATCAGTGCATGGGCATGCAAGTCCTGAGAAATTTCCTCTGAATTGCTAAAACAATCATTTCACAAATCAAGATATGGAGCAAGCGAAGTCCTTAGTGATGTGTATGATTTCATGAATTCAGTAATCAGAAGAGGACTGTTTCAAATAAAGCTTCTGGATAAGGAAAAGAAAAAAGGAAGCTTTAAGTGGCAGAACTACAGTCACTCAATAACCATCCTCTTTCCTAGAATAAGATTCTCCATCTTGATACTAGTGTGTTGTCTCCAATACAGAATTAATCTCTGCAAAATTCTTATCACAGGCCAAAACCAATTAGTGGAGACAAGAGTAATAGTTTAACAGAGGACTGCTGTGGTGCACAGGAATCTGTGAACTGTCCTCACTTCAGCTGTTACAACTTAAACTTCACAAAGCTTATCTTTAATAATTAGATTTGAAGGAACTTCAAGTTACTCAGTTTTACGTGGATCAGTTTGCCGGATTACAGGTCAAGGTTTTTTTCTGAAAAATGGAGCTTTTCATTCTGTCCATCTAAATCATGCTATTGCCAGGCTCATTCAGACTTCGACCTGTTCTTACTTTGGCGCTTTGAACATTGACCAGACTCAAAGGAAACAGTAACATTCCACGCTGTGTGGGTATAAGCATGATGCCCACAAAATGGCAGCTCTGAAAAGAACTAAAGCAAGAAGAAGATGGGGTGGCCTCCTGGCTGTGACTTTTCATAGTTTGGCCTGGGCTGCTCTTGCCTCCTGTGGTGCTGAATAAAGCATGTTCGTTTTTTGTTTTCTCTGCTGTGATATGGCTTTATTCTTCTCTGTGGTCTCTACCTCTGGGACGCCTGGCTCATTGAAGTGACTGGATGTTGTGCTCATGGTTGCAGTAACAGACTGTATGTTTGGGGGAAAAATAATAATAAAAAAAATATATACACACATGTATGTATGCATGTACATATGTTCCTTACAAAAGTTGGGCATTTATCAGCACCAGTAGACTGAGATGACTGTCTGGGGTGGGGGAGAGTAGAAAAAGGAGGGAAAAATGTTTCACTTGTAACAGCATTGAATTACCCTGTTCTTCTGGATGTGACCATTCAGAGCTAGAATTTCTAATTTTCAGAAATCAAACATGTCTCAGAAAGCTCTAAAGTGGAAGCCAATCTATCCATTAGTTTTTTATTAGATCTGCTGTTTAGACCACAAGTTAATTTGATAGGCACAGTGGGATTCTTACCTCTGTTGGTGATTGTAGAAGCTATCTGACAGAGCAACAGTTGTGCAAATACCCTATTTCTTGCTTCGCTTACATATTTATTTTTTTTTAATGCTAGAATGCAAAATAGTCTTTAAATCTTTTTAAGCTGTTCCCATTCTGTTACAGTGGGTATCAATTTTATTCATGCTTTCCTGACAGTTTTTATTACTTTGATCCAATTTTTGAGATGCTTGTGCCCAATCTTCTTCGAGGTATTTCAGTGTTTAACCTTTGGAGAGTTTGGTGCTTAGGCATACCGGATAACTTTTCAGAATAATTTCCTGAATACAAAGGGACTAATCAAATGATTTTCATGCTTACATATCTGCAAGGTATGGTTCAGCTGCATGATTCCTCTAATGTGTTGGCCTACCAGGTATTGCTAGTACTCATAAAGGTTAATTTATTAATACGTCCCTGTATAATTTCAGTTATTATTTATGTACTTGGAGAAACAAGACTTTGACTTCCCTAGATATAAAGAGATTCATATCCTTCAGGAGAACACCTTATGTAAGCTTGCTGTTGTTATTCTCTTACTGGAACAGCATGAACCATTGGTTTTAATAAGGGGATTAAGTAAAATAGGCAAACTTTACTTGGCTACATTGCCTGGGAACACATTTCCCTACAAAACTGCTCTGGAAGATCCAGTTAGGATCTCATTCTGTGCTGTGTGTTTAAATCCATTCCTACTCAGCATAACATTTAAATATAGATTTAATGAATGTTTATCTATCTGATTTGTTGAACTGAGCCCACAGTCATTAAACAAGGTGGTAACAGGTGACAACAGTTTGTCTGGTGGGCCATCAAGCCCTAGTATTCCCTATGGAGCCAGGGAATACTTAACTCATCGACGAACTGTTCCTCTTAGTGAGGGAAAGATACAACGTGGGCTTTAGGAGCACCAGAAGGCTTTTTGCATCTCCTCACATCATCCCACGCTGTCAAGAGGTGGTGATGGTTCTACTTTTGATATCTCAAATCTCTTCTTTGTAGAGACTCAATTAGGAATTTAATTAAAAAAGGAGACAAAAGGAAATAGCGTGTCTTCCCTAGAGGAATATTCCTAACACTGAGGGTGCAGCCACAGAACAGAAGGGAAAAGGAAGCAGTCGAGCATGGGAAGGCAGCAACTCCTGGAATGACTGCCAGGGTATGGCCTGTTCCATAGTGACAAGTGCTACTCAGCTCTGTGCCCTTGCACAATATTTGGGTTTTTTTAATTTGTTTTTCCTTTCTCAAGGAAGATGACTTTCCTCCAAGTAAAGATATTATTCAAGTTTTACCCCCTCCCTCCTTCTATGACAGAAGCAACTGTTTCTGCTCTTGGAAGCTGGACTTAACAGAAAACTATTTGCAAGTGTAAAAATTAGCAAGGAGCTCTTGTAAATGGAAAATCCCAGATGAGCTGTTTAAAGAGATCGTACCTCCTTACTACTTAAACTATTCTTCTGACCATCTATATTTAATCCTTCTGTCAGAGAAACTAATAGTTTGGGGGAAAGAGTTGCAAGAAGAAAAACTGCACTAGTGGAGTCTGTTATATTGACTAGCTTGCAATAAAGACCTTACCCTGCTGAGAACCAAATAAACCTTTCAGATACCTTTGGTAGAGCTGCACAAGCCTATATTCCTTAGTGTTGCTCAACGGCAACATGTGCCTGCAAAAACACGTGGAAGTAATTGCAGAATCACAGAATGGTTCACATTTGGAGAAAGTCTAGTCCAGCCCAGATGCTCAAAGAAGAATCAGCTAGAGCAGGTTGCTCAGGACCTTGTCCGGTTGCATTTCAAATATCTACAAAGGTGGAGACTCCTCAACCTCTCTGGGCACCCTGTTCTGGTGTCTGATCACCCTCACAGTAAGAGTGAGTGGGAGAACTAGAGGGGAAGGATCATGTCCCTTGACTTGCTGGCAGCACTCTTGCTAATGTAGCCCACGACTACTGTTTTGCCACAAGGGCACATTGTTGGTTCATGTTTCATTTGGTGTCCACCAGGATCTCCAAGTCCTTTTCTGCAAAACTGCTTTTCAGCCTCTTGGCCTGCAGCGTGTACTTGTGTCTGGGGTTACTCCTCTCTAGGTGCAAGACTTGTACAACAAGCCAAAACTGTTGGCCCCAGTATCAGCCCTTGAGGCACATCACTAGTGACTGGCCCCCAACTGGCCTTCATGCTGCTGATCATAATCCTTTGAGCCTGGCACTTCAACCAGTTTTCGATCCACCTCACTGTTCACTTCTCTAGTTTGTACTTCAGTTTGTTCTTGATGATATTATGGGAAACAGTGTTGAAAGCCTTTCTGAAGATGAGATAAACAACATCCACTGCTCTCCCCTCATCCACTGTTCTCGTCGTCTGGTTGTAGAAGTCTATCAGGTTGGTTAAGCATGATTTTCCCTTTCATAAGTCCATATCAACCACACCAAATCACCTTCTTGTCCTTTATATGTTTAGAAATGGTTTCCAGGAGGACGTGCTCAGGGATGGCCTGCCATTCCCCAAATCCTTCTTAACCTACTTGAAGATAGGAGTGACCTTTGCTTTCTTCCAGTCCTTCGGAACCTCCCACAGTCACCATGACCTTTCAAAGATAATTGAGAGTGGCCTTACAATGACATCAACCCTCAGCACTTTTGAGTGAAACCCGTCAGGCCCCATGGACTTGTGTATGTCCAGATTGTTTAAATGTCCCTTACATGATCCTTGTCCACCCAGGGTAAGTTTTCTTTGCTCCAGACTTTCCTACTGGTCTCTGGGGCCTGGGATTTCTGAAGGCTGATCTTATCAGTAAAGATGGAGGTGAAAAAGGCAGTGAGTACATTTGCTACGTCCTTTGTCACCAGCTTCCCCTCCCTTTCAGCAGTGGGTTCATGCTGCTGCAGAATGCAGGTCCGTGTACCTGTAGAAGCCCTTACAGCCCCTTGCCAGATTCAGCTCCAGGTGGGCTTTGGCTTGCATGTCCCAGCATGCTCAGACAGTGTCTCTATATTTTTCCTGGGTCTTCTGACCCTGATTCCACCATGTGAGCTTTCATTTTATATTTGAGTTTTGTCAGGAGCTCCTTGGTCACCTATGCAGGCCTTTCAGTGCTCTTGGTTTAGCATGGGTAAAGACATCCTCTTTGAAAAGCGTGCAGCACAGGGAATGTAATTTCAAGGGGAATAGATTTACTATCTGCAACTTCCATAATATAATAGGATATTTATAAATGGCGTTTGGGGAGTTTTATTTATGGGAATTGACCGAAAGGATAAATGAACACAATATTTATGAGGTACACTGTTTTCTGCATGTTTGGGACAAATTTATCTCTTAGAGTTCATGTGTCTTCCAGCAAAGATAAATTAAACCTGGCAATGAACTTTTCATACTCCAGACTTACAGAGACAAAGCTGATCCTTTTGCCTTCTTGTATTACAGCAATCTTCCTCCAATTTATCCAAAACTATCTTCAGCATCAAGTAGCATCAAAAGGTGTCTGGCTATTGTTAATAATAAACCCTGAGTCAGCTGTAGAGAGGCAGATTTCAAAATCAATGAAGCTAAGTGGAGTGGAGAAGAGAAAAATAGTCCACACAGCAGCTTTCTGACTTTGCAATCTGACTTGGTGACTAGAAGTCATAAATTTGTGGACAGATGAAAAGCAAAAATGGTGAAATGCCAAAAGCTTGATTGCGAAGCCTGTTTGAACCAACCGGCACACAGTCTCTTAAGGGGGAGCCTAAGTTTACAAAAAAACTAAGAAGGAAGATGTGAGTTATTGTTGCCAACTTCACTGTTTTCACTGTAAATGTGCTGTTAAAACTTGTGTAGTACTGAGACAATTTCAGAATTTGATAGCTGTGTTTCTGCTGGTTTTTTGGGGTCTAGCCGCATGACTCAGATGCTGAGGCACAGTGTCTGTTTCCCAGAGTGAAGCAGCGAACAAAGGTTACTTAGAGCTTAACAGATCATCTTGCTTCAAATAGCAATAATAAAAGGCTACCTAGGGATTTTTTAAATCTATGACCCGTGCAGACTCCTTGCGTAAGTTTTAGTGTGGTGCCAACTCATGCGAGAGTGTGCGTGATGGGGAGGGTGTAGGGTGTTTGTGGGTGTGTCTCCTCCTGGGGGTCTCCTTTTGAGCGCAGAGCCCTGTGAGATGGCGCAGTCCCCACCACAGCATCATGCCGTGGCTGTTCAGCTGCTCTGCGATGCAGCAATAGGTCTGTAGGCAGATACCTGTGATCACTGGGATCACAGGGAACGGGTAAGTTGCAGCACAGTCTGATCACCACCTATGAGGAAGAGCTGTTGCAGTTTGGCCCAAATGAATGCAGGTGATGATTTAAGGAAATTTCTGCATTCTGACACAGTGCAGAAAGGGTGAAATTGAACCTCTGCTTTGGGGCGATGAAGAGAAGTATTGTCACTGCTCACATCAGATAGGTTTTAAAGCAGATGGTAGCAGAACCTGGAAAGCCCAGCGAGAGCAAGCAATGTAAACTGCATGGCATAAAGGTATTTTACAGCACATGTCTAGGTATGGAGCCTGGACCTAGGCTTTGAGTAATCTTTCAGCATAGCTGACATGTGGATAGTTCAGTGGGGTTTTGATTTCTTTTTCCTTTCATGTGTTTCTTTATGAGGGTTCCCCAGTGAATGCATCCCACAATGCATCTGGTCCTACAGCAATTGCACTGTGGCAGAACATACCATTAACTATGCTGCATAGTTGTGTAAGATCCTGATAGTGACTATTCTGCATAGTTGCATGAAAGGAAATATCACTGCCTGCTAGAGCTTCCCATTTACTAACATTAATTATTTGGTCTGATCTGTACCCTGGACTCTTGATAGCATATCCTGACAGTCAGTAGGAATCACACTTAAAATACTACTGTTTGTAACACTACAGTTAACCTTCTTGAAAATGTTGGTCCTTTTCCCTCGTTTTTTAGAATTGCGGACTCTGATCTTGACAGGCCTCTTGACTTTCGCCAGCTGTTCAGTGGTGTTATTGTATGGAATTTCATTTGACTCCCAGGTAAAAGAGAGGTGTGGGGCCTTATCATACAGTCTAGCTCAATGTCTGACCGTAAACACGCAAAGTATATGGAGACACTTGCATCATATGGTCTCAGTGGTGGTGGCTGCAGAATTGGCTTTTGAAGATATTAATAACAGATCATTGTGCTTTTAGGGATCCAGGTTAAACAGTTTGTTAATGTTCTGCAGGATTTCAACATTTTTTAGGAATCCATGACTGTTCTGAAGTTATTGTTTGCTGCTGAATTTTGGATGATGTTCTTTCCAAAAAGCAATTTGTGAAGTACATTTTGCTGTGACCATCAGGTCTTTGCTTTTCAATATATCTCCCATATAAGCCACTGGGAGGTACATATTACAGAGAATAGTCTGGCTTTTCATTGGCTTGACAAGAGCTTTAACAGGGTGGAAATATTTCTTAAAACCAGTTCTGGCATATGTAATTAGAATCTATTTTAAATTTGGACCATAAATCTAGCTTTGGTCAAAAGCTTGCCAGACAATGAAATAGCAATCTATTTGATTGTTGTGTAAAATGCTGGTTGTCAGTAAATACGAGAGCCACTCCTAGACTACATGAGGACATGTGGCTGCAGGCAGTGCTCAGAGTGCTGGAGGAGGAGACTGAAAACATGTATGCTTTATTTTTGGCACTGTCATCAATTTGCTGTCTGATCGTAGGCAAGCTGTTTATGCCACAGAGTTCACATGTCGATCCTCGAAACTACATTTAAATAACTAAAGAAGCACTCTGATTCAGAGGCATCAATGCCTAAATTTAATAATCTCTTTCTGAGTTGTCAGAGGTATTATGAGGTGTAATTAATGTACATAAAGCACTTCATGATCTTTTCTTTACCTGTCTACATCTTTATCCAGGTTTTTATGCCATGCTGATGAAGATTCTAAGTTGAATGTAATTACTGTATGTATGAAGAGATGACTGAGAAAGCCTAATAGCATAATTACCCTTATCAATAGATTTTCTTGAGAGCAACTCTTTGTTGTCCTCCTTTGAAGACAGTGATGATTAGAAATTATTTTATTTGCATAATTTCTCTTCTGAATAAGACTGTTTTCTGAAGATGTAAGTGATAAAATGCCATTACAGGAGGCCGGAGCAAGTCTGATGCTTTTGCAGTTGATTGAGGAAAACGGTTTTACGGAAACTGCATGATCTTTCTTTGTACAAACAGAAGTGCAGGATGTTCCTGCCTGGTTCTTCTTCCTTCCCATCCCCATTCTCTGCCTTCTGTTCAGCCAAAGTAACTGCGTGACCTTTAGGATCAGCTAAAAACTTTTGAATCTGAAGGTCATGGCAAAAAGACAAGGCTTATGTCAGGTTTATCTTAGGCAACTGGATAAGTGCCGAGCAGTGAGTTGGGGGCTGGGAGAGGAGGAAGATGAGGCTCTGATCTTCTGCCTACTCTTTGCGGCAATGGTGAAAGATTGCCCAGCCTTGCCCCTCCTGCAGACTGTCATGCTGTGTCATTCTTTCTTTTTCATGTATCACTTCATGACATTTTTTACCTTTGATGCAGAGCATTTCAGGGCTGGCATATGTACCCCATGCTGCAAGTAATTTGGCCATAGCCTTTCTCCTAGTGTCCATACAAGGCTTGGCAAAGCTCAGCCGCAGGCTTCTAGGACTTCTCCAGCATTACACATTCAGATCCTTAATAAAAATGAGACAGTAGTGTTTAAAGGGGTAAAAGTGCCAAGTGAAGAAAGGTGTTACACAAATGCAGCTGTCTGCCCTACCCCCAGAAGCGGCTGTGGCTTAGCCCAGCTCCGAACTGCGCGAGTTGATCGCGGGCCAGGCCCAGGCTATACGACCCGGTGCTGTGTAAAGGCTGAACAAAAGATACTTATGACATGCTTTAGTCTAGAACTGAGTCCGTGGGTCTTCTTAAAAAAATTTTGGAAAAAAATTTAAAAAATATATGGCTTGTTAGTAACATTTCAGAGGACACTAAGGAAAGTAATACACTTTACAGCAATTAAAAGACAAACAGAACTGCTTGGGGGCATAGAATGTAAATAAATCCGAGATATATGGCTAGTGACTAGCATTATAAACCCAGAGACAGTTCTTATTCACTAGAAGAGGGAGGCTATAGAACAGCCTGAGTGTATTTCTTTGCTTCCTTGACCTGGCCTCTGTGTCCTGATTCAAGGAAAAATTTTTGATAAACAGCCTGCTTTCCAAGCTCACATCTTCTGGCTCTCTAGCTGTCATAAGAAGGCAGCAACAGCCAAGCACTTATTGGACCTCAGAGAACTCACAGTGGAGAAAAATAGCTTAAATTCTGCAACTGCAGAAAAAGCTTCCTCTGTATTAAATCGTGGAAAAAAAAAAAAAAAAAGTTGTGATTTCCAAATAACATTTTTTCCCTTCTTTGGTCATTAGCAGTGCTTCTGTCTGACCTTGGTTTACTAAAAATTACATTCCTGCTTCCCTTTCTTTCAATAGGAATAAAACCATTCTGACTCACTTACCCAGCACTTATCTTATGGGAAAGTCATACGGAAACTGGGCAAGTTTGGGGTCTGTTCCCTGGACTACTTCAGGACTTGTGTTTTAATTCAATAATAATACGAAATGCGTTAACAATCTGGAAAGCACAGCTCTTCTCCCAGGAGAACAACTGAACCACTGCACTCCAAAATCAGTCTTTTATTTATTTGCTCAGTGTTAGGAACATTTCCAGGTATTGAAACCCACCTGGCTATACTTGGAAATTCTTATTATAAATTTGTGCAGAGTTTTGACCAGGGGCAGATGCCACTCTTCCAAACAAGTTTTGGACATGGTCTGGAGATAGCATGGACCAGAGACCATCGCCAAAAGGGAACTTGGCTGCAGCCACTCTCATTAGGAAGGCAAGTGTTTAGTAGTTGGGACATAGACTGTTTCATGTCAGAGAGTGCCAGAGAAAGGCACAAAAACATGTAATGTAGGGGTCTAAAAGTAACCTCGCATCCTCAATTGTGCCATGGCTCAGTTCTGGCAGGATTTGACAGCCTGGGAGCTGGGACAGTGTCCTGGGAAGGAGGAGGTGTGGATCATTTTGTAGTGTCCATATGAATTTAAAAAATGTGTTTCCTCATTGCATAGTCTATTAAAAAACTGGAACTGACTCCAGTAGACTTTACAGCTACCTGTACAGCAAATGGAGCAGCCATTGTATTTCAGTATCGGTTGCTTTTTTTTTTTTTGTTTTCCCCCCAAATGTTTTCTTCATTATAGAGTAGTGAGGTTAACTTGTACTCTAACTTTCTACATTCATTTTAAAATTTAAACAAAAAAGTGTAACAGTGTCTCCAGATTCTTGGAGATCATTTTTTATTTGTAATCTAATGTTGTCAGAACATTACTGATCAATCTTTCTTTCTACACGACTTGACATTGATAAAGCCTCAGCTGGATGTCTCTTTAACTTTGAGCACTGTGCTTCAAAAGGGTGGGAACGAAGTGGATAGAGCTAGAAGAAAGGCAACAAGAAGGGTCATATTTTCTAGACCTCTGATCAATGAAGAAAGATTGAAAGAATTGGATTTGTAGACCAGGGAGAGACAGAAGTCTTCAAATGTACTAACGTTTGCTGCAAAGACAAAAAAGAACAATCCAATCCCCATTTCTGTGATGAATAAAGCAGGAAGCAATGGGCTTAAATTTTGAGAGGGCAAGTTGAGTACCAGGTAATGCTTTCCAACCAAAGAGATGTCTGGAATAGATTGATTTGAACTGCTGTGGGCTTTCTAGATCAACTTTTTCTTAAAAAACTTTCAGGCAACCTGCTATCAGGAATGACCTGCAATAGCCAGGGTAGTCTTGGGCTCAAGAGATGCATTAGAAGGTCTCAAGCTTATTTCTTGTTCTATGACTTTGGCTTTTTTTCTTCTGTAAGGTTTGATTATTGATGACATAATGTCAATATATTTCAATCTATTGCAAAATATCTTTGGAGAGGTTTTTCACCCCCCCCCCCCCCCCCCCCGTCTGTTTGGCTTCAAAATCCTCTTATCTGTCTGAACACATCCTCTTTACAGACCTGTGAACATGAAACATGATTTCAGGGTATATATGTATGTATTTATCTATCTTCAAAAGATAAACATTTTAATTGGTTTCCTGTTCGTTGCTATATTATTTATCTGAGGATATACATTTACCCTATGCTGAGGAAACAAAGACTATGAAAAATCTTTTGATAATGAGATCATGGCCTTTCTCTCAACATTGTCTCTGAATTTTGACTTAGCTACCAACAGCCTCCTTGCAGACTACTTTTCTTTTTACTCTGGCAGGCTAACAGTAAAATCTTGAGTGGCACAGGGTTCAGGGCCATAGCAAGCCTAAAAGAAAAGTGTGAATCCAAAAAGTTGCACAAAAAAAAGTTGGTGGATCTTGTCCACTATAATTTTCCCTTGCCTTGCCATACACTCCAAAAATGAGAAGAATTTAATGTGGAAAAAGTACTGGTTAAAGTACAGTGGTTACATGTTTGTAAGGTACCATTATTTACAAGACCTTAACATTGTAGCAAAGTTTTGGAAAATCTCCCTCAGCAACCCATTAGCTCAACCGACAGAGGCCACATACATAGGGAAAGGTGCAATGGACAAATAGGCACTCCTAAATCTGGTGTTTGGACAAACTAACACTCTGCTCCAAAGCGTAAAACCTAAAAGATCAGATTCCTCCCCAGTGCTGCATTACTGTTTTTAGTTTGCTTATAAAAAAAAAAAAAAAGGATTTCATAAGACCGTATTTAATTTGTACCCTGTTAATTAGTAGCAAGTCACATGTTATCCAGTGGAACCCTTCACCTTGAATGATCTAATTATCTGTTCGACAGCTGCCATCTTTCCTGACTTGGGGTAGTGGCCAGGGATTAGACATTTGCTAGCCCTCATCCCTAGCCTGGTTTCACCAAAAAACTGTGTATGAGGAGTGGAGTGACCAGAGTGCCTGCTTAAGGAAAGCCTATGTGACTGAGATTGGAACAAAAGAGATAGGAAAGGAGCTGGTTCTAGTAAAATCTGTGATATAATTTTTTGGCAAAATTGGAAATTAATGTCTGTCTTTGAATAATACTGCAGAGACAGTCCCCAAGACCTACCATTTTGACTACCTTGGGGTTCTATGTGATAATATGAGGGAGAGTCTAGCAGTCCTAGGACTGCTCTTTAGTGAGGCTTCTTGCAGATAGAGAGAAGTCTGCAAAAGAAAACCTAGTTCTAGGATTGACCGCTCCTTCCAACAGACCTCCTTCAACAGGCAAGAAAACAGAAGAGATGCTTTGTTTTTCTACAGTTCTTCCCTAATGATCGTACAAACTGAGTGCAGTTCCTTAATGATGTGCTTTTAGTAATATTCTGCAATAACTAGGCGAGATGCCAGTTGACGAATTACAACAAATATGTCCTTAATCCCTTCACGGTCTCCCTGTTGGCTGGGGCCCTAATGAGCATGAGCTGCTGTGTTGCAGGAATAAATGCTCAGCTGCATGAATGGCTCCACTGCTCCTTATATACCTGGTATAATGGTAAATTAAAAAGTTGGTAAACTTACTGTCTTACTGAAAGGGAGAGGTGGATGATTTCTTGGCAAATTACAAGTGGATTAGATCTCTTTATCACTGGTTTTTTCCCCTGGATCATGACAACCTGGAGAAAGATGCTGTTCATAAAAAGCATTCATCTAATCACAAATCTCATTATGACAGTCTGAGTGACAGCAGGTTACTATGAACTGAAAAAGCATAGCTTTGCTTTTGGCACACTTTCCGTTAAAAATGACATATGAGATGTGAAGAGAATCACAGCATAAACCATAGGGAATATACTTGGTCTAAAAGCACACCAACAACCAGACAAATCTGATCCTGGAAATAAAATATACAGCATCTGCAAATGGAGGATAGGCTTTTAAAGTCCATTCAAGTATGTACAGACCCCAATGCACCTAGTTGCTTTTCTCAACTTCTGCAGAAGTAGGACGTAACAGTACAGAACTGAGCTGTTGTTACGTAACCATGCTAAGAGTATATTGCAGAGTGTGTCCTTGTCAGTCATGAAAAGGTTAAAGTTACTAACTAAAGCAATGCAAACAAAATAATGATTTCTACTCTGTTTCCCGTTCCAAAGACTTCTTGCAAGATATTTTATCCTAAAGAAATTAGGCTACATTTCCTTGCAAATGTAATCAGCCTAAAGCAGGAGAAAATACATTTGGAAGGTGGTTGAAAGAATGGAACATTGCAGGAGAAATCTGGAGTTAGGATCACGAGTTCCATCAAAATGTGCTAGAGAAGTCTTATTTACTTCAATAAAGCAGGATAAAGAAGAGTTATGAGAAGATCTATAAGAAAATCCTCATCAAATACTCCATTTCAGAAAGTGTGTGTCCATGCGACAGGATAGAAGCAGGGGCAAAAAGTGCCACGGTTACCTGCGCAGACTTTACCCAAGGTCCAGATCTAGGGACAGAGTTGCGTGGGCTTCTGTGGATAAGGAAATGCATCTTGCTCTGCAGTTTGCTTGCCAAGTCACAATGCAAGATTTACAACAGGACTGTGTTTAAAAAATGTGTCAGCTGGAGGTGGAAAAAAACAGCCAAAAACTAACAGCTTCTGCTGCCAGCTTCCAAGCACGTGTACTGCCCAGTCCTAGGCAGTTTGCAGTTAGCTCTGCAAACACCATGGCCTGTGGTGACCATACCACGCTTTCTTGCAAGGTACGTCCGTGGCTGTCTTTGTATAAAGGTATGAAAAACAGAGGCTGTGATGTGGTTTTGGTACTTGTATGGAAGTGTATAGGCCTCGATGTTATTCCAGCACTGCTTGCTTCCCCAGGTGGTGGCTGAGCCTCTGGTTAGAGGGAGGAAAAACTTGAATGTAGAGTCTGAAAACAAATGGTTCAACTCAACCTGCATTTCTCCTTGAGCCAGGGAGCTGCCAGTGCTTGCACACTCCCTATGTGTGTATCAGCCTCCCTGCCAGCATGTTAATAGGTGCCTTTATTCCAGGAGATGGTTGCTGCTGAAGGAGTTGGCCTTGAGTATCTCTAGAATATGTAGGATCTTGTACAGAGGTTGCTGGCTTGGAGAGGAGAAGAATCCTAAAAGGCAAACTAAGCAATGATTTTTCTGATAGTAGGACTATCTGAGTTGTTGCACATTTTTGAGTTCAGCCTGGTACTAGATCAGATACTGCTGAGCTTGCTAGTGTCTCTACCACATGCCCGCAGAGATGCCTGAGTAGAACCCCTGTGAGCTGTCTGTGGGCAGAATGGCTCATCTAGAGGGTTAGTAGGGTTAGCACATGAGGACCTCATCTTCAGGAGAGAAGTACAAAGTCTGAGAGGCGCATTCCTTGAATGGACACTTAGAATTGAAACAAACCAGAAAGAAAAGCACTTGTTTACTTTCTTCCCTCTCTATCTTTCCTGGGTTCAGAGTTTCTCACCCTTATTCTGTGGTTCAGTGGGATAGTGAAATCAGATTAGTAGTTTCTATGGGACAGGCTAATTCCAAAATAAAGAAAAAAACCTTTTTTTCCCCCTGCACATTTTTTTCCTTTGAATTAATGATATCATTCACTTATTTCTATAACAGTTATCAATCATTTTGGTTTATACCATCAGATATTGACTAGGATGACAGGATGATAGAGGAGCTGCGATTGTCACATAATCCCATGATTACAGAAGCTGGGGCTTTTATAAATCATGGTGAGACCACTGACCAAGTCACCAGGGTTGGCAGTGCTACAGATGAACAACCAGCAAATACTATACAGGAGAGAGAGGAACCACTTGCACAGAGGGAGGGAAGGGACTCTCTGGCATAGTAGCAGCTACTTCCAAGAATACAGGGAAGACCCTTTCTATTCTTGGCACCAAAGAGCTGCTGGGTGTGAAGGCCTCATGTCCTGCAGATACTGAAGGGACCAATGACTCTGGAACTATTACCTGGAAATTTTATTAATCTCAGTAGCTCAGTATATGGGCTGTGTCTTAACAATCTATCCAAACCTTTTATAGGCTTTCTGAGCCGCTGCCTCACAACTTACATTCTCACAACACAGAAACAGCATTTAAAAAAAAATCCACTAATTTCATCAAAGAAATTGTTTGCAGTACAGAAAAATTCTCCCAGTAGAAACTTACACAGTGTCAAATCATGCAGACACAGCAAACTTTGCATTGCTATGGAAACAAAGCTAAAGATGGCTTATGCTGTGAAAAACAACTTGCAAGTGACTGTGAAAAGTAAGTTTATAAGAATGACACCTTTCAGGTTGATCTTGAAAGACATGATGTAACACAAACATCTTGGGTTAGAAGGCTGTTTTTATTTAGTTTGCCACAGAGACATGTCACTTTCACCTCTATTCTTACAAGTCTGACATCAAAAACTACCAGCATACATATATGAGCTATACAAGTAGAGAGACATCTGCCAGCACAGAGTTACACTTCTCCTATCAAACACTTTAAGAAAAAAAACCATGGTCCCTTCCATGCCCATCTAATAAAAGAACTGCTAAGTCAGGATATAATATTGATCATAATGTATTTTCTTTATATGAATCTAGATATTCATAAAAGAGTAAAAAAAAATCTAGTATCTAATGTTTAAACAAAACATACTTTATACATTTGGCTAAGCTGAAATATCATACCTTGCCAAATGAAAAAATGCTCTCTAACCATAGTTTCCCTAGCAGCTCAGTAGGTATGCAAGGCATGCAGTTCATTTCCTGCCAAGGCAGAGAAAAATGGGTAGGTCTGAGATAATATTGCTAGTGTGCTTGAAAAAGATCTTAGTTGTTAACATTGTAGTTGACTGTGTATACATATTTTGACTCTTTGTCTCCTTGAAAATTTCCCAGGTACAGCTTTTGGGTTGGCTCCCTTCTAGCTCTCGATGATGGAGGGCTCAATGGGAGGCAGAACAGGACTTTCCAGAGCATTACAGTCATCAGTGAGGAACACCAAGTCCTGGAGAAACAAAAGAGAAGGCTACCATTTATAAGGAGGAAGGCAGAAGATAGCACAACGTTGAGAAGCTCAGGCCCTGATCCAGTTTTGCTGGTCAGGGGACAGGGTGGAGACAGAGAGGGCTAAAAGCAGAGACTATGTCCCTGTTGGTGCATCTTGACCTACCCTTCTGCAGTAGGAGATCATGATGGTGTACAGGCTCCGGGCTTTTTCCTTCAGCTCACTCACTTCAAGGACTCTCTCACATCTGGGGTAGGCCACGAAATCACGGAGTTTTGCCAACACACAGTAATTCTGCAAAGCACGCAAAAGAGGTATGTGTAACTCTGCACAAACACAGATTTATGTTTCTCGTCCACCACTTACAAAATTCTTACTGCTTCTGTGGGAACCTTGAATTCCTACCTCTATGTACGTGTAATCTATGTAACCTTTAGCTAGGAAAATTCACCATCAATATTGCATAACGAAGACGTTTGGTCCAAATAAGTGCCTGGAAAAGTGCATAGACACAGTTTTGGTCTGCCAGCTTATTTCTCACATGCTTTCAGAGGCAGCAGCGCCAATACAATCAAATCTGCTCCTGTAGTAGGTGGAGTTAACTACAGAATAGGTGCACTGTCTCACTTTTAAGAGAGCACCTGATTTAGCTGGTGAAGAGATTATCAAGATCTCACAAACATGATTCCTCTATTCCTGTACAATAGGCAATATTGTGAGCACCAGGCAAAATTTTTTCAGAGTAATTTTTACTTCAGACTTTGCGTTATCAAAATAAAGCGCAGCCAACATAAATTTCACAACATCCTTGTGAAGCAGGTAAATAAATAACCCAGCTCTTGCTTAAACGCAAGGGAAACTGAGGCACTGGGCTCACATTGCTTGGTCTTTGCAATGAAGTGAGGTACTGGCAACTCTGGAGTTGGAATCGAGAGGGTCCTGACTTGCAAGACTTGATGGTGTAGTTGCCTCTGGCAAAATGTGTCAGACATCTCTTGCTTTGTCTGATATTTTCTACTTTTTAGTTACTCAGTGAAGCACTGGGAAAAGAAGCAAAATATGTTGAATATCCCAGGGTAGAACAGTGACATAAACTATGTGTGCAGGAGGCTATTTGTCTTTGCTGGGAGATGACTACTGCTGTCTTTTCTCAGTATCACACTTCCATATCCTCAGGCATACTTTTTCTTTCTGGATTCAATGAGTGGCTATTTAAAACAGGAAAAGCCAGGTATTCCTGCACTTCTTATTAAAACTGCAGTGCCAGAAATCATTCATGATATAAAATTAAGTAGATTTATTAAGTGAAGAAAGTTTATTCTGCATTTCTTTTTTTAAATTGTTATTCAAAGTTTTGTTGCACATATTTAACTTCTGAAAAGGTTCTGTCACAATAAATTAATAATGTACTAATGGTAATAACTTCAAAATATTGATTTCCTCATTTGTGAATTTTTAAACAAGTAAAATTTCAGAAGCTCCATAGGAATTTTAATAAGGTTCAAAATGAGATTTTTTTTTTGGTCACTCATCTCTCATCAATTAAGCTTTTAAAAATTAATTTCGAACCACTCTTCTGAGGTACAGTCTTAAGAGTTATTCTCTTTTCATTAACTGCTTTTACTGCACAGTGGTAAGAAAGAAGTGCAAAAACTTACATGTATGTCCAAGTACAGCCTGGGCAGCATCTCCACACATGAGTCCTGCAGAAAAGAAGAAAGACCGGTTGTTTGGAGAGAAACTTGTGTCATAAGCAAGCAACCTGCAGCGTCTTTGCAGGAGCAGTTTTTAAGTAGACTCACCACAGCTTTGGAGGTCTGTAACTCCTTAAAGGATTCCGTGATTTCTTTGCTCAGAGACAACACTCTCGAGTAGCAAGTTGGAGGGGCTGCATTGACTAACAGGGCAGCAGAGAGCAGAGCAATCAGGCTCAGCAGCATCTTCATTGTGGGGAGCTTGTCCAAAGGAGGAGGAAGGGAGGAAAAAAAATCACCGTTAGTGGTTAGGCAGCTACCGGTAAGCGTCAGTGAGCAAGTTTGACAAGTCAGCCCCCAATTAAATAGTCTTCTGCATCAAAGGGAAAAAAAAAAGTCTGGGGGTGGTCCGAGCAGCAGCTTGCTGCCGTTTTAAATTTCCTGCCAACCTATGAGGCAGTGCTGCTAGTGCTTTCCTGCCCGGAGCAGGGGAAGGAGGGAATGAGGGTAACAAAAAAACCCACACTGGCACTTTTCATTCCAGAAAGAAAACAACATAATGAGCATCTCAAGCAACAGAAATATGTGTAAGAAACAGCACAGGATTATCAAAGTGCTGTAGGCCTTGATCCTGTATGTGCTTTGGCACATGTGCCTCTTTCTTGATGTGCTGGGTTGACCCTGGCTGGGTGCCAGGTGCCCACCAAAGCCGCTCTATCACTCCCCCACCCTCAGCTGGACAGGGGAGAGAAAATATAACAAAGGGCTCGTGGATCGAGATAAGGACAGGGAGAGATCACTCAACTAATTACTGTCGTGGGCAAAACAGACTCAACTTGGGGAAAATTAACTTAATTTATTGCCAATCAACCAGAGTAGGGTAATGAGAAATAAAACCAAATCTCAAAACACCTTCCATCCACCCCTCCCTTCTTCCTGGGCACAGCTTCACTCCCAATTTTCTCTACCTCCTCCCTGCCGGTGGCACAGGGGAACGGGGAATGGGGGTTGGGGTCAGTTCATCAAACGTTGTCTCTGCCGCTCCTTCCTCCTCAGGGGCAGGACTCCTCACTCTTCCCCTGCTCCAGTGTGGGGTCCCTACCACGGGAGACAGTCCTCCACGAACTTCTCCAATGTGAGTCCTTCCCACGGGCTGCAGTTCTTCACGAACTGCTCCAGCATGGGTCCTTTCTGCGGACTGCAGTCCTTCAGGCACAGACTGCTCCAGCGTGGGTCCCTCACAGGGTCACAAGTCCTGCCAGAAAACCTGCTCCAGCGTGGGTTCCTCTCTCCACAGATCCGCAGGTCCCGCCAGGAGCCTGCTCCAGCGCGGGGTTCCCACGGGGTCACAGCCTCCTTCGGGCACATCCACCTGCTCCAGCGTGGCGTCCTCCATGGGCTGCAGGTGGAGATCTGCTCCACCGTGGACCTCCATGGACTGCAGGGGGACAGCCTGCCTCACCATGGTCTTCCCCACGGGCTGCAGGGGAATCTCTGCTCCGGCACCTGGAGCATCTCCTCCCCCTCCTTCTTCACTGACCTGGGGGTCTGCAGGGCTGTTTCTCTTACATGTTCTCACTTCTCTCTTGGCTGCAGTTGCTGTTGTGCAGCAACTTTTTTCCCTTCTTAAATACATTATCCCAGAGATGCTACCACTGTTGATGGTAGACGGCCTTGGCCAGTGGCAGGTCCATCTTGGAGGTGGCTGGCTTTGGTACCACTGGGGGAAGCTTCTAGCAGCTTCTCACAGAAGCCACCCCTGTAGCCCCACCGCTACCAAAACCTTGCCACGTAAACCCAATACACTTGAGAATGTAATGTACAGCTGTGGGACTACATAGGCTGCAGATAGAGAGAAATAAGAAATCCTTCCAGGACTGGTATCACATGTTGGCAGTATCAATCAGACTTACTTATCATTCTTAGCAAGTCTGAAAGCTTACTACTGTAAAGGAAACCTCCCAGATCTAGTATCATTTTCTCTTTTAACCTATGCAGATGCTCACAATTTCTTAATCAAAACAGTAGTGATTGTTATGGCTGCTTGGGGAGACCTTTGTATTTACACATTTGTGGTCTCAAACAGAATGAATACATCTCTATATGGCTGTCATAAATGTATAAAAACCATTTTGCTTTCTGAGTTGAATTTATGAGGCTCTGTTCTTTTATTAGATGCCAGACGGAGCTGAGAAATCCAGATGCTGGGATGCAGGCCTGAGGCTGAACATATGTTGTTCTTACGTGTTAATTGCCCTGTAAAATGGAGGTACCCTTGAATCAAGAACAGGTTATTTCACAAGTTATCCCCCCCCCCCCTTCAAATTCAGATTCTAGCTAGGTATTAACCAAAATAGTAAAGTATCTCATGAAATACCTGCAATGCCCTGGAATTGCAGTAGACCAGGAAGGTTCATCTGAAAGTGGGAGAAGGGGAAATGACTGAACACGTGTAAAAGAAAAAAGCCATTTTAGAGGGAAAATCAGAGTACTGAAAACTAGTTTTGGGGAAAAAAAAAGTATTCTATATTTTGCAGAGAAGACTGACTTAAATCCACCAAAACAGCTGGAGGAAACAGGGAAAGAGAGCTGAATACTACTGTCTTATACATTTCTTTGCTTTCATAAAGAACAGCTGGTTTAGTAACATCATGTGCTCCTGAAGGTTAAATTGGTAGATACTCAGAGAAGAAAGAAGAGTTGGGAGTCCTGGCTGTGGGGATTTTAGGACTGGCCTTGGCAAATGGGCTTCTGGCTCTTATTTTCAGGAAAGGGAGTTGCCTAGACAAGTAAATGAAGAGGCCAGAGGAGGACAAGAAACCTTCTGAGATGACTCCAAGCAGCTGGATCATAGATCTAAATGCAGCTACCTAGTGCATGTGCAAGGAAAGGATGCTACTTACTGTGAGCCTTGCTGGTGAAGAAACAGACTCTTAATCACCATCTCATTACTGTAAAGAGTAGCTGAGGGTAGGAGTAAAATATTATCCTCCTATCACATTCTCATTTGGCAAGCTGCTAAAATGTGGTTGCTCTGCCAGAAGAGCAGTCTTCTGAAGAGCATAAGTGCTCTCCCAGTACAAGAAGTCAGCAACTCAGCTGCTGTTAAGGATGGCTTCAGAATGAAGCATTTGCTTTTTTATTTTTTTTTAAAGTGCAAGCAATATTCTCTTTCTTAGTATTTTACCCATATTAAGCCTACCAAGATGACTCCATTTCAAACCACAATTAAATACTATGGATCATGTTCTAAAAGGCAGATGTCAAAGTGACTGTGACAAACATGACCTCATGGCCACTCTTTGTCTGGCATGAAACACTGGGAAAACAACTCTCCAAGTCCTGTGTCCTGGCCATATTCAGGCAGCTGAAAGCTATTTAAAAATTTCTCTCTTTAGGATGGGATAATGTTAAAGGTGCCAACACCAATCTGGAATTACATTATGAAATGAGCTATACATTGGTTGCCTGAGGCAAGCGTGTAGCTTGCTATAGCCTAACACAATACTCTGTCTCCCAAATTGGGGTGAAAGCCCCATGCCACAGAAGCCTCACCCAGTGGTCACGTCTGAGGGAGCCTGGCATAAGCGCTGAATGCCACCTGTTGCAGTCACAGCCCTCTGCTCCAAGAAGACATCCAGAGGAGGTAAAGCCCAGCACTTGCATTGCACTGAGGGCTTACGATTTTTGCCCCAAAAGTGTGGGAGACCTGGAATTAATTTCTTTCTCAGTTTCTGAAGGTGCAGGGTGTTGGGTTGAATGGCCATGTTCTGAGGTAGTGACAAAGGAAAGGCGGAGGAAAGGACTGCTACTTGCTGTTCATGCCTTTGCACTTGAGGTCTGCCTGGCCTCACGTTTGCAGCCTGCATACCCACAACTCTCGTCCTAAGAGGCGAGTTTTGCTCAGCCACACACTTGCAGAGATGCTTTGCCACTGACAGGCAGGGGAAATGATCCACCCATCCAGTTTCTTCTGCAGAACATGGAAGTGCAATGACTTGCTGAGCGACCAAGGTCTTCTTGGTCCAGAGAGCAAAGCAAAGGCTGGATCCAGGCCTCACCAAAACATTTAACCAAATTAAAAAAATTACTATCTATTTTGTGAAGGGGCAAAATTGCTGAAGTAATTTGCTCTGAAGTTTTTGCTCAGCTGCAGTATTCCTGCCTTGTGGTTTCTCTTTGATCCCATATAAACCAACTCAAGAAAGCCACCTGTGATGGATGTCTACTCAAATAGTTAAAAAAATGAGCTACCCTCAGAAATACTAGGAAAAAAAGGATTTCTTTTTTTCAAAAGAAAAGGAAGGACCGGAGTTTAATTTCCTCACCTAAATCTTCTCCTCCCTTGGCCAGATTACATGCATAGTTGATTCTGGCCCAGATGGATATTTTCCAACGTCTACTAGCTCATCAGCACTTCTGCACATCTCAGCATGCAGAATATGCAACTCAGTTCAAAAAAGACAAATACTCTCTTCTCAGTTATTTTCTATTTGTAGCTCATCAGCAACATTATCCTTGAGCTCTGAGTACATTCAATTTATGGTCCAGATACGAGCAAATGACTTCTTTTTCTCTAAGAAGCTCACTGGTGATTTCAGGAGAACTTGCTATTGACACCAGGCACTGGGAGTCCTTTCAGTCTAAGGCACCTGGCACAACTCTGAACCAGATAGATACACAGTTACCGAAGTCCTTGAAACTCCAGACTCTCTTTTCAGTGACTGTTTTTATCCAGTCACTTATGCAAAGCCACTTATTAATTCTGGTGCATACCCTGCCTTGGGCAGAGAAGGGCTTTAACAGGGAGACACAAGCTGTTCTTCACAAAAGCTAATAGCATTTTAGAAGCAATATTCAAAATGGACACAGAAACAGTCTTTAGAGCTGCAGGAGGGGAAGGGGCAAAGATCAAAATATGTTAGAGTCGAAACTCCCCTAAGGATTCCCTCTATGGAGAAGCTGCTATTTACAGCCCTCCCAGTCCGTGGGACAACGCTCAGGCTGGCATTAGAAGGGAGCACACCAGGAGTCAATCAGTACCACCGTATTTGTGATGATCATCATGACATGGACGTCTCTACCACAGACACATCTTTACCGTACTCCTCAATTCAGTGAGCATATGAGGGCTCCGAGGGCTCAGGATGCACACTCTCTGAGTTTTGCATCAATTCTTGAGGCTGTTGATGTCACTACAGACCTGAGTGCTACTTACAGTGCATTTATTTACTCTTATAAGGAATATTCCATAGCAAAAGCAGACACATGGGCTGAGAGGAAACTCAGAAGCCTATGATGACGTAACTGTGTATATATTTTTTAAAAAATTTTTGAGCTATGTTGTCCTTTTGCTTCCAAGTTACTGAAAACTCAAACAATAATATTTTTCTAAAAGTCAAAGAACTCACTATTCAGGCAGAAATTCCTCCCATGTTTGAACAGTCTAGCAGGGCCTCCACCAACTTTTGACAAAAGCCCTTTCAAGTTGCTGACTTCCTAATACCAAAATCCACTTGTTTAAGGAAAATGTTTATTTTAAAATAGTTGGGGGCTGCCATGAGACACCTCATGAAATGACCTTCTGATTATATTGAAAAATAGGAAAAGAAAAGTAAAACAGCGCTTTACAGAGAAAGCCCTGTATTTAAGAAGCAATTCAAAGCCCAGTCACTCAACTGGCTGTTGTGGCAAAGGTGTCACTTCTTGCTTCAGAGTAGAGCTAAACTGCCCTGCAAGCTTCAATCTCGGCACAAGGCTTTTTGATTAAGGTCTTATCTGTTTGTTGTGTTTTTCCTCACTGTGCAACAGTGCACTTTGTTGAGCCTTTTTGTAGACATCAGCACTGAATTTTGGGATAGGGGTTGTGCAGCCTCACTCATTGACCTGGGTCTTGGGGGTGCTGGTGCACAACACTGCCAGCTGCCCGGCACAGAAGAGAAGCTGGGTATGGCAGCATAGTGTGCCTGCATTTGAAGCTGGGGTAATCCAGCGTGTCTCCTTTTCTCTTTCATGCTAGCAATAAGTCTCTGCTAGTGATCTGCATGGCTTGGCCAAGCTGTGGGCAATGACAAGGCAGGCAGGACCTCAGGGCTGTTGCGAGGCTGGTGTTGCAACGCTGTTTCCCCATGAGAGTTAAGCAAAAGTCCTCTTTGCTCGCTCAGTGGTATGGGCTTCTTTTTTCTACACTACTGTTGTTATTTTTAAAAATTTACATATATATTGAGGAAACAGATGTTACTGCTCAAAAGCCTGTTCTTAGATAAGATGGTTATAGAAGCAGCTAAGCCATCTGGGTCAGAAAAAGAAACGAGATGTTCTGAAATCTGGAGGTCTTGCAAGCATGAACCTGGCACTGGGCACTTTCCCTGGAGAAAAACATATGGAAATGGGGAGTCCTGTGGTCCAGGACAGAGACGGGATAGCCCAGCAGGGCTGGGGAACAGGAATAATTTCCTTGTGCTGCCTCAGACCAGTGACCGAATCACGGACACGGGCTGTGCTTAGCAGCCCTCTCCGCAGGCAGTGTGTCCAACCTGCCTTTGCAGCAGCAGGGACTATGGGTATATGGGACTCAGCATGATGGCAGTGCCCGGGACGGCTCAGAGATGTCTGCATGAACGTCTGTCACTGCGGTGCAGACGTAGCCTGGCTTGCCTGTGTCTTGGCTGCTTTCTGTGTAATGGGGATAATGGTATTTCCCATGGACTCTGTGGGAATGCAGCCATCAACACCAGGGAGACGGAAGATTACGCGGTTTTAGCCCTGTCAGTGATACTCTTTTCAGTGTCTGCAAGGCTTATTGATTGCTAAGAAAAAGGCAGTTTTATCTCGGAGTAACTCGCAGACCTCTCTGGTGAATCAACAGCGGTGCTTTCAGCCTGGATCCCTGGCTGGGCATGGGCACAGGCTGAGCTGCCTCCTTTCCTCCCGGTAGCACACAAGTGCCTTGTCTGTGCTCACGTGTGTGAGTTATCTTAAGGTAATACCATTCTTTATTAACACTGAAGTCAGGGCCTCAATAACAGGGTTTTGGGGAGAGAGGCTTGTTCAGATTTAAACCAGTGCTCAGCAGTAAAAGCAAAGTTATTAATTCATGCTTTCCTACCCTCCCCTTGGCCTCACTCCCCCTCTCTCACCACGCACACATGCAGGTGTGGCAGATGATAGCTTCAGGTCTTATCATTGCTGGTCAGCTTCCCACCCTCCTTAATTACGCTCATGATGAAAAATTATGTCAGCCAGCAAGGAATGTATCATCAGACGTGGTACAAATAAATGTATTCATCTACTAAATTTGTCCCTGACACAAGCCTACTGGGGAACTCAAGGGCTGAAAAAATGCAAGGTTTGAGCTATCTGCTCTCAGAGGTTGTCCCTCCAAAGAGCTCTTGTCTATGCTGTGGTTAATCTGCAAGGAGAGGAGGGACTTAATTTTCTAGGGCTGGTATTCCCGCACCTTTCAGAAGTATTATGTCACTAAAAGAAAATAAATGGATGAGACTGAAAGTGCAGCTCTGTATAACAACCCAGTCCAAGCCAAACCGGAATGCAAAGAGACTTCTCTGCTGACCTACAGCCTGCACAGGAGCTTTTTAGTTGCTGCTTAGCATGCTAGCAGGCTCAGTTTTCTATTTATTCTTGCCTAGAAACCTGCAAACGTCAAAGCTTATGTTGCTGTGTATATTTCTAGATACAAACAACAGTTCTTCCAGCAGGCTAGCACAACTGCAAGGTAAATAAACTCTCATCTCAGCTGGCTGAGAAGGTAAAGTACAGGTCCATATAATACATCATGTCTCCATAGTTCTACTTTCTTTTCTGTACACTGCTTTTCATGTTTTATATTTAAGCACAGTGGAAAAAATCCTGCCATCGCTGAAATCAATGGCACAAGTCACAAACTCCCGCAGATACACATTCTCACTCTAGATTAAAACTTGTGTTCAGTTCATTGGCCTTAGTAGCACAAAAGCCCTGAAACCAAAGCAAGAGTAAATCAGATGCGTTATTTCTTGTTCCTCACAGAGAGCATTACCTTTTGGAGTCCTGTTCCTGGAGACACAACACAGGTTCAGAGCTGTCTTTGCCAGTGCCCTAAAACCAAATGATGTGACAAGTACCTTGTACAGCTGCAAATACTCTTCTAGGGAACAAAATTGTATAAAATAGGGTGGAATAGTTGATGATCTGCTCTACTAAATAAAATCCAGAAGTTATGAAAATAAGTGGAGTTTCATTCTGTTTAAGAAAATCAATAAAATTAATAATTATATTTTTGTTCTGTCAACTTGCATTGAAACAAAGAAAAAATAAATATCTCAGCATGTCAGAAACTGGTGTCAGCACCAGACTGTGTTTCAGATGTAATTGTCATTTAAACGTGAATTTCATTCTTCATTGCAACTTTTCTGTTTTAAATCCTTCTGATAAAAATAAAAAAGGAAAAAGAATCTTCTTCTGCTTCTGAAACACATGTAATGAATTCCCAGGTGACTAAGTGTCCCTACAAGTGTGTTCCTGGTTTGTATTTGTTTAAGTCGGGTGTCTAAAAAAAGAATTAGTTGAAGATAGGTGAAATGTACCTGCATACATGCATGGTATAGTTGATAGCTCTCTACGGTAATAAGACGGTAGCTTGCAGCAGGGTCTCGTCTACACCAGGAGGTTGCCCTGCCATCCCAGCAGAGGCAGAGCAGAGGCAGAGCAGAGGCAGTGTTGCCCCCATCCATCTGGCTAGGTGTAGGCAGCATTCAACAGGTAGTTTTGAGAACATGTGTAAGGACGAGGTGCCAAAAACAGGCCCCTCCTGCCTGCACAGCTGGTTCTCAGGCAGCTTCCCGGAGAGCGCCCGGGGGTGCGTTAACCCAGCCCAGCTTGGCATGGGGTGCCCAGGGTGGAAAGATGGGTGTTCGTGGTCACCGGCTGGGTGACAGGTCAGTCGGATCCAAGGGTGGCTTGGGGGACTTTCTCAGCAACAGTGTGTCTACTTACTCTCATGGTTTTATGAAGTTTTGTTTTACCCTTATAGTTATTCCCAAAAGGAAAGAGAAATAATGACACAAAGCTGAGACAACATTAAAGCTGGGTAATGTACTGAGGAAAGCACTGAAGGATGGCATGAAGGGAAATATTTTGAGTGAAGAATCACCCCAGTTGCAGCGTTATGCCTTTCATGTGTAGAACAAGCCAAGGTCTTTAACGTCTATACTTCTAATTTTGGACCATTAAGCTAATTTCCATTAGAAGACTAATCAAATGAACATTTATTTTCCTCCTTTCTATTTGGCTGTGGCTTTTCTTGTTTTGTTTTGGTTTGTTTGTTTGTTTGTTTGATGTTTTAGAAGGGTTGTGGCTGGGGAAGTGAGAACTGGGCTTGATTTAAAATGTAAATGCAATTCTATCAATCTTCCCCTCCGCTAATAGGCTGCCTGGGCATTTTAAGGGCATATAGTGAAAAGAAAACTGTGACTGCTAAAGAAAAGCCACCCCCTGCTGTTTCTGTTCATATTTATTTCACAATCAGCCCATTGAAATAGTGTGATTCACACTCTGATGCTGTTGTCTAGCTGGCAAAGTCACTGGTGAATTTAAAGAAGTTTCCCAAGCTGAAAACCAGGCAAACTGCATTTGGGCCAAAAGCAATCTTATCAGCAATGAGAGCTAGTGAGTCACTGCAGTGATCTCTCTTGCTGAGAGCTGAGGCTACCCTTGCAAATGAGAAGCTCTCTTGAAATAAGAAGCTGTCTTCAAAAAACTGTGAGAAGCTGTTGCTTTTGAAATGTAAAGTCTCCTTCTGATATACATATACATAGAGTATACAAGAGTAAAGTCACGCCAAAGTTTGCAGAGGCAATTTAAATGTTCTTTGTTAAAACATTGTTCCTCAAATAAATAGCCCCAAAAGGGTAAAAGCATGTGTGAGTGCACAAGAGGGAAAGAGGCTGCCCAGTTCCCCAGTAATCTTGAGCAAACACTAAAGGAAAACCCTGTCTGTTTACCTTAAATTATCCAGAGTTAATATATTCATCGTCTACCTTATAACCAAGCAGTTTGTGTGAAATAATCACTTCCTGGTAACACACACACAGCTGAAGCATTATCTTTACTATATTAATCATGATCTATCGTTGTGACAAGTATTACCATATACCCTTCCACTGACATAACTTAAAACAAAAGTTTAGGAGCCAGTATGAACACAGAAGATCAGAATAGCCTAAAGAAATAAATAAAGATCACTAGAGACTGGATTAATGGAAATAATTAAATCCAATAGTATTATGTGCTTGGCTATGAGTTTTTGCATAGAATTTCTACTGTAATGCGAGAGCTCATTATATGTCAATGATAGACGATGCAAAAAAATGTGCTAAGTTTATTACTACATATTTTCTCATTAATCATGGGATAAATATTAGCCACTAGTCAGAATTGCCATGAAAAAGGTGAATATAATCCTAGGATGTGTCAGAAGAGTTATAGCCAGAAGGGACAAGGAGACATTGACACTGGTGTAAAAGCAGGGATCTGCTCATCTGGCATATTACATACACTTTTGGTCACCCATGGTTTAGGAGGATGAATTCAGACTGCACGGGGTACAGGAAGAACAGCGAGAATATTCAGTGAACCGGCGAGATGGGACAATGTGGGCATTTTTCCCTTCTACCTCCCTTTCCTTGTCACCCCAGTTACTTTTCCAACAGCTGGGTCCTTGTCCTGCTCTCCTGGCAAAGCCGGCTGTCAGCTCTGTGGCTCAGGGCACTCCAGCCCCATTGCAACCTCCCTTATTCACAGCCCATTTTCCCACAGCTGTTACCGGGAAGTTCTGTAATAGGGGTGGAAAAGGAGGTGGTCCTGTAGACAACCTCTCTACACATATACATCCCAGTCACTCAGAGAAGTTGAAATCCAGGCACACAAAGACTGCAGAGCCCAGGCAAGCCAGTAACTCTGCTTCTGTGCTGCCCTTTGGATTGGGCACTGCCTTGTTTGCTGACCAGTAGCCATCGCTGTGACCGATACAAGAATTGAAGCTGCAGAGGCATAGGGCGATGGTCCATGGCTTTCTAGGAGAGAGCCCACAGCTGCCTGAAATAGAGGCTGGAGGCCTTGGAGTCCAGCCCAGAGAAGGATGTAGTAACGCACTGGCCAGAGAGGTACAGTTGCCCCACCGGACCCTAGTCTGAATACAACATTAAAACTGCTGTGCAAGCAGTACTATGCAGCTACACGGTGCTCTCAGAAAGGCTAGGTTTGCTGCTGGGGAATGTGAAAAGCACATGTACAGGCAGCACAGCAGCTGCCGCACTATGAACCGCACTCAGAACATCAACCCATTTTATTCATTAATTGTACACTAACAAAAAAGGTTGGCATCAACTTTGTTCACGTCAAAAAGACACAGTTTCAATTCTTCCTATTGCATAATTTAGGTACATAAGCTTCTGTAATAAAACAATGCGCCAGGCGGAGAATGATAGCATTGTCCACACCATTTTCCCTCTGACACCAAAGAGAAATGGAGCGAACAGAGTCAAAGAAACCGAACAACATTCAGGAAAGCATCAAAGTGATCAAAGCAGACTCTTTGATTCTGCTTTACACATACTTTTCAAAGGAGGGTTACATTTCCAAACACAGTCCATTGGTTCTTGATGCCAATAAACTGGCTCTGTTTAGATTTATACTTTGATAGGAGGAGGAACAAAAAAAAATCTTTAGTGAGGTGCATTTTCTAAGGCGTGCTATCAAGTGCTGAACATGCTAGGAAAAGGCTAAATGTATTGATGCTCTCTCAGGATGCTGAGTCCTCATTGAGAGAGACCGGGTGTCAGGCCTGCGTAGCCCTGCAGAAGAATCAGCATTTGCAAGCACGATGAAAAGCTCTAAGCTGATCTTTTTGTTCATCTGTATTTAATACACCTCTTTGTTAACAGACCAAGCCTCAGGGGAAAAAAGCAACTTACAAAGCATGTGGAACATGTTTAAAGAGTGGTTTGGAAAAGGTGCCTGGTTGTAGTCCTTTTATAGCTAGAAAATATTGATTATTTTCATATATTTATCTCCCATTCTTTTCCCAAAGAGATAGACAAGGTTTCAAGGCTCCTGATCTAAATGCACTCGAGTAAAATATTATTTTTTGATGTTATAATTTGACCATTAATGATGCCAAGCATGAAGCTTTTCTTATACCCTGGCAGGATGTACTCCATTTCTGTCTTTGTAAAATCTGATTTTCTTTCCGTGCTGCAGCAACTGTAAAGAACAAGCTGCCCCCAGGGAGGTATTTTGTTTAGCTCTGCGGACACATTCCTCCAGGAAATATTGAAGCCAAACCACACACACATATGCACATACAGGCACTGTATTAGAGAATTCAAACCTTGAGCAGAAAACAAACCAGTACTGGGTCTGGAGTCTGAACTACAGTGCATGTTGAATTGTGTTTTTCATATTTTTCTTTGTTTTTACCAGCTGGGGCTGTGGACCAATATAGGTACTTTCCAAACACAGAGAGCACTGCCCAAGGACAGCCCTATATCCTCTGGCCATGTCAGAACTAAAAAACGCATGGAAAAAAAATTGCATATCCAGCATTTACTTGTTTTTCTCGTGCTGAGGCAGACATGGGAAGTTGCAATTGTCATAAGTCAGAATTTGCTGCAATGCGAACATCCAACATGTGACTGTGGAGGAAAAATCGTGCAACACAGGAGATGAGAGGAGACATAGATGTATGTTTACTCTTTTATGCATTCTTTTCTTTTTGCTTGCTGAAGATAGGGCTATGAGAAAAGTCAAGCTCTATTTTCTTCTGGCACCCCCCTTGGCAGCTAGTGTCAGGAACAGGACAACATATACAGTAACATGATTAAAACTAACTTGCTTAAGATGTGGCTTCTGCCCTGAAATGGAGCTACTAATAGGCCAGAGCCGCTCTTAAACTGAAAGGCATTCTAGTGCTTTCTTTTTTTAGCTTTATTTATCTGACACATTTATTTATTTATCTATCTTCTTTATTTATTGGACATTCATTTATCGAGCTTTTTATTTATTTAACTGTATTTATTTTGTGGGTTCTGACCACAGGAAAGAAAGACAACAGGGAATTGTGGGCTGGATGCAGACAGCTCGGGTAAGCAAACATGAGGCCAAACCATGAGAGATGCCTCTGCAACCAGCCCCAGTGACGGGCGTCCCACCTCTGCTGCCCAAGTGTGAGGGTCACAGCCCCCCATGCCAGTGAGCTCAATGACTGTCTGTCTTGGTACTCCCTCCATTGCCAACTACCCCAGGGGCAGGAGAGCAGAGGAAGAGCCAGAGGTGGATGGTCCTGTCTTAAGTGCACAAAGAACCCGAGAGGTGCAAGTGTTTGATGCTGGAATGATACAGAAAAATGGCTGCGCTCGGGGATGAAAACATCACAAGCCTTGCAATGGATTTTGCAGCTTGCTTTGCTCAAAGGCACTGCTGGATAGGGACTAAGTTTTCCTAAGTGTTTTGGGGAGTGTTGAACATACCATCATTTCTTAGCACATGATTCTACCAATTAGAAAGCAGATACTTAAAAACTAGGATACAACTAATGTAAATGAGGGCATTTCTTTCCCCTTCAGATTGTTGTGCTGCTTAAGCTGACATTAAACAGTAGGTGTGACAATTATATTCTTAGAAGAAATACAAGCTAATTTTGGATTAGACTGCTGATGCTGAGAGATTCTTCATATAGAACTGGTGTATAAATTGCTTGAATTTCCAGTGCAATACATGAAGGAGTTTCAGCTCTGTCAGAGATCAACATCTGATGCTGACCTCTTTTTTTTTAAAGAAAGCATTGATTAAAAGGAGAAGATGGTGTTCTTCTTGGGGGGGAAACCCAAGGTCCGCATCCAGCAAAACTCTTAAGAACACATGAATTTAGGCATACTATTGAATTCAGTAAGAGCACTCTTTTACTTGAAACTGTGTGCACACATGTGCCTATAGCACACATGGCAAGAAAAAACACCCAGAAAAAGTAGTGGATGAATACTTGCGTGCAACTGCCTAGTCAAGTGAGCCATGCTTTGGTTGACTCTATGTTGGAGTTTTTACTGCATAATTCAGAATCATCTTTAATAAACCATGTGGCCATTGGTCCTTCTGAAGCATAGATGCCTTCATAGATTCGGGAATGTAATGATTTTTTGCTTTTTTTGTTTATGCATGCTTTGTTTTCTTAATTTCTTTCATCTTTTGGCTCACAGCCTCCAGCAAAGGAATGAAGTCTACTGTTAGTGTAACTTACTGGAGGATGTTTGAAGCACAGAATAAGAAGACCCTACATGTGATTATCTACTATGCTGCTGAGAGCTGGAGACTAATTTCCAGATGACATATGTTATTAGCACTGCTATATGGATTACTGCTTAAGGGGCAAAGTCATAGATCAAGACTCCCACTGAGCTAGAAGCTGTGCAAACATGTGGTGAAAAGATGATCTCCGGGTCGCGGAACTTTGCTATAACCTCTGCACACTTCTCTGTTCAACCTACTGCTGTTTTTCTCCCAAGATTGTTTCCTTACATCCATTAATAACAACATATTTTCCTTGTCTGGCAACTGCATGCCTTGCTTAGTATTTGTTTCATGAAGTCAATAAATGAAAAGTGTCTGTGTTAATATGGTGGATTCCTCGCTGTTTTGTCTACTGGCATCAATTAATCATTCCCATTTGAGAGAGCAGATTTAGAAGGTAATCAAATTTCTCTCCTTTCCAAGGCACGCTGTGTTCCTGAGCACTCTACCATTTCTAGTGTTAACCATTCACACAGGCAGAGCACATACATACATCCGAAAAAATCTGTATCTGGTTTGGGTGCTGTTGCTGACAGCTTTGGGGTTTTTGTGTACATGGGATGCACAGGCTGGGCAGCTTTTCCTCCAACAGTTCTCCTTAGAAGAACAAATGCTGTTTTTGGAGTATATTTTGTCTGGCAACATTTAGGATTAATAGCACATTGCCTGTGTCAGTCTTTCTGAACAGTTTCTCCTGTTTGGGTCTAAACCTGAAAAGCAAATTCTTCCTTCTTATTACCACCTTGGTACCAGATCCAGAGAAGAGAGTGCTTTCCCAGCACCAAGTGCGGAGCTTGGCTGTCCTGCTCCAGCTTGTGTATTCAGTTTCAGAAGGCCTCAGCACAGTCCCTGTTGTGGGCAAGCTGTCACGTTAATGTCCATGATTCTCTAATGGAGGCTTGTTTGGTGTTGGACAGACAAGTCCAATGCTAGCCACTAGACTGTGTGTACCACATGCTTGAGAGATGTTATCTTCTCTGTGGTGGCTTTCATCTTGATGACACTGAGGACTGAAAATGAAATATTGTGAGCTGGTGCCTTGCCGAGAGTTAAGCTGAAAAGCCTGAGGGCACGGGGGAGCAGGAGAGCACAGAATGAACCATGGATGAGCAGTCACGCTGGTAAATGACCAGCAAGTTCTACACTGACATGAATAAAGCAAGCAAACATGAGTTGTATGTTCAATGCTCAAAAGAAAACACATTGTCTTTTTGGCAAGAAAGTAAACGATTGCACAAAATACAGGAAGAAAACACACATTCAGATGTGTTTTAAGCATTCACAATGCCACTGCTTTGGAATTTGTCTATTCAGTAAATGAACATACCACAGTCTTTAGGTTCAGGTAGCATGTAAAGCAAAAATAAGAATAAATGGGTTGATTGTTTCACCATATTTTACTCTGATTTTTATGATTCTGACCATTTTTCTTTCCTGTCTAATATTAAATTTCAAAAGCAGGTTTTAAAATACCTTTAATAATTGGGTTATATCCAATGATCGGTAACTACACATAGGTACCTTGGTGAATAGAGTCTACGTGCCAGGATGGATATTGCTCGAGACTCAGTTTTCACTTGGTCAGTGCAGTGTAGGGGATATATTCTTGCTCCTCTGGACATATTACCTTCCAAACAGTCTCTGTAGTACCCTTCTTAAGAAAACCAGATGCTTTCTGGTCTATTAATTTTCAGCAATCAACTGAAACCAAATTACTTTGAAACTAGTTAAGAAGCGTGATTACCTGGCTTTTTGAAAAAGGGGAGATTTTGAATGCTTTTGTCCTGGATTTTGAGACCTGACATTTTCTAGCATAACTACTAGTATGGTTGTTAGTCTTTATGTAAGACAAGTAGCTAAGGATCCCAGTGATGTAGGCACTGCGTAGTTAGTGATGTGAAGAGATCAGAAGCAATGGGAAAAGAAGAGGAATCGAAAAAGTTATGTGGATAGTCAGTAAGAGTATTTGTTTGCTGCCATGCCCATGGGCCATAGTAGATCAGCATGAGCTGGGGTGGTTTGGCCCCTTGCGCTCTTGCTGCTACCCTGTTCTTGGGAGGTGACTCAGATGGAAACCGTCAGGTCTTCTGCAAAATCCTCATTTGTGAGCACACTTGCAAATTCTTCTGCCCAGAACGAGCTCCACTGCCCTATGTGAGGAAAGGTCACTGTTGGGCTCATAGCGGGAACAGTTTGTATAAACAACAAGCTTCACCACCAACATCATTCTACCTTAACATTTTCCCTTCTATGTTTTCTATCCCCCTCCAAAGGCTGTCAGTTGCTCTGTTGAAGATTCCTGTAATTTCAGCAGTAAGCCACAGCAGGCTCCTTTCAATCAACAGCAGCAGCGTCACAGCGAGCAACACCAGTAACACATTTCCCTCCAAGCAAACACACTCTGACTTCATTCAGGCACACAAATGTGCTCCAAATCCCAAATCACCATCTTCCAGCCCAGCAAGACAAAGGCTGCAAACTGAGTTGAAACAAACACATAAGCAAGTTGAAACATTTTCTTCCTGCAGAAAAATAATTTGCACTTTGCCTACCTGCGGGAACCTCAGTTCCTTCCCATGATCTTGCTGCAGCATTTCTCCTCTCCAGGCTGAGGGCCCAAGCCCTTTGGGTGGCAAACATGGTCCTCCTTTGACCCGCAGTTGGAAATTTCTCTTTTCTCAGGAGATGTGAAGGGACTCCAACTTTTGGGAACCTCGGTACCAAATGAAACAGTGTTGAAAAGCTGCCTTCAGTGATGTTAATCGGATTTCAGCTTCAGAGCAATGGAAGCAGGAACTGTGTTTTCTTCAGCTTCATTTCTTTAATTTCCAGTTCACCATTTGCATAACTACTTTAGCCTCATTTTCTACTTTGAAGGCACAATGGGGCTTTCGTTATAGAAAATACACACATAGACAGAAGAACAGATGCCGCAGGTGGCAGTCACTACTGAGCATTGGCATCTGCTGAGCAATGAGGCCATGTATAACTCTCTACTCATAAAAGTTTGCTGAGAAGTGGAAGAGACAAGCACCTTTATATGCACCCAAAATAGGATCCTATTGGAAGCTGGTGCCATTTCTAAGGTGCTAGTGTGATTTATAATTGTCTATGAATGTCAACATTCTCACAAATGCAGTCTAAATCTTTTTAAAAAAATTATCCTTAAAGGGAGGTAAAAATCACAAAATTCATATAAAAATCACACATTACATTGTGTCACCAGTTGTAGAAAATACTTTCAAATATAGGGGAGTTCTACTTTCTTTCCTCCATTCTTGTTTATGGAAGAGTACAGAAAGATAAAAAAAGAGTCAAGAAAGATATGAAATAAATAACCTTAAAGGGTGATAAGCACACCTGTGAAGGTTACAGTAGATCTGAAAAATGTTAAAATCCAGACCAAGTTATCATCAGTCTCATTTCTGTATCAGAGCAGGAGAAATAGGGCATGGGCCCATTCTCTGTTGGGTGCCTTTTTCTTCCCCTGTCCTGGCTGACTGTCTCCTGAAGAATATCAAACACATAAAATGACACTTTAATAGATTCATTCTTATTTAAAAGTTTAATTAATTTTTATTTTTAAAATTAATTTTCAAGGCATTAAAAATGTTAAAATTAAGATAGTTTAAAACAAAAGCATAATTTAAATGTGAATTTAATCCTTGACAGTAGTTTCCTTCCTGAATTAAAGTATGTCATCACACAGATTTCTCAGAGGAAAACAGTACTATAATATCTGCATAAAGGAGACGTGGCAGAATGATGAGGAACTTCTTCACATAATAAGGACTTATGACAGCATTAAATCAACGGCGTCTACAGGACTGCATATTCTAGGAATCCTAGAAAACCACAGATGTGATGAGCATAACTGATTTTCCACTTCTGCGCTGACTAGTCTGTGTGGAAAGTGTTCCTCCCCCTTCCTAACCAAGCATGACTATTCCAAACTGGGTGTCCAATTGTACTCTAACAAGAAAAAAAATTGTTGTTGTGAATGGATGTTATCCTGCAGGTTTACCTCCAGGAGTCAGGCTCATTTCTCACAGCTGACTGGTTGCTAAGGTCAGCTGATGTATACGGCTATAGCGTGCTCATTGCCTGCATCTATTCACTGTATCGAGGACTTTTAATAGGATGCCTCTCCTCCTACTTTTACACATTTTTCTGTTTGAATTGTTGCTTGACTGTAAATTGAGATAAACTGGAGTGTAATACAGAACTAAATGCTGAGGTGTCTGTACATAACAGAGACTTTTCTTCACCAACTGGTTTTTCCATAAGCTGCATTTTGGATTATTTTCTTTTTTTAAGAACAGGTAAATTCTGCAATCAGTCAAATGATATGCTGCTTCATGTCCATGATATAATGGCAGAAATTTCAGCAGAGGGCAAAAAAAGCATGAAACAGGGGCTATAACCTCTTTAGAGGCCAGGCAGTCAGAAGCCTGGAGATGCCTTCTCTATCTATATTAGCAATTGGTTCAGTGCCGTGGGAGCAGATCTGGAATGGGAAAGAGCTGGTGCTGAGGCTGTAAAGTCCACACTGTATGTGTTTTGGGGGTTTCACCTAGACTAGCTCTAGTCTGATGCCATGGGCTGACTGCCCAGTACCAGTCAGGCTGCACTAGGTGCACTCCTACAGGGCACCTTCTGGTTTTGATTCATCCCAAAGGAATCCTGATTATGTTCTGAGACTGCTCCACAATGCAAAGCAAAGCACAGCACAATAAATTGACTCAACTGTGAGATTTGTTTTAAAAGTGCACTGGTTGTGTCAAACCAAACCAATAATGTAGATGTAGGAGGTGCTGGGGAAAAAAAAATCATCTGGTCACAGTCCTAGGGGACATGATGTTCAGGGCAGCTTTGCAGTAGTTTCACTCGAGAGAAGTCCTGGAGCTGAAAAGATAAACATACCTTCATGATAAGCTTTATCAGTCTCATTTTTTCCTTGAACTAATGTGTGACCTGGGCGTAAAGGAGCTTAATTGGTTGATGGAAATATAATTTATAGAGTTTGGTGATGACTTTGGCCATATAACAAGGTTCTGACAGATAACTGGGCTCTTGCGTTAGTTGCATATGATTCCAGTAAATGCAATACCAATGAGCAGCAAAATGCTTTCCCATGCTTATGCGTGACCAAAGGTAAATCACAAGGATGCCAGATGCATAACTCCTGCTATTTTTCACAAGGTGCAATTACATATGTTTAACTTTCCAAAGCCATGTGGTTTTCAAGCACCAATAGGCCTCACTCACAAAGCACATTTAAACCTATCCCTCCTATTTTGTCTCTTCTACCATCCTATTGCACTGATTATGCTCTAATATGCATATATTAATGTATGTGCAGCAAATCTCTTTATGAGATAAGGGCAAAGACAGGTATGATTAAATCTGAATAACAGCAAAACAAACAAAACAGAGGAAAATATACAGCTATTAGACACCTTTCCTTGGGCTGCAGTCCTATTCTTGTAGCTTTTTTCTGAAAATTATCATAGAGTGTTTATTTTCTACCCTCTAAGCAATTAAGGTAGTGGAAAAATGATAAAATTAGTAATCTCAAGAACACTTACAAAAGTTTGGATTCTTATCCAATTTGTTCAGCAGACACATGTCAACCTTCAAATTCCATCTATTGGTTCTGTAAATCTGAATGTGAATTTTGCCCCTTTTGCTGCAAACTTGAACAATTCATGAACGCATCTATCAAGGCTTTACTCTGACAGATTTTAGCAAACAGCTAATGGATATTAGGGATATGGGATATTCAGCAAATAATGTTTTTCCTTATTTTACAGATCCAATTAATTTTGATAACAGTTCCTTCAGGTGCCACTTTTGTGAACAATTGATTTTTCTTTCATTGCTGAGCTACCTGTGTACAAAATCATCATGGTTCCTTGTACAAAGGAACTCGTATGGGTTTATCTTGTGACCTTCAGCAGATGATTTCAGTTTTCAAACCCTGAGCTCGTATTTTCTTATCTCTGTCTTGAGCAGTTTATGTCCAAATAAAAAAAACAGAAAGAGAAAGTGTAGCTATACTCCTGAGAAGAAAAGAAACAAGAGAGCTGTAAGTCACCCTGGCGCCCCAATTTAGTGTTTTGCCTTAATAGACCAAATGTAATAGCTCTAAAAAAGCAGCCTCAACTATTCTGCGAAGTAGGGCTCTTCATCACTTGAATTACTTTATGAGTTCTTGAAAGACACTCTGCAGGCTAGGAAAGATTGGGAAGTCTATAATTTTACATCAATCAATACTACTGATAAATTACTAGTCACAAGAAAGGACGTGACAAAACACAATAGGACAAGCTATTAATGGAGAATCCCCGGTGCTCCAGATACAGCTATGTTACATGAAAAGGGGAAGAAAAAAAATCATTAAGCAGTAAAGCTTATTAAACAGCTAAGATAGAGGGGAATGTAAACCACACAGGGCTGGTACAGGCTGTGAAAGAGAACAGCCAGGCTGTTACACTGCAGTGTAATGGCTGCACCTCCGAGCAGCAGAGCACCCAGAGCAGGCTGCTCGAGGAAGCACAAGTCTAGTCTGACCTCCTTTGGAATATTTGCTGTGGGGAGGGGCAGGAGGTATGTTAGGTTACTGGCAGGACCTTGTAGCAGTTGTGCTGGAAAAAAGCCAACGCAGCTGCTCAGGAGACATTCTGGGGCTGTACATCCCTCGCCTGCTCTTGCTTGGCCCTGTTCTTCTCCAGCAACAATTACTCCAGCCCTGGTGCTGGAACCAGTTTGTCTCTCTAAAGAAAGGGAAGCTACTTCAAATGTTTTCATTTGCCCCTTCCTTAAGTTGCAAGAACTCTGCTCTGAAGAACATACTCTGTGCATGAAAACACCTGATGGAAAGACAAAGAAGTGTGCGGTGGTCACAGACCATGAGCAGCAAGAGTGGAACGTGGCAATCCCTGGTCTCAGCTTCATGCCCAAGCTGAATATCGCCATGGTCAAGCACATGATGTTGCAGTAAGCTGACCACAACAAGGTCCCGTGGTGTCCAAAGTCTTTTGTCACATATGTCTTTTGATGCCCTTGACCAGTTTAGAAAGACTCCTGTCCAACATCCCAAAGGTAAGACCGAAGGCTGTGACCAAAACCTGTACAGGCAGAAGATATTTTGCCCACGCTTCCTGTCGATGTACCTGCATGCAGTAAAGAGCAATTTCTTGCTTTTTTTTTGCCCCCCCCCCTTTTTTTTTTTTGTCTTACATTGCTGATGGCTTGACTCTTCTCCCATTGCAGCTGTTTCACACCAAAGTATTGCCATTGACCATAACAGGACAGACACATCTAATCTTGCAGACCAGACTGACACCAGGCTTTTCAAATTCCAATGGTAACTATTGGGTTTTGTTTTCTCATACCATGGCGTTCAAAAGTTCAGTCATACCAAGGAAGGAACTTAGAAAAAACTTTCACAAGTTTTCCATGTTATTTCTGTGCTGAGGGAAATACATAATGCGTGCCACATTGAATTCCACAGAAACAGGTAAAAGCTGCAAAGGAACAAAATGCTCTCTATTTTGAAGTGATTTCTGCTACATACTGCAGTGAAAATTGCTTAGGGTTTATCAATCTGAGATTTAGTGTAACAGTGTCAAATCACAAGTCAGGCATAATGGACCTGGTCAGGCTGTGACTGAAGCCAACTGCAAAAACATGACTCAGTAGTAATATGTCCAAACTGGGGCCAGCAGCTATGGAGCTGTAATCATTGCTGATCTTGGATTCCAATAACTTCAGTTTCTTTCCACTCCATGAACACGACAGGAAGCTGACTTCCTTTCTATAGACAATCACATTTTCTGAGGGACTCCAGTGGGTTGGGGACTGTTTCTAGAGCCAATGCTGTCTGGAATGATGTTTGCTGTGCATAGAGGCAATTTAATCTGTTTTGATTACTTGGCTGATATCATGGTATTGTACAGATAAAGTATATATGATAAGTAAGACTAGAACTTAGCTAGAAGCCCAGACCCAAAGCTACTGTAACTTGGACCCCGATGTATTCGGTGTAGTGCAGAATCAACTCTCCACTCTATCATTTTAGGGTTCTTTATGAATAAATAGTTCTAGTTTCTCTCTAATATATTACTTACACAGATATACTTGCTTTTCTTGCCCTTTATGTCCAACACCTTTTAAAGACGCTGTGGTAAAGGCTTTCTATGATTTCCTAAGCTTATCTGGGATCAAACACTTTCTTTCTCTCCTGGAACAAGGCTGAGAATTCAGCAGGTCTCCACGTAAATGGCCATAGCTGTGCTGTGTTCACACAGACGCAATCCAAGTGGAGCAGCTGGCTGGCAGCCTTTTAGAAACCTTATTGAATGCTGTTGGCCTTCCTGTAAAATGGAGGATGGGAAAAGAAACACTCGCAATCTAACCTTGAGATTTAATTCTGCACAACTTGTCTATGAGTCTATGAGATTCCATATTCCATTAACTTTTCTAATGGGAAGGCTAGAACCCTTTCATCCTCAGGCAAAACCATGCCTGGATGACCCATACTGGGATTAGTTCAAAACTCCGTTATGCTTTAAATTTGTGCCTTGGGGATTGGAGATAGGACCTGCTGGGGAAGGAGCTGTTGGGAGAGCAGGTTGGGAAGCCAAACTAAACCACTGCCTTGCAGGACGGTCATAACCCTGGCAAAGTAAAGGAAACTTTGATCTATGCTTGGACCAACTCTTGCACCCTATCACTTGCATGAGTATGCCAGATGATGCCAGTTAGACTCACTGCTGCTCACAGTAAACCGCAATAGAACTCCAGGTTTTACCATTATCTTGATAGAACCTTAGGAGAAACAGTTCACTCCAAATTCGTCCAGGGATGAAATAGGAGTCAGTCATTTGCAGAGGCTCTGACCTTTCTGGGGAACAGCAAGTACTTATGCCCAGAGAGTGACTAGAAAACTGTCAGTGTGTGTTTCAGGTTCTTGCCTCTCCTGGCTTCTTTAGTGAGGGCTCCCAATGTGTAAGTTCCCCCAAATAAAAAAGGGCAGAGAGCATGTTCCAACAGTGAACTACAGAAAGATGAAAGGTTTTTTCTGATTTCAGCATCTTCTGCCTTTTATGACATCGCACTGATCTGAAGGGGATTGGCGGGGCAGTGGAGCAGATATGGTTTCGAAAGAGAGTTTGAGCAGATTTACCACTGCTTCAGCTGACATATGGTAAATAGCTGTAGTGAGCTTACTGCTGTCCAGTGCAAAGTGGAAGGGAAGGGAAGGGAAGGGAAGGGAAGAGAAAAGGAAAGGAAAGGAAAGGAAAGGAAAGGAAAGGAAAGGAAAGGAAAGGAAAGGAAAGGAAAGGAAAGGAAAGGAAAGGAAAAAGTAAAGTAAAGTAAAGGAAAGGAAAGGAAAAAGGAAAGGAAAGGAAAGGAAAGGAAAGGAAAGGAAAGGAAAGGAAAGGAAAGGAAAAGAAAAGAAAAGAAAAGAAAAGAAAAGAAAAGAAAAGAAAAGAAAAGAAAAGAAAAGAAAAGAAAAGAAAAGAAAAGAAAAGAAAAGAAAAGAAAAGAAAAGAAAAGAGAAAAGAAAATTTCATTTGGAAGGGACCTACAACAATCATCTAGCATAACTGCCTAATTGGAAAGGAGCTGGTTTAAACCACAGAGCCCATTCTCATGCCTGAACTGAGAATTTTGCTCCAGCTGAAGGTTTCTAACTCCTTACTCTGCTTGAACTTTCTCCTGAGAACAAATCTGACCACACCACCAGTGAGCATTTCTTGGCGAGTTGGAAAACCAGCAAGAATTCTATTCCTCTCTCACCGATACTCCCTTTAAAAATCCCACTGCCTTTTAATAAACACAGTGTGCCCTACTTTTGTCTCTACAATGGCAGGTAGAACACACAGCAGTGAACGTGACTTCTCAGGAAAGAAGCAAGCAGAAGTAACCACCTCTGTGTGGGGACCCTATCAGTTTCCAAGGAAGGGACTATTTTTAACCCATTATCTTTCCTTTTAAGATAGTCACAATCATAAAGATAAGAGATACCATTTTAATATCTGGTTTGTTAACTCTGGGAGAGTATTCAAACACAAAAATGTCAGTGTAAACACTCTGCAATTTACAAATATAGCATATCAATAGGGTATGCTTTGAAATCAAGAACTGTAAGGTCACTCTTTAAGTCTCATCAGAAGCCTTTTAGTACAAAAGCTGTAATCACAGAATTACTGGCTTTAAACTACTGAATTCCCTAAGGGAATTTTTATAGTGCAAAGGAGTGTAATCATGTTTGATTTTCTTCATTGCTAACTCTGCATGGAGATCTGAAAAAAATCACTATTAATCTAAGCCAGACAACATAGGCCTTAAATGAAAATGTAAACCAATATCTTAAAATGATGTTCATGCTGATTGCAGCTTCTCATTTACAGGAGGAAAAGAAGCTCTATTAGACTGTCCTTTTTCCCTACCATGTTTTCTGCATAGGCTATGCAGTGTTCACCTGCTAAAAATAAAACGTGTTTTTAAGGTTAGAACTTTGTTTATCTCAAGCAAAACCTGATCATCTTTTAGGAGAACAGATAAGCATGAGAAGTTGGATTTGGTTCTGGTCTTTCAAGACTTACAAACTCTGACTGCTTATAGCTTAGAAATCTCTGTTCCAGGAGAGTAAATATTTCATTGTTCTGAAAATGCTCAGGCTTCAGAGAGCTTCATTGATATGCATGATGTTACGACACAGAATTTCAGACTTATTTCTGATTTACAAAAGCAATTGGAAAAACACATGAGTAATTGTTCCTGAAGAGTTGTTGCTAAATTTGGAGCAGATGCAGTGGAATTCAGGTTGTTCTGGGTAGCATTAAAAAAAAAGATACTGAAGTTATGTGTCTGTTCAGAGTTTAGCATGTATTCAGGGTTGCAAAGGACAAAGGGGAACCTGGGACCATGTGAATAAGCGGCCTATATATTCAAGGCTTGATATTACTCATATTGAAGGTCCTGGAAAATTGCCATTGGTTTCCTTGAGTCTTTGCTGGGCCTTGAGCACACATCTAGACTTGATGCCCTTGGTTCCGTTGGACACCATTATGAAAACAACATTTGATTTAGCTACAGAGATGCTAATGGTCCCAGGAAGCTGGTGAGTGTGGTACAAACAAATCTTTGGTCAGAGCAAAGGCACTGTAGCAATGAATACATCATATTGCCTTCAGAACAGCAAACCCCCAAATTCTTGTAAAACTATCTTTTTTTGGTGTATCTATATAGAAAATGACTGTAAGGGTAATGTCTGTCACTATTCAAGTGCAAGAGTTACAGAGGAATATAAAGTTATCAATAAATCACGAGTGAATGGCTCATCAATACTTTATTAATATATGTTAATTTTTCACATCTCACATTAACACAGCATGCTGTTTGTCTTAACCTCCTAGCTATGGTGATGTTTAAACATAAGCCAGGAGTTTTCACAAACCAAGGACAAATGAATTGCAAAGATGTGATAATCCATATAGGAGTCAAAAAGACACGTCAGTCTAGTAGGACTGACTAATTAATGAATAGAGACAACTCATTGCTCTGTAAATTGTTAGAACTGTTTTGGCTCACGGTGGGCCTTGTCATATGAAATCACGAAAGACATCTCAGAAGACTTGTTAGACTTTTGGTCTATATGGAGGGAGTCAGATGTAGAAAAGAAATAGAGTAACTCTTGGAGACAGTTTTGAGTAATTCTTTATGAATTCGTATTTTCTGCATGCAAAGGAATCCCCAACTCTTCCTGCTTACCCCATGTCTGTATTCTATGGATGTGCTTCTTGTGTGTAAAATGATCGGCCTGGGAGTTTACTGGCAAACTAGTTCTTTTTCCCATTATTTGGAAGATCACTTTAAAATACTTTCACATCAATTGAAGCAATTACATTAACATGATGTAAGCCCTTAGCTCAGGTAGAAGGTAACTCTTATCAGCTGAAATGTGTTAAACTGGAAGTGCAGTCCTCTTTTGCTAATGCAAAAGGAAATGGATTAACATAAAGCCTCATGTTGGCCAGTTAACCCAAAAAAGAACGGAAAGGCAATGATTTCTATGTGCTACTGCTGTCTTCCAACTGAAGGAACACAACCTCAGTAACATGATACTGTTTCTACTTTTGACTGGATGACTAAATCTTTGAATGGGTGAGTAATAAACAAAGGAATAACAAAGAGCAAGTGATGCTTTCCAGACTACATTTTAGATGAATAGTCGTGGGTCAACATTTTGAAAGCTTCCCTATTTTGCAAATGCTTTCACATGTAAATAGTGGCAAACCAAACAATTTAAGTAAGGGATAACAGTGGGTGATACAATCTGTCCATGTCTTCTTACGGAAACTTATCATTGTGTCTGAATTTATCAGTTCTCTGAGTTTGTAGGTGCTGCAAGCTCTGACCTCTCAGCCACACAGCACAGGGTCTTACCCACGGCATTCAATTCTAATCAACCTTTTCCTGAAAAGTTATAGCAGGATTATATTGGGTTCAAAGACAGGTGATGAGAGTAAGTACGGCAGGTGAAAATCACAAGCAAAGAGACTGCAAGTTCTCCTACTTTGTGTAGAATTTGTTCCTGGGCTTTTCTAACCAGCTATACTGAAAGAAGGGTGGTAGATGTTACAGGAGAACATTAGCGTCTTTCTGACTGTATATGAAAATACATATACCCTGGCTTCAGGCTCCTATTGCTTCTACATCTTCTCCCCTTGTAATACTGGAGAAGCCAAAAATGCAACTTCCATTTGATTTTTCGTCTGTGGGCTTCCCCTGCAGGAACTGCACAGACTTTGACTTGGATACAATAATAATGTAGATACATATTTTTTTTGTTTTGTTAACCTGTTTCCCTTTGGAGGAAGTTTCACAAGTAATTGTTTCTACTTCACCTCGGAAGTTGCTAACGGTAGCATTTTTGGAAGGGAGCGAGAGAGCTGTCTGTCCCTGTGTGTGAATATCAATAGCGACTCTACAAAGACCTGGCTACTCGCTGTGTAGCAGGTGACCCATGTTATACCCTGACGTTTCTGGCAGTTTTCCCTAATGCACGCTTGCAGTGGAGTCATTTGAAGAACCACACGTTGGTGTATATACATTTATGTGTATATGTATATACATAAACACCCCCCCCCCCCCCATAGGCACTTACTGCACGCCCAGCCAGACCGCCCCCCCGCTGCCGCCGCCCCCTCTCCTCCGCGGGACCCGCCCGGGGGACATCCCGGTCCCGCCGCCAGGTGGCGCTGTGGGGCCGGGCCAGGCCGGGCGCCCCGCCCCGCCCTCGCGCCCCCCCCCCCCCCGCCGTGTCCCCCCCCCCGCCGCCGGCCGAGGGCAGCCGGGGGGGTCCCTGATTGTCTCCCAGCGCGCCGGGGGGGGCCCGGCGGGAAGAAGAAGGGGAGGGGATGTCTCTCTTTTCCTTCCCTTTCCCCTTTGTAAACTCAGTGAACTTCGGCCAACTGGCCGCGTCCCTCCGCCCTGCCGGTGGTGAAGCCCCCGTGGGAAGGCAAAACCCCAAATCCTCTCGACCCGAGGCAGCGCTTATCCCCCCACCACCACCCCCAGCCTCTCACCCGCCTCGGGTCCCGGCCGGCTCCGCGGGGCGGCGGGAGCAGCTCTGTCCGCCCCCGCCGGCGAGCCCGGGGCGCGGGTGCCGGCCCCGCTGGCGGGGCAGGAGCGGGGGGGTCCGCGCTCTCCCGCGGCGGTCTGGGAGGGAGGATCGGCGAGGATCCAGGTAGATCCAGCTTTTACCGCTTACCAAAAGCCACCGGCAGCAGGACCTCCGCCTCCTCCCTCCCTCCCTCCCTCCCTCCCTCCTTCCCTCCCTCCCTCCTCCTCTCCTAACTCCCTCCCTCCCCTGCCCCTCCGCGATGAGAGACGGGCCAAGTCGGTGCGCGCCAGCCAGCAGCGATCTCTGCCAGGGGCAGACGGATCGCTTTCATGTCGCAGGGTGACTGCTAGCCCTGCCGAGGCTCCCCGGCCGGGGCCGGCGCCGGGGCCGGGGCCGGGGAGGAGGAGGCGGCGGCGGGCGGGCAGCTGCCCCCGGCGCCGGCGTGTGCCTGCCGGCGCGCCCCGCGGGATGCTGTCGGCGGGGGATGCGGAGCCGGCCGCGGACTAAGATGGGGGGCAGCCACTCCCACAGGGCGCCCGTCTTCGACGAGAACGAGGACGGTGAGTGCGGAGCTGTCCGCGGTACCGCGGCCGCGCGCCCCGCCCGTCGCCCTCGCGTCGCACCCCGGGGCCGCGGGCAGCGGCCGCTGCCCCGGCGGGGGTCTGCCTCCCCCCCCAGCCCCGCTCCCTCCGGGGAGCGATCCGGAGGAGATCCTCCAGCGGGCGGTCTGCCGTGGGGTGAGCCGCCCGGGGAAGGAGGGGGGAAGAGCCCACCTTTGTCTGGCCGTTCGCACCGGTCGCCTGGGTGTGCGCCTCGAGGAGAGCTCCTCGGAAGTCCGGCACACCGTCGCTCGCGGTTTAAGCACATGGCAGGTAACTTCATACACGCGTTTATGAATGGGCACCGTTTCGGAGATCGCTTCTTTGTTTTCGTTCACAGCTGACTCTTTGCCCACCTGGCCGTTTTAAATGGCGGTGGCGCTCTCAGTCGGTACACTTCTTCCAGCACCTTTACTTTCTGAAACTTTTTTTTTGCTTGTTCTGAGATTTTTCTCCCTGCCTATACGATATGTCGTAAGAAAGTCTGTCTTGTAAAGTTTTTGGAAGGTAATGGGAAAGTTTGCAGAAAATACCCTGTTTCTTCACTATTTATGCAATTCCGGGTCATTTTCATATGTAGACCATATTCAGCTGGAATTATGTGAATGCATTTCAATTACAATCATTTTGGCTTTTGAAGCAAAGAGAACACAGCACTCTTAGGAAGCAGATGTTTGTATATTATCACTAGAAATGTTTTTAATGTTACTTCTGGGATAGATGTTGTTGCCTATCTGGGCGACAGGTGCTTAATTTTGAGTATATTCCCTTCCTGGAAGTTCCAAATAAATTTTATTAGGAGGTGATTGTGCCTCAGTAGACTATCACACTGCTTTGGCTTTCTGAGGTCCATAACAAATCAAAAACCTGTATGCTCTTCCCTATATGGTCAGGATGCATGGAGACATTTGTATTATTTTGCTAATAGGGAGGAAATACATTAAATGCATGTAAAGTGCTTAAAAGGGTGAATACACATTTACTTGCATTTAAGACACAATTATCATTCCCTATTCCTTGACAAACTTGAAGAGGTATTTGGTGAGGTTTGGTTTACAAGACTCCATTGTTTGTGTGGAGAATGGGACAGACTATTTACTATTTGTGAATTGTGGTGCAATAGCTGTGATTTTCTTGTACTGATATAAAATTTCAGTCATTTACCATAGGTTATGCTATGTAAACAAGTGAGAAAGAAAGAATATCCCACCCCTTCCCCCCAGGTAAAATCTTGATCACTCACAATTAGTCTTGTAAACCTTGAGGTAACTCACCAAGAAATACCCAAGAGTGAAAGCATGGTGTTAATCTTGTCTAGACACCCTAAGGTAAAAAACGAGCCATCCCTTTGCCTTTGTAAGACTTGTGATTGAGCTTTTTTGAGTCAGCAGTTTGCATGAATTATTACCGCTTTTTTTTTCCCATGAGACAAGGCTGTGGTCAGTTTTTGAACAAAATGAACAAAGTTCAATGGTAAATTACTGCAGAGGAGACTTCATGCCACTTAGTTCTTTTTCCCTCAGGAAAACATTTCTGTAATGCAGCCATTATTAATACCTAATAATAAAAAAGCACATAAAATATTTACGAATTTCTATTAGGTCATTATTTATTCTTTGCCTGGTTTTGGGGTTTTTTTTTTGTTCCCCTTTTTTTCCCCACTATAATGTTCCTAACATCTTCTCTTTTTTCCTCTTAAAATAGTATGCTTAGCACAACCGTCTAGTTCAGAAGAGTCCATTGCTTTCGAAACAATAACCTGTTTCCTATACTACTTACAAATTATTATTCAGAATGGCATTTCCCAAGTACCTAAATAATATAGGAAAAATCTCCTCTTTGAAAATGTATCTTACAAGGTTTACTCCAAAATCAAGCTGTATTTCATATTCCCATTAGTAGCTACAAGAGTCATTGTTTTCCACAATATTGGACTCAACATGAAATTTAACAAAAAAAAAAAAAAAGAGAAAGTATAGCAAAAGAAAGTAGATTTGTTTCTTGAGACACTATAATCTTGCTCAAGAATGACAATGCTTATCAGTTCAAAGAGAACTGGAATAAATGAGTTGCGTATGAATATGTAGGCATAGTAGAAGCTAAGCTATTTAGTGTATTGTGTGTAATGTCACAGCTGCCTCTTAAAATGAGAAAAAAGTATTGTCATTTTATGTTCATACGTGTAATGATGGATGTAGAATAAAACATGAATTTTGGAAGAAGAAGTTTAAAACCATTTACTGACACTTTGTAAATCATAGAAAATGTTACTCAGTGTACCACTTAACAAAGAATATATGGAAATAGTACATGTAGAGCACCCCGGTACTGCCTGACAAGCCTATAGAGTATCTATTCTAGAGTTACCACTCATGTTTTCTGTCTAATGAGAATAGGTGTTGATCCACTGAGTAGATCTAAAAACTATAGTTTGTATGTAGACTCTCCACCATGCTTAGGATAATAAAAAAATGATCCAGCCAGAAGGCTGGACTGTATGCTGTAAATTCCCAGTTATCACAGACAGCATAACACATCATTATCATACACTGATCTTTTTAAAGGCCATAATACATAACATTTTTAAACTAGCTATATTTGTTCTCTATGTTCTATTTTTGTTAGAAGGATCTTCCAGAACTTCACTCTTTGAATGGTTAGAAACATCTGTTTTCCTGATTAAATGAATCCTAACCTATTTATAAGATTTATGTTTATTTCAACTTTTTTGTTAGCATAAACAGCTCTCCACCCTCCATGATTACTCCAGTGCATTGATAGACAGCAAAAATATCCCCTCTCACTCCTTGTTTTTTAAGAAAAACTCTTCTAGTTTTTTCTCTTATTTCCACTGTTTTTTCATCTCCTGTGCCCCCCACCTGCATGCATTTGAACTTGTCTTGGTTGCACACAGATAATCCAAATTATACACAGAATTGCTGGTGAGTTTTCACCAGGACCTTGTTCTGGAAACAATCCTTCCTGGTCTCTACTGGAAATAACTTTCCTGGTGCAGCCTATAACTACATATGCCCTTTTCATGGATGTATCATGTGGATAGTTCAGTCACCCTGTGATGTTAGCCCACCAGTGCCCTGTTCAGCAATAACCACTGATGACCTCCAATCTAAAGCAGAAATTTTTGGTGTTCCTATGTGCATGACCTTGCATTTTTTATAGCTGAATTTTGGTCCATTTCTATTATTGATATTCTCAAAGTTAATCACCCACTTCTTTCCTTGTGATGCTCCGATTCTCCATTACTTTATCAATGTATTGTATCATTACCACTCGTCAGCTCCATGCCAGTTATCAAGTCCACTGAATATGTTTTGTAAGTATTCAGCGGGATTATTTCCAGACTTCATCTTCTTTGCTGTCAACCACCATCAGCCTCATAATTCCCATTTCAAAATAACATTTTTCCCTGTGTTACCCACCTTGCTTTTGGCAGTTAATCCTCGCCTTGTTCAACTTTGCTTATACTTTCTTATATATCACCTCACTGAAATTGAGAAAAATGAAATCGAAGCCAACTCTACCATCTACGAAAGAAGTTTCTCATCAAGGAAAAGTATCTGGTTACTCTTGCACAAAGAGCTTCTGGTAAACCCATGCTGTATTTATCTCATTTTTTCTTCTTAGCCTAGGTTAAAGCACAAAAAGAGCTAGGAAAATCCAGTGAACAGAGTCCTTTGTTTGCCTAGAGCTTATACTCTGGCTAAAGAAGCTCAACACAAAAATATGTTTCATTTCTTGATTTTTATTGCTGTATAGGTTGGATAGACAACTAGCTCTGGTGTAGCAGCATCGCTACCTCTAATCAAAACTAGGTACTTTAATGGATTGGCACCATAACATTTTTTCAGACATTTAGAAAGTGTTTTTAAGCTAGATACTACACTAATTGTGTAGTCAAGTCAGCACTCAGGTAAAAGGAAAACAATTTCATTTTGGTTAATACTGCTGAAGCAAAGGAATGTTGACTCTCTTTACCTCGAATATTTCCTACTCTTACAACAACTGTCCTCTCCTGAATATGTGTATCCAGTACTAGTATCAGGAGCACAAAGGAGTACATCTTTTCTCATGTTCAGCTCTTCAGAAACAGCAATAAATTCACGAGAATGGCAATAGAAAGGCAAGAGGAATATTCACCATTGGTAAATATTACTTGCAAATTCTCAGTAAATATCATAAGTAACAAATACATTAGCAATAGCCTGGTGACTGTTTAGAGTATCTTTCTTGCTGGATTTGCTTGACTGCGCTCTGTTAAAACTTCAATGATATTTAACAGGTGAAACTGAAATAGTAGAAAAGAGTCATTTAGGAAAGAGCTGACTCAGGAGAGATATTACTACTACCAAATAGTAATAACATGTTTGCTTATATTGTGGTGGAGGATATAGAGGAAAGGATAAGAAACCAAAGTGTTAGAGGCTATAAGTAGTTCCTGTGAAGTGATATGGCAGTTGTATTTGATTATTTGGGGCTTAAAGAGTCAGTTTTGCCACAGCTACTCTTAGAAACAAGTGCATTGAACTTTTAAAGAGCTTGTTTTTATTTTTATAGTATGTGACTTTACATTTAAAGCAAATACGTATTTCCAAAGAGCCTTTCACTGAGCATCCTGAAGCTACAGAGCTTGAACACTCCTTTGTGGAGGTCAGTGTGACATGCTGTGCCTCAGTACTGTAGTCTTGTATGAGGGAAATGAAGCATAGCAACATGCCTTGGCTTATTTCTACATGGCTGGTCCCTGATTCACTGTAGTGCTTATGGATCTACTTAACTTCAAGCAAGTGCTGAAGTCCCACTGCTTTGCCTGAGTCATAACTTTCTGCTCTAGCACCATAACTACAGAGCTCAATGGAAATCTTATGGACTAGAGAATATAGCATCCATCCTCTGGAGTTAAACTTTAAATTCTAAATTGTAATTTAAAATTGATTTCTACCTCTCCTTTTTAGAAAAGCCTTCAGCTTAAATGAAGGATTTTTAGTTGTTGGTGAGTTGCAGAAAACGTCATTATTAAAAGACCAGCTGCTGAAAAGACCATCTTGTACTAAAAGCATAAAACCCAGATACGGATCCTAACAAAAAGGCCTGCGATGAATATGGATTCAGGTAGCTAAATTCAGAGCATAGTGGCTGAGTTTATATAAAGTGCAGTGGAAGATGAAGAACTATAAAAGTGACATAGGGAAAAATGACACACAAGGGTTTCACTTGGAACCAATTTAAAGCAATGGTTAAATGTCAAAATAAGTCAGATTCAAAATAGAGTATGCAGTGTCCGGTTATTGTCAGTGATATGATAGCGCCCATCAGCCTGCTGCCACAAAGCTGTAATGGATAATGTCTGAGGCAGTCGTATAACAACAGCAAAGAGCTCGAATCACGATGCTAATAGCATACTCTTTTCAAACTAATTGTTTCATAAAATATAGCCCTACAGAACAGTTAAATAAAGGGTCTAGAATCTAAATAACTTTTGTTAGTGAAAGTAAAAAATACAGGGTGGGATTAATATTTCTGCTGGATTTTTGGTTTGTTCATGCAATTTCTGTAACTGGCTATGTAGCACCTTACTTCTTCCTTCACAAAGATGAGTATTCCAAAACCCTTTCAGAACTGGATTGGGTAGGAATACCACATTGTGACTTAAAATTTCTCTAAGGCAGTTCTGTGTCAAAAAATGGATAAAACACAGCTGTTGAAGGCATTATTTTATGCTGGATATCAAGGTTTTAGGTAAATAAAATCCAGACCATTGGATTTTTATTTTTTGTTTTATGACCATGTTGAACTATATACAATTTTATTTTCCATTTATTGAACTTTAGACATGAAGTCATCATTATGTGTAGTGCAGTACATTTCAGGAACCCTAATGCTAGTGACTGTACAAACACAGAACAAAATAGTGATCAGTGTTGAGCTTGCAGTTACAGCATGGTATGTGACAGTAGGAGAATATAGACAGAAAGGAGAGCACAGAAGAACAATATGATAATTGCAGGCAGTCACAGAGGTACCAACTGCCAAACTGTTGTCGAGAGTTTGCATGGTCTGTGCCAAAGGAGGTTCAGAAGGAGTATCATGGCATTGCAACCACCATCAGCCATTATCTTCCCTACTCAGTCTTCTTAAAGCTTTGGTACAATGTACACAAATAATGTGGACCTCTTCAGACACTAAATGGTAACTATAGGTGAAGTTTAATACTAGATCACAGATTTCCCTTTTCTACAGGGAACTCTGAAGAAAAGCAGGATGAGTCTGGCACTTCCATCTTAGCTTCTTGCTCCCTCGAATGATCTGCATTCTGTTCTCTGTTCTCCCATTTGACTGTCCTAAAAATGTTGTGCAATATCTGATTTACCTCACACTGTCAGGACTATAACAAAGACTCTTTCAAGGGACAGCTAAAGTATTTACCAATTTTATTTTACTTTACCATCATCCAGATTCAACAAAATCTCTGCCAGCAATGGTTTAGAGATGGACCAGATGAATTTTCAAGATCCTTCCTAAAGATATTTTCTACAATTCCAAGATTTAGTTTTCTGCTTTGGTGGAAACATCCTTGTCATAAGGATGGATAAGGTGGAAACGTCCTTGTCTTAAACAAAGGCATCATGTAAGTCTTTGCTGCTGCTTTTGTAGCCTTCCAGAATTTACACAAGTGGTTGGCATGACACCTATCTCTAAGACTGTTAAGGAATTTCTTGGTGGCTTGTTATCTAGGAAGTGTAAGTGCTCAGGAGAGGTAACATTTTACCCATGTTGCTATGTGTGTTACGTAGTGTGACTGGATGTCAAGACAGGCTTTTTGGGTAACCAAGTATATATAATTCAAAGCTAACCAAACATCAAGCAAGATAAGCTTACAGACTCCTATCCAAGGTCAGGGAAAACTCTGAATGTGAAACAAACTGTGAGAAAACATTATTTTCTAAATCTCGACACCATTGCTTTTGCAATTACTCCTTTAGAAATTCATAAATTGCCTCCCATCTCTGCCCACAATGTTTCCTGCAGTGAAAAAGTAAGGCTCTGCTCCTTCAGTTGTGCTGCTGTGGTTTTCTGTGCCAAAAGAGTAGGCTTTCAGAGAGCTGGGTTCTGCAGGACTGGTGAAGCCGAATGGTGGAAGAAGCAGCGCACTGAAAAGTAAATGCTTAGTTTTCCCATGGACAAATGGTGTTCAAATGTACAGAGATATTAAACTGACTCTACTCCTCAATATTGGCTTCACATCCAGTAGAGTTCAAAAAATCAGTCCTTCACTTCTGCCAGTGAGATCGTGAGGCTGGTTGCACTCACTCCCCTCTGACACCTTCCCATAGAACAAGGGGGAACATGTCTATCACCTCCCTTTGGGGTCTGGTGTGACATCCACTGGGTCATTGATAGCATCTGGCATGAAAGTAAAAGAATTCCTTGATGTGGATGTGGGTTAGAAAGATAGCAGTAATGTGGGAATGCATTTTTTTGTGAACCTTGAGTAACATGCTGTCCAGTGAATGGAGGAAGTTCAGCCCAGAATCAAATGTTGTACCTGACTGAATTAGAAAATGACTGAGAAAATCTTTGGAAGAAAAATATAGTAAGGAATTATGATCTTGCTCATAGATACTCAAAGAAAGTAGGTCCTATCCTACCAGGACTGTCTTTGTACAGTCTCTTCTGAATGTGGGCACAAGAATGAAGAAGGCAGGGTTTTTGTTGGTCAAGCATAAGACTCATACTTCTTTCTAGCTTCCTCATTAAACAACAAGGCTGGGAAAGCAGAAGCAGAAATCTTCCTGATGCAAAACCTAGTGAGCAGTGAAACCTGGGACCAAGCAGTGAAGGGCGGAAAAGAGGAAAAGATTGTCAAATCGATTTTGGAGGTTTCACAGTATTTCGACTTAGCTAGAGTGAGCTAATGCTGAGATGGTGGGAAAGGTGTTGAACACAAAAGGTTGCTACCGAGATCAATCAATACAAAGCAAAAAAATTCTGAGAGGATATTCAAAGGAAAAGGACAACTCCAAGTTCAGCCGGATAGTAGACCTCCACAGTATCCTATCATGGTAAAACATATGAGGGGAAGGGACAAAAAGTAGGGAACTTAGCCACGAAACTTAGCAGGAGAGGCATGGACTTTCTGGAGGGGGAAGAGCAGCAGTGTGCACATCAAGGGACCTGATCTCTCTTGAGCACAGTTCTGCTTAATTTAATGAACTAGTTAAATTGATTACCTTAAACTACATTACTTACTGTCTAATGTAAGCCTATGTTGAACTGTTGCTGAATTTGCTGTTGTACTTGTGAACGCTGTATATGGGTGCATATGTAAGCTTCCCTGCAACAGTAAAAAGTAAAAGATTATTATTCTGCAAAGATCAAAAACTTGTGCTAGCAATAAACGCTGTTTTCTTAACTAAATCATATTCTGAGTTTCCTTGGATTCAATCACAATTTGGCATGAATAACAAATACAGGGTGTTTGCAGAAACAGAACAGGCAGATGCATTGATTTTTTTTCTCCTTTGGTTAAAGAACAAAGCTGGTTTACTCTCTGGGGTTCAGTCTCTAATACATTATCTGTTTCGAAGAATAACACTGGCTTTTATTTGTCTGCATTTGATTCCTTTATCAGAAATGCCTGTTCATATCACACAGTATCTGCTGATGAGCACTGATGGGGCCCAAGATGCCTACACCTTCTCAGTACAAGAGGAGGTTGAGTGTTAATACATTTATCAGGACCTAGAACTGATTCTCTTAATACAGTATTTCATGGAACATCCTTTGACTTCATTTTAAACTCTTAGAAATGAATTTTATACTCTATAAATGATACATCATGTGTATAGAGTACAACTTTACACTGTACACTTCAAGTTCTTACTCTTTGTCTAATGTAGTAGATGGGTTTTTATTGTACTTCCTCTATGCAAAGGGTTTTTTGATAGATACTAGTACTGTACCTTTATAAAATACAAATTTCTGGAGAAAAGAGGAAAGAACGAAGGCATCTGTTTCTTCACTCTTGAGTACTACCAGGCTTTCCCTTTCAGATTCCTCACTTACCAGAATCTGACAAATATAATGAAAGTGCAGCATGTGACCTGTTTTCAGGTTGTCCTCAGGAAAATCTTAGTGTTACATATTGACCTATTCCCTTAGGCAGTCAGCATTCACCTGAAGTGTCCAGCAACAAGGGACTCTAAGAGTAGGGGTGTACTTCGGTATGACAGAAAAGACGACTTTCTTCATTTTGTTCCCAAGAAGTTATTTTCCACCCCAATAAATAACCAGAAGAGTTCTTTACACTGTAATCGTCTCTCACCTGATCAGTTTGACCTCATCTTTAGCTTCCTTAATTTCCACATTGACTCTTATCAACTTGTGTATTTTCATAAGTAAATGAAACAGTCTGAACGGACAGGCTAGGATTTCTGAGGCAATTGGACAGTTTTGGTTTCAACCAGTGGAAATCTAAACTCTGTAAAAAATGTTTGTAAAAATCTGATATCTCTTCTTAAATCACTGCCTCAGTTCTAGAGGCTGTCAACTTTCTATATTTTCCAATCTGGTGTTCTTTGTCTGTCAGGAAACCTAGCAGTATGCAACCAAAGAAAGCTTGCTGGAGATTTGGCCCTTAGGGACATGGTTTAGTGGTGGACTTGGCAGTGTTAGGTTTACGGTTGGATTCGATGATCTTAAAAGTCTTTTCCAACCTAAATGATTGTATGATTCTATGATTTCAGTTTATTTCACTTGTATTCAGTCCATCAGGGTTCCTTTTTCAGTTTTGCATATGATTACTTTCTGCTATAACTAATGGAAGATTCTATCTATAACCAGTTTTTCTCCCACAACCCTTTTCTATGATCTCTGTCACGTCTTCACACAAGAGTATCAAATTCTATAATCCTTTTATTCTTACAAATGTTGTATCCTATTTTCTGACATTGTTATTAAAGTGCAATATAGACATATAAGTTACTTTCATATATTCCATAATTAAGACAAAGGCATTTTCCTTTTAAATGGAAGGAACCCTCCTTAGAAAGCATTACTAGAGTGGATGGCAGCCTATTATACAGGTTTTTAAGGCTTTAATGATAACTAAACATAGGTGATGAATCTGAAATTTATTTACCAAATTTTATATCCCCATAAATATTTTCTTCATAATATCATATCATAATACAACAGTCTGTATTTCATATTTCATTAATCCTTTTCTATTTTCTTCTATTTTGAAAATGTGTGGTTTGGATATATTCACCAAATCTAGCCTACCTTTTTTTTATCTGACTCAAATTGAAATATGAATTAAATCTGTGCTTTTTAGCCTTCTACTTCTATCTGGTCATATTTTCTTGCTTTGGAGTTTATTTCCACTTTCTCTCTCATTTTCTCTCTTTCTTTCTTTTTTAAAAAAATTATTTTAATTCCAGTTCTTTGAAGTTTGGAAACCTTTAGATAATTTCTACAGCTGATGTACTTTTCTGCCCTGTCATTTTTAGCTTGGTTTGATAGTGAAAGAAGTAGAACACTAGCTTTGTCATTGTATTGCTAACACTGTTCTGTGTAAGAAAGACTGTTGTATTAAGTGAGATAAATATACTACAAGGCAATATACTGCAATGGACAAAAATTATTTTCCTTCTTTTTCCTACTTTTGCAGTGATAAGGGAACACCTGCTGTTCCTTAAGATCTAAAAATGCAAACTGAGTTAATCCTTCCAGTAATTATTATTTCATTTTGATATTGTTCTGCCTCCCTTGCTGAGTGGTGGGAACTGTTCTTAGCCACCCTGTTAAAACAGAGATGCAATATAATCACAAGATCACCATTAGCCTCCTGAGTGTCCTTCACACCTTTCTGAAACTACCGTCCGCTTCCCCCTGGATTGTTTTTACGTTATGTTATGAAGATTGTTTTTATGCCTTTTGGGGTTAGGTTTAGTTAAATCTTTGTCCAAGCTGTAAAACTTGCAAACTCTTTTGGGACAATGCCACATCTTAGGCACTGTGATCTGCTACACAGAGCTTGAAGTCAAAGAACAAAACTAATCAAAAGATCCCTTCTGAGAAGTGGGAAAAAAAGTCCTTATTTTAAGTCCAGCTTCACATTTGACTGTTTTAGCATATGAAAACTACAGAGATAGCTACGCAGTCTTATGTGCAGGGCATTGCCGCAAAACAAAGTTAGCCTTTACTGAGATTGGTTTGGATATAATGGGAGGAACAGTCTAGCCCAAAGTCTTCTGCAGCTTCATGAGATTTTTCTCTGCCCAGCCTCGGCATGTGATTTTTCAGCAACAGTATGACAATTACGCCATTATTTCCAACTCTTTTCCAGCCCAGTAACATGTCTTTGAGGTCTTTTGCTTAAGTTTTTAAGCTAAACTATTAAACTAGATTGTTTTATGGTGCAAATAATAATAGCAGATAAAAATACCTTAGACAAAGAAATCTATTTTTAGTGAGAAAATCTCTGCAAAAATCTCAGTGTTGAAAGACTTTCTTGCAGGATTTACTGATCTTCTGTTAAACAAAAATGTCACCACTAAGTGCTGTGCGATTTTGCTGGAAAAGAGTCATAGAGTAGAGAACTTTTCCTGTTGATCCAAACTTTCAGCAGGGCAATCCTTGTTCTTTTGGAGTTAGGGAGCTCTCTACTGATGAACGGGAGAAGAGAGCGGCTAGAGAATAGCTGCCTGGGCAGTTGTTGGCTGTGGCTGTGGGAGACAGGACGTGCAAGTGGAGATTGTCTGGTGGCTAAGCAAATTCTAGCTGTTGCTAGGATAGCGTCTTCTCTCTGAATGGCTTTTTACAAGGCTTTTCTGAGAGTAAGGAAAGGTTATGTCTGCTGTTTAGAAAAGATTAAGTAATATGCGGCAGTGAAGAGATACCATGTTTTCAGTGGTTTCAAGCACTTATGCTGAGTGCTGCCCTGACTTCAGACCTTTGGTTCTCCTAAGCCAGGAGCCATCAGTCTCTCTCACAGGTGTCGGAGGGAGCATAGGCACGGATTTTAAATGCATTCATAGAAAGCGACCCTTTCAGTGCAGTTGCTGTCACTTACAGAGAAAAGATACTGCTTGTGGCATTCAGTTTTCTCACTGTTTCTAGTGAGATGCAGATAATTTTGAATTCTTCCCTGGGCATACAAATGCTAATGAGTAACTACACGCTCGGCGCTCAGCCTCCTAACCTTCCTCTGCTAGGTAGATCGTATACATCTTTTGATCCACAGACATATGTGGATCAATGACATCCTGATGTTTCGAGTGACAGGACATCCTGCATGTTGCAAAGAAACTCCTGCAGTGCTACATTCCAATTTGGAAAAGAAAAATACAGCCCAGCATATCACCCAGGAAAGACTGCTGAGTACTGTCATATGCAATATGTTTCTTCTAGTCTTTAGTGACATAAAGCTGATTTCCAGTCCTTCTTCCACCTGTATTCGTTGATTAAGATAATAATAATAAAAAAAAGGATAGACCTGGTGGTGGGAAATAAACTTTTTTTTGCTGTTTTGAAAGCTTTCCATTCTGTACTGTGAAGAAACCAAAGCCGTTCAATATTCTTTTCATAAATAGAGAGAGGAAGCTCTGATCTACTGATTTACCATTTTATCCTAGTTAAGAGAATATAATACAGATACACATATATTTTTAGAGATTAGTTCTCTCTCTCTTTCCCTCTCTCTATACATCGATATTTTTATACATACGTTACTCTCATCAAAACAAACCCAGTGTATGTGGTAGGGAACTCTAGCACTGAGTCACCAATATTCATTATTTTCTTCTGACATCTATAATTAAACTTATTTGAGATTCTATTTCTGTGATAATGCAGAACTGGTATAAGCACATTTAATACTACCAAATGTTTCAGGCAATAAGACTAACAAACCTGCTACATTGAGCAATTTTATCCTCTGCAGTTCACTATTTGTTTGTGCTTTGCACCTAATAACTTGTGTTGTTAAAATTAGAAGTTATGTTCTTTCCATTAGTATCTGTCAGCTATCCACCTTGTACAACAAATGAATCTTTTTATTTATTCGTGCTGTGTGGTGATATAAGGTAAATCTTTGTAAGTTAAGTTGTGACTTAGAGAGTCTCCTGACCTTCTGCTGTTAGTGCCAACCCCCAGCCATAACCTGGGAACGGTGTGGCTGGCCTGAAGTCCTCCTCCTCCCCTCAGTTGTCTCTGTGCCAGCTGACGTGAAAGCCTGGGAATGGAGATGAGGTGGATTCGGTTTGTTTTGTGAATGTATCTATGTTTGCTTTGCTTTAAATCTTTCATGTTTCACTCCTAATCTTAGGAGTGGGTAGAGGAGACAAAGGTCCTGATTTCCTTATTCATATTTACTGTTTTCAGCAATGCATGGTCCTATCAGCTTTGGTGTAATTGCCTGTGGTGTGTAAATAAGCATACGTTTACCAGGCTGAAACTATCTTTACTTCGTCACTGGAAGGATGTCCCAGAGGTAAGTAGTGCAATGATCAGAGAATAAGTCGTCAGCTCCAAGTAAAAAAACTGCTGCAGATAGGTGACCATTGTACGTACAGTAGTCAACCCATCTTTTTCAGTCTCAATACCAAAACTACCAATTCCGTCATTAAATATTTACCTGTAAACCTTGAGATGAAGACATTCGTGTTGCACTGAAATTCTGCAAGTTCTTTTTGAATTAAATATAGCTGTTACTATCAGGGTTTTTTTCTACCCTGTCTATACACTCTGAAGGAAAACAGTCACAAAAAGTCAAGTATCAAGATAGAAAGGTGTTTTAATGTTAACTAATAACCCAGGATATTGCTTCAACTGAAGTTGGGAAAAATTAATCATGTTGGATCAACAAAAGTTTGGTCTTGAACATGTAGGTAAAAAAACCTTTGGGAGACCTGCTTTTACTCCAAAATGGCAGACAAAGTGAAGTGATTCTTATGAAATTGAAAGATTCACACAGTCAAATAGTAAGAATCCTAGCTAGAATCAAAAAGCAGCCCTTTTTGTCTCCAGATAACTAAAAAAATCAGAACTGTAAAGCTAGGTTCAGGTCAGTCCCTCTGGAACCTCAGAGGTTTGGATTTGAGGTTCCATCCCTAAAATGGATTTTTTTGTTTTTAGAGGTATAACTTAGTTTTAAAAATTTATGAGACCTATGGGTAAGATGTAACCCAAGTGTTGAAGTAGATAGTAAAAGTCATTTAATTGCTGAGGATGGATAACTATAGGTGGGCTAATGGATAGAGTTAATGGAGGAGGTCAGCCCTCTTAAAAGTAACTTCTTTTATTTAAACAGTCAGTGGAAGTCTGGCTAGTATAAGAGGCATCTAGCTTCTGCTGGACTCTGAGGTGCTTCTTTGTGGCCAGACGGTAATGGAATACTTGCAATTTTCTTTAACTCTTCTATACTGGAGAGCTGGCACTTAAATGTACTCACTATATGTGCTGCCAATTTAGTTAAACACGGCGTTTTTCCATAACGAGAGGCAGCTTTTCCTGTTTCCAGTCCCCATTGTACCCTCAGCTACTGCTGTGCAACCTTACCACCTGCAGCTGGATCCCGCTGCTGTAAAACCACAGGCCAGGCTGTAGCTCTGGAAATGCCGCTATGCAACAGGAGCGGGCAGGCTGCAGCTGTCCTGTCCCCAAGCCAGGCGAGCAGAGCAGGTCGGTGATATAAGTGGGGTAAGTCAAGAGTTCAGAGGGTAGTTGAGGTGCATGGCCAGACACAGAAGTACCTGCAATCTAGCTTGGGTGAGGACTGAGCTAACGTGAAGCTCAGAAGAGCTGTGAGAAGCCTTGTGGGGACCTGCCATGGCTTTGCTGAGCTGCGCTTCATGGCTCTTTCTCATTTCATAGCGGCCTGATCCAGGCCTGAGCTGCAATGGGGCTCCTGAGCCCATGGGCAACGTGGTGGCGGGGAGGCAGGGGAAGCTGGCATGGCCAGCAAGGCCAGTTAGTGCCCTCAGAGCCCTGAGAGGTACAGGTTGTTTTTCACATTGATATTTGTGACTTTTTTGATGAGGAAGAGCCACGAGACACAAATACCTGGACATCTTCAGAAATGATCTTCAAATGTTTTTTAAATTCTTGTGATTTTGATACTATTTTCAAATCCCAAAAGATGAACCAGACCTGGACAGCCACATTTAAAACCTGCAGGTTTGCTTTCTTCTTTTGAAGGGTTTTTCCTGAGGGAACATCACTGCTCTCAAACTGATGAGCTTTAATCTTACAATGACAAATGAAAAACAAGCCTATGGCTCTGTACTTCAGGCACACTTCTGCTGCAAGTTAGAACTGGCATCATTCATTTGAAGCCCATGGGGCTGGTTAGGTTTAAAAACACTAAATGGGAAGCAATCTCAATTGAAATGTGAATCTTTCTGACCCTTTAGTGTCCTTATTTTCCCCCAGTATTTCATTTGTACTTGTGGTTAAAAATAGAAGAGATAATTCTTCCAGATCCAATTTTGGAGGCAGACTCCTCATCTCTTGGGATCTGAATTTAGAAGAAAAAGAGGAGAACAACTCATACTTCGTCTAGGTGTTTGGGTAAAACCCTATTCACATGGCTCCCTAACCTCCCATTAACATAGCACCAAGACCCATTTTTGGAAATCCTGCTCTGCAAGAACAGTGTTCTCGGAGCCACTGCCCAAAGGAGCCTAAAGCAAAGAGGTTTCTTAGCTTCCCCTTGGCATATTTGGCGTTATAGAGGCCTCCACATGGATAAGATTGACTGATGCATCACTGAGGATTTTGTTGGTAACTTCATTTAAAGAATTTTCCTTCACCTGAGGATCACTCTGGTAAATTTTACTGTAGGAGAAAACAGTTTGGTCCACTGAAATTTGACATTTTATTCCCATAGCAACTTCCCTCAGAGAGCCTTCCAGTTCAGTTATTAATGAGGTTATTCTCATAGTAACTCTGAGGGAGGTGAATATTCCCACTTTCTAGCTGAAAAAGATGCTTCATAGCCTATTATGTGTTTCCTGATCTCACAGGGAAGTCTATTATAGTTACAGTGGAATTTAGAGTTTCTGGATTTTAGCAATACATTTTCACAAGGAGTGTCTTTTCTGTTGGACATACCTGTCAACCTGTTTCTCCTTGCAATAGATTTCAGAGATTCTTTTTGTCAGCTCATTGGTAAGTAAGCAACATGGTCAATCAGAAAATCTCTTTACTCAACAAAAGGGAGCTATGTTTTATCACTTACGAAAGGTCTTAAAGACATGTTGCTTTTGAGCAGGTCCTGAAACTTTTCTGCTTAGTTTCAATGTCAAGTTTACCCTTCCAAAGAGCTATGAACTCCATGGAAACTCACAAAGGCTTCCCTGCTATTCACTGGCTGTGATAGGGTCTAGTACATCAATTCAATTGTTCCTTGATGACTTTTGATGTTTCCGGTGTTGCTACTAAGTTAATAGGTTTTCTGAACCAAATCTCTGTCCTGTCGCAAAACAAAACTGTTTTCACAGCAACAAAAAGGGATCTTTAATTAAAACTTTCACTGATCTTAAAAAAATAAAAAGGAATTAGCTGACTTGTGAGTTTATAATAGTAAAATTTTATAAATTACTGCTTTATAATAGGATACATGGATGAGTGATTAAGATGGTATCAGAAGTTCCAATTAGTTTCTATTAAAACAAGTTAGTCTATGCAAAAGAAACCTTTCTACTAGAAAAGAGGTTACCTGAATGCTATATGCTAACAGAATGTAGATGAACCTAAATCAGTTGCAAAGACCTTCTGTTATGGTAAACTAACTTATGGTTATCCTGAAGATTTGACACTGCCTAACTAAATCCTAATCATTTTCGTGTGGCAATGAGGTCAGGGTTATGGACTTAAGTCAGTTGCATTATTATCCAATCCACCAAACCTAATAATTTCAGCTCTTCATGTCATGTAGCTTCAGTGCCAGACTAACTGGAGAATCAGGTGCTTTCATGTAGCCAGTAACAATGAATCCTGTGCACAAGAAGTGAACATCTCTACAACACTAATGTGTAACTGTTTCCAACTACCACCAAATCTTTTCTGGCCTTTAGGCTTGTGTGGTTACCCAGGCTCTGGCCATTGACAGACACCAATGATGGCTATGTAGCAAACGTGAGAATATTTACAACATTCCAGTCCATCCTGAGGAACACCTGACTTCTGATGATATTTTTCATAGCACTGAGTTATACAGCAATATGTAAAATCCCTGACTGGTCCTTACAGGCTTTTCACAACAATCTCTGGCTATTTGCTGCTTGTTGAAAAATAGTAGTAGAATTAGCAGTGTAAATTCATTTCACTTTTGTGTTAAACCTAAAAGTGAAATCCCCTGTATTTGAAGTACAATTATCTTTTCAGCTTAATATATGGATGATTAACCAGTCATCATAACAGAAGACCAATGAAGTGTTGAGAAGTGTTGCTTCAAAATAATGCTGCTGAAGGATTATACTAAACTGACCCACACAATCAAGACCATCTAGGCTGATGATCCATCATCAGCACTCAGGTTCTTGATCGCAGTCTATGGTACCACATTATTATTTTCAGACTGATCAGATCAGTGCCCCTCCACCTTCATGGGCATGGAAGTAGCATTAGAAGAATGTCTTGTCTGTGGTTCCCCTGCAAGGAGTTGACTTTGCACAGATCTCTCTTCTTAGTCACAGTCTGAGTGTCGTCCCCACTTTGAGCCTGCACTATGTTGTATTTCTACCCCTTTTTGAACTTGTTAATGCCTTTTGGTTTAGGTGGTATCCTGGGGAAGGAACTATTATAAATTGAATTGCCTTTTTGCAGTATTAGCCTCCATTCATGCTTGCCACTATTGTATTTTGGCTCTTTTTTCCTTTTAAGCTGTCTCAGCCGCTGCTATTTTAAATCTTAGGTATCTGTCACCAGAACTTCACCTTGATTATTGCCTGTACCATTAGTCATCATTGGGATTTCTGAAGACCTTGCATTATCCCCCCCAAAGACAAGTAATACATATAATTTATGTTAATTTTTTCAGCTCACATCATCAATGGTGACGTTAAACAGATAGTCATTCTTTCCTGCTTTATACTCCACTGCCCATGAGCACATGCTATCAACTTGGGCTTGATCCCTACTAGCTTGTTCAGCTGACTTTTTGCAATGTCAATACACATTTCATGTCCCTTATATTTTCTGCCCAGCCCTGCCAGCTCTATTTGACCTTTTTTTTGGTTTATTAATAAGAAACAATTAAAATCCATTAGCTGAAATGAGTAACTTTGCCCTCAAATAATAGCAGTACTTTAGACTGTATTAGCCTAAATCTTTCTGGCATAGGATGTTTATTATTATTTCTACTTATTTTCAGAAGGCTAATTGGCCTTCCTGGGATTGCCATCTAAGTCAAAAGACGTGCTTAGCAGATCATTTAAAATTTGTCTTTACCTTTATGGCACGTGCTCACTTCTGCATGAGGAGAAAGTGCAAGTATTAGAGTCAGTATATTTTAATGCGACAAGGATCAGAGTTTGATCTCTACTTTGATATGAAACAATTTCTGTAAAAGTAAAATACATAAACTCTGTACTAAAAAGTACTGTAACTCCCCTCTGAAGGTGACTGTCTCATTCTACTGCTCTTGAAACTAGACTTCTAACAAAACTAGCCTTGTAGGTTATCATAACGTGTCACAATTAGCTTAATCCAGTCTAAATGTCCATACTGCCACCAAAAGGGGTGCTCCTGCTCTCCTCCCTGTTCCTGCTGTCTGCAGTGTGCCAGAGATGGTGGCCATGTGATTGCCTCATTTTCTTCTCAGGTTTTCAAAGAGCAAGTCTTTTACCTGCGTGATCATGTGCTTTTATCATTGCAAGGATCATAAAGAAGGGCTAAAACACAGTGTCAGTGAGGTGGTCTTAGAGAGAAGTTTGTTGTTTGTGTAAGCTGTAAAGCACGTAAGTTATGCTTCTGATTTGGGGAAATATAAGTATTTTCTACTTCCTCTCATTTTAAGGCTGTCTGAAAATAGAAATCTTTCCTCTGGAAAGCTAAAAGCAAAATGAAAAGTAATATTTCTTGAGATGTTCTGATTTCAGCAAAAAAAAAAAAATCAGAAATGCACACACAATCCTCATGGACACAGATAGAAAACAATAATAGCAAAGCAAAAACCACCATGAATCAATACTGAGAAATTTTTCATTTCAGCTGAGATCAGTGAAGAACTTTCGATTTTGTAATTCTTTCACTTCCTTCTCCAGTGGAAAAGAGGTAAAATGGAAAGCAGGGAGAAAGCAAAAAGATGAGAAAGACCCCAAATCTAGATAATTTTCTGTTTGCTTTCATTGGAGTTGATATCAAATTCTTAATCAAAAGATCAGAACTTTCATATTGCTTTGTATCCTTCAGATTGACATTATTTATTTAAGAGTAATTTTTTTCCTCTTGTCTCTTCCTACATTCGCTCAAGCAAACCACGGCAGGCAAAAACCTGCTTTCCAATTACTCTCTTTTTTCCAGCCACCTGAGTATCTGTGTATGCCTCTGAAACAGAGTAACCTGTCTGAAGACAACAGAGGCAGTACACTAAACTCTCCAATTATGGATTTCTATGGTTAAATTTTGGACTAGTTTTAAAGAGTAATAAAGCCAAAAAAATTGATTTTATTTTTTAATCTAATGCTCCCAAGAAGGACTGTGGGACAGGTAGGCACTCACAAGAGCTCTTCTGATCAGTACAATTAACCTATGCCACTAAACACCTATTCCTGCTCAATCCTTCAGAAAGGAATAGCTCATTTCATCAAATCAGTGTTAAAATTCTTGTGGAACAAAGCAACAGCCAAACATTCCCGCACCTTCCACGGAGCAATAAACTTTTGTTTCTCCATCACAACAACCTCTGCAGTCCCTGGAGCTTCTGGTGAAGCCCTTGCTGAGGCTACTCTTTCATCAGACTTTTGGCAAAAACGAGTGACAGTGCTCTTAGATCAAAATCCTACTGCAGTTTACAGCTATAGGACTTTTTGTGCTGACTTAATGGCTTGTTGACAAGTCTCTGCTATCTGTAAATCTCTCCCAGTTGCTCACAGAAGATGACACCTACATCCCTCAAAGCGTCAGGATGACTTTTCTTAGTTTTGTTTTGGTGATGTATCTCAAATTTCTCAGAAGAGGTCTTGAGACTGTAGGATGGCACTCAGTAGTTTCAGTTTAAACTTCTTTCAAGGAAAAGCTGTAATGATTTGCAGCTTGTTCTACTTGCCCGAGGAGCAAACTTTGTTTTACAGGTTTCAGGTAGCTGCTTGTTATATTTTTCAGAGTAGATGTATTTAATGGCCGTATGATTATATTTTGCCTTATTGGAGGTGTAAACATCTCTAGAGAGAAATTTTCAATTAATCTTGGGTTCAAACAAACTATTGTTTACCAAGGAGTCGCAGTTTCCTTGAGAATGCAAAATCACATCTTCATTTCTTTTAGAGCTTTTACAGAATAGCATTAGAAGAGGAATTATGTTCTTTTACAGAATTAAAAGGGAAGCAGAGTTTTGAGAATCAGCCCTAGCATCTTTTTCTTTAGCAGCTTGGTTGTTTTCAAATGCTAGTGTTCTTCAGGATTTCAGATTTATTTCTGGTTGTGGCAACACATGCCTGTTTCTCTAACACTGTAAATCACTAGCTGATTCACCAATTCTTCTAGTCTGTTTTTATAGGATTTTGGAAAATGGTAGACTGTTGTAGTTCTTTCCAGTATTCATTTTAACTAACACATTAAGAAAATTCCCCAGCCATTTAGGAAAAAACCCACACTTTTAACAATATATTGTAAGGTGAATTACACCGAACACAGTGTAGAACCCCATGATGTTGGCACTGCTTTTGATGAGCAAACCATGTGTCATCTAAATATTCTGTGAATTTGATGTGTAGCTAAATTGCATGTGAAGTACTACCTTCTGGGAGGATTAACATAAGGAAGTAAGAATTCCCGTAATGCATCACAGCAGATGTTATTTAGCCCACTCTTTTATCTATGGTATCAACTATTTATTGATAGAATATAGAAGTAAAAGAAGTATAAAATGATGCTTTTCCAACACCATAGTACTGAGGTTTACTCCTCATTTCTGGCAATCTAGGGAAGAGGTTGCTTCCACTTTGTCATGTTTGAAAGGTGACTTAGATGGGAGACAACAAGGAATTCCATCAATCTGTTTTGAGTTTTTTTGGAACAGATTTTTCCTCTGAATAACTTCTTAATGGATAATTAAACTTTTTGCCAAATCAAAATGTTGTTATTTTCCTTTTTAAAGATTAAGCCTTATACTGGGAAAACAAAGCTGGTTTTGAAAGTCTGAATGGAATTCAAGTTTACTTTTTGAAACTGATTTCGTTTGGGGTCATTTCAAAGCTAGACTACATTTCTGTGATATGAAACTTCTACAAAGTTATTGGAATCTGATACTCCTATTCCCTTCCGTAAATCCAAATCTTGTACCTGTTTACATCTCCCACACCGACTAACCTCTGAGTGAACAAGCGTGCTTCATGCAAGTGCTATGGGCATACTTACATAATGGGAGATCTAGTCCAGCCAACGACCTCATCTTGTAGACGGACATAGTCACCATCACAAGCAAGCACAGTATAGTACTGAACTACTGTGAACGAAACCACTTTGGATCAATCAAGAAGTCTGAAATGAAAGTCTTTTGATAATACAGGAATGTTTAACTTTGAGGAAACTGAAGTATACATTTCCTTTTGTAAGATGGACATTATTCTGAACTTCTGGAGTTGCAGCAAGGTGGAAGGTGATTATTGTTGTAATCTGCTTGTCATATTTTAAAATGGAAAAAATGGTATCAGTTCAAAATGAAATGCTTTAGTTCAATTGATAAAGTAGGAAAATTACATTTTCAAGTCAATAGTCATAATTATTTTGCTCCATTAAGAACCATATCTTTTTTTTTTTTTTTGAGTGTAAACTAGTGTTCAAGTATCAGAACTTCCCAAGAGACAGGAATTACATTTTCCATACTTTCAGTCTGCAAACTTGATCAGACTGAAATGCATTTTAAAGTTCAAAGCAAAATTAGCTGAATTTAAAAAAAAAAATCATTTGACAGACAAAGATCTTCAATTCTTTCTAATTGCAAATAAAGTCTGCATAATTATAAAAAAATATTAATTTAATAATTAGAAGCAGCTTATATTGAGACTAAAACACTCATTAAGCCTGCAGAATTGAGACATTGTAATGCAATTTAAATGCACCCCCCCCCAAATACATGCTTCATCAGTAATGAGATAAAACCAGCTCTGAAACTGCTTTTTTCTTGTCCTTCAGTTATGTAACTCTTTCTAATTAGTAGTTTCCCCAATCAGTTAATGCATGGGAATATCCCATTCCACTCAGAAACCTAATGAAGCTGTACAGATTTCATATTCTTTGCTCACCTCAAAGATGTGCCTGGCTTTATCATTCTGTCAACAAAAGTTCATTTCATACTTTGAACAGTATCTTTCTTCACTAGTGCACTTGCCATGAAAAAGCATGATGGAATGTGAGTCTTTATGACTACCCTAAACATTTTATGCCCCTTAATCTAATTTTTAAGCACTGTTCATGTTTGTCCTGTCTATGTCTATTCAAGCTGGTGACTCAATCACGAGTACTGAATATATATGACTATCTATTTGGTTACTCATCTTAGGTGTCTTTGTGTGGAAGTACAGCAACAATTTTAACAAGCTTTGATGGCTGCTAAGACCTCCTGAGGTTCTGTCAGCACAGCCTCATGGCTCGCTCTGGAAAAGGCTAGAGCATCTGAAAAGCAGACAGCCATAAAGAAGACTGCAGAACTAATTTGAAATCCTAACAGCAGTGCTGTCCAATGAGTCTCAGGTCAAACTATACAGGCCAAATCTAGAAGGAAAATTTGATTTAATTATTACTCTGTTTTCCTGATTCACACAGAAGCAGGAAGCATTAAAACACCCTGAAACAGACCTGCAACATCTAAGACAGTGCTCAGATTTAAATAAAAATCTATTTTCTTGGCTGATGGCCACATCACATCTTGTTTCTATTTTCTGTTGAGATCAGTGAGAATGAAGCTAGATGTCTTGAAATGCTTGTTGTATTACAAATATGGCTTTACTATACACCTCCAAATGCCTTAGCAGTCATGTTATGGTTTTGGCTACCACCAGACAGTCCAAATATATCAGTGGGACTCCACTAGAGGAGAATGTCTGGATTTAGCTTATCAAATTCTTCCAATTTTTCTTGAGTTGTAAAGCCCCTAATTTCTTTTTTATGATGTAAAGCATGTGTATGCCTGTGCTTTGATCACGTTGGACTGGATATTTGCTCTTGGAGATACAAAGTTCTTTTAGGTAATCGTTATTGAGTGTATTTGGACTAATCACGTATACATGCTATAAATATTCCTCAGCTGCAATATTCCTCCAAGAACAACAGATGTCAGCTCTATGTAGAATCCACCCAATATACGTGTTGCCTCTTGAGCTAGATGTAATTTACACTTGAACAAATAATGGGTAACATGAGAATATTTTAGATTAGCAAAACTACAAATGAAAGGACAGAAATTTTGTGTTCTTGTGTGATGTCATAAATCAAATACATAATGATCTGCATCAATGTAACTTCTTTTTTTTTGTTGTTCAAATCACTGTACCACTCATGAATAATGCAGCAGAGGTGAATGCATATAAAAGACTTCATTGTTTTAACATATGTCATTATGTATATAATGCTGATTAAAAAAATAATAATAGGCATTTCCACTAAAACTATCTAGTATTTTTGCAGTATGGTTGTAAAAATCCAACAGTCTGTAACGTGCATAATTTCCCCAAAGTATACTTCATCTTTGGGGAACAGCGGAGCAAGAAATATTTTTTTTATCTTTTGCTAGAAAGTTTTATATCAAATGTCTGCTCCATCAGTGCTCATGCAGTTGGAAAGATATGCCTGAGAAATAGTGTGGTCTGAAGTGGGAGCCGCATTCTGTTCTCAGCTCTGCGGCAATTTGATGTGTGGGGTCTGAGTTAATCTACTGATTTCTGTACCTCCACTTCCACAGCGGTGTATACTTTTCACACTTTGAAAATGGCTTTCAATCTTTACAGTGCTTTCATAAAGCGCTATTACCTGAATTGGCTGTTGCTACTCTCCTGATTACTTGTGTATCTGAGCTCTAAACAACTTCCTGTGCCGAATTTTACGGCTGCTTAGAGGTGTAATGATTCATGTTTCTAGAGACAGGGGCGGAAGATACTGAAGCACTTGCCTAAGGTCACATGAGAAGGCTGTGGCAGTAGAGGGACTCCTGTGTCCAAGTTGGTCACAAACCACTGCACCATCCTTTTAGATATTCCTGATAGTTTTTGAGTATACAAATATATTTGATCAAGTATCTGTAATGGCTAGGACCACATTTTTTTTTCACTTGTCCTGGCAAGCAGGGTGCAACCATTCATTCAGCTTGTGAATCCCATTACCATCATCCAAGCTTTTATTAGTTCAAGATCAAACTACTGGAAAATGCTCTACATGGGCCTAATTAAAAACCATGAAAATAATAGAAGTAAGGTATATTTGCACTTCAAGTTATTAATAGAGACTTGAAGCTGTGCAATGGAATTCATTTAAGGTCTATTTGAGCATGACTAAACAGAAAGAAACAAAATACTTTAATTTGAATGCATATATAGCTCATTGCTGAAATTAACAGGCATCCGTCACTCTAATACCATATCATGCAACTGATGTCATAAATGCTGATCTATTTTCTCCCTTAGTTAGCCAAATACCTGTTTTATTCCATAATCCTTCTCAGTTTTGAATTAATGGTGACTTTTTTAAGGGTGAAGGTGGGAGATGGGGGAGGGGAGATTATAATACTTCTTAATTTTTCCAAATTGATGAAAATCAGTGAAACTGAATCATAGTGTTAATGCTCACAGTTTTATTCTGTGGATTTGCCTGTATGAAAAATTAGCTGAACACAATATAAACTAACTGACTTCTGAAAAATGTCCATACTCTAAGACTCAAATTCAGAGCTGATGTCTAAGATCTCTGAAGTATGGTGTGGCAGTAAAATGAAAGAAGTGCTCAAAGAGTTGGAAAATATTTTTTTTCCTGTTGAGTAAAGGATACCAAGAAAGCTATTTGCAAAAAAGCAATAGTCATATTACTGTTACTGAAAAAAGCGTCCTTTTGCCAACCACACCATTATCTCAGTGGGGCTTTGCACTACGACAATGTCATTAGCTACAACACCAGGCTCCACAAGAGTTAGACATGCCATGTTTTAGAGGACAAGAATACAATACTTGTGACATCCTTGTTGCACAGAGGAAATGGTAGTGTCTGACCTTGATGATATTTTAAACATTGGAAATGACAGAGGTCATGGTGAGCTGTAATTCTTCTCAGAATAAGTAGTGACCCTTTGGTGTTGAATTTTCACCAAAAGGGAGAAAAAGCACATACAGAATCTAAAAAAAAAAGTGTGATGAACAACATAAGCCAAAAATTTTGAGAATGTGAGATTAAAAACACCTGAGGAAAATACCTGAGGGAGAATGACTAGTGTAATAATAAGGTGGCAGTGAACTTAGCTTGACTGTTCACTGTTTATCAGGGCTGTGATGCTGCATGGTTGGTCTGTTGTTGATGGGACTGTTGCTTAAAGCATCTTAGTTTTACTCAACTGAATGTGTTATTGGTATCAGCTGCAACGGTATCCCTTTTTTTATTCTTTCCTAACATCCCAAGTAGGATCTTCCCCAGTTTTTGAATCTACAATGTTGTGAGTATGTTTGAATGACCAGAAGAGACCAAGTTGTCTTATTGGAGTGAATTAGCCCTTTCCAGAAAACCACAGTGGCTGCAAGCCTAGCTCATTTCAAATGCAGGCTCAGGTGTGTTTACATACTTCCACAGTCACTTGAAATTATCTTTATTTTCTCTTGCTCAAAATGTGTTGCAATCATTGTACCTTGATTTAAATAAGGCTTATGGGACAGTGAACTGTAGAAAGAAAATACTCTTTTTTGATTAATGAAGATCTGAAAGTGTAACATCCCACTTTCTATTCATGTTAAACATAAAAACTGAGAAAATTTGATCAATTGTTGTGGCTAAGTTTTTTAAACACTTATTTGACTTACTAATAATCCATCTTAAAGTCCATGGTCTAGTGCCTCATTTAATAATTTCTTTCTTGTGGAAGTCCAATTTACAATTAAATCCAATTAAAAACCCAAGTTGTTTTAGTCATTCAGAGCAATAAACACCACTAAAGAAGGAAGTACAGAGAAATATGGACAATAAAAAATGTCCTTCTCATAACTAAAAATAAATGCTTAATCTTAGTTTTACAGAAACAAAATAATTCATCAAACTGATGTATTTCAAAACCAGCCAGGCTTCAGGACAATAATATAGCCAAGTCTTACTGAAATGTGGCTTGACCGAAATTTAGATAATTACAGACTGTTTCAACAGTTTTCCAGTAGTTTTGGGGAACTGGGCTCAGCTCAGTAACTGCAAGGTAAAGAACAAACTCAAACTAAGCTTTTTTTAAGGAACGTGTTTGTTAAAAATTGCTAAAATAAACTGGAAACATCAGAAGGTTTGAAAGCAGAGGAGTGACACAGACAACAGCATGCTGGAGGGAAAAATTGCTGGATTTTCCCTATCAAAGAAATTAATGAGATTAATATATTGTTTTGAACCTTTTTAATGCTGTGTTGAATTCCTACCTATATTGAGGATCAACTTAAAGATCCCAGTCATTAAGTTCTTCAATCCTCCGACCAGGGGCATGCGTGTGGGAGGGATGACTTGTGGGAACAAGATTTAAGTTGACTTACGTCTATGTGGAAGGTGGTTTTGCTAAACTATCTTGTCTATCAGACCAGTATTGACTAGCAGGAACTACAAGACAGTGCCCCAGTGGTAAAAACTGTTGGCAGAGACCCCAGCTGCAGGTCGTTGACAGACAATCTTGCTTCTCAGACATCTGGGTAACCCTAATTCTTACATGTTTCAGCACAAAATTTGTTTTCCAATTTCCAAGCAGCTTATAAATCCTTTGCAAGGTTATGCATTTTCATTTTAGTATCTGAATCCTAAAACTACTATATTCACAATTACCATCTTTGTTTACTAAAGACTAGAGTCTGCTGCTTTCTGCTCTGTCAGCTCTGGATTTGATTTGGTCTCCAGCAATTACCAGGAAGGTGGTTGCTATAGCTGCACTAATGAAAGGAGCAACCATGTTTCCTTGAAGACAGTGTAAGCAAGCATAAATAAACAAATGCTTAAATATATTATAAGTGGTGTTAATAGTGTAAATGAGATATTACTGCAACAGGGAAAATAAGATTTTAGCCCTTTTCAGTGGCTTGTTATATATCAACCTTGCAACTTCCTACCCAATGCTTAGCTTGAGCTGATACATCTTTTTTGACAAATATTTAAAGTATTATTAGTTTTATAGGACTTTCTTCTTCATCATGGTGCAAGTCACGTTTTTGTTGTATTTATTCACGTCACCACATTTTTCCAGTGACAGTCTGTCTCCATAATTTTGCCAATTCCTGTTATGGCAATAATGGGCACATAGATGGAGGTACAAGACCAAAGCCAGGAAGGTAAGAAAGTTTTAATTTAAAAAAATCCTGTTAAGTTGCACTGAACTTTGTCAACTCTGGTTCACTGAGTTCAGTTTTAAGTGTGATTCTTTTCTGACAAGTGACTGTAAAAACTGCATCACACATTGTCATGTTTATGTTTCAGTGGCTCCGTATCAATTTTGTTCAGGATGTTTGATTTTTTTTAAACCACTAGACCTATCAATGAACCCGAGATTTGAAGGGCATGCTGTGTTCAGTCTCATGCAACACCAACAATAATGGCATTTCTGAGAAAGGAAATCTCTCACTCACCTTCACACCAAACCACTTCAGTGTCTCGGGCAGACTATGCTGTCAGATTTTCACGAAGTGGGAGTAAATCCATTCTACTGCCAAGCTAAAATGAAATCTCCCAAAACAAACTTACGCTACATCTATGAAATAGTCTTACAATATTAGCATTATGTATTGCATTAAGGTGGCAAAGTTCAGAGGGGCTGATCCTGCTAGCTCATCATGGGACAAGCTTCCATCACTGTAACAGAATATGGGAATTATCCTGCAGAGTGATTACTGTAACAATACTATCCTTCTATTACTATATACCTGTAAGCAGACAGTGTTACTTACCTGAATTATTCAGTACCCTTTTAATAGATCTTAATCTTTCTGGAAAATGCTGAGCAGGTTTTGCTAATGGCTGAGTATTGCTAACTTACTGTCTTGTTATTTGGTTGGGACAGAGATATGTTTCTTGGAGATACTGGGTGCTGGAGGCATTGGGCCAAGAGCAGCTGATGAATAAAATGAATGGAGTGTATTTTAAAGCAAACCTCCTCTTTGCTAGGTATTAAATATGTTTGGTGTTTCAAGAGAAAAAGTAAATACCACATGGTAACATTACATAAGTTGGAAACACTGTCTTTTCTTTTCTTACCTGATTTCTGATTCTGACTTAGCACTCTATAAATTATTTTCCTTTTCTTCTCTCCTTTATTTTGCAGTTAACTTTGACCACTTTCAAATATTGCGGGCTATTGGGAAAGGGAGTTTTGGAAAGGTAAGAATCAATTTGTTTTTAGCAGTTAAAAATCTAGTAGAGAATTCCTTTGTGTATGTCTGGTGTGACCTGACTGGGGTAAAGGAACATAGGTTTTGTAGCCTTTTGCTTCTTAGAGACATCTGATTATCAGTATGAACTGACTCTGACTAATGATTAAATTATTTCTATTACAATACATTCACTAAAATTAATTGAGTAAAAATTATTATAATATCTGAGTGTCCTCAGTGGGCATTAGCAGAATTTAGAAATCAGTCCCCAAAACAAAAACAAACAAAAAAGTAGGAGCAGACTACTTTTTTAGACAGTCCACTAGAGTTATCTTGTTCTTAAATCTCTGGACTTATTCGTCTCTTTAAAATAATTGCAGTATTTTAAAGGCACTTTACATAGATTCCATACACTTGGGACTGTATAAACTGACATACACTGTAATTATGATCATTGAGTAAATGTTTGTTCAATTCAACAGGCTTTTGCTGAAACAGAGAAGATTAATGGTTTGTTTACACATGAGTAGACGACCTTTCTTTCCTATAATAAAGACTATAACAAGGTTTTAAATTTTGATACGGCTAAAAACAAGGCCATGCAGTCAGAGAAAATCTTATTATAAAAATATTAGAAACCATTACTCGCAGGAATACATTTGAAGGTGAAATAGAACTTCAGTAACTGATCAAGCAATCTTGATTTCAATGATTCTTGAGTATATGCCAGCTGAGTGCTGGTGAGCTACTTCTGTAGTTATGCACTAAGAACACACACAGGATTTTGCTGGCTCTTGGCCTTCCATGCAGAAAAATGACTTTTATTTTACAGAGGCCAGAAATACTTCTCGCGGAACAACATGGTCCTTCATGGCATGGTTCTTATTCAGTTCAGTAGTTTCCAGGAGAAACCCTCTTTGAGGTCAATAGGAGAATATGCTGCTAGTGCAAAATGGTATTCAAGAACCCCTTAAAAATCAGGGCAGCTGGAGATTTATGATTGTTTATTATCACAATACAGTGATGGAATATCATGTCCAACTAAATAGAGGTCCAGGAGTGCAAGTCAGGTACAGGATAAACAGTTAAAGATATATTCAAATCCTGCTGGCCATCACGAAGACCAGCTGCACCTCTCTTTCTTCAAAGCTTCCCCATTCACACCTCTACTATCTCTGCCCTTTCAAAGGGGCTCTCACCCTTCCACATCATGCAGCAAAATAAAACAAGCCTACATGCTTTTTGAAGGCTGGTTGTTGATGTTTGATCCACTCTTCTTCATGGCATTCAGGAAACTGGTGGATGTTTTTATGATATTTCTAGAAACATCCAATTTTCTTACAGGTTCATGTGGCTGCAGTGTTCTTGTGAACCTGCTTCGGAGATATGTACGAATGAGAAAAGAGTTTCACAATCCTGCAAGAACATGTTTAATGTAAGAAAGGACTCATGTATAAGTCCCCTCTAAACTTAAATTCTTATTTTGCAGCTGTCAAATGCAACAGAAGAGTCCTTGGCATAACAGGCTTATTTTTCCCAAATGAATGCAAGCTTCTGACGAATCACCTTGTTTTTCCTTCCACAGACAGGGAAAGAAAGAAACCCATTTTAAAAGCACCTATTATGCCATAGCCAAAAGCACAACATGGTAAATCAGTCACCGTTTCAAGTGTCTTTCTCTGTGAGTCAGTCTTTATCGTTCATTTAGAAGCCTCGTTGCTGGCAACTTTTCCTATTACTGTCCTTCTGGAAGTACCTGGCAGCAGAAAACATCAACAAATGATGCAAGATCTCTAATCTCTATTGACTCGTTGTTTACTGTTTGGGGTCTGTTGTGCTCTAGCATCCTGCAACATATAACACCGTGTTTGGCATCATGCCTGCCTTAAACTGCCGCCTTCCTTTATGGCTGCTCTGTGGCCTTTTCTGTTTTCTGAGAGCAATAGGATGTTTTAAGACATGCTCTACTTTTTTATTTTATTGCTGTTGGTACAATCTCTCTCTCTCTCTTTCTTAAATTACTCTGGTTGCTACAGCAACCTTAGGCCTCTGCAGGATATTGCTGCAGGAGGTATCTGATATGGCAGAGACTCCACACAGCTCAGCTTGAACTTGTGCACAGAGCTCAAGGTGATCCTCAGCATCTCACCTCCTCCGTCGGGGCCGACTGCTTCAGCAGCTACACTCTGTCCCTCCCAGCTGGCTTCAGAAAGCAGCTCCCTGCCTTTTCCTTTGGCATTTTCAATTCACAGTAGCAACACTTGCTGTTACAGGAATTCCTAGGCCATTTGGCATCAAATGCTCTATATCTCGAGAGCTTGTCTTTTCTGAGAAGTGGCCGCCTGTGTTAAGCCGCTGCCTCAGTACGTGCTGTTTCTTAGGGACATCTTAAGAGCAGGTGCAGACTTTATGCACTGTAGCATCTTCCCCAGAAAAAGTGAAGATACATCACAGCAATTGTGAGGACGGTAGGAAATGGGTGTGGAGAGAAGAGAAGCAGGGTGCATGCCCTTGTTTCTGGAAACAGCCAGGCTCGCTTCAAAGGTGTCCTTTGAGAGCTCAGGTTGTACCCTGGTAGGGGACAGATGAAGAAGGTGAGCTCTGAGCCTGCGTAGGACCATCGCAGCCACAGCTTCTGTGTAAGCCAGTGGTTCTTTTGTTCAAGCCAAGTGACATGCAGGCTATGGCAGAATGGTGCGTGACCACTCAGTGAATACTTGCCCCCACTCCTGGGCACATGTGTACATACCCGGTGTATGTATCTGTACCTACAGATAGTGGTACAGACCTGTGAGCTGCTGCAAGGGTGACAGTGGTACCCCGGCGAGGTATGTGGCACTGCTCTAAAAGTAGCCTTGCTGGCTTCGGTAACCTTGCTTTCCTAGGTAGATGAAGGTAGCTCTTTGCTTATGCTTTGGTGTCCTTGTATGTAATGGGAAACTTTTTTTTTTTCTTTTTTTGGAAGATCTTTAAGCTAGTTAGGCTTGGCATGTTTCAGCTATTAGTATTTCCAAATACATTTGAAGTGGGCCAGGTCAGAAATTTTGTCCAGTTTTATTCGTATATTAAATATTTGCCTTCTAAATCAATTCAGAAGTAAAGAACTAAAAATACTCAAACCAAAAATGTTAAACACTGGTCTAAGTAGCTATTTCTTTATGACATGTGACACCTTAAAAGTGCGCTCTCATGTTTAATCTGGCTAATTTTTTCCATGTTGTTATATGTAGAGCCATCATTCTTTTCAAACAAAATATTGAAAATAAAAATTGAAGATCATCCAGTAAGTACAAAACTGACTAGGAGTGAAATACAAGAATTATCATTGTTCTTTACTGCAACAGTAACCATATAATTGCGGGCTTACTGCCGCAAAATAATTTGTATTCAGGTGCAACAACTAGTTTTCAGGGATTTTATAGTACCAATTTTCTTCAAGTTCTCTATTCATGGGAGCAGGTATACTGAACAATCTGACCTCCTTAAATTAAATTCAAATTATGATTTCAATGTACAAACTCTTTCTTCTATTTGTCTAAGATGCTGAGACACTGGATTTAGTTCTGATTAATTTAGTTGTATAAAACAGTAACTTCCTCTGCTGAAGTAATTGAAATTACACTAGTGTAAAACAGATGGGAGCCCAGAATCATGTCTGCATTGATTGAGGGTACTTTACTAAATAATATGCAAAGTATTTCAGAAAAAAATATGCTGCTATCCTAAAAGCAACAAAATACACAATTGCAGAATATTAATATTGTTTGACAGTATAACCACCTATTTTTTTAGCTTGAGTTAATATGAAATGTTACTAAGCAGATGCTTGGTCCCTGCTCCAGCTGTCATGGTTTGCTCAGGGGAATCTGGGAGTGAATCCCCCTATTTCAAGGAAATTCCCTGGCAGTGTAAAGCCAAACTTATGACATCTATTCTCCTGCCTCTTTGTGTAAATCTTTTCAACTCTGCTTGTAGGCTGAGGCTATGAGCATTAATTTTTCAGAGTATATGGGTAAGAACAGACAAGGTAGCAGTATTTCAAGCACATGCTTCATAGCAGATTTGTCAATTCCCACTCTGAGTGTGAAACATATAGCTGATTTCTGTCTTGTAGTCCCCTACATCTAGGTGAGTGTCTTCTGCCCATGCAGTGCCACAGCGCCTCTGCTGAGCTGTGATTACTCATGGCAGCTATAGCTGCCCCATCTGATCTACTGACCTGATGTAAGATGCATCATATTATGATACAGGAGCATGGCTGAAGTGTGAACTCCAGCTGCCAACTCTCTACCTAATAGTGACCTTGCACAGAGGAGCTTTCTCTGATTGTGGTTTTGCATCTCTCCTTTTTTATGACCTGTCATGAAACCATATCATGTGGTAGTTTGAGAAGCCTAAGTACTCATGTACCAAACTCAGATCAAAATGGCTTTATTGAACCTAAGTGTTCCTGTTCCCTGCTGTTCTTTCCAGACCAAGCACATGGTAGCTAGAAGTCTTTTGAAGTTAGTGGGAAACAGGAGAAATCTGTGATTTTCAGCAAGTCAAATTTTTCAGCCATCCCCATCTTTTGCTCTGGGAAGAGCTTCTCTGAAGCTACCTATGGCTGCTCAGCCAACACAGCATTATGCAGCTTTCTGCAGCAAACCATTAGCACATTCTGCCCCAGTTTTACTCAGCGTAACTCTCTTGCTTCACTTACTTAGCTCTGCAATAGCCTGTAGGGCACTTCGTCACCCATAGCAGTTGCACTGGCTGTGTGACCTCTTAATCTGCGGATCAAACTTGATCTGTAGGTGCTCTATTTTTAGCACGTGAAATCAGAGGAAATCCAAGAAGGTAGCTTAGAAGTGGACCATAGCATATGTTGCTCCTGAAAAATGAAGTTTAGCCCTGCAGTCATAATCTATTGGTTTTCTTCCCCTGGCTCTGAGGGAAAGTGGCTCCAAGTCACACAGGTCAAATCTCTTTTAACCTGGTAGTTTTGAAGGCAGTTCATTGTTACCTTCTCCCAGATGTAAAAAAGATACAACCCTGTGATAACAGCTAAGACATGTAGAAAAACCCTCTTTAGAAAGGCAGTATTTTCACAAGTGACTTTTAAAAATAAGCATCACGTAACTCCAAAGAAGATCAACGGGCATTCATGTTGCCTACCTTTAAACATGTACAACACAGATGCCTACATCCAAGCTAGTCATCTACAGTCTCTTTAGGGGGACTTGAGAAGAGAAACAATCCCTCTAGAGATGGTCCCCTGGACCTATTTAGACCCCTAGGTCGAATACCTTAGGTGGAGATGGATGGGCCTGACCCTCCCTGCTGACTATGAAACTGGATAGTTGTTGAGTTCTTGACACTTATATTTGGTTTGAAGCATCACCTATAGAGACTGCTGAAGCAGCAATATCAGTTTGACCAGGGCACTGTCTGGGCTTTGGTAAACAGTATTCACAGAAAATTTGAAAGGGAATGTTTTAGCAATGTGAATGTGACAGGCTTCCATACTGATATCTGTAAATAAGGCAATTCTGCACAGACTTCCACAATAATGAGTCATCACAGAATTTTTTTGTTGAGGAGCCAGAGCACCTGTTTGTCCCTATTTTAAAATGACTCCTTTGAAAAGAATTTATGCCATAAACAAAAAACCCCAATTTAAACATTTCCCATTAAGACTGCACGCGTAAGGAGAGTTCGAGGGCTTTTCCTTTCTTTCCTGCAGTATTGGAAAAGTTTCAGCCCATTGACTTCAGGCTCAGAAGAAGAGCTGACAGCCAGCAGGAGGATTTCCACTACGATTCAGCACTGTCATAGCAATGTCAGGCGTTTTTCATGATAACATCAATGTGGATGCAGCTTGTGTTTCCTGATTTTTTAGTAGGAAGTAGCTTTAGTATATTCATTAAAATCCTATTGATTTTGAAACAGTGTTAAAAGATGTGCATAGGTACACATTACTAGAAAACATTTACTATAATTCTGCTTTAAAGCTGTATGCTAGGCAAGCTTCTACTAACAACAGAAGGTCTGTTTCAACTGTGCTGAATACCCTTGTCTTTACTGGCAGGTAAGAGAACTGAGTGCCTTCTGGAGTCACAGCAGTGCTTCAAAACCTGTTTACATTACATATTGAGGTGCTCTATATGATCCTAGTTTGCTGCATTGGTCAAAGCTGTAACTCTCAGCTGAGTAAAACCCCATTCTCTCAGCAGTCTCACTAGTCAACAGTTCAATAGGGAGGCTTTTTATGTAATGGAATAGGAGTCTTCTGCAAACACCTCAGTCTTGGCCAAGTTTCATATGAAAATCAAGCTGCAAATTCATGCAAGTGAATGAACTTCTGGACTTAGGTTCTGAGCCAAAATCCATAAACGTTGTACTTTATAATGTGATTCACCACATTGGAGTGTCCACATAATCTCAGACAGGATGTCGGGAATTGCCTCTGCAAATTCTGTTTATACTTTTGAAGAACCTGTGGAAGCTTGAACAATTCATTTCCATCCCTCCATTTCAGTTCAACCCCACCTGCTACCTTTTCTTCCCCCAAAAGGCTAACTCTAATTCCCCATTGTTCCACAGCCTGGGTTCTTTCCATATAGGTGTGAACCCTTAGTTATCTTAAGGGCATCACCAACATATAGACTTTCCATAACAGCTCAAGGAGCTCAATAAAACAAAACTTCAGTACTCACCATTGCGCAACATTGATGGGCTCAAGACAAAGTATTACCATCCATGTTTTATTTAATTAGCAGAACATCTCCTGGTATTAGGAAAGGTAATTAGAAAATCTGCTTGATCACAACTTATTATAGGTTAAAAGTACTCTATTAACTCCTCTCTGGAGTAGATTTGAGCTAAGGGACACACTTAATGGAAATAGAGTTGCAGAGAGATAAATGTGGTTTGGTTTCACTGGCTCGGTTCCTCTTGGAGGGACTGGAAAAAGATAGGGGAAGTAAAATATGCTGATGGTACGCACCTGGACCCTCTCCTCTGTGTTTAAGAAATAAAAGTGACCACACAGTAGATCTCTCTAGGGTCCTCACCCTGGTGCTGGTGGTTCATCACCAGGTCCAGAATCCAGATGACACTTTGTTAAAGTCAGAGGTTTCAGCTGTGGGAAGTTGCCTTAGTTTCTCCAGATCATTTCTGAATTTTGAGCATGCAAGTTCCTTAAAATACAACTCAAAACCAAAGGATTTATTTTTGGTTGGCGTCATGTTGTAATCTGATCTCTGAGCACTGATTTCATGTGTGTATACTATAATTTCATGTGTGTATAATAAGGGAGTGTGTATGTGTGCATGTGTGTATGTATGTAAACATACATATAAAATAATAGTGCCCACACTAAGTGAATCCAGAATACCCTTGAATTTAGACACTACAGAGCTGTGGTATCTAAACCAGAAGCTTCTATTACATAGTCTGTATACATCCTGATGATGAAAAATTCTGGTTGGAGCCTATGGCTGTGTCAGTAATATAAATGTTGCACCAAAATAGTATTCTCAACTAATATTCTCTTGACTGTGAAGACACACTAGGACTGTCACTCAAAAAAGTCCTGATCAATTAACAGGAAAAACTCTTCAGAGCAAAAGTCTGTTGAGGGTATAGTTTTGCTCTATGTGTGTGTGTAGGGCTGTTATGAAGATGAGATTTACACCAGCTTTGGGGATAAGACACAGAACAATCTTACATTTCTGTGTTGCCAGAAATCATATTTAAAATGATAGTTCCTGGATGTGGTGCTGGTGACATTCTCCAGCTTCATTCACAGGGTAAACTACCATGACGAAAACCAATCCAGGCCTTCCATGGGAGTTCTCTTGACTGAGATTTACCTCCTGCATTTACAAAATTATTTGACTTTTGTCAAAAAAAAAAACCAAAACAAAGTTAAAGCAAAGAAATTTACTGCCAGAGACTAAGTCATTGTAATGGTCTCTCATGACTTCAAAAATATTATGATGAATCTCTGTACAAATATTCTTTTTCTTTTCAACAATAATTAAGGGAGCATAATTCTGATATTTAGATGAAATATTGAGCCTTCTGAACATAGGTTATGTTTATGATGCAGTCATCAAGATGTGTGTATTGACTTGCGGGAATGAGGACAATGATTGTGCATTTTCCTAGGCAGGAGGCAGTAATTTCTGTGACTAATGAAATAGCCTGTGATTTGAGCAATTGGAGTGTATTCTGCCCAGCTGTACCATGTAACATCTGAAAGTTATGCCACTTTTCTGGGTCCCCATTTCCTCTTATGCAGGAGTGAGGTGTTCTTTTGTTAATTTATTAATTACAACCTATTACAAAGAATCCTGCACAGCTGTGAAGCTGTGATGTGGACTTTCTGAAGGTGTTCCTAGATTGTAGTATCCAGATCTAGATTACTGAAATATCATAAAAGGCTCCTTTTTTCAAAGTCACAACTGAGTTTCCTTTCTGTAGGTGTCAAACTTTTTCTTTCACTTTGCTGTCACTTAGGTGTGCATTGTACAGAAGAGAGACACCAAGAAAATGTATGCCATGAAATATATGAATAAACAGAAGTGCATTGAGAGAGATGAAGTTCGAAATGTTTTTCGGGAGCTACAGATAATGCAAGGCCTGGAGCATCCCTTCCTAGTCAATCTATGGTAAGGAAACCTTTAAAATTCTATCAGAGATCTCTTGTTTTCTCCTTATTGCTGAATCAGTTCAGGCTATGGAAGGCTGGAAAGCTGAAAAGTATGAAAAATTTTTGATGACCTCTTTTTTTAAGGTATTTAGGTTTTGCAGAGGGTTTTATGTTTCATGAATATTTTACAGGTGCCCTTTTGCATTAGAATATTTAAGTATCACATTCACCTTTTCATTTCTGGTTCGGTTTCTCTCCAGACTGTTACAGCAGTGTGTGGAAATGTGTTGTTCTGTTCAGCTTCATCATTTCTTTTTGACAATACCTGGACGAAACATCTGTTATAAGGCTGTGGAATATTAAACCCAACAATTCAATTAAATTTTTTTTTAGTTGATTAAGAGAAAATTCAAAACTCAATTACTCTTAAAAAATGGCTAACATGGAACAACAGAAAAGCATCTTTTTGTCACCTGGAATTTCTCTTATCTTCCCTGTGCTAGCCACTGAATGCCTTGGTCACATATGAGTGTGAGAAAATGTTGGTCAAGTAATGACTAGCTTCAGCTACACCACCAACTTAAAATATTTGCTGGCTTTTGTGTAATGATAGTAGTAATGGGATGCAGACTTTTCCTCCCTTATCTAAAAATGACCTACACTGTTCAAAAAAAAGGAGACATAAACCATTATGATATGAAAACTGTTCAGTTCATGAATAGCTTGATTGGCTGCAGAGGGTCACAGTGCAAACAGACCTTCTGTTTTGTGTTTTAGTTATCTTACTAGAGGTCGATGCCTAACCTACAGTCTTTTGCTCATCTTTTATTTCACGCTTGACCTGTACAGGTGAAAAATTTCTTGTTGTCAACTTAACAGCTTTCATGAATTAAAAGCCAAATTGTGTTCTGGCTTGAGTGAACACAGCTTTAGTGTAATTGCAGTAACTTATACCAACAAAGCATTTGATCCCAAAATTAATTCAAAAAGGACCTGATCTTATATATATATATATGTATGTCTCAAGTGCTCTACCCTTGAGACAAATGATCATACTTGAGCTAACCTAATATCCTGTTGGAGGCTTAAAGAAAAGTATATAAACGTTGTGACTGTAATACAAAACTTTCCCAGTATATTTTCCAAGGTTCCAGCAACCTGTACTCTGGGGATTTCTTCACCAAAGATATGGTATCTCTGTGCTTAAGAGTCAGTGGATTTTTCTTTCATGCATTTGTCTAATCTCTTTTGAACTCACACAAACTTTTGATCTTTATCAAGTGGTGGCAAAGATTTCCACTGTGTAACTAGATACTGTGCAGAAACAGTCATAGGTTAACGTGATCTACAAGATACTCCAGTAAACATAACAGTGCTGAAGGACTAAAAATCAACCGTTTATTGTGAAACAAAAAGTATGCTAGATTCCAATTACTGAATTATAATCAACTAATTAATATTCTTTCTTGTTTTCTTTTTTTGCCAAAGTTTAAACCTGAAATAAGTAACACCTTAAAGTGCGTTGGGTGTGATGATGATTTTTATTGTAAATAATTAGTTTATTCTTCTCGTGCTTCTGAGATACTGTCACAAGATCTCAAGACTCATATGTTATACTGTATGTGTATATGAGAAATGTAGAAAATGAAAGAGAAGTTTAGTACTCTAGAATTAACAAAACATTTCAGGCAAAAAGGACACTAGTCAAGATGCTCTAGTGCACTACCAATGTTCTATATTCAATGTCTCTAGCAATAGTTATAGTTGACCAGTCTATATCTAGGTTGCTTATTAGGTAGAATGACAAGATTTTTCTTTGAAGAAAAGGCACAGAGGGGGCCTGCCCACCCATCAGATCACATAATAAATGACAGGTCACGTCCCATGGATGGGGCCTGAAATTTATCACTTGCATTAAAGCTTGTGACTCATCTCAGCAGCCAACAGTCCTGTCTCCCTGTCACCAAGGTTAGTTTTCAGGTCTGTGGTATGAGACAGAAGAACATGCAATAGTCTGAAGACTTACATCCAGATCTAAAATCACTGCCCACATTCAGGGACAGTCCTGTGAAGATACACAATTTGCTTGTGCAACCATTCAGCCCCTGCTGCCTTAGCATCTCAGTGCTTCGAAGCCTGAAACGCCCATGTAGACCGCATACTTTGGTTCTCCTTAGGGCCAAAACATGAACATGTGAAGGTAAAGCTAAGCTAGTAGGTGAAACAGTATCCAGGAACATTCCCGGGTGCTGCCTGATGCACCTGGACTGCCCTTGGCATGTGCCCGACCCATGTGAGCTAGCCCCCTCTCAAACAGCTCCTGGGGTAGTTCCAGAGTCAGTGTCCCATGGATTGATGTGGTGTGCCCAGCACCCTTCAGCAGCAAGGACTTCCTAGCAGAGGCACAAGCTGCTCCCTGCCAGCTGGCCTGAGTGCTTGGAAATGCTCCCCAGCATGTTCATCTACTACGATAAGCAGAGTGGTTAAATGAGAATAGGAGAAACTACTGTAGGGATGTCCATCCTTCCCATTGAAGGTGGGCAGCTGTGTAGTCAAACCCCAGATATTTGAGACTCTACTGAGATTCATGGACTCGGACATACACAATTAGAACTGTAGAACATTTTCCAAAAATAATTTCATTGACAGTATTTTCACCTGGAGTGTTCACCTCAAACATTACATGTTCAAATGTGTAGTGATTCAAAGCCCTGACTCCAGAGTGAGCTACTGAACTACTGGAGAACGTATATTTCACCCTGGGCTAGCACAGCAAAGGAAAGTCTTGAACCCAAGCCTCCCCAAAATTAATCTAGCCTACCCCAAATAACTCATTCATTGAACCAGGCCCATAATACGTTTCTATAATTAACCTTGTACAATCCTAAATGAATTTAAAATAGCTTCTGACATATTTCTGGAGTGCCTACACTTGCAGATGGCAGTAGCATGTTCTAGACCTCTGAATGCTCTATCTTGACTTCTGCCTGAATTTCAAGATGTTCTACACATTGTCTTCAAATAATGATTTATGTTATTGAAATACAACAAAACACAAAAATCACAAATGACCCATGAATAATGGTCACATCTGTTCTGTTAACACTAAGCCATATGAAGCTTTGAAACATATTAAGTATATTTTATTTATTTAATAATTGAAACTATATTTTATTTGTTTATTTACAACCATGAAAGAAGGAACACTGCAAGTACAAATGGAATATTCCTTAAACACGTTTTATGTGTTCCCAGCAATAATCTCTTAAAATAACAGCATTTTCATTGATTTTTGGTGAATTAGCAGCCTGTTTAATGTATTTTTACTTGCAGTTTAGATGCAATAATAATTTGCATCAAATACATTTACATTGTAGCTATAACTTACATTAGATGATTAGCAGGAATCCATGAGATTTCCTCTTATGAGTCAATTCATGGCATACTAATGGAAGGAAAGAGTTGAAGCTGCATTTCTTCTATAGTAATTGCAGCTAGATTTGTGTTTCATTTTTCGGAGTTAGATTTTTTTCTGTTCATTTTGTTAACTGCATTGTAAATGTACAAATGGGCTGTAACAGGAGCTACTAACTCTATCTTGTTTCACAAACTGGAATATTAATTTAGCAAGGAATAGTTATATCATGGTGTATGGGCAATAACACAGCTGCAGCTTGTGTAAATGTTAAGTTTCTTTTCACTGGGCTGTTTTGGACTAGTCTGTCTTTCTAGGCTCTATCACACTCTCTGAGGGTTCATATCAGTTTTCAGTAATCCTGCCTAAGGTAAGATTTTGGTGACTAAAACTCAGAAATCTCATCAGCCTACTAAATTTAATTGGCATCTCCCTACTTAGCCAGGGTATCCAATTTTGATTTCCCAAGGATATTCAGAAGTAATTCTGAAGAAGTTATTCTGAGAAGGTAAGTACCCATCTGCCATCAAAAGCTCTGCTGCAGTCCCCACACCAGTAGACAGGCACTGATGCTCTGTTCACTTAACTAAAAAACCAGTAATCCTTCTAAAGAAAGTCAGAAATTCAGTTATAGGTAGGACTCAGACTAAGATGAATAGTGGTGAACAGGCTTTCCCAAATGGTGCCTTTTACATTCGATTGTCATTGGATAAAAACTGAAAACAGACTTTGGATGAGGAACTGTAGTAAAGTGTGTTTGCACAAAACACTTTGCGGGCTTGTAGTTAAACAGTCATGTAGTCTATGAAAAATTGGGGATCTGGCTGCCCACACTAAGGGGAGCCTAGAGCTCATGTCTCCTGCTTTCTAGATGAGCTGACTACTTGTCTGCTATGCAAAATGCGATCATAGTGCCAACAGCTTTTTTGATAAAAATGAATCTATCTTATTTGCCCCTTGTAATCTCAGTCAAAAGTAATTAGCCAGCTGGACCAGTCTGGATGACACTTCAAAAGTCTTCAGAAAAACCTACATTTCTCCACTGATTTGAAAGGGAAATTAGGCACTTATTTTAGTTGCACTGTCCTTCCCCTTGATTCCTCCCTCCCCTAATCCCCAGTTATAAGAAGCAAGACTTAAGCTTACGTAGGTAGCCTGGACCTGGTCTGCTGTTTTTTTTTGTCTGGAAGGGATATACATGATGATAAAATTAGGGAATTTTATTATCAAAATGCTTGCATTTTCTTCAAAGTATCATTTTCTGTAAGAACGTCAGTGTCATCAAAATCTATTTTTTCGCTTTTGGATGAATTGAAATGAAATCTTATCTCTCTTAATTCAAAATGTCAAGTCCCAAATCCATACTGAAAAGCATATTTGGAGGAAATTCCACTCATGACAACTTTTTCATGAATTTGTGGACTGTCGCTGACCAGAACTGCTGATTTTCAAATGATAATCATCCGGACCTTCAAGTTATACAATAAAATTAATATAGTGGTAAATCTCCCAACAGTTCCTTGAACTAAAAGGAACACTAACCAAGCACATTAATCTTTTTTTGAGGAATTACATCATCAAAGAGAAAAGCTGGCAACTCAAGAAACAAACATGAAGACTGGAAAGCCCTTTAGTTATACATGATAACAGCACAAAGAAGTAATGAGATATGGGAAAGCAATCTGTCATCAGTTAAATTCTTGTGGAGAGAAAAAAGAAGAGGAAAGAAAGTAAACCTTCTGTAGTGGGTAATTCTGCTGGCATCCATCAGTAACCACAGCACACACAAGAATACGGAACAGCTAATATGAAACAAGGGTAGCATCTCAACTCCAAAAGGTCTATATTAAAAAGCTTTTGAGGTTCATGTATCTTCTCTGAGCTTTATTAAACTTAGTTTCACAATCTAACTTATAAATCATATTATTTGAAGCATGAACTGTCTTTCATAACATCTGACACAGAAAAGAATCATTCTTCTGTAAATGCTCATAATAGCTTGGAGGATAACAGCGTTTTTCAGGAAGGGCTTGGGGTTGATTTACAACCTTCATTTTAGAAATGAAATTGAATAAATGCTTAAAGATATGTGAGCCTTGTAGCCAGTTTTGTCACCATTAGAGGCATTTCTGATAATAGAGATTCCTTCTTAAAATGAAAAGCAGTCCTGCTTTTTATCAGACCTTTTGTATGTTGTGTGTATTTCAGGCATAGATGAATGAGCTGTAGAAATGTCAGCTCCTAAAATGATCCCACCTTGAGACTACAACACTCCCCTTTAAGATCCAGCATTTTATCCTTGTTTATCCTTCCCCAAATACCTGGGTGTCCCCTGGGCAAGATGAGTAGTGTTCCTGAAAGGATTCATATTTTATATATCTTTCTCACAACATACGTTAGGACTGAGCCAAGAGCCAGGTTACTCCCTATGTACCAATGTGGCTAGACTTGTCATTACATGACTTGTCTTCAAACATGAGTAGACTCACTGGCTGCTCTGAAAATAATACAGCTTACCACAAAAGGCAGAAGTTTTCTGCAAAAAAATCATGTATATAAATGGTTTCTCTGCTGATGTGGAACAAAAAAAATCTGAAAAAAATTTTGACCATTCCTCAAAACTTTTGGAACATTGAAGTCATCTTATTTTTAATAGTCTTGCTTAAAGCTGTTATATCCTTTTTAAATTGTCGGAACAATTTCAAAGGCAGCAGAGGGAGAAAGATGAAGATTTACTTTTGTCAGATTATAGGTCATTTTCCTAGTATAGACAGAACAATATGTTTGATACATTTAACAACCCATAAAGAAGTGTTAGCTGCATTCTCAGAGTGGCTCTGTATTCTGATGTATTTTTCTTTCTACTCACCTCTGGAGTCTTCACCTACTCAGCCTATGGAAACTGTATGTATTTCATAAGACAGATCTACAAAAGTACATTACTGCTACCAGCTAGAGTAAGACTAAGTTTCAATTCCAGTGAAAAATGGACCAAGTGAAGAACACACATCGTAGCAAAAATGTTCCTTCATTTCTGAATTCACCTAATACCCCAATCTGCCTTCAAAAGAAAGAGGAGATGAAAAAGAGAAAAAAGAATGCTGGAGAGAAGAAATTATTTGTTCAGTCTCAAGTGTTGGATGGGTTGTTTAATGTACACACACACAACTGGAAATTATCATTTCCCTGTGAAGGTGCCCTTTCTAGAATAAGCTGGGAGGAATGTCACCTTGGACTGCCCCATAGCACAGCTCTGCTCCTCAGACTGGCGTCAGAAATATGCATAAACCTACAAACTTAAGGAAGCAAGAGCAGCTGGCCAAGTGTTTGACTGCTGGGTGGAGCTGAAAATAACCAATCAAGGAGTATCAATTACCCATCAGAGACCCCAAGCACCAAGAGGAGGTGGTTTAGGTCAGTCTTAGGTGAGTTTGCTCAGCAGCTGCAGTGTTTGGCTGTTACTTGCCTTGGCATAATAGACCTAATCAGGAGTGAAAATATTTTATGGAGGATAGAAAATTTCTTTTCTGATATCTAATATGGCCAGCTTTCTGAGCTTCATGAGACTCCATACTAAAGGCTATGAGTGAAGTCCCTGATCTAACAGAAAAATGACATTATATTTTTGGAAGGGAGCAGGGGGCTTGTGGTGTTTTCTGTTAGAACACAGGTTGGGTGTTTGCAGCTAGCCTGACTGCCTCTTCAGCAGCAAGGAGCCCTGCTGAAAAGGGAAGTCAGGCTATAGTGATGTCTATCTTAATAGTATGTGGTGGATCCCCAAAAGGTCATGAAACAACAGATCCTGACAAACATTCAGGTTTCTTGGCGAGTAATGAAGGTGTTCAATGCTCTTGGCTTTCTTTGGTTATACCCAGCTGCTCTAAGCCTGGTTTATGGGAAGAAAGACTATGATGTTGCCCTCTTTGGCTATGTCTATGCTAGTAATTTAAAACTGGGTATTCTTCCTGGACTCTTGAATCCAATCTTCCATACTGCTAAATATTTTTAGACCCAACTCCTAGCCTAGTTGTGGGCTGGGGCATGAGCACCATCCCAGAGGAGGCCCCAGTGCAGCCAGATTGCTCCCAGTGGGCAGCTAGCATGCCATCACCATGGGTTTGAAGCCAACAGTTTAATAGTCCAGGCACAGACTTTTCTGTGCCATTTGGTCTCAGTGCTGTAGAACAGCCACTGACATGTTTATTGATACAACATACGTTTCTTACTTCTTTGTGAATTTAGCTGAGGTCGTGAACCCCAGGCTATGTAATCCTAGGCCACTCTAGATATCTGATGGGCTCCAAGATTCCTTTCCAGGCAAGAAGAGATTGTAAATCAAGGGAGATATATATATATATATATACACACACACACACATATATATATATATGTAGTGTCTTGCACAGAGCTTAGATGGGTGAACTCTTTTTGCTATAGAGGGAGCAAAGGGTGAGTACTTTCCTCAAATAGCTAGATCATTTCATCACTACATTAATGTAAATCTGGAATAGGTAAAGATACAGAAGTTTTATATCTAAGATTAAAAAAAAAAGTCTTTTCTCCAGAGCCTTAGAAGAGACAATGATGGAGGAAAAAAGGGCAGGAAAAGGTGATGAGGCAGCAGGAAGGGTAGGATAATTGGAAGAAGAGAATACAGGAAAGATTTGTCTTGAGTTGTAAATATTCAGGATATTATTTCTGGCTGTGGAAATTACATTGGACTCAACATTGCCAGTTGGTAACCTCTGGATGCCTGTGCTAAATGAATGTTAGCTGTAACATCTTCACTGACTGATGAGTGCATGATCCAACAGTTACTTATTTTTATGCTGATTTTAATACCCTAAGATACTAATTGCCAGTATTGGGACACTGTCTCAAGTCTGCCTGTATTGAATTTTGTTCTGGTGACTAATTGTTTCCTGTGAGAAATTGCTGTCACCTTGGAATATGTATCTTTGGACTTAACTTTAATACGTTCCTCATAAAAGCAGGAATTGGCCTTTGGCATAGTTTAAGTTTTGATCCTTTTTGCATTAAAATATGCTGCAATAGATATTTCACCTCATGTGTGTCTCTCTGCATCCTGGGACCTTCTTAGGAGCCTGTCTTCTGCATCATTCTTACTGAGACAGAGACTTTATTTGCTGACCCATAATAAACTTTTCTCACAGAAAGCTTTCACTGCAAGAGGAATTTTATTATAATCACTGGTAAATATCAATCTGCTGGGAAAAATAATCCCTTTTGTTTTAAAAATGTTTGGTTTCAGTCAAGTTCTTATGAATCCATGACTATTGCCTCATTCTGCTTTCATGGGGGGATAGCTGCTATCCAAAGCAGACCCTCCTGAGCTTGGGGTTAGCCTTGGCCATGTCTCAGGTCTGTGGTGTAGACAGTTACAATATTCCTCTGGACATTTGTGGCAGGGATAAGTATTGTTCCTTTTTGGACAGAAGTAGAGCTCCAGGGGTAACTGTGGCAGGGGTATTCTCAGGAGAGCTTGCAGGGGAGCAGGGTTTCTATGCTCTCAGCCTAATGAGATGGGAAAGAAAGAAGAAAAGCCCTTAGACATTGCTTCAGACTCCTCAATTGCCAATTTAGGCAAGCAGTGCTTTTTTTTGCTTTTTTTTTCATTCTCTGCTTTAAAGGTTATGAATGCCAAACATGATAGCTAGAGCGCATAATTAGACTGATAACCAAGGTCCTGTAGGTAAAGTGGTTCTCATAATCAGTGGCAGAGTAATGAGTTCATCATGCAAATCTGTTTTCAAGCAGGCAGGATCGGTTCTTACCTATGCTATGGAAACTGGGACTGCAATTAGCCTGTACTAAAAGCTCTGCTAAAGGTGGACTACACAAGATGCAGCTCAGCGCTGCATTAACAAAGCCCAACAACTTTGGGACAGCCATCATATTGCAAAACTGTCTTGGATGCACTTGTAAAATCATCCATAGACATCCAGGGAGTGAATGCAAAGGTGGTGATCATTACAGAATAAAAATAAGTGCTTAACACTTTCATTGCAAAACTTTGATATTGAACAGATCCTATAAATCTACACCTAGTCCAAAAATGTTATTCTTGGAGACTATTGGTGGTGTAATGTGGCTTGGAATTATTCCTAGTTTACTTTAGAATATATTTGAGGTTTTAGTGATGATACTTTTAGTTCAAACCAGGTAAAACACATAGGTGAATTCCTTTTAATTTATAACAGGTTGCAGTAAAACTCAGGGCACAAATACTAAAAACAAAACAAAAAACCACCATGGAACTAGCAAGTAATATAAAAATAGTGATAACTGAAGTAATATCTGTGTGCTTCAGGTAATATGTTAGCTCTCTGAGTCAGATCCTTCCTTTTTACTTCTGCTAGAATGCCAAGTCTATTTTTCATGTTGCCAAATATTAAAAGTTGGGCACTTTTTTTGCCAAATGTCCAAAAGGACAGAAGAGAAGCCAAAAGGCTGACTATATAGGTACAAGAGGTGTAAATAAATAAATAATAATAAAAATCCTGAGTGGAAGGCAATTTAAATTTTGCACTGTCAGAATTGTATCAAATAGAGTGGATTTAAAATGGCAAATAGTGGGATTGAACCAAAGCAGGAAGTTCTGTAATGCATTATTGTTCTAATATTGCCTGCTTGGGGGAATCTTTGCCTTGGTTCATTAAAATTTATCAAAGCTTTTATTATTTTAAAAGTCAACTACAGATTTTTACAGCATAAGTGTGCTCTTAATTTCATTTTATTGAACTAAAATGATAGTTATTGTACTTGTAATGTGCAGTGAGAAGCTGATACTAACACTTCAGAAAATGATTAATGGTATCCTGTTTCTAAATTAATGACAGCTTTGCAGTGTAAAGTTCTCATTAGAAGAGACTAACTCTCATGTTTCATAAGTACACGCCACAAAAAGGAGGATTTATGGCTCCTTTTCTACTGATGTTGTACTTCTTACAAACTACGTCCTGACTGAGGAAAGGTCATGGGCTATGAAGATGACTATTTAAATTCCTCTGCAAAACAGTTGTGGCCAGGAGGAAAATGACTTCTGCCTGACAAATTCTCTCTAACTACCTAAACTAGAATTTATCCAGGGAGCAGAGGGTAAATTCTGTCTTGCAAAAAGCTGAGGTGGTGGGATTAAGTCTTGTTGGCAAACAAATAAGAAAAATAAAACTAACAGAAATAACTGTCCTGGTTTCAGCTGGGATAGTTAATTGTCTTCCTAGTAGCTGGTACAGTGCTATGTTTTTGAGTTCGGTATGAGAAGAATGTTGATAACACTGATGTTTTCAGTTGTTGCTAAGTCATGCTTAGTCTAAAGTCAAGGATTTTTCAGCTTCTGGTGGCCAGCCAGCAAGGAGGCTGGAGGGGCACAATAAGTCGGGAGGGGACACAGCCAGGGCAGCTGACCCAAAGTGTCCAACAGGGTATTCCATACCATGTGACATCACATCTAGTATACAAACTGGGGGGAGTGGGGGCGGGGGGATCGCCGCTTGGGCACAAACTGGGCGTCAATTGGTGGATGGTGAGCAATTGCACTGTGCATCATTTGTATATTCCAATCCTTTTATTATTACTGTTGTCATTTTATTAGTGTTACCATTATCAGTTTCTTATTTTCTGTTCTATTAAACCATTCTTATCTCAACCCATGAGTTTCACTTCTTTTCACGATTTTCTCCCCCATCCCACTGGGTGGTGGTGGGGAAGTGAGTGAGCGGCTGCGTGGTTTTTAGTTGCTGGCGGGGGTTAAACCACAACAATAACTCTTCTACTTTACCATAGCTTTCACAGGCTCACCAGCAGATGGGTTGGGAGAAGGAGGAGACAAAATAAGGATGCAAACAGAAATGATAATAAGCCTGGTGAGGGATGTGAACTTTGAGATGGAAGGAGAAGGCACTTTTCACCTTCACTGTGTACAAGATCTAACCTAATCAGAAAATGTAACCAATATTGGTGTGTAAGTCAGATTCTTCAAGGTCTGAACTTCCTTTACTGATATTTTAAAATAAAGAAAGCAGAAGAGGAGGTCAGGTTTTGCTTCTCAGGTATCTCCAAAGAAGAGGAGAGACAAGCTATAGACCTCTCTGCATGCTGTTCTTTCTGTGGGAGCTGAAAACTGCAACCATTTTTTAAAAATAACCAAAATATTTTGTTTACCTTGAACTAGAACACTTGAAATACTCCCTTGAGGAAAATATCCTTTATTTGAAGATAATATTCAAAATCAAAATATTCCTGCCTAGATAAAATAATTTGATAAATGATAAATAAACAAATGATACGATAAAAATGGAACAGCATATTCTAAGCTATATGCATTTAAAAGAAATTTTAGGAGTTAAGCTTCATAAGGCACTAGAAAAATATAGAGATATAATTTACAAGTTAAGCTATTAACATCCAAGAGGGATAAAATATGTTGTGCTGGTCTCAAGTATTATCCTTGTTATTATTGTTCATCACTTAGTTAAATGGTGACATCTGTAGTTTTGACAGTACAGTACTTCATTCCTTAGAGAAGGGAAAGCATTGCTTCTTTCTAGTCAGAACAACCAGCTCTATATAAATGACAGGTAGGACAATTTTCAGTTCTTGAAACAGCTTTACTGGATGATCCAGGGTTTATATGTGAACACCTGCATATTTTTACTAGATCTGGGAAGTCTGGTATAGCACCGTCTTCCATTTGTCTTCAGCCATGGTCTAGCTGCCTGCATCTAGTTTTTAGCCAAGTATGGGTTTAGCCAAGCTACCTACAGTTGTACTATCATTATTCTAAAAGCCTGGTGGCATGTGTTGTCTAACAAGGCTCCTATGAAATAATAAGGACAAAAGTCTGATTCTGATCCATATTTGGGATCACTAAATTACAGAATGACACCAATGAATCATAGGGTTTTCTAGCATTTGTTCAAGTGGAAACAAGAATTTTAGCTGTACTGAAAAACTGGCACTAGTCATTAGGATATAAAAATATAGCAAGATTGATAAGGCGGGCTTTTAAAAAGTAGTGAAACATTGAAAATGACATTGTGAGCATCTAGAATCACAGAGAGCAGCATGTCTTTGGGACTAGCTCTGCGGTGGCCACCTCACACACATGTGCTGTTGAGAAATGAACAGCTCTTCCTTCACATCCCAAGTAAAAAGATCTAAGATGAGCATTTTGCCAGAGAAGCTCTGTGAGCAACAGCCACCTCAGCAGCCTGGGACAGCTGGACAGCACAACGTGATTCACTCAGAGTAACGGCAGGGAAAAATACTATTTTTACAACTCTTTGACCTAGTTCAATGCTGAAGAAGAAATTGAACTTTTCTGCTGGCACTTCTCTGCCAGTAAGCTTGTATTTCATTTTCCTCTGAGCCCTTAAACAACTCTATACTGCATCTGTCTCTGTTCCTAATCAATCATGTTAGGCCTTTTTCTGCTCAGCAAGGTCTATTACTCACTTGTGACATACAGAGAAATGCTTTCTCAGATACAGTCTGCTGGGTTTCCTTTCCTGTTCCTCTCAGTCCCACTCTTCTCTGGAGTCGGCTGGCTGGCAGCCCATTTTGTTGTATGAAGGCTGTTGATGCCTGGTGAACTCTTTAAAATGGTTTATTTTATTTCCTGAAATGTGGCTGGATAAACCAAGTATTTTTATTGTCTCTCTTTTTTCCTTTTATTTTTTCTTTCTGTAAATAATTCAAGAGTATCTTATGACCTTTTTAATAGTGTTTTGATATGCCAGCTTCAGGATGCCCCATCAATAAATATTGAGTTGCCTCTGGTTCCTTCTTTTGCTGTCTATTTAGTACAACTGATGCCACATGCCCATCAACTGCATAACTAGTGGCAATGGCTGATACTCCAATTCAGATGAAAAAATATCTTTAATTAGTGTTATCACAACCTTTGACAAGTATAGCCTGCTTTAATTACATCCTATATTCATTATTCTGTAACTGTTCTGATGAACAGTTTCATTTCACACTCTAGAAAGTCTTTTTTTGTTTGCTTTTATCTCTCTTACTCAGGAGACACCTGAAAACTTAGCATGTCACCAAGGCTCTTGTGCTCTCCTGAGTTGTCTGTGCTCTTTCCCAGTGACAAGAGAAAAAAGGGACCCTCCAAATTGTTCTCCAGCCTCTGTTCAAGCAGGGAGCCCTGGCTGAACTACGCCTTCTACATCCTAGCAGGCACAACTTGTTTATAAGCTATAGGACACAAGAAATTAAGGGTGCTGTCAGTAGCTTCAGAGTAATGGAGCTGTCAAACGCAATCGTGTTGGGGAGCAGCACTGTGCACAGTGTTTTCCAGCCCTGTGCACAGAAAAGGGCAGCAGTCATGGCCGAGGCTCCCAGCCAGGCTGACAGTGCGGGGCAGCTGGCACCAGGGTTCCATCACTGCCACAGTCAGACAGTTTGGTGGTACATCAGCAGAAATCGATAAGCTCCCTGCTTAAATGCTTTTTCCCCCTGTTTTATCAGTCGTGTGTGAAGCGATTCAGTTTAACCTTGGGAAGATGCTTTGTTTTATTCATTCATAACTTCCAGAAGTGGAGGATGTATAGTTATAGTGAAATTAAATGATAGTGTCCAACAAGCACCTCCTTCCCAGAGACATGGTGGTTTTTTTGCATTCTAGAATCAGTGGTAAAGACAAAATCTTATAACTAGCCATTGATTAACCTGGGAAAAAAAGTATTACTCTTAATCTCCTGTCCTACTGACTTGGAGAGCTTAATTAAATAATAAAAAGAAAAGTTGCAGTTAAGCTTACAGGACTTTCACCCATGCTATCCTCTACTCTCTTCCACATTCTCCATGAAAACCAAATTTTTAACATGAAGCTGTAGCAGAGGCATAAAAGCATCATGCGTACCTTCATGTCTGCAGAGCCTTCTTCTAAGGACAAATCTAGAAAAGTAAAGTGTGGTGGTTCCTACCTCTTCAAACACTGAGTCTTTAGGGAAAAATCAGATCTAGAAGTAAAGTACAGAGATATCACAGTACACAGATGAATGAAAGAAGGCAGGTGACAAGGTAGTGTTTAATGAGGAGAGATCCTTCTTTCTCAACTATTTCTTTAACTTCCTCTCACCACCACCTTGACACTTCCTCCCTCTACCAGTGCCCACACCCTGACGTCTCCTCTCAAGGCAACCTGACAGGCTCTTGCTTCTAACCCAGGTTGGTTCTTGCTCTTATGGAGAAACTGCCAGGCTGCACGGACTAAATGAGAGCACAGTCCAAAATGGCCTTTTCTGTTAAATTTATGCCTCAAAATATGTCATTGGGGGTGGGAGGGAGGAGGCAGGGACTCTTTTCTATCCATCTTGTACTTCTGACTTATTTCTCTTTATCCGCCTAGTGGATGAGGGAAAGGCTGTAGATGTTATTTTCCTTGACTTCAGCAAGGCCTTTGACACTGTCTCTCATGGCATACTCCTTGAGAAGCTGGCGTCTCGTGGCCTGGATAAGTAAAAGTGCACTCTTCACTGGGTGAAAAACTGGCTGGATGGCCGAGCCCAGAGGGTTGTGGTGAATGGGGTGAAATCCAGTTGGCAGCGGGTCACAAGTGGTGTTCCCCAGGGCTCGGTGTTGGGACCAGTTCTGTTTAATATCTTTATGGATGATTTGGATGAGGGGATTGAGTGCACCCTCAGCAAGTTTGCAGACGACACCAAGTTGGGAGGCAGGGTCGATCTGCTTGAGGGTAGGGAGGCTCTACAGAGAGATCTGGACAGGCTGGATCGATGGGCTGAGGCCAATTGTATGAAGTTCAAGAAGGCCAAGTGCCGGGTCCTGCACTTCAGTCACGGCAACCCCATGCAGCGCTACAGGCGTGGGGAAGAGTGGCTGGAAAGCTGCCCGGCAGAGAAAGACCTGGGGGTGCTGGTTGACAGCCGGCTGAATAGGAGCCAGCAGTGTGCCCAGGTGGCCAAGAAGGCCAATCGCATCCTGGCCTGTATCAGGAACAGTGTGGCCAGCAGGAGCAGGGAGGTGGTTGTTCCCCTGTACTCGGCACTGGTGAGGCCGCACCTCGAGTACTGTGTTCAGTTTTGGGCCCCTCACTACAAGAAAGACATTGAGCTGCTAGAGCGTGTCCAGAGAAGGGCAACCAAGTTGGTGAGGGGCCTGGAGCACAAGTCTGATGAGGAGCAGCTGAGGGATCTGGGGTTGTTCAGTCTAGAAAAGAGGAGGCTGAGGGGAGACCTTATTGCTCTCTACACCTACCTGAAGGGGGGTTGTAGTGAGGTGGCTGCTGGTCTCTTCTGTCAGGTGTCTGGAGATAGGACAAGAGGAAATGGCCTCAAGTTGAAGCAAGGGAGGTTTAGGTTAGATATTAGGAAAAATTTTTTTACTGAGAGGGTTGTCAAACATTGGAATGGGCTGCCCAGGGAAGTGGTTGATTCACCATCCCTGGAGGTATTCAAAAAGCGAGTGGACAGGGTACTTCAGAACATGGTTTAGGGGGCATGGTTAATGGTTGGACTCGATGATCTTGAAGGTCTTTTCCAACCAAAGTGATTCTATGATTCTATATATATTTAAATTTTTATAGAAATACAATTTTTTTTTGAGCAGCAATCCTTTAACTATGCATTTGCAAAGCACGTTGTGGGTGCTGCCATAATGTTACAGATAACTGCCCAATACTTCTGCTGTACAGAAGATGCATGGGACATTAATTAGGTTTCATTGTTTCTTTGCCTTTAATTTAATGTAGGTTTCCATGACAGCAAAGAGAGACAAATCAGTCAAAGCCAATAGTTAAAACTGACAATTTGCATTCTGGTCTCTAGCCTCAAAAATGTGATGTACATTTAAATAATTAGATTGTCTGAGTGTTTGGTCACATGTTATACTGCTGTCTCTTCATTTACAGCAGTCTTCTGTAAAAATGTAAACTATTATGGGATGCTGACCTGTGATTCTGACTCTTTGCTATTTATAGAGTATAGTCTATTCAAATCCAATAGGTTTTTTTATCCTAACTAATGCAGTAATAGTAGTAAGAGAATCAGGGTAGGAGCTGTTATGCTGTAGCCTAACTACATATTTATATGAAAGTTGTATATAGAGATGGCTGAAAGTAGTTTTAACAGAAAATTTAATAGAAAATTATGTATTGACTAAAATCTAATTTTTCTCTTTCCCCTAAATCTCTTACTTCTACTAGAAAAAGGTCTGAATATCCAGAAACACCTTGATTCTCTAATGTTGCCCTTGATTCTCCTGCAAATTGTAGTCTGATGCATTTGCTCACTGTTTAATTCAAGAGGCAAAGATGAGAGGAGTTTAGGCACACCCAACAATCTAGTTTACATACATTTACATATTTTTTTTTAGAGGAAGCTTGTTTCTTTACTGTAAGAAGTGTTTAGGAAAACAACTTCTTTAAACATATGATTTATATTACTGTTCTTAATCATTAATGTTAGCCTGTAGCACAGATATTTAAGATAGTTCTAGGCTTCCCCATGTAGAACTATAAAGAGGGGAAATATGAAGTCATTGTAAATTTTCCTAAATGCTGGCAGAGGAGAAATTTAGTTTTAATGCTCTCTTCCTGTCAAATGGATCTGATTTAGGTCTACAAAATATGGCAATCTTCTCCCAAACGGTCAGCTGACTTTGTATGAACAGTGTCTCCCACTTTAAAATGCTATTTCTGTTTTGTGTGATGGAAAGCACTGACATATTTTGTTGAAACACACACATGCAGAATACCTCCTCCTATTTTCAGCTGTCTTTCTGGAGCATTAGGGTCTTTGAGTATATCCCCTAAAATAGCTCCAAAAATAATTAAACACGAGGTGTTGCATCTGTGTCTCATTGGCACAAGCCAGAGAGGTTGCTGCTTTTTCTAAGAGAACCTTGAAGCAGCAGAACCTTCAAAATACAAAAGTTGGGGCCAGACAGATGCGGGCCAGTTGTCACGTTTTATGATAAGCTGGCCAAAAGTGTCCATTTCAACTATTCAGCATGTTCAGTTGTAAAATACTTAGCAGGAGTTGGGGAGAGCTGACAGTCTCTGACTTAAGACCCCATTCTTGGTGGTATGCAGAAGATGGTCAGATAAGGAAAGATGTGTGCTCCAACCCCTCCCCAAACACCCCCAGCCTCACCCTGAGTCCTTCTAGGGGTAGTCTTATGGATGTCTGTGAAGGCTTAAGCAAATGACTGCAGTATGTGTTACAGACAGCAAGCCTAGATACATACCCACCCTGGTCCTTCGAACTGGTAATGTCCTATGCATAAGAAATGGGATTTTGTTCCTGATACCCCTTTCACCATATAGGAGAGATCATATCACAAATGGTAGAAAACTCTGCACAATTTAGAAAACAAAACCACTAAACAGCACAAGGATGTATACTCTGGAGGGGATTTGAGTGGTGGAAGGAGGACTTGCTTGTTTCCTTCGGGGTTTTTAGGAAACCAAACACTGGAAACAACTGCAGTAGAAGAGAAGACAAGCTCATATCCAGGATTCTTGAGACAAGTGGTCTCAGTGACAGGTTTAATCAGGATGCACATTAAAAACTTCCATTGAATAAGTAACAGTGGCTGGAGTAAGTGGTTGCTGTTATTACTTGCCTTTAAGGAAAAATACCAGGCAAAACCTGATTTATTTAAATTCTGCCTTTGACAATTAAAAGGTCCACTTTGTACAAGAAAGTTTGCTTTGGCAAACCTGTTATTTCTGTTAACATTTTAGGAAAGCAAAGCATTGGCTGCTGAAGAAAACAAGGCACTTGTAAAGCCTGAGGATGGATGTACGGATGAGGTAGCTATGTGAAAAAGAAAACTCTGAAAGTGGGTTTGATGTGTAAAGATGTGATGAGAGTAAAAAGAATCACAAATGAAAGCCCAAACTGAACCTCCTGATACAGGATGTATCGCAGAATTAGGTCATTACAAAAATGGCTGGGTTGAATAGGAGTCTGATTACAGTGGTGACAGCCTGCATTAAAAGAGAAGAAACTACAGGAAAGTGTTAGAGACTGGTTCATTATTTGTGGGGATACTCAAAACCCTCCCCTTTGGCTCAGTTTATTTTAGAGTAATTCTGCCTCTCCCTCTATGTACTGCTGACATAATCTGAGTACAAGACAAATTGAAAGCAGAAATAATGACTGTGAGAATGGTAGTGGGGTTTTCTGGAAATAAATAAGTGTGGTGGGTTGACCCTGACTGGACACCAGGTGCCCACCAAAGCCGTTCTATCGCTCCCTCACCCTCAGCTGGACAGGGGAGAGAAAATATAATGAAAGGTTCATGGGCCGAGATAAAGACAGGGAGAGATCATTCACCAACTACCGTCCCGGGCAAAACAGACTCAACTCGGGGAAAATTAACTTAATTTATTACCAATCAAATCAGAGTAGGGTAATGAGAAATAAAAACTAAATCTTAAAACACTTTCCCCCCACCCCTCCTTCCTTCCCGGGCTCAACTCCACTCCTGATTTTCTCTACTCCTCCCTCCCAGCGGTGCAGGGGGACGGGGAATGGGGGTTGGGGTCAGTTCATCACATGTTGTCTCTGCCGCTCCTTCCTCCTCAGGGGCAGGACTCCTCACTCTTCCCCTGCTCCAGCGTGGGGTCCCTCCCGCGGGAGACAGTCCTCCATGAACTTCTCCAACGTGAGTCATTCCCACAGGCTGCAGTTCTTCACAAACTGCTCCAGTGTGAGTCCTTCCCACGGGCTGCAGTCCTTTAGGCACAGACTGCTCCAGCACGGGTGCCCTGTGGGGTCACAAGTCCTGCCAGAAAACCTGCTCCAGCGTGGGCTCCTGTCTCCACAGGTCCACAGGTCCTGCCAGGAGCCTGCTCCAGCACGGGCTTCCCACAGGGTCACAGCCTCCTTCAGTCACCCACCTGCTCTGGCGTGGGGTTCTCCCCAGGCTGCAGGTGGAGATCTGCTCCACCATGGACCTCCCTGGGCTGCAGGGGGACAGCCTGCCTCACCATGGTCTTCCCCACAGGCTGCAGGGGAATCTCTGCTCCGGCGCCTGGAGCATCTCCTCCCCCTCCTTCTGCACTGACCTGGGGGTCTGCAGGGCTGTTTCTCTCACATGTTCTCACTCCTCTCTTGGCTGCAGTTGCTGTTGTGCAGCAACTTTTTTTCCATCTTAAATCTGTTACCCCAGAGGTTCTACCACCATCACTGATGGGCTCAACCTTGGCCAGCAGCGGGTCCGTCTTGGAGCCGGCTGGCATTGGTTCTGTCAGACATAGGGGAAGCTTCCAGCAGCTTCTCACAGCAGCCACCCCTGTAGCCCCCCCGCTAACAAAACCTTGCTATGCAAACCCAATACAGTAAGTCCTGGAGATGAAGGATGGATTAACTTTTTGTCTATAAAGGGGTATGGAAAGAGTATCTGGAATCCTATTCTGCTGGATCCAGGAGATTGATCTGACAGTGAATATGCATAGAGGCTCTAAAGGATGTGGTAGTGTGGTGCACCTATGAAACTACCACAGAAAGCACAAGCCTCAGGAGGAGAAAAAAGCATGGAATGAGGCAGAAGCTTTTGTAGAGAAGTAAATACGATTCTAGCAACTTTCAAGTCAGACAAGGTATTGCAGAGACCAGTGCTACAAGGGCCCAGGGAAATGGGAGTGCCTCATATTTAAGCCGTGAGCATATTTACTATGAAGAGAGTAAACATGCTACAGAAGGAAAGAGGTACGCCCAAACAGCTGGGAAGCAGGAGATAATTAAGTACTCTGCAGAAGAACCCCTTTTCCCCTGAAAGAGCCGAAATTTTATGGTAACTTGTGAACAGGAACAATCATAATTCCAATACGTGGCACCTTCCCCTGCAGTAATGCTGTTTTGGCCTCTGACATAAACTAGTGTAACTATGTCTTAAAGACTATTTTGTCTCAACTCCCTTCTTGTTTGCCAAAAAGAAGAGAGAAAATAGGGCAGCATAAAATGCTATGTGAAATGTACCCATGCATGTAACCTCAATAGCTCCTAATCCTTACAGAGGCTGCTGGCAAGGAAGGCTTCTGTAATCGTCCCCTCAGCTCCCTCTGTGGTGGGGCAGGCAGGTGGGAGGGCTGCGAGAAGAGTTCTTCTGGAGGAAGAAAGAAGCTTCTTGACTTTGCTGGGGGGAAAAAGTTGTATAATGGAGTGAGCAGGGCGTAGCTGAAGTCTAGCTGGTGGGAAAACTAAGGCTTCTGTTCCAAAAAATGGCTATGGGCTGAAACAGCTTTTTTTGCCCACCCCCCACCCACCCTCTTTTTTTTAAGGGGCTTTTATATATCATTTTTCCTTTGCTTTCAAAGTATGTAGACCATCCTGGCTTGTACTTCCCACATGAGATCTACCTATCAAAGCACCTCACTAACTCACAGGAAAAAACACCTTAGACAACTGGACTAGGGTTCAATTTGGGTAAAATACAGGCAAGACTCCTATTTTAGGTGGGGCTTTTTGGAGGGGGGAGGTTTTTTTGGTTTGGTTTGGTTTTTTTAAGATATTGTTGCAAGGCAAAAGATACTGTAAATCTGCCTTCTACTCTTCTGAATTCTTAGGCTAATAAATGTGTTACATTCTTCACTGTGGAAGACAAAGCTTTCTATCCAGATTGGCAATGCAAATATCCTTCTCCACTCAAGTAATCATAAACTTTCCTTCATGGCCTTGAGAAAACCTAGCTATCAAGAGTTCTTTCTTGTCTTCTGAGTTTGAAGTTGTCCTCTCAGCTAAGTTGCAGTGGGTTGTTCTGCAGATGAACTTTTTTTGAACTAAGAATTCAACTGAAGCTATCATGGCTTCCCTAGAAAAATGTGAGGGGAAAAAAATTCCAGTATTTGAAACTGCTGGAATAGCATATTTTTAGTACAGAGGCCAAAGATTCAAAGTTTGGGTTTCCTATAGCTCAGTTAGTCTTCCAGAACCCAGGGGCTCATCAGTTTTGATGGAGAATGAACTGAGGTGACCCAAACTGGAATGTACTGGTCCTTATTACAGAAATGTAAAGTGATCATGAAGAGGTAAATGAATTTATCCACAGCATAGGAGTAAATGCCAGTCCTTTTTGGAGAAAGAGGAAAAATTTTTGCAACCAACAGTAAATAGCAGAGAGGTAGCTAAATCATCTGACTGCATGTTATTAAGTTCTTTAAGGCTGTGTCTGTATTAGCAAGGAGCACACTGCTTGCCCTCTAAGAATGTATTTCTAGAGTAAAGCAATTGTTGCTGAGGTTCTAAGATCCATGCTATGTTCATTTTAGTGTGCTTTGCTTCAAACTAAATCTAGTTTGGGCCTGTGGACTGAGTCCATGGTGGTGTGCACTAGGTACAGCTCTAAAGAGAATCTTCCAGTGCCTTTCAAAATGAATTGGCTCCGAGACTGCTCTGGAAAGTGTATTGGACCACAGTAACTGCGGCCGTGGGGAAAATCACTTCAGAAGTATGCTCCTCATCTAAACTGAAGTGTTAATTTAGACACATTTTGTGCTATCATCTCCTGGACATCAGTAGTTCTCAATATAAAGTATTGAGCTTCAGGCTTATGCCACTTAGGAGGCATTCAAAAGCACAACTATAACACCTTGCTTAGACACTGAAATCAAGGGCCTATTGTAACAAATGGAAATAGAAAAGCTCTTCCAGAGGACACTCTGATGTCCAGAGGACCACCAATATGTTGCACAAAAAGTTGTTACAGACTTGCATGTACAAAGCTTTACTAGCAGGGTCCATAACTAATGCCATACATTGACTTCAGATTTACTAAAGAGAGTGGGGGCATGAGGGGTGGGAGCATGGAAAGGAAAAGGAGAGGAAAAATAGAGAGGGGGGGAAAAACTCAGTAGTGGCCAGCTAGGAGAAGTCGTAGGACCCCAAATGAGCGCCTTTACCAGTGCAGAGGTGTTTCCCAACACTGTTTTGTGGGAGTTTTATAGCTTTCATCAGGACTCAAACTCCCTGTCAGTTGTTCTTGCTTATGATGGCATGAGCACCCATCGCAGCACATTTCTTCAGATGCATGTGTTGTATCATGACTGGCTGCTAAACTTTGTACATCCATATTGTTAGTTAATATTTTGGGGTATGTAAATGATTATGTACTATGATGTTTTCTATGGGGCTGTAGAGTTATGACTAGAAGCTGCAAGGGGAATGTGAAGAGTTTGGGGTTACAGACTAAAAACTATAAGGCCAATCCACAAACACAATGTTGAAGAATCTGGCAATGCAGCTCCATGAAGACAAAGGCACTTGGGATGCTTTTCCTTGGGGTGAAGGCACTGCCACAGTGCCTTTGGAGTGTGGAAGTGAAAGGTTACAAGTGAATAGTGGGCAACGTAATTGGAAATGAAAGGTCCTTCAGTGTTACTGTAGTTAAAGCACTTAAGACACCATGCAACAAATATTATTTTGGAATTGGTACCCAAGGACCAGGTTCAGAGCAGTGAAAAGCTTTAACCCTCATTAAGCAGTAAGCACCCTACAGTTCATACCATAGATAACTATATCTTTGTCCTTTCAGATATCCACTACTGATTTAAATGCCATTGTGTTCAGAAAAGTCTCCTGCTAATTGCTAGTCTTAAATATCTCCATTATACTGCTTCAAACCACTATGTGTAAAATTATTTGATCAATATTTTATAGCAGTGGCTTCTTTAGAGGCAGAACCATTGATTCTAATAGTTTAAATCAAAGACAGATCACTGTCATCATTTAACAGCAGTAATTACCTCATCGTAACTAGAGTTAGGTACTTAGTGATAAGTAATAATGGTAGAATACAAAAATAACTGGACAGTAGTAAGTAATAATGGTAGAATACAAAAATGATAACTGGAGGCTTTTATAATTAAAATTGCTAATGGTGAGTCATAAACAGTAGCTGAAAGAGAGGAAATAAAGATGCATCTGTGTGGCACTTTCAACAACCAGATCTGTTTCTGCTTAAACAGGAAGCAGCCGGGTTATCAGAACAATGTTTATGTTTCAGAGAAATAAACAGCCAGCTGTAGAAGGAACTGGTACCTGTCCTTCCTCCAGTGAAGCATGTGTCTATCTGATGAAGCTGACTATGCTCTCCTTTCAGCTGAAGTTCTTATCCATATAAGAAAAGAGAAAGATACATCTGTAATGCCAAAATTATTTATCCCTAGTGTAGATAAAAGATCAGGAGCTGGCTATGAAGAGAAGAATTATTCCTTACCTTTCATCTAGACTTTCCCCTACCCTTGAATTTCTTGAGTTTCAGGAGTCCATAGGCATGTGCTGTCACACGCACTGTCAGTGTATCAGTGGCATTTGCCTCTCGTCTAGGTGTATGTTCTTTGCTGCCAACATCACAGTTTTTCCCAACCTTCTGAAGAGTCTTGCAAGGAAAACATACCTTAAAGGTTATTTAGCCTCAGTTTCCACAACAGTAAAAGGCACATATATATGCAACAAAGATGAAAATTTCTTCCATGTCGGGAAGAGGTGCTTGAGATCCAGTGAATTTACTACTAGCAGTTTAGCAACTGTAATTTTTGTCTTGCGCTTAAAGTTGTGAACAGCACAGAATTAATTTAAATACGACAGACTTTTTTTGGCTGAAGTCTCTGCTGTTTCACATTCTATATAATTTTCCATAGAGAATGGGAGTGAAATGTTTTCATTCAGTTGTGACAGCACTTTTACAGCAATTAGCAACATTCATGTCTTCTTTGCACTGAGGGAAACGATTACAGTAGGTTAAAGGCAAGAAAGTACCAGACATAGCTACTACATATTTTGGTTTTTGTTTTGTGTTCTAGTTGTACGGATGAGAAGATTTGCATTAAGTCTGAATTGTATCACTAGATTTATACCAGTGTAATTTTCTGAGTTAATAAGGCTACTTTAATTTTGCTCTTAGCTCACAATACTCTTTCTAATCTCTCTTTCCTCAAGATCAAAATCTGAAAGTATAAGTTCTCACAGAGACAGGTTTTCTATGTGTTTAAAACCCTGCTCTTTCCTTATAGTTGTTTTCTTCCTCCTTTTCCTTTTGGTCTCCTGGGTGTTGATTACAAAGCAATTAAAATTTCTTGCTGTGGAAGCAAAGGTTTGACTCCGAATGACATCAGTAGCTGTCACCACCCAGCCCTTTTCCATTTTCAATAGGTCCCGAGACTTTTTGGCTAGGGATTTATAAAGTTGGAAGTTGTAAAAGTTACAAACCTCTCTCTTGTGTGCCATTACCTGGACCAGCCTTTAGAGGAACCTCAGGTCATCCAAGTGTAAGTGGTTCATGCTCTGGAACTGACAACTTTCTGCCTTCCTTCTTATCATCCCTTTTCTGTCCTCTCCTTGCCTGCTCCTTCCTCCTCATTTCTTTCCTGATCTTTGTTTGTTTCTCTTTCAGCTGTTTGCTCATATTACTCTTCCTTTTTAGTAGAACATTTTTTTCTACTTATTGACATCATCTGGTTAACTGGCCTTTTAAGGTAAACAAAAGCAGTACCAATAATACCATCCATTCTTGCATCTATTTGTAATTACTAATGTAATATTTTCTGGAATACAGGAAATATGACCTCACTTTCCCAATGCTGTACATGTCTTGCCACCTACATATAAGTCTGTTATGCATATTTCCTAAATATGGGTGACTAAAAACATTGGATGTGGTCAATAATCAGTTCTATTGCTAGCAAAGAATCTATTGAATATAAGTACAGGAGAGACATCTAAATATCTGAGAGATCATTACATCTCTTTTTAAAGATCCATCACTGTTCTTCTGTCCTACTGGTTGTTTCAGCCTAGTATTACTATGGTTGACTCTAAGGTACTGTGCATGTGTGTGGACCATTGTTTCTGACTGTCTTTGTGTTGCAGTCAACACATAGCCTCTGATAGCTACATATCTCTGTGGGATTTTTGTCCATTTGCAGCTGATTTACAGCCTCAGAGCCCTTTTTCATAGAAACATTCAGTACTAAAGCAAAGGTTAGTACTATAAGCAAAGCTTCACAGAAATTAATTTCTTTAATGTGGACAGGTTTTATAATGGCTAAAACTTTCTGAAGATTTTTTTTTCATGTAGGCCAGTGCTGTGGCTGTCTCAGGAATATTTAGGTGATCATAATAGGTATAAACAGGAGGGGAAACTGTTTATTCTGTCATGAATGTCAGAGGAATTGTGGCCTGTAAAAGGAAAATGTAAGGATTCTTTGCTATTTAAGTAGAAAATAACATCCTAAATGACCTGGTTGGGTAAAATAACCAATAAACTGACCAAATTAACTTTCTAAGATTTGAGATTTACTGATATTCCACTGTATGCATGAAAGCTTTAAGGTTGTACAAATATTTCTGGGAATAAAATTTGGTCCTTCTAGTTATGCTGTCTGTAACACAGATTATGATAAATGCATGCAGGTTATCCAAATGTCCAAATGGTTTGCCTCTAGCAGGCACTATAGAGACTTGGATTTTAAAACAGATACATCTTTGCCAGTAGGTGTATTTCATTCTATAGTGGAATGTCCTCTAAAATCTTCAGATAGGTGACTACTTGGCAGTGAAGCTTTAGGTAATCTTTTTATGAGAAGAATTCATTGACAAACCTTCCAATAATAAAGTGTTAGGTCAAAGTTAATTTGAATGTTGCACACTGAGATGTCATTCTTTCCTTGCATTAATGCTTCACGGAGAACACAACGCTGCATTAAAGCAGACTAATAATACAGAGTGGCATCCAAAGTGTCAGTGGTACTCTCCTGTGACTTATTAAATTTCTTCTTCCTGAGGGCTACTGCAATGATGCTCTTCATTTTTCTCTAGTAAGACCGTGCTGGTTTTAGAACACTGTCATTTCTTCTTGTACGCTCAAATCACTGATTTTGAAGACTTCTTTGTTATGCTACTGTTTCAGGTTTTTTTGTACTTTTCATATTATTCTATAATGGGATATATAATAATACAACATATAGTACTCTGTATCATATGATTCTATATAATAGCATATGTAGTATTCTGAAATATTATAAATTCAGTGAAGAAAATGTTTCTATACTGAAAATTTGTTTAATGTGTAATATAAGAATAAACACCTCGGTAGAACTGGGTGGGTCAGGCTAATTTCTGAATGACCCTGTAAATATGTAAGGACAATAATAAGAGGCATGGGGCTATACTACTTACATTACACTGCCTGGGTATGATGCTTGTTTCAGGAATCCCACAGGAAAGCTTTTGTCATCATTGCTTGTACTCTTCTTGTAAAGTCTGCTCTAAAAGGTTTTGTGCTGCAGATGGATATCCATAGCACTGGCAAAGTCACAGCAGTCAAATGTGTTGATCCTTTCCAAATGAGTGTTCTGGAGTAACTGCTCAAAAGATTTTTGGGATTGAGTTGGTAGCCTTCATGGTATTATGGTTATGCAATCTATCTGTGAGCTGGAATCTCTGGTATTCAGTCATCAAGTATTGGCGTCATGGTGCACGGGTCCTTGATCTTAGAGAGGGACTCATTCTTTAGGTTAGTTCATTTTCTGTTTCCTCTCAGGAAAGGGTCACTATTCTGTAGAAATCTTTTAACTTTAGGAAACCATAAGTCAAATATCTTTTCTCTAGTACAACGGGTCTTTTTTTAGTAATGGTAGAAGAACAGTATTTATGTCTCTCCATGAAACAAATTACTGATATGAATCCACGTATTTTCTTTTGCTTGTAATTTTGCATCTTGAAAAAGGGCTAAACTATAATTAGAAACTGTTAAACCTTCATCCAAAAAAATGCACAACCCAACAACATAACATAAAATATTCTCACCCACTCCCCCACTACTCTGCTGGGAAAAGAAAGTATAGGATACCATGTAAATGGCAAAATGTGGGGGAAGAGAAAGTAGTGCATTAGCAATGCTCATGGTTGCCATTTATATAAAAATATAATTTCTTTTTACCAGAGTCAGAATTTCATCATCTTCTTCAATCTTTCACTGAAAAACTTAAGTATATTCCTTAAAGTTAGATATATTTCATTGTCTTTGTCAAAAAAAAAAAATCAGTGAGAAATAATGAAAATGAAATACAGATGTTTCATCAGATTTTTGCTAGTTTGTAATATATACAGGTTTTAAAGAACTTCAATAATTTTAAAATATTTGACTACCAGTCAAAATAATTCATGTTAGTTGTTTCTCAAAGCATTTCACAGAATTCAGAGATGTCAACTTTTTCTTCAAATTCTCAAATAAGAAAAGACTTTAACATCTTAAGATTACATATTAGATGGAAAGCCCATTTTTCAGAAGTGATACTGCTCAGTTATTCCTCAGACCATGTTTATTTCTTCTATATTTAAAATTGTATCCAGACAGCATTGATTTTAAAATTTGCTTTCATCCCAAAACCCCCCAGCTTGCGTCCAAGACCATTCTGATGCAAGATGCGGTCCTGAACCAAACTAAAAGGGTAATGTAATCACAGCCTCTGCTAAGAGCTTGTTGTTCATTTGCTAGTCATTCAAATACAAAAATAAAGGACATGGAAGCGAAAGTCCCTTTACATGTATTTTAATTATAATTCTAGCTAAATACTGTGACAGGTTTGCTTTTTAGAAATGAAAATCTAATGACCCATGTAATGAATAAATGAAATGGTTTTGTACACTTCGCACATGTTTTCTTACAAAATGAATTGGAAATGGAGAAGCTTGTTTAATCATGGAATGTCTTGTTGAAGCGGATGCTTATCAGTCTCCCAAATGTAATATTTGCTGTTAAAGTTTCCATGTAAAATGTGTGTGTATTTGGCTTTCAATGGAAGGAGCCTTAACTAAGCAGCCCCTTAATTAGTATTTTGTCACATCTCTCCTCAGGCAATGTTTGTCTGGAATTGTGTTATTGCTATGCAGCTTATGAAGGTGTCACAGTTAATTTTTTTTAAGAAAGACTGAGAATGTCATATTTTCATTGGGACATATGTGCCCCACAGACCACCACTCTCCCTTAGGAGCCAGTAGTGGTTTGAAAGATGTCATTGTCTACCACTGATATTTTCTTTGTTTAGCAACTACTTTGGTAAAAGTTGAGAGATTTTACTCTGATGCTGGGTTGAAAAACTAGTTGGACAGTGTTACTAACTCCCACTGTTACTGTAATTTCAATTTTTTCACCTAAATTTCGATTTTCTCAAGAACTGTGTCCTTTGGAGCAGCAGCAGGAACAGGAGAGTAAAGTGAAACCTTACAGATAACTCCATCAATGTCTGTTTAGGCTTCAAAAGTTGAGGGGTTGATCATATAGTCTCAACTTGGACTTTTAGCACAAAAACTGTATAGTTACATTGTCTGATGCAATGCAGTCTGATGCATGCACTTTTTATTGCAGTGAAAGTTAGTGGGTTTCTGAACATTTCTTGTTAGTTACTCAATTATAGACTTAGGATATCTGACTTCAGAACTCAGGTTTGGTCAGATTGGTCTAAATTTCCTGATGAAAAGCAGTGTCAGTAGTGGATTTGGAGAGAAAAATTAACTTCAGCCAGAATAACTCTCTATTGATGTTGTTTGCTGTACATGCCTAACTTCAGGGAAGACCAATTTGGATGAAATGATCTTTGCTTTTTATCTTCTTTCTATAAAACATATATTGATCTCAGAGTATCACATAATATAAACTACAGTTTCATTCCATATTGAGTAGGAGTTTGTTCTGAGGTCTTCAAATCTACAAATCCCAGGTGGATAGAGAATAATGTATTAAAAATTATCTATTCTTGTTTCTTTATGGCAGCCAGAGTGCAAGAATAAACATTGGTTTGCTACTTTTTGCTTTAGGTTATCTTGATTAGGTTTTTGTTTATATTTGTAATAGGTCTGTGTTTTTGCAAAAAAGGGTATGAACATTTTCAGGGCATGATGAACACCATTGTGTTCAGTTTTCACATTCTGTAGCAGAGATCTGGTATCACTGATATTCTAAGAGAGAGGGTTTTTTTTTAAGAAACAAAACAAAACAGGTTGTTTCTAAAGATTAAGCAAATACCCTAAGCTTCTTTCAAGAACTTCCATTTTCATTTTTTTAAGCTTGTTGGTACACACCGGAGAACTTTTTGCACTCTTTCATGAATACCATCTAATGAGTGAGCCCAATTTGTTTAAATGCCTGGAAGTTTATCTATTCACATAAAGATTATTAGGCTAAATATACGAAAGCTTGAATCAAATTCTTCTGACCTGTGTTGTACAGTAGGCTAAGGGAGCTAACCCATTGGTTATTTCTAAATCTAAGATGTATGCATAGTCCAAAAAGAAAATAGGACGTATGTAATGAATTATGGCAACAGTATTGGAGAAAGTAAGAGGCTGGGCATCTAGGATGTTCTGGTTTCCTCCTGCACAGCTCTTTAAATTGCAATGAATCTGGGAAGTGATTTCTCGCAATCAGAATTAATTGAATTCTGAGATTTAATCCCGAGGACATTGTGAGAATGCATTTGTATAGGAAGTCTGACCATTTTTATTGACTGGGGGCTTTAGTATGTAGGGAAACATTTTGTCTTGGAGACAAACTGAAATGCTTTAATGTCTCTCCCACAAAATTAAAAAATACTTTCACAAACATTATGTGGCAAGCAGGAGTACCACCAAGAGTTATTGTGTTGTGTCTTCCTAATTGAATCTGGCCTGCAAATATGAAAAAGTAGAATTTCAACCCTGCTTTAAATGCAGATCACAGCACAGCAATAGAAAGCAATCACTACTGAGTCTGCCTAGTTCGATGCGCACGTATGTTACAGAAGGGAACAGCAGTAGCAAAATAGCAACTTTATGCTCTGAGCAGTTGTGGGTATAAGATACAGTCAGTGCTGGCTGTAGGTGCAGTACATATCTTCTACTGATAATGAAGATTTAGCTCATCAAAGCTTTTCGGCCAGGAAGCCCTGGATTTTTCTCACCATTACATTATTTAGGAACTTAGGAATTTCTGGTAAACTGCTAGCAGCTCTGGTTGAGTCTCAGTCTGTGTCTTTAGGTCTTCACAGAGAAATGGAGGCCCTCAGGGTAAGGACCAGTGAATCTATAGTTGGTGAGACATCTGATTGTACTGGTGTTGTCTATTCTCCTGTTGGAGACTCAGGGCTGGGGCTTTCTAGAGGTCCTGGGACAGACTGACTGTTGCTTTGGCCAAGCAGATTGCCTGGGGCTGGGGTCCATGTGTCCCAAGGGCTGGCTGAGCCCTCCTGAGTACACGGCAGCCACTGAAAAGCAGCTCAGGTATGCAGCAGTCCTGGTGTTCCTGGCTTGGGAAAGTCCTGGTGGAGCTGGGGACTTGGCCATCTGCTCCAGTGAAGTCAGAATGGCTGGTATCAGCACAATTTCTGACTTGGCAGGAGTTGAGAAAACGTATGGTTTTGCATGATTAGGATTGAAATAAAATGTGCAAATGACAAGTCTGGTAGTGAACAGAAAACTGTGGTTTTTATCTTTCCCCTACTAATGATCCCACCTAGCTACAAACTAATCTGCGATCTTATCTACAGCTCACACGTATAGTAAAGCATGGTCTTTGTACCAAACAAGTAGGACAAATGAGACTCTTCAACTAAAGGCCAAGAGAAGTGAAATGTTTTGCCAGTTGTATCACACGTTCTGATGCAGAAATAAACCGAAATTTTCAAATTCCCCATCAAGTGCTTGACATCTCAAGTTGACAGCTCAATTTCCATCCCTCGTTTTCCTTGATCTGCCCCAAGCATCCAGAGTATTGTCAATGCATTTGTAAGATCATCACCCAGTACTTCACTTTTCTATTAATGCGATGTGAAGATCCTCACATTAGTTACAACTATGCATGCTGCCAGTTTTCAGCTGGTGGTGATAATAATGTTTCTTCTGTTTTCACAAAACAGATCTCTTGCTTATAACAAGTTTACAACTAACATTATATGAACTGCTATCTCAGTATCTGTCTGTGACTGCCCTGTTTATAGTTTCTCCACTGGTCCACCTTAGTAGTTAATTTAGTCTCGGGGACTTTCCATGAGAGTGACTGAAGAGCAAAGAAGATAGAGGAGCTATTTAAAAAAAAAAAAAATAAAGGCAGGGGGAGGGAAAATCACTGCAGCCATCTATTGACTAATGCAGTTCCATTTCTTCATCGTCAGTTTGTTGGCTCAATGATGAGGTCTGTTACAGGCTTTCCTGAGATGCAGCTCAGTAAGGTCTTTCATAGTTAGGAATCTCTGTTAGTTCGGGGGTATCCTGGTTAACCTTTGTACAGCTCAACAGATGCTAGAGTAATTTAGAGCACATGGTGTGTCTCATGGAAAGAAGGGATCGTTGTTTTTTCAGCTTCCTAGCACTGTGTGAAAGGAAAAACAGAAGTATAGTGCAGAATTAAAGGTAAAAGAAATCAGTGGGTTTTTTTCCTCTAGTTGTAGAGTGTTTTGCATGCCTGCTGGACTACATTCTCTTCTTTTCTGAGTATGAGTAAATGAGTGTTGTGGGTCTAATACTGTAACTCAACTTTGCACAAGCTTTTATGGTTTTTGTTCAGAATGCCTTTGATTCAAGAGAAGACTCTCACAAGAACCCATCGTTACCAGCTAAATACTGTCAGAAGTAGAGTTGCTGGCAGCAGGGAGAGGAGGAGAAAGGAGCAGCCTCAGCCCCAGGGGAGAGCTCTCCCTCCTGTGAGGGGTGTTTTGGCACAAATTCTGCTCCCTCCTTAGGAGGCCATGTGCACTCCAAGCTAGAAGGGTGCAATAACTCGGTCTTGGACTTGGATTTTTGTTCCAGCATCTACTGCTGTGCTAAGGAAGAATCCTGCTTAGCAATCACTAGCAGTGTTCACCCATTACTCTGAAAACACACCACTTCATTCAATCAACAATGAAAAAATGCAATGAACAAGGGCAAAATGTATTTGCAAATTATTTATTGAAAGCAAAAGGTCAAAATTAATAAAATGGGCTACTTACTTACATGATACCATCCCTGTTAGTATAACACCTGTAAGCATATTACTATATACTAAAGTCTGGAAAGTAACGGTTAAATGACAAGATGTCTTTTCTTATCCAGATTTTGCCACTGAAATAACATTGGCAAATGGGTTTGTTAAAAACAGATCTGTAAAATGAAAATAACTAGGGTTTTAGAAGTGTCCATGTTTCACTACATAATTTTAAAAGAAGGCTGTCTCAAAATCTTACTATCGCTGCTATAATTTGTCTGCTGTGAAGGTGAAATACTACTGTTTCTGTTATGGGTTGCCAAATCTGGTAGTCTGATAGAGCTCCATGCCTCCAGGTCTCACCAGCAGAAAGGCTGAACATGTATTCCCAACAGGCACAGACATAAACACACTCTATAACACATACATACATACATATACATGTGGCCAGTCACAGAGATTGACACAGCACTCACAAACACTGCTGATAGCCCTATCCAGGATGAAGGTCTAGTATTGGGAAATATATATATATATATACACACACACAGCATGGATCCCTATCCCTTTGGAAGGTGGTCTTGGACTTGAGTGGTCTATCTTGTAATTGCCCCTGCATCCCAGTCTCACCTCGGCTGGTACCTGGACATAGGAACCCGAGGCTCACAGCCCCACTCTGCTTACTGATACTGACCCCCACCCTTGCACACAGCAATGCATGTACATGTGCGCACACACACACTACGGATCTCTCCAGCAAGTGCCCTTAGACAGCCTAGTAGGTGGGTAGTTCAATGTACTTCTTAGTTGACCCAGCTGCTGGGTCTTGGCTCCTCTTGTCTCCAGCTGCCTTGAGCACAGAGACACACTCATAAGCAAACAGCTCACTCGGTTGTCCCACAGATCCCACAGTCTCCCTTGCAGATGTCTGGGAACTTCTGGTCCCTCCAGTAGCCAGCTTCTCCTGTTGTCTCACCCAGAGAGATGTGCATGTCCAGCGGAGACTTATAGGCCCTTCAATAACCAGCTCCAAGGTTGCTTATCCTGCTCCCTCTCCCTGCATCCCATACCCCTGGGCATTAACTCCCCTGATCAGTCTGAAAGGTCACCTGGAGAGTGTCTCCCATTGACTCATGGTGATGGGAATCATGCCCGACCCATGAGGCTGATGTGAAATCTCCTGTGATATAGCCCTAGGAGCAGCCAGGTGAAGGAACAGGTTCTCCCTTGTCCCATTTTTTTTGCATCCATGTGTGTGGAGATAACTCTTATCATAGAATTTAATGTTTTGATGAACTTGTAAGAAAAGCTTTGTTATTTCTACTAAATACTAGCTCAAGTCTAGATGAGTATGGCTTGAATTGTGCTTCAAGCATGGGCCATCAATGATGTTGCAGCCCCAGGGTCACATTTAAAAGGGTGTCACTGTGTATTGACTGGATTCAGAAGAATAGCTGGATGTGGATAGTCTAGCAGGATGGTCCTGCATGCCAGGGGAATTGATGGAAAGTCATTTGTACATGGGTGGAATATGGATGAAGCTTCTGACTGTATAAGGCACCAGTACAGGAAAGGCCTTTTGGCATGGTAGCATAGCGTGGGCTTATTTCTCTTCTACAGGAAGAGTCAGCACCTGCTCCCCTAATCATTAACGTAAAACAGTTGTCTACCAGCTGTACACAGGTGCCTGCGTTTTAAAATGCTCCTTGTACTCAATGGAAGTGAACCTCATATCTTGCCCTTTTTTTGTATGTCAGTTCTCATAGGAAGGTCAAATATCAGAATAACACCATGGGCATGGTGGGGCTTTTGGGGGGTTGTTTTATTTGGGTTTTTTTTGAGAGTGGGATTGTTGAGCTTTTATCTTTTACTCCCATTTTCAGGAAAAAAATCCTGTTTAAAACTCTCCACTTGTGGCTCCATGTTGGCCAGGTTGTCCTGGACCTGCCTGATACACCAGAAGGTTCAGAGCAGGCTTTGAGTAAGCCTCAAAAGTCTTGTAAGTGTTATCTTCCTCTTTTAAGCACTGAGTAGCTTACTAAGACGATAATCTTTTTCAAGAGGAGAATCTTCTTCACCTCTCCTCTTCAAAAGAATGTAGAAGAGTTTTGGTATATTGAGCATGCCTGAAAGCAGTAAAGAAAAGAATAGAAGCAATTTTTCTGAGTTGAGGAGGAAATATTAGTGTGTACTTGCAGTATGAGACCTACAGCCTCACTGCTTGAGATGTGGGATGTAAGTGCTGTTTGCTGAAGATCAGCTCAAATATGCTCTGTGTCTACCAGAGGCTTCTCAAGCTGTTTTGTGCCTTATTTATAAACTGGGATATTTGAAGTTCATTTAAACAGATAGAAAATGGCTGGTTCAAGAAGCTTGTGGTATTGGTCTCCAGAAAACGTTCTCCTTGTGCTTCATTCTTTGGGAACATCTTCCAGTTGTTAGGAAGTAGTTGACTTGTTTTGTGTGGCACTACCTGACTAGTTTTGACAAATAACTGAAGAATTCCCTGCTGAGATATTGTTCTCCCTCATTGCTCTCCCTTTATGTATTTTCATGCATTGTTTTTCTCTTCAAAGCACTCTTCTAACATATAAATTAAAGTAATCTTGCTTGCTAGGTTTTGTTTTCCAATCTTCCATAAAAATTGAAAAGCTTGTAAATTAACTTCTCTTTTCTTGTGTACTTTGATTCTGTTGCAGATTATTAGCTGCTACTTTGCCTTTCTCTTCGTGCAAAGATAACACAGCCACCCATATTTCAAAACCCAGAGCTGAGCTTGAATCACATTCCACCTCCTGCTATAATTCTCTTTCATTCCATTAAGTACATAGTCAAGTAGAAAAGTTCAGAAATAATAGTGCAACTGTAACTCTGCTACTCTGAAATTAAGTATGAAACTCTGGGGTATATCCTTTCTTTGATTCATGTGTGTATGTCCTCCAAATTAAGGGCTTAGAAGTTCAGATCAAAGTCAGAATATGCAGTGCTTCATCATGCATTTTCCATGTCAAGTTGAAGCTGAGTTTCAGGAACCAGTGGCTAGCAAATTTGACATCTTGACTGCAAACACTGCAACCACAAAATCAGCAACCACTTCAATCAAATATAGTTCAGGAATATTCCTGATGCTCTTTAAGTAAAACAATAGTGCCCAGAGACATTTATTGCCTAAACTGTGTTTTGGACAAAACATTTCTTCGCCAAAAGGAATAAATAGTTGAGCAACATGAGTCTTTCAGAAGCAATTCCAAATGATCAGAGTGTTCATAGGAGAGGAAATTAAAAACTATGGAATAAGGAAGACTTGAACTCTGCTGAAGTATTTAAGAAAATCTGAAAGACGTGTTTATTTTTTCCATTTGTTGTTTTTATTTATTTATAAGTTCCTGGAGCTGAGGAACCACTGAAAACTGACTCACATCTGAAGCATGTCGCTTAGTGTGTGACTATCAAGTAGCTGTGAAGAGCTCAAATATATTAATCAAAAGTTTCAAAAAAAAACCCAGAAGAAAAACAAAAGCCTGAAAATGTTTGTTTATTTTTAAAATCACAATATGTTTATTCAAATATCATGGCTCAGAAGCACATGAATGTCTCTAATTTATCAATATTGCCAGTATTCCCTACTGCCAGAATCCTATTGTATCCCCTGTGGGCTTAAGGGAGAAAAATGCTGTTGATTAATGAATAAAATGAACCTTGAAAGTTTTTTTACTAAATTTTATTCAAACAGTTAAATTCCCTGAGCAGGAATTTCAAACAGCTTAGTTCTGAGAGAGAGAAAGAGAGAGTAAGGAGTGAACATGGCACCGTTAACTTACCTTTCCTAAATGTGAAAATGGGATCTTGCAATCATTTCTGCCACAGGAAAGTTCAGCTAATTAATTCTCTCACTCTTCCCCTTCTCCCCTCCAAAAGTATGCAGAATACCTACTTTGCCTTTGGTGGGCTGAAGAGATTAGGTGTTTGTGTATAAAATGGGTGGTTTAGATCACTTGAAATATTTGTTCTTTTAGTTAATGGTCTACAGGTGAACTGACAGTTTGTTTCTCTGACAGACACAGACTCTCATACACCTAACCCAAAAGTTTTACATTTTGTAAAACTTTCAGATACTCTCTGTAACTTATGTGAAACACGATGTATATGCTGTCATCATGCCAAGTACTCAACTTAATTGCTTATTTGTACTGGCTTGGGATAATTTTCCTGAGTAAACTCCTCTTTTTTGACAATACTGTGTTTTCTGTGCTATGAAATCACTTACACATGAGTTGAGTGGTAAGAAATAGCACAAAGTTTTTGTTCAACTAAAGGCACGTGCCAATCTTAGTTAACCACTCATGATTCAAAATGAACATCCCAGCACCAGTAGAGAATTATATTTGCAGATGCAATAAGCCCAGAAACCATTCTGTCAGAACTGCACTCATATTCCTATAAACAGTACTGACAATTATTGATTCTACTGATTAAAATGTCTGGTAATTCAGCTAAAGAAGCAGCACATAGTTTTCATTATTAAGTCTAACAAATCTCTGTTAGACTTTCAAACTTGTTTGTCTCCCATATCACTTCTTCCATTGGTGAATTCCAAATGTCCTAACTCTTATAGCTCATCAATCTTTTAGAAATTTGCCATAAAATGCACATTAAAAGACCATGGCATTACAGCACAGATTCAGTTAGTCTTTCTGCAATAAGGTTTTGATCATGAAATTTTCCCCCTTTTCTTTTGAATCACCTGAAATATCAATATCCCAATTTTCTACCAAAGTATTTAAGGAAGAACTGCTCCTATGACATACTAACGAGTTGGTCCCTAATGAAAACCAGTCATTAGAAAGGCAATTACATTCACTGAGTGTGTATTTTACATAATCAAATGATACACACCAAGACACTGAACTGCATTTTATTTCATTTGATGTTAGAGTTGAGCTGAGCTCTTATGGCAGAGTGTGCCCACTGATAGGAATTGGGAAATCCTGACCGTTTAATATTGGCTTCTACTACTGAGGAGATGAACAGTTCTCAGCAACTTTAGGTTATCTTATTGTTTCAAATATGTATTGGTACCCACATAATTCACAGGGATGCTATGAATGCAATTAGAAGTCACTAATCAGTATTGCACTCGAGACCTATTAATTCTTCAATTCATATCAATGTGATATTCCTTCTCCTGAATGGCATTGAAGATTTCTCCCTTTCTAGCATAAAGATGACTGAAGGTGACTTACTTTTGCAGGGAGCTCATATCCTTTATTTTTAAAAGCTCAGTATGTTTGTGCTGTATCTCATGACTCCTGAGGTACAGGAAGGAAGGACTGCACGCAGAAATAGAGGAACAAAACAAGCAGTGGACTTACACAGGCAGCTTTTCTTCTGATATCAACAAGTCCGGTCCTGCAAAAACTAGCACACCTGACGATATTGTACGAATAAACTGGTCACACACTGTCACAGTTTGCCTCTGCAGACAGAGTGCGATGTGGACAGGCAGAAGGAGGGGATGGAGCAGGTTGCTCATGTGCCTCTTCTTGAGGACATGTTGTTGGTAAGCTGAACTTGAACAGCTGGACTTGAACAGCAAGAAAAAAGAAGTATGCAGCTTGAGATGAAAAATTAGTTTCTGGATCATGTTTCTGAGCAGTGCAGATAACTGTGGGGAAGAACCGGTGAGGGACGATAAGTCCCTTGACAAGAAATGGGTCTGTTGTTCTGGGAGAAGTGACAACAATGATGATTTAATAGACGAGATTAGTGCTAATGAATTGTGAGCACTTCAGTATTATTTTAACAAAGGGATTGATTCTCTGAGTTGGCACTGTCCTTGAAACTGGGTGTTCTCAACTGGAGCGGGAGTTGGTTTGAAAATGAGGTTGGTTTGAAATTGCTTGAATTCATGTAATTTAAAGTTTAGAACTAACCTAAAAGTGACCAGTATGCTGATTTAGCAAAACCAGTTTATTATGAACTTAATGTGGCATTTTTTATATGGTATTTCTCACTAATTTGACTTGAGGAAATAAACATTCAGCTAATATTAACTCTTTTTCTTCTGCTTCTTACTATGCTTCATTTTGACACTTACAGGAATAACAATTGACGTGGCCATGAAAAAGGGAAAAAATGGTGGCTGCTAGAAAGTTTTATCATTCGGAATTCCCTGAAGTTACAAAATTCAGGTTTTGACCCACTATGTCGAAATGTAAGAGACAAGAGGGCAAAATAGACCAAAACAAACCAATGGCTTCCTATGAATTACCGGTCAAATACACACAAATAAAAAAAGATTTCAGCTGGGAATCAAACAAATAAATACCCAGTATGGTGTAATTATAGATAAGCAAAGTCATAAAAAGCAGAATTGGATACTTATAATTTGTATAAACGTATTTTGGTAACTTTCTTGTTACACAGTACAACAAAATGCCATTACTAACTGCCTAAAACACTGTTTTATTCCCTCCCAAATACTAAGTCTGGATAATAAGCCTAGAAAAATAAGAAAAGTAAGACTTGCTGTAGCTGGGGAGAAAGTGCGTACCTCAGAATATTTGAAAAATTCAAATGTATACATGTCAGCGGATCTGGCAAATATATGAGCAGACCATCAATGCAAAGAATTTGCTACACAGAATTTAGTTATGCCACTGTTGTGGAAAATGGCTGGGGACTTGTACAAAGTGCTGAAAATGTAACTTTCCCAGCTGCCAAACTGTTGATCTGGAAGTATTTAGGTAGAGGCGTCCACTGGCCTTTTTGTGTGCTCTCTGATGAAACCCTAGTGCTTCAAAGGGCTTCCTTCCTACCTTTTAAATATTCATTTCATACACAATTTATGCCATTGGTATGTAGACCAAACTTCAGTACTGCTGGTACCTTGATGGCCTCATGCTGCCATCAGCTGATTGTGCAGTTTTTACCCTTTTAGCATTTCACTAATTGCTGGTGCTCTTCTATTTCCTTTCCCATTCCCACTGGATCATTCTGTTGAGAACTGGTGCATCAGCAGTGCCAATAACAAAGCAAGCTACTTATAATAGTGGCAAAGAAAGAAACAAATAGTTCATCATTCCTTACAGGTCTTTAAATAGATCTTTTAAAGGTACTTTTTTTCTTCCATAGTAATTGCTTTGATTGTTTTTATCAAGTTCTGTGGAATTTTGTGCAGTGGGTGTGAATGCAATGCATATTTTTATTATTAATTATTTTTCTTCTATATTGTGACAGAAGCCTTGAAGCTGTGAGATAAGGCGATTTACAGTCTGGCATTTGCTAAAATAATTGTATTAGCCCACTTTTATTCTTAATATTACTCCCTTGATGATTCATTTGAGGTGAATTTTTATCTCATACTCTTCCCTTATCTTTCTGAGCACAGACTGTCATCACTTATGCCTCATTATAAATGTCACATTACAGATATGATCACTTTTGAGCTTCTCTGATTAAATAGTGATTTTCTTTCCTCATTTTATAAGTACGAAAACACCAGTAAGCTATACTTAAAAAGTAGTGTGCTTCTTTTTGAAAGACCTGCTTCCCAGCAGGTAAGAAGACTTGCTTTAAAGATTCCCATTTGGATCTGCTTTTCTATATGAACTAATGCAAATAGTCAAGTCACTGCTCAGTGATTAAGTCAGAGATGGTTCACAGGAAAGTAATTTGGGTGGACGTGATTTGGTGCAGAGCCAAAATGGAAGGGAGATGCTTTAGCACCCAGTAGCACAATATCAATCTCTACCAGCAGAGCCCTGGGGTGGGGATCTCAGGACCAGTGTTAACACCAGCAGGGAAAGGAAGGGAGGAGATGATTTGGACTGTGCAGGTGGGGTGTATAAGGCCAGCTGGGCAGAGTCACAGCCCAGACTGCTCTCCTGGCAACTGGAGTCTTTTATTCAGAAGTGAAATGGGGATCTTCTGGTCTTTTCCAATGACGGTGGTGCAAGTGGCATTCGTTCTCCCCCTTCTATGTAATAAGCTGGTAGGTAAAGCCAAGGAAATGTCAGATTGTTTTCCTCATAAATATCCATTTGAAACAGGCTTCCATCACAAACCAGTGCTGACTGATTGCTCCTCCACTGGGAAGCCAGACTGCAAAAATCTCTGACCTGGAGATCTGCCCCTGCATAGCAGAAGAGCTGTGCTCATGTTAAAATGGGATGCTATTGACAAAAACCAGAACAGTGACAGAAGGCCAGTGTTTGCCTTGCCTATGATTACAAAGCCACCTCTTCCTTTCTTTTCATTTGTTTTGCAGAGCAGCCACACCTACAGCTTGCAGTAAAATGTGCTTTCCTGAGGCAGAAGCAGAAACCAGAATGGTACACTGACGGTCTCGATAGGATGTGCAGGATGCTCTGCACTCATTGTTTCTTCCTTGCTACAAGTCTGAGACTGCTGAATATTGTCATCATTACAGAAGAGAAGAGAGATGACAGAGATTTATCCCACTGGTCTAATGCTCAGGGGTGTATATAGGTGACTCTGTATTTACACACAGCTGGATGAACCTATAGATATAAAACATTTCCTGATTATTTACATGTCTATTTAAAGATGTGGCCTAAGGATTACAGAAGAATGTGAGATTAAGAAAGAAATGTAGATTTTGTCCTTGCCAGTCTTGTAGTTAGGCTGTTACCCAACTTCATTCTCAGAATTTCATCTTTCTTGACTGCTTCCACTGTATTTCTGAATCTGTACTCAAGACCACAGTTAACACATATGTTCACAAAGGATGATTTCTGCAGCTATTTGTCTCTTTCTGTCAGAGGATAAATTTACAGCTTCAGTTTACATGTTTGTATGCTAAAAGTATCTTTCCACTCTCATGTGCTATAGTGTGTAAATTGCCGTCACCCTCTTTTAGAAGCTTTGGTTAATGTGTACAACAAAGCAGCGTTTCTTTCTTGGTCCCAGTCCCAACCCAAAATGTTTTTCAGTCTCATACTAGCTTATTAAAGGAATATATTGTTTCCATTGTCCCATCCAATTTAGCTACAGCTGCCAGCCTTAGCACTAAGAGTCAGATCCACTGCAATTATTACTTCAAATTAAGACAAATACAACTTGGGGGGACAGTTTATAATGATTTTCTCTTAGTGTGCAGTAAGATAAATTTGCTGCCATTGGAGCTGGCTGAAATTTTTCCAGGAAAATGAGGAAAACCTCAATTAAAGTGAATCAAATGTTCTGAAGACATGTGTCAATTAAGAGAAAACTTTGTTGGAAACCTGGCCCCTTCTTGTCTTGCCTGGAGGACTGTTAGACAGCCAGACTCTAGCCTCCTTTGCTAGTGGGTTGTGAAGAAGAAAGAGCTCCCAGGCCGGCTTTCCGCCTCCTTCCCCCATATGCAGACTGGTGATCTACACCCACCTCAATGTCTGGACTGCCCAGCTTTGAAGCTGTCACATCAGCAGACCGGTGCCTTTCCTGCACCCTGTGGGAAGAAGCTCCATAGCAGCATGGAAGGTCAGAAGCTCCTGCTGCAAGTTTTCTTCAGGAAATATCCAAAGGTAATACTTGGGTTACTATATCCCCAGAAACACTTTCCACCGCTCCCCTTGTATCCTGACATAACAACAACAACAACAATGCTAACAACAACAACAACAACAACAATAAATTTAAGTGACAAAACTCTTGTACTCTGGTTGTGGTAGTATTTCTACCAGCTTTTCTAGTGCTTGGGCACAGGGTTAAAAAGAAAAAAAAAAAGGATAAAAACCTGGGATTTCCATGGATGTTTTGAGCATCAGTGAACCAAATTTTGAAGCACTGTTGCTTAAATTTCCTTCCCCCTCCTATTTTATTTATAAAGAAATAGGTTGAGAGAGATTCAGGGTAAGATCAGGCCATACGTGTGTTGAGGCAGGAGAGGTCAGGAAAGGAAGCACCACTTCATCCTGTCTTACTGAGCCACTGGAAAAAGCAACTGTTCAGCCATTAGCTCAGCAATACAGAGAAACGACTGTAGCTCTTCAGCTGTAGATTTGGACATCCATGACAACTGCATCCAACTTATTCCCTGTCTCATCTTCTTGACCAATAATACAACCGATTCCTGGCAGGAGGCCTGTAGTGGTGCAGGACATGCAGCCAGGGAAGTCTTCCTGACAGACACCAATAAGTCCATTGATAGCTACTGTAAACAATTAATATCTGCTGTATTTTGTTGTATCCTTAATATGTAAATAGTGATTCAAGAAGCCCTACATGTGGAAGCTGGGAAGTAGTGCATGCAAGGAAGTATGTTCTTTCAGTATTACTCCTTCATATCTGCTCCTGTTCGCATCAGGAGACAAGACGCCTGATGACATAGGCTCTGGGTGCAGCCCTGAATTTAATAATCCCTTCTTAGTGCAATGTTGCTTTCGAAGGTGATCTTCTTTGCTGTCATTGGGGTCTCTCCCTTGTTCCTGACAGTTTGACATACTCCTCCTCTCTGCACCTCTGTTAAACTAAGCACTGTTACCGCAAATAACATCACTCTGCCATGTTAAAATTAAAAAAAGAAGAGTAAATTTTGAAGGCTTGACAGACAATTTTGCAGAATAAATTTAAATGTCTGGGGTGAGGTAGAATGACAGTAGTTGACAGCTGAAGTTCCCTCCTTGTGATTGCTCTGGATCAACTTGATAAACTCAACTGTAAACTAGGAAGGCAAGAGTTATCTCAGTTTTATAACAAATCTTAACATTTATTGTGACTATAATTGGAATTGGGAAAACAAGATGCTGAATCTAAGAGTGGCAATAAGATTTGATTATTCATATTCTGAAATGAAATTCTGCCATGACAAAAATATTGCTCTTTGGTGGCAGTCACAATGAATAAAAAACGGTGAATCATTGATGGTATTTCCCAGAAAATTTAAACAAAGATAAAACAGGCAGAATTAGAGTTAGTTACTATTTTCACGTGATGCGATCATAAAATCCCATTCTTGGGTAGACAATCCCAAAGAAGCACATCCTCTCTGACAGGTATATTTGTACCAGGTGCTCTGCCTGGAGGATGATGCGAGGAAGACCTAACCTAGCACTGGCTGCCATTCTCCCAGATACTCTTCTAAGCCTGGGACTGCCATACAGTGCACTGGCTTACTCAGAGATTTGGCTAATTCATGGCACTGAACTTGGATAAAGTAATGCAGTAAAAAGTTTTTTTCCTTTTTTCTTTAGAGATATAGTCTTCCCCAGGATCTGAGGACTGTAGCAAACCTCTTCTGTTTCTGCTGAGAGCATGGAAGAACTTTCCTAACATAGTGCTCACAGTGCTGTGCATTTCACAAAACAAAAAGACCCAAAAGATCTGCCAAGGGAAGATGTTCCACTTCACATATTAAGAAAAGGAGGGGACATGAACATGTGGCAGATAACAGAAGCCCCTCAGTTCCTATGGTAATAAGTATGGCACAAGAACTGCCATGAAACAGAACACTAAGAATCTTGGGGTTTGGTTATCTGACTGCTTGTATTCAAATTAATTTAGTTTAAAAGGCTGCCAGCTGAGAAATAACCATAGATATGTCCTAACCTCCATCCTCATGGTGATGTGAGCCAGTGCAGGTTACTTTGTGACCAGCTGTGTGTCTGACCACTACAGTATGTGTGCCAACTCAATTGCTTATCATTATATGGGGGTAAGATGTGTTAAACAGAGATTTCTGAGCAAATTTTCTTCCTTTAGGTTTCACTGATATGCTGGTAATAATGTAGAGATAGCAATATAAAAAGATTAAAAAAAAAAGGCACAAGGAAAGTGCATATAGTTATTTAATTTTACTTATTCCTATAACTGCCTTAAAGAATCTCCTTCTTACTTCAGGTTCTCTAACCTAAAGGGCTCTTCACTCTTTCCATGTCTCCTTGCAGTAGAACTTGTTCTTGTTAAAGAAGGTGTCATTTACATGAAATTGAACATTAACCAAAAGCTTCTTCAGAAGGGGTTGAGGAACAGAGACAGAAAAATAGGGAAGTTTTCATTATTTGCCTTTTTATTGGATTATGCATCATAACATGGTGCATTTGCAACTTTGGACAGATTTCCAAATACACCCTTCTCTCTGCCTGACTTCACTGTAGACTAAAACCTCTCTCTGCTCCTCTCTCCGGTCCTCTTTTTTTAATGTGAATAGATGAAAGTCTGTTTTCCTGGAGCTAAATGTAAAATCAATTAGGTGATCAGAAGCAAGATATGCACCACAGTTAAAGGAAGGAATTTAGCACTTTTACAACCAGCATAAGTCAGAAATGCTATTTAATATTTGCCTTTTTGCTGATCAAACAAAAAATGTTCACTGTCAGTCATATTTATCAACCCTTCTGTAGTGGTCAAAATGTACATGTGAATGTGATGCACTGATCATATTAGGGACTTCCCAAAACGGAAAAGACAAGCTCTAGAGGACTTGAATTCTTCCCAGCTGACTTCAGACATCAGCCTCGTCCCCTTGGGCTACCTCTGTAATCAATTGGAAAAAGAGGGAATCTCTAGAGAGTAGTTAGCACACCTATCTATGATCAGGACTGTCTGCTTACTACACAGTGATCCTAGAGAAACTACTCTTCTAACCCAAAGCACATTAATAATGTGCCTGAAGGTGGTTTGGGCAAAACTAGGTCTAAGAAACTCAATTCTAGTATGTTGTTGGGTTCTTGCCCAGTTGGATTTATGAATAATTTTCTAGAAAGCAAACAAACCCCTCTTTATTTCTCTGTTTTCCAAGATTTCTCTTAGGTTTGGTGTATGGGTGAAAACCAACAGTAAAAAGAAAAGGTTGTTTCATGTATGCTCATGCTGCTTGGGGAATCACTTAAATCACACTGTTATCTTATGTTCCTTCCAGAAGAATTGATTGTAAGGAAATTTTTGTGGGGGAAAAAATTAGCTTTAAGTTGAAACTGAAAACAGCTTTCTGTCCTCAGTTAAAACAACAGAGAGACAATAAGCTTCATTTGCTCTGCACTACTTCCTTCACATTACAATTCAGATTTTTGCTTCATCTTTTGGGCATGGAAAGCTTGCAAAACAACTTGTATGCCAATTAGGAAGGTAAGCCTGAAATGAGCTAGTAAAGATTCAACAGAGTGAGCAGTGTTTCAGTCCAACTTGTTTAATTTGTTTTAACATTTTAGAAATGTTCACAATTAAAAAATGGAGTACACCATACTAAGAGAAACGTCTGGTTTCACTACAAATGTTAGTAGGCATCTACATGTGATTGAAAGCATTATACTTCAGCACCGCAATTTTAAATTAACTACTTTATTTACAGAAAATAGGGGGAGCTGCTTGGGTGAAACCTTTTGAGTGGCTGTTTTTATTCACCAGGGGTAGTATTGGAGTGGAGAAGATTCTGCAGGAAACTGGCTGAAAAGCGTTTGGATATTTCTGACAAAAACAAAAGAAGATGAACTATTCATTGCAGTAGCAGAGAGAGGTTTTAGTGTACAGTGAAGTCAGGCAGAGACAAGCGTGTATTTGGAAATCTGTCCAATTCCAGTGAGACAACTAGCTATAGAAAGTGTACGTGTGTAAGATAAGCTTGACCTGCTTTTTCTAGGTCACATACAAGGAAAAATGAAGGGTTTTGTGTAGCTCAGAGGAAAATCTGGTTCATGCCTAAGTAAATAAGAAAAGCACTATTTTAAGCCTCTCAAGCCATGCAGAGTGCCTCACGCACACAGATACATGTATACAATTGCCGCAGTGTCTGAGGTTACATACAGCAAAGACTTATGCCTATTCTTAACTCCAAAATGTGTTCATTTGTTTTTCATTCATTGAAGTTTTTCATGTGCTGAAAGTTAAATTTTGTTATGATTGAAGCTTAATGGTGAGTGCTGCAACTTTGATGTTTCTTTGGTTCATAAACCTGAAAAAAAGACTCTTATAAATTGTCTCTAAAACAGAACTGTGTTTGAAGTTAAAAATAGCGAGGGTTTAGAAATAATTTGTTGTAATCTATAACAATTTGACTGCTGAACTTTGGGTTCCATCAAAGTATGAGTCCAGACCTGCAACAGTCTTTTTCCAATAGCTGCTGTTACCCCAGCAAAACTTTATTGTTAAATACTATGAAATTTTAGGTTATTTGGTCTGATTGAAATCCTTGTTTAGTAATTAGTGCTTATCTCTATTTAGAAATGTTGGTAACTATTTTTTTTTTTAAATCTTCCGCTAAATGAAGTATTGTGAACCTCAAATAATGAGGTTGTGAGAAAGAGGGAGGGGAAACAGAGGAAATTCTCCATGAGATGAACATCTGCTCAAACTCTGTTCTTCAACACTCCTTTTATTGTATGTAGCCCCAGTTTAGAAAGCCAATCAGTTAGCTGCTGTATGAAAAGATCACAGAATCACAGAACTGTTTGGTTTGGAAGTGACCTCTTGAGTTCATCTAATCCAAGCCCCAGCTCAAGTAGAGTCACCTAAGGCAGGTTGCCCAGTTGGGATTTTAATCTCCCCAAATGAACACTCCACAGCCTCTCTGGGCAACCTGTTCCAACATTTGACAACCCTCACTGTGAAGAAATATTTCCTTGTGTTTAGATGGAATTCATGTGTTTTAATCTGTGCCCATTGCCTCCTGTCAGTGGGCACCACTGAGAAGAGTCTGTCTCCCTCTTCTTCTTCATTTCTGCCCTTCAGGTATTTATACACATTGATGAGATCCTGTACAAAAAATGCTCCAGTCCTTTAATCACCTTTGTGGCCCTGCACTGGACTCTTTATTGACTGGGAAACCCAGAACTGGATGCAGTAATTCAGATATGGCCTCACCAGTGCTGAGAAGGGAGGAAGGATCACCTCACTTGACCTGCTGGCAACACTCATCCTAATGCAACTTAGGATGATATTGGCCTGTTTTGCTGCAAGGGCACATTGCTGGCTTTTGGCGAACTTGGTGTTCATCAGGAATGCAAGCTTCTTTTCTGCAAAGCTGCTTTCCAGTCAGTCAGCCCCAGCATGCACTGGTTGTTCCTCCTCAGGTGCACATTTCACTTTGTTGAACTTCAGAAGGTTCCCCTTCATAAATCTGTACTGATTACTCCCAATTACAATCTTGTCCTTCATGTGTTTGGAAATGATTTCCAGGATCAGTTGCTTCATCACCTTCCTAGGGATTGAGGTGAGGCTGACCAGCCTGTAGTTCCCCACATCTTCCTTATTGCCCTTTTTGAGGATAGGAGTGACACTTGCTTTTCTCCAGTCTCCAGCCACGTCTCCCAACTGCCATGACCAAAGAAATGAAATCAACCAGCTCCCTCAGCATTCATGGGTGCAATCCATCAGGTCCTATGGATTTACGTATGTCCAGTTCATTTAAGTGCTCCTTAACCTTGTCCTCCTCCACATAGGGTCTTTCTTGCTCCAGGTTTTCCTTGCCCTTCACATCCCTTGCCAGACTCAACTCCAGGTCAGCCTTGGCTTTCCTAACCCTATCCCTGCAAGATCGGACAGCAACTCCGTGTTCCTCCTGGGTCACCTGCCCCCACTTTCACCTCTTGTACGCTTCTTTTTTCTGTTTAAGTTCAGTTAGGAGCTACTTGCTCTTCCATGCTGGCTTCCTACTGCCTTTGCTTGATTTTCTACTCATTGGGACGGACCATAATTTACAAATATAAAAACTTTTGCAAGTTGAAGACTGAGGTCTGGACTTGCATCTCAAATTCAGTCCATGTTTTCAGTCCATTATTGCCAATAAGCTTTTTCCTTGTCCACATCTTTCCCAAGAACTTACTTTTCTTAGGGAGCTGTTTCCTGTATTGGTAGTGGGGCACTTGTTTGTGTCAGTAGTTTCTCTGAGTTCTTCACATATGCTGTCTGTTGCTTGCTTTAATTGGATGTGCTCGAGACAAGCAGGGGACAAGAGAGACTAGCTGGCACTATACAAATAATTGCTACTGCTGTAGTGCCATGTGCGTATGAAGTGATATAAATTGGCAGTGATAATAACACAAAATGATACTGAAGAACTTGACGAACATTCGCCAAGTCACAGCACATCTCCAACACAGCTGAATGGATTTTAGAGGCTGCATTCAGATGAGAATATCAGCAAATCCCAAGTGCCTTCTATATATGCTCTTATTCACTCAACCAGAATAGAGGTCTCATGTAATTGTGATGTACCTACTGTAAAGAAGGCTATACATAGAACAGGAGATAGTGGACAGTTTTCTTTAATCCCCTCAACAAAATGGATATGAAAGATAAAACTCTTGGAAAGAAAATTGATGAAGAATGAACCTGACTTTGGACTCAGAGAGTAAAGCTGAGTGAACTTGGTGAAAGCTGCCATGCTTTTCGTGTTAGCAGAACAATTAAAATGAGCTTTGACCATATTGCATCCAAGTCTGCTAAAAATCCTAAACAAATAGGCTGAGACATGAGCCTATTTTGCATTCATTTGCAAGTTTTACTTTATCATTGGTCTATAATATTTGAGAAAACACAGACTTTATCATGAGACTGTGCCATTACATTTACAAGTATAGGAGCAAATGAACCAGAAAAGTAATTAATTTTCTCCTGAAAAACAAATTGTCAGAAAGCACTTTTAGAGATGGACCACTTGGAAAAATGGATCACTTAATGTATTGGAATAAAAATGCTGTCAGAGTCATAGTGATTGCTAGCAATGTGGCTGTGTGGTAATTTTTCTGCTTTCAATCATAGTGCACCAAAAATTCATCTTATTTGTCTGAAATTTTCTAGGCCTCAAGCAAATGTTTGTGAAGGTTTCAACTAATGTCACTCATCTCAAAAGTTACCTCCTGCAGTGGTCTTTCTTGGAATAAGTTCGTCCAACCCTTGTCTACAAAATTTGGAGAAGTATCATTGTTCCTGGGTTAGAGAGCAGAGCTGGGACATGATGCTGCTGAGCTGAGGAAGGGAACTAATTGCAGTCTTCCACTACCCAATGGTGTGGTGGTGATGACATAAAGATGGCAATATCTACAGATGGAGAAAAACTCTTTTTAAAAGAGATGTACACTGAAAGGAAGAGTAACAAGAGTGACATGGTGCAGCAAGAGAAATCCCAACTGGATATAAGCAAAAAGTCTCTTCAAAACTCAATGAATGGCTGGAACACACTTCTTGGAGAAGCTGTGGAATTTCCAACCTTGGAGATTTTCAAAACTGCCCTGGACAAGGCCCTGGGCAACCTTATCTAATTTTGAAATTAACCCTGCTTTGAGCAGGAGGTTGGACCTGTTGACCTCCAGAGAGTCTTTCCATCTAAAATTATTCTACACACCTGTCTTAATGTTCAGTGAACACTACCTAATCACAATCTAAAATATGTGTACCTCACATGACTGCAGGCCATATGCAAACCCTGGCTCTAAGCTCTTCACCCCCAGTCTAGAGGAACAGAAAACAGTCTAAACAGTAAGAACTCTTTCTAATTTAATAGATGACCACCTACATTTAATCACATGGTTCTCTACCATACCAGAGAAGACACCATGATTAAGGACAAGCAAAATATCCACAGTTATTACCATAACCCACATCTCAAATGACCTCATCCTTTGCTAGCATGTGCAAAATGAGAGGCAGAAATAAAGAAGCTTCCTTTAGACAGAGCAAAGCATTGGTTGATTAGAGCCAGCTGAAGGAGTAAAAGAGAAGCCGCTCTAAGGCAAACCATCTCACATGATCAGGACTCACAAGGAACTTGAACAGTTCAAAACAGCATTGATCAATAACCTGAAGTTTACACATATAAAAATACATTAACGAGGTTTATTTCATTAGGTGAAAGCAAAGTGCATAGTAAATCAACAAACAACAGTTATTTGTTTTGCATTTTGCTTGTATGTGTTGAGTTCATTAGCGTTCTTTGCTGCCTGCCTGTTGCATGGTTGCATAGCTCGTGATGAGCTGAGCCAAATGCTGTGGCAGTGCACATGGGAATGATGAGCAGTTACTTCTCAGATCAGAGAGGGTTTGTGGCCTTGTCTCCTCAACGTCCTGGAGGGACAAAAAGACTTTTCCTCCATGTGTGGATGAATACTAAACTGTCTGTAATTGATAACCCTTAGCTGGTTGGGAGCTAAAATTAATTGGTGTTGGTTATATGAATATATACTATGCTAATAAGTCTGTAACATGTCTCTTACTACCTTTGTTGAGACAGAAATTCTTGGTATCTTTCAACTTCATCAACAGGCTACTTTTTATTTTTTTTTCTAAGTTGTCCTGTTTGGTCACAGCAGAGCTAAATAGAATTTGAGAAGGTATTTCAAATAAGCATAAACAACTCAATTCTTTATAGAAGAGTTTTCCTGTTCTCAAAAGTTTTCTTACATAATCCCAAAAGATATTTTTATATATTTATAAAGAAATAAAGGAAGTAATTGTCTTTTGTTTTTAACAGCATTTGGAGAAATTACTCTTGTCTTTCTGAGTTTGGAAATAAATGTTTTTCCATTGCTTTGAAACAATAGAGTTCTATCAAATATTTTGCAAGCACAAATTGCAAACTCCAATAACCAATGTTTACCCATTTTCCAAAAGGACAAAAGAAATCTATAGAAATGTAAGCAAAACAGACATTATGAAGGATCATTTCCAACATGCCTTCATAATACTTGCATACTTGTATTTAAGAAGTTCATAAATCTTGGGGGTTTGTCTCTTGAGGCTTGTCCTTGGCTGGCAGAACACACAAACTTGACATTACTTTGATTAGTTTGAACATCTCATTTTATGAAATATGTAATTCAAAGATAAGTATTTGCTATTCCCAGTCACAGTGGGTATAATAGTTTTCAGGACACCTTTTCAGCACAGGCAGGTTTGTAAAGATTTGATGTATGAATGAACAAAGTTACTATTTTTGGCACCCATACTATACTATAACTGATACCTACACCAGCCTATATTATACCTATATTATATTCCACCATACCTATACCAGGGAGTTTTGGACCTATATTTTTCTCCTCTACCTAGCTCTTCAGTGTACAGTTCTTTGGCAAATGCCAAATTATTCAGGCCTTTAAGTGATATGTTCTTTTTCAATACAGCAAGTCTTGGGTGAACCTATTGTTGCTTAACAATGGATGAGGAGTATTCTATAACATAGTTACACAAATTGGACTATTAAAAAAAACCGAAGCAAGACAAACATATCAAGAAATAGTGACACCAGAACCAGTAATTATGCCCTCTATTTGCATAAGGACATTACGGCAGAATCTTCTTAATTGCAGGATAATGCATCACCTGTACATGATGATGATGCAAGTTGCCTATAACCTCATAAATTCATTGGTAATATCTTTGAATTCTAAGTACTGTATGCTACACTATATTTTAATGTCACACAGGTTTAGTTTTTCTTTAGCAATCAAACATTTCCATATGGTATAATCTATAGCATATAAGTGTTAATGATTTTGTTAGCTTTTAATGTACTTTCTTACCAATTCCAAGCACAAGATTCCTTAGATTCAGGTTAAAGCAGTGAATTTTTACTAATTTTACAATTGCTTTTTTACTATATATCAAGCAAAACCTGTTTATATTTCTCTGCTACCTAATGCATACTGCTTTTTGTAAGTTACATACAGACTACCAATTGATTTTTTTTTTTTTGTTCAGTTGTTTGCTTCTTTCAGATAAATGAGTGTAACAAGGCTGTGTGCTATACTTTTGCAGTATGTTTTACTTTATAAAGGAAAGATAAAATGCTGATTTTTCTACCCCAGCAAAATATAAACCCCTTTTTATATAAACTCTGACTGTACAAGTTACAAGCCAGTTAGATGTGGGATCCTAGTTATTTGGAACATTAATCCTAGTAAATGTTATTATATTATTGACACTTAGGTACCTGGTGACTTCTTTATGCTATGTGTCATGCAGAGAGTACAGAAGAGTTTTCTCTGTCCCCAAAAGCTTCGAGGACAAGCAGAAGAACTGGGAAAGCTCCCGGAGCAGTGCTTGCGTGGGAAGGGTGAGAGGGCAGTGCAGCTGGGCAGCCACATCCCCATCCTCACCTGCAGCTGCATTTGCTGTGCCTTGTCTAGTCTTGTGAGTGTGCTGCCCTGCCCATTTCACCTCATATTTCCCAGGGAGACTCTAATAGCATTTTCCATTGTTCTCTCTCCAGAGGCAGTTTCAATGCATTCTTATTTTGTGCAAGCCTTAAGAGCTCTGCAGAAAACAGTCTTGTCTTAGTATGCTCATGACATTCACTGGGCATCTTTATTACGCAAATACAGCTGCAGCATTGATTGCCTCTGTTTAGCAATGTAGCAAGATGACTCCTTGAAATTAGGAGTCGTGTAGAACTATACATAATGTAAAAAGAAAGTCAGTAACTATTTTGCTGGTAAAAATTTGTTTCATTTCTGTGAAAGCCAAGAAGAATCAGCTGTGGTAGCATGATGCTTCACATCATTGGTTTTCCAGCAGAAAGCAGGTCTTCTTTCAAAAGCTTGTCCTTAAGTAAAAGTCCCAATTTTCAACTTTGCTGTACCTCCCAAAAAGGGTTCCCCAACCTTTAGGATCCACCGCTTACTGGCATAGTTTCCTAGGAGATTGCTATAGCATTGGCAGTCTACTGTTTCTGTAGATTTTGTTGTGAGATAAAGATCCTAGGAGATCTGGAGATCCCTGGAAACATCAGAGCTTCAAGCCCCAAGAGCCTGGTTTGGGATAAGGGCTCCAGCATTTGAACTCCTTTGTGAAGTTTAAAGTTTAGTTTTGAACAATCTTTCCTACAGAGAAGAAATTCTCATTGACAAACAGACTTAGTGGTAACTAACTCGGGTAATTAAAACCCTATCATCTGAACACTCAAGACTGCAACACCAGTGAAGCACCATAAGTGGAGCTGACTCTTCCCAGAGAAGCTGGTACATTCACACAACACCGCACAGGGGTGCTAGCTCGGGTTCAGGAAGCCAGACTAGCCTAACTAGACCAGCCTCCTGCTTTGCCAGAGGTAGTAAATTCTGCTTTCACAAAAGGGGCAATGCCTCCGTGCCACATCTAACTTTGTATCTGGGTGAGGTGGTTTCTTTGGACCTAGCTCAGACATCTCCATGAGGTTGCAGTAGGCAGTCCAGATGCAGCCGCATGATTTCTCTGAAGGAAACCAGTCTGACCAGTTAAAGAGGGTCAAACCATTACCTGCCTGCTCTCCCTTGGACAAACTGAATTGGCTTATAGAAGTTTTCCCAGATGGGATCTGTCTGTGTTTGAAAGGTTTCTCAAGGCTTTGCTAGTCCAGGCCAACGCTGACCAGCTCTGCAACAGGAATTGAGAAGGGCTCACAGAGGGAACCCACAAGGCACAAGGCCAGTTCTTCCCAAGCCCTTGGTGTTCCTTGGTTTGACTGCAAAATTAGGAAGCAAGGCACTGTTATGGCTCTCTGCTTTGCATTGTTCCAGGACATCTACATCTTCACTGGGAAAATCTACAGTCACTAGGGGCTTCATGTCACTAAAAAAATTACCTCCTGCCTTTAATGCTACCAAGGGAAAACTGGAAAAAGATCCTTCTTTAAATTTGTAATTAGGAGCTACCAAGACTTAATCATTTATCATATTCAGTACAGTGCAGAGGTGTTATCTGACTGTCTGAACTGTGCATATCTTGCTTTAACTGATTATCTCAGATTTATGAAGTTTGGTTTGGGCTTAATGATGAAATTTTTGTAATGTGTTTTTAATCTTAAATTAACATCATATATAAAATATCCATTATGATGTCCTCTTCCCCAGGTAATACATATGAAAAAAGAACTCAGGATACTGGGTGCCTCATCTGGCAGGATTTCAACAAAAAATTACCCTGGCTAACTAAGATGAAGGAATGCAAAGGGGAAAAATTATCTTAATAATTCATCTGTAACTGCTTTTGTGAAGAGACAGAGATACAAATAATAAATACAAATAAGATATAAATACAAAAAATAGATATTATTAAAACAAATATACAGATATAAATATGGAAACAGATATAACTTATTCAGAAAGTGCTTTGTTTAAATTTGTTTCCATGGAGGATTTTGTTCAATGGTAGTTTATCTTCCAGTCTCAAGATAATAAAAAAATCCAATTCACTGTTGCTAGGGGCATTATTATTTTATCTTAATTTGGAGAAAGCTGATTCTAATGCATTAAAACTTTTCTTCAAGCAAGAGAAAGCAGAGACTAGCTCTGTAATTAGAACAGTTTTCCTATGACTGGTTCATGACACTACTTAAAAAACAAACAAGAAAAAAGAAACAAACAAACAAAAGTACTCCAAGTCATTTACTTTTTCATTTCAAGCAGGATTACAATTTTGCTTTACAGTAACTTAGTAATGTATTATTAATATTCGATATCAGTCACAATGCTGTAATTCATTCAGTAAGTATTTCTCAGTTACCTAGTTAACATAAAAATCCCAAACAACCTCTGATTTTACTTCAAAAACCAATCAGCCCTTTTGTATGTCATTTGCCTTTGAGCAGATAAGAAGCTTATAAAAGTAAAATTACAGTTCTTACTCAAAAAACTAATCTTCACTGGGCTGATTTGCCACCAGCCCCTCCCCAACCTGCAGTGATATTTTCAAATTCATTTTTCCCATGGCCAATATTTCACCTGGTGTCAATTTCAATTCTTAGACCAATAAACCAAACCCACTTATTTCTTGAAATATTGAAAAAGCAAGAAACTAAAAAGGAATACTTCATTTCTTGTGTAAAGAAAGAATACTGGATTTGTGTAAGGGAGAGAGACAGAGGGCTAAACTGCTTGTGACCATGACAAACCAAACTGGTCAGGAGCTGGTACACCAAGTCCTGCGAGTCCCTAATGCAGAGCAGGAGAAACACTGTTCGGTGCCCAGCTGCACAGCAGGACCTGGAGCAACTCCTGCTCTGCATTCAGTAGCTTAGAAATTTGTAGCTGCAGGGGCTACTTAGTGGAGTGGCCATCAGCTCCAGAGACCTTCTGCTCTTTGCCATGTCCAAGCTCTCCTCTAGGTCATAGACATATAATTTCACTGGAATAGACTCATTTACCCTTCAGAAAATCTCTTGGAAAGGTCTTGCAGTACCTTTAATTGCACTGTGGTCTGATCCAGATAGTCGGAGAAATACCATCCATGCAGGTTTGGTCCAACTGGATCGACTGTGCAGGGAAAACACCATTATCCATGGCTACATGCGTGTGATTAACATAATGATGTGTGACAGGTGCGATATAATTTATAGTGGGTGAAAAAGTCTGCTGATGTACTGAACATATCCATCCACAGTATCTGTTCTTTCAAACTGGGCCTATACAGCTTATATCTTAACTACACCAGTATACACAACACTTCTGACAGGATCAGCGGAGTTACCACAGATCTATATCAGTACAAATGAAAGAAAAATCTGGCTCCAAGTGAAAGAGGAGAGCACCGGAGAACATATACAGAGCTCCTCAAGAGCTGTTTTTCGGTGTGCATCATTCTAGCTTCAACATCTAAATAAAACCAGCCTGTGCTCCATTCACAGGTCATGACAGATCATAGAATCATAGAATACCAGGTAGGAAGGGACCACAAGAATCACGTGGTCCAACCTTTCTTGGCAAAAGCATGGTCTAGACAAGATGGCCTAGCACCCTGTCCAGCTGAATCTTAGAAGTGTCCAATGCAGGAAGGCTGATGAGTGCAAACATTAGCCATACTTCTGAATCTCTTCAGGTTTTGTTTGTTTGTTGTTGGGGGTTTTTTTGTCTGTTTGACTTCAAAACACTTTATTCTAGAGGTGGAGTCACCTCTGGAAGCCTTGTAGCTCTGTTTGTATGGATTGCACTTACCTTAATATGTTTACTTGAGAGGCAAGGTGCAGTAGCAGGAGACCAATCATTCACTAATGAGTCTGACAGGTCCCTGGACAAAACTCATCTCTCGTCATCCCAGCCTGGATTCCCAGAGATGCCAGACAGAGTCCCTCAAAGTCCCAGAGCGGTGAATGGGTGGAGGTTGGTTGAGTCCTGGAGGAAAGCTTTTTGTATGTCCATAGCATTCTTTGCTCATCCCTGTGTCTGCCCTCTGGTGACTCCCACACTAGTTAGACATCTAGTCTGACCTAGTGTGGTTGCTCTTACATTTTTATGGAGCGTGAGCAGAACTAATGCGCAACCCTCTGCACTTGACTGTAGACATGCTCTTCTATGCAAAGAGTATTATTTCCTGACATAATGAAATGGGATAGAGTACCAGCTCTTTCCAGTTCAACTTTTTGATCTCTCTTTTAAATCATTAACAATTCACAGATGCACCAAAAGCTTGCCTGGACGATGACGAAGGACCTCCACTCCCTGCTCACAAGCACAGGAAACCAGAGTGCCTCAGCAGAAACAAATGCTTAGAGTGAAAACCCAGTTTGATCAAGTGTTATCATTCACCTGGATATGGATAAGATTTCACATTTATTTCTGGATTGTTCTAATGGCTCTTTTATCTAGACTAAACATTCATAGGTACACTTTGAAACAGTATGAGCACACTCATAATTTTCCCAGGAAAGGGAACAGTTGTTGAATTTAAAAGCAAGTTCACAGCAGTCACTCTTTACCCTGCCTTCACCCTCTGCCTTATGGTGGCTGGATCACTGAAAAAATGACTCAGGACATTTTCCTTCTCAAGACCAGAGTTGCATCAGAACCGTTTCTACTGACATGTAATCATATGATTTTAGACACCAGGACAGCTCTTTAGTTCCAGACTAGACACAATATTTCACTTATACATTTAAGTAGAGTTTTCAATCTGTAATTTTAATTTTGGATTTTTTAATATATATAAAAAGAAACCAGGCAAAATCTACACTTTACTCAAGCAGTAACTGAAGGAAAAAATAACATCTTTCATTACATTTGCTCAATGCTACAACTACTTCATTTAAAATAACAGCAGTGTCAAAAAAGAAAAAAAATATCTTAAACATAACTACGTATTTAAGCTTTCCTTTTGCAATTGCTCCAGGCTTAGTAATGTGCAACATTCAGAGTAATTTGAATATAATTGAAGCCTTCTGTTTTTTTAACGTGTGTGTTATGAAATTCTGAGTCTCTGGAGGCGAGCAGACACCATGTGCCGCCTACTTTACTATTTTGCTTCAGAGATTTGACTTATTGAGAAGTAAACTTAATGCAAATAAAATGGCTTTCCCCTCCTGGCATTTGGCAGGCATACAGAAATGCAACAGAAGAGCAGAGTACCTAGAGACACTCGCTTCTCAGAACTGTGTTCGGAAAGAATAGAAAGCATTTAAATTCAAAACGAGCCATCTGTGACAACCCCTAAGCAGTGCCTCATTTCAGAAAGTGCAAGCCTAGGAATGAAAGTGAAACTGTATGTAACTGTCAATTAAAATAATCTAATATAGACTTTTCTGCCTTTGGGGGGAGGGTGGCCACAGATTTTCTGGAAGCCCACTCTTTTTCATTTCCTTAGCATATATTTTACAGTTCAGGACAACTGAATCACATCTGTAGCCAATGTGTATTACACATCTCATGGGAGAAAAGGTGATGGAAGAGGCACTATCGTTGTGGATCACCTCTCAGCAGTTCATATCCACAACTGGTATAAGCTAATGTAACTTCATATCAAAATTAATTCTAAAACAACTTCTAAGAGAAGAGTGACTTCATATTAGAAATAAGGTATTCAGTGTTCCCCATGTGGGAAATCTAAAATACTGTGTCTTAGACAGCTGCATTCAGAAATGAAAACCAGAGAGTTTCTGTCAGTTCATGCAGATCAGAAACGAACAGCAATGGCAGCATAGGCAAGGTAAGTAGAAACACATGGAAATTCCTGCTTGCCCAAGCAGTGTATACAGACTATACATTGGCTGGCTACACCTTTGGATTTACAGGATTTAAATCAGATCAGCATTTGGTCCTCAGAGTATTCAACAGGCAGTTCTGGCAAAGGATCCAGAAGAATTCAGTCAGTAACCATGAAGACTCTGTCATTTTATAAGATATAAGTTGCAGACTGAAAAAATATGTATTGTTAGGCAGTAAAATTACAGTTTTATTTCTTACTGAATTTGGAGCTGCACTGCAAGCTGTAGAAAATACTCAGCTAACAGAATATTGTGTATATGTATTGAATCTGGTAAATAATCTCGGGTCAGCAGCTCTCCATCCTGCCAGGATACTTTCCACAGGCACTGAGCTACACTTGTACGTGTGTGAATACCAAGTGTGTTTCAAGGCCTTCCATTTTATTGCTGTTATTTAGTAAGCCATTTTGTCAACTGAATGAGTATATGGTTATTTAAAAAAAGTAAAAACCTGAAAGGTATTTTAGATACTGTTTTCTCAACGTTCAGGTGTTAATCCATGGTTAAAACAAGATAGTAGTACAGCAGCAGTTCAAGCTCTGCTTGCCTTGACTATGCAGAGAGTGCCACCACAAAGCCTGGTTGCAGGATTGGACCACAGCAGTGAGAAATCAGTGTATGCCTTTTGAGCAAATCACGGACTTACCATGAACAGATCTACTTACTGAGAGCTAACCCAGGGCATGGCTGTGGTTGCGTCACCAACCCTGAGATCTCAGCTGTAACTTTTTCTTCCAGGTATTCCTTTCAAGATGAAGAAGACATGTTCATGGTGGTTGATCTCTTACTCGGAGGTGATCTGCGTTACCATTTGCAGCAGAACGTCCACTTTAATGAAGGAACTGTTAAGCTGTACATTTGTGAGCTGGCGCTTTCCTTGGATTATTTGCAGAGATACCACATCATTCACAGGTGAGTGAATTTCATTTGACAGATGGGCTGCTTTCTTTTGGTAGACCAGAGGATTTTTATCACATATCTGATTACATGGTTCTGTTTATTCAAAATCTCTGAAAAGTTTCCATTGTTATCCAAGGGTGGTTTTTTAAAATATTTTCTTTCTGCCCTCGACCATTCAGTAGCCCCATATCCTTCTCATACTACCTTTTTCTTGTTCTGACCTCATACTATGATGTATGTTTTTTACTATGGTCTTTAAACACTAAATATAACCCATAACAGCATTGTGGCTGCTTTTAATTTATTTTTAGTTCTCCAGTGCCCCAAAGTTCCTGAGCACAAAAATGTTGTAATCCAGTACAAGAACTTCACACAACAACATCAGGGAAAGGTCACAAAACCAAAGGCTGAGAATAAAGAATAATTTGTTTATTTGCAGAATCTGCATGAAGGTCAGAAGGAGGAAGAGATTTGGGGAAATAAAAGATATAGTAGAAATAAATTGGAACAGTATTAGATGGTGCATCCTTTTTGCATTTCTTAGATTACAACAATCTGTTATTTTTACTGCCTTACAGCTGGCAATCAGTATTCATGTCAAAAAAGGTGTCAAGCATCAGGGTCTGCTTGTTTTCCTTAAACAATTTGGCATTTAACTGAAGCAGCAGGGTAACTTCTCTTTTTATGTTAACACGGCAACTGTGAAATTATAAAATTATGGGTTTGAGCCTGCATTTTACTCTTTTTAGGCTAAATTCAGGGTATTCCTTCCTGACTTACAGTGGTCTGCATATAAAAATTAGCAGTTTTCTGTGTTACTGAAGCTGGATGTGAGTTTCAGAGACCAAACTAAATGAAGCTGTGCCATAGATCTTCCAGTGTCCAGTATAAAAAAATTCCTCCAAATATATTAAGAGTTCTCATCCCATCCACCTACCAGAGCTGCTTCATGATTTTGCAATAAAGAACCAATAAAAAGTATGATCTGACTTTCTGAAGAGGGAAGGTCCATAAAAAATCTCTTTAATCTGAGGTGCAGTAGTATATGGGTGTTCTGTATTACTGAAACTGCAGAAGACAAAATTCAAGTAAACATTGCAACAGTTGTTTTGCTTGCAGTTAAAACTCCTACAAATATTGAAGGCAATTTCTGAAATTTTATATCTTTAGCACACTGTTATTATTTTAGAGCATTTCCATGTATTTTGCATACATTTTCCTTTCTCAGAGAATATTTTAAAGGTGGAACTCAGAATTTTGGCTGACCTTTCCTTCTATGCCTTAAGGAATGTTCTTGGTGAAAAACAAATCGATGAGCATTTTTCTCACCCTCATTTTAATGACGAGACATTTTATGCAAATAGGCTGTCAAAACATTCATGAGAAAATCCAGTTCGTAATCAGAACTTGTATTTTGCTACAAGCCTGTGACTTAAAAATGTTTCACAGAAAAGCCTGTGACAGGTGGCAGATGTCTTAAGAGAATGAAGGACTGGACTGAAGTCTCTGTGGTTGTTTATATGTGACAGCGTCTGCATTGCCATGGTCCAACTGTGAAATTGGGCAAGACACTTTGCTCTCTTCTGTATTACTTAGTCATGACTTGTAAGCACTTGATTTTGCTTACTTTTCTCTTTTGCACTGGCTGTAGTATAGAGTAACACCACTGGCTTCAATACTTGTTGATTTGCACTAAGGCGGGGGAAGGCGGGAAGGGTCTAGAGCTGGTTGTTGGCTCGATTTAGGGGCGAGTTCTGGGGTTTGGTTTTTGCTTTTACTCTACCCCAAAAGTTTTCACAAAACCAGACGTGTCAAAATACCTGTTTCTTAGCCTGTGGCAGATCTTACTGGCTGGCTGGCTAGGATTATTGTTGAGGGTATAAAGAGTCTGGTTCAGAACTCTGCTGTGTTATAGAAGAGAAGTTTATTTTGAAGCTGGCTGACCTGAGATCTGAGCGTGGCTCTCCCACTTCAGTACTTACTGCCCGAATCACCCAACTGTGGCACAAGGAGCCTTTCGTCTCTCATCTTCCCACCAATTACCATAAAATCCCAAATGATCCACACGCCAGTGAACACGTTATTTAGCCAGGAGAGTCCCAGCACATTCTGCCTTCTGCCTTGCCACCACCTGGAACAGCACTCTGTGGGACGGGTCTTCAGCTGCCATAAATCTCTGTGGCGTGGCTGGCATCAAGAGCGCAATGCTGATTTAAATTGGCTCAGGAGCTGAGCCAGCAGTGATGCACAGTGAGGAGACTTGTAGCCATTATTTTATCATTGCAAACACACTGTCTCGATAAGAGGTGAAACCAGTGAGCTGGTTGGTGTTTATACTTCGTGGTAGCAGGCCTCAGCAATATCACTGTGACCAAATGCTTCCAGTCAGCATTCACACACTAACCTACAAAACTGTATTAGATCTTTCATTTTTAAATGAGTGCATTGGCAGCAAAAGGGGGAAAAAAAGGTTAGTGAGTCACAGAGTCATTGAGAGAGCCCCTACTAAATTATGTCTGGGCTGCAAAGAAAGAATAGTTGAATGATTCACCAGACTGGGTAGGTGGATTTTCAAATTGCAGTATTATAAAGAGCTGAATATATGATGTGTGAGTCAGGAACTTAACTCCTCCTCAATATTTACAGATGTGTATGAAATGTGTTCAGGTTTCCATTACTGTTGCATCTAGCAACATGTCAGAACATTTTTTTCAGGGTTAATCTGCAGCCCCAGGAGTCTAGTATACGAGGAAGTGGTAATGAAGGGGACAGAAATTATCAGGCATGTATGAGTGGATGTAGAAGTGTCCAGATCAGTGCTATGCCAGTTCCTCTTGGAGATGCCTTGCAATGCCTCTGTATTTGCTGATGTGGTTAGCATTGTGTACTTTGAATGTGGCAATCATTTCAGCAACAGAAGTATTGTTTCTGCAGGGACAAATTTATCCATAAATAGTGTAAAAACCACTATTGTTCTGGTGTGTTTATGAAACTTTTCATTTTTATTAATCACATCCATGTATATAAAATCCATATTTGTCACGCACAATGCTGCAATAGTGGATTTAATAAGGAATGCTGCACTGTGTGTCTCGCAGCTCTATTGTAAATGTTTGCATTATATAGATGTTCAGCCAGAATTATGAAAAATTTCAAAAGAAAAGCTAGAAGTTTCAAGCTATGATTTGAAGGCTATTCTGGGCAAATTTTTCACTTAACTTACACAACAGCTAAGTTAATATTGAGATATCTCTAAATTGCTGGTCACAGGTAATGGCTATATCCCAAAACCTTATTTCCTCACAGCCTTACTGTAATAATATTTTATCCACATTTCTTAAATGAAAAAATAATGCTTTGAAAGCTGGATGAGTGGTGTTTATTATAGACCATCAGATCCACTACACACAGAAAGGCTTCTGACAATTCACATGGTCTTATTCATTCTCAAATGTTGGATCAAATCTGGCATTCTGCCATTTCAAGACAGTATGACTAAACACATTCTTTCCAGCACTGCTTGTATAATACCAGTGAATAATGTGCTGGACAAAAGTTTTCCATCAAAGGCTGAATAAACTTATTTCAGCCATGAGTAACTCAACCTCCTCCTTTCACAAATATTGCTGTTCATACATTTCAATAAAACCACCTGCTTCCTCACCAAAGTAGGCTGCCCACTTTCATTCAGCTGGTTCTTCCAGCAGTTGCTCCAGTGTTGTCTCTCCCAGGATGCTCTTGCAGCTAAAGCCTTGGCTCAGAGCAGCGCTGGCCCTGCAGTGCTGCGGCTGCTGCCCAAGTAACACGCTTGTGCTGATAAAATCACATTTTCTCTTTCTGAAGGGGCAAGTGTTAACTGCATTGTCATTACAACTTTTCATCATCATTTGGCTCCATTGGTTTTCATCTGTTCAGAAAGGAGGCTGGATGTGGCAGATGTCTGGAAAGGAAATTGCAGTAACCTTCCAGGACAATTTTAGGATACCGGACTAGCTGTTTGATCTGCATGCCCAGGGCTTTTTTATTTCAGTGGGGTTTTTTGAATGCAAAACCATTTGTGTGTGTATGTGTACATATATAAACATACATATAAATTTTTGGTTGAAGCACAATATGACTGGAATCAATCCAGCTTGGCAGATCTCTGCTGTGTGGCTACTGTGATCACCACTCTGTTTTCCATTCCTGCAAGTTCTGCATCCAATGGAGAGTAGCACCAGGAGCTGTTCCAGCTCTGAACAGCTACTCAGCAGCAGTGCAGGGTGGGCAAAAGCTAAAGGAAAATGGTGACAAATCGAGCATTACATTTTCCTCTGCCAGCTGATCCACTGCAGAGTAAGGGTGTCTTGCTGCTACCAGCTAGACAAGCTGTACTCTTTGTTCAGCACTGCTAGGCTGGGTTATGGTGTAGCAGATGCCTGTTTGTTCATTACCATTGAGCCTTTCAAGGTGTTCAGCAGTCTGGTGAAATAAGGTAATATGTGCAAATGATTAGACTCTTCTTTAAAATGGGCTTTCCCAGTCTCACTTGTGATACCATACACCAAAAGATCAAACTCTAATTTAAAATGTTCCCTTCGTAACACTGTCCATTTAGTATGTAAGCAGTAAATAGGTTTGGAAATTATTTGAAAATGGAGAATTTGCCCTTTATTGTTTTTCACAGATGTCACAGGCAGAATAGTGCCAACCTGAGATTTACCAGGACATGCTAAAAGGACACAGTTCCTTATGGATTTCAGTGCATACTAGTAGTCTTCTTGCTCATAAGCATGTGCAGGTGAAGAAGAAAATATAGTAGAGTCTGAAGTAGATGAAACAGGAAAAAATTACCCATAAGCATTACCAAAGGTCATGACAGGTCAAGAGGCCTGTCCATCAAATTTTCTTAATTTGTTTTCCTATGTCTCTTCCATGTCATTCTATTATGTTCTTTAAACAAGTGCAAGCCCACATTATTTCCAAGGACAAATTGCAGGACCTGAGCAATGAGTTATGTAAGAGAAGCAGATTAGAAAACATATCAAAGCCAGCCAAAAAAGAAACATCATGCAAACCACAGAGCACAGAAAACCTGCTGAATGCTTATGAACCAGCACTGATCAAAAAGGAAGTGATTCACAAAACGTAGGCACAAAATGTATTTAAATTTCAGTCGTGTCCTTAAAAAAAAATTAGATATCACAAGATATGAATATGCAGAGAACAATCCTTTCAACTTTTGAACAGAGTTCTCTACCTACAAGAACAAATTAATTTTGCTTCTGTTCGGCAACAGTAAAATAAAAAGTTATTTGATATACCAGATGACATACTGCAAATAAATGAAGTTGGTTTGGAAACACACTGAGATTTTAATATCCAGAGACTAGATTACTAATGAAGTAAAACTGCCTGTATTGGGGAAGAGACACAGGGAACACTCTGAGATGCGTGATGCCCCATCAGGTGCTGCAGTCCTGCCACTGGCACTGATATAATCTTTTATCGTGGGCATAGTGGGCTCTCCCTTCATCACTCATGTGAAATACCAGAAGACACCCACCACACCCTCACTCCTTTCATACCCCATTGCTGAGGGATCCTCATTGCAGTCAGCAGGGGATTGCTTTGTTCCTTACAGTTTTCAAGTGAGTAGATGAAGTTGCCCCTCAGCCGTTTCTTTCATCCTCCTTCTGATTATTGCAAAGTTGTAAGAATGTGCTTACATGACATATTTTGTTTAGCCAAGGAAAACTCATCTCACAAGCCCTACATCATTTAAAATTTAGGCATCCGTTCAACGTTAGGAGAGGGAAGATCTGAACTGTCGACTGAGCTTGGCCAACTACCTTGCATTAGGTGAAAAACCTCCAGTGGCCAAAGATAACCTAAACTGAGCCCATCCTAAGTGTTTGTTTGTGCTGTATAGAGCTCTAGAGAACAAGTGTCCTTCACTAAAAAAAATAAGTCCTGTGATTATAGTTGGTTTTCTTTTTGCTTGCTTCTCTGTTTAAAAACAGACACCCACACAAATGTAGATATGATCTAGACAGAGGAGTGTATAACATGTACCTGGAAGAAAAAGTTATGTCTTACTAATTCTTCTATAATGCAACTAGAAAGAATTTCAAACAATTTTATCTGAATTGTAATTTTTACACACTGATTTAAAGGTTTTCCTGAATCCTTCCTCACCTCACTGTCATTTAGCTGCAACAGACATAATAAACATGAAAGATCTTGTTTTTTCTAAAACTCTAAAATCACAATAGCATTACTAGGGATTGTGGACTTATACAGGCCTGACTTGCTCCAAGTAGTTGTAGCTCCATACTCTTCATTATTGGAAAACACAGCTCTCCTGGAGCAAGATAAAGCATATCCACACAGGGAATCAGCACTTCATGCTGTTCACAGCTAAGTACACAGGAAGAGGAGACAGTGTAGAGAAACTGAGGCCCAGGCAAATTCAGACTCTCTGCCACGTCGGGAGGTACAAATCTTTTTGAAAATGGGCAACAAAAAGCTACTAGGGAATTACTTTGCCCTAGAGCTTGCTGCTGCAATGAGTGTGGTAGCCAGCATCCTGGAGATGCTAGCAGGTCCCCTGATGCCTGGGCTCAGCACATCCTTTTCTGTGGCGTGTGCTCAAAGGCAACATAGAAAGTCCATGTATGTATTACACACCAATTTGCCAGTTCCATGCTTTGCATTTCCCACTTTCCGGTCACTGTGGCAGGGAGCATAGTATTGGTTTGGTGTTTTCATCTACGTCTGTCTTCCAGAGGGCTTTCCTAAAGCCCTTCATTGCGTTTGTTCTGGGGTTGTAATGACTTTCCTATGAATTGCTTCTATTTTCTGTAGAGCACACCCTCCACCTAAATCAGCTGCCATCACCTGTCTGTGTTACTGTTTTTCGCTTCCTTCTGGTTTTCTTTAATAATCCCTTTACATTAACCTACCTTTTAGGAAGAAAAGTCTTATAAAAGCAGTCTTCAGGGTACATGTTATGTATTAAAATGCCATTTATCACCCTATTGATGGATAATGAAATTAGATGTTTTCCTTTCTTCCTTCCCCCACTCTTCAGTATTAAAATTTTGATCATGAACCATTTTCATAGGTTCAGACACTGAAGCAGAAGATGCTGACAGAATTGAAGCAGAGCTCTATAGCCAAGATTATCTCAAGTCTCCATCCACAAATCTGATCTGGTTTATGCCAGTTTTCTGCTTTAGTATATTGCTAGTTTCTTTGTGGCCAATGCGGTGTGAGTGCTATCAGAGCCATCTTTCTTTCTCAGAAATCTGTTAGAAATTTCTTGGTGTTGCTTTAAAGCTTCAAGTGATTTTAGTATAGGCATCTGCTCCCAACTTATGTATACTAGCAAAGACCACCATATTAATGGCATGTTGATACTGTAATTCTAAATATAATAATCAAGAGTATTAATAACATTTAAATAATTTTCAATAGGTAATTAAAATGATTAAGCATTCCTTCTAGAGAGGCATAAGTGTATCCACAGTATGAATTGCCTTCCTCATATGACACTGCCTAGTTTACCCTGGTTTTGTGACCCTCCAGCCCCCACCTGCCATCCTGGGGTGGTGGTGCTGCTGTCCCGGCCTCCCTGGGCCAGCTGGGAGGGGAGGAGAGGCTGAATGAAAACTCCTCTCACCAGCAAGATCAAATTAGCAATGAATGAAGGCTTAATTAACAGAGGAGAGAACAAGAGCCAATCTCCTCTGACACAATATTGATCCTTTTTTCCAAAGCTCTGTTGTTAACGTTATTTTAAAAGTATTCTGATATGTTTACCTCTTGGAAATTTCACATCATGACTGTATATGCAGGCATATTCTCTCCACTGAAGTGGCAGATTTGCATGCAATGTACTTAAGTCATTTTTAGGTTTGTAGTCAGTGAAGAAATTTAAAATCTTTGATTAAAGTATGTAGATGGAGAGGGGGAATATGGAAAGAGACTGTAAACTTCAGGCTGAGCAACATATAAACCAATAGCAGCATATGGACAATTGGTTCTTTCTCCTCTTTCTGCTTTAATGGTTGCAACATTTTTTCAGCTTGGATGAGCAATACATACATAGCATATTTTATCATTCCCTTGGAGATTTCCTTACAATGTAAGTTTTGGTTTAATATATGGCAAAATAACAAAGACTTAAGGCAAAAAGTGCACATTTACATTATTTCCTCATGAGTGCAATAGTCTTTTGTATCTCAGGAATTGAGTAGATTGTCCATGGTGGGGCAGAAGGCATTTCATTAAAGGATATTGCAATTCAAGTTTCCTTCTTGCCTTAGAAATGCATTCAGCAGCTTTCAGCACAGCTTTGATATTTCAGGTGAGATGTGGTCTGCTTTGTACAATTTTTGACTTAGCAGATATACAGAGGGATGAGAAAGAGTGGGAGTTGCAACACTAATCATCAGACAGAGTTTAATCTTTCAAAACAAATCATCTGGTGGGCAGGGACTGTAATTAAGTTAATTAAGTTAAGATTGCCATGAGATTTGTTCTGCTGAAGTTGCCTTCTCAACTTTTTTTCTCTTGCATTTATTCTCTATATCCTTTTTTGGGAGCTCCTTGGGGCGTTCCCTCGAGGTTATTTTCAAACATCTCTACATCCTCTGCGAACTCCTGTCCCAACTCCCCTGGATGGGTTTTACAGAGGAGAAAGCAGAGCAGCTCAAAGCTTTGATGCTATAAGACAGACAGTCCTACTGATGAGCCTCTGCTTCTCCCAACATGTGCGTACGCAGCTTACACTCATCCCCAGGGGAATTTCCTACTGACCCAGTGGGGATAATTGCACTTTTCTGCAGCAGAGGAGACAAGGCAAGCCTGCAATTCAGCAGTTGTGGTGCTCCTGCACATGCAGAACTGCTATCAGCAGGGAAAGACCTTAAAATACGGTGCCAAACTGGGACCTTGCAAGGCAGGAACAGCACCTGGTAGGTGGTACACTTTCAATGAACCAAAATATATTAAATTAGATTCTGGTGAATTTGGTCATTCTTTACACTGATGATCAAAATCATCTTTACAGTCAGACTAACAAAAATGAGAAATAACCTCTCTTCAGTGACTACCAGTTTTTATTCAGTCATTTACCTGTTCATCTTGTTATACACATGAAACTTTGGTGCTGTTATGAGTGCAGAGGAGTTGCTTTCTAGTCTAATGATAAAAACAATACAAGGCTGGAGCTTCTATTTTTTTTTTCCTTTCACAGTGACTATTCTGTGCTGAATGAAGTTATAGTCTCACGATTTATTTCAGTGATATTCTTATTGCACATTTCACACTTTTTTTTTACATTTGGGAGTTTAATTATGAGGACAGGTACTTCAGAAGATAAATATGAGTTTCTTATGATAAAACTGTGGGCCCTCTTTCTATACATCTTTATCTTTACCCTGCTGTCAGGTTTAGTTCATATTGTAAGCATTTTGATGTTCAAACCGTATTTTTCTCTGGCTTTATTTAGCCCTCAAACTTCATTAGTTTTTAGTAAAAAACAACCCTGCTTAAAATCTCATCTTTCTCTGTAGTTGTTATCATTCAATGTCAAATGATTTGCGATGGAACTGGAATGATAAAAGACTTCATGAATGATAAAAGCACACTACGAGAACAATAACGGCACAGAAGGTATCAATTTTTTGACAATGTCAGAAAAACAAACTGGTTGGACAGTCTTACACTGAGCTCTGAATGTCTGGCCCATGAGTTCACAGTCTGGACCTTCAGTGAACGTGGCTGATTTTTCAGCCAGCTGAGCAGCTACACTTTGGAGAGCCAGTAGCAAGAAAAAAAGAAATTGGTGGTAAAATAGGTGGATTTGAGGGTACCAAGAAGAAAAAGGACATAATCTCCCTGCATAAAGTCTGGAGGAGATGTCTGGAGGGACACTAGGAGGGCTGAAGAAGAGTGGGGAGTTCAGAGTGTGGTGTGGGGTGTGGGCAAGGAAGACCTGCTGTGGAAAGGGGCAGACCCTAAAAGCCAAAATCAGGAGTGACCAGAGAGAGTGGAGAACGTGGGAGAGAGGCACCATGAAGTCAGGGGGAGCAGTTACAGGGGAAATGCCTGTATATGATGCCGGTATATGAATTCCAGGTCAGAGGGGTAAGGCTTACTGAAGGCTGAGTGGTTTTGAGTATGTCTGTCTTGGTCATTGTTGGGGTCAAACAGCTTTATTCACCAACCGGGAAAACTTTGCTCAGAGTTCTGCACAGAAGAATTATTACACTGGCATAAAAATTAATCTCTCTGTATATTCCTAGAAAAGGTGCTGATGTGAGGAAATGTAGTTTTAGATTTCCTACATTGCTCTCTCAAGCTACTACAAAAATTAAGGCATGGTCCTCTTTAAAAATGTCAGATCAATAGGGCCACTTGATCAGTGTCAGAGCTCTATTTTGAATGCAAGTCAATAAAAAATAATTGACTTATTGTCAATAATCAGTAATAATTACTAATATAGTCACTTAGTAAGACTTGCTGAGTGGAAAACCTATTGCCCAAATGCTGCATTTCTCAGCTTTTATGCTCATTAAATGTATTAGTTATCTAGAGTTCTGCCTTTAAATTCTACAGAGACTCACAGCTTGCCTCTTAATTTGAGATGCTGCAGAATTTTCCCCTGATGGTGCTCCTTCAACTCTCTTCTGCAAACCTACTCAGCCACAGAAACACTCTGCAGACGGGCCCCAATGCAAATACATGCACTTACATATGTATAGAGAGTTGAACACTAATTAAAGTATCAGCTTATTTCCCCGAGACTCAGAGTACCTCTACTGCTGAAACTAAGAATTATGAGCATATAGGTAAGGATGTCCATTTCCAGCTAACAGTCTTTTATCCTGTCATTATTGTTTAATATTTGCTTTTGGAAGACACAGTATCGAAAAGGAATAACAGATCTAAAGCCGAGAAATTGAATTGTTAAGGCTTAGTTGTCTAGATTTTGGAACATATACATGAAACCAGTGTAACTAACTCTTTAGTTAATGGGAAGAAAGGTGGAGCTCAGTCATTGCCTGCTCTTCTCTCCTAAGAAATATTTGTCACCAGTTTCCTTACATCAGACAAGATTTTATTTCACTGTGATGAAATGTGGCTCCAGTTGTACAAAAGCAGCTCTGTGTGGCAGTGCCATGTTCCCTGGATGCCACAGACAGCTGGGCTTGTGATGGCTACCTGTCTGGAGGGAAGCGAGGAAGCCCTGGGCTCCCTCCTCAGACACCCCCCTCTTAACCTCACCCAGCTAGAAGACCCTACAGAGCCTCAGAGGTTTTCATGCCGCAGATGAGGAGGATGTTTTATTTGATGGCAGCATCAAATTCTTAAGCGTGCAAGGTATTTTAACTACAGCACAATTTATCATGTATGAAGGATTGCTTTCTTCGTGGTGTGAGATGACGTCAAACAAGACAATGAGCACCAGAAGTGTGACTCCTGCAAAAGGCTTAAATACCTGCCTGCGCTTTTGTGATAACACATTACAATAATTTGACTCGAGAACATCCCCCGTTGTTTTCATAATTCCGCACAGCATGCAAGAAGTTTCTTATGTTTTTAAAAACTTATTCCACAGTTCACCAAGATCTAAATGCAGGAGTCTATATTTTTTTTAGTTGGCTGTCCAAGCAAGTGGATGCCTAGTCAACACAGCTGACAGAATCTAAAAAGCTATTCAGCTCATCCAAAAATAGAAAGTCATCTGAATTGCTCTTTACACTCCAATGACCATGTTGTTTATACACCCATTGACTGTAAATGGGAATGTAGACACCTAATTCACAGTAGAACCTAATCCAAGTATCTTAATCTGAGAGCTGAATCCCACCTCTATTTTCAGTTGAATAAGTAGCAAGAATAATCCTTATAATAATTTCAGCATAAGTAGTTACTGTAACAGCAGCTTCTCTGCACAGTCTAGTTCAAATACACCTTCACCTGTACTATATTCTTGCCTAGTAATCTTAACCAGGATGTTGCTATTGCAGTCTGTGGACTTAAGTAATACTGCTGATCTTTCATTCCTTATCCAAGTTCATCAAGAGGAGTTGGAATACTTGGCTGTTTGATTTCAAGCAATATGTTGTTGACATCTCTTAGAATAGGGAGACTTCTTAAAAAGGTGGTGTACTGGAATATGAGTTGAGTTTTGGGTCAAATGTAGCCTGTCAAGTCTCATCTATCTTAGACAGCAATCTGCAGGAATACACATATTTACTGCCTTCTGAGTTTCTTTGTAAATATTCCTTCTTAAAAGCATCCAAAGTTATTCTTAGAAGTAATTTATTACATTCCTTTCCAGGATAGGTGAGGCCGGAGGTAGAAAAGTATTACGACACTTCTGTTCAAAACATTAAAGATTGGTTGGAGGTACCAAATGCAGCATAAAATCAGATATTTGCCCCTCTGTTTCATGGAATTATTCCATCTGTTGGTGGATTTCACAAGAAGACCTGCCAGCTGCTACTGACATTTCAGGTAGCAGCAGGTCAGGTTTTTTAATCATTTACCAAGTATAGTTTTCTTTTCAAGCACAGACTCTGCACCTCCCATCCTGGTCTACTGCAGCTTACTTTTACATATATTAAATCTATAAAACCACCCAGAAGGGGAAGCATATGCAGGACATCAAAGCTCACTTGACTGTGGAACATATTCAGCTTCCTCTCAGTGATATGTCCTGGTTGTGTATATTATGGGGTCTGAGCCAGTCAATTTGAAGAATAAAGGCCCAAATACTTAAACCCATGGTTCTCCTGTCACAGGCATGAGCCAGCAGGAGATGATGGCAGTGGTGAGGGTGGTGGGGAATCTGACATTCATGCTAGCATTTGAGTTTCAGATCAGAGTGAGCGAGACAGCATTGCATGGTTGTTTTCTGCTTGCTGGTCTCCAGCCGTTCTCCCTGCTACACTATACTGCTGAAACTTGGATCAGCAGAAAATGTGCTTAATGGGAAGCTTCACTGCTGCATTGAAGGGATGACTGCCCAGGCACTCGCTGAAAACCTGAAACCTTTGGAAGTTGCTGTCACCTTCCTTGGCCTGCATGTGAAGTCCACCATGCTGAACCATACTTTAATTGCCAGCCATGTTGGCTGTAATTAGTTGCACTTTGGTATGGATGAAGGAAACAGTTGTTAAACAATGTGATATTGTTATTTGGGATACTGCTGTTCTAACAGATGTCTGATGAACTTTTACGTATAGAAACTGGGAGGGCTTTTAAGGCAAATTTTAGGTATATTATACGGTAATTACACACTATGAAATGTGGCTGACTTAAGCACACGTGTGTGTTTAGAATTCTGTATTTTTTTTTTTTTTTTTAGTTTGTCTGATAAGCTGAGCAAACTCTTGGAGATGGGATACATCTGAATGGGTCTATTCTGTACTTTATGCACTGAAAAAGAAAGGAGCAGCTACATGAATTTCAGCCATTGCAAAACACCACTCTTTCAATGCTATCTTTTTACAACAGATAAAGCCAAACGTGCTTATTAGTAACAATGCTCTCCTGATTTATCTTTAGGGAGAGGACAAATGTCATCAATTTCTTCCCTCATTTAGTTTCACACATGGATTTCTGTCTGTGTAAATTGGAAGACAGCTTATGCCTTTTACTGGAAGGAGACTGATACTCATGCAATTGCCGTCAGAGTACATGCTGAGTACATTCTCCCTCTTATTCCTAGTCAAAAGCCTTACATGGTATCACGGAAAGAAGCATCACCATTGCAATGTGTATGCTTTCCTGCTGGACCAGGTAATTTTTTCCAAATGCCATACTCCAGTTAGTGTCTAGTGAGTCCGTCCACTTTGCGTGGTTATCAGAGAAGTCACCTGTTCTTGAAAGCTGATTCAGACACAGGGGTATGACCCTTGTACTCATATGCACAGAAGGTCTCAGCAATACTTGATGCTACAACACAGAAAAGATTAGAGTCACCAGCTGTAAGATGATCAACAAATTACTGCTACATGGTGATTCTGCATGACTCCTCCGTGTGATCTGGAGAAGCATTTGGCTGAAAAGACTTCTTATTTGAAACGTGGTGATGTTTTGGCATCATTACAATGTTGACAGTTGTTCGAGGTTCCCCTCAGAGCTACCCAAAAGTCCAAGGGCTGTAGTCGTGTCTAGCGTTCACTCTAGAAGGCAGTTCTAGCAAAGGAAGTGGCACATTTGCCATTACTTTGAGACCTTCAGGCAAGATGAAAACTAACCATCGTATTGCCTGCAAGTCATTTGTGCTGGTCAGTGTTCACTTGGAAAAGAACTACTGTGTCCGGAAGAGGAATCCTGGATAACATAGTCTGGGCTTTGTTATGTAAAAGCTTGGTTTATATGGCCGCAGTGGTACTTTCCAATCCCAGTCTCTGCGACATTATACAATGCAACACAGAGGAGGCAAAGTACAGGTTCACATTCTCCTTTGGACAAATCTTTCTAGCTTTTATAGCATATAGGAATCTTCACCTATTTTTCTTGTTATAGCAGTATAAAATTACCTCTGTGATAAAGTCACGTTGGATCTTCAGGAAGAACAATATAATGAAATATTCTGTGTTTAATATTTTTATTTTAATTTAGCATCTGTGCAAATTCAGGAGCTAAACCTAGCCAAAGACAACTATTATCTGGCTATATATACCCAGAAATGTGAAAGGTTCAGTACAGGATTCCTTTTTTTAAAAAAGTAATTTTCTTCAACCTGGGACAACAGTATCTACCACAACTATTTCTCTAAGATAAAATTGACAACTACAGTGTTTTCCAAGACCACTGGCCATTCAGACAAATGTGGATATCATTACTGCCACCTATTGTTACAAGTAGAGAATTGAAGATATTTTCATAACTGTATTTTTCCAAATGGAGATAAAATTGGAAAATAACAAGCTTGTTCCAGTTGAGGTATTTGTAAATAAACATGTTTCAGTACCTTCTTTGACAGCTTTGTTATCAGAGCTATACAAAATTGGCTAGTACAAGAGCTAAGAAAAGCCAAGATCTTCATGGACACCTGGTAAAAAATAGTACTAAACTAAAAAGGAACCACAAGCACTATAATGTTCAGCATCACAATAACATATTTCTATATATCTAGGTACTACAATCCCAAGCCTTGAGCCAGCTGTCCAGACACTCTTTAGAGGTACATAGGAAGAGATAGGGTCTTCAGAGGCATTCGTTAGTGATAGCTTTTTCACTTGTCATAATTATTACAGCAGTTATATCTTGCATACATACTAGAAAATGGTCTTGTTGCCACACAGGTTGCCACACAGAAGGAAAAGCTCTGAAGTGTGATAATGGGCTGGATGATAGGATTCTGATTAGTATCATATGAATGCTTGCTACTGGATAGTTAGAAGTAGTTATGGATTTTTTTGTTTCTGCATTAAAGCCCCAGGAGTAGGAATTGCAAAGAAAACAAAAGATTAAAAAAAAAAAAAAAAAAAAAAAGAGATGATTTTAAATAGGAAAACCCAATAACAAATTTTTTTTGCAAGGCCTACTGACTTTTTGAGTACCTCAGGTTCATCACAGACTGTATAACAACAAAACTATGTATTTATGATTGGTGATAAATATATTATTTGGGATTGCATGTTTAGAATCTTTCCATAGGTGTTTCAGTTTTATGGAATGATTTTGAAATCATGAAACCTTTAATCATTTTTTTCGCACAGAATTCTGTGGATTCCTATTAATTTCTAGATTTAGAAGTTGCTTTAATGAGTACTGTGAGATTTGAACATATGATTAAAATATCATAAAACTATTAAAACACTGTGATAAAACCAGATTAAATTTCAAGTTGTAATGTTTGTTAGTCTGAGCCTTTCTTGAAGGCAAGAGTTAATTTTTCTAAGACATCTGATATTTATCTATCCACATACATATACTTATTTGAAAAAAACAATCTTCTACTGGAAGTTGATGATTCTGAAACTGTATCTAGTAAGTCACTGCAAAACTACAAATTTTTCTCCGTGCCTTATTTGGAGTCTGAAATGCAGATATTTTTTTTTTTTTTCTTTTCTAAATGGAGATGGGCCTGATGAAGTAAGTTCCACTGGACGGAACTTAGACCAATTAATATTTTAGACTTTCTGACATTTCAGACTAGAACAGGACACTGGAATTGTCAAAAAAAACCAATGCACTTTGGCATTCCAAGTCCTCTGTGTACAACAGGCTCCAGAAAGTGCAAATGGAAATGGCTGACTTGATTGAATGAATTATTGTACCCTTTGCTTCTCAGAAGATAAATTTATGCATGGACATCCTGGTGAAAAATAGCAATTTATTTTGCTTTCAAGCAGAATTAGTGGATCTCAGCTGTGCTGGAATTTTCTCCTTACTCAAGAGAGAAATAGCTAAAAAAAAAAAAAAGTGCATTCCTTTTTATTTATTCCTATAAATAGCTCAGCTCAGCAAAAGCCATGCAACAATAAATTACCTGTGTAACTTATCCCTGGTTGTTAGTGAATTAATCCAAGTTTAAATATGTAAAGACCAGGACCAGTACTTTAATTTTTTGTCATCTCAGCCACTTGTTTCTTCATTTGCTGTCCACACCTATGACCAGTGGCTTTTACTAACAGACATCGTTTCCTCATTCCTATTTTAGTCAGGCACCATGAACTGTGAAAGCCTATTTCTGAACTTAATTATTCTGGTGGCTTGGGTGTCAGATGTGATGCCTTGTGGAAACACATCCAGAGTCATACAAACAAGCATCCACAAGATTTTTTTTCTTCACAGATCTCTCATAATCTGATACCACATCTTCTCAGCCAATTTCCAATTTTACTGAAGTCTTTAAATTTCAAAATTACAGTGATTCATAGGGTCGTGTCATGTCATGGCATTCATTAGAGCAGGAACAGAAGGCTCTGAAGGTCTTTTTATAAAAGGATAGTAAGTGGCAGCAATTACTGGTGAGATCTAAGTGAGGGGTATGTGACCTGGCAATCAGAGGTCTGGAGCAGCCAAAAGTCTTTCATTCCCATCCATCTGATAGGAAATAACAGTAAAGAACTCTGCGATTCTTACTATGACTTTGTTTTAATACCATTGAACATTTATTGAAACTAGGAAGGATGTTGGTCAGGAACAAAAACCTAAAAAAATAAAAGTGATGAGGTGTTGATGAAAGGAAGAGAGGATGCATCAGACTTCATTAAGGCTATTTCTTGAGCAAGCTCTATTGGTAGCTACTCTGCACAGTTCAGCTCTGAAGGATACATCATTTCTGTGCTGCCCTTATAGAAGCAAAACACCTCTGACCAAATTCACCTCCTAGCTGTACAGTGGCCAGTATGTATTGATTTTTCCTTCATCCAAAGCTTCAACAAATTTGCCACAAGAAAACCTCACTATGTATGCACTCACTTTCTTTATGATCTACATACCTTGGACATGTGTATTATTTGTGAATCTAAATATCAAATAGGAAGGAAATAAGGTCCCTATCTGTGAAAATCAGAATTTGTTCACATTTCTTTCCATAATCAGGAGAAATCCCTTTATAATGTATGATATGGTTCACTTCAGTGCTCTGATATAGTGATAAGTCTCATGTGAACTTGAATAATCCATAGCTGAAACTTATATTTCCCAACTGTCGTGGTTTAACCCCAGCCAGCAACTAAACACCACGCAGCCGCTCACTCACTCCCCCCCACCCAGTGGGATGGGGGAGAAAATCAGGAAAAGAAGCAAAACCCGTGGGTTGAGATAAGAACGGTTTAATAGAACAGAAAAGAAGAAACTAATAATGATAATGATAACACTAATAAAATGACAACAGAAATAATGAAAGGATTGGAATGTACAAATGATGCGCAGTGCAATTGCTCACCACCCGCCGACCGACACCCCGCCAGTCCCCGAGCGGCGAATCCCTGCCCCAACTTCCCCGTTCCTATACTAGATGGGACGTCACATGGTATGGAATACACCGTTGGCCAGTTTGGGTCAGGTGCCCTGGCTGTGTCCTGTGCCAACTTCTTGTGCCCTGTGCCAACTTCTTGTGCCCCTCCAGCTTTCTCACTGGCTGGGCATGAGAAGCTGAAAAATCCTTGACATTAGTCTAAACACTACTGAGCAACAACTGAAAACATCAGTGTTATCAACATTCTTCACATACTGAACTCAAAACACAGCACTGTACCAGCTACTAGGAAGACAGTTAACTCTATCCCAGCTGAAACCAGGACACCAACTCATTGCCATTTTTATGGCTGTTAAGAACTATTATACAGCTAATATTAATCGCAATGAAAATTGTTCAGAATTACTCATGTCACATCAGTTTATTTTTATATGGCAGGTATACATTTGTGATTGAATGTGAAACATTGGTGTGACTAACAAAACCTAAAAAAAAACCCTAATAAAAAATAAAAGGTTCTGGTCAGGTGTATTCTGTAGTATATAAATGGGTTATGAGCAAATAATTGAGAATAATTTAATCTTTGAGAGAATCAGGTACTCAGTAAACTGAGATTATTGGAATTGTCCCTGCTTGACTTCAGGTTGTTATCCAGAAATTGTTGCTTTTTACTGTGCTTTTTTTTAATAGTAACAGCTGTCTTCTAGACTTTAACACTTTAACTACCAGCCAATGCAGACTCCTAGTCTTCTTATAGCATTCCCTATATCCAAGCATACAACCAGTGCTCACATTCAGTCATGAATGTTGGGACTATTTTGACAAAGAGAAGGCAAACAGGATTGTGAAGGTCACTGTTGGTTAAAAACCAGTGAATGTGACTTTCTGTGATCTTAATACTATTTGTTTTTCCCCAGTGAAAACAGTAACTTCAAATGCCTGTTTCTGCATAAGGAAAAAATATTAATATAAGAAATGAGCTGCCTAATTAAGAAAAAAGCCTTTAAACTCAGTATTTCAAGGTTTATCCTACACAACATACAGTTAGATTGTCAGCGCTAAAGAGAAAAGCGTACGAGAAAAACTTTACTAGGGTTGAAACAATGTCTGCTGAAGCCAATGTAATCCTTCCATTGACTTCCAGGGTCTTTGGATCTAGCTTCTTTTGCACCCTTATGAGAATGCAAAATCCATCTAATTTAATTTCTCTGTTGGATATTTTGAAACGATCTCTGAGAAAAAAACCCTTAGCATTCTGAAGGGACATAGCCTGCCTTAACTGTAAGCCAATGAATTTTAGTGACACACATGTAAATATAGGCTTGCCACATCCAGACTGAGACAAGCATATCTTGTGACCCATGGAGTTTTATTGTCAGTGGGCTCTAGGTATTACCACTGACCCTGGAGGAGGTTTGTTATGGGCTGTAGAGCTAGGCGTGGTTTAAAGGAAGCTACTCAGTTGCTGCTCCTGACCTGAAGGATGGAGAAAGCTCTCTTTGCTCCCTGCAGAACTTGTCTATATATAAAGGATCATGGGAAAAATTCAGGTCGGAAGTGACCTCAGGAGGTCTCTAGTCCAACCTTCTGATTAAAGGATGATTGGATATGACATCAGACCAGGCTCCCCAGGGTTTTATGTAGTCATGTCTTGAAAAACTCTGAGGATGGTGACCACACAGCCCCTCTGGGCAGCCTGTCCCACTGCTTGTCTGTCCCCACGGTGAAAGTTTTCCTTTATATCCAGTCTGAACCTCCCTTGTTTCAACTTACACCTGTTGTTCGTATGCTAGATTCTGTCCTTTGAATGAAAGTGAGTACATGTCTTCTGTCTATTCAAATAAAAGCAGTTAAGACCTGTTTTAAAAAATCTAAGACTTCATTTCATGAGTTTGTACACAACTGAGTTTTCTCTAAGTTGCCTTTGGCTAATGAAGAGTTGAAACCTCAACGGTCCTCATTGAGAGAAAACCAATCATCACTGAAAAATGGAAATACTCCTAATAAGTCATGCTGGTAAAACTGCTATTGACTGAAATGCTCATCAATGTTACTGTGGGATTTTAGAAGCTCAAGAGAATGGAAATGTGATAATACATTAGATCCTGCTCTGAGCCAGCAAGGCAAAGAGTGAAATCTGTCAGATATAAAGTTGAAAGAATGTGCTTTGGATTTTTTGCTGATACGAAATAAAGGGTTAGGGGTTATTACACATGTGAATTCAGACCCATCCAGAGCTGTTATGACTGAAATATTTCCTCTGATAATATTAAAAAGCTGCTTGGACTGGCAAAGAACAGCTGTCCCTGTGTTGGAAACACATGAAATCTTTTGATGAAATAAGGAGAAAATACAGGCAAAGCAAAAAATCAGACATTTATACATGGCAGAAACCAAGCCTGTGGTGTTTGTATGTTTGCTGCAAAACAGGAAAGCAGAATAAAACAGATGGGAAGTGTTAGTTTTTTAGTTCTCACAGGTTTAAGGAAAAGCATAGATCTTGTGTTTGGCATTATTATTGATGTTTCAAAAAGGTGAAGGAAAGGCAGCATCTGTACTTGTTGTAGAAGTGCTTTCCTAAACCAGTTAGATTAACCTTAGCTGGAGGAACTCTAGTTCTGTTATTCACATCAATGGCTAGATCTTTGTTTAAGCCTCTGAAACATTTTTACACAATTATGTCTTGTAGTAATCAACTTGAGTTTAATTCTCAGTTGTATAAATAAAACCCTGTTTGTTTAGTTCACTTCAGTTTTGTGAAATACAAACCTTGCTTTCATGTTCCAAAAGCAAATAGAAAAATTCTATTGACCATCTAGAGACTATTTATTATTTGATATGTCTGCCACATCGCATCTTACATATCTTTTCTGTTAACTAAACAACCTTAATCTATTTGTTCTTTACTCTCAGGGTATTTTTTTGTTTAGCTTTCCCCAGATCTTTTCCTTTTTGACTGTTTTCTTTCAGATGCTATGAAATCAGGTAAGCCTAAGGACCTAGTTTTGTTTTAAATTACAGCATAACACCTTTTTTTCAATATTTTTCTGTAACCTACTTCGAATTAGTTATCAATGCGAAGTGGTAGTCAATGAACCAGCCATTACTTTTTTTCCTTCAGAAAACTAGGCAATTCATGGTTGACTTCACCAACCACACAACTTTCATTTCTAGATCAATGTTTCAAGTCCAGTCAATATCAGTAGAGATCAAAAGTTACAATGTCCTTGTTGCTAATTTGTAGCAGAACACATGAAACTTTTTTGGAGATTGTTCTGGATTTCAAGCTTTAGAGCAAATGGCATCATCACCTGTTTTTCAGTCTTCTTTTCTATGACTATTTGATCTACATAAGGGACACAAAAGCGTGACCTCTGGCAGGTTATTTATGGTCATTAATCCTGATGAGTAATTCAGATTCTCCCCTTCTGATGTATATGTATACTTTGTGCCTGTTCATTTTATCTGGCACTGGCAATAAAGTCACCTAGTTTTGCTCACTCTTACTGAGATTTCTTAGAGTCCTCTTCAGGTGAAATAATCTTCATTCTTTTACCACTTCACATAGCTAATAAATATTGTGTTGCACCTCTCCAGTGCTGAACTGCAGAACATTTCAATTTTAACCTCCTTTCATGCTGAAGATAAGCTATTTATTCCCACTATTTTCTTCATCAGCATTCAAGCCCCATGACAGAATTTAACATGTGGAAGCTCTGACTAGCTTCCAGCTGCAATGGACTATACCAAACACTCACTAAATTCCACATATACTGTCTTCTCCCAGGTCTCTTCAACCTTTCATGAACTTCCTTGTAGCCAAAAGGAGGGGGAATAAGAATGATGGACTGTACTTTCATCCTTCAGGGAGCTTTAGTTTGACATTTGTAGCTAAGGCAATTGAAGAAAGCTAGAAATAGTTTCACAGGCAATATCAACAAGTGGCAATTAAACTGCGATTTTTCCCATTTTTTTCTCATTTGTCCACACCTCTTGAGTTTCTTGGACCAGCTGTTATATTAGTTATGTCTGGTCCTGCCACTGAGCAAAGACTTTGAAGGTTTCTCTACTCCCATTTCTATGTTGGTCTAATTTTTCTGTGTATAAAGAGTTGGAGTAGCACCGGTACCGACTGAGAAAGTTGTGTTTATGAAATCAGTGTCAAGGACACTGCCATAGCTCTGCTGGTCATTGCTTGGTGAACAGTTAGAAGGCAGCCCAGGGCTCTTTTGAATCCAAACTGTAAGTTTGCTCCTTGCAAAAGTCCTGCAGTTTCTCTTATGAGCTGGTTCAAGATACTTGGATTATGAAATGAGTGTTTCAATTCATTCTCTTAGCTAGGGATATGCATAACAGGAAAACTCTGTTAAGGTGATGAATTTGACACCCTGTTGTTTGAACATGCTTGCTAAGGGGAAAAAATGTTTTCTGAAATATTGATGTGTAGTCAAAACAGAATTTCACATACTTAACATGTTTGAATTTAAACTGCTTAACTGAAGAGTTTTTATCTTTTAAACCCACCTTCCTATATAAATAGTGCTTTTACTGTTTAAATGAATTTAAATAGAGTATATATTTAAAGGAGTTAGCTGTCATTTGTGTAACAGATGCCAGAAGCCCTCCATTCTGAATATATCCAGTAACTTTAATTGCAATGCTCCTCAACCTGCCAAATCTTCCCCTTGACTGTGTTGAACCCTCCCTGTCCTGTACCTAGCAGGCAGTAGTCAGTGCAAGGGCAGAGCAGTGGCCTTGCTCCACTGCAGTCTTTGGAGATTTCATCAAGCTGCGTCCGGAGAAGAGAACTTTTAGTGCCACACTGTAAACTGGGGACAACCACATGATAGAGTGCTGCTGGGAGGCATGCTCTTCACAGTGACCCTGTGCTTTGCTTTCTCACTTGCCATGTGCATCTGTGCATCACGTGCTTCTCCAGGCATGTGATCCCACAACAGCAGCATCTTAAGAAACTTGTTCACCTTCTGGCTTAAGTTAGCCTATGAATTTTACTTGCTGTAAAAGCAGTTTAAAACAGACTGTTTTGAGATCTGAGGCACGGTTATGAGTCTATCAAGTTGCCTCAGGGACTGAGGGGTTGGGCTGCTCTGTGCAAGGCAATATAATCTGTTGTACCTCTCCCCAGCTACAGTCCTGCCCCTGAGCAAAATGAGCAAAGTTGGCAGAGCCCACGGGGAGGAAGATCCCTTAGGTAGGAAGGGCTTTATGGTCTGTGTGCATCTGTAGCAAGTATCAGCCGCTGCCTGAATTAGTCACAGAAAGATAAGCACAGATCTAATTTTACCACTCAACTTTCTGAACATTACAGATGCAACTGCATGAAGAATATATTTGATGATACATACAGCTGTCAAGTGGATTTGTCAATGTCTTTTCTGGTGGCAATAAAAACGTATAGTCTACTTAATGGTGCAATACCATAGCAGATATTCAGATTGTTTAAACCCATCTTTTTAAAACAAAGACAGAAAAGACATAGCCTTGTAATGAGCAATCCCTGGGTGCTGCATTATTATACACATGGCAGTAGCTCATAAAGCTGAATTTCTCCTTTTGATCACTTTTATTCTCAGTGAAGTACCAGTGATTGTGCCATTCCAATTCTTAATTTTTATTTCCTTAAACTGGGGAAAACAGTTTGGAGTGATGTTGAATGTATCACTGATTTTAGGAAGCCACAGAAAGGCCCTAATGTGCTTGGGTGTGACCCCCAATCTTTTTACCCACATGAGAACTGCAGAGTCAGATTGTGCTTGTTAAACTTTGTGAAGGCAAAGTTTTAAATATTTAATTCAACAGTCAAAACTATGACGTGCTTATTTCCATTGAAAGTCATCGCTTTATTTTCAAGTCATGGATCAACCACAAAGACTATTCAACATGAAATCATAATTCCAACTTTTATCAGAAAACAGTTATCAAAAACCAAAGAAAGACCATTACTGTTACTGTAACAATCATTTTGTTACTAGCAAATATATTTGATACCAGCTGAACAGTAGCTATTCCAAAAACTGTCTCATCAATTGAGAGATTAGATATAACATTACATATAAAAATGTATAGAATATCCTATGATAATTCAACCAAAGAGAAGTTTTATAATATAAGAAAAGATATTTAATCCTACAGTTCACCTGTAACTCACAACTTCACCCATATGAAATCAGGGGAAGGAGAAGATTTGATATGGTAAATGATATGACAAGTGACTACAGGGGAGAGGAAAGAGACAAGTCAGAGTTTGGAGGATTGTGGGTGACGGGCTCTAGAAGAGATTTCCCTTTATATTACACATATAACTAGAACTGCTGCTGAATCAGGCAATTATAGGTAGCCTGTAAGTTGTGCAGAAGAAATACAGTATTTCACACTGAAATATCGGTATAATTTTAAATTTCCATTCCAGATGGTAATTCATAGTGAGATCCTTTTCCTTGCACAGAGACGTATACATCCATTATTTCCAAATGTGCGGGGAATGATTCAAAGTAATTTCTTATTTATCCTACGTTTCCCCAGCTGCTGCTACACAAATTGTAAACATAATCTTAGTGTACTTCACAATTTCGTATGATTCTCAGGAAGGGCTAGAAAGCGTGGAATTCAGAATACTAAACTGTAAGCTTCCTTCTTTTGTCAATAAAGGTGTGGAGTTTGGGTGATGACTGAGCTCATATCATGCAAGCAATATACATATTATAATTGCTGTTGCTATCTTATTCCTGTATGATGTTTACTTCAGAAGTAATTCTCTAATTAAAAAAAAAAAAAAAAAAAAGTCTTCTGGTGTAACACATTATCCTTTTGCAACATTTCACTTTTTTCTTCATTCCACTTATGGGCACATTGGAAAAAACATCTTAGCGAAATCTAAATATGTATTAGTACGTATTTCAGTCAAGGTAGGATTTCCTGGGAAATTTTTAAATTGGAATAATCAAGCCATCCCTTGGCTGAAAGAAATTACACAGGTGGAAGTGTTTGGAGTTCATTTGCAGACTCATTCAACAGCTTATTTTGGCAGTTTAGAGTGCCTTCTCTTTTGAGATAAGTGGAAAATTCAGCCCAAGGGGCAAATGTTTTGCTCAGGGTGGACTGATGCATCTCCCACTCTGGCAATGCCACACCAAGAACACGGCTTTGAAACTGCATGAAGCACAAGCTGCCAGCGAAAAGGCAGTGCCACACAGCACTGCCGCATCACGCTCACCAAGCCGCAGGGTGAGCCAAACCAGGGACCGATCCAGGCTGGCAAAGGGAAGAGAGGAGTTTCCCCCAGAATAGGTCCGCACCATAAGCAATGATGCTGGACCAAGAAAGAGAGTAGGAATGCCCGACAGTGGTGGGATAAAGCTGTGTCCATCCCTCCTGACAGCAGCATGAACGTAGGTCAACAGAAAATTATCCTGAAAGTGCAGCTCTCTAGAGCAATGTTCTTCCCTTGTGCCAAGAACGGCAGAGTTGAGCTGATGTTTCAGGACATCATCATCTTCATCCTCCCTTATCCCCGCTCCTTTCCCCAGCATAGTACCTCCCATTACAGACAGCCAAGTGGGGATTTGGGAGCTAAAAAGAGAGCTGCTAGACTTACCCAATCAGCATAAGATAGCTAGCAGGACTGTACAATATATGAGTGATCATGCATGTGAGCATGGCAGATTAGTGGGGTCTGGCAGAAACAGTAGATCACCAATGTTTCCAATTAAATGATTTCTTGGGTCTGTCAAATGCGGAGTCCCTGAGGCAATCAGGCACCTACTAGATGCAAATCTTCCATCTCGTTGTTCCCGCTGCTATAAAGAATAAAGTACATAATCTTGAAAACCAAATCCATGTCAATGCTAACCATATGAAAACAAAACCACAAGAAATGGAAACATAGAGATCCTCTTTAGTATGCATGTTTTCTCAGGGCAGTAAAAAGATGTAGATAAAAATCATTTGCCTTTATCTATGATATGGTTTTCATTGGTTCTGTAATGACTTAAATGACTTGGCCCTCATACCCAGATGGGGAAAACTTTAAAATTGCAGGTTTTCTTTGGGTATGAAATGTAACGCATTCCGTTCCTTATTTTACAGGGACATCAAACCTGACAACATACTACTGGATGAGCATGGTAAGTGAATATTGACTGCTTTCTCTCAGATATCTCTAATTCTTGAGATCTCAGTGGCATGCTCATTACACGCTTTGTAAATCAGCCTCAGATGTTGGATTTCTACCTAAATCCGGACTTTCTCTGCAAAGGCCCTCTGTCCACCTTGTGGATTTTGTAATTTCCCCTTCTATTGCAAAAAAAATATGCTGATCTGACATTTGCAAGATGTCGTGGTTTAAGCCCAGTTGGCAGCTAAGCACCATGCGGCCACTCGCTCACTCTTCCCCAACGCGGTGGGGTGGGGAGGAGAATCGGAAGAAAAACATAAAACCTCATGGGTTGAGATAAGGACAGTTTAATAGGACAACACAAGGAGACAAGAAGTACTAATAACAATAATACTAATAAAAGAATGTATAAAGTGAGTGATGCACAATGCAATTGCTCACCACCCAGAACCTGATGCTCAGCCTGTTCCCAAGCCGCGATCCCTCCTCCCTCCGGCCAACTCCCCCAGTTATATACTGAGCATGATGTCCTATGGTATTAAATATCCCTTTGGCTAGTTCGGGTCAGCTGTCCTGGCTGTGCCCCCTCCCAGCTTCTTGTGAAAATTAACTCTATCCCAGCCAAACCCAGGACATAAGACCTGAAGAAGAAGGAATTTAATATGAATTGAGATCACCAGGAACACCTAATAAAAAGAAGTTAATATTTTATTAACAGGATTACTGTGAATCACCATAGTCCCTTTTTAGGGGCCTACCAGTAGAACAGTACCAAACACTTACTTTCTCTTTGAAAACTTCTGAAGGGCTAAGAAATTTCATATAGCAAATTATTTTTTCTGTAGGTATCTGAAATTACTTTCCTAAATTTAGATACGGAATTTGGAAATTTGCCTCTAAGTCTGCAAAGTTTTTACTTCTCTACATGTAGTTCTAGCTTAAATAGCGTAAAAAAGACTAGACAACATAATCAGCTTTGAACTTTCAGTACTATTTCCATGATCTCAAACAAAAAAAGGTGTGGTATGAAAAAAAAAGCAGCTGATTTCTTTAAACTTAAATTTTATACATATATGCTGTCTATGAAGTATTTCGCTAAAATCTCATGTACCTTTTTGCAACTATTCATAGGAAGAACATGAGAAAATACAGGTAAAGAAGTCATTAACCTTGTATCAGCACAGAAATATGTACAGAAGGAAATGGAAAAATGGAAATGGAAAAAGGAGATGGGTGTTTGCTACTGTGGGAAAGTCTTGTTGTGCTTTGTTCACCTCAGAAATTGATTAAAAGCAGTTAATCTTTGTGAAAATATAAACTTGAAATCATGCCAATGTTACCATTACCTTTCAAAATCCATTGCAGCGCTGCTGGGTATACAAGTTAAAGTTGATTAAAGAGGTAACATTGCAAACAGCTGGAGTTTGTCCCTGGGAATATGGAAACCAATAAAGCTAAATAATGCTGGAGTTTTAAACCACCTAGAGCTTCAGGAATTTAATGTTTCAGACCCATAAGTGTTAATGTTCCCTAGATACTAGTATCAGCAAATAAGCATGAAATAGAAATCTCTTGTCTTTAAGTCCTGCGTGAATTAAAGATGTCAAAGGCAACATGAAATGACTATGAGTGTGTTAAATCTCTGATTGACAGCCTTTGAAGTACGGTTGCCCTTATCTCTCCTTGCCCTTCATCAAGGCCAACTACCGCACAAAATCAGCCTCTTGCAAGAGCTCTCCTGTGGGGGCTCAAGTATTGCGGAGAAGCTTCATCAGAGTGAGTGATATGCTGCAAAATGAGGGGGTTTTTTGGTGATTATGGGCTGTTCAGCAACAAAATTATCCGTAGCCAGCTTGGAAATTTTGGGATGGATAGCCCCTTTTCTGCAAAGCAGCAGAATACTGCTCTCTCATAGCACACCTGCAGACAAGTGGTGAAACAACCATGCTTCTCCACACTCACAGATAGGCCTTGGTCAGCAGAATTAATCAGCTCATGGATCCTTGGTTCACAGACTGTTATGTGGTTGGGAGATGTAATTCTCTCAACCTGGATAAAGGTCAACACACTTTAACTCACTAAATGAGGTGACATCAGTAGGACAGGTGTCTGTACTGTGCTTGTCACCACAGGCTTCTTTTACAGGAAACTGAAAGACATAGGTGCACTTTAGATCATCTGATCTATTTTGGATGTCTGCACCATACACCAATACCTATTTGTCTTTGGTGACTAATACTTAGAATTTTTGAGTAAAGATATAGCTATCCACCTTATAGACGTACGTTTTGCGAGATGAATGCTATCCTTGAAGTCCATAAAAGCTTTAAGTTGCAACATAGTAACATAATTTTTATGGAATCATCAGATCTCACTTAACAGAAGAATGTGCTGAATATATGCAACATAAATATGCTAGGCTGTAGAGGAAGCATAACAAATTCACCTAACATGAGTCAAACCAGGTGCACAGGAAGGAACTTTATTTTAGCCTGCGGCCTCTAAGATGGCACAGCAGTTTCCTATACACTTGACTTTACCCTTAGGTCTTCCTTACAGTTCATTAAACAAACTGTGCTTACACACAGTATTATGGAATTGGATATGCACAACGTTTAGGACTGAGAGTTTGTCTCAGTGAGTTAGATTTCTCTGACCTCACTGAAGAAACCTATTTTGGCTAAAGTCAAAGTGTAGTGTTACGCCATTCACATTGCCTTACATCTTCAAGCAATTAAACTGACTGACTTTCATAACATATACCAAGATTACAGATATTTCTGCTCATTAAAACTAGTTTCACTACAATTTATCTGTACGGCTTAGGGAACATACCTCAGGAATACAGAAGTAGTGAAAACAGGAGATTTTTCTTAACCCATAAGAATGTTCAATCTAATTCACAAAGAAAAAAAACACAAAAAATGTATACAATATATTCAAAATCATTCTGGCAGAGGAAGCCTGAATTTTCCCATATACTTTTCAGCAAAGCCATATCTCAACACTGCTGAGCACAGGTGCTGATGCATCAGTGGAAATAAATGTTTAATGATCATGAGAAGCATAATGCTACATGAGAATGGGGTAATCAGCTGCTTAAAATAGTGTTCAGTCCCTACCAGAAGATGATTGCCTGGTCTCCTGGAGAGATTCTTCTTCCCATAGAGGAGTCTCCTCTGAGGAGAGAAAGTAGGAATAGTTTCAGGGTTCGCTCTCTGAACCAGAATCAGACTCTCTAAGGAAATCAATGCTGTCCATAAAACTCTTTTGTTATGTTTCCCTCTTACCTTTCCCAGAAAGCTCTTCCTCTTATGACTAACACTAATCTCTAAATTTAGTAGCAGTGCTCTGTTCTGCTAACATGCATCTGAAACAGAATTATACCAGTGATAGCTGAAGGGACTACCTGATGGTTCAGGAGAGCTATTATTATTGTACTGCACAGAGAAAAGCATTATAGAATTCTCTTAATAACAGTGTTCTGCTTCCTCTACTATTCCTGTCATTTTAATGGTTTAGAACAATATAACTGAAGTGATGGCATTTAGAACTGAAAGCTGGCAAGTCTGGTCGCGTTGTATTTTTTTCTGAAATATCAAAGAAATTAAAAATGTCTTTAAATCTTCCCATGATCTATTAGCTATGATGTCTGAAGAGATGTCAAATGCCTAAAATGCAGAAAAACAAGCAGTGGCAACCAGATTAGTACATTGCATTTTTTCAGAGATGATAACATTATTTCTATAGCTATTCAGTAGCACCATTGATATTAACATTTCTGGTCGTTCTGCAGAAATTATGAGGCTCTACTTTGGCATCCAGGTTTTGCATCGTGCAGAGTGACCACACCATTATTACACTCTACAGGAAATTTGCAAGGGTTTGATTTCCTCTCAGGCAAGTTTTTCAGGACATCATTTCATAAGACCCAGCAAGGCCCCTGCTTGATTTACCGAGGAAGAACTCCCTGCTGGCTCAGACCCAAGACCTTGGCCAGTATTCTGTCACAACCAGTGGCAAGAACAGATACTATTCATGGAGCGTGCCCTTTGCCACTTGGTCATCAAATGCTTCAGTGCTTCCTATTACCCACAATTTTTGTATTAGGATATTAGAGTATCTCTGTAGATTCCCTTTAGAATATGGATGAATCTTTGTTAGTGAGTTTGTGTACTGCCTCTCTGAAGCTGCTGCTGATACTGGCCTCTACAACCTCCTGGAGTAACGAGTTGTAGAAGTTCACCATCCTTCATGAAAGAAAAGCGTTTTCTTTTACGTGTTTTGAAACATTCTTATTTCAAAAAAACATCTTCTACTTCTAGAATCGCAGGATTAGGTGAATAATAGCTTACAGTCACAATCTTCATGAAATTCAAAAACTCCTTCAGCACTCTCTTGTCAGCTGAAGAGCCTCAGTCTTTTAAATTTCTCCTTATAAAGCACTGCTCCGGTCCTTTTGCGCCTCTCTCTTGCTAGTGTTACAGATATGCAGGCTTTCAGTTTCAGAGCAGAAGAGCAACCAGATTGGATCAAAGACCCATCTAGCTGAGTTTCTTATCTCAAAGAGTCTCCAAAAAGTGAATGACAGAGCAGGATATAAAATGAGACAAGTTTTTGTGGTTCTTCCCCCACATACTCACCCAACCTCCAGCCTTTCGTGACTGAGGCATTTCCTGAGCTGGGTATGGTTTCCACACATTTAATAACTTTCAGTGGCCATTTCCATGGTCTTTTGTGGTGCTTCCTTGAGTGGAGGGAACTTTTAGCAACCTTAACATCTTGTGGCAAAGCGGTCCTTAGCTTAAACACTGGTTATGTGAAGACTCGCTACCTGTTTGTTCTTTTTGAAGGTACTACCTTCAATACTAATTGCACTGAATGTTTCCTACTACTCATCTTGGAACTGTTGCCTGGTAGTTCTCTGTACTAAAATCATATTTTATTAGGTTTTGGGAGGTTTTTAGACTGGATTTTTGCATATGTTAGTGATAATTTTACTCAGTAATCATTTCTCTTATGAGATAGCAAGGCACATTTAAGCTGGCATTCATCTGTGCCTTATTATATATGATTATATTGTTTTATGATCATCAAAGCTTTCCTTAAAACTGTATCTCCTTGAGAATCTCAGCTCTCATTTGAAAACTAACAGCAAAATTGAAAGATGCAGCCAATGAGCAATCTTGGTCTTAAAACCAGAAGTAGCATGAAAAAAACCACCCATAAATTCAGTATTTTGAACCCCAATACTAACTTCTGAACAACAGAACTGCCAACATCCTTACTGTGTGGTGATGTCTGGGAGACATAAAGTCTCCACTAAAGATGTACCTGGTGTGTCTGCACTAGGGCTGGTCCTTATCATACCCACAGACAATTTTCAGGGACTGTATCTCATTTAACCCTCTGATGTTGATGAACAAGATGAATGTTCTCAGCATAATTCATCTACCCCTGAAGCTATCTTCAATTTGAAAATAAATTTGAAACTTTTACATGCCTACGTGGCCATTAAACAGCCTGCCCTTTTGAAAGGCACAGCCTCACTGAACTCATCTATAGCAGTACAATAAGGTTTCTAACAATCTTGCTGATGATAAGTGGCAGACTGCCAAGTCATGCCAAGTTCACGTGGATACGAGCTTATGCTCTTGCACATTGTACAGATGAACCGAGAGAGAGGCTTTTTAAATTGTTCATAGGGCTTGACCTTCTGAGGCCAAACGAGATCTGAATTTGCTCCAAAATGTTACTGTGCTGAGATTTCCCATCAGCCCTGATGCACACTGATTCAGTGGCATTAACTCCAGTCTGGTATTTCTCCTCTCTGCCCTCACAATCACTCCTTTGGTTTCAGACTCTGAGAAATTCAATGAGGCTTGAAGTCATGTACATTTTCTTCTGCTAAATGTTAGTCAGCCAGCCTCAGCCACCTTTCAGGACTTGTTTTAACTGTCATTATGATTTGTTCAAAAATTAAATAATAGTCCAAACAAAGATCATTTGCTGTTTACCTCAGATACCAGGATTTCAGGCCATGTGGAAAAGTGAGGCATAAAAGCCACACAGCACTTCCGAAGTACATGCATAAAGCTTCTCAAAGTCATACACTGTGCTGTAGGTATTAACTTACAAATTTTCTGTGTTAAAGTCTTAACTGGAAGCTGGCTGGATGAATGCAGTTTTTGAAACAATTTCCACTGAGATACTTTCTGCCTGCAATGTACATGTTGGCATATGCGAAATCTGTGCAGTCTAGGATGATTTGAAAAAGCCACTCTGCAGAGAGCCAGAGGAATGTGGTCATTTGCCTTTTCTTCTCTTTTCTCCACTATCATCTTATTATCATATGGGGTGATGCAGCCATGGGGATTAAGCAACGTGTTTTTTCCCTGTGATACTTCAATTTAGTTAGTTACTGCTGAATCTGTTGTGCACTGTTCTGCTTCACAGCTCTTAAAAGCTAAACCCAAGTGTCACTGACGTACTGCTTAGCTCAGTATTGTACCTGACACCTGAGAAGGGAGCCAGGGCACAGACTCGGTTCTGACATTTAGTTGTTCACAATAATATCCAGAAAGGGAGGGCAAGTACAAGGTGTGAAGCTCAGATGGGAAAAAGTTCCCATGAATTTTGGAAACAGTATGAAGTAGCTAGTATCCCAGCATATTTGCTGCAGTAATAGCAACAGTTCCTTTTCCTATATGCAAGAGTTGCAGTAAAAAGATGTCTTAGAGGCTGATTAGAAAGACTTCTATAGAGAATAGGGGTCTAACTGTCTCTTGAAATATTCACACCAGGAATGAAAAACTTAAAAAAAAACCCAAACAAAACAAGCCATTAGGCTTAGAAGAGTTGAAACGATTCAGTGGTGTGCACAGGCAGGTAGAGCTCTGCTTTGACATCCCTCCAGTCCTCCTCTGCTGCCGACAGGCATGGGGGTTCACTCCCCACCTGACTCAATCCCGGACACAGCCTCTCTCCATGCCCCCAGCTCCCACCAGCTCCCTGCAGCAGCATAGCCATCCGCCTCCCTATGGGATACCTTGCTTTCCCTCCAGAGCTGGTTAGCAGGCCTCTAAGCAACAGGCAAAGGCTGCTTGCAGGCAGCCCATGGGCCATGGGGGGGGCCTGTGATGGGGAAAAGCAAAGGTGGAGTTTTTCCAGCAGTACAGACATGGATCTGCTGTGCCCTGCTACATGTACAGGAGCTGCCTGTTGCAGCAGGATGCTATGCAGAACCTAGCTTCCCAATCCATCCCTTACCTTGCAGAAAGGTATTTTTAACAAAACACATCAACCAGTGTATATGCAACACTTCATGTGTGCTATTTTGGTTTTGTTAAATGAAAAAATATCTAATAAAAGGGATAGAAAACAATGCACTGCAGGAAAGGCAATTTTCATTGCAAATCAACTGTTCGGATCAGTCTGAATGGATATTATGCGATAGGTGTTTTGCAACAGGCTATCATGCTGGCACTCTAATAAGGAGCATCACTTACAATGCTGTAATTTAAATGACAGAACTTTATATTTATCTGTCAAAAAAAGAGAAAATATTAGTCTGCCGAGATCCTTGCAGCTTTTCATTCTACAGTGTACATGGACTTGCTTAAAACTACTGCCATGATATGACTGTATGTAGTTCAGTTATCATTTTCAAGAAGCCTTTTGCCATGGTACTTTATTATTGCAGAACTAAACTGCAAACATGCTATGCTCCAGCCACCGGGAAGGAGGAATACCGCCTTGAAACCTGACAGCAGGCTGGGCTGTAAACACTAATTCTTGTTATGCCAGCCTAACATCTCCCACCCCTCATAAAGTGATCGCTTTCATCTGCTCACAGCTTTTATCTGCTGTGTGCAGATGTCTTCCTGGGCTGGGTGACTTAGGAAGAAAGTGTCGATAAAATGTAAGCAGTTTTTTTGAGAAAAATGCAGAAAGCATGCAAACCATTTCATTGAAAACTTCTACAATGTCTCCCATTTGGAGAAAAAGCTTTAAGTTTAGCAGTGGGATGTGCCTTCTTCCTTCTTCCCTTCAAAACCAGCTCAGATCTGGCCAAATTAGGGGCCTCGGAGAATTTCAGTTCACACATGCATAGCTGCAGACCTGTTAGAGGTTGGCAGTTAAATTTCCTGTGGACTTTGAGCTGGATCTAGGTTAGACTGTCAGAGCAGCATAATCTTTTGTTGAGACTGCTGTTCCTCCATCAAACACCACAGTAACGTTCAACATCAGTCATTTGTTACACTCTTTTCATCTTTGGCAGCAAACATGATAACAACGTCCCTTGCTTAATAACTGCATCGTGCCCAAAGCCTGCTCCATTCTGCGGACTGAATGATGTTGAGATCTTGATCAAAAAAAAAAAAAAAAAAAAATCACAGGAACCTGTCACTCAAGACTCTAGTTCAACACATGATGTATTAATCCTCATCTGAGTGCAGGGCTAAGCCAGGGAAAGGAGTACCTTTCCCTATACTCTGTCCTCCGCAATGGCATTGCCAGATATAATCACAGCAAGCATAATATCTGCATCACTTCACAATACAAAACTAGTCCTTAAGGGGAGATGCAAAACCTAACAGCAGACTTATCAAATTAAAAGTCTGCAGTTTTTCAGGCTGGATTTATATTCAGTTTACCTCCTTACTGGCAAGCCAGGATTAACAACTATCACTTCACCGTGGTGGAGCAATTTAACCTATGCTCATCGTAAACTACCCCAGGAAAAAAGTAATGACAGCAGGTTTGGGCCATCCAGCCTGATTAGTTCAGTTTAAATCAGCTGTCTGGCTGGTCAGGCAGCAAGTCCCTAGGCTGTCTTCTGTCACTTATCTTTCATCTTGCAACCCGCTGTCAAATGAGTAATCATTTGGGACCTGCTGCTGTTACATACAGACTCTTCTGCTACCGTGGATTTAATTTTCTAGTTATTGTACAATAAAGATACCCTTTTTCTTCTCGACTCCCTTTTTGCCCTGAGGAGACTCAGAAAAAGCCACGCTGATGGTAACCTGAAGTGGATGAGATAGCAGACAGGTGTCACAAGTACCTGAGATTGTGAGGGATGGCTCTAGCTGGAGATAGGGAGAGGGAGATTTCACGCATAGCTTCATGTGCTACTCCTGCATGTTACTGCTCTGAGAAGACAGTTACTGTCCTTAATGTTCATGGCAGGAAAAGGTTCAGGGATGACCACCAAAAAAAGTCCAGCACTGTGAGCAGATAGTGGATGCAGCCACACAAGAAAAGTATTCCGTCACTTTGCTGCCAATATGATTTTTCTAGTTATGAGTAACATTTAATATTAAGTTTCTATGAATTGTTATGAATCCTTCCAATTTAATTTCTTTCCATTATCACTTAAATGTTAAACAAAGGGAGGAATATTTTTATTATGTGCTATTTTAACTCCTGTTTTTACTTTGTGTAATTGCAGGACATGTTCATATCACTGACTTTAACATCGCAACCATAGTGAAAGGCTCAGAAAAAGCTTCTTCTATGGCTGGCACAAAACCCTATATGGGTAAGTTTTCAGGACCATTTAAAAAATTTAAGAAAAGTTACACATTAAGGTTGACTAATGGTATATTGAAAGGATTTTAAGTTGTAAAGGCATACAATAAATGGGATCAACTTATTTTTTTGACAGTTTATATGTGTTAGCAATGGAAAACATTGGAGATGGAGGGATTGGGCGGGAGCTTGGTCTCTACACTGCTTCTAGTCACGTTCTGTTTGGTTTTGTGAAGCAAATTCAAGAGAATTTAAATTGTGTTACTTCCTGCAACTGCCCACATCTGGAGACAATACATGATTATATTTGCACCACTGTGGCTATGATCTAGCAGAGAACATGTAATGTCAATTTAAAGGTATTTAGGCACATCCTTAATTGCTTTGCTATGCCAAGTTCCTCAAAAATGTGCCTGTTTAAAATTATAGAGTTCTATGTAACTAACCACTTAAGTGCTTGCCCTGTGGCTTTTAGGGGCATTTTATGTTTTAGTTATGTATTTCTAAATGCATACATAGATTGAAGTCTGGGAGAGCAAAATTCAGTTCACCTGTCCTCAAGTGTCTAAAAGTTAAGTATCTTGGCTAAGTTAATAATTCAAACTTTCCCTAGAGCAGAAAGACGGAAGGCATCTCCTGAAGGTCATTTGTCCCACCAATGTTAGGCTATAGCTCCGTGACTAAGAACATGCGTGGTTTGTCTTATTTGTGGCTTCCTACACATCTGCTGTTTTAATTCTCTCTGTATACGGAATTGTCGTTGCCTGAAGAGATGACTAGCTTATGACGAAACATACTTGGGTTCTGGAAAGCATACTAAGAGATACGTGTGTCTCTAAGAGACTTTCTCTAGCAGACATGCTCAGAACACTTCTAACACAGTGGTAAAATATTGGCAAACAATCATATTCTGAAAATGTTATTTGGGGAACCAAAGACCACTGCATTACCACACTTCTGCATATTAGCATAGGAGTAAAAGCATGTGCCCGAGAAATAGGAATTAACATGTTTTTCAGAGCACAAAGAGCACCGTAGCAACCTGCACGTGAAGCAGGCAGGCATCTCCAGGGTGCTTCTGTACCAGCTATGAGACTGTGTCAGAGCAGTCCCAGGCACTGGAGCAGAGTCCTATTTTCAGATATGATGTGATTTTGTCATGAATCAACAGTTAGCAGGGGCTGTGGTCTATTGCCCCTGAGCAGCTTGTGCATAGCTGTCCTGTTTTGGCAGTTAATAGGATACAATAGCATGTGTGTGGCCACACTGTGCCGCTTGGGCTCAGGACCAGTGCACCTACCTGATGCTGGTTAGCTTATTCTTATAAATGTGCTCAAAACAGACCAAGAAACATTTTATGTAGTCCTGACTCATGCATTTAAGTTATGCAGAGGAATGAGGTTTTAGATTAAAATTTTCTCAGCGTTTTGTATTGGTTAGCTTTAGCTGGGTGTCTAGTTCAGTGTCTCTACTTAGATGAGATGGCCAACACTGCACAGGCATGGGATATAGAGCACTAGGAGATCTAGTCTGCGTACGGAGCTTCCCCTCTGGGCTGGTACCCCAGTGTTTGATATTGCACCACAGGTTCCCTATTCATTGTAGTGAAAAGAGAGGGGAAGGGATGCTGCAACCTCACTTACACCAACACCTTTAGTTTAAAAAGAACTTGCTTGAGCATTTTTGTCAATATGTGGTACGTTTATTTATGAAAAAAACAACAAACAACAACCACAAAACAACAAAAACTCAGGAAAAAAGCATTCTTTTGTCTACAAGTAATTTGGCCTCCCCTCAACACATACAGACAAATAGCTGTACAACTGACATGTGAAACTAATTGCATTCACAGAAGTGCCGTTCTGAAATGCTAAATGACTGAAATGTTAAAAGACTCCAACATTTTTTATATGGTAGTTTTGCATTTCTGTGAGAAGCTTATTTCTCAGAGCTCACACATTCTGCTTAAATAGCTACTTAGAATCTTCTAGTAGCCATTGTCATTAGATGTGCAAATTCTTATTACACAGTTTATTCAAAAAAACCCTTGAAGAACAGCCATTTTTCAGGAGCTCAAACAAGTTCAGAATAGACATTTTCCATATTTAATTGTGATGATGACAGCAGACATACCAATAGAGTCTTTTCTGACATTTAATTTGGGAGTCAATTAAATAACTGTTTTGATGGCCTTACATTTTTAATCTTGAAGCAGTTGCACAGTTATTACATTAGAAAGCATAATTATTATGAAAGCAGGAAAAAGCTGAACACTTGCTTAGGGGAGAGTTAACTTTTAGCATTTTTCTGTCATAGTCTGAATGTGTGTAATGAAGAGATCATCTGGCAGCTAACGATCAGAAGCAGATTAGTTAAAACAGCTGTATAAAAATGTATGTGAGTATTCTTCAAATATTTTACTGAGAGTTAACAGGAAACTTAGTGTCCTTTGGAGCATCTTTCAGACCATCTGCACACATTGGTGGACCACCACCTTCTTCGTTCATTAGTGGTCTCTATTGGCAGGCTTTTCTCACAGGAAAAAAACTAGCTTTTAACAACAGAAAGCACAAAAATCTGTAGCAAGTGCTAAGTACCGTGATTTGGTATTTTAAGGTTAAAATTATGAAAAATGGTCCCATCCTTTTGGAATTCCACCCATCCATCCCCACGAGGAGGAGTAACTTGTTCTTTGTGTAGCTGACATTTGCCGAGAAATGGTACAAGGAAGGAAATGCTGAGATTCATCTTAGAAAACATCTATTTATTCTTCATCTAATGCAGAAATGCTAAAGTCCAGTCCACGCTGCTTAAACTCACTTATGTCCCTTTCCACGGTATTCTCCATTTGCTAGAAAATGCTGAAGTCCTTGTATTTAGTAGGAAGATACTAATCGCCAGGATAGATTATGTCCTTTTATAGCCTTATTGTTTTGTAATCGCTCCTCAGCTTAACATCATGGCAAATAATTTCTCTACCCTAAGTCTGGAGTGCCATAGACATCGGAGACTTTTTGCCTTCCCAGGGAGCTAAATGAGCTCCTAGAGGGTTCCTGTGAGAGCCCAAGCTGACCCACGGAAGGAGGTAAACTATAGACCTGGAACAGGGGGAAGATGGGAGATGGGGACAAGAATTTACCTTTGCATGCTAATGAACTGTTGTCTTGGTTCACCTCAGCTCATGGAGCTGTCCTGCCCCTGAAGCCTCCTCCCCACACATCAGCTCTCCCTCATATCCAACAACCTCATAAGAAGAAGAAACAGTACAAGAAAAATGCTCTTTCCCTTTATGAAAAGACTACGGACCATCCACCAGCTTACCTTCTCTCCAGTGCACCTTCCTCACCTCTGGGAAATGCAAAAATACTGCAAAAGCCACAAGCGCTGTCTTTGCTACTCAGAAAGAGTCAAAAGAGTCATCCTTGCATTTATTTGGAGCTGTAAGAAGGCAGGAAAGCTTTTAGAGCTGTAAAAATCCTCTGTTTCAGGTGAAAAGTGATGGGTGAGGATTCTCTGTGGCACAGCTTGGGTAGCAAAGCTTCAGCAAACCTCAAATATTAAGTTTGACAGATAGGGCCAGACACTCATTGGTGCTGCTTTTTCTTCTAAGATTTCACTTCCTTTCCTCTTTTATTTTACACATTTAATTTTATGAAGAATCATAACTTCAGTGAAATGCTACAAAGACTTTTCAGTTGCAGTGCTCAAATTAAGAAAGTTTTGGGGTTGTTCCTGACAGTTATTTAAGTCCGTATGATTTCTGTCTTTATGGCTATATCAAAGCCTTTCCATGTTGCTTCACCTAAGCCATTTAGACAGTGAGACAAAAAGAACTGGGAAGGTCGGATTTATGGTTGGTAATAGGTTTTCATTACCAGGAATTTAAACCACACTTTAACAAGACAAAATCACCTTCAAGCAAGGTACTTGCTGAGCACCAGAACCAAGGAAACTTAGTGGTTCCTGTAAGACATGCCTTACGCTACGCTGGTTTTCATGACGGTGAAGGTATGGAGGTTTATAAAGGCTTACTCCCATGTGGATCCTGTTACGTTTATTCAGATACGAAGGCTCCCTCCAGCCTTTCCCTTAATAGAGATACTTACAGGATTTCTCACTTCTTCCTATGGCCAATTTAAGGAAATAAACAGAAAAATGTTGTTTCTAAAGCCTTCATTCCTATTTGAAATCTGATTGAAATAGGCTGAGAAATTGCTGGGGAGCGATTTGCTCACATGCAGCATGACTGCATAAAACTGGTATCCAGGAAAAAACGCTGTGAATTGATACTGTGTTGTAAAAACGCACTAGCTGTTCTGATTAAGATACCTATCTTGCAATGCTAAACATGGTGTGAGTCAGCTCCTGCAGCCTTTGCTTAATCCCACTTCACATTAGCCTTTTTGTCCCTAAGTCTTTCTCAGCCTGAAATTTTCCTTGCCTATTTCCCTACTTATTAAACGGTTATGCAGAATGCAATGTATCTGAACCTGAACATTTCTTCAGAAACCCTGGTAATGTCTTTGCGTTCCCCCTTCCCAGCTGATTCATTCAGACAAGTGAAATACCTGCCACACATAGGCAACAAAAACATGAACAACAGTGAATCTGAAAGGAACGAGGCCAACAGCCTGGTGAGAAAAGCTACTTCCAGCTGCTTCTGCAGTTTTACTTCTCAAAGCCATTGGCCTGAAATACCGAAGTGAAATCAACTTTTTAGTGTTCGGTGGTCTTCAGAGTTTCTGTCTCGTACTGTTCAGACAGCTGCAGCTGTGAAATACAGTGTGTGCCTGAGGCTGGTTTAGGGAACTTGTGTGTCACCCGTGCCTGATTTTATCATTACAAATTCACTGCTCAAACTTTCTGCAGCACCTGTGATTGAGGGTGTTGTCAAAGGCTTTATTGTAGGAATAGCCCTTTGAATACTCATAGGTTTTCAGGCTGTCATCCCATGCCGGCAAAGAATGCAAAATATCCTTTGAGACCCAGCCGACTTTTGGCAGGCATGCCTGCTGCCAACAAACGAACAGGAGCATTTGTGGGGGAGCCCCCTCCGCTCTGCATTGGGATGTGGACCAGGAAAGCCAGCGCGGGGCAGGACAGGGTCCCTGGCCGCAGCCTGTGCCTGGGATATTCAGCTGTGGCTCTTTCATCCTGCAGAGGGCTATTCAATAGGCCTCTTGTGTTTAAAGAAAGCGTGCCTTTGCCTGGCTGGAAGCACCTGTACAAGTGTTTGTCATTTTCAACACTGTTCCATCTTTATGAGTGAAAAAAAAGAGATGTTTCTTATATCAGCCCCTCATACAGGCTGCAAGAAATATGCTTGTCAGAGAATGTGCTCTGTGCTGGGCACCCATTTGCAGTAATGGCCCTCTCCCCCTGCAACAGGTTGGTCAGCTACTAAACAAAATGTTAAATACTAAAATATAGCTAGAAAACATTACAGATATTGCCTTTTGTTTATTCCTCATTCTGGCATAATTTAGATGTATTTGAGTCCTATGGCACATGCTTTTTACTCACTGAAATGTTTCCTTTTTGAATGATCAATTTCTATACATCTGTATATTATTTGTGAGTGTTGCAAAGACTTTCCATTCACAGGTTATAAATTTGGGGGGTTTAGGTTTTGTTTGGGTATTTTTTCTATTTCTTGTGGTAGGAGGGTTAGGGGAGTTAGGTAGAGGCTTCATGGTTTTCTTCAGCAGAGGCTGAAGCTATCTAAATAATGCATCGTGACTTTACTTCAAATCAAACCAATAAAATACATTTTACAATATCAATACACCTGAGAAAAATCCAAAGCCAATAAAATCAGCTGTAAATTACATGAAATGTTTCAGCTACCCCCTTCCTATCCTACAGGCTTGTTATCTCAGATTTTCACAGCTGCTTTCATAGGTTGCTGTCACGGTGAAGAATGGCTGTACGCCTGTGATTACCGGAGGAGTGTGGATTTACAGAGGTCCACTGAACTTCTAAAATGTATGAGTCATCCATATTCATTAATTAATACTGTGTGGGAATACTATTGGAGTCAGAGGAAAGCTAGTGGATGTCCCAATATCAACCTTACAGGCAAAGTAAAAATATCCTGTAGGGTTAAATTTGTTCCTGAGGTAGTTACAATATGGCAGGGGCAAATTTGGAGTTGAGTTTTCAAAGGTGTTCAGCCTTGGTTTTCCTTGCACTCATACGAAACAGTGCTCTGAAATTAAATAGTGTTTTGCAGCTCATTGCTTTTTGCAACTTGTTGCTTTTTGAGTGCAGTTAAGGCAGTGTTTAGTTTTTTAAAAATCCCACCCTTTTCCTACCGAGGGTTTGACTGCCCATCTACAGAGTTTCACTGGTGATGTCGCTACTTGCCCTTTTGATCCCAGGGAAATATCACGATGCCAGGATGAGCTGGGAGGCTTCTGTTTGTTCTGATAAGCAAGAACCGAGTGTGGACGTGTGAGGCTTTGAGGTGCTGAAATAAATACTCACCGTACTGATGGGGTTTTCAGCTTGCACTAGGAGCACTGCATCTGAGGGGATTAAGCACTGAGCTGTGAGTGGGTATTCAGGTTTTGGTTCTGCTCTGACATTTTCCTGGTCAACAGGGGAGGTCCCAGAGGACTGGAGGCTTGCCAATGTGACTCCCATTTATAAGAAGGGTCGGAGGGAGGATCCGGGGAACTACAGGCCTGTCAGCCTGACCTCGGTACCGGGGAAGATTATGGAACGGTTTGTTTTGAAAGCACTCACATGGCAACTCCAGGATAAGAGGGGGATCAGGCCCAGTCAGCATGGGTTTACGAAAGGCAGGTCCTGCTTGACCAACCTGATCTCCTACGACCAGGTGACCCGCCTAGTGGATGAGGGAAAGGCTGTCGATGTTATTTTCCTAGACTTCAGCAAGGCCTTTGACACTGTCTCTCATGGCATACTCCTTGAGAAGCTGGCGTCTCGTGGCCTGGATAAGTGCACTATTCACTGGGTGAAAAACTGGCTGGATGGCCGAGCCCAGAGGGTTGTGGTGAATGGGGTGAAGTCCAGTTGGCGGCAGGTCACAAGTGGTGTTCCCCAGGGCTCGGTGTTGGGGCCAGTTCTGTTTAATATCTTTATGGATGATTTGGATGAGGGGATTGAGTGCACCCTCAGCAAGTTTGCAGACGACACCAAGTTGGGAGGCAGGGTCGATCTGCTTGAGGGTAGGGAGGCTCTACAAAGAGATCTGGACAGGCTGGATCGATGGGCTGAGGCCAACTGTATGAAGTTCAAGAAGGCCAAGTGCTGGGTCCTGCACTTCAGTCACGGCAACCCCATGCAGCGCTACAGGCGTGGGGAAGAGTGGCTGGAAAGCTGCCTGGCAGAGAAAGACCTGGGGGTGCTGGTTGACAGCCGGCTGAATAGGAGCCAGCAGTGTGCCCAGGTGGCCAAGAAGGCCAATCGCATCCTGGCCTGTATCAGGAACAGTGTGGCCAGCAGGAGCAGGGAGGTGGTTGTTCCCCTCTACTCGGCACTGGTGAGGCCGCACCTCAAGTACTGTGTTCAGTTTTGGGCCCCTCACTACAGGAAAGACATTAAGCTGCTGGAGCGTGTCCAGAGAAGGGCAACCAAGTTGGTGAGGGGCCTTGAGCACAAGTCTGATGAGGAGCGGCTGAGGGATCTGGGGTTGTTCAGTCTAGAAAAGAGGCGTCTGAGGGGAGACCTTATTGCTCTCTACACCTACCTGAAAGGGGGTTGTAGTGAGGTGGGTGTTGGTCTCTTCTGTCAGGTGGCTGGAGATAGGACAAGAGGAAATGGCCTCAAGTTGAGGCAAGGGAGGTTTAGGTTAGATATTAGGAAAAATTTTTTTTACTGAGAGGGTTGTCAAACATTGGAATGGGCTGCCCAGGGAAGTGGTTGATTCACCATCCCTGGAGGTATTAAAAAAGCGAGTGGACAGGGTACTCCAGGGCATGGTTTAGTGGGCATGGTTAATGGTTGGACTCAATGATCTTGAAGGTCTTTTCCAACCGAAATGATTCTATGATTCTGTGATTAACAAGTAAGTAGGCACACAAGCAGCTGAAAAACCTCAGGAGATCAGGCAAGAAGTTACTGTCTCCAGCTGCTTTTCACCTCTCTCTGCTTTCTGACCTGCTACCATCCTTTGAGATCTTCCAGCAAAAACTGCTAATATAATCGCTTTTTTGACTATTTCAGTCAAAAAAACCCCACACTGAGTTCAAGTGGTAGTTTGGTTTGGGCTTTTGTTTGTTTGTTTGTTTTGAACCTGCCTGAAAGGGCCTGATCTGATGTGGAGCTCTGCAGGCAGACCTGAGGGGGAAGAGACCTCCAGCCGCGGTGGCGGACAGGGCAGCAAGCAGGGACTTCCAGCAAGCCAGCCGGGCTTTCTGCCCCCTCGATAACTCCCCTTCTTCGGTCAAGCCACACAACTCCCCCAGGTTTTTGCATGCATAAACTGATGCAAAGACATTTGCTAACCTGGTAGGAGTATGTGAGGCAAGGGTACGTAATAGTCCTTCTGATGTGTCAGATACACAGTCTGTCCTGTGAATCCCTGGTTATCCAGACCAGTTAATTTCAGCACAGGGGGAGAATGGCTGCTGTCCATACACTGGGCCAATCTTCCTAATAGTAAATGGATATTTTTGGACACAATCCCTTCTACAAGTTGCTACAAAAACTGGCATTGCAGCCACAGTGAGCTTTTGGATGGAGTAAGGAAGGTACTTCTGTATAATTTCATATTTAGTAGCAGGAGACCATGACATGTTCATTGCTGCTGGGCTTTCTTTCAATGGGGCTAGCAACTTGAGGTTGTTTCTCTGATGTTGATCCAGATGTTCAACCAGTAAGAGCTTCTCTGTGCAAAGGCAAGAGCAAGAAGTGGGTTCTGTTCAGTGGTTGAGTAGTGCAGAGGGTTTTATGAGGACAGCACTCTGAGTAAGGGCAGGAGAGGTTGTATAGCCATATGGCTAACTAATAAAGCGTTCTAAATGCAGTATCTGTGTTCAGGTAATGGTAGCTAAAATATTTACTTTGATTGAATAATTGTATTAAATATGAATATTAAAACTACTGAGGTGTATAAAGTGAATAACGGTACAAAATCAGTTACACTGCTGTAAAAAGCCTGGACCCCACACTAGAAAATTGCTGGTCCAGCATGGTCAGGCTTTAAGCAGCACTTTGCCTTATACAATAGAATTTAGCAGTTGGCTAGTCTCAAGCTCTGAGTCAGAAAGCTGTCCGTTATAATTTAGACCCTTTCAGCACATGAGAAAGCAAACACTGGGAGGTAAATTGATAGGTTACCAAGTCCATGTTTATATTCAGGAAGAGGGAAGTTGTTTTCTTCAATTTTGCTCTTAAAACAGCTTCTACTCTAAATAGAAGATCACTTGTCATCACTGTAGTTTGATTTCTGTTTTCTATTTAAACCATGACCTAGAAGAATTACTGACCTCTGAATTTACTTTTCAGAGGAAAGTGAAAATTAATGTTTTCTCATCACAATGCTGAGAAAGCAATTAATATGTCACTGAACTGTCTCAGTCCAAGGTTCTTGGAATATTATTTCAAAAATCAAGTTCATTTTGTATTCAACTCAATCTGTCATCCATTAAGCGTGATTCAGCAAGGTGAAAATATGAATGTGTTACATACATCAAGTCATTCACACGTTTAAAATTTGGAAAGTTCTAAGCTTTTAACAGCTGATCCTGTGCTAGTCAATCAAAATATTGTTTATGCTGTGTGCATTATATATATGTGTATATATCCATTTATATATATATATTCTTTTTTTTTTTTTTTTTTTTGCAAGATCAGGGACTAATATGAGGAAGGAGAATGATATCTGGCAGCATGGTATCATGCTGAACCTCAGTTAATGACACTGGAATCTATTTTCTTATCTATGAAATCTCAGGCATTACAGTAAAACCTGTGCCACTGAGATATGTTTTACTATGATGATTACGGCAGAGTGTATTGCTTTGCAACCTCTGCCATACACCACAAACCTCTGATTCCCCTTACTGACACATAGGGTCTCTGCTGAGATGCAAATAGATTACAGAGAGCTCTAGCTAGCCAATTAGATGACTAATGTCAGGGTTTTCATTCTTGAGAAATGTTTCAGGCATGCCCACCCAAACTTGATCATTCAAAAAAATTAAGGCCAACCTACTATGGCTTTATTTTTTATTTTATTTTCAGTTTGTCATGTTAATAACACTGGCACAGGGCATTTTGTAGGAATTAATGACCAGATCTCATTGGCAACATTTAGCTATGCATGGACAATCAGCTGCTTACAGCTAATTGATCTTGCAAGACTCACTTGCAAGTTATTGCTTAAATATACTGATTTGTTAGTATGTAGTAAAGGCCACTTGAAGAAGGGTCTAATGCGTTCATCTCACTTCACTTTCCTTCTCACACCAATTTTACAAAGTTTCAAAGCAGCCTATGGAAGTCAGCGATGCTTCAAAGTAAGTATTAGCTCTGTAAGCTTCTTAATCAACACTTGGCAGTCTCCCGGGTAGTGGCAGGCAAGTACACCAGGCGCTCTTTGATTAGCTTCTTGCTAAGGAAGTGAAACTTAAATCAGTTCATCAGAAAAGAAATGACACATTGTGCTATTTAGGACTCATATCAGAGCGACTCCAAGCTCTTCATCTTATGATTTAGTCTGATGAATTATCTTTATGATTAAACCAGTATGCTCCATCAAAAATAATAACAGCTATTCTTTGTGCCAACCATTCCAAGCGAGAGACCTCAAATTGGCTATTTTATCATGGACAGCATTTTCAAACTCACCGTTGGGCACCAAATTAAAATGGCCTGAATTTCAGAGACCTGGAGGGAGCACTTACAGTTTAACTGTGGAGTCAAGAGATACCTATGAATACTCAGCAGATTTTTAGAAACTCTACTTAAAAGCATTTTTTCCTATGTACAAAATGCTGGTTTACAGTACAAAAAAATAGTGAAAATCAGGTTCAGTGTTGTTTGCACTTATATTGATATTCTCTTTTATTTCAAGCTCATGAATCATATTGTTAGATACTGGTAATCTTCCACAAATGGCGTATGTATTTACCAACCAGTTAAGTAAAATTTCAGTTTTGTAGTTTATTTTTTTATAGATCTTTAGGGAAATATGCATACAATATGAGATGCATCTTCTATGTCATTTACACTGTAGATCATCTGACTGTTATGACAATTGCAGTAAGTAGTTATATATATGAATTGATTTGTCAGAAATTACTCTCTATTTCACATAATTATTAGCTCCAAGTATGGCTAAACCCACAGAACAGGAGTATAGATATCCCAGTAAGCCACTGCTTCTGAGATGGATGCAGACCCACCAGATTTGCTTTCATGTTCAATTTTTTGTTAGCTGTTCTCCAGTATGGTTTTATTTTAAAGAGAAATAACCATTTATTTACTTCCTACAGTCTGCAGTGATATGGTATTGCTAGAAAGATACAGTACAAAAGTATCAAAAGGTAGAGCTCTGAAAAAGATTTATTTTAAATTATTAGTTGGAAAAAAAAAACATTAACTTGAAATACGTATTAGAGACAACCAAGGAATGCACTGAAGCACACTTAATGCAGCACAAAGGTGGGTTCATTTTAAGTCATCTTTCAAGAATGCAAAGCAGATAAACAGTCAAAGCATGAAAATACATTATTAAGAGAAAAACATAGATGTAGAAAAGAAAAAAGCAATCAGAGGATTTTTAGCATGGCGAGTTGCTGAAGTTAAATATGTGCATTTACTCATTATCACTCAAGACACAGAAACATTCCTGATTTTATTGCTTGCCCTGTTAAAATTAGCACAGATGTCCCAGCTTGGAATGGCATTAATTTTGAAATACTGTCTTTGTAATTACCAATGCCTTGCATGAAATATGTTGGATCACACTTCTGCCACGCATGAAGAGTAATTCCCCAAACCAAAAGACTGCATTGCTTCTGAGATCCAGACTTTCAAAAGTCCGTAGTACTTTGAGTGACAGGTTTTCCAGGTGTCTGAGCGGAGGTGAATAGCCCATGCAGTTCATGATGACTGCCGAGGCTGTAAAGGTCCCATTGACACTTCTGGCCCTTCATCACCCCACTCAGATGCACTGTGAGAAAGTGGTTGCTTGAGCTTCACTAGCATGGCAGGATTGTCAGTGATTCATGTTAGCCGGGGCCTCAGGAGTCTCTAGTTCAACCTCCTGCTCAAAGCAGGGTGAGCAGTGAGGCTGGACCAGGTTGCCGCTGTTGAAGGCACTCTTACGGGCAGCTCTAGTAAAGCAGTTCTCCATCATGTCAAAGGTGTTTGTTCATGGGGAGCTGTGAGGACCTGTAAGACCTACCAATTGCATCACTTCTCCGCTTGTCTTTGAATTCACTCTTGCTCCTAGACTTGCTATTACTTGATTTAGCTTCACTATTTAAAAGCTGTGCTTCCACCATGCAAACTTCTACTGCCTTCCCTCTAACTGGATGTGATAGTAACTACAGCCCTCGGCCAAAAGAATCTGCAGGATCAGACCCAGAATTAAAACCACGTATTTTCCTGAAAAGCCTTTGTTCAGTAGAAATTGCTTGAGGAAAAAGATCTGAAACTCTTGTTCTTACATGCACTTTCTCACTTTTGTTCACATGAATGAACTTTTGCAGGCAGAATCCTTGACTTTAGGTAGATGCACGGGCATAAAAGTTGTATGCATTCTTCTCCTCTTAAATCTGTTATGATAAGAGAGGATGTGTGCAGAAAGAGTGCACACAGCAGAGCTGTTGCCCTTGCTCCAAGCTGGCAAGCTCAAATCTTGTCATCCTTTGGAAGAACCTACCCACAGCAGGCTGCAGAACTGCTATCCAAGCTGAGCCTGAGATCAAATTCAAATTTTAAAAGATTACAGATAGTCTATTTCAGTAACAATCCTAAAGAAAATCAATGTAGAATTTTAACTTCCCTTTCAGACTTTTTATTTGCTTTTATCCTAGCTGGTTTGTACTCTGAATTAGTTCTCCTGACGTAGCTATTTCTTACAGCAGAACCTAATGTTCTGTTCTGTATTTCACAGCTCTAGTTCTTCAGAGCTTGGCTAACCTCATCACTTGGAGGATCTGTTGTCTTTGTGTAAAATGATGCTATGTTTCTGAATGAGCAGGCAAACTCCAGAAGTCTGCCATACAGCCTGGAGGCCTTCGTTTGCACCTAACATCTCAGGTGAAAAAGGCTTTTAGACACATTAAGCACAAGCTTAGTGTGAGATTGGTGTTTAACAGCCTTGCCAAACTGGGGAAAGGTCTTTTGGCTTCAGCAGGATTGAGATTTCACCCAGAGAAAAAACTTGTACGTAGGATACTGTAAATCATATTGCACTTTCTGTCAGTCCCCCCCTCATCTTGCGAAGCAGGTGCCTACAACCGCTTCACTGGAGCTGACTGAATGCAGAGAGGCAGTCCAGCTGGACTGCAAATCATACTGCTACAGCAAGGGAAAAGGGGCTATCTGCTTTAAAAATTAGGAGCTTAACTGCCCATTTTCTGATCTAAGGATGCCATCAGCTTAAGGTGAGAAAACAGAGCTTCAAAACACCAGGGCCAGTCAGCAAAAGAAAGCATTTTCTGCTGATCTGCTTAATGTGTTATGAGTTGACCTTGAAGCTTTTAGAACAAGAATATAAAATAAAAGTGGCTAACTCAGTCACTGAATTAGCAGAACAGCTGCACCATTCTGGCAATGTTGTAGGTTGCATCAATAAAGTACTTTCATCTCTACCTCACAGAAATCTGATAGTGATCCGTCGCATTACTAAAATGTTAAAGCTATAAAAGAAAGAGTGAAACCAATAGTATACCTATACAGCTGAGTAAAAAGTCCACAAAGGCTATTTTCTGTAATGAGATATTATACATCATCTAGGCACAGTAGGCAAAAACCTTAATGAATATGGATAAATAAAGCAAACGTTCACTACAAGGTGCTTAGGGTGATACTCAAAATATGACTTTGGTGCCTGATGTGCAATTTAGGTGCAATGACACACTGAAGTAACACAAAATAATCCTGCCTATCCTCTTAGCATCTATCTATGTGATAGCCCACACACATGTAAGTTGTGCCTACACAGATCCCCAGCAACATGCAAACAAGATCTGAAGTGCATCTGGAGATACAGCATGCCAAGTGAAGCTATGTTATCTGGAGGTGAGACAGAGCTAACTCAGTGTGATGACTGTTATGGCATTGTTGATTCATACCATACTGGATCACAGCACAAGCTTAACTATGCCAGAGATCCACTGATCAGCCATTCTCCAAACACATGTATTCTGGGGAAAAATGTTTATTTAGGTGCCTGCAGTTCTCCTACCAATCCTATTTAGAGGTTTTGTTAGTTTGCCATCCATAATGATGCAAGGACTGCAACAACTCCTCTGAAAGGAATGCCTTGCCTTTAATTAAAGGTGCTTCTTTAAATGCCATAGTTAAATCCCAAACTGCCAGTCAGAAGTAAGTGTGACCAGATTACATTATTCATTGCAGTATGCCCGTTAGAAAGTGATGTGATGGTAATCAGGTGGTAATGTGGTACATTAGATTCAGTATTGTGGCCAGAAGAGGTTTACATGGTAATTGCAATTTAGCAGGCTGTTACGGTTGGTGTTGTTTAGAAAATCCCCAGGGAAAGTGCTGTTTTCACAAAGTGTACTGAAATTCTGCTGTGAAATAATTAGAAAAGCATGACTGACTTTTCATTTCATTTAATTTCATTTCATATACTCTCTTATTTATATATGGTTTTCTGAAGAAACTACAGTGGCATTATGTATTATGTCTTTCTTGCTGAAATTAGCCAACTGGATCCCTGTTTTGAAAAGATCTTCCCTCTCCACCCTCCCAGATAATTATTTTTATGGAATTCATTACTTTATTGACAGTGTGTTTATTTCCAGTCATGACAGAGTTTCTCACAATGTACAGTCAGTGTCAGGATTTGGACTGAATTAGCATTCTCAATCTGAATACATGTAAATCCCCTTTGATTAATTCTATTCAAGTGTAGAATAAGGTTGAGATTTACCATGCCCAACATTTCCATCAGACACAAAGAATCACCTTGCTTGCAAATATTTGTCCCATAAAATGTTTGCGTTTTACCCTAAATATTCCAAGTGACACTTCAGGAATTCCCATCCCATTACTTTGTTTTAGTCACATAACATAAAACCCAGATGGGCCAGGTAGGAATTAATATATAAAATTACTGGCTTTTGAAAAACCCTAACCCATGAAGGCTCCCCAGAAGCACATAACGCAGATGATAAAGTATGGGGTTTGATTTGAGAGCCGGGCATAAAGCCAATCCAGGATCAAGCTCTGGGCCATCTTGACTGTTCTGCCTCCACCTCTGCTCAGCATTAGGTGAAACATGATGATCCTGCAGCAAAAGATGTGGTATAACCCTCAGCTCAGCATTGCCCATGTGGTTGGTCAAAACCCAGTGTAGATATATCCTTAGAGACCCTTGCTTCGGTAGAGCGGCATATGAGAGTATTGCATGTGCAGGTGGAGGAGCACAGCCAGTGTTACACCACTGCTTTCCTCTCAGCAAAGCAACCAAACACACAAACTAGCACACCCTTTGTTGTAAAAAAGCGCTCATTGCCAGCAAACCAAGGCACTGAAACTGCATCCTGAAAATGCTGTGTTTACAAATGTATTTAATTCCAGTTAATTGTCTCCTTGTGCATTTTTCAACTGTCAACGTTAATGATCCATAATCTAACCTTAATATAATGTCTTTTGAAAACTTGATTTATTGTTTTAGCTCCAGAAGTGTTCCAGGCCTTTATGGATGGAGGTCCAGGATACTCGTACCCTGTAGACTGGTGGTCACTAGGAATTACAGCATATGAATTACTGAGGGGTTGGGTAAGAACAACTGGTTTTGTTGTTATTTAACACACTGTTTGACAGAAGTCCCGAAGTTTGCAGTGCCCCTGCGTGCATCCTCCATAAAATTTGAGTGTACGAGACTGTGGTTCAGGTCAGGAATGCTGTCCTGAGTCCTTCCCAGCTGGAAACATTCTCAGGAAAGTTTCACCCCGCTCTCAATTATGTTACGAACTTTTGCTAAGTTTGGCTAAGGAAAGGCCTAATGTTTTAATGGCTTCTCAACAATGCTGAACTGGAAATAATGGTATTTTTTTTCACATAGAAGTTGAGTTACTTCAGGCTTTATTACATCTTTGATTCTCTTGGCTAATACCTTAAAAGACCTAATGTAATACTCTAAGATGCTTGGCCCAACTACAGAAAATGCTTATCTGCCAGTGCACTTGTTACTTATCTAATCAATTATGTGATTAAGCTTAATGAAAAATCTTCCTGAGCATGGTCAAATATCACAGAAGATAATGGAAAATTCTTTTCCATTTTGGTTCAAAGGATTGAAGTTGGTTGCTTAAATATTTACTATTCCCTATGGAAAAGAGTAATTTAGCTACTATTTCAGGATAATGACATGTAGCTAAAGTAGCAGCATTTTTTAATTCTTAATTCCTGTTTTGGAAAGAGAATTTTATTGCATTGCAGTATGCTGTTTTAAGGGAGGACTGTTTGTTTCCATATGACACTAACAGAGTACTGCTACCCTGTCCTGCTAGGTACTCTGTGACAATCCATCCCACAAAGATCTCTCAGTTTCATGTATGATGACAGAAAAAGGAAACTAGAAATAAAGAACAACTATTATTCCAATTTTTAGATGGAAACCTACATTTTAGAGTGTCTGCATATTGTTACTTCAATCCAGAAGCTACATTTTTCAAAGGCCTAAAACTTGGCCCAGCTATTTTTATTTCCATAGAAATGGCAAAAGTCATGCTCCTGATACGAAGATCTCTCCCATGCCAAACCTTGGTGCCTGCTCTCAAAGCACAGGAATATTGAAAACCTTTAAAAAAAAAAAAGAGTCTTTGCAATTTTTGTCTACCTTCATTCTCAAAAATTACTGAGTTTTTAAGCTGACATTCTTCCCAGGATGGAAAACTTAAGCCTGAATGGTCAAGGTCTGGCAGTGATAAGCATAATACGTTCTCAACCCTAGTCATAGACGGTAGTACTAGCTGCACATATAATAAATTAAAGGAACATCCTGCTGGTTTTATATCAACCTTTTCACCAATGAGTGTCTCCAAGAAAGCAGCACAATGAATGATTGTGCAAGGAAAGCTGAACTCCCAAGACTAATCACAAAAGATACCTGGTCACTTTATAAATGAAAAATCATATAGAATGTTATCCATTTGCCAAGATCTGCACAGTCTTCTCCGAATAAGTCTATCTGGCTACAAACAAAGCAAAGCTGAGACTGAATCAATTTTTTTTTTTTTTTAATAAAAACATTGCCATCTGTCTATGCTCCAGTCAACCAAGCCAGCTGCTTGTTTTCTCCTGAAGAGCGGCTCTTGCCCACTGAGCAAGCCAGAGGGTGGCTTGGCAGCCCATGCCTTTGTACGGCCTAGGAAAAGGTGTGTTTTCTCCCCAACTGCATTTCTGTATTTTTCTAGTCTAGACAAGGCCTAAACTGACAGGAGCGATGACAAGAGAAGTAGCGGCGGGTTGAGAAAATGTGCTTAACCTGAGGCATGTTGCCGTCTGCAACAGCGGTGAGCTCCAAAGCTCCATCTGCTGCAGCAGCCCCGTGCAGATGGCCGCGAAGAGGCAGCTTGCGCGTACGAGGCTGCAAGCTAAACCTGCAGGCAGGCAGCCCCCTCCTCCTCCACGCTCCCCCCCAGCACTTTGTTCAGCAGCGAGAAGAGAGCCCCATCGCCCCAGAGCAGTGGGGTGGGCGCTCAGTGCAGCCCCGGGGAAAGGGGAAGGTGTTGCACTGGGCAGGGCCACCCAGAGACAGGACTTTCTCCAGTCGGAGCGTGGTGCATGTTAGTGCATGGGGAAGGCAAGAGGAAAGGAAGGAGCGTTAAAAAGGAGGAGTTATTTTGATCATTTTAGGTTGCGTCCAGTACAGAGCTGTCTGGGCCGTTTTTTGGTTGTGCCCAGTAGCGCTAGCATTTCTCTCTAAGTTGCAGGCACATTTCTCTCCTTAGCCAGTTGCCAGTAAAAGACCTGGCAACCAAAACCACAAGTTTATAAAGCTTTGCATGAAATGTTCGTCTTTTCCCCAAGTTCAGGAAATTAAACTGCATGATGCAAACCATGACATTTCAGTCTTTTCCCAAGCCATAAACAACTGCTAAAATATTACACTAACTCTATATAACATGCTCTCAACAGAGGCAAAGTGAAGGAAAGAGGTAGTAAGTGGGATTCTTGGACTCCGACTTTCATTGTGATGTGAATGGTTTACAATGAACTTTGGTAAAACGTCATGAACAAAGACAAAGCAGATTTTGTTTTTCCTTTTTCACAAAATAAAAAAGAAGGGGTCTGATGCTCAAGTGGATTGAATAGCTGAAAATTATGGGCAATATAGGTGTGAAAGATCTCAAAAGACCAAGCATATAATGGCCATTTCTAAGAGTATTTACAGTTCAAATTAACTAAGAACAATATTAAAAATCTCCGCAAATCTAAAAAAATCAAGTAAGATTGCAGAATGCTAATAATTAAAATTAGGTGAGGTTTTTAAGGATTTTTCCAGTGAGGAAAAAGACATGAGCAGAAATGTCCTTAACAGAAAAACTTTCTTATTTTTATTCTCACTTTTTACTTCTTTCAAAGAGTCATTATTCCTTAAAGTTGCTATTTTTAGAGCTAAGTCACCATTTCCAACAATTGGTCTAAATTCTGGCTCAGTGATCATATTGGTCACATCGTTATATCAAGTCTAAATCAGCAGTAGGTTACTTCCTGACAACAGACAGAATGTTAACCTTTCGTTTTTAATAGCTGTTTTATGGCAGCATTACACAGGTAGGGAAAAGCATATGACAGACTATTTCAAATGACAGTTTTGAACCTGATTCAAGAATATTATGTATTCAGAGCATGCACTTAAGTCCTGTTGAATTCATATGGACATGATATAGCTAAATGACAACAGGCTAACAGAATGCGAATCAAAGCAAAAAGATTTAAGCAATCCTTGGATTTAATTTTAGAATATCCCGATGACTTGGAATGGAGTTGGTTTCATACACATGCTCAAAGTTAAACATGTGCATGAATCTTCTCAAAATAAGAATATCTTCTGGGCCTTTATGAAGAGTGGCTCTAATTTGCTATCAGATTAGATAACTAACACCTAGAAATATTCTTAAATTATGATCTTGTACCCGTACATCCTAGCAAAAGTCAAGGGATGATTCAGTTCTTAGTGAAGGTAATGAGTGTCTGCCCTTTGCTGTTGAGGTAACTCTATGTTGTGTATGAATTATGGTGCATCAATTCGCACATTGCTGCTATGATGGCTTTTGGCTGCAGATCTCGTATCACAGACCACATATTTGTCATCTGCTGGGTACAACTTCATTCACAAGCAATCCACACTCTATCCGTGTTTAAAAAAATACATCAACATAGAGTATCATTCTAACAACTTGCTTCACAAATACAAGTCTTTAAAAAAATATGTGCACAATAATAAGAATATAAATTTATCTGTCGTACTTTCATTTCCAAATGCTACATTTAGTAAAAGATAAATCACAGCAATCTTCATGAGCAAAGCACTGTGAAGACTAGGGCTTCTCTTTACCTATAGAAGAATTTAGGCACAAAAACAAGACAGCAGGTCCATCTAATCCATAGTTCCATGTAATGAGTTAATTTTAGATTTCAAAAAGGGAAAAGGAGAAGGATTGGGATTTGCAGAGTACTTTTTTACTGTGGTTCTTACACAGATTTTTGTAAGCATTTTTTAATTTCTCTATCTACTACTCAGTAAAATCAGGATGACAAAGCTGCCTTCAGCCACCACTTTTCCATTTTGTCAGTTTAGATCACAAGTACATTCTAATACTACAAGTAAAAAATGGTAAATAATCCACAGTTCACACAGAATGTCCCAGGAACAAAATTATGCAGCCATCTCATTTGAACTGATACTTCTTTTCATGAGAGAAAAATTTGCACAGGAAATACATCTATGAGTAATTACATTCATTATGACCAAAGAAAAGCACACACGCAAAGAAGGATTAGCCTCAAAATTGTTATAAGATGTTTTGGTGGTTTTGATATTTCCAGCATAAACAATACTGACCTCAGGAAAATGTGAATTGTCTACACTCTTTTATCCATTCTTGCTGACTTGATATTGATTTAACTCTATCCCAGAGGCCCTATGAAATTCATTCAGCCACCCCCATCGATGAGATACTCAACATGTTCAAGATAGAAAGAGTTCACTACTCATCTGCATGGTGCAAGGGCATGATAGCACTACTGAAAAAGGTAAGAAAGCACAAACACCTTCTGTCCGCTCTTCTCTCCTCTTCCAGAAGCCCCCCCAACAATGCAGAGGCATCAGACAAGCACACACATTAGGTAGCCGAAATTTCAAGGGTAAGAAAGCAGTGCTTATTCCTAGATTTTCCTGTACATGGGTGGTGCAGTATTTTCTCTTGAGAAGCTGGATTATTCTTAGGCTTAGACTCAGGGTTTTCGTGGCCTCAGAGAAAGAGAAATCTATTTTGTTTATTTTAAAACTGATTCACTAGTGATAGCAAAACTTTGGGGATCAGTAATTCCCACTCTGTGCCCTGGCCCCATTCTCTCCAGCCCTAGCTGTGCATGTGGGAGAGGGAAGGAAGGACCAGTCTGCCCTCTGGATTTCTGCCACAGTTTCCAGCCAGGGAGCTTAGAGATGAAAAGGGCTGTAACTCTCCCTGTCCCATGGTGCTATAGTTGCAAAAAGAAAAGTCGAGCCACTTGCTGTAAATGTCACTAAACAGGGTTCTTTCTGAATGCATCACAACCCTGGAACTCACTTTCTTCCTCAAATCCCAGTTATTTGTTTGGTTTAATTTTCCAGCCATGCTGCAAGGCTCATCTGTCTCTTTTAGGTATTTCAGACTACCAGTACTGGTATTTGAGCAGGAGATGCTTGTGAATGTGTAAATAGAGCAATACAAGATCAATTTCCTTTGCAGCAATGAGCAATCTATTTTTGATAGATGGAGCAATGAGGTGGTTAATTTTAATTGCTGCCAGGATGCTCAGTGTAACTGTATCTTCCAATAAATTAAAGATGAAATACAAATTGTTAGCGGGCATTGAACTGTGATGCTTCATGTCACTTGGACTCTTGTGTATTTGTAAACAGACTTTTATTACTGTTCAGGACAATTACTAATACATTTATACACTTTGTGCCTGCAACAGCCATCTGGTGGCAATTAAATTATTTTCATATCCTATGAGTTATTACTTTTATTTTTTTTAGACTGGGACTTGCAGGAGGTGTTAGAAGATTCCCTAGCCATTTTCTTACTCAAAATTGTGTATCATACAATTTATGCGCGTGATACATTTACTCTTTCATATGGCATCCAGTCCCTTAGAAAATGCCTTGTGCTTGATCACAGCTCCTCACTAAGGACCCGGAGTGCCGTCTTTCAAGCCTTGCAGACATCCAAAGCTCTCCATACTTAGCTGATGTCAACTGGGATGCTGTTTTAGAGAAAGCTGTGACCCCAGGCTTTGTTCCTAATGTAAGTCGATATTCCAGGTGAACTGTGTTTGCAAATTCTGACTTTAATTATCATTGCCATTTTACTTGTTTACTCTTGCATGTATTGCTCTTCAATGATTTACTTCTCACAGAAGCTTTACTTTGGATTCTCCTTTCATTTATTCAGTCACAGCTAAGGGAAAATTTGGCCCATTTCATTAGATCACAACAAAATCTAATTAACCTTGCTTCACTTTTTGTTCCCTTTTGAATAAAAAAAAACATTTTCCAGACTTTGCATTTCAGCTGTTAGAGCAAATGATTGTCAGAGTTAACTCTGAGCCAAAGAATACCAAGAAGATTGTTGCTGCTCTGAAAGTTAGGCATCTGAGTAACATTTGCAAGACTTTTTAATATCCCCGTTGTGCTGTTCCTTTTTCAGTTAAAAAAAACTGTTCCAAAAGACTGACCTATTTCCTTTGTGACAGTTTCCTACTCTAAAACATTCAGATTCTGTGAGGGAATCTGGTGGTTTCTTTTTTACTGTGGTTCCATTTTGTTGGTATTTTCTGGATGTTTCCATTTTGATCATTTGTAAGCTAAATGGATTTGAGGACGATGAATAAAAAGCAATGACTGCAGTGTTAACATGCTTCTCCCCTTTGTTCAGTCATATTACACCATACTTCTTCTCCAAACAATACATCTGTAGCATACTAAGGTTTGTTTATATTCCTTTTTTATGCAGCTGTAAAGAAAGATGAGGAAGGGGGAATACCTAGACCTGTTCTCATCCAGGAGCATGTTAGAGTTCTTGCTAAATCTGATGGGGGCAGGATCGAGCCCTGCAGAAGCTGAGGGCGAGACAGCATTGCCTAATGGAGCAAAGGCAGCCGGGTGGGTTGCCAAGACAGAGCTGGCAGTGTTTGCTGTGCTTCTTGGCACCTGACCAAAGCCTTTCCTGGAAGCAATGTCCTGCAGGAGACGAAAGCTATGGGTGGACAAGCAGGGCTTCCCTCAGGGAGCTTGGGGAAAGACCAGGAATACAGCAGGTAACTAGCACAACGGGTGGAGAGAAAGGCAGGACCCTCTTAGGCACTTCAGAGAAATGTTCACCAGGGCTGAAATTCCTTCCTTTCATGTTGTGGCTCAATGGTGGTGCAAGCTGAAAGCTTGAGAAGCGAATGCCATATCTACCAAACCAAGGCCAGGACTTCTTCCCTCTTACTCAATGTCCCTGCAGCTGGAATAACTGCTGTGCCATGCCAGGCCCTTCCTCTGTGCTTGCCCAGGTTGCTACCCTAAGCAAAGCACTGCAGAACAAAGCTCCTCCCTGGCCTGGCGGACCGTGAACTCCATTCTCTGTGGTGGCGTGGATCTACAAGATGAATGGAGACTGCTTTTCCTCTTTTCATTTTTTTCAAGTTAGAGCTGCTCTCTGAGATATCGTAGGTGTGGGCTGACTCCTTCTCAGGCAAAACTCAACAGATTATTTAGACCTCCTATTCCTAGCTGAAAGTTTAATCCACAACTGTCAGCATGCGGGAAACTTCACAACCCTGCTTTGTATTTTACAAGAGGGATCCAGTTCCCCATACTCAAAGGTACAACATACATGGGGATCCAGGAGAGTCCCAGACTCTGCAAAGCACAGTCGTGCCTAGGTACATGTCTTAGGACTTAAAGTCAAAAGAGACGACTTCAATCTGCTTCAGCAAAACTGGCTACTGAAACCTGCCTATGGCAAGTCTGTTCTCTGCTCCTGCTGCTGCTCCAGTGGTTTCCTTTCCCCAGACATCTCCTCGGTCTCCCCCTTGCTCCCACTCAAGCTTGAATTCATAGGGCCATATCCTCCATCTTAACTCTGCTCCTGAGGATTGGACTTAAGCCTGCTTTGGTCCAGGAGCATACAGCCAACTAATGCGATGTGTGCCACCCTGCTAAGCCTGCCTCCTAAGCAGTGAGGTATGGCAGCTCAGCTGTAGTAATAGGACCTAATAAAGGGCCTGCAAGTTTTCCACATCCAGCTGGCTTATGCCCAGCCTACCCCGAGCTGGGGCACAACAAGTGCCCAGGGAAGCGGTGGAGTCACCATCCCTGGAGGTGTTCAAAACACGCATTAGACGTGGCACTTCAGGACATGGTTTAGTGGGCGTGGTGGTGGTGGGTTGACAGTTGGACTCGATGATCTTAAAGGTCTTTTCCAACCTAAACGATTCCATGATTCTGTGATAAGTGTGTGATGGTCTGCATCTGGCTACAGACAAGTAACCCTAACTCCTTAATTCACAGTTCTCATGTGGCTGTTTGCTTTTTTCCACCTGGATTTAGGCTGTTTTGAGAGTACCTTGCTCCTGAGAGAGTATAGATAAGTTTCCTGACTTCTTAAGGATGGTGAAAAAAGTAATTTTAAATGTAATTTCAGAAGCAATTATGGAACCTATGTGTCTGTTCTATTAGCCAAGTGGCCTGTCTCTGTGGTTGATGTTGACAATGTTGAATGTGATGGAGACTGAGAAAAGAGGAAGTCCTCTTGAAATACTTTGAACTGTCTGCCATTACACATGTGTTCAAAGACAGCTATTCTTCTCACATTTGGATTGACCTTATTTGTGTTTTGGTGGGAATCTATAATATTGTAGGGAAATCTGTAATATTGGAGGCAAAATAATATTATATGTTTAAAAGAAAATAGGAGTTAAAAGTTACTTTAGATAAATGTAACTTTCAGATAAGTTACTAAGTAACTTTAGATAAAAGATTAATCTGAAAGTCCCATTACAAGCTCTACCAGACACTTCAGGACAGAGGCTGATATTGCAGAGCTTGTTCCACCTGGTCAATCAGGTGTGTTTGTTAGGAAAAAACAGTGAGAAGGTAAAAGTCAAAGCATCTTTTCTAGCACAACACTTCTTTTTATAGCAAACTTTACTGTTTCATGAGACCATGTTTGGCCAGGCATTTTCCAAAAACTCTCTGTTGCACCAGCAAAACCTTCACTGATTAACCCGGGGCCACACAACAAAATATTTGTTGGTTTTCAGGCTTTGGTGAGAGGGTGAATTGGGGCCAACATACACTGCGATCTAGGGAGAGTTTTATAACTAGAGAGTTTTATAAATTTTGACAACTTGACATTATTGTCAGGAGCTTGCCAGGCAAGAGGGCATGCAGGAGACCTGTGGTAGGAAGGTCCCATAGTTTAATTTCTCCCTCTGTAGTTTGAGAAACATTGTTCTTACTTAACTAGTACATGTGTTTATGGTTTAGCTAGTTTCTTTATATTCAGCTTGGAGTCATAAATTGTTAGTAGGCTTTTTGTATTGTTAAATATTTGATAAAGCAAGCAAGAAATTATTTAAATGTAATTTGTGTTCATTTTTAAAGCTTCAGAATTTAAGTGATGTATTTTTTAAGTGCTCAAACAAATCTTAAAACTGTACATACTCAAGAAAGGAACTGATATTGATCAAATATAAAGAATTATTTATTTGTAAATAAATGTAAATAAGCTATAAACCTCCATTAATTTTAAAAAAAAATTTACTAAAACTGACTGGATAGTATACAGGAAAAGGCATCAGAGAGCCTAATATTATACTTTGAGTATACAGACTTTGCTAGGAATAAAAATGATGGAGTGATCTCTAAATCAAATGTTTCATTGTAGGACACCACAAGTTATACAAGTGGTTTCTGATGTGGTTTTACTGCTTAGCATCTTTGGTTGCTAAATAATATTTGCCATTTATATATGACTTATGTTAGTACTTCCACCTTGATGGTGATAATGGTGTGATTGAACTCTTGAAAGTCCCAGAGGAAAACAGGCTGCTTTTAAGATCTTCCACCACACAATTCAAATTGTTTGCAATTTTTTTTTAAATGCTTTGAGAGAATGAGGAGAAGAAAGGAACTCCTGTTATTCTGATGACAGGAGTAGCAAAACACTGATCCAGTAACTAGGATGCCAAGTTGTGACTTTTTAAAAATGTATTGGGTTCAGCTGAACCATAGATTTCTGGCCATACCCTAACTCTTATCCCTAAATATGAGAGGAAGAATTCATCCCAAATGTTGTCGTGAGGTGGCTTTATTGCACTAATGAATAGAACTAAAAAAAAAACCCTCAAGGCATAAACTATGCTCCTGTAAACTTTTATGCTGAAAAGATCTGAAAGAATCAAGAACCTGAAAAGAATTAAGGAAGAATCTGAAAAGAATCAAGGAAGGAAACAACCACATAGAAATGGTGTTTCCAATCATCCTGCTTAAAAAAGGATTTTCTGATACAACAAAGAATCTTAAGATTTGGTTCAAGCATCACAAATTAACATAAAACATAATCGCCTTCTATGATAAAGTAACCTGCTCTGTTGATGTGGGGCAAGCAGTGGACATTGTCTACCTGGATTTCTCCAAGGATTTCGATATAGTTTCCCACAGCCTCCTCCTAGAGAAACCGATGCGTTATGGTCTAGACAAGTAGTCTGTGTGGTGGGTGGGGAACTGGCTGACAGGCCGTACCCAGAGGGTGATGATAAATAGCTCCTTTTCAAACTGGCAACCTGTCACAAGTGGGTTCCCCCAGGGATGGGTATTGGGCCCAACGCTAATATCTTCATAAGTGATCTGGATGATGGGATCAAGCGTACCCTGATGAAGTTTGCTGATGTTACCAAACTCAGTGGGGAAGTGGACACTTCAGAAGGGAGAGCCACCCTGCAGGAAGACCTGGATAGGCTGGAAGAGTGAGCTAGCATGAACTTTATGAAGTTCAGTAAGGACAACTGTAAGGTCTCGTACATGAGAAAACATAATCCAGGAGTGCAGCACAGGCTGGGATCTACCCAGCTGGGGAGCAGCTCTGTGGAAAGGGACCTGGGGGTTCTGGTGGACAACAAGCTCAATATGAGTGAACAGTGTGCTGCTGTGGCAAAGAAAGCCAACAGGATGCTGGGTTGCATCAACAAGGGCATCACCAGCAGAGGTAAAGAAGTCATTATCCCACTCTACACAGCGCTTGTCAGGCCACACCTGGCATCTTGTGTTCAGTTTTGTTCCCCACTATGCAAAAAAGATGTGGACAGGCTGGAGAGGGTCCAAAGAAAGGCCACAAAGATGTTTAAAGGCCTGGGAAGCCTGCCATATGAGGAAAGGCTGAGAGAACTGGGTTTGTTCAGCCTTGAGAAAAGAAGGCTTAGGTGAGACCTTATCACTATGTTCCAGTATTTAAAGGGTGGCTACAAAGAAGATGGAGACTCCCTTTTTACAAGGAGTCACACTGGAAAGACAAGGGGTAATGTGTGCAAGGTACTCCTGGGGAGATTCCGACTGGACACAAGAGGAAAATTTTTCACAATGAGAACAATCAGCCATTGGAATAATCATAGAATCATAGAATGATTTGGGCTGGAAGGGACACTAAAGATCATCTAGTTCCAACCCCCCCTGCCATGGGAAGGCACACCTTCCACTAGACCAGGTTGCTCAAAGCCCCATCCAACCTGGCCTTGAACACTTCCAGGGATGGAGCATCCACAGCCTCTCTGGGCAACCTCTTCCAGTGCCTCACCACCCTTACAGGGAAGAACTTCTTCCTTACATCTAATCTGAATCTATCCTCTTTCAGTTTAAAGCCATTACCCCTTGTCCTATCACCACATGCTCTTGTAAAAAGTCCCTCTCCAGCTTTCCTGTAGGCCCCTTTAGGTAGTGGAAGGCTGCTATAAGGTCTCCCCGGAGTCTTCTCTTCTCCAGGAGTCTCCCCAGGGAAGTGCTGGATTCCCCAACATTGGACACTTTTAAGATTCAGCTGGACAGGGTGCTGGGCCATCTTGTCTAGACCATGCTTTTGCCAAGAAAGGTTGGACCAGGTGATTCTTGAGGTCCCTTCCAACCTAGTATTCTATGATTCTATGAACCATTTTTTGATACAAACGCTGCTAACCAAAAAAGGCCTGCTCCTTCCTTTGTTATCATGGACAGGAGCTAGGTAACTGAATACCTGTAACTCTTCAGAAAATCAGGTTTTAACAACTAAGGTCTTAGAGGTACTCCCCATCCTTCCTGCACTATTACAGTTGCCATTTATGCTCCACAGCACTAACTGATATTTTGATGAAGACTCTGGGCCAGATTAATCTCTCTCATTGGGGTGACATAATGTACTCACTCTAGCAGTACATCTGTATATAACTAGGAAGAGGATCTAACTCTTTATAATTGCTTTATAATATGATTTTTATCTTACCTCCCTTATTTAAACTTCAAGCATCACTCCAGGCCTAAAAAGACAGTTTTCATTTTGCAGATGTGGTTGGGAAGCAGGATCATTATTAATGCTACTAACACTTGCCAGGCAAACTACAAAAACACAATGATGCTTCAAAGAGTAACTTTCAATCCTTTTGTACCAGAAAGGAAGACTGAACTGTGATCCTACATTTGAACTTGAAGAAATGATTTTAGAGTCCAAGCCTCTCCATAAAAAGAAAAAGCGACTTGCCAAAAACAAATCCAAAGATGGAGCTAAGGAAACCTGCCCACTGGTAAGCTGTGGACTGTGACTGCAGTCAGTGTCATTTCATTTACACTGTTTAATAGACAAACTCATTTAAGTTCAGTTTTATCATCTCTGAACATAGACTTGACCTCTATGTCTGTCATTTTACATATAGCATAACCCATCTCCAAAGCAAGATGAAAAGTAACCATTTATTTCAGTCAAATAGTAACAGCATGTTTAAGTTATAATAATTTTTAAGATTCTCACAGATGCTCTTTTCAAGTATGAAAAATTGTTGCCAGTTGGCAAATATGCTTCCCACACACGGACAGATAGTTACAAGGAGTATTTATCCACTCCTAGTACCAAAAATGAAAAGTATGCGGTGAAAAGCTCATTATTCATAAATGTTTTAAAGCTGTCTCTTGCAGTCTTGACTAAAGTGTCCCATGTAGAAACACTCATTGTATAAACAGTCTAAACTTCTGAGAAGATTAAGAAATAATCATTTTCCAGGCTTGAATTTTCATTTCAGTGAGGTTTTATAAATTCTGTTGCTACTCCTAATGATTTTGAATGTTCATGCAAGCTGTTCTTAGAGCTATCAGACATAAAAGTCCTCAGGAATTCTTTGTGGGGAACTTCTTCCAAAAGGAAGAAAGATTGATTGTGCCATCACGGCCCACTTCTGAAGAGTCTTCAAAAAGCCTTTTGATAGTATTCATTCATAAGCCTTTTTGTTCAGTATTGTTTCTGTTGTTGTGATTTTTGTATATGATTTTCCATCTTTTTTAATCAACCTATTCATGCTGTTTTTTAAAGAACGTACACCTGCAGCAGTGCTTGGAAACCGTTAGGAAAGAATTCATCATATTCAACAGAGAGAAGTAAGTGCATTTCTTAATGCCTGTTTAGCATTCACTACTGAAATTAATTTGAGAACCATTTTTTTTTCTCCCAGTGTAAGGAAAAGTGATTAATGATCACAGCAGCAGGGGCTAAAAGGCTGGATTTCCATTGATTTCTTCCTCTTACAGTCTCTGGTGTGATGGTTTTGTAGTTCTTCCATCTCTAAAAGCAAGCAGCAGTTTGGTGGTGAAAGTATGTTAGAGACATAAGGTAAATGTCACCGACACTCTCCAGAGAAACTGTTAGCAATTAAGCAAAGGAGATACAATACAAGGGGCTGCTTTCTCACAACTCAAACAAAACCAAGGGAAGTGATAGCTCATGAAATTTTAATGATATGGACTGTGGTGTTCTGACTTGGAAACACTATTCATACTTCACCACCATAAAAAAGTTTATTTCAACATTATGTATTTCAACAGAGCTAAATATTAAAACTATATCAGACTTGAAGCAAGTGCTTCATAGTCTAAGATTCAGCCAGAATTCATAGAACACAAGTCTGAATCCCAAGGATGTCAATAATCTTCCTGGTCCAATTAATACACTGCATTTCACATAGTTCACTGTGTTTGAGTTGCAGACACTGTGGACCTGTTTGTATTAACAGATATAGCTCATAAAAGGGGAGTTGTTTGTGTCTTTGGTCAAATTATTGCATTTCATCCAAGTATATTCAGTGGTTTTATTTGACCTAATTATATCTGCAAGCCTTTCTAATGGAGTTGTGAAATGTTAGAAATTAATTAAAAAGTTGTGACTATATTACTTAATGCTTACAATGCAAGTAATTACTGTCTTCCGTAATTAAAACCGGGAAAGGGATTGTCAACTTTGCACAGTTGACATGTGGTCATGAAGGAAATTATGCCATAGATAACCCCATTTTTCCTGTTACAATCTTTGGGACATGTCCATGCCCAATACTGACAGCTCACAGAAACTATAGTGAGGACTTACAAAGAAAAGGAAGGTCTGACAGATTCTTCATGTTATTTTGCATGATCTCTAGCACAAGAGATCCATATGTTTATGTAAGGGCCATAAACAAGAAAAGCCAGACCAAGTCAGCTCATAAAAGTTTTTCGGAAGGGTCTTGGTGGACTTCTTTGAACCAGTTCTAGTATCAGTGAACTAAGGAATGCCTGAACTTTGTAGGAGTTTTAATAACCCACAAAAATAAAAATTATTAAGATTGTAATAACAAGATTAGAAAAAGATTACATTGATAAATCAATTTAATGTGTTTCCAAGCAGTTGTTCATACAACTAGTTCATTCCAGATATGAGTCTCTCACCTACTCCAAAGCTATATATCAAGGAAACCCAGTATATAGCAATTTTTGAAAGATAAAATAAAATACCAGATTTTGTAAAACAATTTCAAAATCCTATTGTGTGTGTTCACTAGCATTGAACGTTTTCTTTTGACATGATTTTACTGTGTTATTCTTAAATCTTTTTTAGCAGTGCATAGGAAGTTTTTTTCATTTGTTTCATATTGCACAACTACAGTAACAACAAGCTATAAAGGACTCTGAGAGGCTGATGGAATATCAAAGAGAAGTTTAAATGGAGTACAAGTAAAATGGAAGCAAAAGATAAAACATATGCACTTCATTCAGAATAGCATGTGTTTCAGTCATCACTTGATTGGCTTTGACAAGGTAAAAGAAAAATATTTAGTATAGACCTACAACAGATCCTGCATTGTCTAAAGCCAGATCACAATCATTTCTTGTTTAAATTGTATTAGAGCTGAAGAAGGACATGGAGAGACTTCTGTAATACTTTTCAAAGATAAAAATATTAATAAGGGGGGGAAGCAGATGTGAAACTTTTGAAGTGCAAAGTGAATTCAAGTTAATGGGAACAAAATAAAAGCAATGACAGTGTCGTGGTTTAGCCCCAGCCAGCAACTAAGCACCACGCAGCCACCCACTCACTCCCCCGCCACCCAGTGGAATGGCGGAAAAAATCAGGAAAAGAAGTAAAACTCATGGGTTGAGATAAGAACGGTTTAATAGAACAGAAAAGAAGAAACTAATAATTATAATGATAACACTAATAAAATGACAACAGCAATAATAAAAGCATTGGAATGTACAAATGATGCGCAGTGCAATTGCTCACCACCTGCCGATTGACACCCAGTTAGTTCCCGAGTGGCAATTCCCCTGCCCCCACTGCCCCCAGTTCCTATACTAGATGGGATGTCACATGGTATGGAATACACCGTTGGCCAGTTTGGGTCAGCTGCCCCGGCTCTGTCCTGTGCCAACTTCTAGTGCCCCTCCAGCTTTCTCGCTGGCTGAGAAGCTGAAAAATCCTTGACTTTAGACTAAACACTACTGAGCAACAACTGAAAACATCAGCGTTATCAACATTCTTCACATACTGAACTCAAAACATAGCACTGTACCAGCTACTAGGAAGACTATTAAATCTATCCCAGTTGAAACCAGGACAGACAGACAGAGGTGTCATCGTACTGGAGAGAAGAGGCTACACAGTATACACCAGAATAATTTACGGTGGGTTTCCTTAGACCTTTCTGTGCCCTCAAGGCTGTATTGTAGAGGCTGAGGCTGTGATTACACAGATTTCCAAAGCCACATGGCCAAAGAAGTTCTTAGGAACAGCTGCAGATGCTGAAAGACATTAACTGTTCCTACAAACACAATATCCAATAATATATGATCGTACCATTAGGTGAGGTGTCAGTCCCAAGCAGGTCTTTAAATCAGCCTCAGATTTACACAGCTGGATGTTTTGATATTCCTCCACGTTCCTCTACGTAGACCAGAATTGCTTATATAGTCTAGCTATTTGAAAATATCTGCATACCTCCTTATGAATATTCATCATATTCAGCTCCAAAAATCTACATTTTATTGTGATTTAAGCCTTCTGCACAGTTTACTTCAGTGGCACAGAACACTACATAAATCCTAAGAAAGTGTGAATCAAAACAATTAGCCCATCTTTCAAGGGAAGAGATGAGAATAAAAGGATTCGAGGAAAAATTTCAGATGTTTCTAGCTGAGCAACATGAAGTCAGGTAGTAATGTGTAGTTAGAGTGTAATGTTAACCATCCCAGTTCCACAACATCTTGCAATCCAATAGTCGTAAAATTGCAGAATCTGTTTTTATTGAATGTTTTGCTGATGCTTCCAGGCTGTGTCTCTTTTTCACTTTATATATTTCATCCTGCAACAGATACTGCAAATCTTGAAATATGCCATATTTATTTTCTTTCCAAGAAGCTCAGGAGACTCTCAGAAACTCTTAGATTGCAGATAAGGAGGGGGGGGGGGTAAAGAAAAGGCTTACTAGGCTAAAAAGAATTAAAAAATAATTGAAGTGACTGAAAGAAGTAACTTAATAGTTTCAGTTAATGCCAGCAAAGAGAGAATGTGCACATTTTCACTTTTCTATTGCTTTCCGTAGTTAAGTAGTTGGAAACTGGTATTTATAGGAATGTTTTAAGCAAGATGAGTGCATGAGGAAGACAGAGTCCATTTCAGCTAAGCCAAACTTTCAAACGAGTGGGTTCAGTTAAAAAGGCTGATGTTTTTCCATATGACTTTACTGGCAGCATTCAGGCAACATAACTTCTCGGTAAGTCTTACCTTGTCCTTGAATGCAATTTATTTGGCTGGACTGTAGTTTAACTAAGTAGCTGATATCTATGGTTTGAACAGTTATGAGATAGGATGAAAGATTTGAAGAATTAAAAAGTAAGATGTTGTATACAGTCAGAGAGCACAAACATACACTGCAGAATGATAGAGCAAATGTGTTTTGTTAAATCAGGAATTAGGAAAGGAGGACTTGGAGCCATGATATGAGCTGTTTTCTTTATATATTGGATTTAATTGCACAGGTCTTCCTGGACAAAAAAGTGTAGTCAGTGCTTATCAGCAATGGGTAACACAAGTTAGATTTGTGTATCTTTACTTACACACTCCTGATCACAGAGCGTCTTCTGTTGATGCTATTCAGAAGTCACTGGGGAGATGAGAAGGAATGGAGGGATTACAAACTATTCCCAGTCACTCTGTAGAAAAAAGCCAGAAAACAACCCTATCAAGCAAAGTTTCCAGAAAATGAAAAAAAAAATTTTTCCTAATATTTGCATGAGTGCAAAAGACTGTCCTGTGGACTGAAAATGGAGGTTATAGAAAAGAAGTCCAGGTGTAGTTCTATGCTTCAGTTTAGCTAGGCATGTTCTCATTACTGTTAATCCTATAAAACAGTCTCGGTAACTTGTGAAATCTGAAGGGAATACTGCTTTCATGTCTGCAAAATGGACACTGAACATTCCAAAGTCTTTCTGTGATCCGAGTCAACAGTCATTCCTATGATACACCATTCTTCTAATAAAAGGATTAAGGAAAACTAAATAAAGGCCATGTTCATCTTCCACCCCCAATGTAATTTGCTCTTGGGACACTCGTATAATGGAACAGCAGCTTTAGGGATGTGCAACATTCATGGGTTGAAAATACTTTCTACTCCATGTAAAATGTCTAAGCTGTTCTGAAGAGGTAGTTTTATACCTTCATCTTCATTTGTGCAGGAAAACATCAAGCCTCCAGAATGAAATCCCTTACACTGTAAGCAGATTTTATCTTGATTTTATTTTTCCAGAGCTTCAGATACCAGAGTGGCTGAAGTGTTGTTTCATTCAAGGCTTTATTCTTACTAACATCGCTATTTCAGTGGATGTGAGCTACAAATTAAAATACATATGTGTCTTTTGATACAACATGAATAAATGTCATCTGTCCACATTGACACTATCTTCCAGTACCTTTAAGAGAGGGGTACACACTGACCTGATCCAAAGTAAAATAACATAGGAAAACCCTTTTACAATCCCAGTTAGAATGTGGTGCAGGAAAAGTTTTCTGTTCTTCTTAAGATTGTCAGTAAAATATCTTACTTGTTTTTGAACACATAAACTAAATAAACTGTGATCTAAAAATGGTCCACACACTGGGTCTTGGCTGGAGAATATGATCTGAAGATAATTTCAGGGACTCATTTGGGTCCTTTTGCTGACAAATGATTTTTTTTTCTGGTTTTAAATCTATTTCTATGGATAGATGCTTTATTATATCTAGAAATGCAGCATCAAACATTCTGCAGTATCTGAATTTGTATTCCCATAGACTTGCCAGCAATTTTTCAAGAACTTGATCTCATTTAGAAGCTGTAGGCTATATTTTCAAATTTGGGGGGGGGGGGGGGGAAGAAATATTGTATGGGTAAAGCCACACTGTTTTTTTGTAGCTTTATTAAAAATCTGAGCACAGATTATTTTGCTATTTTTGTGCCATTATCACTAGACAAATCTTCACGTACATCTATATCTGTTTATGAATGTCCAAAACCTGAAATAGCCAAAAATGAAGAAATAGATTCAATATTTGCTTGTAGATGAATCATATTTTTTACTCTTTATCATTCCTGAGCCTCTACTTCTCCCTGAAAGATGTCTTTAAGATTAAAGAGCTGAGCAAACAAAGAACAGAGGAGAAAACACAGGAAATATCTGCTCCACAAGCAGAATAATCCTTCAGTTAGACAATTTACAAACTTTTCATCAAAATTATCAGCCTGCTCGTGAAAGTTACATCATATAGCCACCTTTTACTGAGTAGAATATGTATTTCATATATCCAATGTACATGAAAATGGGTTAGAAATCTGCAAAACTAGTTTAATAAATGCAATGGAGCAATGAGCAAAATATCCATATTTTTAACAATTCTAGTGGAAACTTTCAAAAACTTACTAATGATTTTGAAGTTGGAGGTTTTTTAATTAATATTAAAATCATGCAATAGCATTGTTGTGATATTCAGCTGTCTAGTCTCCATTGATGTGAACAGGCTTGCCTCTTTCCTAACCTACTAATACACTTTATTTCTCTTCTCAGTATTTGTTCAATGCAACCACACTAAAAAATTCTGCCAGAAATTGAAGGGTCAGATGGCTGCTGCACATTTCCCTCTGTTTTCCTACTATAATTCCTACTGTTTGGCCATACCTGTTCTTTCCTAAAAGGTACTGAACAGCTCTAGGTGAACAGACAGCTCTCCGTTCCCAGAATGAATAAACAGCAAAAGTTGAGGGGGCATATTTTAAGCATATTAAGAGGTTTAAAATCATGGTCTGATTTTGTCCATATCATAGGTGAAAAGATTGCTTAATATTCTCTTCACTTTTTATAAGATTAAATTTATTATCTCTCTTTTTGTAGTTCCTTTTCTTTTCTTTCCTTTCAATTGTCTTTTCAGATTCAAATCCAGAGTCCCTGAGTGCTCTCTTTCATTTTGGTTTGACTGGAATGGAATATTCATAATGATTTGCAGTATACCTCATTGAATGTACTTTTCTTAATAGGTATTATATGTCACTTACTGTCTCTGGAGATATTTATATTACCATAATCCCCATAATATCTGAATGCTTTTTGGATGAGGCTACAGCACAACTTTTCTTTTCTTGCCACTTTTGCTGACCTTAATTCAGTTTAGATCCATCTCTTTCTGGGCATTTCAAGTGGTTGCACTGCTCTTCACTGATCTCTTTCTTGTCCCTTTTGTAATGGATATGTCTGCCTTTGGAGATTGCTCCTGCAATCTCACCTAATTAGAAAGATGCTTTTCTGAACATGGTTGAACCTGGTTTGGTTTTGGGCACTAATAACTGCTGCTTGGTCACACAAGCCCTTTCACTTCTGCCTTTGATTCCTGCTCGTTATTACTGGCTTAGATTTACCAGTCCAAATGTCACTATTCTTTGTGAGCCAAGCTGCCTAAAGATTTGAGCATAGCAGGTCCAAGATGGTAAATTTTCTGTAGGCATACCTTCAAATTCACTTTTTTTGAGAAAAGAGTGGTCATACAAAAGCCATCATTTCAATAATGTATCCCCTTCACAGTTTCATGGAGAAAAAAAAAAAAAAGGTTTAATGAGTATCTGGAACCTCATTTTCAAAGCCTTCCAGGAAAAATGGCTAAAGTTTTCCTAAGCAAGTAATCATATCATTGTAGTGGCTACACTTCACCAAATGGACATTAAACTTTGGGAATGAAAGTTTCGGGGGGGGGGCGGGGTGCATATATCAGAGCATTCTCTGTGCTGAAATGTGGTCCTGGGAGGATCATGATAACATGCAGATGCAGATCATCATAAGATGCAGATCCTCAGCACTGTAGGTCAGCAATTCACTGCCATTTACAGAAAATTAAACACAAACATACCTCATGAAAACTAATCAAAGTCAATTCATAGGCAGAGAAAAGAAAAAATCTTCATTTGCACATCTCAGATTTTGGAGGGGAACTAAAACTGTATGATTCTGAGCACCATATAAGATTTTTATTTTTTTAATAAGTTACATGGAACAAATCATATCTGTGATAAATGAAGGCTTCATAACAGGTCATGACCGTTCAGTGACCATAGGGGGTTACCGTCATGATTTCTCTTCATCTCTCTTCATGTCCCTCACCAGCATAAATTCTCGCTTGTTACGACTCTCCTTAAATTAAGAATGAGACATGAAGACTGAACTCCTCATCCTGGTTTAGGAAAGCATTTGGGGGACAGTTGCTGAAGCAACGCAGAAACAAGACAGTAATGGTATAACATTATTATTGCCAGTCGTTCCAATACTTTGTGTATTTGTTGAATATATTCATAAATGAGTTGGAAAGGGAGGTGAATAGTGAGGTGACAAAGTCCACTTATGATACCAGAGTAGTCAAAACTAAATCTGACTGCAGAGGACTGCAGTAGATAGTGATAGTCATGGTTCTGAGTTGCAGGGTAATAAGAAAATGGGAGCTGAAATTCAGTACTGATAAATGCAAATAAGTTAGGAAGAAAATAATCTAAACTTTACCTTTAGTACAATAGACTCTAAATTAGCTTCAGTTATGAAGGAGAGAGATTTTGAAAAGACTGTGGATAGCACAATGCTTAGTGGACAACTAAAATGTGTTAATACGCTCATAACTGCAAAGAAACCTATAGAGAAATGAACATCAAGATGTCATTGTGTGTATACAGATATATGTTCATATACATACACCCGCATCTTCCATTCTGTGCACAGTCGGCTTCCTTATGCCAAAAAAGTTACAAAGGACTGAGAATGGTTGCAAAAAAAGAAAAACAGGATTGAAGGTGTGGCATGGCTCACATTGAAGGATTTCATAGACTTGAACTAGTTTAAACTCAGAGAAGAGGCAACTGAAAAGACTGAAACTGGTTAAATAATAGTATGTTATGAAACTTAATGAGAAGATGCCTAAGCAATGATTATTCACCCTTTCTGGTAACTCAATGTCACAAAGTTATCAGGCTGCGGTTTAAAAGAAAACAAACCATGCTTTTTTGTGTGATGCAGCCCATTGCCAAGTGATGCTTTGGATGCTAAATGTATGAAAAGCTTCGGAAAAGGATTAGAGAAATTCATGGGAAAAAATGCATCAAGGTCCATGAGACGTGAGACCTCCGATGCACTCATTGGTTTGGGATGTCTGGAAACATCAGAAGCAAGGAGGATATGCCAAAGTCGACATTTGTCTCCATTTGGCTTGTTCTTTGACAGTGTCCACTAGTGTCTGAAATGGGCCACTTTGAGATGGGAATGTCTGTTAGATGAGATGTCTGGGTATGTACTTTTATGCTTTCTCACTGCTTATAAGGTCTCCATTTTTATATAGAGTCTCCATAATAGCACAAGGGTTGCAGAGTAAAATGTACATATATATGCATGCATATATGCAAGTACATATATATAGATCTCCTTTTTGGAAACAGGGAAAGTAAAGCAGACAGGGCAGTAAGAGATTTAGCTAAGATTCAGATTGTCCCTTGCTGTGTTTCAGGGGACATCAGGCACCCATCCACTGGGAAGACCTCAGGGTTGTGAAACCCAGCTGGAGATAATTTTCCTGTGTCTCACCTCGGGCTTAACATGTACTCCTGTCGTGGGTGCACCTTAGTGACTAGCCTAGATGGCTTGGTGTTCAATACAGTGGGTTCTGTGGATCCCTGTGTTAGGCACCCACCTTCCCCATGCATTATGTAGGGAGGTTTGGTGATTAACTAAAGGCTGCAAATTCTGCTGTGCGATCACAAATGAATGACCAGCTAAGTTTCCTTTGGGGGGGGCATCCTTCAGGGAATGAAAGATCTGTATGGTTAACTAGACTTCTTGTGAATCTAAGTTTTGGACTTTGGCAGAAAAATCTTGCATGAGGAATAGGTGGAGAGAGATGAGCCAGCAGAGAGGTCAGTGCAGGCTGCGGTTGCTCCCTGGCAACTCACACACTCTGATTCCTGGAAGCTTGCTGCTGTGAGAAGAAGGGTAGGGCTGAACCAGCCTCCTCCCAGATGCTTATTCCAGTCTGAGAATGTTTATTGTCAGGTCCCAATAATCAGGCAAAACCAGACTAGCTTTCGTGGTGGGTTGACCCTGGCTGAACACCAGGTGCCCCCCAAAGCTGCTCTATCACTCCCCTCCTCAGCTCGACAGGGGACAGAAAATATAACAAAAGGTTCCTGGGTCAAGATAAGGACAGGGGGAGATCATTCACCAATTACATCATGGGCAAAACAGACTTGGAGAAATTAGTTTAATTTATTATCAATCAAATCAGAGCAGGGTAATGAGAAAATAAAAATTAAATCTTAAAACACCTTCCTCCCACCCCTCCCTTCTTCCTGGGCTCAACTCCACTCCCAATTTTCTCTACCTCCTCCCCACCAGCAGCACAGGGGGACGGGGAATGGGGGTTGGGGTCAGTTTATCACACGTTGTCTCTGCCGCTCCTTCGTCCTCAGGGGCAGGACTCCTCACTCTTCCCCTGCTCCAGCGCGGGGTCCCTCCCACGGGAGACAGTCCTCCACGAACTTCTCCAACGTGGGTCCTTCCCACGGGCTGCAGTTCTTCATGAACTGCTCCAGCGTGGGTCCTTTCTGCGGACTGCAGTCCTTCAGGCACAGACTGCTCCAGAATGAGTCCCCCACAGGGTCACAAGTCCTGCCAGAAAACCTGCTCCAGCGTGGGCTCCTCTCTCCATGGGTCCTGCCAGGAGCCTGCTCCAGCGCGGGCTTCCCACGGGGTCACAGCCTCCTTCAGGCATCCCCCTGCTCCAGCGTGGGGCCCTCCCCGGGCTGCAGGTGGATATCTGCTCCACCGTGGACCTCCCCGGGCTGCAGGGGGACAGCCTGCCTCACCATGGTCTTCCCCACAGGCTGCAGGGGAATCTCTGCTCCGGCGCCTGGAGCATCTCCTCCCCCTCCTTCTGCACTGACCTGGGGGTCTGCAGGGCTGTTTCTCTCACATGTTCTCACTCCTCTCTCTGGCTGCCATTGCGCAGTTGTTTTTTTTCCCCTTCTTAAATATGTTACACCAGAGGTGCTACCACCATCGCTGATGGGCTCGGCCTTGGCCAGCGACGGGTCCGTCTTGAAGCCAGCTGGCATTGGCTCTGTCAGTCACAGGGGAAGAAGCTTCCAGCAGCTTCCCACAGAAGCCACCCCTGTAGCCACCCCCACTACCAAAACCTTGCTACTCAAACCTAATACAGCTTTCCACATACCTTAATTCTCAAATTATTGACTATACTGCTCCCGTGGAGCTGCAGTTTCAATTAGAGATGCCACATTAAGCAAATTGGTGCTGCTATGCAAGTCAGTTGTCACAGCTAATATTTTCCTCACTCACCTCTGAACCAGGATCCTCTTCTCAGCACCAGGGGAGAGGCATGAAAAGCAAAAAGACAAAATGAGATGGGATTGAATGGCCATGTCTCGGTGATGGCTGACTGCCATCCTATCCTGTCCAGTCCTGTTTTGTGGTGGCAATCTGTCACACCAGTTCACTGCCACAGAGCTGCAGACATGCATCACCATCACTGCAAAGGCAGCAGGCATTTCACAGGCATTGCATTATTATTTGTCTTTAAATTCTCAGTCTGTTAGCAAAATTATGCTTGTTGCTGTGACCTGCTATCTGTAACAGGCATCTTCAGCTCTTCTGTAAAATCTTCCTGTCCTGAGGTCCAGGGTCTCGGGGGGGATGGCAGTGGCTGTGAATATGTTTCCAGTAAAGTAGATCTAACTCCAGAAGCAGACAAAGAATTGTCCTTCTCCCTGTATATTTCATTTGGACTTGACTCAAAGGATCGCTTTACCTTGAAACTTTCACCAGAAGAATAAAGGAAGAGAATATTTCAGAGCAGCTCCTGTGATCTATCCATCTGCTGACAGCTGAACAAAAGGGTGAGCCTGCATCCTTCAGGATACACACCTAAGGAAGGCTGGGAAATTAATGTCTGTCTTGAGAATGAGTTTTGGCCCACACTGCTGAGAAATATCCTTATTCATGGGCAAGTGCCTGTAGTTTTTAAACTGAATTCTGGCTAACTAGAAAGAAAATTTTCTCTCTGTGGTCCCACAAAGTCTAATAACCAATACATTATTGGGTAATTTCATAGCTGCTTTCCTATTCCTTGTACATGTGGATCTACAGATGTATCTAAACTAGAAAAACTAGTTCACATTTTAAAATGTGGCTGAACAAGACATATATTGTTTAGGATGCACCTGGTCTTGGACAGACATTAACTCACTTCTTAGACACACCTATTTTACTAGTCTGAACATGGCTTTAATGTTAGTTTTAATCGGTTGTTTTAGTCTCATTTTCTTAAATGGCTGCACATGGTTTGATGTTTTCATTTATTTACATCATGTCTTCACTCTTATTTTGCTTTATCAATTCCCAGGGTAAACCTGAGATCTGAAGACATTGCAGGTCAACATGCTACAGCATCCAGTATAATTTGTCACTTGACTTCCACATACTAGTATTTCACATGTCACTCACGCTGTATGTGCACCTGAACCCATTATGCTTGATTATAAATTGCTGGTGGATAGAAAATTATATTCACAGGCATTTAGTGAGTGTAATTACTCAGCAGGAACTATCAACCTGAATCAATTACCCATGGTATAAGCATATTTCCCCAAGGATTTTTGGAACGGGTGGGAGTAAATGTCATGAGTGTCAGTGGTACAAGAAGACATCTGTGCTACACGGGGATACTTCCTCCAAAATTTTACTTTTCACATTCAGCTGTAATAAAATGTAACTTTTAGCCTGTGCCTCAGTCATTTAAATTTAAATGGAGTTAAAACAGAGTTATTTGAATGATTACATGGTAATCTACTGAGCTATCAAAACACATACGTCACAGTGCATTAGGAAAACAGACCTGAGGTTATGACTGTTTCTATCGAAGCAGTCAGTACCAAAAGTACATGTTTTGGGTCAAAGACAGACTGAGTTAAATATTGGTTAGACACAGAACAACTCCAACCCCAAAGGGTGTACGCAAGATTTTCAAAGGTACCTGAAACAATTGGGAATTAGATGACAAAGTATTTTTCAAGACACAGCCCAAGTCATGCAGAAAAGCCATTGCTGGCAGACCCAGAGCCCAAATATGCTACAGGCACGTCTGCATGGATGAACAGGCAATTGCACCCCTGTGCTCCTCGGTGACTTCATTACCCAGCTCTTGGCAGTGTTTGTCGGCGTGTGCTATGTTCCAGGCTGATGGGACTATTCAATTTCTGCTCGCCTGAACAGTGTGGGTGTAAATTAGCTCTAATCCAGAAGCAAATTGGCTCTGTTAAGCAGTGCAGTGTGTGGTGAGCTTATACAGCTGCTAAACAGGAAGGGGCTTGAATCTGTGGTTCAGAGAGGAAAGATGTCTCTATTTTACTGGAGATGCAACAAAACTATATTCCTTTAAACTACTCAATTTAAAAACCATTTCTTTAGTTTAAGCTCCTTTAGTAGTCAGTGAGGACAGACTTGTATCTCCCAAGGTTGATCTGTGACACATATATTAGATAACTTAGACTGGAACTAATTAATCTGTGTTAGTGCCTCTATTTATGCTGTGGAGAGAGCCTGAACTAATCTTTCAGTTGTCTACAGTAAGCTGGCATAAAATCCATCCCACAGTCATGGGCTCAGTTCATTTCTGCAAAACGAAATGCCTAGCTGCCAGTCCCATAGGCACAGGTCACCTCTGGTCTGCTGTTGGGTCTGCCTGCTCTCTCTGAGTGTCAGGAAGTCAAGGGCACCTCGTACGGCACCAAACACCACTTGTGGGGCAACTGCACTTGAGCCATATGTGCCTAGCCATGGGGGCAGGAGGCCAAGAACAAGCAAGTTTTAAGTGTGAATGTTATCAAGGAAGAGCTAAAGACTCATGACATCCACTCTTGCTAGTGATTTGATGAGGTTACTACTTGGACTCAGGTCTCCCAAAATACATACCTGTTATTACACAAACACACAATAGCATTGTGTTTCATTTAAAGCTGCTCTGCACATGTTGGTTGTCTACACAAACTCTAGAGTGAGGGGAAATTATCTGAGTTTACAGACTCTGATTTTCAGTTTGGAGTTGTGTGACGCAGCGCTGACATTGCTGAGTGATGAGTGTTGACTCTGCTCCGGTCGGTCCTTAAGTCTGCACTGGTCTGCCTCAAGCTTCCTCTGGCACAGAGCAAGATTGTGCCTGCCTTGTTTACTTGAAAATGTTTAGAAAATTCATACACTTTTCAGTGATTTCTGTTTTCCTGAAAGCACTACTGAGATCACCCTGTGCACAAGCTAAAGAAAGGCAAAGCCCACTATTAAGTCTGCCATGGTTACTGCTTCTCTGTTAGGTGTAAAGAGGGTTTTTTAATAAAAAAGAACATTAGCTATATGCAGCTGCCTTTTGAGATAGTTTTAATTAGCTATATAATTAGTTAGTTAAATTAATTAGATCTCCACAGTTGGGATTCTTCCTCATTTTTCAGGTGCTTAACTCTCCTCCTTCCATTTCTACTCCTTTTTTTCTCATCCTGCATTTTCTACCTTCATTGTTGTTTTCTGCCTATTTTTTAAAGGCAGAATATAGGCAGTCTTCCACACTACTCAGTTGTTAGCACAGTCCCTGGCATAATTCTTCCCAGGCCAAAATCACTCTCTGAAGCAATTCCCTTCATGTTTCAGAGGTTAGCATAGACCAAAGGCTGCCTAATAGGCAGCTGGAATACAACAGCTCTGTTTTGAAGATTAGAGAACTTAGCCATAAGGATGTAAGCCAAACTGTGTCACTTCGCTTCCAGGCATCAATTCCTGCACCATTTTACCTTCTGGTGCAAATGTAACGGATGCCTAAAATACAGAAATGACATTGCCATGCAGCGCTCTATTTGCTGTCCGTCATGAGAGCCCTCCTGGGTCCCGCTGGGGAATGAGAAGTGGATGAATAATTTGGCAGATGTTCAGGTTACCAGGTAACTTAATCTTATGCAGCATTATTATATCAATTAGTTCTGATATATGTTGCTATGAAGTCAGTTTCAAATTGGGGAAGTTCTCAGAATTTGGCCAGAGACCCACCTCTGTTCACATGTCCTAACCATATGCCAACTCCTCACCCTGCAGCCTGGTTTCCTTGGGAAGCAAATCTGAGCATGAAAGGGCAAGATGGGATCTACAGCTCACACTAACAGGATGTGGACAGTCTAGGAGTATCATATTTGTTCTTTTTTGTTAGCATGTTTCCTTAAGATTTACACTGAGCAAAGGTTAGTGTTTTCTTTATGGATGGAAGTGTAAAATAAGGAAATTTCCTGAACTTCCAATCAACTCATCAGCTTATTTTTGTTAACTTTTTAAAAAAGAAAGCAAATACAGGAATTTTCACTCCTTTCTGAAATATTTGGTGGCTATTTTCTTTTGAAAAGAAAAAATACTCTTCCCAAATACACCTGTTCAGTTAAAAATAACCTGATCAGGATGCTTTGTTCATTTCTTTCTGCTTCTTTATTTTACCTTTTCACTAAAAAAACGTAGTTGAATGAAAACCTGGCAGATGAGAACTAGTAAGCAGAATAATGGAAATATAAGAGAAAGAGTAACACCCATTTACAATTGTAAAATACTTCCAGCTTCTTCAATTTATACAAAAATAGAACACAGCAAGAACCAATTTATAAGAGAAACCTTTAAAAATGCAGGCAGAAAATAAAGTGTCCATATATCAAACTCCATTCTTATTCCCCACAGTGGTAGCTAGATGACCAGCCAAGCTGCTTATTGTCCCAGAAATCATGCTCAGTTATCAATATTTCTACAATCATTGCCTGCAATTGATGTTAAAATGATGGCAGAAAAATAATGGGGAAAGTTTTCAAAGTGGAGTATGAGATGCACATGCATATAACTCATTATTTTTGAAAAGTTGTGTGCACACTGCAGAACCTACATATTACTGCCAAAAAATTGCCCCGATTTTCTAGTATGTGCACTTTTACTGATGTGCATGAGCTCCTATAAAGCTTAAATAAGGGATTTTACAAAAGATAAGGTTTTGCATGAGCTTGGTGAAGTGATTCTGTTTTTCTGGCTAAAGCATGAAAGATTGTGGGTGCCATGAACATTTTTATTCAGTGTCAAACCAAGGGCACAGAGTCTTTTTGGGGCTGCTGGGTGAGCTAATCCAGAAAATGAGCTGGCATGACCACCATTGTTAGCTTTCAGCTCTCTACCACCTACTTACCACTGAGCACTCGTTATTTAGGTTGGAGAGGTAAATGAAAACATATGTCTTCTCACGATGGTTATACCAATATGTAAAGTTCAAGCTAGCCAGCAGCCTTCTGTTTTTACTTTCTGTCACACTCGAGGTTAACAATACCAAGGGTGACGCTGCACTTTGAGTTGACAGTGTGAGTCCTTTTGAGTCTTCACAGTCCAAATCCTTCTGTTTTTTCTCAGAACAGGTTTCTCTGCATAAAACCACTCCAAAATGTGAGGAACACATGGATATACTCTGTACTTGTTCCACAAGGAGGAAATAGGCAAATCTTATTGCAACAGTTAGACTCCAAAGTACCATTAAGTCTTTCTTTTTACACCTTTTGGCTGGAAATAAAGAGAATGGGTGGGGATATAGTTCGTGGAGCTCTAGAGTGCCACAAATTTACCAAATTGTTTGGGTTGAGAGTTTCATCTTTGGTTTGTGTGTAACTGATCAGGGAGTCCAGTTCTGATGAGGGGTACAAATAGCCACTAACCATCTCCATTTCTTTAGAAAGCAAATTCTGGACCTTTTGATAAAACAGTGCTTAGTTATCATCAAGACAGATTAGCTATGTTCAGGGACAGGCAGTGGTGGGGTGGGAAGAGTTAAAGCATCACCACCTTGAGGAAGCAGTCATATTGACCACGTCTGATTAGTTCACCCAGGCATTTTTTGCTTGTGTTTGTATACAAATTATGATGGATCATTACGACACTGAATAAAAACTAAAATGAAAAACAAATAGTGGGCAATAGCAGTGGGCACCAAACCGACACCTTACCTGCCCTCAGTGCCAAGATATCTCAGTCCAGCCTTAGCTATCTACAACTAGCTACTATCTTGGCTAGACATGCTGGGTACTCCCAGCTCTGGAAGTATCCCTGTGAGATATTGCTACAGTAGCAGTCCTCTTACTTTATGGAGTCCACCTCTACAGCATTATACCACTCTGTAAAAATTATTTTCAATTTGGCTGGAATTTTTGCAACTCCAGAATATCCAGCAATTTAAGTTATACGGCATAACTTCCACATTTCACTTTTCTATGACCAATATCTAACAAAACAATGCCTATGTCTGTCACTTTCTGACTTCTAACTCCTTTACAAAATTTCATTGCTAGATATTTTCTATTGAGAACAAAAAGGTTTTAGTGTTTCATTTTGAAGGAATACTATCTTCCAAAGAGTCTGTATTTACCAACTGATATTCTAAAAATACAGGATTTGGACATAAGAGTCTTTACTGTTTTTCTGAAATCCCCCTTGTAACTTTTGTATCTGTGTTCCAGTAGACAAATCACAGGGACACACACAGAGACATATAGCTGAAATAATAGTTCCTTTCTGAGCACAGTCATTCCCCATGACAGATCAGTTATTTTTTTTCTCCTGATTTGGACATGTTCAGAATTAGCCTTCTAGCAAGGCCATCTGGACAAGACATCAGCATTACTTCTATGTAGCTGCTAAATCATAAAACTGAGGTGGGTTTCTAACTATTTAGCAAGCTGTCCCCCAGGATTCATGAGTTTGAAAAGCTAGCATAGACATGCCTCGTCTGTTCTGACCTCAGACCCCTTCCCTTGTGAAGAGTAACTGGGATAAATGTTCCACAGATTTATCTACTCCTCAGGGCTTCTTTCAAGAGGTGTAAAAGCTTCCATTAATAGAACATTTTTCCTACAATAAAACCACAGTTTCTAAAGCTCGTATTATTATGCCCACCATTTCCCCAAACCAAAAGCATCTGTTTTCTTCAGCAGTTTTTGAAATATCAATACACCAAGGTAAAATGTTAAATCTAGAAATGGTAAAGCAAAGCCACAGCCCACTCAGACCATTCTCTTTCCTCCACACCCAGGACACCAGGTTTGCTACATTGGCAAACTCACTTGCAAATTTTCTGTAATAAAAAGAGTTTCCTGTAGGACCTGGTACATGTGGGAGTCTCATATTCAAGATGCAGCACTGGAAATCGGTACTGCAGGAGCTCTACTGTAATATCTGAGTATCAAGATAATAAGAATCTTAAAAACCTTTCCATAGCTCACACAGACACTTTCTCTTTACCAGAAATACTGATGAAGCCCAAGACTTGACTGAAGGCTCAGTTACTTTTCTTGATGCGTTCCTGTAGTGCTTGGTACAGCCTCTTTCTTCCTCACTGCTGGAGAGGAGGTTGTTCCACACTCAAGTGTCACGCACTATCAATATTGCATGGATCAATGGTGAAGGGAAGGAAAACTCAGCTTACAGCTCTTTGTTGGTTCAGCAGAACCACTCTTAATTCCCAGAATAACTGCCTCTGAGAGTACTTATGTATTTGTACAGAATTGTCATGGAATAAATGTAACAGACACTGCTCAAACTCATTTTCAACCTCTTTTCCCTGAAGGCTTTTTTTTTTCCATATGACTATCCACTAGAACCACTTGTTCACTTTTTTCATCTGCAGCTGGCCATTTTACCATTTATTCTCAGTCAATAGTATTCAGCACAGGAACAGCTACCTGGTTCAGATCCACAGCTAAGTCCCCATCAAGCCATTCATTCTCCCTTTATCAAGTTATCACAGCCTGTAGCTGCATCAGCTTAAAGGCAAGATAAGTCATTCACTGGAAAGCAGTTTTCTACAAATTATTTATTGCACTAGTGCCATTTTTAAACAGAACAGCCCAGACTACATTTATTTTGCCATGATTACAGGAACTGTGTCGAGGTACCCAAGTTTTTCAAAAGCTGAGAACATCTGATGAAAAAGTGCTCCAGCTCTGGCACCAAGGAATCAAGAATGCACAAACGAGATAAATTTCACTTCTGCAACTGTCCAACATTTTAACTGAAGAGACTGCTTGTTCATACACAGCTGCTGTGGTGAGATTTGTTTAGGTCTTGACCTGAGCTTATCTGCAGTTTGGAGCTAGACTGAAACACAGACCAATAGCCTTATTTTATTTTTGCTGAAGTTGCAGTGGTTTCAGAGGAGCCCTTAGTCTCAGCAAATCTGAAATTTCGACAGTTATGTTGAACCTGCAACTTTTCATCTTTTTTCATAGAATCATAGGATGGTTTGGGTTGGAAAAGACATTAAAGATCATCCAGTTCCAACCCCCCTGCCATGGGCAGGGACACCTTCCACTAGACCACGTTGCTCAAAGCCCCATCCAACCTGGCCTTGAACACTTCCAGGGATGGGGCATCCACAACTTCTCTGGGCAACCTCTTCCAGTGCCTCACCAACCTCACAGTCAAGAACTTCTTCCTTCCATCTAATCTGAATCTATCCTCTTTCAGTTTAAAGCCATTACTCCTTGTCCTATCACTACATGCCCTTGTAAAAAGTCCCTCCCCAGCTTTCCTGTAGGCCCCCTTTAGGTACTGGAAGGCTACTATAAGGTCTCCCCGGAGCCTTCTCTTCTTCAGGCTGAACAACCCCAACTCTCTCAGCCTGTCTTCACAGGAGAGGTGCTCCAGCCTTCTGATCATCTTCGTGGCCCTCCTCTGGACTCGCTCCAACAGGTCCATGTCATTCTTCTGCTGGAGGCCCCAGAGCTGAATGCAGTACTCCAGGTGGGGTCTCATGAGAGCAGAGTAGAGGGGGAGAATCACCTCCCTCGACCTGCTGGTCATGGTTCTTTTGATGCAGCCCAGGATACAGTTGGCTTTCTGAGCTATTGCTGGGTTGTGTTGAACTTCTCATCAACCAACATGCCCAAGTCCTTCTCTGCAGGGCTGCTCTAATCCATTCTCTGCCTAGCAGAGAAGTTTTCATTGAATTTATCCTACTAAGCAGCCTAAAGACAAACTTTCAGTATTCTTCATCTAGTGAACAAAGCTGAGTTTTAAGCTCTTCCCTGGTGGTCCCTAAGTTTGCTACTGGGTTTCATTAGATGTTTGTGGTTTTCATTCTGGCCTGCCATAGTTGTAACAGTCTTTTTTGCTTCAGTATTTTATTTTCTATGCTAGCTTTTAGCCAGTCCGCTCTCTTTACTTTTGTATTTTTATATATTCAATAATGCATATATGCATAATTACATATGCAGTGTAATTACATTTTGCTTGATTATATATGCCACCTTCTTTTCTTAATCATCACAGACACCAGACTGTAATTCCCCATTTCATTCAGGCCTGTGAGGCACAGAGCAGTACTTAGAGGCACAAAGCTCTCAGCTTCCATCATTCTTGGCAACAGCTGCCTCAACATCTGATGTGCAACTACAAAGTCCTGCGTTGCTTGGCACGTTCCTGCTCATTGCATCCTTTGCCTAATCGAGAGCTGCAAGTACAAGCCTATAACGTGCTCTGTCACCAGTTTATCCAGTAAAATCTCCTGCAGGCACAGGTTTGATAAGAACACAAGGTTTCATCACTCCAGGCATGGCTTCAATGTTCTTTTTGTTTATATTTCTTAGCCACAACTTATCCATCTCAGATTTATGACTTGAGCTCCAAACCACGTGAGATATCTGGACAAATATAATTCCTCCTCAGCTTCACTCCTCTACATTTTCTCTATTTGTCAAGAGAGAAGCTGAGGCACAGAAAAGGGCTGTAATTTGCCCAAAGGGTGACAGAGGTAGAAACAGAATCTGCCTCTCCTCATTCTTAGTCCAATTCCCCAGTCCCCAGGGCACACTGGTAAGTAGGTGTTAGCATGCCCATAATAACCCCTTATAGTGAAGTCTTTAATGTAGTTTGAATCACTGAATAAAGTGATTGATAAATTATTAAATGGTTAAATAAGTTAAATTTTTACTACATCATCAGGTTAATAACCTATTGCTTACTTTGATAGTTTGTAAATATGGGTAGTGAATCTAGATACAGAAACAGAAAATGTCTGAAAAGGGAATACAATGAGGCACTGCTAAAACAATGTATTTCCTTAGCATTTCCAAACCCCCATAATCTAATTATGCTTCAATAATAGACCTGGGGAGTAGGAACAGGATAAAAGAAAATAAATGGAAATAAATCAATAATAGAAACCACCTCTGTAGAGAGTGGGAAGTTCGAGGCTGGTCAGTGGTATCTTTTGAACTCAGCATGAGCTTCATTACGCTCTCCTTTTTCGGCTGTCCTCCTTACATGCTGCTTTTGTGCCAGTTTGAGTGGTTTTCAAAAAAAAAAAAAAAATTGGTTTTTTCCTTTAACAGCTTTATGCTGTTATTGAGAGACTTCTTATTTCCCCATTAATTTTAGCAGTACAGTAAATGCCTTCTTTTTCAACATTTTATGAACCAAATAAATATTAAACAAATTCAGGCAGAAAAGCACTTGCATGTCTTAGACCAATCATAGAATCATAGAATCATTCTAGTTGGAAAAGACCTTCAAGATCATCAAGTCCAACCATTAACCATGCCCACTAAACCATGCTCTGGAGTACCCTGTCCACTCGCTTTTTGAATACCTCCAGGGATGGTGAATCAACCACTTCCCTGGGCAGCCCATTCCAATGTTTGACAACCCTCTCAGTAAAAAAATTTTTCCTAATATCTAACCTAAATCTCCCTTGCTTCAACTTGAGGCCATTTCCTCTTGTCCTATCTCCAGACACCTGACAGAAGAGACCAGCAGCCACCTCACTACAACCCCCTTTCAGGTAGTTGTAGAGAGCGATAAGGTCTCCCCTCAGCCTCCTCTTTTCTAGACTGAACAACCCCAGATCCCTCAGCCGCTCCTCATAAGACTTGTGCTCCAGGCCCCTCACCAACTTGGTTGCCCTTCTCTGGACACGCTCCAGCAGCTCAATGTCTTTCCTGTAGTGAGGGGCCCAAAACTGAACACAGTACTCGAGGTGCGGCCTCACCAGTGCCGAGTACAGGGGAACAACCACCTCCCTGCTCCTGCTGGCCACACTGTTCCTGAGGATGCCATGATTCCTCAGATCTCCACAGAGCCAAAATTTCTCTCACTCCTCTATTTAGTAGTTTGCACAGGTTTGCAACCCACAGTTTGCACCATGATTTTCCAAGCACTGTGGCCTTTTCTCTTGATGCCTACAAATACCTTACTCTTGTAAGGACCGGTATCTCAGACCCTAAGGTGTTTCAAGACTTTGTCTCATTCAATTACTCTCTTGGTAGTCCCCCAGATCATTTTTTAAGCCCTTAATAACAACAACAACAAAAAAACCCAAAACAAAAAACAAACCCAAACCCATCACATTTGCTGTGTTCCATTCCTTGGTGCCAAGGCAGTTTCAACAGTAAGTTACATACTCCATTCAGCTGGGCAGAAAGTATATATTTCAATTTTCTTTGAGCCCTTGGGAGAAAATCCACTGTCTTGACACTTTGTCAACATTCATTTGAATGACTGGTTCTAAAGCTGTTTGACTGATGGTTTGACTGGAGATGATGGACAAATTTCTCATGAAGAAAGGAATGTCCCTAAGCTCATTTGTCATGAACATCGGTGAAAATAATTCATTGGCTTTTCAGCTAGGGACTCATATTTCTTGTGCTATCCTCTAATATCTCAGTCATCCACTGGTCTGTAGTCACCAGTAGCCATCGTTATTTCTGGTGCACTTGAAAAAATCACCATTAGGGTAAATGCTTTTAGCCATTTGTTCCTCTAATCTGGTTTTTTTCAGTCTGCCTTACAGTTTTTTATTTAATGTGGCAGTGTTTGTGCTCTTTTAAACTTAACCTATTTGGACAGTGTTTTCATTATTAGTACTTTAAATAGTCTCCTTTATTCCCCTGTTGAGCTCTGACAGAATTTTCATGTCCTTTCACATTCTCTTCTGAGTCTTCAGTACGGTGTCTCTATAGTCTTTATGCCACCTGGAAGTATTTTATCCTTTTAAACTGACCATTTACATTTCAATTTTGCACGTTTTTCCATTACTGAGTATTTTTTACATGTATTTTTTAAATGTTATTGCAAAGTTTTTTTGGACTATAACATATATATCACTTATAATCACTGTTACAAAGAGCTTCTTCCATAGTGTCTCAAGACAAGTGCCAACTCTTGGTGCCTTTTTTCGGGAATACAACAACAGCTGCTTCTTATTTTGAGAAAACAGACAGAAAAATTCCTCCAAAACAGCAGCTGTTCATGTTTGGTTTTTTTTTTTTAAATTGGTTTCTACCTCATAGCTTCCCCATGAATCTTTACACCTTTCTTGAAAGTACTTACATTCTGTCTGTGTTTAGAGGAAAACACTGAGTATCACATGAATCAGTAAAATCACAGAAGTTGATACCAGTGTTGAACAGAGATGCTGAGAAGCTTGATAATAAAATGATTGGTGGGGACTGCAAGTGCTGCTAGGGCTGTTGCTGTTTTCTAGAAAATGATGTCAAAAGAAGATAACTTTGCAGTCTTTAAACAATGTAGGATTTTTTTGTTGATGTTCCTTGAAACCACGTAGGAGGCTTTGACAATATATGAAGTAATAACAAGAGGAATACTGAACATACTTTCATCTCATATTTTGTTCTCTTGTACTGATGGAGGTTACTGATAATTTTGTAGGAGAGCAGAGGGGAGCAGCTGCTTACTGCTGTTGTGTGCCCAGTCAACAACTCTCATCAGCCTCAAGCTACCTGGAGGTTTTGTCAAGTTACAGTCTGAGCAGAGGTGCTAAAGCCAGAGAAAGCACTCTCTTCTGCTGGCTATTTATGATAGGCTTTAATGGGAGCAGGGTTTGACCAAGACCCAGCTGCACATATTTAGGAGGAAGCAATCATCAGTGTTTAGAAGAAATGGCAGCTATAAAGCTCAAGGAGTTAATAGAGATCAAATGGTGCAGGAATCTGTTTTATACACAGGTGTATGGGCTATCCACAGGACAGGCAATGGCTGTCATTCTGATACAGTTGTCTGCACATGATAGCTATATCAATGTTTTTAACCTTTGGCAGATTAAGAAGACAGCAGGATCAAAGTGGACAGACTTCCAGCATGGACAGCAGAGCATCCCTTCAGAGCCACGAGAAACTCCAAGATGGACGTAACAACAATTTACTGGGACACGGCTGCACAAGAGGCTGCAGCAGCTAGTAAGCTACGGCCCCGTACACGCTTCCACTCTGGCAGGGCGAGGAAAAGTCCTCTCTGTGCATGCCTTCATCTTCACCCCTCGGACTCCGGGATGTCTGACTCCTCCAAAGCAGGATCCCCAGCCAAGGACAAACCCACAGAGCACACCGGCTGAGACTTTCCACGTACGACCCTGCTCTTCTTTTGACTCTGCCACTGGAAAAATTACCATCAGCAACAACATACAGTTTTATAAGTAAGTGTGACTTTCCTTTTCAAAATCCTGGAAGAAAACTTGAAACAATTCATTAGGCAGCCTCTCAAAGATTGCCACGGTTCTGGCTACTTGCAAGAGACAAAGTTACATTGGGGCCAGCTTTGTGTTGAAGGCTTTACATTCCCCTCTCTGTTAATTAAAATGGTCCAGTTTGGAATTTTGTGAAACTGCTGGACACAGCCATTTCTCATCACCTGCTGTTGAGTTTATAACAGATGTATATGATGTAAATACATGAATGTAGTGTCAAATAGGCCAAACACTGAATAATTTCATTTAAATACCTGAAGCCCATTGGAAAAGTTGCGGCGTGAATGTATTCCCATTGTTCTTTAACTTCATGCATTCTGCTTTATAGTAAAAGATGTGACCCTGGCCAAGTCAAAGTTTTGCTCGTGACTTTAGTGGATGCAGGATCAGACACATTAGTAGTGTATGATAGCCATGACAAAGAAGGAACTTTTTATTTGTAACAATAGGCTGACTGAGCCAGAGTTGAAAAGCAGCTTAGTAAGGAGAGCTAAAAATGTTAAGAATTTGCTCAGATCGATAGGTGTTATAAAATGTGAAGAAGTTACATGTGTCTTTGTTTTTATGGATCTATTCTGGATGAGAACCATCTTGCACAGAAAGAAACATACTTTATCCAAAGTATTGCTAACATGAAAGCCTTTTTTTTTTTTAAACAGTACCCATAATTCCAAACATTTATGGTATTTTACAACTTGTACATCCACATTTTGATAATAAATGCATGTTTGTTCTGTCCTATTGTGCTTTTATTTTTAAGGGTTACCATCCGTAAGCAAATTTCATTTCAACTTTTTAAACCAAATAAGTTAGGCTTTTGGAAGTGAAAACCATTTTATTTGTAATAATCTATTTTTATTGTATTGTTCCCATTCTATCTTCTACAAAGCAAAGTTCTTTGTAATTGAATCTATTTTAAAATTTGGTTTCACATTACATGTAATTTTTTTCACAATTTTTTCATAAAATACAGATTTTTATCGCTCCATGAAATGACATGGTGTTCCTATCAACAACAGAGCAGTTTACAAATGTACTAAGGTAAAGATTTTACATCTGTCATGAGCATGGTGTTGGTCTACTTGCTTAATTTGGGCATAGACTGAAATAATCATAGGATCAAGCAAAGAAGCAGAGTTTCTCTAGTCATGAAAGGACAGATTTCATTGCCCAGAATAAACTATTTCATGCCTATCCGTTCTTATAATGACCCTTTTTTTTTTTCTTTCTTAATATTCGTTTCACTTGGGAAGGACCAAAGTAGATAACTTTTCACATAATTTCTGGAAACACCTATTGTTCTGTTCCAATCAAAATGCATTATGTTCTTGGATCTTGATCTGGATCTTGATCCTGGAAAGAAATGGAAGGTTTTGTTTACTTGAGTAATCCTGCAGAAATTAATGGTACTACTCATAAGTAAATGCTTGCAGGATCCATGATGTATTAGGTAATAAAGATTAGAGCCATGGAGTTCTTGGAAGCAGGGCCAGTAATTTATTAAGATTTTCCAGGTAAAATTTTCCAATTGGAAAAACATTTGGAAAAAAAGCAATTGCACATTTGCTTTTTTTCCATGATTACAGTTGTTTTGAGCAAGACGAGTTATTGTGGGTGATCTTGCACAATATCAACCATCTAGAATGCAACTACACTAGCACCTGAATTTAGGCTGGGAAGGCATTTTTGAAGTTAATGCCTCAATCTTACAGCCCTACTGCATTTTTGTTCATATTGTGGCACCCAAATCAGATTCTTTTTGGATGATACAAAACCAGAAGATGTGCTCCAAGGGAGCACTTAATGCCATCCACCCAGCCTTGGGCCTGCAGACCACAGGAACAGGTGAGAGCAAATCTGAAATTAAACTTCCCCAAATGTGCCTTGTGTGGATGTCAGGTCTGCATCGCCGACCGCTCTGCTTTGCAGAGCCCCTCCTGTTGGGCTGCACTGCCTGCTAATGCACACATAGCCACCGAGAAGTCTGGGTTTATAGAATGAAAAGTTTATAGAATGAGAGATCCACAGCTTTTAGAGTGTAAGAAGTTCATCAGCGACTGTATTAAAAATGGGGGGAGTTTCCTGCACATAGAATTTAATTAACAGCCGGATTCTACCAAACATTTGCAGTCTGATCTGGCTGGCTGCTGGGTGTCTTTGTCAATGCTTTACTAAGCTGTTTTTGAGAGAAGCCTGCTTATTCAGTAGATGGCATCTACTTAAATATGTTTGCACAGAGTATTGTGCATGAATGCAAGCTCACTCAGACACTTTAATTTCACGCTTGTTGCCACACGATCATTTCTCAAACAACTCTACTGCTTGCACAAAAAAGAAATCATGGCACCAATCATCAGCTTCATCCAGAGTCCATGACACTTCCACTGACTGCAAGCTGAACCTTATGCTGCATGTAATTATTTTTGTCTGCTCACACGGATCAGAGAATACCCTCAGCTGTACTGCAGAGACCCAATATGGAATCATAGAATAGTTTGGGTTGGAAGGGACCTTTAAAGGTCATCTAGTCCAAGCCCCCTGCAGTGAGCAGGGACATCTTCAACTAGATTGGGTTCCTCAGAGCCCCGTCTAACCTGACCTTGAATGTTTCCTGGGATGGGTCATCTACCACCTCTCTGGGCAGCCTATACTCTTAGTTCACCTTTCCCTTTGACCAACGTAGATGTAAGGAAATGGCCTGTCATGGGACGCCCTGATAATGGTGCAGAAGAAGAAGAGAGGTTATTCTGTATAGTATGTGCTTTGTGAGGACAGAACAAGTACTACAAGAAAAGTCACACAGCCTGGGAATAAGCCTGAGGAGTGCTTGGCTGGGACTTGTCTCCCCTAGCTTTAAACATACGAAAAACATACATATCTGCAGCTGAGTTAGCCAGATCCGGGCTCAAAAATAAAGAGGAAAAAAAAAAGAAAGATGCTTTTAGGATGTGGTGCACTTGATCTGTCTTGATTGTCTCTTTTAGCAGATTGTTGTCCCTGTAGCTCTGCCTCCATGGAGTATAACGTCAGTGTACACAGCTCAGATGTGGACATGCACATTGTGCACTGACATTTATTCAGATGAATCTTGTTTGTGATGGCACAGACAATTTGTGGAGATGCAGTCTAATCCTTATGAAAAAGTCGGAACATTTCTGATCACTTCAACAGGAGCAAGAGCTATTTAAACAGTATTTACCTTTACATGTGTACATGGTATTAGAGGGACAAGAAATGACACAAAAATAGACTCTTGCAATGAATACTGCCTTGCTTTCCAGCAGAAATGAAAACAGAAAAGGCAACCTAAATAAGACATAGAAGGTTTTTACAAAATACTTGGTGAGATGGAGGGGAAAACCAAAGCAGGCAGTCATAAAACCAAAAGAAACTCCTTGGGACTCATTTATTCTATACAGCTTTATTGCCTTGCAAAAGCAGCCAGTGATCTTAACTCCCAAAGTCTCATCTGGTTTCTCCAAGTCATTTCAAGGGTAAAATATTTTTTCTTGTTTCTGTTCCAGGGAAGAGGGAAGGAAGTCTAACACAGCTGGAAAAGCAGTTTGCTGCTACAACATTTTATTGCAATGCCACTTGCTCTGCAGTGTTACAGTTCTGATCACACATGCACATTCCCACAGCATCACTCTATGCTAAACTCTGCCAGATTTACCTTCTGTTCAGTTTGCTCCTTCTACATTGTGTATTAAATATTGGCACCGTACTGTAAATGTTTAATTACCAACTGTCATAAAATACAAATGGCTCCTTTCATCTGTAGTCTTGACAAAAATGATTAATGAAATACTTCCAGAAGTTTTTCCTGTAATTTGGTGGGGTGGAAGGGTTGGTTATAGATCTTGGCACACTATTCAAAATGACATCAAAGTACACAATAGAGGAAATACTAGGCACCAATCCATCCATCCATTCTGTTTGCAAAATATGTAATCACAATTTCAAGCTGATTTCTGACAGCTTAAACCTAAATATTGGTGTATTGGGATGTACTGAGGAACTGTGGTTGGCTGAATAAGACCCGAGGAGTTTTTCTGTTTTCCAGTTCGATAGCTATGCCAACAGTTCTGCTATGAAAAAAAGTGTCTGCCAACATAGGAGAAGCTTAGAGGTTTTGGACAGGTATATTTACAGTTTTGGTGGGAGTTGGAAAGCAAGAAAATATTTAAAGTGCATTTAATTAAAAACCCACAGGTATCCTCTTGAACGTCCACTGCTCTAGCACTTGCCTCAAGAGGACACCTGGAAAAAACCACTGTCCTGCAAATAATCCCCATTATTTCTATATCTGGCCCAGATTTCACCTGTGGCTAAATGAGTTGTTCTACACAGGCTCTGAATAAGAAGCGAGTGAAGGCAAGACCCCACCTGTTTGCAACGCTGGGCTGCTCAGACTCTGCCTTCTTGTACAGTTAAAGGAACAACAACTTGTAGCAGCTGCTGGAGCCAAAGTCATCAGTCCTGCTAGGAAAAGCAGAAATTATTTTTTCCTACACAGCAGTTGCAGTTCAGTCCCTTAGCACATGCTGCCGACAGACCCCGTGGTAAATTTTGAATGAGGAATAATGTAAACTTTTTATAGATCCTTCTGGTGCCACACAAAAATCTCCATGATAGATTGGTGTGATTTTTAAACAAGAGTGTTGCAGTTCTTCTGGAGAGCATACTAGTAGCTAAATAACTAATTTCTTATGCACATTGTTCTTAATCGTCTTAGCTTCTATCAGAATAGCTACTTCTGTTTATCTGTATTTTAATGATAGGATCAACTACTCTCTGGCCAGCAGGGAAAAAAGTTTTGATATTTTTAGCATGTTTAGCAATGCAAATTAGCTCGCTATAATCATGTTTGTGAGAAAACACACAGTACAATCAGGACCTTAACAATGACTGATATTAGCTATGCTCTATACATCAATGAGCTTGGCTCAGAGTCACAAACTCCTTTTTTTTTGTCATTTTTAATTGGGAAGGAGGAATATATCTAATCAATTAAACCATTTTTTACAAAATAGCCAAAGAGTCCTCATGAGTCCTCCCAGAGACTCAAAATCATAATGTAGGGCACAAAGCTTTGTTGTTCAGTGTTTGGGATTTTCTTTAAGTCCCTTATAAACAATAAAGTAAGCATATCAAAACCTCTGTTGCTTTCAATACCCATTAAGACAAATACAACTGAGAACAATCCTAAAATGCAAGTCCTTCTAAAAAGTATGTCCATGAATACAGAATTATGTAAAATCAGTGCCCTTTGAATGGAATTAGATTTAGTCATAGACACTTTCTTGGGCAAAAATATGTCGGAACTAGTGCTCTGGAGATTTTTTTGCATCTTACCTTTTCACTGTTTTGATGTATGCTATATTACATCCTTGGAATTTTCCCAAAGTGATTATTTTGTACTTGAAAAGTCCCCCTTGGAAGAGTACTATACAATTTAATTAGTAGTTATAATTTTTCTATACAATTCTATCGCGAGGATAATATTCTCCAGTCAATGTGCTAAGATATTGAGGCAATTTTGGTGTGGTTAATTAGTAATGAGAGAATGCTTTAAGTCTTGAGCCCTATCATGATAAACACTATATCCACACATTAAGGTAAGTCAGTCAGACAGTACTGCAAGGAATTTACAGTTTGAACTAGCTTTATAAGATATAACTTGAAGCCAGAGATAAACTGAAGAAAGTGATCAGGGAGGCAGGTAATGGTGAAATCAACTTATTAAATGTAATGAGCAACCATATAATACAGATTTATAGATTTTTTTTCTGCATTAAACTATATGCAACATCTCCTTTAAGGCCATAAATTTCCCACTTATATTTGAAAGCTCAGGCTATATAATCTTGGAGAGTAGGGAAAGAGCCAAGGGAGTGGAGCGGAGGCAGAGCTGGCTGCAGTGGCACCGGTAGCTGTCATCAGTGCCTTGTCCTCTGTCCAGCTGAGGCCAGCTAGAGCACAAGAGGCTAGTTTCACTGAGTGGAGGATCTCTGCAATTGCAGAATCAAGCCAGAGAGAGCTGGGAAGAGTTGAAATGAAGAAGTATGCAAAGAGGGTGAGAGCTGCCATCACAGCCGGCTTGTTGCTTCTGCACCCCCTCATGAGAACCAGCACAGTTCTCTATAAATCCTGCCTTTGCCATGGTCTGGCAGGGACGTTTGCTCCACCGGGCTGTGGAGTGCAAACATCCATGTGCAAACAGTGCAGCACAGATATCGATCCCTGTTGAACACCGTTTTGATCAATCACTGCCCTCCCAAAGTCCTGCCAAACACCACCCACAGACATACACCCCCACCTTCTCTCACCAACGGACCTGTCAGACAAAAGACCCAGTTTTCCACCTATACTTCTACTGTTAGATGAGTCACAAACTCCAGGAACTAAAGGTCTTGGAAATGCTTAGAGCCTACTGAAACCTCACCAAGTCCACTGGTCAGAGTGTTTCAGAGGGTTTTCTTGTCGACAGCTTTCCTCTTCCTGCAGTACCAGGCTTAATTTTACATTTTTCAGAGAGGCACCCATTAATACTGAACAGCTAACAAAAAAGAAAAAACACTAAATAGAGCAAGACAACCAGCAAAGTGAGATGTATTTTAAAGAGATTTCTGAAACTTGTTTTTGTCATTTTATAGGCACAGTTATTTGAATAAGCAACATAGCTTTTTTGCAAGTGAGAGGCATAATCGCTCAATCTGGGCAGACAAATGCCCCTAAATGTACATAATGGATAGTGTGCTCTCATATTATAGCAGTAACTTTCATCACCTTCTTCTCATTATTTTCTTCAAGATAAAGTATCTGCTAAAGCTTGTAGTAGTGACATTGAATCCTACAGGTCAAACTATGTGAACTGTATTTAAAAAAATAATACCATTTCATATTATCAGTCTTTAATTTTATTCCACTTCTTTTTTTTCTGTTTTGAAAATGAATAGGACCACACAACTAGCCTTTTCTGGATCCTTCATTGCTTCATATTATCCTCACTGTTATTCATCTCCTTTTTAAATACACAAACATTTCCCTGGCAACACAGAACACAAACACCCTCCTGTGTTTTCCCCTCACCGGGTTTTCAATCTTTCCACACAAATGGAGCTCTCTGTGTCTCTAAGACATCGTGCTGTCCTGCTCTGGAAAAACTTCTCTGTGAACTGCACTGATTGTTTACAATTGCCCCACCAGGACTCTAAGTTATTCATATGAGGCTGCATTATCATTTTTAAGATTCATGAACTTGCTAGTATTTCATACTATCATGTTTCATACTACTGTAGGGTCTTGGGAAAAGGGTTTTTTAAGGAGTTAAAGATTTTTTGGGGTTTTTTTTGAGTATCGATATGCCTTGAGCAGCTACGTACACAACAAAGCACTGGGCTATTTTATTGCATAGTTTTAGCATATTTGTATTACAGCAATGCATACAACTCCCTGAGCTTGCCCCTTCCAGCCTTGACTTGTGTCAATACTGATTTTCACCTTCCACCCTGTTGTACTGCCATCTCTCATTGATGGGACCAAGATTATTGGTTTACTGAGCCAGTATCTATACCAGGGATATATGCCTGCTTTTCTTGAAGAGCATACATACGTATAAACAGATTAATCGTATTTTTCTCCTTGATGAAAAAGGAGTACTTACTTTATTTGTACTAGCTGAGAATAACAAATTAAAGCTTTTCCATTTAGCACACTGCAAATAAAAACTTTTCTCACTTCCCATGAACTGTTTAAGTCAGTTCACAAATGAACATTATAAGATTTAAAATATATTACCTGCTGAAAATACGCTTGTATTTTTCTTGAAGATATTTATTCCAAAACTCTTTCCATAGAAATAATGCAGCCATCCCTGTGATCTTTTACACTGTGATATGCTCATTATGTGGCATATACATATTAATCTATAATTAAAAGGATTGGCTGTGAGAGAGACTTCTTAGTTCAGCTGCCTCATGTTCACCAACAGCTTTGGAATGTATATCCCTTTACAAGTGACAAGTCAAAACATGGATAGGAAAACATGCATAGGAAAACATTTGTAGCATAAAAAGCAGTTTTTTCCTGTCAATGGGTGGCAGAAGCCTCAATCTGCAAGCTAAATAATGCTCTTAAATATAATGAGATATAGTGCAGCCACATCTGCAAGTGTGTTCAAAAATAAAATCTTTCTTGCTTTCTCTCCAGAGATTTGAGATCTGCAGATTTCCTGCCAGAAAAGGCAGAAATGTATTTAGAATAGGCTGGAGAGAAGGGAGTGCTTCTAGGAGATGGAAAAACACTCTGGCCCAATATTTGGAACCTGATAGAGTTTTGTTTTTAAATCCTGTGTCTTCCTAAATAAGGGTGCTTTCCTTGACATAACAAGGCAAGACTAGGCATCAGAAATTCCATGAGAATTTTCTGAAGCTTTTTGAACTTTCTTTCTGCCCCTCTTCGTTTTTGCCTACTTTCAATGCCCACGTGTTGAAGCCCCTCTTCCTCTCTCAAGAATTTCAGCTTAACTCTGAACTGAGAACCTCTGCTTCCCACCAAGTCTTATCTTCAAGTAAAATCAACTTTTTATTAGATTTAGTGACAGTAATACTTTGTACTTCAAAGAAAGGTCTTCTTTAACCATAATGGGTGCCGTTTCTGCGATGGAGGTATGAAATCACTTCTTTTGCAGTCCTTCCTGGGCCCAGGCTTAGCTGTATCTTCTGGATCTTCTGGATCCAGAATTATGAGGTAGCTCTAATAAGGGACTTGAGTGGCTAAAATATTCAAGTGTTGTAAATTTAGATGCCTGAACCACAGAGCCCAGGGGAATCCAGAACCGTGTGCTTAGTGCCTACTCTTTTCTTTTACTTCACAGAGAGACCTCAGGGTACTTCACAGGGAGACCTCACAAGCACCTCAGGAACCCGAGTAGCTGTGTCAGACATACAGAGCTCACCAGTAAAATGTCCTAAGCACTGACGTATGTCTAAAAGTCATTACCTTTCTTGAGGCAATGGGGCCTCCATCTAGCTCAGATCTACGGCTGTCCTACAGATAATATACTCCTCGACCAGCAATACCTGTGACAACCTAACACTGAGAAAATTCATCCAGAAATGAGTTTGAGTTTGAAACTTTCCAAAGCTTAAAATACGTCCTTCTAGGACAGTGGCCAGACAGTAGAAATAAACATGGCTTTCTTTTTTCCCAGTCTCTGAACAATTCAAGATTAACATGACCACCTTACAAAGCTTCAACTAGGGGGGGAAAAAAGCTATGAAAGAAAACAAGATACCATTATATAGAGGACTGTAAAGTAGACCACAATGCAAGCAGTACACTCAACATAAAATTAAAAAAAGCTATAAATACATGCTGTTCAAGTTCCACATCTATGTTACTTGCTCTCAAGATCAGCTACAGGACAAAAAGTTATTGCTCTCTAATCAGTATTCATATGAAAGTGTTCAAACTGTAATTCAGGATCCTGAGAGACTGGAACAATTCTCAGTTCCATCTTTTTAAAATGAGAATGAATTCCATTTCAGTGTTAGCTTTGATGTATTTATTTCAGGCATTTTTTTTCCACATTCGTTGGAAGAAAATTATTTGCTCCAACAAATCTTAATGTCTGTATGTTTTGGTATTTGCCTTTCACTATACTGTTTCTTAGATGGCAAACATTTTCTTTAGGAAAGTCCAACCATTTTATGAAAGCACATTTAAAAACATCTATCTCCTGGTTTTAAGACATACTGGAAATGAAGCTTGCTTTTGAATTTACATTATTCAAAACACAATTACATTGAATGATCCCTTTTGTTGCATGAAGAATTTGGCATAGTGGGTGGGGTGAGAGGGGAAATGTTTTTTTAACACAAAATGCAATTGGCAAGAGCTCTTCATTAACACTCAGGCAGAATTTTATTTTGCCAAAAGGACAGAAGTGTGTATCACAGGGGAAGATGAGGCACATAAGACTAAGAAAATTCATTCCATTTGCTGCAAAAACAAATTGGCAGGTGAACACCATTCAGCCAGCCTGTAAGGTAGTGCATCAACAACAAAATGTAGGGGAAAGAGAGGAAAGTGGAGGGGGCCCAAAGTAAGGAGCACTATGTCCCTGGTTCTTTTATCAAGAAATCATGTTACCTGAAAAGGTCTCTTCAATGTAAAGGATGCAAGGGAAGCTACTAGTGCTATTATAGATCCATTTCCATTGGAAAATCAAAGCAGCAACATAAAAGCAAGTGTCAGCTGAAGCATTTTCTCTTACTTTCAAGGTAAAACATAAAAACTGCTGAACAGAAATCTATCAAAATGTTTTCTTCTGACATGTTGATGGTAATTATCATGACTGATATTAACCTTGTTAAATAGCCATCAGTGTCTGCTAGAAAAGTGCAGAATGGAGTCCCTCCCAACAATACGTCTAAAGGAAAGACGGCCAATAATGAAAAACTCAAGTCTTTTGCTTACTACTGAACACGAACAGATGCATAGACAAACATCTTTTATATGGGAAACAGGTTTTGGTCCCTTGCCTACCACTTCGTATTTTCCATAGCTTAATTCTTTCTCTAATTTTAACCACTCACTGATTAATATTCTATCCAAGTCTGGTATATGGCTCAAGTTGATTTATTTTTAAGAGAATTTTAGTTTTCTCCATTCCCCCCCTTTCTGAGAATGAAGATAGAGAACTATATTTTGCTTTACTCACCTTTAAAGAATTTGTCTTCACAGCTGCAAGCTGATGCAAGGAAATCATCACAGCCCAAAGTCTGGGCTTCTCTGCAAAGGCACAGTCCAAACACACACAGCACCTGAGCATGATCCCAAGTTCACAGTGTCTAAAGTATCAGGTAAAATCAAAGCCAAGTGCTCTACAGCCTCAGCCACAAGCAGCTCTCAGGATACCAGTTTAATCTATTCCTGTGATAGATTTTGTACCCAATTAAAACCAAGTTACCACCAGTATCCTGGGCAGAAGGGACACAGGTCGCAGAGTGCTTGATCTTCTCTGTGATAACAAGACCCATTAGTGTGTTGCATCAAATTCAGTAAAATGCTAAGAAACTTAAAACCAAAATGGTATATGATATCAAAACCTTCTTTGGCATCTGGTTCACTCAATGCTGCCATGTTGTGTTTGTGAACCAAGAGAGATGGACCAGTACCTGTGGAGGAGAAGGAGCAAAGGTAGTGGTGGTGAAGCAGAAGAAGAACTGAAAATGCCTGGGCAGAAAAGCTGTCTGGGAAAAGAGAAAGAGAAAACCAAGGAAGGAGGCTACAGTCTGAGATTACATGAGGAGGCTGAGCTGGAGATTAGGGTTGGGACATAGCCAAGAGACTGGCAAGACTGGGAGCCTGGGACTGCAGGCAGAGCTCCGGCAGGGAGAGGCAGCACAGACGAAGGAGCCCAGGGATGAGTAAGTGAGAAGGAGAGGAAATTCACAAGGAGCAAGGGCAGGGAGAGACCTGGGATGAAAGTGGGTCTGACAGGGCAGGACAAAGCAGATTCTTGAGGAGTGGATGGAAGACTTGGTGCCCAGTGGGTCATATTCCCTTTCAGAGACCGGACTTCTCAATGTCCTTCTGGTGTTAGAAACGCTGTGAATCCTCCAGCAAAGTACATCTCATCCCTCTCTAGTTCCCATAGAGAAATAAAGGGAAATAAGGAGAAATACAGCTACTGGGAACAGAGGTCTGTGCAACAGAGCCAATGCTCCCAGACTTGCTGAGGAAACATATGAGTGCGAATGAGGTGCTGTATGATTAGAGCTCACCAGCTCCCAGGAAGATATTTTTCCAAAAACATCATTTTGGGACCAGAAGGTGCATTTGTTCACTGCAAAACAATCAAAGCACTCTCACAGCAGGGGCTTTTGGTGCCTCCAAAACAGGGGGGCAGGAAATCTGACACCTATGGACTGCCAGGACTCAGGGAGATGGGGAACAGGCTGGCAGGAAAGGCTCCCCTTGGCATTTCATGGAAACTGAGATATTCCCTTGGAACCCGTGGATTTCTGCAAATCTTCATTATCTGAGAGAACATGCTCTCTTGAAAAATTTCTACCAGCGCAAACCAAAAAGGGAATCCTGGCTTTCTGGCTTCTTGACCAAGCTAGTGATTTACACACAAAAATATTATTGAGAGATGGTTATGGAAAACCGGGGAAAAGTTAGAGAGTGCCAAAAAAAGGAGGATTGGGACAAGAGCCCACAAAACCCAAATGAAAGTCCAAAGGCTATTTAGCAAACTCAGTGGAAAACTTCTGATTTTCTTTTTTATTTAAAAAACAGCAGTATTTTTCAGAAAGTTTTTGTCTCTTCTACAGGGAATTGTTTAATAGCTAGCAATTATGGTCAGTGTTTCTATTACCCAAGTAATGAGAAAAGCAGCATCCCAGATTTATAGCAGCAAAGATTTTCAGATCCTCGGTAAGATTTAGATGGAAGCAGGATGTGGTAAAGTCCCTTTCCACTGTCAGCATCCTCTTTTCTCATTTGCTCAGCAGCATTGGGGCTTCAGTGAGAGTCCTATCAAATGCACCCATAGAGAAAACTTTCCTCTGTCTATGGTTAATGGCCTTTCCTTTAATCCTGGACTAGATTGTCCTCAGGCAGAGGAGAGCACCAAACAAATATTTCTGACCACATTGTGCGAGTTCCCCAATCACTGAGTTGTTGAAACGGAAGAACCACCTTCACCTTGGAAGAAAGGTTTTAAAAGGAAAGGTCTCACCTGCATGGTAGAAAGACCTGTCTTTGCCTACTTGCAGTCCACTGCTACAGACCCTGAATGAAAAAACACACATCCCTGGGATCTTGAGGCAATCGGAGCCTGCAAGAAGCATGTTGAAGGTACTCATTGCTCAGGTTACACATTGTGAATGGATTACTTCAGAAATCTCATGGGTGTGCATTAATTTTGAATTAAAAAAGCAGAAAAGAAATGGGCCTTGCTCATCTTTGATTCCATTTTCTGTGAAGACTGAATGTTCCTAGTATTTCTTTTATTTGTTTAGAATCATCTATTATTTCAATAGTCAGCATCTGGTCTCAAAAAGCCCAACAGAAACCATTTACAAAAGCCAGCAATTCCCAGACAGCAAATGCCATGGGACTTCGGTACTCTGCAACAGAAAAACATTCCATCTCATTAAAATATACTGATGGGAAAGGGAAACCGCAGGCAAGAGCAGAGCCCCGGGTCCCTCCCAAGGCAGAAGATGTAACAACAAAACTACACTTGCAAAATCCCACAAACATACTGCGCAATAAGGTACAACAGTCCTGTGTCTTGTGAAAATGAACAGTTGATAGATAGCGATTTGGAACAATTTTCCTGTGAGTAATCGGCAGCCGCTTAACCATATGGTAGGGCTGCTGCTGTGCCTCCTGCTCAGGGAGAAATGGCTGCTCAGGCAGCTCAGGGAAGGGACCAGGCACCCAGCTTTGGTCTAATGGGAAAAGAGCACTGTGCTGGCTGATGCTATCAGGCCCTAAGTAAAGCAGGATCGTGGGATTTTTCGGTCTCCTTCTCATTTAATCAATGTCTGGATTCAGCAGGAAGTGAAGTGAAAGAAATCCCAATTTTCTAATCTTCCTTCATGGTGATTTCATGAGGTTTAATGGATAAGTATCGATAGCCTTTTAAGTATATCCACGTTAAGATTAACTTCCTACAGTCTTGTATTTTATGCAAGTATTCAGCACCTGTCTTTCTCTGAAGAGCTATTGCACCTTTTCATCTTGCTTTATTATACAGTTTTATCAAAGCTGAGTTATGCACATTGAAAGTAATCCACAAGGAGGAAAGATTCCTGGGCACTGCCAGGGCCCCAGTGGACGCTGAAGGTTCAAGTGCATGACCAGATAATTTTAATGTCTTGTTTAGGATTCTGACTTGTGCTTCAGGAGCAAGGATTAAAGATCCTTGTTTCTGAACACAATACAGTAACAGGAATCCCACCAGCAAGCACACAAACACGTCTAGCAGTATGCAGCAGATTTTGCACATAAATGCTTAGAGGCAGGCGATAGGGAAAAGCTGAGGGTAGGAGTAAAACCAAACCCCTTCACTTATAGCTGGAGAAATCACCAATTCCTTTTACACAACAGCACTGTATGAAATGAGATGTAGAGTGTGCCCCCATTTTACCTCCTCCAGCAGTCTGGTGGTTAGAGCTCACTCTCCTGAGGCATGAAAATGTGTGTGCCTCAGCCTAAGGGAGGTGTTGAAGTTAGCGGGTGAATGCTATTTAACGAAAGGTAAGATGTGTCTTCTTTTCAGGCTATGGTTTGAAATAAAAAAATGAGCTGATCCTTCATAAAAAAAATGACAGTGCAAGGACCACAGTCCAGGAGAGCAAGGGAACCAAAGCCCAGAACAGATACGGGGTTTCCAAGCTCCTCCTCTCCCAGGTGGGCTGATGCTGGTCCCCACCAGCACACATGCTGGCTGGGCTGGAGGACACTCCTTCCCCAATCCCTGCTCCCCCACGCTGCCCAGGGAATCGGGGGGAATGCCTCTGCAAAGCCAGGCATCCTGGATCTGACCACTAATGTTTTATTCTGACATTATACTGTCACTGAAAGCCAATATTAAGAATACTTTCTTAACTGTGTGCCCGATAATGAATTGTTCTAATTTCCCGAGTTACCATGCATTCATTCTTGTCCTGTGTTCAGTTACATTAAGTGTCACTTTGAAATTCAGCTGCAAAGAAATTTTTAAGCTCTTTGGAAAAAGGTTAATGACTGGGGAGTAGTTTTCTATTTTTAATATTCTGCTGGGATCAGCATTTAAGATAGCATAAATTGCTTTGTCTGAATCACACATTTCTGCTAAGCTCCACAAAGGAAACCGATGGAGTATTGAACTCTCAGGTTTTTAGTGCACATGGACACAACTCTCATGTCCTTCCATGTACTCTTAAGTCTGTCAGACTTGCCTAGATTAGATAGTATTTCTAGTCTTTGTCTTTCATCTAAGGTGCATAAATGGAAGCTGAAAACTAATGATGAAAAATATTTTATTCTCCTGTACTGTTAATGTCAAGTCATTGTGCTTACTACTTTTGATTCTCCCTTTTAAAATCTTACCCTTTTCATATTATCGTTTTTGTTGTATATCCTCATGGTTTTTTACAGGTTTTTTATGTTTTTCTTCTCATGCATGCTAGTTGTAGCCATATGTTGCAGTCATATGACAGTTCTCAGAAACACTAATATGGGAATTTTGACTCTGACATAAGCTAGGCATAATGGACAATTTTCTCTCTTGAATTACATTAGACGAAGAGAACAGCTTTGCTCCTTGACTCCTTCCAAGCAATACAGCTGCGATGCTGTTGACTTCTTCTCCTAGATTATTAGGGTCAACAGGAACCTGACATATTCTACTGGTACCGTACCTTTTAGGGAGAATTAAAATTCAGCTGTCATGGAAGGTCTTTTGGTATTTACAGCAAAGAAGGTATCATAAAGCTGTAGAGAAAATTGTAATCCTTTTGAAATCAATGCAAGTTTTACCACTGATTCCCCAGGGACCAGGATTTCATCCTCCCTATTGTAGAAACTGTATTGTGTCCTGGTAACCTTCCCCCTGATGTTAAAAGCCTCCGGGGAGTTACGATATCCCCTAGGAACGTATGATCTACAGTGTCTAACTAGAAATTGGAAATGGGTAAGGAGAGAATACTAACCTGGAGATCTGACATATAAGAAGCGAGAGCCCTTGCAGAACTCAGTTCTAGCAGTACAAAGTCCTTTGATGCTACAGGTCCAGCTACTGGTTGCCAAAGAGAAACAGGTAACATACACAGGAGAGTCTTTAACAGAGTCTCCATTTGATCACACCACAAAAATCCAGTTTGAACACCACTTGTGAACTTCAATTGCATGTAATTTGAAATCACTCACTTCCAATGAGATAGATAAGGAGACTTTTTAATTTTATCAGCAATAACATTCCTCCTATAGTAGTCTAGTGTCTAGGTAGACACATTTTATTCATGTTACATAAGAGTTATGTGGTAGATGGGGAAAATACTGATGAGTCGGTTTATATACAGCATGAAACTCAAGCAGAACCAAGAGTCAATATCATCACTGGGCTAGTTTGTTCTGGGGGTGGATTCCCTCAGAGGATAATTTTATTTTTTTAGTATTTCTTGCAGCTTCTATAAAGACTTCTTGGAACAGAGATGTCTAGTTAGCACACTTGTTCTTGAAATTTAAATAAATGTGCCATATTCTAATAATATTCATCCTTACACAGGTTTTACTGGAATTAATTCTGTACTAATCTTTTCTTTCCTAGAAATAAAATTAGCAATCTTTTTTTCACTATAGATAGAGATAAAAAGGTGGGAGTGAAAACCAGCTACAGAAATTTGCAGTAGCCTATGGCAGATATAATGGTCCTGAATTAAATCTCTGCATTTGGGTGGAAATTCTAAGTATACTACTGCTCAGAAAGTTTCTAGAAGAATACACAGGTTTAGAAACCAAACTTTCTCAGAAATTAAGTTAGATTATACTTTTTTTAAAAGACAACTTTCATACTTCTTTATTCTTTTTGACAAAGAAAACTTTGTGTTTTGTCTTTTGGGAACAAGGAAAATCAATATTTTTTGCAAGGTATTTAGAAATTCAGGACAAAAAGTAATTGAAATACAAGAATATCCCATAGAATGTAAACTATGGTTAGAAAATTTTCTAACTAGTTCCACTATGTAATCTCAACAGTTACAAAACTCCAACTCTTTTAAAATTATTTTACCTATTTAGCGTGCTGAGATTCAATTGCTTGGTTTATTGCTTAGCAATGTTAACAATGGTTCACAGGTTCCATAAGCACCTGCACTTTTGAAAAAATAGGCTCATTCTCTGCATTTCACTCCTTCTCAGCTAGCTGATTACTGTAATAACTTGGCGCCGTGATATGGCAAATTTGCCCTCAGGCTAGTCCCATTAAATTACAATTTTGGAAGCTGTGTTTGTTACACAAGAGCCTACAACAAACATGGGGAAAAGGTCTAGTATTAGATCAAGTCATCAGCTAAACAATTTATTTAGAATATGCATGGGAGTAGCTCAACAGCACTTCAAGTATTTTAGGCATACTTTTTTTTTCTTTTTTTTTTTAATCTGTGAAAGAAAACTAGAATGTAATAAAAGGAAGGTTAGAAATAGTGTTCTTATCCCCCAAAGCCTTATCAGTTATTTATACACCAAAAGCTGGTATTCGTATTGTGTTTTGTATTCTGCAAAGTATCTGCTTGAGACACCACCCAAATCTGCCGCACTGTTGACCTTAGTTAGATGAATGTAGCCTCAACCCAAGCTGACCTGACAGAGAATGGAACTCCTGTTATCAACATATTAAAGTGCTAAGGGGGAATATTTAGGATGCCAACATTTGCATTTGGGGGCCTGTTCATCTGCAAGTTTGTCACTGTTCGCATTTGATCCTCTGAGAATGGCTTGCTGTTAAACGCCACTCCATTTCAGCCATGACCTATTTTATAGGGACCTTAGAACAAGAGAAGAAAAAAATTAGCTTCTAGTTGCAGAGAAAATCAGAAAATTGCTTGATTGTTCAGCCCAGGAACCTAAGCCTATATGGAATAAACAGAAAGATAATGTGTGCGTGACTTACTCTTAGTAGTCTGTGTCAAAGCTAAATGAGACTTACAGCTAAGAGAAGTTTGGGATTTGGGGACCTGGAAGAAGTAAAGAATGACAGAAATAAAAAATATGGACCTGGAGATTCAGTGCTTGGATCAGTGTTTTGAAATAAGCCTAAACTCATTGAATTAGCCACTTAATTAAATGGACTGAAATACTGAAATGAACTTCCTGCTGTAGTAGATTTTGTAACAGTTTCATCTGAACAATTTATTTGCTCTGTTTGAAGCTTTTATGCAGTTGATTGATTAGTGGACAGTTTTGCAGTTAATAGTAAATATCTGTAGTGGCCTACATGATTTAATGGCCAAAGAATTCAGCACTAATTTACTATGAGACCAAAAAAGACAGAAAACCATTGTGTCTCAGTTGTTGGCAGTTGCTATGGCTGAGTTATATAAATACAGCAGCAAGCATCTCTCCAAGAACAGTGGTAGCAGTTAGGAGACCTAGCTGTGCCAGGCACTTCAGACTGGCTGACAAAATATGTTTTGAAAAGATAACTGATTCTCTAAATTGAATGAAAAGCGTCCAAATGTCATTAGGAAATCCTGAATCACGGTCTTTGTTTCACTATTAAATTTCAGGCAGTGGTTGTGGTCTATCACATTTCAGAAGGCAGTAATTCTTGGTAAACATTGATTTTTCTCATTAGGGCCATTTTTGTTCAGGATTCACTCTGGCTAGATTTTAGTGGAACCAACTAGTAGTTAGCCAAAACTACAGTTCTGGTTAAATTAGTTCTGTCCTACTCTTCTACTTGTTTGCAAATACATGGGTAGTATAATCTAAATCTACAGTAACATTTAACAGCAAGGACTGCTCTACTGAGAGTTATGATCTCTCTTTCTGTGATTGCTATTGTTGCTAGCAATTTCTGAGTATTTCTTATGACTGTTTTAGCAATATTCATCCAGGAATCCATCATCCCTGCTCATATCCCACATCATTTGCTCTCCTCTGGAACTGTTTCCAATTTTTAAAAGGAATTCAGAAAAAAAGTCTGTGCTACTAAACATTTTTTCACTGAATATAAATACAGTAATGGAGTTATTCAACTGAATCAGGAAAAAAAAAATTCACAGTAGTGTTGTAGGCTATTTTGGGGGAAAGTCACGACACTTTAAAACTGACACCTCATTCAGTATCCTAGAAAAAATAAATTGGTTGCCCTGCAGAGACAATAAACCAAAAGAAGAGCTTTGACAATATACCTTTCTCTGTTGTTTGCAAAAATCAAAATAAGAGTGAGATGACAACTACTATATGACATTGCTTGGTCACATATAAAACTCAATTTTACATGGTCTGTTGCCACAGAAAACAAATTATTAGAGGATTATTTATCACTGGAGAAAACCTTTAACAAACTTAGGATGTATAAGTGGTAGCAAAATACAGTAGCTTACCCTACTAGACCTACTTCAAGAAAAGAAATAACAGTCTGAGGTTGCCAACGCTTTAGATCTCCAGAGAAAATTAAATTTTATCAATATTCCTTTACTCACTGGTCTATCGTTTTGGAAAGCATTAAGCAGAAAATACATGACAGGTGCTAAAATATTTTAATAATAAATCCTCTTAGAGATGTAGATGAATGTGTGAATTCTGACAAGTGAAAACACTCAAAAAAATGGAAAGATAATGAAAAAGAGGGAGAAAATGGTCCAGAGGTTCAAGTACTGAGCTGTTACTCTGTTCTCAGTTCTGCCACAGACTCCTGGTTTGACCTTTAGCAAACAGGTTCGTCACCAGCTTTCCTGGGTGCTAGACCAGACCTTGAATGCCTCAGCTCTCCCTCCATAAAAAAAAGATAATCCTTCCCTAGAAAGCAATTGTGATGATGCATTGTAAGAGCATTAGACACCGTAGTGATAAGCACCATACAAAAACAAACTACGGTGAGATAAAACTTGTACTGTCAGTCACCAAACTGCTAGGAGGTACTTTCCAAAGTGACATTTTCATATTATTTATTATAAAGAAGGGAAATTTATACTTCTCTCTTCAAGTAGCATAGACAGCTATAGTACAGTAAGCATAGTGAGCATAGACAGCTTAGAAATAAGACAGCTAAGAGTAAACCTGTAAACCTGAGTGATGCCATGTGGTGCTAAGATTCATATTAGACCTCTTCCTTTGGCACCCACGTGTGCTGAGGAGGAACGTGGCTCCAAGAGAGCAGCTCTTGCCAGAGCTGGAGATGAAGACGGACAGACTGCAGAAAAGACTTGCTTTGAAGGGACTTGGCACACTGTTATCTATGTTGTATGTCAACTCTTATTTACACAAAACAAACCAAATGATGTGCTGCTTAGCAAAAAGACCTGTGTTGCCAAAGGATGCTGTGAGTGCTAAAGTTACATGGGTACAAGGGTGGAGAAATAAATGAAAGAGAAACCCACTGAAAACTTAGAAAACACATCCAAATGTCAGAGAGCTAAAACAGTTGCAAGCGGGGACAGGATGACACCTGCTTGCTCAGTTCTTGTTTTCCCCTTGGCCCTAACTTATGGTAGGTACCACTGGGGACATGGCACTAACTTTAGAAGACTTTTGGATGGACCAGTTAAAGCCTTTCTTAAGGCATTTCAAAATAAACTTTCCAGGACACACACACTTTCTTGTTGCCAAGACCTAAACCACAGCTGGTTCCAAGGAAAGCATTCAAAGTGATATGCTTTGGCTGCACCACCAAGGCCAGGAGCTTCAGCAGAGACCTTCATTCCCACTTACTGACGTTCTACCCTTTCTCTTCTAATACAGGCAGCCCACACTTCTGCAGTCATCCTCTCCTTAGAAATAAGGACACTTTTTTCCAATTTTTTTTTTTACCAGCAGGAAGCAAACTTTATTTTGGAACAAGTATGATTATTCAGTGACAAAAATTTCCATGTCACAGAGAAAAATGCTGCCACATTAAATCAGAACAACTGCACATCTCTCACAATACCTGTTGAGTTGTAATTCTCCAGGGTATCAGATTTACCTAGGGAGGAAGGATAACAAATATACAACCTAAACCCACTGATGGTACTTACTAAACAAATGACAGGTACTGCCATCAGCTCACAAAGGGAGGAATAGTAGAGAACTACAAGGAAAAAGATGTATAGTCATCAGAAACACAAGCTCTTGCAGTTCACTGTGTGTGTGTTCACTCATGTATTAGTGTAGTCCGGCACATCCTACAGAAAAAATAGCACCTTTTGACCAGAAAAAGTAGCACCTTTGGACTGAAACGTGCTTCAACTCCAGGATGAACATTTTAATAGAAGTGCTACAGATAAATGATACAGACTGCAGTTTAATTACAGAATATTTCATAGTGGACTTCTCTCTTTTAATTCCGCTAGAGGACAATAATGCTAATTCGAGCCCTGACCTGATGGTGTGTTCGGAAAAGCTATCAGTCTTATGTTATGTCTTTGGGAGGAGCTGAGTGCCATGGCGTGTGTGCAGGCAACGGGTGTGTGCAAGGGCAGGAGAGAGTTTGGACAGAGAGGCATCTCCAGAGGGAAAGGCCACCCGTGTCACCAATGGAGCTCAGCAGCACGGCCGGCTCCTTAGCGTAAAGGCTGGGCTTGGAGCTCAGCCTCTTGCCTCTGGTCAGGGCTTAGGTGCAAGGTGTGTGAAGGGCTGTGAACTCCTTAGACCTTCTCCTCTGCTCTGTGTCCAGAGGAAGGACTGGAGACCATCTGATCTTTTAGACCTAAATGCCTGTGTGCAGACATCACAAAAAATTAAATCAGTATTAAAAAAAAGATGACCACTAATGTTAGAGCAGGGAGCTACGGCACAGATCAGATTCACACTGTGTTAGTTTTTTCTTTTTTTTTCCCCGTAAAAGGCTCCAGTGATGATGTCATTCAGGAATACCTCTTTGTGATGTCAGCTGGCAAGGACTACCCAATTGGTTGTAACGTTTCGTAAAGCTATTAAAAAAACCTAAGTAATTTGTCCCCTGATTTGCAAACATTGCCAGTATAGCATCTCTCATGTCTGTCTCTGCACAAGCACATTCTGAGTCTATGAAAATACCTGAGAAGTGTTTAAAAAAGGCCTGCAGATCTTTCTTTCACATTGCATTTATTCTGCATCTTCTCAAAGCAAAACCAAGAACACATTCTTTACCAGGTGGGGTGCACTGTCTCAATTCTGATAAAGCAAATAGATCCAGGCAGACAAAGCTGTAAACATGTACAAGCACTAACCAAGGTTCAGAGGAACGAATGCAGACACCTTGGTATGAGCACCATAGCAACAACCTCCATTAAATGTTTTTAACCCTATCTTAGAGATATAAAGAAGGACAGAAAAACTGTTAAAGCATTTGAAAAGCAAAAGACAAAGTGAAATTCAATTTAACAATGCTGTTTACCTCTTTTCCTGCTCCTGTAGAAAGGAATTCTGTTAAATGAAAAATACATTTATTTGTCAGTCTTTTTAATAGCATTAAAGTATTTAGCTGTCTCTTCAGGGAAAAAGAGGAACACGAATTGTTGCTGCTCTTTGAGGCTGTTTTTGCTTCCCAAAAGGCAAAATGGGAGCAGACAAAACAATAACAGAGATGCTCAGTTCTTGTCCAGATCTGGTAAATCTCAGACTAGGGGAGTACTACCTACAGAACTTCTCCCTTTGTTTTCCTTCTTCTCTTTTTATCTCCTATTATTCCTTCTCCTTCCTTCCTTCCTTCCTGCCTCCTTCCCTTTCTCTTTCTTTCTTTTCCTTTCTATTTCTCTTTCCTTCTCTTTCTCTCTTTCTTTTTTTTTTCCCTTTTCCCTAGCAGAAATCAAAAGGAGATGGATGCTGCACCCAGGGAACAGCGCAGGGAAGGGACAGGACGTCAAAAAGACATGATACAGGTGAGCAGAGTCCTGCGGGGCCCAGGACGCAGGTCATGGCAGGCACAGCTTCAGATGCCCTCTCCCTGGTTCAGTCTTCACTGAGGAGCAGAGTGACAATGTGGGGATGTAGCACAGTGGGGATCCCCAAACAGCCCCCAGAGATGGGCTCACTCCTGTCAGTCCACCTGCCTTCCTCACACCACCTGAAAAATTATGGATCAAGGGAAGGAACTGAGACAGGGAACAACCTGTTTTCTCAATTTGTCTACCAGTTCAAATCAAAGCTTGATTTCTTTTTAATGTAGTCTTCCAGGTAACTTTTGATCTTGGTAGTAGCAGTAGGCCTTTTGTTTTGTTCAGAGTTCAGAGTTTTATACTGCTTGCAAAAACATTTATATAAGGACTCATACTTTGGCCAGCTTGGGTTTTAAGCCTCTGTAATTCTTCTCAGTAATCCCTTGTACCTCCTTTTGGTAATATGCACACCCTGAAAGTCATGGTCCAAAAGGCAATGGAAATAACTAAAGTACGCGCCTTCCCCTATTGCCTGGTTAGTGAGCCCTGCCCATAGCACAGGACGAGGAATACAGCCCTGAATGGCAATCCCAGGGGAGCAAGGAGACCTATTTTTAATCAAACCACTTGAAGTTTGAGCAAAATGCTACTTTTGTGATCGTTGTGGAAACAAATAAAAATTTTAGTCAAGAAAAAGCAGCCAGAATAGTTATGATTAAAGTAATGTAAATACTATTATTTCACGGTCTTAATAACATCAGCACTTCAGACAAAACACAAAGTGACTAATCCAAGACAATGTAAGCGATAACTCTGAAGCCAGTGTTTACTCCTGACTCTGCTAGACCAGGAAATTCATTGGTATTCGAGAACGGCCACCTGAAACAGAGCTTCAGGAGGGCTGTATCCAGACACATCTTTTTAAAACTTTTATACTCTCTGCATGCTGATTGCAACCCTTCCTGATGAGTCTGTCCATACTCATGAATTTCAGATCTGACGTTATATTCATTTAACTTCGTGACAGCGTGAACAGGGTTCTATTCACTGAAAAGAACGAAGCTTGCATCCTTTCCCTCTCTCTTTCTCCACACACATTTCTCTGAAATAGTAGTAGTAGAATTGGCTTGATAGCCCTTAATTCCACACTAACTTCTTTGCAATCACCTTTTTTTTTTAAGTGATTAGCTTCACAATGGCATAGAAACTAAAGCACTTTTGAAATGTACGGTATTCTCATGGAATAGCTGAAATGATGTCAGTAATGATGATGTTCTTCTTAATGACCAGTCTGCATTATCTGAAGTGAAAGACTTTCAGTCCTTCATTCAAATCGTTGCATGCTCAAGAAGTGCTTCTCTTATTGACTTCTTTTTCCCTCAACTGCTCTCACAGGCCTTCATGTTTAGGGCACTTGTGAAATAGCGTCAGCTTTCTTCCCCCCTCATTGGGAAGGGATGGCATCATCTACTCATAACCAAGGCTCGTGGGATAAATGCTACATGACAGCATCTGCTGGAAAGACCACTGCCTCTTTCCTTGAATCTATTTATTCTGTGTTTCATTTTCCCCTCTGTTAAATGGTAGCGATATTTCTTTACCATGTTTATTCAAAACAAGTACTGGAGGAATGGAAGTAATGTGAAGTCCGTATTACTGGAACACAAAGAATTGCTTCTTAAAAGAATAAAAATCACTCAAAGTGAGTAAAAGGAAGAGAAGTAAATTACGCTTTGATGTACATGCTCAGAGTGTGCAGTATCAAACAGGTAATTGTCATTTCATCTGCAATTGTCTATACCCTGCAAGGCTGCTTGGTATTACCAGACAGTCCGAATGCAGAGTGGTTAGAATTATTCAGTTTAACTGCGCTGGGAATCAAACAAAATAAAAATTCCCTAGTCAATGGGAGGGTACACAAGGATGAATAGAGCAGAAGTGGATTTTGGGTCTAAGGATTTTTCTCCAGTTACAATACAGAAATTATGCACAGATGTATTTGTTTCTTGTGTTTATATGTTTATGCTAAAGCAAAAAGATAAATTAAAGAAACCAAACAGTGGAGCAGAAACACATGAATCATCAACAGAGCTTCAACGAGTATCAGTTAGGATACATCTGTTAACATCAATGGATTTGGGCTCAAGATTTGGCTCCAAGTGAAATTTTCACAGATGTGTAATATAACACCACTGTTTCATAAAGTACATACACATACTTAGCTTGCTGGTTATTTAATTCAAGCCTCAGGAGGAACTAAGAGAAAAAACAAACCATAAAATTTCCTCTTGGGACTGATGGAAAGATATGATCAACGCTTTTAATTTCTGTAACACAATTGCACAGCACGTGAGTAACTGCTTGCGTTTCAGCCCACTGCAGCAGCCGTTCCTGGGCACAATGGCATCAACTTCAACAAGAATTAGCAGATTTCTTATGTCAGCAATACAGCCATGCACTCCCAGGCAAATATATCTCCAAGATAGCCTTTTAGGCTCTGTAGATATTAACTGTCATGAAAGGAGGCTAAAGATTTGTTGCTGTTCATTTTGATTAACACAATCTACAGTGATAAAACCAAGACTCTCTCCCACAGCACAGCGAGTTACAGCTGAGCACAGCAACGTCCTGAGCATACTGGCCTCATAATATCCTTTGGTCTCCTATAAAGGGTCCGTACTTAACTCCCCCCAAGGCTCAGTCCCAGTCCTTGCTCACAGAAGCTGGAGAAGGAGCAAGAGCTGTGGGCATGAAAACTGGCAGCAATTGCTCAATGCAATAAGTGAATTGCTTTCAGCAAAGACATATTTCTCAGTGTGATGGTGCCAGAATTTAACTGTTTGCCAGAAATCTTTCGTTCATTCAAAAATCTTATAATGATAAAGTGATAGTCTAAACCATCACTTAACATCAACAGGTAAAGAGCAAAGGGGTTACTCAGTTTCCCTTCAGACTGACTGCACCAAGGGTCCTGAACAAGGCAAGTGTGGAGCCCAGATGACTTTGTTGCCACATGTTTCTTCACCCACTAATTCGCGGTGGCATTTTTAGTCCCTGAAATTAAGACACTTGAATGACTGGATTTTCAGACTTTAGACAATTATATTAAGGATTCTGGAGAATTCAGAGAGTGTAAAGGCTACCTCTATGGCAATAACAGTATCATAACTCAGCCTGGTTTGAGGGAATACCTCTGCTTTCAAGCTTATGGTGCCTCCATTCATACTGGCAAGGGAAGGCTCTCAAGTTGCATCTTCACATGATTTCTGGGGCTGTTTTTTATACATTGGACTGTTTCCTGAGGATGAAACGTTAGAACATCTTTTTTAAAAAAACACTCATCTTGTAAAGCCCTTCTGACTCATTAGGAAGGCACTAGAAAGAAAAAAACCCTCTTAAATAAAAAAGCACCTATATGTCTTGATCCCTCTAGCAAGTGTGATCCATATCAGTCAGCTACCCCCATGTCAGCCCAACCCCACAACTGACCACATATGATATGCTGGTCTGGGAGCAGCACACAGCTGTAGAGCCTCAAATTTCTAGATGATAAACATGTTTCAGGATAAATAAGACACCAAGATATGCAGCCCCATTGAGACTGGACTACTTTGGGACCATTGGCACATAATTACAAATAAAAATTTAGGTAAGTGTGGAAAATAAGGGTTCAAGGCTTCTGAAGTGTAGGCCCTTTAGAGTTAGACTGCAGTGAAGAATTAATTGAAGGTCACATTCTGGATGTTGGATACTTAAATACATACCCTGTAATTATCACTAACACAAGGTCCCAAGAGTGTGGATTTAGACCTAAAGGACCAGTTTAAAATGACCAACTCTTTCATCCAAGTATTTTGTAATATGTTTTGCCTCTATTAAAAAAAGGCTTATTTTCATAAATTCAAGGAAAAGGGAAAAAATAAGATTTTCAGCCATTTAAAAGAATTAAGAAAAAGAGGAAAAAGGAAAGTGGAAACAAACCAGACTGTTTTTATTTCTAGTTTTGTTCAATATGTGTTAAACAAGTTTGTTTCTGAAACAAAAGCCATTCCTTCACTAAAAATATTGACCAGCTCTAACATATTTGTTTGAAATTGCTCCCATGGCAACTGTAGCCAGGAGCTGAAAAGTTCTTCTGTTTTTGTTTGAAGAAAGACTTAAATGCTGAAAAACTCTTCTGCTTTGCCCAAGTATACGCATTAGTCTAATAAAATATAGTTCTTCTCCCTCCTAACCATCATGTCTGGTACTCAGTGTCTTTCCTGTAAAGAGGTTCTGAGACCCACAATGAAAATGTACCTCTGCTTTGCAGGAGTCACACACAGCACAAAAGTCCAAGAGAAGGAGAAATAAATTTTTATCTGAGTATTTTTTCCTACTCGGTAGCATGGAGTCAATTTTCCCAGTTCCACTTCTCTACTTTCATTTAGTAACAAAGCAGTAAGAGAGAATTATTCAAAACACGAATTACAGCGCCTGTTGTAGGTGTTAGATGAGCCATCCTAAGGTACTGCCTGTACCTGTCTCTCAGTTACAGGGAAAGCCACGACATTTAGCTTCTATTAGACACCGTGACATTTAGATGGTCAAAATAAAGCAAAACAAATTGCAGCACGTACCCTGTCCACAGAGTGTGCTTTGACAGCCAGAACATGCTAGCAGGAGTTTGTGTCACACTGAATTACTCTCTAGTCTGATACGACACTGAATCACAGTGTACAGGGGTTGTATTAACCAAACCCTGACATCTTTATTCATGTAAATAGTATTATTGCATTTAAGGAACTATTCATATGCATAAAAACTGGAGGAGCCAGGAAGATGCTCAGTCATTTCTGCAGGGCTTTTTTCTCCCCAGATTTATAGAGCTTTTCTTATCATAATTTTCTTATCACATGTTCTTGGTAAATATTATTCCCAAATGCTAGAAGTGCTCTCTTCATATGCTTCAGTTAGGAAGAAAACCTCTCAAACACACACACAAAGGCAGCAATAAAATTATTCTCAGAATAAAGTTATTACTTAATTTTGTTTATTCATTCCACAGTCTAGGCTCAGTATCAGAAATTAACTTCACTCTTGACAGCAACATGCAAGATGCATTTAAAGATCTTTGTCAGCATATAGCTCTCGTAGTGTTACAGCTTCCTGCTTTGCATCAAAAGCCTACAGGAAATTTGCTGAACCTGCAGCTTTTTTGTGCCTGGTTTGGAGTGGACGGGCGGCTCATGAACCTTCTCTCCCCCACTGCAGTGCTATTCAGGAGCCAATTCCCTCAAGAGACCATGCTGCATATTCAACAGTTGGCTGCAAACTGCCTTATTCCAGTGTTGGTATGATTTTTCACTTGTTTTATTCGCAAGTGAAATGCAGTCCACTGGGGCCTTGGTTCCCAGATCTTTATTCATCCACCACCAGGATTCACACAGGCTTCTTGGTTTAACTCACTCACAACAGAACACCAAATCTGGATGAATGGAGTTGATAAAAAAGCTCAGAGCTTTTCTTAGGCGTTTGGCTCCCAGTGCCTGTGACAAATTGTCACATTTCTGTGCAACAAGGCAGAGACTGTGGAGGGTAAGGTAGGAGCAGACCTGTAAGGAATCAGTTCATCCCTGGTGCTTCCTGAGGGTGTTGAGCAGAGATGGAAGAAGAAAAGGGATCGGACAACTGACATCCTCACTGGACACAGAATGATTATCTGGGCTTGGAGACTGAAGATACAGACCCAATGCCGTAAGCAGCTTCTTAGCGCTGATGTAATTGGGACTACATGCAGAAGTAAGAACAAGATTGTGAAGTAAACCTATATTCATGTATTTAATACCTCTAGTAGACCTCATTTAAAAAAAACCAAAGTGACCTCCCCCAAGGATTATCTTCCTCAACTGGGAACACAAGGAGTTTCTAGGACACTGCAGCCATCACTAGCTGTTGCACAGAGGCACTCTTCACACCAGGAGAGCCCCACAATTTCAGCTCTGCTGCCACTAGCTGGGTGGACTGGCGCTTTTTGAGATCAGCACTGTACTGTTGGTGTCGAGAGGTTTTAACTGCAGAAACAGCTCTTCACCACCATCACTGACTGAACTGGTCCTCCATGGAACCCAGGACCTCATTTGTTCCGGTATCTCTGCAACCAAGAACATATTCTACAAAAAGTACTATATCCCTTCAAAAAGACAATCATGTTAACAGCATGCTGGCTTGTTATACAAATAAGGTCAAAAGTTAGTAAACAGAATTGTGAATTTAATATTTATATCAATTGAATTGGTTAGATGTGGCTTTTCCTCTTCTCTACTGTGAAAGGAAAAAGTTGCATTATTCCAGAACTTGTCTGAAGGCTTGTATCTCTCTATAAAGCCACATAAGTTATACTGATAGATTCTGTAGTAATCCTGGTTTGTTTGTTTATTTGTTTTTGTTTTTTTTTTAAACATGACATATATTTTATACAGTACTTGAAAGCAAAAAACTTCTTTCCCTTCCCTCCCTGCCAAACACCATGACTTGATTTACGCTTAGTATCCTTGCAACAAAATGGATCATCACATACTCTTTAGGACGAAGGTATGACAGCCTCTGTCTAGAACCTGCCTCTCTGCAGGTGTGAGCTGAAGATGTGAGTTCAGGTCTTGGATTACTTCTGATTTCCCTTCTACTTTATTATGATGGCTAACAACTATGGATTCTTTTATTGAAACTTGGAAGATGTTCCATTTCTTTTTACTAATGACCTGGAAGATGAAATAAAGAGTATTTTTATTAAATTTGTGAACAATAACAAACTGGAAAGGCAACAAGCACACTGGAGGACAAGATCAAAATTTAAAGGGGTTTTTAACCAGCCAAAGGAATGGTCTGAAGAGAACACATCGTAATACCATTGAGGATACATGGAGAGTATGGTCCTGAGAACGGCACAGATGATCAATCAGAGACATGGTTAGCAATGTTACCTTGCTGTAAAAAACAATGGGCAAGGGGGAAATACTGTACATGATTTATATGAAGTTGATGAAATCTATCAGTATAGGAAAGACTCTTCTGAACACCTCAAATCTCCTGTACTTCTCTACAGGTGGTTGGACTGTACGTTAGCTGGCCAGGAGCATAATGGGGGCTTGGGTGGTATTTTTCTAGAAAGGTGTATGCAGAAAAGCAGTGTGCAGTATCCCACCAAGACAGACTTGGCCACTGGCAGCTCACCAGCTAACCACAAAGCTACTCAGCGTTCATCAAACCATCGTCTAACCATACAACTAAAGGAAAAACAAAAATAATAATAATAATAAAAAAGGTAGGTATTCACTGGGTTTGAGTCAGTCAGGGAGCATCACAATCTCTAACATATTCATTCTCCTGATAAAAGAGGGAAGTTTAGAAAGGAAACCTGGAACAAAGCAAGGACTTGAGCCCGATCTCCCAGCTTTCAGGATAGAAAAATGGCTTTTTCTCTGTTCCTTGGTGAAAAGCAGACATCAGAGGGACAAATCTTTTCATAGGGAAACAAGTAAATTTTTCTGTGTGAAAAACATATCTTATACTGTTGGAAAAAAATACTGTGAAAAGAACTATTTTTACTAAAACTGTCATTGAATTTACTCTGTTCCTTCTTGTTTGAGAAACTGAGAGCATGGGAACATTTAATCATTATATAGAAGTTGTAAAAAATAAGATCTTCTATATTGCAGATTTTGACAACTTTTGCTCATTAGCAGAGCAGTTAATTGGTTAAAAATATTACAAGAAAGAATATGGGGCACTCCTATTATTTTAGACAGTCTCAAGACCTAAACCAGTAAACTTTCAAACACAGCTTCTAATTCCTGGTATCTCCTTGATATTCTCCAAGACATAAGGATGGGAAAGCAGAGATCCCTTTGAAAGAGATCACTTTCAATAACACAACCCTAAATTACCCAGTTTCTACAGTATACAAAGAGCAACGACAACGTACTCCTGTGTATGCAATATGCATAAAGGCCAATTCGCAGATTCAGCCAAGATGGTAATTTTAGAACGATGAATTACAGTGATCAATAGCAAATGAATAAAAATCTGCTGGCAGACATGACCAGATTTAATTACTAGCGATGGTCAAGCCATAAGCAGAACAAAAATACATTGGAAAGATCTGACAAACAATTATACATTTATTCAAATTAATACAGACATTGCACATCTATCCACTCAAAATATTTTCTAATGGCCTTTCAATTTATACTCCTGGAAGTAATTTTTTACTCCTGAAACACTCTGCATAGGGATATTTTTGTTCAGCTGAGTAACTACAAAACCATTCACATATTGTAACCAGATGTCATTCTCAGTTACACAAAATCAAGGACGAAAGCCTAACACCAATGCTCAAACTTACCAAGTTCTGCCCTCATATTCTGAGTGCTATTTTGGCTTGGAATGTTACCTGCCACTTCCAGGTTTTAATTTATTTTCTTATTCAGCTATCTTCCTTCAAACAAAAGTGGTTGAAAATACACACAGTCTCTTTTCTGCAGGTAGCTTCTCTGGCATAATTGAAGAAGACGCTCCAAAGAAGTTGACTTTTTCAAAATATAACTCACTTCCCTGCATATATAACCAAATGTGTGTCCCCTGCTCTCCAGAGGAATGTCTGAACCTTGGGGAAACCAAATTGCTTTCAGTCAACACAGCTCTCAAGCTTCTTGATACAGCTGAGGTGGGAAAAATAACTACTGGGTTTATATACCAACAAGCACAGACTGCTCAAATACAGAGATGGGCATTATCAGTTCTCGTTAAACAGACCATTTATATCACAGCTCGTCTGCAACACAAAGGCAAATGGTGAGCACACTGTATAGCCTTTCACAGGTGTTGAGCCTGACCTTCCCTGCCTTGCTCCCTGTGAATGACAAGAAAACAAATGGCAAGAGAGCACTGAAGACCTCAGCTGGTGGCCATTGCCATTTTGCAGAAGAGGACTTAAGTGGAGCAGAAGGTGGCAAAGGCTGGATCCTACCTGGAGCACTTGGCTAGGAGGATAATGTTCATCACTTGCACAATACTGCTTGGCTGCTACAAGTGTTCGTATGAACTCTCACACAGCTCTCAACAGCCTGTGACAATATAGCTTTCATAATTCAGTAAGGAAAAGAAACTTTTTGCTGGTACAGCTAAGTCTGCACCAGTTACATCAGCACAGCAGCAAACCATTTCGGCATAGGGGGAACTGGGTCAGCTGAGTGAGTGGACTTGGCATTTGGTGCTTTGAAAATTCTGCTGTCAGTCTCTCGGGAAGCAAGAGCTGTTGATGAAAGGCAGTGCAATTATTGGCACTGGATTGTATTAAGATAACAGCATAAAAACTTAACATTCCCCAGAAGAAATAAAGGTGTTAAAATAGCAACTGGCTAAATACAAGATAATGAAAGCAAGCAGCATGATTTCCCTAGCTTCAAACAAAGCAAACCAGTATTTTGCAGAATTGACCTTATTAAAGAGACACTGCCACTTTAAAAATTAATCTGAAAACAGAACTACTCTAGCAATAAGTGAAGATAAAGTTATCTATTAAACATAACAATTAATTCCACAAAAATGTCAATCTTTTTACTTCTGTTTTTACATTTTCCTGATGTGCCAGGTCCATCTATATGTTTTCGCTTTTATTTACAATTGATTGACTTTTTGACACAATGTTGAAAGTCTCTACCAGAATATTCAGTCATCCATTCTTGGTATTAATTATTCTTCATTAGGTTTAGCATGTGTATCCTACTTTATAATAAATTAATACATAATACTGAGGACAGGGAAATGAAACAGAAACTTAGTGTTGGAAATCTCAACTCGTTTCATGGAAACATTTTCAGCTCAATCGTCGCAGAACAACATTTTGTGTACATCTTCCCCAAGACATTTTTCACCACGTGGGACCTTTTTTATTAAAAAAACTTTAAAATGAAATCTTTTAAATAAAAGCTTGATCTTAGCATTAAACTGAACAACTGAGTGAGCAACATGTCTTGCATGCTAATCCACTATCTGTATCTCTGACATGCCAAGCCAGAAATACGGCAAGGAGAATAAACAATCTTTTGAATTCTCATCCTTTCTAAAGGAGACTATGCAGGCTTCATGCTATTATCTATGACCCTGTGATTTTTGTTTCAACCTCGATTAAGAGATGTAGCAAAGAACTTCATTACTCAAATTAATTAGACTTCAGTAAATGCATTCATGAGGAAACTACGCATACAACATGAACAACAGGATCATAATATGACACAGCAGAAAATCTGGTGAATAATTACTTACCCCACTGCAAATAGTTGCACAGGTCCAAAAGCACGTGGATACCGATTCCGTTTAAATCTATGGACACTGAGGACCTTGACAATTTTAAATGTTCCAGTAAGTGTCAATTTAATCTTAAAAGGACCAAAGTATCTTAACATCATTTTCTTTGAGTCTTTATATAGCGCTAGCATTTTGTCCCCTACCGATGCATACCTCTGCTTTGACAAATGCTACGTGGTCCTTCATAAGGGATCACACTATGAGCAGAAAGCTGGGCTAATGATAATGCTCAGGAGCCTATGCACAGCTAATAAGCCTCCTGAAAATCCTGAACTGGGAGCCAGGTTGTGCCCAGGCAGTGCCCTGGGCACAAGGGATGTGGTGGTGTCATGGTTTAACCCCAGTCAGCAACCAAGCACCACGCAGCCACTCACTCACTTCCCCCCACCCAGTGGGATGGGGGAGAGAATCGGGAAAAGAAGTAAAACTCGTGGGTTGAGATAAGAACAGTTTAATAGAACAGAAAAGAGGAAACTAATAATGAGAATGATAACACTAATAAAATGACAATAGTAATAATAAAAGGATTGCAATATGCAAGTGATGCACAATGCAATTGCTCACCACCCGCTGGCCAATGCCCTGTTAGTTCCCGAGCAGTGATCCCCCCACCCCCACTCCCCCCAGTTTATATACTGGGTGTGATGTCACATGGTATGGAATACCCCTTTGGCCAGTTTGGGTCAGCTGCCCTGGCTGTGTCCCCTCCCGACTTCTTGTGCCCCTCCAGCCTTCTCGCTGGCTGGGCATGAGAAGCTGAAAAATCCTTGACTTTAGACTAAACACTACTGAGCAACAACTGAAAACATCAGTGTTAACATTCTTCTCATACCTAACTCAAAACCATAGCACTATACCAACTACTACGAAGACAATTAACTCTATCCCAGCTGAAACCAGGACAGCTGTGCAGTGGGTGCAGACTGCAAGCTAACATTACTTAAGTGCATGCTGAAGAAATGCTAACAAAAAGCTGCGTTTTACTAGTTCAGCGGGGAGAGTAATTTCTTCAATAAATTATACCATTGACAGTAAGTCAGTTTGTACTGCATGGATTAAAGCATCACTGCCCAAGGTCAGTTACTTTTGCCTGTTCTTTGGATGTTTTAGAATCATAGAATCATTTTGGCTCCTTGGTCAATGGCTTCAGGTTGAGGGGAGACAACAGCCACAATGGAGATGAGAGTACATCATCAACAGTCAGGGACAAGATGAGAAGTAATGAACTTCCAGGGGAACACAATTAATTGTGGGATTAATTAGAGGGTCCTTCATTTCCAGTACTTTCAATCTCAGTAAAATGCATTATATAGCCAGGTAGAAACCAACAGGAAGATTTGCTAAACAAGTGAGGCATTTCTTTGAAGTCCCAATTCTACAATGAGCATGATATTAGCACCCTTACCAGATACTTTTATCCTTTTAATTTGCCTACATCTGTTTAAAGTAAGAGGTTCAGCCAGACTGTAAGGTATACCTTTCTGATGTTAATTTAGTTAGAATGAAGAACAATTTGCCCCATGTGGATAATGTTCAAAATCCTGAAGACTTTAGCCTTTTATATTACTTATTTTATTGATGACTACAAAGCCACATGGGTTTAATTTGAATGGCTTGTCCAGCACACATTCCTTGGAAGACTTCAGCTGTGAAATACGGATGCTAATACCTACGGTACACACACAGACCTGCACACACAACAGCTGGCCCTCGTCTGTCCTCTGAGTGACTCAAAGCTGAATGTAAGTCAACTCTTTATTGAAGTGGGCTATTACCTAGGTAGTACTTCTTTCATAAGGCACAAGAGATGTTAAGATCTGGTAATTTCTTTGAATATGTATTGCATGAAATGAAACTGATTCATAGCAGGGATGACTTTCCCTGCTAGAATAGTTACAATCACTGAGCTGCTTCCAGTTTGTGATGAGATGTGTGAGAGTTACAAATCAGCTTTCTCTTATTAGACATACAGGTTATCTGTTAAGGATAATAAATTGATATTGCAATCAATATTGAGATGTTGCATTGTATTATTATTTTAACTGATTAAAGCTATTGGCCCCACTGTCTTATCTGTGATCAGTACTGTCATTTTCTTTTTATATTATAACAGCCTAGAGTCTGGGCTTGTGAAGAAACCTTGGAAAAGACTCACATTCAAGAAAGGGTACTTCAGCTTTCAAGGGCTCCTTGCAGCCCCAAGCACAGTTCAGGTTTTCCTATTGGCTTTTTTTGCATAGGGCCAAACCCCTTTCTGAAACACCTGAGCCTCCTCCCATACAGCTCTGACCTACCTCCAGGATAGGACAGACCCTACCTTTACCTACCCACGCCTTGGGGATGCATTAAAACGTAGCGACTCTGAACTCCCACAACCCTGATAGACTCCTTTTTCTGTGACAGCGATGACTTCTATGAAAAGACTGAAGAATGCAATCAAAAAATAATTAGGATTATCAGGCTAATTGCTGCATACACTTTCTAATGCTAATAGCGATATGAAACACTAATTGTTGTTTACTGTGGGATGAATATTTAAACTTGTCAAGCAAGAGAAGCGGAGAAAAAAATAATGTTTTTTTCCACTTGGAAGAGATGCCAACTGCAGACACACGTACATTGTAACATTTTAATTTTTAAAATGAAATTGGCACCCTATTAATACAAAGACACGGAAACTCCATACGTGAAAAATTGCAAAATATATGTTCACAGTACCCTCAGAGCATAGCATTCAAACACAGTTCAAAACCCCTCAAAACAGGCTTGAATACCATGAAATATTAACAAATATATGTGTTCCTTTTAATTAGCCTTTTCCTGTTCCTGTTTTTAGGGTTCATATTTACAGGCTTCTTTCTGTCAACTAGAAAGGTTTAAAAATTAACTCTTTTTCAAATGTAAAATGATATCCTCATCAATTTAGAGAAATCCAGGAATAAGAACTTCAAAAATACCAACCTAAAATTGTGACAGTTGGCAGCACTGCAATCAAAAAAACCTCTGAAGGTATTACATGCCTATTTACATTTTTCCCTTTTCTACTGAGCAACTGTGATGATATTCGTTCACCAAAAAAATGATTGCAACAGGTTGCAAACATTTAACACAGTTTTGAACTGTAGCCACATTCATAGTTCAGCTGAAGTAAGTTTAGAATCAATAGCGAAAAGCTGAATTTACTCCAGGATGTAAGGCTAAGTACATATGTATATGCTGAAGATCTGGACTACCAGCTATCACTGCAGAACACAGACTGCAGAAGTAACATTCAAAGCCTGTTAAGAACATGACATTAAACAGTAAATTAGCTAGAGTAACAGAAAATCAGAGAACAGAGGACTTATGGGTCGTCCACTTCACCTCTTCATGTCATCTGCTATACCGCAGCTTATTACAAGAATATATAAATACAAAAATTGTAAATCAGTACTTACTTTATATAATAAATAACCTTTCTGTATAAATTATGAAAATACAGCTACAGTAAAATCAGTGCAAAAATGATCAAAATGGTACTGAAGGAACACTGAATCCTGCCTGCCAGAATGTGCATCATAAAAAACCCATATTTCATCTACTGCATCATACGCTGACAAGAATTAAAAAATGCTCAATGCACATTGCTAACTGCGCCATTCTGAAATTACAGCTATTTACAATGTCAGACAAATGAGATTAAAGTTATGGGCAAGTTATTTAAACTGCACACTTCATTCTTTCTCATTATTTTACTGAATTTTAAAAAACTTCCTCTTCCCTAATTGATACTTTGAATGGAAGTTGCCCTCATGAGTCCATATTTGCATGAGCAGCCTTTTTGGAATTAAGAAAGTTCTTTTTCTTTTTCCTTGGAGAATTATGCAAAGAAACTATTGGATCCCTTGGCTCACGGAACAAAAATACCTTCTCCCCTGTGTCTAACAGCTCTATGACTTCAGCAGTTGCAGTGTTCAAAGGAACAGGTAGATCAGACTGTTCCATAGGAGGATGTGTAGGCGAACATCCAAGATGGATGAATGATGCTTTTTCCAAGAGGGCAAGTTGCTTCTTCTTTATCAAGCTACATTAATGAAAAAAATTGAATTGAAAAATCAAAACTTGGGCAAAAAAAGCATAGTTTCCTATATCATATCCTGACATAGAAGTGGTGACTTTGGAAGCTAAAGAAAATCATGTTTCAACAGACAGAATTGTAATTTCCATTCCAATCCCCAACAATTTATGTATCATTTTATGAGATACAAAATTGCATAAGGAAAGATAACCTTATAATAAATAACCATAGGGAATATGGGCAATATCTATGAAAAATGTGTGAATTTTGTGGATATGTATGGAAAAGTCTTTTTAGGCATTTACTATTATTGCTTATTATGTGCCAATATGTTGTAGGAAACACAAGCACCAAACAGCAGAACAGTGTCAGAAAAGGTGTATATATGAACTTATTCTCTGATTTCTAATGTATATAAGAGGAACCTTTGGAGATGAAATGAAGTATAAAAAAAAAAAAAAAAATCATATGTTTCTTCCTGTTTTCTCCTCACCTGTCTTTTCTCTTGTTTAGAGAAGGCATCTTTTCCAAACTTCTGTTTATCAGATCTTGCCTTACTTTGTTCTCCAGTGCTTGCCACAACTCTTGGTTCTTCCTGAAGGAGCAGGAAAGAAGAAAATTACCAGCAGCAAATCCCCAAATATACACACTTCCCTCCCCTTTCTGATTTTAGCTACCAAACCCATGACAGTAATACCATGAATACAGTCAGTAAGAGCGTTCAAGTATTTTTGCTGCCCTGCCACAAATCATTTAAATCAGCTAAGATCACACCTCAGGGCATGGTCCCAAGGACCCTTATCTGTTCCTTGACAACTCACATCTGACAACCAGAGGGCCCAGTGCCACAACATCTGCTTTTCTCCCCTTCCCATGTCATGGCAGGGAGTTGGGAGCGAGGGTCCCGGAGCACCTCTCAGTATTAGCTGCACAGCTATTCAGCTGGTTTTAACGGGGATAAACTGGAGGGATGAAGGCTCTGGAAGACTACCTGTCTCTGTGAGTATAGGGAAAAAACAGTGGCCACTTGGGACTTTAGTAATGAACTACAAAGGGACAGGCATCTGCAGGTTGAAACTTCCACTATTAGAAAGGAGGACCTCCTTTATATCTTTAGGAGCTATAGACACCTGAAATCTGGTGTGCTATGAATATTACAAATACAAAAAGCTGGAATGAAAATAATTTTAGTAAGTTTTAATAAACTCCAATTAAATTCAATAGAAAGAAAATCATCAGAACAAGATTTATAAATCTAGAAAATAACCGTTTGATTCATAACGTTATAAAATTTATTAATTTTTTATCAATCAATTATAGTTAAAATATTTCACTTATCCCACAAAAATATTTCAAAGGAAACTTATACACCTGTGAATTTTTCTATTGCTGTCAATTTGCCTGTCCAGCAAATAAATACATATACATGTAAAGCAATAATCTCTTGCAATCGTCTACCAAAATATATCACACTTACTTTTTCTTACAGCTGCCAGACTCATCTGCATTACTGTCACCTTCAGCAACACCATCTGAATATTTACTGATGGAATTGAGGACAGAAAGAACCTCACTTTGTGAGCTGGAGGGCAGCAACAAGTTCAGGATCCTGTGCAACATCCCCATTGGTACCCTTGTAAGTTTAGCTAAATAACCTGCCAGTCGGAGCTCCTAGAGGATTAATGAGTAGAAAAGAGATAAATTTAGCATTGAAAATAAAAACAAGTGTTAGCGAATTTTAATTACTATCATTAAAGAATTATTCATTATAGAAACAAAAAGTATTATTGAAAATCATGTTAGTGGTGACAGTTTTGGTGTCAAGTGGTCATAGTCCCATGCTCACTGCTTCTACCCAGACTGGCCCATATATATTACAGTTGTCTATTTCATTCTGGATATAGGCAATGTAAATGTTAAACAACCAGCTGACCTTGGCATATGTGCTTAGGGCATGCACTCGATGCCCTTCCGTTGGAAAAAATCACAATGCAACCATATTCTAGCATGTCAGGTTTAGTTACTTTATGGATTGTACTATTATAAAGAAATGCTTTCAAGATAGTAATGAAGCGATATGGCATTCCTTGGTCTGTAAAATTAGGGGAAAACAAATAGCCTCTGAAACCTAATGACAACACTTACATGTTGCCATCGTTGAGCATTTCATTGTTCAGCCTCTCATAACACCAGATTCTCAGAGAACAGCTGGTAACATTTGTTAAGAGGTGAAGGAAACATCTGTTTTTGTTTTGGTGGGTTTTTTTTTTCCATACGTCCTCTCTTTTCTGGCCCAAAAGTCAGTGGTAAAGCATACTCACATAGTGTTCAAATAGACTAAGTTCAAATTTAGTTGTTCCCTAGACAATCAACCAGCCCCATTTCCTGCCCCCCTCCAAACACCAAAACCCCGTTGTTATTTTCTGCTCTGCTGTCAAAACTACTGTGTCCCCAGGGCTGTTTCTGTGGATTTCTCATGCGTATCAAATATCAAAACTCTACAATATATTGAGAACTACATGGAAAGAAAAAAGCAGAGGAAATTAAAGCAAGTTAAGTGCCTCAAAGAATGCCAGAAAAATGCTGCTCTAGTTCATTCAAACCAAACACACATCTCAGGTAACCGAAGTTAGGTAAAACGTGCCAAACATTCAAGATGACTCATGACAGCTGAGTCACCTCCGCTCCGTAGACCCTCCTATTAGTATTGATGGGGCAGAGGACTACAAAGCCCATGTCACATAAAAACCCCACAAAGTCCCACCATGCAGGAAGACAGATGATTTCTTTGTCCACAGTGGATTCAAAATGTCACAGCAAATATTTGACCTCTGCCTCTTTTTTGCACGACAAATTTTCAGAGGAGCGAATGCACCTAGGAAATCATTTTATTAAGTGACTCTTCGTCCTTGAAAGAAGCCATTTCACCAAAAGGATGCTCTGTAAAGGACAATTCTTTCTGCTACCTCCATGTAAAACCAAACAAAGCAATCACCCCCAAAGCAGCCCTAACCCAAATTCAGACAGCCACACAAAATAATGAAATCGATCAACCTCCTCTTCCCATAACTGTTCTCCAAGCAGAGAACTCCTCTCCAAAATGCAGGAAAACTAGCCACTTCCCAAAGTTTCATGGGCTCTTCAGCGTTGTTACAGGATTTCCATGGAAACCACTGAGATACTAGAATGAACACGATGAAATCCTAAGATTGATGAGAGATTAGTAAGTTGACATGGCGTCTAGAACATCCAATATTTTCACCCTAAACAGGCACCAAAGTTAGGTAAAAGAGATGTCTGTTCAGGCTACTTAGGGCAAGAAATTATTTGTTTCTTCTCTGGAGAGGAATGTAAATAAGAGCTTAAATCTTAATATGCACACTTAAGTTTAATTTCTATAGTTGTATACAGACTGTATTGTACTTTTGGTCTTTAAAAACTGTTTTAGAAACTTACAAAAAACAACATCAAGTGAGAGTAAAAATGACACATCTGTGATCTGTTCTGCCCTTTTCAGCTAAATTGTCTCAGGACCTTTAACTCAGTAATTTATATCTGGATGGTCAAAACATCATGACTTCAGTACTGCTTTCCTCTGTAATAGTTTCCTCTTTTACATGTTCTTTTCTCCTCTCTGACACTTACCTTTCTGCATCAAGTATAATTTGGACTGAGAGGCAACCCTTAAAGCTTTTCTAACACAGTAGAATTCACAATTAAGTAATCCTGCAAGGTGCCACAACGCTGTCAGCAGCACCAAAAGTGGCACGGGCGCCCACCAGCCAGGTGCGTTTCGGATATGTATGGCAAAGGGAGTGCTGATGTGTGAACATGCACCAGCAGTGAGCAGCACTTTCAGATGCTCACAGGTACCTAGACCAGCTTGCAGAAGCGGGAAGGAGAAGTGAATGTGCATGCAAACACAGGAATGGTCACACTAGTCAGACCAAAAGCCCTCTGGCCTGGAATGAGTTTGATTCTTCAGGTATATTATATGGTAAGGTACCACAAAGATTAGGAATTCACTTTTTTCGTAACATCTAATGGATACAAATGCTACTTGCGCCACCAATAACCCCATTTGTATTCTCTGAATTTGGTCAAAATAAAACGAGGAATTAATTGTAATTTAGAAACGGCAGAATTACTTTTAAGTATTTGGACTGAGCGGTGTGTATTTAAACAACTAATGCAAGAATCAATGAACTCAATCCATGCTGTGTTTCAAACTTACTTTGCTGTTTCCACATGACAGGCTGCCTGCATCATCTGTTGTCTCTAAAATGCAACTAGTGTACCTGGGGCTATAGCTATAAGCTTATTTAAAAGTAACTTCTCAGCCAGAGGCTTATGATCCTGAACTCACTATCATTCAAGCAAATCTCTTATTGACCTAGATACGCCTCCATAAGGATGTAGGAAATGTAGGAAAGTAAAACTTAACTGGTTTTCCAGAGAGGGCTGCATCTACAGTTCTGGAAACTAGTCTAAAGGGGAAAATCCTCTTTAAAGAAAAGAATGAGTGTAAGCTACAGAGGTACAATAGCTATAGTTTGCTAATACTTGCCAATAGAATGTGTTCTATAAAGTGTAAGAAAACAGGAGGAAAAAAGATTTAAAAAAAAATTCCCATATCAGCTCACAGGATACGCACATCTGAAAGTAGGAACTTGTTAGTTACACTGTGAGCCTTAATAAATTAATACATTACTATTCTACTAAGCACATCTTTACAGTTGAATTAAGAGTAGTCAGGTTTGGAATTATAATTGGAGTTACTATACTTGCTAAGAACAGAAATTTTGTTTTGTATTATCTGCAGGGTAAATATGTATAGGTTTTATGGAATTTCAATAAGGTATGTCCCAGAATATCTCTGGGCTACACTTTATATAAATAAATATAAATAGAAAAACCCCAATGGTATAGCTAATGCATATTTACATAAATTAAGTATTTCTTCAGGGGATCTTATGAACTAAACATAGAGCACAGTCCCCCAAGTATACACTGAACAGCGTGTCCAGTTTTTCAAGTGCAGCGAGGTGACAGTGATGCTCTTGAATCTCTGTCTTCAAGATGTCAAAATCTGTAACTTTCAAGTGTCATTATTCACCTGCTAGTGTGCTAAGAGGACTGGGTACTGTGAAAATATGACATACTCTGTTTGCATGCATCTCTAATCCGCAAAACATGATTTTAACCTCTCAACTTGCAGAATACATGCCATGCTTTTCAGATGCTCTTTCACAATATATCTGTGCCAAAAAAAGCCAACAATCATCACAGGAAGACAATTAAATTGTCAGCAACTTGAGCAACATTTCTACCTATGCTGTAGAAGAGCAATCTCTAGCTTCCCCCCAGTCGAGTGGTATGATCTTTGGGAATGCAGGACAAGGAGTGTCAGTATTATCAAACTTGCTAGGACAGAAACAAGCTACAATAACATGCAAAACCAGCACTCTCCTGGTTAGTCCCGTGCAGTCTGATGATAAATACGATTAACACTTCCAAACAAAAGAGAGCAATGCCTTTGAACTGAAACGCTAAGAAAAGAGCCAAGGTCTCTTGGGAAAGGGTTCCCTTCAAAATGATTCACAGCCAGCAGCAGCAGCACTCAGCCACCAGGTTTGTCTCTCTTCGCTTCCACCAAGTCCTACACAGCTGCTTCAGCATTCATCTTAACATGGCACACATCTTGAATTCATGCCTTCATGACAGAGGTAGATGCTGAGGCTCTATCAGCAACAACCAAACTCAAGGGCAGTAGAAAAACAATTCACAACATCCTTTGCAAAGTAAGAACTCTTCTGCTGAGCAGCTGGCTTGTTACATGCACCTTCTTCCTACCCTTCTATGCCCAGGAGCATGGCAAGCTAAGAACCACAATATGAGATTAATGCACTATTCATGCTCTCTTTTAACAGTTCCCACTTAGTGATTGTCTTTGCCAGCTCATGAAATTGCTAAATAAACACTGAACAAGGTCCTAGCCATTCCTTCAATTAGTCCAAGTTTGCAAGGCTAGAGCAGATTTAAAAGCACTGAAATTAAACTATGAAAATGGTCTTGGTAGTGCTAATCTGGAGGAGTTGGTCTGTGCTGTTTCAAGCCTCTATACTGGCCAGCATTTCTGGATGCAGCATATTTTGTCAGATAAATATATAATGAACTAGGGGGATAAAAAAAAAAGTATAAAAAGAATTCCCAAGACTATGGTCCACCAAGACTAATGACTTAAACCACAGTAGTACAGAGAAAGATCAGCAAAACCCGAAGGACCTTCAAAGCATTTTCAATTTTTACATCTGTTCTGATGTGTATTTACCACTGATGTTGAATGGAGTTTATTTTATGTAAGACTTATCTTATATTTATCATATTCAAAATGTATCTGAAGCACTGTATGCTTCAGCAAAATAATTCACACAAGCCTGTTAACGCCTTACCTGTATTACAAAAAAACCCAGTAACACTGAACAGGACAAAAAAATCATCTTTTCTCCTAGAAAATTGTTCTGAAATCTTGAATTATTAGGCAAACTGCAACTACAAATGGGCAAATAAAGCATCGAATTTAATATCACCTGTGAAAAGAGTTATAGCTGTCACTGCTCGTGTCACTGTTCCACAACTGACTGAATAACTGAAAATAGTGACTGCCTCATCAGCACTATGCAAGTCATTTTAAAGGATTATAAATGAATACATATAAAGTTTAAAGTTATAAAGAAATAATCAGATTAAAACTCGCCATCATGTCAATATTTATGTCATAAGTACCCTACAAAGGCCTGCAGCAGAAATTTTTAGCAGTGTCAGCAGGATGCTATTTCTGTGAAGTCCCCATAAAATGTTAGGAGCTCTATGTGCAGTAGGCCATGGGGGCAGAAAACACAGTGAGAAGGAGGTGAAGGCTGGAACGGAATTCAGGAGTTCCTGATAGCCATATCCACTTACAATACACCAAACTGCCAAGGCCAACATGGTGGCAAGATGGTTTGAAAAAAAGCTGTTGCAACAGGACCCCCCCCCCAAAACAACAAAAAAAAAACACAAAGAGGAAAATAATAACAACAACAACAACAATAATAACCAAAACTAAGGGAAAAAATAGCTTGGACTTAAAATGAGAAGGCTGGTAACAATGGTCATGACCTCCTCAGCGAACACCTTCAAATGTTACACTCTGCAAGACATGCCAGAATGGGGTTTTGGTGTTCATATTATCATGCCCAGAGGATAGGATGCTCTTGGAAAGTGTAAGACAAGGTTTGAATTCCCACTCTTCCTGATTTAATTCAGTAGCACAAAGTGAGATCTTCCATTCCAGGACAGCAGCTCAGCTATCAGGCTGCCAGATATTCAGAAGCAAGTCTCTTCCAGCAAGCCTCGTGGAAGGACTCTGCTCTGAATGGAGCCCAAGTGTCCCCACGAGAGGCAGAGACTGAAGTGATTATCACAATCCTGTCAGCTGTAGCAGTTCCCAATGCAAATTCCTTACCCAAATCAGAGTAAGGAACTGAAAACACGTGCTACCTTCCAGGTGAATCTCCCAACACAGATGTAATATACAGGAGTCTCACTCCAATTCTTCATGAGAGCAGCTGACCTCAAATAGCAATCTAACTCAGGAGAGGATAAAGAGTTCAGAAAACTGAGCAGAAACAAGCTGAGAGACAGGAAGAGCTGAGAGACCCTTAGTCTAAGTGGTCCCTCCTTGGCTTGCTGGCCTCTGAAGCTCCCAATTTATGCTACAGGTGACTGCAACCACTCCTGTCCCTGACAGGCAAGATACTTGGATGTGAAAAGCTGCAACACCAAGTCTCTTTTCTGATGCTAGCTACATATCTCAACCAAGGGCTGCAGATAAAATTTGGGGACAACAGCGATTCATTTTTAATGCCTTTTGTGGACCACTGACAGGCAGCCAACAGACAGCAAATTACCTGAAGAGGTGATGCTCTTTTTGGAAACAATATGCGCAATGATACTAGAAAATTTAACTAGCAGTCTTTCTATCATTTAGTTTTGTAACACAATCAATACAAATCCTTTCTAACACTGATTAAAGCCTAAACAAAACCCTTGTCTCATTACATGAATATCAGACTGTAAATCTGTCTGTAAACCAGAAACTCAGGCAATTTAGTTTCCTCCACAGAATGAAATGCAACAGGACAACCCCCGGAAAGGATTTCTAAGTGAACAAAAAGAAGTATAACTCAATAAAATTCAAAAGGCTCAAAGTAGGTCAGAATTAACTGAAGTGAATGATAATACAGGCTACAAACACCAGAACTGGTAGTGACTGTTAGCAGAACTGGATCCAAATACATCTGTAACAGTTCCCAAAAAAGCAAGAAAAGCTGATTTCTGGATACAGCTGTAATTTAAACTTGGAAGCTTTGTTCAATTTCATGCTTACCTGACTATAAAGTGCCAAAAATGCATCCATTTCTATATTTTCCAGGAGATCTTCAAGCACCGCGCAATTCCATTGCTCATCTCTCAAGCTGAAGTGAAAGACAGAATTAACATTGAAATCTTCCTAGGCGCAATGACTGTATTATAGGAAACAATATCTGGAAGTCATCCATTCAGGAAGCATATCTTTCTGTCAGCCAAGTTGGGTGAGCAGCATAACTTCTAAAATAAGCCAACTTCTCCTTTCTCCCCTGAACCACCAAGCAAACATTAGAGCAGAATCTAAGGCTATGGTCTTGCACACAATGCAAATCTGGAATCGCTCCAAGGCAACATGATTCAACCTGTCCCCATCCTCTTCTTTAAATTTCATCACCACACTTTATGGCAAGTTGTGGATCTTTTTGTTTCTGGAATGTAACAGTAAACAGTTAACTTCCTCACTACTGGTGGTCTATTTTGTTTCTGGACCAAATCATGAAGCCATCCTTATGTCACCTGGGAGAAGTACAAAATTTGTTTCTTCCATTATGTTTTCAGGTAAAGACTAGTTGCAGTTTCTTTGAAGGCTTCACTGATATATCTCTACAGTAGTATCCACAAGCCAGTAACCTATCTGCTCTTCTAGTGACTCTCTACTTCTGCAACAGGAGAGTCATTGATCTACATCGAGTAGAGCTCCAGCCCTTTCAGAATTAAAACAGACATAAGCCTGCCATAACTCCACTCAAACCCTATCAAAGCCTTTTTTAATATATCACCTGTTTCATGGAAAACTGTCTTTGTAATGGAAAGCACCCTCTGAGGATCTTACATGAACCTTGAAACGTGGTAGGCTTTTAATACTGTGCAATACACACGGAAATGTAATTTCTACCTCCTGTAACCCTAATGTAATACAATACTTTGCAATTTTGAAAATTATCACCCATTTTCGCTAGGCAACCTTCACGACAAGACAGGTATTTCTATATACCTCCCAAGAGGCTTTTTTTTTTTTTTTTTCACTGATGTCTTTACTTAAAAACTGGCCAGGGAAAAGTGAAATTGAGCCTGTCTCTGAGAAGAATTTATATATCCCATCAAAAATGATTGTGTGACAGGGAATTCAGTCTACAGTGTGACAGTGGAGATGGAAATTCAATTTAAATTGTCTCAGCTACTTTCTCTGACCCCAGCAGATCAGGTTTCATTGAAGTCCCTACCTATCTTCCTGGGAGACAAAGGAACAGGATTAAAATTCTTTTTCTCCTTGCTGCTAAGGAGTATTGCTATTTTGCCACTGTCCCTGTCAAGAAATGGTGACTGCCTGCAACACATCACAATCTGTATGTAAGTAAGTTGTTATTATTTCCTGTTTCTTATTTCAATATTCCCAAGACTCCTCAGGTATACTCTGGGCCACATCACAAAAATGCACTGTTCATAGACGTATAGTCCCTCCCCAACACAGCAGAACATTTAGGCTGCTGTTTCTCTGTGATATCTTATGGTCTAAAAGGACTGCAGTAACTTAGTAAAACCTAAGATCAAAGCACTTACCTTTGCTGGTGCAGATTTATAAGTTGCCTACATTTATTCATGGCCTGTCTTAGCAGAACTGTCACCTGTCTGTCTGCATTTGTTTCCACAGCTTCACTTGAAAGTCCCAATCCATCTGGAGTCCACCTCTGCCTACCCATTAGATGCTGCTGCTGCTGCTGAGTTGACTCCTTATGCAACATCTCGTACTCCAGCTTCCTGTCAAGTTCTTCAATCTCCTAGAGGTTGAAAACACATAATGATAAAAAGTCATAATTTAACTTGGAAGAACAAATTTCATTTGGAGTGAAGAAAAAAGATGGTATCAGGATTTCTGATATTGGTTTATTCATTTCTCATTCTACCCAGCCACTTGCAGTCATTACCCTTTCCAATCCACTGCATGGCTTCAGTAAACATGACTTGCATGCTATGAATATCAGAACAATACTGAAAGATATGAGTCAATTTTCATTGTGTTAAAGGTTGATGCTCTCTGAAACCTTCCACTGTAGAGGACATCTAGAAAGTACACTACGAGCATGGCTGAGATCCAAACAAAAGAATGGCACCATTAGAATTCATCTATAAGCTGCATAAAGCCACTGAAACAGCTTGAGAAACTCTGACTAGTTTTAGTTAAACTGAATCAACAGCTAATATCAAAGAGCTTTGAAGTTAAAAATAATTCACATTTAGTGTGATAAAATTAGGGTTAAAATACAATGCTCTAAAAATCAAAGGGTTGAAACCTGAAGTCTTAAGTGGACTGGATCCCTCAATGCCAAAGATCTCTCTTTGGCCAAAGAGTCAAACTAGACATCACAAAGAAGGCTTCATATTCCAGTTTTCCAATGTCATTGTCTGACCTCAAGCTTTAAGTTGCTTAGTATCTCAGTGCCCTACTTCCTAACCTGTACCTTGGAGAAAATGCTGAATTTTCATCTATTCCTCCACCTCATCAGCTGTATTCAGACTACGGATTCATTGGAGCATGGTGTCTCCAAGTAAGTGTCTGCTCCCTGGTCAGCAAGATTTGACTTTGGAGCTTAGATTCACTCTCCTAAGACCAAAACTGAGTATTAAGTTGTTATCTCTAAGGGGATGAAGCAAATTCACATATAGCCAGATAAGTTTGTTTCACTGATTGGTGAAACTATCACTCATGTCATCAGCATTAAGGAATCCTGTGTAATCTGATATATTTGTTTTAAAGTAACAGGTGTTAAAATTTGCCAGCTAGTGGGACAAAGGAGTTGGACAAAAACACAGCAAGAGAGAGAGAGGTTTGATCACCAGGAAACAGTCCCTGTAAACCAAGCCTAACAGGCACTTTAAACAATGCCTAAAATAATTTTTTTTCCCCAAAATAGGGCTCAACTCAGTTCTTGCACATTGAATAAAGAATCCAGTGTTAGCTACTCTAGGTCTCTCTTCTGCCTCTCCTTCAATTCTTTTTCTTCATCTGTTCAAGGACAGAGAAGCTAAAAGCAACCTCTTTGCAGAGCCCCCTTACACTTAGCACCTAAAAGGCAATAATTCCAGATTAAATTAGTTTTAATACTCTATTTACATACAACTTTCACTACTTCCTACAGATCTAATACAAATTTAAGCAAAACTGGAAGCGTATAAGCATTCTAACTGCCATTCTCAGAGAAACTCTGTAGAGATGACAGCATTAAAATTTAACCAGGAGTTTTCACAGCAATAGCTGTCTAATGATGCCCTCTAACAAAGAGGTTTTGCTCTTAAAAACCCATTTTGTTTGTTCTACTCCAGTGCTCTCCCAAGCCTCACTTGGATGGCTGCAAATAGCAGATGTAACAAAAAATAATCCTTATGAATACAGAGCACTGAAGTATTAAAAAAGGATTAGAAAACTGGCACATACCAAGTATGTAATAAATATGATGAAGGGAAGAGGCCTTTCCAAAGTTTCTACTATTTAAACTGCATGAGTGTGCTTGGAGGGAGATAAGACAGGTAGGAAGCTGTATAAATATAATCTCTAAAAACGCAATGATTGAAGCATATCATGTGGCTGTGGATTTTACTATATGGATAGCATTATAACATGAACGGTTTTGTAACACAGTCATGACTATTTACACGCTATTCCAGTCATGACTCACAATCACTTCCCAACTGTCTTCCTTGCAATCATTAAAAATTTAATATTAATTTGCCACAAAAATACTGCTCTTTCTGCCTGTAGATCTCTGGATCCTACTATAATAAAAATAAATAATAATAATACACAATCTTCCCTGGCTCTAATACTTTCCTTCTCTTTACTTTTACTGAGTGCATTAAAGTGCACATAACCACAGAAATTAAAGGCCGGACCACCAGGAACTGCAAACCAGCACAGCTAAATCAAAGTCAAATAAGCTACTGTGATAGTTACTGTCTCCTAACATGAATTTTTCCTTTTCACAACTTCATTACTTACAGGATTATGTCCTTCTAAAATCTGAATACATTCCAATTTTGACAGGGTTTTTGACGTGCTCAGTTGTTCAAAGAGCAAAGCTTGAATGCTTATGATAGCAGTATACAGTTCCAACGTTTGGGATTTTTTAACAGTCTTCTGAAAGGCTAAAGAAGCAATATACTCTCCAAGTTTATTTTCCAGATCACGCAGCTGACACTCTTTCTCAAGCAGCAACTCATACTTAACCTAAAAAATACCAAAACACAAAAGATAACAAGATTAACAGAAAACCTGACATGCATGCTCATGATTTTACTACTCTGGAACTAACAAGCAGGATTAAAGTGGCAAAGAAATCAATGCTGTTATCTTGTAATACATTGTTTTAGAAAGTGCTTTTAACATTAAATTCCAAGCTTTTACTGTGTTTAAGTGATCAAAAACAATACTACAGTAAGGTCAGATATTTCAAAGAGATCAGGCTTTGTTTTAGGGTAGTCATAACTAATATTAAATACTAACCTAAAATTGAGGGTCTATATAATTTTTAATATAAATAAAAACTAAAAATATAAATAAACCTATGCTTACCCATGTGATTGGTTAAATGGGAAGATAAAATACATCCTTCTGTTTAGCAAAAATACAAAATTTATAGAGACTGTATTTAGTTTCAAATCGGCAAGTGACTGTTAATATTGACCAATGAAATTCAACCTACTATTCTTTAAGCAAATAACCAAAAAATCTTCTTATATAAAACAAAATTAAACTGTAAATCAAGAGTCTATTGGTAATGGATATCAAACAAGATTAAAACTGGATTGAATGGACATCAAACAGGATTAAATTAAAATTATTTAACTCAACAACTATGTTGCTGCCACACATCTGATGGGACATTCACAGAAATTATCCAAGGGTGAAAGGCAAGCATGGTGCGTGCAAGCACATGATCAAATGCAACGTGATTGATGAGCTCTCCATGCTACACCACTGACATTCATAGCCAGTGATATTGCCATTGCGACCATTTTTCTGCAGGACAACGTGCATAGTAGCCAGCTGTAACTGCCCTCCTTAGATGCTTCCATCTGAGCTTGTCACTCTACGCTCCCTTTATAGACAAAGAAAAGGAAAAGGCACTTCTCGGTACGTTTTGTATCCTGACAAATGTTTTTCCACTGACATGTAAGTGTGGATGTCTAGGTTAGACATTGATGGCTACACTGTGTATCTAACATTTGGGTAGCTGAATCCTGAAAGACACTAAATAATTATCCGTTTGGTTTTATTCTCTCTCCCTGTATTATCCACACGGGCCCGGAAGTTGGATTGTAAGAGAGAAAAGACACAGAGAGAGAAAGCACATGCAACCACAAGAGCTCCAACTCCACTACTTGGTGTTGGTATCAACTACTGCCCGACGCACTGCATTTAGAATAAAGCTAAGCACAGAAACAGCCCATCTGTACACTGCTGGGTATCAGAGTGCAGGGTTTTTCCTCACTCCATCTCTAAATTCTCTTTTGGTCCTGACAAATCTAATCTGATAGGTTTCACAGCGTACCCCCCCAAAAAAAAATGTTCTCAGAAATCAGCATTTTCAGATGTTTCCAGTATTACGTATTTTAACAGCAATGCTCAAGTAACTACTGCCTGTGACAGAATGGAAGAACCGCAGCCATCAAAGGAGGCATCTCAAAAACTTTTAAATAACTTTGGTTAAGTTTACTATCACCGTGTCACCCGAGACCAAGTACTCACATTTGCATTTTATGGAAAAGTATTCATCCCATCAAGTCTGGCCTCTATCTTAAAGAGCAGGCAGAGATGAACATCCCTATTTAATTGAGATGTGTACACGGCTAGTATCTTAGCACGGCAGGCATCCTGTGGTATGCCTTTATACATGCGGTCTTTATTTCTCTACAGTTTTACCAGTCTATAAAATAAGAATAATAAAGACCAACAGTATTTGTCCTGCAAGTGTGAACTGCAACACTATAAAGGTCAACTGTAGTCTTTAGACGCTGTACGACTTCCCATTGGCACAAGACCTGATTTTGCCCCTCAGATTATCTTTGCAAATAGAGATGGTATGTACTCAAGACATTAAAACCTTATGAGCTTTCTATTCATGCTTATCAGAATTACACATTATTGACTCTATTCAGGATTAGCTTTAAAGGAGCATTTAAGGAGACTTCGCCAAGTTTTTAGATCCCTAAGATGATAAATATTTAACATAATGCCCGGGAATTTTCTCTGGAAATTTTATTGATAAGGGACCTGCTAGGAGTGATTGTGTATCATCAAATTCTATTATCCAGCAGATAGAACTAAATTTAAAATGTGATTTGGAACCACATATGCTTGTGATATGCTCATTCATGCTCATGTGATATCCTCCAAAGTCTCCATTACATCATCTAGAATGTCCTTGAATGCAAGAGATGGAAAGTTACCTTCAGAAAGTATTTCCTACTAACATGAATTAAGCTAATTACAACACAAGAGTAAGAAATCATCCTACAGACACAAAGTAGAGGAAAGATTCATTTTCTTGATATCTTTAACAAATCTCCACCTTAAAAGACAGACACTGTCTCTCAACATTACTGTTAATCTAACAAATTGATCTTGAATAATGTAGGTGTGTGACACTAAATAATAAGTAAGCATATAAGTTACAAATAAACATACAGGATATTTGAGTTAGGAGGAGAATTCAACTCAGAGATTATACTTAAAATATGGTAACGAAAATGATAAAAACCAAGCTGTTATTTTTGAACATGGGAGGCAGAGATCTCCAGTGAAAAGCAAAAGAGATGGCCAAAATTGGAGTTTATGGAAAAAGAGCTGAGCTGCCTTCCAGTACTTGTTCAAAAAAAGCAGGTAACATTTACCTTAGGATAGATCCAGAAATACCCATTGCTTGTTCCTATGTTTCAGTTTTCAGTAGGAAAAAATTCAATAATAATAATAGTAATAGTTTTTTATACCTATCTTCTACGTTCTTTGCAGGCAGGCAAGAAACCTATTAAAGTGAATTTGAGGCCTTTTGTTTTCTGTAGAATGCTTTTTACTGAAAAGCAAGTAACTTTAGCATCTCCCATTTAAGCTCACAGTCCAGCAGTTCACAGGCATTCAAAGTTGTACACTGTACTCTAGCAGCACTGATCGGAAATCAGAGATAAAAACTTCCACAGAACATCCTGCCAATCATGACTTTGATATAGATTGCACAAAACAGCCAATCCCACCCTAATTCAGCTTTTTGGGGGAGTTTGTTTGTTTGTTTTGGTTTATTTATTTTGTCAAAGCAAATTTATTTTCAAAATCCAAAGTGTTACTTCAAGATACTCTTATGAGCCAGTGACATAAGACTAAGGCCTAGAAGCAAGACTATTCTACACTTCAATGCCAAGGCAAATATTTAAAACAAAAAAAATTTAAAAAAAAAAAATCTTTCTTCAAAAGCCTGTGCACAAGACTAATTTCTCAAATAGGACTCAATGATTTTTTTCTGAATTGTTATACTACTGATCACTGTGACACAAGACAATGTTCTCAGTTAGCAATTTTCAGAGCCATATTGTCTGACTGTCCAATTTTTTAAGGTCTCGGTTGTGAAGTTTCCATTGACTTGCCCTCACCCCTCTTTTTGGCAGTGAAAGTTGTTGCACTCTGAGGTGATTCTTAGAAGATGGAATGGAAGTGAGTCCTCAACAGTAAAACACACATGTTGACAAATACCAGAAGAGATAGCTTCTAAAGGAAGGCAATGAATTTATATCCGATTCAGCCAGCCACTTAATACTTCACCAACAACAGCTGCTATCTAGCAAGGTGTTCAGGGAGATGCATCACTACAGCAGACACCACTTTAAGGGGCAATTCATGTTAGAAATGAACCAGGTTGGACAACTAACGCCACAAGTCACCTTTCAAAACTTTGGCAATGTTGAATTTTGAGTTTACTTAAAAGCAGGAAAATGAAGATGGATGAGAACAACCAATGTTTTTGTCGCAAAAGACTAAATTATTTATATTATGATTTTCATTACAACAGCACCCATTCAAGGAATGGAAAAAAAAATTCAAGCAGACCTACCTGACTAGAAGCAAACAGGTCCATTTTCAAAAGAACTAATGCTTTAGAGTCTACGTGATGCTCCCTATTTAAGGTATTAGGGCAGCTTCTTAACTAATAGAAATTATTACAACACTACTAGCTTGAATGAGTTATGACAACATACACGCACTGAAGAGCTGGTCCTTCTTTTCTTCCAGCTTTTATTTACATGTCTAAGATACTTCCTGCGAGAATACACATATTTTTACAATATCTCAAAAAAGGGGAAAATATATGCTTGAGGTATGATTTGTTCTTATATAACACAAAATGAATAAGTAAAATCTGAAGGCTGCCTTTGTGGTTTAGGAACAGGATGTGCTATAAATCTTTAAAAATGCAGATAAAATTACACAGCAATGTTTTGACAGGTGTGTGCACACAACTGAATTTAAAGTTTGCTTCTTTCTTCACAGGAGGATCAGTTTCAGACACAAGGATTTTAAATGAATTATACATATATGAAATCTGGGGACAGATGAATGAATAATGAACAGATGAATGAGTAAATGAGTGATCACCTTTAGTGTAATTTTGAACCCATTAAAATGAATAATGAATAAGAACGGAAAGGCAGTTTGACAACTCAAATTCACTTATAAGGAGACACAAGAATGTATATTTTAATTCCAGCTGAATTCAAAGGCAAAAGAGATGACACTGATGACCGAAACTCTTACACTTTTGTCAACCAGTTCAAATAACAGGAGGTTTATAGAATATGTTCAGTATATTCCATGACTCATAAGATTTATGGTCCAAACTGCAAACTAGATACCGTTTGCATATTACTAAGTAAGAAGCCATATGTTAAGCACGCCCAAATACATGGGAATGATGTTCAGCTTTATCATTCAGCATCTATTCAACATCATACAGTAAATTAACTGCTGTTAAGCAAACAAAATGTTGCATTACCTAACTGGTACTAGTATCTACCCCTAGCCACCCTGAGTTTCTTTCTGCCTCTTGTCAGCTCTGAAATCACAGCTCTGCAAACACTTGTGAAAATCAAAGCTTGTAAGTAGGTCTGACTTCAGTATGACATAGAAAGTGACTTCAGTAGAAGCCGGATCAAATATTGATTAGAAACCAAACTATAAACTAGTTATAAACTAATATCCCCTAGCCATTCTTGAAGCCTTTTCTCATACCAAACAGAAGACTGTAAAATAACGCTTGACATTGTACTGTTTGACATAATATTATCAGAGTGTCAAACTACTTTGGTTATGATGAATCAGCTCCCATAGGTCTGAACATTTGCTGCTGATTCCACCTGAAACATCCAAACTACACAAAAAATTGCCAATGCTGTAAATGCACTATGATTAGTCCATTGCTTGAAAGCACTGACTTCTAAATTCCGCATTTAGTTCAGACTAATGGCTAACTAGTGTTGTCTCAGTCCTAAATATTACAAATAAAGGGAATAACCTGAAAATGTACTTGATTATCTGCAACCCCAAAGACATTTCTCATTCAAGTCTTATTATTGGGTTTTTTAAGCCCAGCAGGGAAAATAGACTAAAGAATGCCAGTATTTTTACCACTGTGTTTCTTCTGAGATAGGTAACTGCTATTTCAGAAAGGAACAGCTACTTCCTCATGCACAAGACAGCTTAAAACAGCTATGAAACATGAAAGTAGAAGATACAGCCTGCTTTTGAAGATTTTCACAGCAAGATCAACGATACTCTCAGGTGCTCCAAGACTAGGCTTCAAACTTCTTCCCATGGCCTCCCACCTCACAGCCTCCTGTCTATGAGTTGTTCTTCTCTGTCATGCCTGTTTTACAGTATTGCAAAACACATCCTGCTGCTGCTTTCATAAGTGTTAGCTGGAAACCATTTTACAGCCATCCTGTAGTGAGACAGAACCCACAATACCATGAGAAGTCCGCAGAAGAATAGCAGCAGTGAAGGCAGAAATACAGCAGAGCTGTATTGCTCCATCATCCTTTTTCCCCGCCTCGAACTGGTTGTGCCACTTCAGATGGTTAATTTTGAGTTAGATGATAAAAGTGTTCACATTAATGCAAAATTTAGAGGTGTAAGATTCTAAATGAGGAACAAGGTAACAGATTGCAACAGCCAAAAGAAAAAAACTCTACTTCTGTGATCAGCATAAGGCTAACGATAATATGACAACTAACATTTTTACTTAACAATAGTTTAGCTTCCTTATTGGGAAAAGCCCAAAGCATTTGGCTTTTTATAACTAATGTGCAGCCATACAATTAGAACAACAACAGGTATGCCAGATGGTGCACATAAAACTGAAACAATGAGGCTTAGAGAAGCTAACTTTCCAATTTTAAAAAAAGATTCTAACAAAAATGTAAGGCAATATTCATACCAAACAAGTATTGAGTACTTTTTGTAACATAAGAGCTTAGCCCATACTCCATTGTACTTTCAAGTAACAGCACAAAAAAAAAAAAAAATCTAAATTTTCAAGGTCAGGGCATTAGGTATTGAAGCCAAAAGCTTAAACGCCGCCATAAAAGGATTAGGGCATTCTTGGATCAGACTTACTAAAGCATTAAAGAGTGTTGCATTCTTGCCTAAGCACCTGTTCTCACTTTCAAAGACCGTGTGCTGGACTAGATAAACATTTGCTTTTATCATCTGCAACCAATACTAACAATGTGTTGCTCTCACATAAAGGTGAAATTATTTCTGAATAGACATGCCGACCCAGTATTTTTCATTCCTCAGGATATAAGTATAAAAAAAACACAGGAAAGAGGTGAAAAAACAGAATTTTGTCCAAATTGGTACTAAAATTGATATTGCAATCATCTGTGAAACTGTTTTTATTTACCAATGACACCTGCTTGTTCTGCACAGTTCTTACAGCTGTGCACCACCTATGTCTAACACAGCTATCACTGTAACATTCCTCTGATACACAAAAGTAATATTACCCACATTTTACAAGTGGGAAAGAGAAAGAGAGAAAGGTTAAGGAACATGAAAAAGACCTCATTGACCACCTGCTGGCAGAGAAGGAAAAAGCCTCCAATATCCCGTATTGGCATGGGCCCCACTTGTTCCTTAAGGATTAACTTTAGACTGGGGCTGTGAGCCTTTTAAAAGATAGCCACCAGAATCAAGGCTCCCTTTCAATAAGCTCTGTATGAATAAACTCAGTCCCTACCCACAAAGTCTTCAGATCTAAGAACCCATTTCTGGGTTTTCAGTAGCGTTAAGAGAGGTCCAAGAAGTAAATCTTGCTCAACTGAAGTATGCAGTGAAGCACCTTCCAGCAAGGTGCGCTCACAGCCCACAAAGCCAACCGTATCCTGGGCTGCATCAAAAGAAGTGTGGCCAGCAGGTTGAGGGAAGTGATTCTGCCCCTCTACTCCACCCTGGTGAGATCCCACTTGGAGTACTGCATCCAGCTCTGGAGTCCTCGGTACAAGAAAGACATGGGCCTGTTGGAGTGGGTCCAGAGGAGGGCCACAAAAATCATCAGAGGGATGGAACACCTCTCCTAGGAGGAAAGGCTGAGAGAGTTGGGGTGGTTCAGACTGGAGAACAGAAGGCTCCAGGGAGACCTTAGTGTGGCCTTTCAATAGTTAAAGGGGGCTTGTAAGAAAGATGGGGACAGACTTTTTAGTAGAGCCTGTTATGAGAGGACAAGGGGTAATGGTTTTAAACTGAAAGAGGGTAGATCTAGATTGGACATAAGGAAGCAAATTTTTTATGATGAGGATGGTGAAACACTGGAACAGGTTGCCCAGAGAGGTGGTGGATGCCCCGTCCCTGGAAACATTCAAGGTCAGGTTGGACGGGGCTCTGAGCAACCTGATCTAGTTGAAGATGTCCCTGCTCACTGCAGGGGGCTTGGACTAGATGACCTTTAAAAGTCCCTTCCAACCCAAACTATTCTATGATTCTATGTTTTGAAAGCCTTACTAAGAAAACCACAGGATCTAGGGGAGTCTTGCAATCATGCATAAGCCAAGCCCCAGAACCACTGGAAGAAAAAAGGGTGAGGCATGAACTATTCTGTAACTAAGTTCTGTAACTAGGGTGCAAAAATTAAAACAAAGCCAAAACTATTAAGCTTGAAATACAACATCTTGACAAACGCAGGCAAGAATAGAGAGATGCATCATACCACTACACCATAGACCTTTTTTATCTGGTTCTTATTCACATAGTTAGAAAACTGCCATTCCTTAATTACTAAAGACGTAGGTTTTGACTTCATGTCGTGGTTCAACCCCAGCCAGCAACTAAGCACCATGCAGCTGTTCGCTCACTCCTCCCCCCTCCCAGTGGGATGGGGAGGTGAATCAGAAAAAAAGAAAGTAAAACTCGTGGGTTGAGATAAGAACAATTTAATAACTAAAGTAAAATAAATTATAACAACAATAATAATAATGAAATATAATAATAACAACAACAACAATAATAATAGTAATGAAGAGGAATATAATAAAAAAATAAAACCCAAGAAAAGACAAGTGATGTACAATGCAATTGCTCACCACCTGCCGATCGGTGCCCGAGCAGCAATCCACCCCTCCCAGCCAACACCCCCCAGTTTATATACTGAGCATGACGTTCTATGGTATCGAATATGCCTTTGGCTAGTTCGGGTCAGCTGTCCTGGCCGTGCTCCCTCCCAGCTTCTTGTGCATCTGCTTGCTGGCAGAGCATGGGAAACTGAGAAATCCGTAACTTTGGATAAGCACTACTTAGCAACAACCAACATATCAGTGTGTTATCAACATTATTCTCACACTAAATCCAAAACACACTGTACCAGCTACTAAGAAGAAAATTAACACTATCCCAGCTGAAACCAGGACACCTCAGTACAGAAGAAGTTTGCACTTACCTTATTCAAATTTTCATCTTTCACCGAGTCTTCATAAATGAAAATTTTGTCCTGTAAAGATTTCTTCAGAATACCTATCTGATTTCTATTTCTGGATCCTGTTGTTTTCGTTTTAGAATGCTGCTGTAAGAAGATGAGCACAAAGTGCTTTATTTGTAAGAGGTATATGAGGATGCTAATACTATTACTTTCTATTACTGGCAGATCCACCAATTAATGACACTTGGCAAGGATGACTTTAACTGAGAAAGTATTTCTGAAATGAAGGTGCTGCCTATAGATTCAGATGATTCCTTTCAGACATTCAGAAAAAGTTGGAAATTTCATTTTTAATTTCTTTCAAATAGAATTATATATTCACCCTTTCCATGACAACTGCTAGCACATAAATTTGATTTTCAACAAGCTTTAGCAGTGATAATAATAAATTTTAACGGATAAGTTGTCTCCTCAGTATGGTTAAAAATGAACAAAGAATATTAATTTAAGAACTACATTGTTTTCAAGACACTGTATATGAACCACAGAAGAACCATGATCGTATTAAGGGGCACCGTTCCATGTAATCAAATTATTCTTGACCTTTATATTTCTTTACAAGAATATCAACTAAGTATAATGTACTCTTGGGGAAATGATAACATCTGTTCAACTATAAGGCTTTGCAAAGTCATTTCCCTTATTTAGTACTTTAGAAATGATTAAGGCTAGTACCATTATCCCAAGTTAGTTTACATATTTAGAAAACATAACTGAACACAAACAAAGCAAGGGAAAGTCATCCTTTTTATGATGGTATCAGATACAATTCATATAGGAAACACTTTTTTTCCTCCTATTTAAGAACTGAAAATAATTTATGATTCCACAGGTTTTACATTTTACAGAAGGAATTAACACCCCTCACCCCTTTCCTACATGGACAAGACAGTGTAGGACATTCCCCTAAAAAACCTCCCTAAATCTTTCCTTGATTTAGTGACAAACTTAATACTGTGTAGGGGCTGCCAGAGAAACCTCAGTTTGGGCTTTTAAGGACCCAACTTGTCCCTGACATTCAGAGCCAGGCTCAGCACTGCTCCAATTTTTGGCATTTCAATTGACTCTCCTCAGAGGTGCAGCCCCTTTTGGCCACTCATCTGCTTCTTTATACCTATGCCTTCTTCTTGGGAAAGCTGGAGGACATGCAAGCAGCAGAAATACACAGGTGTATGTGAAAAAAATATTTATCCAACTGCTACCCAACAATTATCTTTAAGGTCCACTGATCCACACAGACAGAAGTGTGCATCGCTGTCACACCTATGGACAAGCTATGGACCCGTATCTGCAGCCGAGGCCAACTACCTGTGGATATACACCCACGATCCCCTTGCACATCCCCAGACTGATCCCACATTGTTCCCACCTGTTTATTGGTCATTGCTAAATTCTGATCCACTTTCAGCAGTTCTGTGTCCCTCCACTCCACCTCAAAAGCCTGAAGCAAGGTTCTTGCTCTTATCTTGGGCCAAGCCAAGCTGCTGTCCACCTGAGAGAAGCAGCAGTGCAGCTCTTGCCTCATTCTAAGCAATTCCTCTTCTGATAGTGAGAGGGGTAAACTTAGAAGGTGCCTGTTAAAAAAACAAAAGCTATTTGCTATTCAGTGATATAGGCAATTTTACATAAAATGTAAGAGACATGCACACAAATACTTTAAATGACAATGATCATCCTTTTTTGTCTTATTCATACAGTTAATGATTCCACACATAGGACTGAGCTTTTCAGCATGTTCAAAATATCCTTCAGGATACTTCAAATTCTGCATACAGAACTTCCTGGACTGTAAAATTTCATTTGCAAGGGGAAACAGTTTTTGACTATTTAAAAAACAAATAAACAATTTTTAGCACATTTCCTATGCACAGAAACCTTCCATCTCTTAAGACAGTACACACCCTGAACTTAGGGCTGAAATCGAGATAAAAGCTTCCCGTAAAGCCTCCCTGCGCTGTTTCCCAGCACTTAGCAGTCACAGCTACTGAGAGGGGAAAAAAAATAAAATAAAAAAGTATCTCTTTGTAATAAACTCATATATGTCATCCCTCCCGTCACCAAGTCACAAGGGTTCCAGCTGTTCTTTGTAAAAAAGCTTTTAGCAGTCTGAACAACATGGAATATATTTTAGCAGCAATTTGAATCACTCAAAGTTCCCATTTTGTAGTAGGAAGGTTCTCAGCACATAAGTCTGGGGAACTGATCCTCAGGTCAAGCTGAAGTTGACTTAAAAATAAAGCATGCTAAAGCCTAAATTCATCTTCTGGCTGTGACCAACCTTAGACTACATTTATCATCTTACCTTGTGACTGAAATATTTCCTTAGGAGTATTTCATAAAAAATAGCATAATGTTTTGTTTGGAAATTTTCTCTATTTCCCCAAAAATGTATGTATATTTAAAGCATGAACAGTATATATTTTAAAAAGTAGTTTTCTTTTAAAAACATATTATACTGTATGTTCCATTAGGACTAATGCTTTTATTCAGTATATCACAGGGCTATACCACCTCATCATTTCACCAAAATATTTCTGAGTTTAGAAATTCTTATTTCCGTTTACTAATTCAGCAAAGTACAGCTAAATCCTAAATTAAAACATTTTTAACCTATGAAGTTTTTCTCTTAAAAAAATTGCTTACTTTAAGGCAATATTACTCCAAGCAAGCATTTACAGTATACTTAACCATTTCTCATGTTGTCCTGGACTTCTGGAAGAAAATCACAGATATATAGACAGAGATATAAAAGAAAATACAGCAAATCACAGTTTTGTCATGTCCATGTTTAAAAAGGACTTCAAGCATTAATGATCTTCATAAATATTTTGGACTAACTCATGGTCTCTTTGATAAGCAACAAAAATGAAAAGCTATCATTCAAAATAATTATTTGTGAAAAACAGATAGCAGATGAGAACATAAACATGAGAGCTGGCATCTGTCATCAAAATATCAAAATTGACAGACAGTGGACTGAACATAAAGACAGTGACAGATTTTAAGGGACTTTTGATAGAACAGTTGTGCAAATGCTGCATTTTTTGTATATATTTTCCAGTATTTCACCAGAAAAAAACAAACAGCTTACTGTTGCTGTGAATAAAGATAGCATTTAACAAATACAGCAGCCAGCACTGCAGGCTGGAACACAATTATCATGGAATCATAAGTTAGAAATAGGAAAGACCTGCTGGGTCATACAATCTACTTCCCTGCTCGTGCAGGTCTGCTTGCAGCAATATAAATAAGAGGTAATAAGACAAGCTAGAAAATACATTGAAATGGCTTATAGAAAAGTATTTAAAATGCTGAATAAAATACAAAGGCCTTGAAATTAGAATGAAAACAAGACAAATGGATTTATTTTTTTTCTTTAACAAAGCAAACACACATGGGCAAGGGGTTTTTTTCATATTTCTTTTAGATGCTTTGATACTGTGCAGCAGGCAAACTTACAAAGATGCTGTCTGGACAAAACTGCCCGTGCTAATCTGTTTTGCTTCAAAGAAGAGGTATGAAGGAGAAACCTTAACTAATGCTTCACCCCCCCGTTCAATTTCTCATGCTCAGTACATTTGCTCTAGGGGCAGACAGCCTAATATATAGGTTTGCCTATTCCCGTGGCTTCCCCTAAAGCTGCAATTTTGACAGAAGACTATTTTTTCATGTTCCCAGGTCTCTAACAATGTCTGTTACTAAATGGACATTGTATAGGAAATGTAGTAGTGTAAATATTCAGGTAATACAACAACTAGTCATAAATGCACTTGAAAGCCAAGAAGAATTGCTAATGAATGCTGCAAATCTCTCAGGGACCCTGCTGCCCAGTCTGAGAGGCACCACAGACACTGACACTTGGCTGCGGCTGCAGCTGTGGTCTCTCCCTGAGCAAGGTGTCCCAATGGTGGCAAGGCCACCACTCGCTTTCCCACCTCCCCAGGGTCACATCGCAGCAGACAGCAATGGCCAAAACATGTGCCTGGGGCCAGCAAAACTCTCTGCAAAATCACCCGTGCCATGACACCTCTCTGGCTGGGGGCTCAGTGCCACGGGCACTTTGTCAGCAGGCCAGATCGGCCAAGTCTGATGCGTGCAGCCCACGAGTTGGAGAGGTACGCTACTGTGCTGTGTATTATGAAATATGGGAAAATACTGTGGCAGAGCTTAAAATGAGCACCCGATGAGTAAGGCTTGGCTTGTGGCTGGAAGGAATATATTGAAATTCAACGCAGGGCTAATTAGGCCTGACATACGAAATGACATTTCCAAAGTGCTGGACCTCTGAGAGCACACTGAGAATAATAATGAAAGATGCACAAGTGAAACCTGACATGGAGTGAACAGAAGTATAAAAACACTCCATCTTTTTGGTTTCAAAACTGCCATTTCCTGGGATTTCCACTGCAGCGCTAGGAGTGCCAGCTCACCTGCCAGCGCCGCAGGGGCTAAGCACTTGTGAAAAATCAATTCCCAGGTGCACAACAGAGAACTTATTATTAGGAATTATACCAGACAGGTGTGAAAACTCCTAGTTCATCTCTATTTGCAAGAATAACTAAGAAAAGGGTACAGAGAGATACTTGCATGAGTACTGATTGTTCCCAGCTCCTTAATTTTTTTTGTTCCGAAAGGCTTGTTTCCAGTTCTTGGCTCAGCTTCTGCCTGGTGAGCTGAAGCAGCTCTTCAGCGGCTGTGCTCTTGTCATGCTCTTCCATTTCAAGCTGTTCATGTTTAACAACCATCTCTTTTTTATGCTCCTCCACAGCTTCCAGTAGGAACATCTTTGGCACACTGAGCTTCACCAGTTCTTGCACAAATACTCCATACTGAGCACGTTTAAGCTCTTCAACAGTTTTCTCTGTTAGACTAAATAGAAGCTCTTTTAGCTCTTCACTGGCCTCATTGTCAAGCTTTTCAGTAAGTTCTTCAAATTCAATGGTGTGATCACTCAGAAGATTTTTCCAGTGGCTCAGGTAGTGAGTGACCTCCTTAGTAGTTTTGAAGGGGTCTCCAAGTGACAGCTGCTCCTTCCGATGCTCTTTCTGCTGATTCGTTTGCCAAAAGGAGGAACAAGGTTAAGAGAAGGAACTTCTCAAATTCTAGCTCTTTAAATATGTATTTCATAGCAACACAAAATTTCATACTTCTGTTTTTCAGTGTTCTCAAAACTGCTTTTCAGTGTCCAGAGACCTACCTAGCCCTCAACATGATGGCTTTGTGTGCACCTACCAGGCCTGTGATAATTCAGATTATTGTTAGATAGAAGGGCTAACATGGGCCTGTGATAATTTGGATTGTTGCTAGATAGAAGGGTTAACACCTAAAAAAATGCATGATCTTCTGGTTTGACATAATCTCAGCTGCCTGAACTGTAATGATCTGGCAGCATTCCAGAAGTGAATCTGGATCAAATACCAAGGAAGAAAAAGAAGAAAAACAAAGAGAGAGGAAAAAAAAGGCTGGGTTATTTTTTACTTTATTTTCCCCATCTTACAGCATGCAGCAATTTCATTGGAAAGCTAAACTAAAGCTACCTATACTGAGAATACATACAACAAATGAAGTCTCCATCGTTATACCTGCCGTCTCTTCTTGCACTGATATCTGTTAAAGAGCAGAAGACACTGAAACACGTCCCACAAAAGGTAAAATTAATCTCACCTAACTTTGGTCACCTAAAGAAATATCACCTAAATCCAAGATAGCTTTTTCTACATCCTTTAGGAAGAGAAAGATAGACACCTTTGGATAACAACTCCCTTCCATTTATCTCAGATCACCTGCAAGTCATCTTCCATTATGAGATGACTTGGACCTCTTGGAGTTAGCCTTGATTTTTAGATGGCTGAGGTTAGGTGACCTGAGTCCTACCAGAAGCAGCCACAGGTACAGCATCTTTTAAATAATTTTGTTTTGTAGCTGAACTTTAACTATGCTGTAAGAGTCATTCAAGTCACATGTAGCCAGGAAACCCAGAGAAAACAACAACTGTCACAGATCTGTGCCATCTCTCTCACCAACTTCAGAACCTCAGTTGGCTTTTGCCTGTCTACACTTTACAGAGGCTTATCATAACCCCCTTGGACAGGTTAGACTAAGTAGAGGGGCTTCACAAGTTTCTCCAGTTATATTACTTTCCTGCAGGTTTTTCTAAAAGAACAGCTATTAATTACTGCGTAATTAATACAGCACATAGCGGTACACAGCTAAAAACAATGGACACTTATTTCCATCCATCCTCCTGGCAGTGTTGACCCCTGTCCTAAGAACTACACTTTATTTTTCAATTCATTCCACTTTTAATTCATGATAACCCCTGTGAAAATAAATATACTGAAAATAATTACCTTTTGTAGCATTTCCCGCCTTCGCTTAGTAATGAGTTTCTGGTGAAGCTTTTGCTTTTCTTGTTTTAAATCATGATCGAATTTCTGTTTAACAGAATTAATTTCAGCCTCAGCTCGGTCCAGCAGCACTCCCAAATGACATTCAGGTAAATGACCTGCTCTGTAATAACAGTGTTTGAAGCCTGTTATCCCAAATTCTTAGGAGTAAAAGGGTATTTGAGGCAATTAGTACCATAATAAGGCTCAACAAAGTAGACACACAGAATGATCTTTGTTTCTTTAGCAGTGATACCTGAGGGGATCAAACAAGCAAGTGGATAACAGAAAGATAATCTCAGAGATGAGTGTAGAATTAAGCCAGTTTGTGAAGGCAGAGTGAAGGTGTATGAAGACGGAATGGGAAGAAGGAAGGAAGGGAAGGCAAATGCAAAACCAATTACGTATCAGTTAGTAATGTAAGCGATATTCAAATGAGACATTTCAAACCTTATATATTATTCATAATATTTACATTTTTCATTTAATGCCCCTGGAATGCAATTCTAGATGTCTTTTATAACTCCTTCTCCTCATTAGAAACAATTTTCTCTTTAAAGGATGTAATCTAATCAAGTAAAAACTATTAAAAATTATTTTAAAGATACAAAGCAATCATATCCATTAAAAGATTTATATTCAGATTTCCTATTACATTTACATCATCAGAAAAATTATAAAGATTTCAAATTAATAGTGAAATACAATAATCTAACAGGGCAAATTCTCAGTCTTAAGCACACAGTGCTTTCAAATGGAAGTTTAAGACTATGGTCTACCTCCAGTTGCTACAGTATTTAATTTCAAAGAGTAAGCAAGATCCCAACCATGCCTGCAACAGTCAGAAAAATCTTCCTCTCCACAAACTCAAACTGAATTTAAAAAATTACCTGCTATTATACTTACACCAGAAATTCCCCAAATATTTCTCAGACAACAGAAGAATAAAAGAACATCTTAATTCAGACCCAGCTGTTGGACATTTGTGAGTTATAATTTCTAATGCTAAACACAGAGGACTTCCAAAATGTGGGGTTGAAAAAGTCAACATGGAACTTTGAGTAGAAAGCACCAGTTCCTGACCTGAACCTGGATGTTGTCCAAACACTTTCTGGTTTATTTTTCAAATCCCCATTTTTCAGAAGACACAAACATTACACACAGAGCCTGGATTCAGATGAATCCAGGGCTTCCAAGTCTCTGTTCCAACATGTTACCTGACCCAATTCATAAACTAGAGTAGCAGCTAAATGTCACAAGCCCTTCTCCAGAAAGGACAGTCTCTCATTCTGGTTTATTAGGATTTGTTGATACTGTTACAGCTTAATTCCAACTAAAATCCTCAAAATAAAAGCTGAAAGAAATAAAACAGAAGATTGATATATTAGCTTGTTTGCAGCCACTGCACTGTAACCGTGGTGGCCAGATTCCACAGTTCACACCTCTCCATCTACTGCTCAAGCATCCACAAGTATGTGGGCAAGCCACGAAACATCATCCCCTACATAATGAATGCGCTGGATAGAAACTCAGATCTGCTTTATCACACCGTTACGTCAACCAGATAGTGCCTTCTTTTGCAGAGCTTTTCAAATGCCTATTTTGTATTTCTTTAATCTCCTGCAAAGAGGATTAAAATACCTCTCGGTACCTTAAGAGCAATCCACAAAGCATCATTCTTGGATCTTTTGGCCAAGTCATTTTTGCCTTGAAAGCAATCAATGTTAAATTTCAGTGTTATATTAAAAAAATACCCCCACAACAGCACTAAATTTCCTACCCATATTTGGTAACTAAGTCTTGCCCCCCTTTCTGATCAAACCCAAGGCAAAAGATTAGTGAATGAAAGGTAGATTTATTACGGTGAGGAAGTGAGGCATGATAATAACCAAGATATTATTTTTAACACCTTCATCCTGTCTTGTACTGAGGAAATAAACCCAGGCTTGCTGCATCCAATTAAAATCCCTGTCCAGAGCAGTGAAAAGGGGCTGCAATAGAGAAAGAAAGATGTGCTGGAACCATCCAGCAAATGAAAGATACAGAAAAAGCCATACAACACAGAATGACTGGAAGATGATATAAAGCAACCTATTCTTAGGTAGGAAAAAAAAGAAGAAAAAAGTCTACATTATTTCAGTTTCAGGTTGTTGATTTATTTAGAGATCCAGCAGGTCCACAGCTCAAACTGAAGGTGATGCAGTATTGTAAAACGTATCTATTTATTTTTTTGGAATCTACTTATTTAGAAATCCCAAATAACAAAAATAATGGGCAAAATGCCTAACACCAGAGAAGTCTATGGGAGTTTATGTGGCAACTTACTTACATTAATCAGTATTATGGTAATTCCTAGAAGGCTCAACCCTGGCAAGAGACCTTAACAGTATCAAAACAATTACAGTATTAGAATTAAAAGATGTCCTGTTCCCAAAGGACTCCGAACTGAAACACAAAATAGAAGGAGAGGAGAAAGATAATGACAGTATAGACTGTATGATAAACTGCCTGGTCTCAGCATACCAGACATCTAATCACTGAAGAAATGTGCAGGCACATGTTTAATGTCTTTGAACAAGGAGAATTTTGATGAAGGAGAATACTGCAGTAATGACAAGGATGTTTACAGGGAGATCCTCCCAAATGCAACGAGTGCCATGGAAGGAACACAGATGAAGTGTGTGGCCAACAGCAGGAGTATCACAGGCCAATCAGAGGCAGACCTTGACTTCTCTGTACTGAATGAAAGCCAGCAAAATTAGGAGAAAATGTGAAGTGAGGGCACTAAAACTAGTAGTTTGTATTTGATGCTACGGAGAACTAAGTGATGCTGGACCCCAGCAAAGGAAGATTTGTTTTATGAAAGGTAGAGAAGGCATGGGAGCGTCACTGAAACATAAGGGAGACAGATAATGAAGCTGAAAAGTTGCACCAGCCTGAATGTACATGTAGGCTGAATCGCAACACTATACAGAGACTATACAGAGAGAACCTGCAAGACGGTGCCCATGTTACTCTGCTTCAGCTACTTCAGGATTTTACCTGCTGAACTGGCATCTTGCTGGTACCCAGATCAAAATTTAGGTAAATAATTCAAAGCAGTAAATACTCTACATAGCAAAGTGCTACAAGCAGAAGAAGTTTTAAAAGATTATTAGAAAACTTTATACTAATGCATTACAGCTAGAGGCATTCACTTTCCAATACCAACTCACTGAAAGGTCCAGCAGGACACTGTTCAGAAAATTACTTTGCTTATAACAAGGTCCATATAAATTGACACTATTCAGAAGAGTAAGAGACCAATACGAGATGTTTTGCTTTGAACTTTTATGTCAAAGATTATCAACTGCCTACTTTAAAAACACAGTTAACAAGAAATGCTTGAGGTCTTATAAAAACTAAAATTTGGGGAGAAATTTATAAAGGGACTTGAGTTGTTCATACCTAGAGAGTCAGCAGAACTGGATTCAGTTTTTAAGAGACCAAAGAAGGAAGAAAACTTCTTGTGAACAAGCAGATACTGGCAAAAGAACAATGCAACATGTTACAGTTCAAAAACATGAAGAACCTCGTGCCTCTGGGGATAGCCAGAAAAACCCAGGATAAATACTGCTTCAAGTATCACCCTCCTGTCCATTTATCCTTTAAAGGAAAACACAAAAAGCCTAGCTAGACACCCCTAAAATCTATTATTATGGGTTATATTTTAAACCTTGCTTTCCTGCCTTTTGGCACTGCAGTCCATGGACTTGATTTCCAAAGGCACCGAGTACCCATAGCCAGTCCTGACAAATGGGACATTTTATTTAAATACTATCTTTAGAAAGCCCAGCTTGAAAATTGGTTGCTCTATTTCATTTAAAATGTTCACAACCCTCCCTAGAATTGGTTTGGTTTTATTTTGCTTTTTATAACCTTTATTTCTGGCCACAAAGAATATTTTTCATGTTAATTTGAAATTGGCTTGCTAGCTGATAAATTTTAAACATCCTATTAAGCTCCATTTTTAAAAGACCTCTCCCCTCATCATTTATCTGCTGGTTTATATATCCCTGAATCTGTTTATCTGTGGTATATCTAGTCTACATATTTTCTCAGTTTCTCTTCTCCATACAAACCGTTCTGCATTTTAAAATTCCATTTATAACAGAAAGTTTAGGGCACGCTATTAAAGCTGGACACAATAGATTACGACAGACCTGTGTCTATATTTAGACAAGCAGATTCAATGCTAAAGTGAAAAATAAGAGGATATTATGGATACAATTTAAAGTACCAGCCATTCAGACCAGAATTCTCTTGCTGCTCAAATTTTAATGCTCCAATTTGTAAATATCCCCCAAATCACTTTATAATTAGAAACTGAAATACAAGCCTCCCTAGCATAGATTATAACTTCCTCAAGGTTTATACTAGGATATTTCAACTTGCCTGTAGGGAAAAAAAGACTACCAAATAATCTGAAATACTATATTCTGGAGCTTTATAAATTCAACAGCTCAAGAATGAATAATAACATAAGAGTTTGGCCAACATTTGCCTGAAAGGAATTCCTGCCACAGCAGGTGTGGGAAGTCACAGGAAAATAACTATTTCTAGTCCCAGAAAGCAAGATGGGATTGCTTCTCTACAATGCTGTCTCTAAGTATGGACACATTTCCTTTGTCCGCAGAGCATTACGACCACTGCATACTTTGAGAAGTTCAATAGGGGACTGCTAGGAAAATTAATTTTTTTATCTAGGTAATGATGCTTGTTGGTTTCAGAAGTTTTGGGGGTTTGGGGGGTTTTTTTTGGTACATTTTGGGGGATGAGATCCACAAAGTCTTGGACTACTAATACTACACATTTCCTCTCTGTTTTGTAGTTGATCTGTTTCATGACTGTTAGGTGCAATAACAGGCATTAAAAAGTGAGTGGAACCTATTTTTCCAGCTTGAGAATCCACAGCGGCTGCGTGGTGCTTAGTTGCTGGCTGGGGTTAAACCACGACAATGACTCTGGTTCTCATTGAAGTCAGAATTACAAACAGGTATTGTACATGTTCCCAGCAATTACCCTCTGTGCTGTACAAAGTGGACGCAGACAACAAAGCCTCACTCTTGTGGTTTCACCCCAGCCAGCACCTAAGCATCATGCAGCTGCTCACTCACTCCCTGCCACCCAGTGGGACGGGGGAGAGAACTGGAAAAAAAGTGAAACTCGTGGGTTGAGATAAAGACAGTTTAACAGAACAGAATGAAAGAAAATAATACTGATAATAATAAAATGACAATAATAATAAAAGAATTGGAATATAGAAAACAAGTGATGCACAATGCAATTGCTCACCACTCGACGACTGATACCCAGTTAGTTCCCAAGCAGCGATCCCCCCAGGCCAACTCCCCCCAGTTTATATACTGGGCATGACGTCACATGGTATGGAATACCCCTTTGGCCAGTTTGGGTCAGCTGTCCTGGCTGTGTCCCCTCCCAACTTCCTGGGCCCCTCCAGCCTTCTTGCTGGCTGGGCATGAGAAGCTGAAAAATCCTTGGCTTAATCTAAACACTACTTAGCAACAACAGAAAACATCAGTGTGTTATCAACATTCTTCTCATACTGAATCCAAGGCATAACACTGTACCAGTTACTAGAAAGAAAATTAACTCTAACCCAGCCAAAACCAGGACACTCACCTTAGTGTCTGCTGGGATATTAACTAACAAAGTCATCAGTTACAAAACATTTTCTTAGAATTAACTTAAAAGATAACATTTTTATGCACCTTTCCTGCTAGGTAACACAGACAAAAAGACTTTTGAAGACTATTCTATTGTCTTTCAGATAATGTAGTCAAATGGCTGCCAAGAAAACAATTGAGATATTTACCTTTCCATCTTATTAATGAGACTTGATATCTGGGCTGCTGCTGCATTTATAAGAGCACAGGCTTGAGAATCCCTTAACTGTGTCTTACTTATAAGATACTCTCTGTAAGCAAATCTTCTATTCAGATGATATTTCTTCCTAGCTTGCAAAAAATCCATTAGCTCTTCAATGTCTCCCTACAGGAAAGAATGTGAACAAATATATTTAATTAGATGTAATGTTAATTTCAGCTAACACCTGTGGGTATCAGACCAGATTTGTTCATTAACAGGTTAAAGTTAAAAAGCTCTTACAAGTGAAAGACAATTAGCTTCTATCAACTTAACTCTAATGTTCACGTCAAATTATTACTGTTATTTCAACAAAACAAAATAAATGATGTGCTGAGCTTTAGGCCTGAATACCTCAATATTGTTTGTGTGTACTCTCCTGAATAGTTAGCGCACCTCCCGAGAGCCCTGAGTTAACAGGTCATTTGATCATGTGCCCACGATGAAATACACGTGCAACCCTACCAGTGTTAGTAGAACTGTTCCTGCTTAAAGCTATCCACAGGCTGAAAGGTCTTCTTGAATTGGGAGCTGAAGACAGCATGTGTTCAGTAACAGCAGTAAGTGGCATCATGCCCTTCTTTCTTTTTTATTTTTTCCTTTCTTTTTTCTTTACAATGTATTGTATGATTAAATAAATAAAGGGTAACATTTTCAAATTCACTTCAAAGCCAAGGATAAGTCTTCCACGTGTCCAGTACAGCGTGGGGAAAGCCAAGCCCGCTGCACACAGGCTGGCTTAGAAGTTCCTGCTTCCAACAGTGGGGAACAGGAAGGGTTTAGGTACCTACGAATGGGTCTGGTAGAGACCAGAGGCAGGTGCACAGTGGTCTATAGCAGACATTTTGCTAGCATCAGATAGCCAAGACAAGGTCTGATACTTAGGTGACCCATGTCTGAGCAGCCAAAACATTGTCAAAACTTCTTTCACTTGCTCTATCTTCTGCTAGCTGCTCAACTGTCTTTTGCACAAGTGCTTGCTGCATCTATATCTGACAGTGGCCCATGGGTGGCTTTTCTGTACTGAGATCTGACAGTGCATCTGGTTTTAGGAGTGGGCCTTCCATGTTTTGACACCTACTTTCCAGATGCTGCTTTTTAACCTCCAGGCCTTCAACCTCTAGGACCAAAACAATCATATTCTTCTTCAAGAAGCAGCAAGAAGAACATTTCCCAGAATTTTTGGAATCTAGAACACTAACTTTCAACACAAATAGAGTAAAAAAAAACCCTTGAGGAAACAACTCAAGCTATTCTGTTGCAAGAGTCTTAAAATGTAACTGAAACCAAAACTAAAGTCCTGAACATACTCTTCATCAGCATCCCCAACTGCGTAAGCTAGAGATACTCAACCTCTCAAAGTACAAAACCATAGCACTTCAGACATACCACAATTTCAATAGTCTACATATTTGGACTGGGGGGATCAGAACATCTTCTCAAGTATAGGAAAGCACGTGTTGCCTAGGGGGTTTTAAAAATGCCTATACAGACAGGCCTCCAAAGGTACTTACCATTCATTAGACAGCATCTGGCTCTGTTTCAGAAAATCCCATTCATAAAATAGATTTAGGGACCTAAGTGTTCTCTTAGTTGCCTAAGTCCCTTTATTTGGGCTGAAATTACTTTTGAAAATGGCACTCTGGCATTTCTGTACCATGCTGAGGGCCCCATTAACACCAGTGAGGGTAGACCTGGAACCAGAAGTTTGCTGCACAAGCACAAATCTGCTCTCAGAACATCCTGTAGGGGCAGGCTTAGGGGCAGACCTGCACCAACAGAGCTTTCAGGAGCTAAGCAGAGCCCCAAGTTATGCAGATATATCAATATATTCACTGCAAAACTGGGGATTTATATTACACAATTTCCCACTGCATGGTGTAGACATGTTTTCAAACTTCTTTCTTCTGCGTGATACACGTGAGCTACTAGTCTTATTTTCCCTGAGCAGTAAAGACAAGCCTTCAGCACTTGGGTGCTTTGGAAATATTACCCATGAAAACAAAAGTCAGCACTAAGCACATAATGTTATGGCAAATATATCTAACTCAGTATTGTAGAAAAAGGCTGTGCATATGCACCAATATACAGTTGTGTATATGTCTAGATGTACATAATGATTGCATTATACTTTTCAAAATTCCTGCTAAGAAAATTAGTTATAAAAGTGATAACATTTATCCTGAAACATTTCTCAAGAGTTACTGTGGATTTGTATTCTGTCATTAGGTCAGGAATGGGGTTATCACCCTATTACCTGTATTTTAGAGTAACCTTCCACTAATGTTTTAGCTGCTTCCAACTTCAGTTCTCCCTTGAAAGTAGCATTTGTTATCTGTGTAAAAAAGATATTATGGAGCTCCTTTCTCTGGGTAACAGCCAGCTGCCTATAAGCCTTTGCAAAATACTCCTCCTGCTTTACCAGAAGGAACCTCTTCAGGCAGTCCTGCTCCAGTCTGTGAAGTCTATCCAGAAGACTTTTGTATTCTACAGCAGGCTGCAGAGAAGAGAGAAATAAATAAATCTGAAGTGATTTTCAGTATTCAACATATTTTAAAGTATCAGTGCTACTAGCTCATACATGTATTACACATACTCTGATTACTCTCATTTCAGGTTTGAATGAAGACCAATACTAAATCAGTGTACACGTTCCATGGTTTTCACCTGTTTGGAATGACAGGGCTTGTACAGCTGTCAATCTCTAATCCAGATAACACTTCCAAGGCATAAAGTCTTTTTAGAATTTAGAAGCATTATTTAAGATAAATTATACAAAACAGCATGAAATTCAACACAAAAACTATACATGAAATCAATTTCTTAGGTTTCATCAATCCTGAAATCCTATTAAAATTTAATAGAGTCATATAAGTCAGAACAATGAAATAACAATAAGCATACATTTTAAAAACAATATAAATTAGAAAACACTATTCTACTACAAATCTCTAAAAGTCTATATTATTAGTGACCCACTTTATCTATTGGTTTCTACAAATTAATCCAAGAGCATCATTTTAGAGTTACAACAATGGAGTAGAATTAAATGGCAATTAATTTAAAAGCTTCTTTGTAAGAAATACTTTCTCATAGCTCTCCAGTAAGACTTGCATATTCATAGCTTTAATCTCAGATGGCGTAAACTCATTAGAGAATCAAAACATACATGTCCAACAGAGCAAAGAATGCTTCCTATGCCAGCAAAGCTACCTAACAGTAGCTATGTTGACCTTGTCCTAAATTTCATACTATTTATCTGGGGAGAACTGTCCTCTGAACCTCACCCCTCGTTCCCAAGTGACACACTGCAGACAGCAAACAATCAAAAAGGCAGGGAATATACATTCTGTGTTCTGGCTGAGAAGAGGAGGAGGTTATTGCTCCAGCTGTTTTTCACTGCCGTCTCTTGGACGCTAGTACACCCGCTGCCGGGAGCATAAGTGTGGGCCAACCCTAGAGCTCCGGTATGTCCTTTTGGACCAGGTTCCATGACAAGTACAAAAACAGGTCCTTTCACAGACAGTGAAGCGAACAGCAAGGTGTTAGTATATGATAAATGGGTCAGGACAAGTATTGGACTGGCCTTAGTTCTTTGTTTGATTCCTACCACTCAGGATTTCCAATATAAACCAGATTGAACCAATACCAATGTATTTCATGCAAAGAAAAGCTGCTTTGCTGAGAGCATATTTAGTGTGAGTTCACATACTGAGTTTCAGTCAGGCCCCTCTTTCTGCAAAGGTAGGATTTATCCCAGTGAGGTCTATCTAAGTGGTAACGACATCTAGTCTAGGCTCCTTCTATAACCAACAGAAGGAAAAAGACTTCTGCAGAGTACAATTCACCTGATCCTTAAAAAGATGTTCACAAGTATCCCTTCCTTGCCATCTCCTTTGACTTTCTAGCACCTCTAGTTCAGGGTGTTCATATCCTACAGATATTTAAAAGCTCCCTTGAGTCACAATTTAAAATTCACCTGGAAACATCAAAGAAATTCAACTGGCTCACTAGCCTTGTGCCATCCATTTTCTCCACACAACAGCCTGATAAACCTAAGTTCTTCCTGAGAGCCTCAACATACTGTCGTACCTTTGACAGGTCACGCTCAGCAAAAAACTTGTTTTGTTGAAACTGCAAATATGAATTGTCATAAAATTCCTTAACAATTATAGGTATACGATATGCAAATAAAAATGCTCTCTTTAAAAAACAAACCAAACCAAAAACAAAACAGAAGGCCAAAAACTTAAGTATTGTCTAAAAAGACAACATACACAAGTAAGGAATATACTGGTCTAAGTGATTATACTCCTAACATAACTTATTTTGTCTCTATAATCGAACTGAAACAGACAGCTGGAAACTCGGCAGCTTCACATTCAATACCCACGTACCCACTTGAGCTCCAGAAGCAAAACCCCACTTGTAAGTAATGAACTGCACTATTTATTCCCACCAAGTCATCCTCTTAATGGGAGTTACAACATTAGACAAGCATGAATCAATAACTTGGGTATTTTAGCATTTTAAGCTTACAGAGGTGAAATATTCAAAACTTAACAGACTCCTCTCCAGACACATAAAGTTAAAAAAAAAAAGGGGGGGGGGGGGGAGGCAGGGGGATTCAGTTTTATTGTAAACACTCAATATACTTGAAAAAAGACATGGAAGACTGGACCATAACCTTGTACATGGGATGTTGGACTGGTGACCTGGGCTCTATTTCCAGCTAGTGACTACCTATGAAATCCTGGGTAATGATACTTACCCCCTCAGACAGAGATCTTTGAATGAAAGTGACACACATAAACACTAAGCTTTTACTTAAAAAGAGACTCTAAACTTGTAAAGAATCATACTCTGCCTTAAATTATTTACCTCACTATTATCCACAGGCTATTTTGAAGAGAAGTCCACTCCCTGCTCTGCCTAAAATACAGATTGTTCTGCTTGCCTTCACTCAGTTTGGAGGAACTCGGCCTTTGGTTGCATTTATATTCTCATTTTCTTCAAAATAAGAATATCAATATTGGAGGCTTTTTACCTGGATTGTAAGGTTTATGATGCAGAGTTTGCTCTGCTCTGAATGTGCAAAATACTCTACACAGTGTCTGACTGGAGTTCTTAGGAACTGCTGCAGTAAAATATAGCAAATAAAAATACACCACTTCGCAAGGTTTTAAGTGACTATAAAAAAAAATCAGGGTAATGACAACCTTTTGTTTCCATGTGTCACAGAATCTCTTGAGATAAGTTCATTTCCTGGTGAAGTAAAATCCAGTTTCTTAATAACTACCACCCTAATTACAACATCTGAATTTTTGAACACATATAAATTGTACAGCTTTTCTCTTCACTATTCTAAGAGGACAACTCGGCCATTCTAGTCTAAAAGAGAAACCATCTATATAAAACCACATATCATGCAAAATATCTTGATTTTATACCCGATTTACCTTTTCATTCATTTTCTTCATTAATTCCTCAGCCTCTTCATTTGCAGCTCTTGCTTTTTGGCATTGAGCCTCCATTTTCTTCCTAGTTTCCAGATTACACTCAGCTGTTAAAGCCACCATCTTCCTTTCATACTCCTCTTGAATCTCCTTCTCCATTGCAAGAAACTGCTTTTTGAAAATTGAACTCATCCTCTTCTCCACATGAGGAAAGAGGCTGTGACTTAACACCATGTTCTTCATCATCATAGCAATCACTTCTTTACATATCTGCGTTCGATATGCCTCCAGATCAGCATCTGCCCGCATCAGGCTGGCAACCTCCAAGCTGTAGAAAGGTCATCAGGACTGTTTGAAATCGCAGATTATAGGAAATTTCTATCAGAAAACAAGGATATCTAGATTCATTCAATACTGGGTAACCAAATGGCAGTCAGAGAAGTGCAGGAATATCACAGCGTATGAGTTTACTAAACATGATAGTAATCATTCATTAAAAAGCAGGGTGAGTCAACTTCGACCACAGCAACTTTAATGAAGTATGTCCATTCTTGCATTTCCATTTCAGACAGAAAAAAGAAAAGCTTTTCTTTAAAACCCCAAACATTCCCTAAGCTTAAAAGCAAACAAAAACCTCCCACAAAAAAAACCCCACCACCTCTGTTGGGAAGCAGATGAAGTGAGTATCTGAACAGACTATAAATTTCACTGACTTTGTAAAATAGTTCTAAACTCACTGACCCATCTACATTGATACATCACTGCTTCGTGTTCTGTGCTGGTGTATTCCCTTCTCTGCAGGGAAGAGGGGACAGCGTTCTGATTATGTACCGATACAAATAAAGTAAAATAGCCATTATCTCTTTCTCATGGACATTAATAGAGTTCTAGAAAAGGGACTAAAACCAGAGGGAAATACAAGGTTTTTTACAAAATGCAATAAATATCATGATGCATGTGAATACATTCTCATTTATCTTTAATTAAATTTGAATTATAATTATTCTCATTTCATATACTATGTAACTACTGTAAATTCTATAGCTTTGCCTATTCTGCACTAAATTCAGGATTGGAAAATTAGGTGGGTTTTGCCCCTGCATGTCAATTTACATGAACACACAGCACTGTATGTTTCTGTGTGTGGATTAAGTATACATGAATTTCTTTGTGACCTACAAAATACACTTTTAAGAGCTTAAATCCATTCTTTTTTCAGTTAGGCTAAATTATTGGCTTGATCTATTCCATACTCAACTTAGAATAAATTTCAAATCCATAGCAAAGATCTTTGCAAGATTTGCAGGACAGCAGAATGATACTAATTCAGAATGGTATATATCAATGCATGCAAATCTATAAACACTTCACCTTTTTGTCAAACAATCTTTCCTTATGTAAGCAAATAAAGTTTAACTAAAAGTAAATCAGTGATATTTTATTATCACTGCCCCTCTGTTAAACACAAGAGATGTATTTTCCCCATTTAGAAATCAATGGGATAGAATTAAGTTGTTTTCTTACAATGACTCAAATACTTGAAGTATTTAGGGGACATTAGCTTAAGCTATGATAAGCTATCACAAAGAGGCAGAGAGATTTTTCTGTTGCAGTCTCTCAAAACCCCAGGAATGCACTGGCAATGGTCATGGTCTTCGCAATCTGCTGCAGGGCTGGCTGGTTGCAGCTGCAAAACCTCCTCCATTTCCCCCCCCCTTCCTCCCATACAGGAGCAGGAATCCCTGCTGTGTGGGGCCAGATCCCTGTGATTGAAACATTGTGTGCCTAAAAACGTTCTTCACAGTAATCTGAAGATCCTGTAAGAGCTAGTATTTTCTGTAATGTCCCCATGACAACACAACAATCCAGCTTCCCTGTGCTGTGTACAGATGGACACTGGAGGATAGCACCTGCAGGTACACAGCCTTCTTGGGTGGTGTTCAGCTACATTCATGGTCAAGTCCCCCAGGGCGCTGATCTGCTCCCTCTGCCTGGGGAGAGTCCTTCTCGCTCCCGGACAGCCCAGGTGGGGCAGCCACAGAGGACAGGTGACGGCAGGATCAAGGGAAGAGGATGCTGAAGCAGCACAGCAAGGACTTCAAATGGGCAGCGCAGATGGACGTTTGCTGACATAGCCAGCTGTTTACTTATGACAACTCACTTAAAAAAAAAAAAAAGTGTTTCAGTTAAGTGCAAATGCACTTAAATAAAAACAAGGATCCAGAAAATGCGAGCTTTATGCTATAACATTTCCCTAGTGACTGTCAGGCAGTGGTAGGAGGCTCCCCTTCATAGATTCACCAATTCATTATTAGCCTGTAAAATCCAAGCCACCAGATTTATTTTTCTGTTTTAATTCCTGCTTCAAGTCCAGTAGCTCTGATTTAATTGAAGCGTATTGGTCTTTTGTGAGAAACATCTCATCTTGGTTTTCAAGCATCCCCTAACAGGGAACTAAACAACACTTCAATTAATTGTTCCACTTGATAATTCCTTTAAGCCCTAAAAATGGTCACCTTATCCTCAGCTTGAATTTGATTAGTTTCAGCATCCAACTCTCTCTGTTTGCTGGAATAACAAGTTCCTTTGTCATTATTTTTCTGTTCTTCATGCCTGCACTGATAGATGATGGTCACAGTACCTACTAACCCTTTCTTACTGAGGTGTGAAAGACTGAATTCCTCGTCTCTCTCCCTGGAAGGCAACATTTCACAGCTCCACCAGGTCGGTACATAGCTCATAACACAACATTTGTTTCTCATCACAAATGCAGGACTTTTTTTCAGCATGCTTTGAAAAAAGATTAAGCCATTCCTCACCCACCTCTTTACTTGTTACTTTTCCAGCCTTCCTCAGCAGGGATCCCAACAATGAAAGCCAAAACCAAACACCATCAGAACATTTCTTATTGTTAGCTTTCCCACAGTCTTCCCACAGCATTTCTTCCTATTTACTGCAAGTCACTACAGAGTAGATCTGATTTCAATTTGAGCAAGATTCCCATGCTCCGTCTTGCCCACAAAGAGAACTAGGGTACCCAATTAACTCCACTTCTCAAGATCATGATGCCAAATGCAGGAGAAGCAATAGGTGTACTTCACCTGACACTCTTGTGTCAGCAAGTGAGTGATGAGGCTGTTAAGATCTCAGGGGTATTTAATCTGAAACTATCACCCTCCGTTTTCCTGACAGCACATCTGTGAAGCAGGCAAAGAAGCAGAAGAAGAGCATGTGAACTGGTCCACCAATCCAAAGGTAATAGCATGGAGAAAAAGTAATTACAAGCCACAGCTCTCCCAGGTCACATCCTGGAAGACAACAGCCACACCATTACCTTTTTTCAGTGGCAGCTGAAGAAAGGTTGCATCTGTAAAAATTTGAAATCTACCTTCCATGTGATGTGCTCTTCTTCTTGTCTGCCTCCTCCACCCAGAAGCCAGTAGGAGTGAGACAAGCTCATCACATGCACCAGAAACCTGACTTCAAGCTCTTACTCCAAATGAGAGGTTGAGGGTAGCCTTAACAAGCTGCATCAATATCGTCTTGCTTGCACACCAACAGTCAGTACAGGACAGGAGTCCCGTACATATAATAAACCAAATGCTTTCAGACACAAGTCCATCAGAAGAACAATGTTTACAATCATCCAGATTAAATATGCAATGTTTTGTGACACCTAGGAAAAAAAAAAATCCTAACCTGATACTGTGCCTCCTGGAACCAAGGTAGATTTAGTAAGTTGCTTTAAATGCTCTGCACCCTGCTTGTTACAGCAATTCATGTTTAAAAGGTCTCGCATCTCTTCCTGAGCATATTCAGCACAATAGAAACATGAAAGCCAATGAAGTACAGGTAGCAGATGGCAACCTATTGATGTAAAAGATGAAAGCTTCTGTTGGACAAAGCATGCAGAGAAAGGATGAGGACAGTACAGAAGGTAGGTGGTACAAAAGTGTGGGGGGAAGAAGAGGTGAACAGACATGCAGAAAATGAAACCGTAAACAGCAAGTGTAAAGATTTTTCACTCACTTGAAGAGGAAGAGGATTTAAAGATCTGTCAGAGAAGATCTGGGAGAGGAGAATCCCAGACGCCAAACACACAGAAGCAGAGAGAGTACCTGAGCATCTGATGTCCTCCACAGACCTAATAAAAGAATAGAGGAAAGCAGCTAGGGTCAGGAAAGAAATAACTATAGTTAATTTAAAAAAAACCAAAACCACAACACACCACACCACAAAAAAGGAAACCTCTCATTAACTACAAAATAATTGTGTCTTTAAGTAGTCTTATTCAAATTAGAGGCCCGCAGAGGGAATTTTTGAACAGGAGAATTAATAGCTGCTGAATTTAACAGTCCTAAAATGAACTAATGGCTTTCTGACACATTTTTAAAATGAATTCAGAGTTCCCAAAGATAAGAAACTACTGTGACACAACTTTCTGAAGTCTAAAGGGGAGAGAAACATCAAGCAAACTCCCCTTCGGTGACATTTTCTCACCAAAACAGAAAAACCCATCATTTTCAGAAGACTCATCTCTCATCTGCAAATGGTAGCCAATTAGTAGCATACGTATTACAACAGCATCCAGAGGAGACTGGAGTCCTGTGGTAGCAGTTTCTGCAAAACCATCCCTTTGTGATATACAACACTCCCGAAAAGCATGTAATTTAGAATCATAGAATCATAGAATCATTTAGGTTGGAAAAGACCTTCAAGATCATCAAGTCCCACCATCATCAGGCCATTTGTGGACGGTTTGTCTCCACTGTCCTGGATGCCCCGCTGCAGCCCTGGAGCACCACGGCACAGCAGCTGCACCAACTCCTGCTGGAGAGAGGAACGCAGCTGGGGAAGGACAGACAGACACACAACCGGCCCCAGCCCGGTGGCACCTGCTGCTAGCACCTGAGCCACAGCAGCATGTCTCCTGCGCCCACAGGCACAGTGCCAACGGGACAGCTCCAGTGAGGAAGGGAAAAGGAGAACAAAAAAGAAGTGTTATGGTCCATGTTGCCTTGTCACACTTCAGAGAAGTGAAGATGGAGAGAGGGTCGGACAGGGAGAATCACACAGCCAGAAAACAGTACCTGCAGTGCTGGCTTTAGTAACAGTAAGCAAAGAAAGCCAATTCAAGTATAATGGGCATCAAAGGTCTTCAGCTGCAGATGTGGTTTGTCTCCTAAATCATCCATTTATTGAGGGGTTACTAACACAGTATCGGCAAGTTGGGCTGTGTTTTGGTTTAGTTTTTGGGGTTTTTTTGTCGTCGTTGGGTTTTCAGGGTTTTTTTAAACTACCCTGTCAATGCGGACCCTGTGTGCAGTACCGCAGCTTCCTCCCTTCAGCCTCTCCCTCCTTTTTTCCCTCCTCTGTCTCCCATGCTCTCCGGCTGGGTCCAGTCACAACAGAGACTTCAAATGCTTTGGGGCAGGGATTTACACAGGGTGCAGCACAACGAGGCACTAACCTTTGCAGGAGACCAAAACTGTGCTAAAGTAGAAGCAGCGGTAATGGCATGAGGTCTGAAAGGCCACCGACAGCTACCAAACCCAAATTCTTCAGACCTCCTGTGCTGCAGTGGGGCACGTTGCCTTTCTGTGGTCTCTGCCCGCTGCCAGGCTGGGCACAGCCCACCTGTGTTAGAGAAGGTCTGACCATGCTCTGTGCTACACCAGTAGCTGTACTGGCCTACAGCCAGCTCTGAACTGGGTGAGTTCATCCATCAATCCTGTGACACTTATACAGCTAAGTGTAAACTTGACACAGCTCAAATACGAGCCTACAGAGAATACAGGACATCTCGTCAGTAAATAAAATTGCTAAGAAAGGTACGTGACGATTATCTAAGGATGCTTTCACATGGATGAATCACAGGTTAAGTTTAGCTTTCCAGAAAAAGCCAGAATGCTGACAAAACCAGAAATAGGATTCTCATGATATATAGCCCCCCCCCCCAAAATCCCCAAATTGAGAAAGATGATAAATTGAGCTAAGAGACCAGTAGCTCTTCAGAAAAAAAATGATTCATTAAAACCTGCCAAAAGTCTCAGCACTAGATTTGGCAGCAGTTTCACTATCAAATTCCTTTAACTCTCTACAGCAATATAAAGAGAGCGAAGGTACTTCAATTCTTAAGTTAACCTGTTTAAAAAAATTTGAAAAATCCTGCATTTAAGAGACTGAAAAGCTCTGCTTTGATTGCAGAAAGTACAAAAACTGATAAATCAGTGATCTTCAGCAAACCAGTTAAAAAAATACAGCTAGCTACAATACAGCTGTTGCAACAGAGCTCAGAAAATGGTATTTCACTGAAAAACTACTATGCAAAAACAGCATAAAAAAGACTCCAGTCCTGCTTCCAGTGAAGTCATCACGCATTTTACCATTGATTTTAAACACACCAACTTCAGCCTGGATACTAACAAAAGCATAAATAAATGTTATGGCTACATGCATTATGCATTAATGCCTAAGGAGGTTCCAACTTTGCTGTTATCTACACAGATTTTTCTGATCTACTCAGACGGGGTGAGTATTCAGATGACAGAAATGGTAGGAGATACCAATCTTTCAAAATGATATGGAATAAAGCATCACTAACAGCACTACTCTCAAAAGCAGACTGTTTTCTGGCTGAGATAAATTGTTCTGAGTGGACAGCAGAAATGACCCATATAATTCTGAACATGATTTCATCATAGTTAGCCAACATCAAAGAAAAGTGCCATTTTTTAGATTAATAAAGATATGTGTTCATTCATTTCAAATTACTTGTTTTCTTCAGTTCCCCTGTCTTATGGACTCCTCTCACCTATTAAGCATTTCAGCTTCTCTGATGGAAAAAAATGTATAGTTTACACACTTGTCAAGTTTATAACAGCATTCATAACACAGAACTACAGATGCAGGGTTTGGGGTTCATTCCATGGGTATTCACTGTATCCTACTGTTATATCCATGTGGTTATTATTTATTGTTGTATTCCTGCATTGTACACACTGTACAAAAACAGAGCAATGAACATGCTTCCCTTCAAAAATTCTAAAATTTCAATTACACTTTTAAAAAGTTATGAAATACAGAAATTGAGCACCTCAAATTTTTTTTGCACTAACAATGTAACTATTTCTCACCATTTTCTATGTAGGAATATTCAAGTCTAGCTGCTATGACAATGTGATCTTTTAGTCTTACTTTCCATTTGAATTCAGGATTAAAAAAAAAACCAACACATTTGCTCCATAGCAAATTAAATAGAGATATACAGCAAGAAATTTACATTTAGAAAGAAAAAGTGAACTTCTAATATGGTAGTAAATTGTTTTTGACTTTTCTGTCCAGGCTCTCTGGAGCCAGTTTGATCCTGTTCTCTAGTACATTGGCCTCAATGCCCTCTACCATAAGAAAAAAAATCAGCTGCAATGCCTACATATTACCTAGTGATTTCCCAAAATAATTGGCAGTACGTATTGTGTATCAGCAAGCAAGTTCAAGTTCAGCTAGAGCTTTGACAAATTCAGGGAAGCATAGCTGTACAAAATGAAGATGAAAAAGAAAAAGTTGTAGTAGTGGAAAGCCATTTAAAGAAATTAAGTTGCCTTTAACATATTTGTATCTTCTGAGACTATGAGCACGGTCAGACTTCATCAAATTGGACACAACCCCAAACTACTCAGCTCTCTTCATATTCTGTTCTAGACATACAGAAAAAGAGACCCACAATGTTTTGGAACATGATCTTCTAGTGCGCACATAAAATATTCAAATCATATAGCTTCTTCTCATTAGTATTCATTGCCAATGGGCCAGTATTCAGGAATATACACAGTAAGGAACCTACTGAGAATAAAAGCCAAGCTATTTTGCTGCATAATGTACGTCAAGGATATGACTTATTAAGACAAAACTCACAAAATAAGTAACTAAGAAGCTTCCTTATGAAATATTAAAATTATGTTTTGTTCTCTAGCCAATCCTCTTGACATTGCAAACTGTCTACATTCCAAAGACATCCCTGTCCATAAATATTGAACACATGCTCCTAATGTATTTGCTAAACAGTTTGGCACTATCGCTTCCTAAAAGACATTAACTATTAACACAGCTTTACGTCATAAAGAGCACCAAAAAAATCCTGTGGCTCTTCCTTTTCTGAGTAATCGTCTCATTTGTGTCTGGACAAAAGAACAAAGCACCAGAATAATTCCAACCATGTTTACTATCACAGTGCAATTTAAAAAGAATATATCAATTATGTTGGCAAGCTTATATGTATACCATGTAGAGAAAATGACACATAGCTGCACCAATACATGCAGAGGGAATTATCAAACCAGCATACAAGCAGTATGTCGTTGGTTGGTTGAAAATTTCTGAAATATCAAAAGCTCTCTAACAAAAGCTCCTACACTTTTGCCTCCCCAAACAATAAAACCCAAGATTATGATGCTAAAATTCATACTGGTATACATATGACACAAAAAAATTGCACTCAAAATACAAGCCCAGTTCTTATCCTCAGCATACTGCCACTCCTGTAAGACAATACAAACCTCATTCCTCAGCTCCTTACAGAACACCCAACTATTCTATTGGGTGACACTAAATGTAATAAAACAAAATGCAATATTGTTGAAAAACTGATTGTGACCACAATTAGTAAAATTACATTTCGTTCAAGCACAGAATCCATTCAAATTGACTGCAATTATCCATTAATAAATTACAAATGCACAATCCTTCTTTTTCCCATTACGTTTTGCAAATTACCATCCTTAAAGCAGGTAATTCAGTAAAAAGAAGGATTACTCCATTCTGGTTTTAGCCTAGATCACTGTCATAGAAGCTCCTAAGGCAATAGTACAGTATTTTATCTTTGTCTTTGGAATCAGCTAAAAACCTGGATAATGTAGAACAGTTTATGAAGTGCAAGACTAAAACGAAACCTTTAAGGAATATAGATCGGAAATTAAAGGACTGCTTTGCCCCAACTCGCCGAATAAGGAATCAACTTTAAGAGATGAGGAAGCATCCTAAGCTAAATAATCATATAAAAGTGTTAACAATGAGAGATAAAACAAGTGGTGTATTATACCTACTGAAGAAAGCAGAAAGAATATTGCATGTGTCTAACATAGGTGTTAAAGTAATGCTGTAGCCTTTTTTACCAACCAGCCTGAAAGACTGGGGTTCATCTCACTCACCTCCAGACCCCTACAGCTGAGCTAATCAGCCCAGGCTCCAGGCTTTAGGGTCAGTGGGCACAGCAGCCACATGACTCATTTTTTGTAAGTCTACTTTAGGATGAGAATAACTGTACCCTAGAAGTGCCCTTTTTCACAACGGAGTGAAAAAGGGAACTCAGGGAAACTTGGTGTAGGAGTTCACACTGCAGAGATCCTCAGACAGATAAACTGCACCACCATTAAGAGAGAAGAGGAACAGGTATGTAGTAAGTGAATACACATATTCAGTAAGTGCCAATAAAAAGAGGGGAAGAATAGAAAAAAATACTGTTAAGTGCATCTGTGTGTCACCTCCTAACAGTAAATGAATCAGAAGGTCCAGTTTAAAACTACTACAAGAAATGAGAATTGGGATAATCTAAATAGGGATTAGCAAGCACCCATTGCTAACAGGTAGAGGCTGATTTGAGCCCTTCACAGTAACATCTATCACCCTTTCAATCATCTTTCGTAGCAGGAATCACTGTAACTCTGGATGCCTTTGTGGTCCATCTACCACCCTCATCCCGGAAGATGGAAAAGATTAACTCAGAAGGTGAAGAAGGTTAATGACTGTTTGCTAATGGGCACCTATTTTATTCACTGCAATGCTCTACCTTAGAGGTAGAGAAAACAGAAACTGTGAGGAAAGAAGCGGAAACAAGAGACACATTTGTGCTAACTGCCTAAGAATATTAAGAAACTTAAAGCCCCTGGATACATACTTAAACTAAGAAATGAATCCTGTTTTATGGGTTTAGAAATAATCCAGTTATAAATCTAATCCTATCCAAAGGTTTGCCAGAATATTGACCTTTCTAAACCATAATGCATCTGAAAATAGCCCAGCATTTTTTTTTCAAACTAGATAGATATTCACTATCCCTGAAATAAATTAATACTAAAGCGAGTTAAAAAGAATTTGATCATGTTCTTCTTAATATTCACGTAATAATTTTCATGGTAAGTGTTCTCAAAGCCTCAGTTGCTATATAGTTATAAAAGAAAGGACCAGTGTGCAAATTACAGAGATAAGTATCCCAATTATCAAGGAAATGTAGGAGATAATAATGCTGTTAGTTACCCTTTAAGAAAGAACAGTACTTCCATGGTCCTGTAACTTTTCGGCTTCTACAGATTTTATAGTTGCGTAATACTGCCTGTAACCTGACTTGCCAGGAGCTAACGGTAAGACTGAACAAACAAAACCTGCTCTGTCCTCACATCAGATCTTTTTATCAAATTCAGCTGAAGAACAGATGACCTTTAACAACGGCATGTTTCTGTCAAACAGCCCTCACTGGCTTTTCAACATCAACAGGGGAGTTTCTTTGCTCTAGCCAGTGGTCCTTCCAATTACAGCTACGTGATATCTTTCTGGCAGCACTATGAACTGTCACCCCTTACACTCTGATCCAGGTGTTTCCAAAATATGCTGCTAAACAGCAATGCTGGCACACAGCAGGGGCTCTCTTTTCTAGGAGAAAAGCCACCCTTTTGAAAGCAGAATGTATTCAGCATTTGTAGAATATACGCTTTCAACATTTCCTTGTACGCAGAAGTGTTTCCCTTTACTAAGTGAACCTCAGAGAGGCAAAACTAGATGTTCATTTGGATTGGAAAACTTGCAGGCCTAAATGGAGCTGTGACTTCTATAGATGAAACAATATGAAATACAATTTTCAGTTCCCAAAGATGGTTATTTAAAACAGTTCAAAAACCTAAGGTAGTGCAGTCATATGTGTAAACAGACACTACGAAAAAAAATTAAAGGGCAGATACTCAAAACATATTCAAAGGTTCAGTTGATGATAAATGTAATAAATGTGATGTAATAGCAGTGAATTCTTACTCTTCTAAAGCCTGAAGCATGTTTCCAGATTCTTCAAAGGACAGAATATCGATGATTTGGTCGTTCATAATTATATCTTCACTAAAGAAATCACCTGAATTAAACTGAGAATGCTCCAGCTTGTGATTTTGGCTGAGTTCATGCCGTATCTCCTAAAAAGAAAAAAAACACAAAACCATAGAGTTATAGTGTGGTTTGGGTTGGAAGGGACCTTAAAGATCATCCAGTTCCAACCCCCCTGCCATGGGCAGGGACACCTTCCACTAGACCACGTTGCTCAAAGCCCCATCCAACCTGGCCTTGAACACTTCCAGGGATGGGGCATCCACAACTTCTCTGGGCAACCTCTTCCAGTGCCTCACCAACCTCACAGTCAAGAACTTCTTCCTTCCGTCTAATCTGAATCTACCCTCTTTCAGTTTAAAGCCATTCCCCCTTGTCCTATCACTACATGCCCTTGTAAAAAGTCCCTCCCCAGCTTTCCTGTAGGCCCCCTTTAGGTACTGGAAGGCTGCTATAAGGTCTCCCCGGAGCCTTCTCTTCTCCAGGCTGAACAACCCCAACTCTCTCAGCCTGTCTTCACAGGAGAGGTGCTCCAGCCCTCTGATCATCTTCGTGGCCCTCCTCTGGACTTGCTTTAACAGGTCCATGTCCTTCTTCTGCTGGGGGCCCCAGAGCTGAATGCAGTACTCCAGGTGGGGTCTCATGAGAGCAGAGTAGAGGGGGAGAATCACCTCCCTCGACCTGCTGGCCACACTTCTTTTGATGCAGCCCAGGATACGGTTGGCTTTCTGGGCTGCAAGCGCACATTGCTGGGTCATGTTGAGCTTCTCGTCAACCAACATGCCCAAGTCCTTCTCTGCAGAGCTGCTCTCAATCCACTCATCGCCCAGCCTGTATTTATGCTTGGGATTGCCCCGACCCATGTGCAGGACCTTGCACTTGGCCTTCTTGAACTAAGTAAGCTTCAGATTATACAAAAAAATTACAGTGAGCATCTGATCTAATTCTATTGCAGGTAACTCTGGGTGAGAATGTTCCTACTTATCATAAAACTGTACAGCTGGAAAGGGTATAGATAGTGCAATTCAGGTGTGTACCTGAAATCAAATATACTACTTTTTTTTCAGGCTGAACTTTTTGTATGTAACTGATCTGGAATACAAATGAAGAAATGATTGGAGAAGACAGAAGACTCTACATTGACTTCAGTAGACCTGTGAAAGCCTTCTAGGAAGTTATCTTCCACTATAAACTTTCTAGGCCAATTTTTTAAAAATTACCATGGTATACAAATTATATATGGCAAGATTACAGTATTACAAGGTGAACAACATGAAAAACTAATCCTATGTATGACGGAAATTACTATACAAAAACTCCACTATAAATATCTGATGCTGGGATGAAACTGGCCCTTTTTTATGATTTTGTTATCACAGCTTTTTCAGTAAAAAGAAACAAGGCACACCCTTTTCATTAAAAAGGATTAATTTTTCAGACCTAAAAGAAATAAAAATTGTTGATGGAGTAATTTTCAACTGCAGAAAATAAGTCTGGAAGTGATTTGTGAGCTCCTCTGGTCAGTCCAGAGGGATGGGAGATCCACCACCATCCGAGCAGAGGAGGGGTTCAAACCTCTGAGCACACGTCTCTTAAAGGACTGCTCCAATCACTGTAATATTCTGACTGAGGTCTCTAGCTCCCTCCCATTGAAGTTGCTCCACTTTACATAAATACATAAATAATTAATAGAAGCAAAGGCTGGAACTTGGGCCAACTTGATGAATATTTATCAGACTATGTATTTTCTCTCTCCATCCCAGTATGTACTGAAATACTTTCTCCAAAATGGCACAGCTTGGATAAAGAACACTGAAAATGCTCCATCCCCAAACCCAACTGTTTTGCTTAATCACTCAAGAGATTAAGACACATCCAAGGAACTAAGAGACCTAAATTCAAATCCCTATTCCTAATAATCAGAAATACAATTTGGACCCAAGTCTGCTGTGCTGGAGGTGAGTGGTCTACTCCCTGGGCAACTGCTTATAACCCACAGACATCCTGCCTCTCATTTTGAGGGATGAAGAGGAGAGGAGGAAGGGAGGAATTTGAAAAGAAACTGATAGCCAAAGGGTGATCTCCCTCCAGTCCGAAGCTAACATCCAGGTACTGACAGCAGTTCTTCTGATCAGATTATCATTCTTACACTCCACTCTAAATCTGATTGTGCTAAAGATTAGAGGTTGTAGAGATTACCTTACCTGTGAATCCAATCCATCACTTGGTGGCTTTTTATTTATCTTCAAAAACTCATTAGACAATCTGTATTAGTTAGGAAGTTATATCATCAGATATGATCAATGAAAAAATTTAAATAAAGTACTGTTACAGACAGTATGACTCACCTGTTTTTTACTAAGGAAACTCCATTTTAATATTTGGGTTCGGTAAACAATGAAAAAAACAGCACACGTCAATACAAGAGAAACAAAAAAAGCAATGAAGAACCCTGAAGCATGGATGGCATGGCTGTATGAAATCTGAAATTAAAAGACCATGTTATTAAAACTATATTTTAAATATATATAAAGATCAGACTCAAAGATTATAACTGTAAACAACATAGTAAATTATTTTTAAATGGCTTCACACAACTTCAGGGTTTCTCAGCATTAAGTTATAATTACTACATTTTTATTAATATTTTCAAACAAGTGTCTATTTTCCATAGGTTTTCAAGTCAGCATGGTTCGTTATGTTAATCTAGTCCAAATTCCTGTCTAACTCCAAGCAACAGAACTCGCACAGATTGAATTTTAGGTGCTGTGACTTTTGGGTGTCCTATACTTAATAGCCTGGTTTCCAGTGTTGCCAAACTCTCCTAAGTCTCATTGATATTGATGGCATTTGATGTTGCTCAAAGGCTCTGAAAAATCAGTCTAATGTTGGCTACCTTTAATTAATGGCCATTTATTGATTCAATAAAACTGAGTAATCACCATAGGGAAACAGCACCAATATGAGTTCAGAATAAATATGTAACTGACAGTTGACAAAACCACCCAATTTGTGTGCACCCCTGCGGTTTCTGCATGAGCCAGAGTTCGAAAAGAATAGCAGGAGCACCGGAACCATGAGCCAGCTAACAACTTTGTAAGCCTTTCACTTTAGCTCTTAATTTAATCTTTAAATTGAATTTCATTAAAATTTAATTTTTACTTCATGCTCCATGTAGCAAAAGTTAATTCAGTGTTTGTTTAGTTCTTTGAGATCTCTGGAGGAAAAACATAGCACAGCTATTAGTATAATGTTTCACTACAAACTAATCACTCTGTTGGGGCTAGAAAGTGTAAATAATTAACATGCTGCTTGCAAACTGGGCTTGGTCATCTCTTGGAGCAGAAAGCTGAGAGCATTCCATGGAGTCAACAGTAATTCTGCATAGGAAGTGATAATCAAACATGGTCCACAATTTGAAAAGCATTTATTCCAATTTAACAGCACAACTGTATCCTTTTACTGCCTAGTTTTTTTCTGATACATTTTTGTACACTGAAAAATCTGTCATATCTCTAACTGAAAGGAACTGTATCATGTCAGACTTTGTTGTTTTGAAGGCTCAGCTCCTCAAAGCTGCCGGAGATGCTCAGCACTCATTGATTTCAACATGATTTCAGTGGAATTGGGCGATGATGTCAGTATCAAGGATATCATCAAGACGTTAATACAGGCTACTATTGGCACTTGCACAGTTCCAGGAAGAAGATCCAAGGTTTACTTCGCAGTACCATACATGTAGAATCAACAATTGCTCTGACTGATAGAGGTATGCTTGGTTTGGTTTTTTGTTTTGTTTTTTAATGCGCTTAGTCTAAAGTAATGAAACCCTTGAAGCACTTTGACATTCACTAAAATTTTTTGGGACTAAGTACATATCCGAGTAAACCATTCATGTGCTGAATTCCTTCTAATACTGTTCAATATCTTTAAGCTTTAAACAGAAAAGAGAAAGAAAAGAAAAAGAGGAGCAACACATTAATTTCATGGTTCCACGTGTAATTACCAACACATTGCCTGAGTGTTTTTTCTTGATGTAGCTTCCTACTACTTTGGGCAATTGCTTCCATTACGCTCTCCTCTACCAGGGCTGACCACTAAGGACACCCAACACATCTACATCAGCATCAGTACCAGCTCTCTCCTACTCTGACTCTGCACTGCCCCCAGTTCCTTGCCATGAGCTCAGTTAAAGCTGCATCACTTTGCATCAAAATATCTTCAACTTTAAATTTATTTGAAAGATGATTATGTGAATATTAAGTAACTCCCTTCCCTAACCCAGTGTTTACTCCCTTCACAGATCAAAAGGGTTTCACCCATACCACTTGAACAGTCACTGAGCCAACAAACATCTGTGTGTGACTTGGAAAAAATGTAATTTCTCTTAAGTCAATCTGCTGTCCCCAGGTTCTCTGGTTGCACTAGGTGGCCAAGAGGGAATCACAGAAGGGTTCTCACTGACCTCTGCCACACCACGGCTCTGCCTGAGGTCCCACCACTTTCAAGGAACAGGAGATGCTGTAGATAATACTTAGGAAAAAAATGCTGCTTTGGAACCACATCATCATTTGGCTGAATTCACTCACATTTGTCTAATTTCCAAGCACTCTGTGAAATTTAGGGGTCTCTCTAGGCTTCTGGGGAAAGCAGGAATCTGGTGAGGCTATGGGTTCAGTGAAGCTGAAATGAAGCTGGTTAAGTTTTGATGGAGAAAAAGCACTGGCTTGGGAATGATCCTGTTGCTTTCTAAGCAAAGTAAAAGGCGAGACCTATGGCGGGGCAGTCAGTCTGCATCAGGGCAGGTGGTTCTGTAAGATGTTAAGCTCCAATGGAGAAAAATGGACAAGGAATTACCTGTGCTTTTATACTTAAAAGAAAATGGGTTCTGGAATGACAGTCCATGTCATCGGGGGCTGTAAACCCAAGCAGGAGGACACAGCAGGCACCTAATGGCATCTGAAAGGATCACAGCAGATGGTGCAGGGCAGGTGCCAGAGCCCCTGCACAAGCCACAGCGTAGGACCAGTGTTGGCACTGCAGGCCAACCTTCAAACCACTGACACAACAGTAAGCCTCAAAAGCCGTATCCTAAGGTAACTGCTTAAGCCATCCCAATAGTGAGAAGAAGCATCACAAGCCAGAGTTTCTTTCAAAAACTGCTGTACTCCCACTGATTTGAAGGATGCCGAGGGAACAAGCCTGGCAAAAATCAGATCAAAGTAATTATTATCATTCATCCCATGCAGTGTGCTTAGATGGGAAAATCTCCTTTTGTCCTTTTCACTACAGTTTCCCATTCAGCATCAAAACCGCCCAGTCAAAGGCAGAGGCACATAGTACTGACAGCCCCTGAAGTGCTGCGGGAAGACACGTGGCATGGACACTTAGATGAGCAACACTCATATTTTTTCATAACCCACAAAATTACCTTGTCACATGGAACCAAGCACTTTCTTCCAGCAGCAAAGAAGAGAAAATCCACAGGGTTTGTAAAACTTTAAAGAACAGCACAGCAGCCAAGTGTGCAAACCATGTGAAAGCTGATGGGACCAACTTAGCATGGCACTGCCATGACTACATAATTAATTCTTCTCTTTTCTGTCCCCAAAGTGAACATTTAGTATCCATTTAGCCACACATGTGTGTTAGCTTTATCAAACCCATGAACAGGTAAACAATGATTTTTAATAAATAAAATCTGAGATTGAGAGCATTTATGACAGCTGAAGATATGGATGAAATACATCGCACCTTTTTCAGCTGATCATAATTTCCTTGCACAAACTGGTTTCCTTCTGAAGCACCTTATGTTTGGCCACAGCCCAAAGGCCAATACTACGCATGTGAAACATGATGTGTTCCATAATTTCTAAGCTTTATTTTTTAAAATTAACAGTAGTCTCCACACACCTTTACCACACATTTTAATTATAAACCCTGTTCATTTAGTAAGTTCAAATGCAGCTGAGCCAATTTTACCTAACTATGGAATAGTCCCCAAGAACTCGTTGAGGTCTAACTGTCAAGTTCAAGTTGGAAAAAACCCCACACTATAAAGGTTTTAACTATAGTAATAGATTGCAGGAATTTTCATGGTGGGCCAAGACCAATGTAGCTTATGGTCTTAGTTTAGACATCACCAACTGCTGCAGATCAATTCACACTGAACTCTACAGAAAAGCATTCATGAAGCTATTTTTCTAACCCAGTCAGCTACTGCATGTTTTACACCTTCAAGAGTAAGAGTTTCCAAAAAATACATTTATGGTAATCCCAAGCATAATACTTAGCTATACAAATGTCCAATCCTTTTAAATCTTACTAGATCATTATCCAGGAACAATGAGTTCTCTAGCTCATGTATAGTTTTACTTTATATCATGTTTAATTTTGGCTTTCATTTTAACAGAATGGGCACTTGATCTTCAATTATGAGAAAGCCAAGTCTGGACTTACATCTATTACACTAATAGAAGGTAAGAGGGCAAGAGATCCCCAGCAAAAGAGAATACGGGAACAAGAGGCCCCTGTGCCCAATCTCCAGATAGACTACTGATTTTAAAGGTGGAGAGGAACTCATGGGACAGGCCCATAGAAGGAATGAGCAGCCTAGTCCTCAGGACCTCTTCAGGCAAGCCCCATCCACATGAACTTTAGATTTCAAATGATACAACCACGGCAAAAATGTTCTGGGGTGGAAAAAACTATTTTCTTCTGCCTGAACACAAATAATCACACTGTTCTTGCCAACCAAGACACAGCTCCTTAAAAAAAGACCCCTTGCAACACAGCAGCGTGTCAAGGTAATGAGGGGTTAGGGGAGAAAAACTAGTTTGGTGAAGAGATTACTCTAGCAATGAAACTGATGTATACAGTGGGGAGTTCTCTAATAAAAAATTATCTAGAAGACAAATGCTGCGGCAATCAATGTAATTTTGAAGGTTTATTTGGCCTCTTAGAAACTATGTTAATTCAGAAGCCAAGAACAGAAAGTCATATTGGAAGGATGACTAGTTAAAAAATGAAAGGCAAACATAAACTACATCTCTCTTACTGCAGTTTTATTTCTCAGGCTCCCCGCACAGCTATTTTCTGGTTCGTATATCAGCATGATACGCAAAACTTTTCTCAATAGGTGGAGATAACTCCACCCTTTTGGAAAGGCAAAAAGCTTTCTCATGGTGGCTAGACACAGGAGCAGGTGAGCATTCCTCATTACAGTTCTCTGTGCCTGGACAATTCTTCAAATGAAAAAACATGGCTAGGAATATAATGGAAGTTTTATTTCCATACTAAATATTGCTGCTTTAAGACAACAAAGACCCCCTATCTTGACTCCTGTTTTCTTCCTCTTAAAATCAGAGAAGGCAGAACTTGTGTATGATTAATAGTCAGTAGCTGAGTGATGAGATATAAGTACATAAGTACATCCTTAGCTCCTAAGATTTAGTTTAGATTGTCCATAAGTTTAAGCAGGAGAGTCAACATAATACCAAATCATAGAATTTACCTTGGTCTTTTCTTCTTCAGTTATGGTGAACGATGCTGTCAATGATACGAGATGTGTTTTATTCTGAGATATAAAAATATTACATGTATTAAAAAAAATGAGCAGAATCCACTGGCAAACAGCCCAGAGTCTCTAGAAAAGCCTCTCCTTGGAAGATAAGCTATACTTCTCATTAAGCTTAAAGCTGCAATAAATCTGATAGGAAAATGCAGTGTACTTAGCGGTAACGGACATGGAAGCAGCTGCTCTGTGGGATACTCTCCCCTTATAATCACACAGAGGCATATTCCAGTGCTCACAGAATTACATTTTTCTGTGCCTATAAAATCTGGGTTGACTGAAAATGCACAGAACAGGAGCCACAGTCAGTGCATATGTCTTTACTCTTAGAATTCCCTGGTTTTTGAAGTCTTGATCTCTACCACTCTAGTACCACTCTCATGCACATTGTACATTTTTTCCTCTAAAATAAAGGAGATACAGCAGTTGAAAATACATCTGCACAAGCTAATTACATGCAATTATGAAAACCATAGAAAAAATATCAAGCCATATTTAAGAATTGAAAAATTTTACTTTGGAAGAAACCACTTGTCCTGCCTCCTAGTCAAAGCTGGGCCAACTCCAGCATTAGACCGGTTGTCTTAGAGCCTGGTGCAACCAAGTTCTCAAAAATCAGCAAGGATGGAGACTCCTCAGCTTCTCTGAAAAATCTCTTCCAGAGCTTCACAACTCTCATACTAAAAAAGTGACTTCCTTATGAGCAAGGAGGTTTTCCTTTGCTGCAACTTGTTTTTTGGTTAAAAGAAATTATTTTCTGATAAAAATATGGCAAAACTTTCAATCTTTCACAGACTACAGGAATACACACAGAAGTATGTGGAACACCGTTATTTCCAGGATACATAGATAAACTGGAGAGAAATACAAAAAGTAGAGAGAGAAGCTACAGGACAACACACAAACATACTTCACCTATTTACGGAGGTCTAGGACTTCCCAAGCTATGAAGAATACCTCATGTATTTATAAATTCATGATAAACAATCAGAGAGCCTAAGAACCTCATTACATGCAGGCCTCATTGCTTAGGTAGACAAGAACCACCTTGGAGACTTTTTTTTTTTTACAAAAATTGTGAAGAGCAAAATAAAATTGTAAAGGACATACCTGTGATGAACTCCTGAAAGTTAGCTTTGCAGGCAGTGTCAAGACCCTGCCATCCCACATTTCTTTTGCATCAAGAAGTGCAGAGTAGTTGATTGCAAAGTGTTCTCCACCTGTTAAAACAGAGGAAAAAAACCCAAGCTGTGTAGATTAAGCAGGTGAGGTCCATCTGCCAGTGCAATAGTAGCCTCTAAGTAATCATGTCTGCATTTTCTTAAACAGTAGCTACATAGACTTGAAAACAACCCAGTACAGTTGCACATCTTTTTTCACACAAGAAGACTGAGTGTGAATCTCTTCACAGCTGAGCACCCAGCTGAGCTCAGCTGCAGTTACAGATGTTTGCAAAATTTGAAAAGCAAGTTCAATATGAATAAAACATCCAAGGAGCTTTTTAGGTTCCCCTTTAGACTGTGCTTCCTCACCAGCAAAAGTGCTCTCCTAGGAACCAAGCTGCAGTAAGCTCACAACACTGACTTCAAGCAAATTCAGCAGAGGAGGTAGCCAGAGCCTACCAGCATAGTCCAGAGAGGAAGGATATGGACAGCTTCGCTCTGTCCCAGGAAAATTTCTCAAAGATCCCTGGGGAAGGCTTGGGACAGCACAGGAGCTTTTCCTTTCTGACACAGCAGATGCCTCACATCCAGAGTAGATAGTTCCTGGCCACATGAGTCCAGCAACATCCTTCGTATCTGCTGCCTCTAAGAACACAAGCAAATTTGGCCCAGGATCTGGAAACTGCATTAAATGACGTGTCAAGCTACTGAAAAGCATCATGTTTTGACTGATAGTAAAACTCAACATGAGATATTTAAAAATAATTTTTTTTTTTTATAAGATGGACAGCCTACATTATAACCACTAACTAGTTGGTTCTCCTCATGTTGAAACCAAAGAGAAATCTGACTGAGATTTCAGCTGAATTTTGATTCACAATGTACTCTAGAACTGAAAAATTATCATGGCTAACGTGCAGCATGACAGTACATAGGCCAGTGTAGGTATAGCCTTTCTGTCCAGCCCTAGTGGCAAGGTATGGGCTGAGTCCAGGACTGACATAGTAAGGACAAAACTTTAAACTATGCAGAAATCTGTTCTGCTGGATTTTCTTCCACTTCAGTATTCTTCATGCTGATTCGTGCAGCGTATATGGGCTAGAAAAGCTAGCTTCAGTTCCAGATTCAGTAATGATAAATAAAGTAACTGCTCCAACTTGGTTTACTAGATCAGCTCTGCAAACCATTTTTCTATTCTTTCTCAGGGATCATTCTTTCTTAAGAACCTCTGTTGACAGCCAGCAATTCCTTGACGTTTTAAAAAAAAAAAAAACCCGCCCTGTTATCAATACCACTACTCACACTGCTGTTATTAGAAATGGAGTCTGGCTATCCATTTGCAATCAGACAGCAGTGCCAGGTCTACTTATTTCCCTTTCCTATTTGGAAACCTTTCACCAGTAAAACATTATCATAACCCTAGACACTTCAACCATAAACAGGTATCACTGAACACTTCCGAAGCTCCAAGAGAAATATCATGACTCTCAAAAGCAAGCTGCTAATATTCTTTGTGCTTAGGAAAAAGGAGATGAAGAAATCAAGAAAGGTAAAATTTTATGAATGTGCAGTGATCCAACTGCTATCAAAGGAACAGACTCACTCCAAGAATGGGTAGGTTTATCTCTCGATTACTTGGTTTTATAATTTGCTTAGTTTGGGGAAAACGGATACTGAGAGGAGCTGCCTTATTTCTGATGAATCTTCTTGCCTGCTTGCATGGCCTTTTGCAATTCTAATGCACCTCAATACCTCAGCAAGCCAATCTGCCATGCTTTGCTAAAGCAGGAATACTCATCAGATATGATTAAAATGGCTTGTGCAGCAGCTTTTAAAAATACCCAAAATGAACAAATACTATCATGAAAGATTCTCTTTTGTTTTGATGGCAGCAACTTTTACAGAGTACAGGGGCTCACTACTGTGCCTGGGAGATCAGAAGCAGTTCAAAGGTGGGAGGCAAAATGTGCATTAGTAGAATCGTAAACTGAAGCACGAAACCTTTCCCAGAGTTCTTCACCTGTATTAACTGATAATCGGAGAATTTATAGCAATAAAAATACATAAATAAATAAATAAATAAATATCGTGAACAGATGCTCTTCCACATGTGTAATCAGGGGTACTTCTTTGCAGATTTTGTTACCTTGCAAGAATCTTTTCCTGTAAATCTGTATGCCATCTGTGGTCTTATTAACGTTGTTCTTTTGAACATGTAGACCAGTGATATTGTCCAGGAGGATAAGATCTGTAATGTTTGCTGAGAGCAGTGTGTTGGTGTTATTAATCAGAAGTGTAATGTATGCAGTTTGAGGGTCATGTTCAACATCCACCTGAAAACAGAAATATTAGTATTAACAGTGCAAGATGGCTGTATGTGCATCTTACCAGCAAAATTCATAGTACTGATTACTAACATAAGTTCATTATATGTGTAAACTTATTTTCTGAAGGCATTCTGAGTGACCTCCAAATGGTACTACACTCAGTTTGATCTCAGACTCCCAAGATTTTTATCTTTGGTATGTCAAGCTGTTGCTTGGAGACAAAGGGACAGAAAGCCAGAAGTTAGAAACCCAGCTCATGCAGAGCCAGAAGTAAAAATAAGAATCTGAATATCCCCACAATACCTCATACAACACAGAACCGGATCATAACTTTATAACCAGAGTCTGGAAAATTCTTAACTTTGAACTTCTGTACCAGGAGGATGTTTCTTTTGCAAGCTACCCTCATTGCAAGTTCATTCTCTCCATGCAGTTTTGGTGTCTATTTCCCTTTTTTCAGAGCAACCACACTCTCCAAAGGGTGCCAGCTGCCTCAATGCGCCCTTCCCGTGGGAGGGCTGATGGAGCCACCAGTGGACATGGAGTTCACAGCTCTGCTTCCAGTTAGTGGTGAAGTTCATAAGCTAATTGCCAATCTCTAGCAACACACACTCACGTGATTTTAGTTATTTATTCCATTAGGCCGTTAACTCTCACTGAGTAATTACACCCTCTAAATGAAATTACTTTGAGCACAGAGTTGCTCACTGCCCTCTCACCTTCCAAATTGCCTTCCCCTATAACTCATATTAAACCAGAATTGTTGAAAACTTTATCAGGTCTATAATATGCTGGCCTACAGTATACTGTGCTGGTTTTGGCTGTATGTGTGTCTTAACAGCAAAATTCATAGTGTTGATTACTAATAAACATAGCCCCATACTAGCTACTATGAAGAAAATTAACTCCACCCCAGCCAAAACCAGCAAATATAGCCATGATGGTATATCAGGCTTCTAATAATGACACCAAATTAACACTTATATAGCTGACCAAAGTATGATTCAGGCTGAGCCTTTCTCTTTTTTCCTCCTCCTTTTTAGGAAATGTCTACTCTGTATCTGGACATCAGCAAATGTAAATAATAAAGCAGCCCCCACAGAAATGAGTTCTAAAAATATGAATTGTGATAGACTTCAGAAATCACACCAGAGTTCATGGCAGCCCCAGGGTTTGACATATGTAGTTACGATTCCATTGTGCACCATTGATCTCTGCATTTCATACTAATTCAGTATAGAAACAGATTACAGTTTTAGCATATCTTATGAATCAAGGAGAAGAAACAGTTTATTGAAATTATTATTGGTTAGTTTGTATTTTTCTATTCAAGTGACAGTAATTAAAGTACCTTTGAATAAATCTGTTTACATAACAAACTCTCCTTGGTATACCACACTAAATTTTCCAAACTCATTACAGCAAGTTCAGCCTCAATTGCATTAAACAAATCTTACGGAGGAAAAAACCCAACTATTTATTGTACTAGATTCTGCAAATAATTGTCAGCATGTATAAAAATAGGCTTAATCATATTTGTGAGGAAAGCATTACCAATTTCATATGTTTGTATATCGTGAATTATACCCCAACAATTATGAGACTCAAAATCACCAAATATTAAAAATGTGATTTATTTTGGGCAGATTTCCTCTCTTCTGGTTTCTGATCCAGCACGATGCAGTCGACATGCCTTTCAACCTTTCCTGAGCAGTCACAAAGGCTAAAAACTTGCTTTAAAAAGCACGAACAAAAAGAAACAGGAAAAAAAGCCTCAAAGCCACATAAAGAAAATCGAAAGCCACAAAGCAGAGACCCTGACCCAGTCACCAAAACAAGAAAATACACCTTGAAAGATTCAAGGTTCAAACTGCATGAGTTGTTAATACTATATTACGCTCCACGGTAAATGTGGATGGGCTTGTGCAGACAAACATGTATGCATCAGCAAAAGAGGGAGCTGGGGAAACAGGGGGAAATAGCACAATTTTTTCTTCCCTTCATTTTCCCACACCTTACCCTTGCTATTCTGTGAGATGAAGACAAAAAATGAGGATTTCAAGGTCTCTTCCTGTGCTTCTAATCAGGCACAAATATATTCCTTTACATTTGGGGAGAGGGGATATAAACAATAATTTAGATAAATTCCTACAATAAAATAGGCAGAGAAAGTAGCATGTGTATAGTTCACAGGCACGTGGGGCAATATGGCAGCATTAGTCCTCTCCTTCCCCTAGACAAGTTTAATGCACTCCCACACACTGTTCGTTCTCTTTCTCCAACCAATTTTGCATTTTCTCTTCATTTTGTCTCATTTAATAAAATTCTTAATTCAGTGACTGAACAAAGCAACCCTTTAGAGGTATCCCAACTGTACTGCCTATCTGCTACCACAATCTTCCTCAGGTGGCCAAAAGGCCACATTTGTTGCATTTCTGATTAATATTAAATACATGTTTTGCATTCTTTAATTTTGACTGGCAGTCAGTTTTAAGCTAAACTGCAAAGGGGTTGAAAGAATTTGGATTTTTTTTTTTCTTGATAGCACTGGAGAAAGCAGCAGATGAGAATCAAGCAGTAGGGAAGCTCTTGAGTTTGACCACTCCTAGAAAGAAACTCCTCCATACACCACTGCCATTGGGATCAGCAGCCACTGGATATCTCCTTTAAGTTGCTCCTCTAATTTGCCTGAAGATGTTTTTTCTTGCTTTTGGAGCAGATGATTATGCTGCAAACCATCTACAGGAACCGAACCCAACGGCAGCCACTCATGATGCATAAGTGCATACTCTCTTTTCTCTCTGCTGCTGAAGCACACCATATGTGTCATTACCCCCTGCAAGCAATGTCACTTCAGGTACCTGGGAGAGTGGAGTGAAAGAACCATGGCAAGAGCAAGGACATGCTAGGAGAAAAGGAAGGAGTAAGGAATTGCCATGGAAGCAAAAGGAACGGAGGATCTTTTGGAATAAGTTAGAACAACTAGAAACAGGAAAGGTGGAAAAAAAATGAAGGATCATAGAATCATAGATGATCTGCAATGCAAGAATACTTAGGAGACTGAGAAACAAGACAGGTAAATGTGTTAAAAGCCAGTCAAATTTAAAGATTTACTTCAGCTCTGCTAAAGATTATTGTCAATATGAAGTACTATTACAGAAAAATTCATGTCATACTATGGAATGAAGCTCTTAAAGGAGCACATTTTTGGAAGGAAGGAAGGGAGTGGGTGCCGGAAGCATAGGTAAAATTTAAACACCCCAGTTTCAATAAGGGTATTTCTGCGACAAGGTGTTGAAAAAATCCTGACTCGAAGAAGTAGACATATGTCATCTCCATGCTCTGAGGAGGCACTCGTGGTAGGAGGAGGAAAATGTGCAAAATTCACTTTTTTTCCATTTAAAACAGCTAAAGACCACCATATGGCCAGTCCATCTCTTAGCAGGAAAGCATCTGTTCAGGCAAATTAGGACTGAAGTAGATGACAAGGTAAACAAAGGAAAATAAAATGTGAACTGCATTTGAAGGTGGAAGATGATCACATACAATCGCGTAGTTTTGAGTAATTTACAACTAATAGTTCTAAATACAACTGCAAAATTATTTTCTGATAATCCTAGCATCTACAACAGATTAACTTTGATCTTGTACAGCAGGATTTCACAATTTTTAATGAGCCTGCGTAAGGCTGTGCTATGAATAGCAGAAAAAACCCAACATATGTAACTGTCTCAAACTCTCCTTCTGAGAGGCTCTGATATAAAAATTTGGAATCTACAGCTGGAAAAGCAGAAGATTCTGTGTTACTGCTTCTTATGTCTGAAATGCTCACTATTCAGCCTCATTAATTATGATATGCCACCATTTCAGTAACAACATTATATGTAATTAGTGCCATGAGATGTGATGCATATTCATTTTTCTCTATGCAAATGATCTGGTGCAGGTTATAATATCCCCTTTTCTGTACTGGTTACTGAACCCTACCCTCATACGCAGAATTTCAGTGGTTGAATTCAGATTTGTCTTAAAGTTGGATGCGCTTTCGCTCTCCAAGGGACAGGTACGATGAACTGTCTCTAATTATAAAAATTCAGACTTGCTTCACCAAGAGTGGAAAAAAAAGCAGGGGAAAAAAAAAAGAAAGGAAAAATAACAGTCTATGGAAGGCTTAAAATTTCCTTATAGTAGGGAGGTCTTTGCTCCTCATAAGCATTTTACACGAGTCAAATGAAACCTTTTTTTTTCATTAAAGACTGTGCTGTAGCTGAGTCCCACTGAATATGCAGACTATGACACAGTGGCTCTTCCATGGCTGTATGATAGGATGCCTAAAGATACAATGGGCATCACGGGGCTCAGTGCTCCATCCTTCAAAAGGAGTCCATACTTGACACAGGTAGGGCACGCATGGTTGAGCCAGAAAAGTATCTCAGTAGGCTTATCTCATCCTCTAAAGAAGTCGGTCTCTATCTCTACCCAGCCTTGTGGCTGATTTCTAGAGTTCACTGGGCTTTGCCCATTTATAGTTTTACAAATTCACGCTGAGGTATTTACTTTGACCACAATCCAAAATCCCCTGAAGTCTGAGAAGAGGTTTCACTGACTTCCTTCAGTTTTGAATCAACACTGCAAAACTGTGCCTCTTACAGAGGGTGCGACCATCTTAACATCAAAATGGACGTTCTCCCAAATACTCAGCATGGGCACAATTCTGTTCCCACTTTTTAAACGACATTTGGGTACAAACTTCCTACCAAATTGAGAAGACAAATGTAAGAAAACTTACCACACCACATTTCTGAAGGGTTATTCCAAATCCAGAAGACACCGATATATTGGACACATCTTCAGGCTGTGGAGGAAGGGGAAAAGCCTACATAGTGTATGAAGATATCACAATTCACAAACTGCAGCACAAGTTAAATTATGTAAATAATGAAATTAGAAAAAAAATTTAGAGGTATTAATCGCTTTCAAATTTAAGAGCTTTGTTATCCCAATAGTTAAACTTTTTTTCTAGTCCAAATTTGTATGAACTACTTATTCCCACAAGTAATTACTAGTATCTTAATTGATATATTCATCTTTTGGCTATCACAATTCCCTAACAAAATACACTCTGCACAAAGTTTATCAGACTATACAGATCTGTTTCATTACTAAGCGTCTATCAGAATTTACGCAGCAATCGCATAGCTGTATCTGTCACAATAATTCTTTGGAAGTCTCACAACTAGTTAGTGTTGCTGAAGCCATCTCAAGTGAACATAATCACCTGAGACAGAATTAGAAGCATACTAATGGGGTAGTAAATTTCCAGCAATGTTTACTTTTGATATAATTGCTACAATCCTTACAAATATTAAAAGTGGCAAACCATCTTTTACTGACCAGCTGGTGGTTAACAGAAGACTCTCGTTTGAACAAAATCTTCTTTGTCCATGAGGGTATCAAAGCAAACAGCGAATGGCTCCACTGATCGTCCGAGGCTGCAGAAGTCAAGAGCCGGTGAGGGGCTTCGCTTGCTTCAATGACCAGAGGCAAGGGCATTGCTGAAAACCAAGGCAAGACTCTGCATTAGAGCTAAAGCTGGCTCCTGTGCGGCAGCTGCTTGGTGCAGATTCCAGTGACCAGCACGCTCTCCCTCAAAGCACTTAAAATCAATATAGATAACATGAGGCCAGACAGGAGAGAGACGGGATTTGCCCCACAAAACCCAGCAGGACTTAGAACAAAACTGTTCCCTACCTAGGGAACTCACATATACCCTACAGAAAACTTCTTGCCATTTAAATGTAAAGTGGCTAATGCATGAATTAAAAGGTTGCAGCCTTAAATCAACTGTTATTATTTTCAACACAAAGAAATTTTCAGCAAAGAATAAATAATGGAAACACTCTACAGCGTGAATGGTCTCAGTGCTAATGGTGTTCTGCTTCAAAGATATAGTCTGCCAATTAACCATTAACCCTATCAATACATATTCAGAACAAAAACACTCCTCAGTTAAGTAAGGGTCTCGGTTACATTTCAGCTGAACTGGAGTGCCATCAAACCAAATGCTCCTCAATTTAGTAATTAGCAATATAAATGCTAGCTTATACTATTATATTTTTGTGAAACATTAGTCCATGATATCACACACAATTACAAGAACAGTTCTGAAATCATATCACTTCCATCTACTAAAGTAAAAGCACCTATGACATTAACAAAAGGAGCTTATACTAAACATCAATAATTTAATATACTGAATTGTCAAAAGGTAAAGCTGCCAAATGAAGAGAAAAAAATGTCATGAAAATTTCAAAATGACAGTTGGCTGTCTATGTTTAAAGATACTTTTTTTCATTCTTTGCATAATAGTTCTCATTTATTTCTTATTTTTAAATCCCATGTTTTAATCATTAGCAATATATATTCATATGAATAAAAATTCTCATTGAAAAGCAAAGATTTTTGGCAAATGACATTTTTCTATAAAGTTTTCATTTTTAAAAAACTTATTATATGTTAATGAAATATGAAAAGCTGAAGATACTAAAATCTCATTAATATGAGAAGCAGCATTTTTTTGAAAAGACACTGCTTTGTTGGAAGAACAATATAAAGAAATACTGTTAGCTGTAAATAGAAAAGGCATGCACAGGACATTCAGAATTGGACCCTTAAAAGGAAGTCCTATAAAGGGCCTTGAAGCATTGATGCACATGAATCACTGAAAAGATTTCTGTTAACATAATGAATGAGAGGCAGTCCTGCTCTTTCCAGAACCCAGATGGACAGGTGCACCTTGGAAAGCTTCACTGTCTTCTCATGCTGGAATAGCATGCTTTTTATTTGGGAGGGAGTGGTTTATGTTGGACAAAATTGTGGATATATGGGCCAGGAAAAGCTAGTTGTTTATATTTTATGATCAGTTTTAATTCACTTCTCTAAGTTTTACTTAAATACTTAAACCACTGTTAAACAATGCAACAGACTCAGACTAATTTAGGGACTGTTAAAATATCAAGGTAAACTTGGCAAGAACAGTAATATGTATAATAACAATAACAAATGTCTGCGTATCTTTGGGATTGAAATTTTTCAGGGTAGTCATGCATGGCGCATTTCTGTTTCAAGACTAAGCAACAGCCCAAATCACTCAGAATGACACCAGTGCTAAACTCTAAGTGCAGTACAGACGTGCTAGCTACCAGTCTGAGCCCACCTGGCCATGGCACTCCTCAGCAGATCCAAGTATCATACTATATACCACCTCTGATGGCTCTAAACCTACGTTCTGACTACTGAATCAAGCCTCTTTGCAGTTTTGTATAGATATATCCAAACATTGAAAAAGACTCATTTTATATTTGCTGTATGTGCTGGTTTTGGCTGGAATAGAGTTAATTTTCTGTATAGTAGCTATTATAGGTCTGTGTTTTGGATTTGTGCTGGAAACAGTATTGATAATCCAGAGATGTTTTCGTCACTGCTGAGCAGTGCTTACACAGAGTCCAGGCCTCTTCTGCTCCTCACCCCACCCCACCAGCAAGCAGGCTGGGGGGGGCACAAGGAGTTGGGAGGGGACACAGCTGGGACAGCTGACCCCAACTGATCAAAGGGATATCCCAGACCATAGGACGTCATGCTCAGCATATAAAAGTGGGGGAAGAAGAAGGAAGGGGGGGAACATTCGGAGTGATGGCATTTGTCTTCCCAAGTCACCGTTAGGCGTGACGGAGCCCTGCTTTCCTGGAGATGGCTGGACACCTGCCTGCCGATGGGAAGCAGGGAATGAATTCCTTGTTTTGCTTTGCTTGTGCACGTGGCTTTTGCTTTACCCATTAAACTCTCTTTATCTCAGCCCATGAGTTTTCTCGCTTTTACCCCTCTGATTCTCTCCCCCATCCCACCGGGGGGGAGTGAGCGAGTGGCTGCGTGGTCCTTAGCTGCCGGCTGGGGTTAAACCACGATACTGCATCTCTCCTATATTAATGCAACTGCCACCCCATTCCTATGGAGGTGGAGCACCAATTCTTTTTGTTTTCTTGACAGACTACAGGAGATGTACTTTCCTTTATAGTAAGCAGAAACGGTGATTGAAGCCATGGAGCTTCTTCGTAGGGCTTCATAAGAGTCAGAAGTCAAAATGGCAAAACGTATGGGCTGGGTTGAGCAACTACTGCCTTCAAAGTGCTTCTTATTTAGCAGATCATTTCCTTCTGTATTTTGGATGAGGGAGGTCAGCCAACAAGAAGGGGGTTAATTTAATCTTAAAATATCTTTTGTTATTGTGCCCTATGCAGCATGACATCTCCATCAGCACACCCAACTGCACTTCTCATGTGACAGCAAATCCTGATAGTCCCCTCTGGAGGGTATCAAGTCCACAGTAACCAATTTAATTAACTGATCATGTTCTTTGACTCTGAATAAATCTCTGGATTACTAATTACACAGATGAGTCTGTTTTCAAGTTGTGCTTTGTCATCACTTAAAATCCCGAGATAATGTGCCCAGCTCCAAGAAGTCTCCAGGCATGTTATTTGGCTGCTCCATTATCAGTAATTGGAGGTTGGGGATTTTGCAGGTTCTTGACATTATGTTAAGCAGCCTCAATGCTGATGATGATTACAAGGATACTTCTACAAATTCACTTGTGTCTTCCCAGCGCTCATTGGAAGGTTTTGCTTAAATAGATTCCATCAGTGTGACACATGTCCATACAGCAACATGTGCCACCGCCTTCCTCCAAATTTTTTCTCATCCTTCCTACTAATTTTTAACAATATAGGCTGTTGTATAATACGCTGGTTTCCCTTGCGAGTAAAGCAGCACTTTTCTATCTCATTATTTTTTGTAGTATCAACTGTCAGTTAAATAACTTTTTCCTGATCCACATATATTTAACTGTCACAAGAACATTACACACTTCAGTCCAGCTGACCTAGAAGAACATAACTGCTCTTCCACGTAACTTGCTGCATACTCTTAATATCAAGACAACATAATTGTATTTATCAATTCACCTGCTGCCTCTTTTCAGATAAGGTCCTAGATGGATTGTAGATAGCTGATGATTGCTTGAAAAGCTGGATGCTGAATATCTGAGAAAGGATGGTATAGGCATAACACATTCTGTGGTTTTCACATCTATTCTAGATTTTTGTTCTGAAATTGGTTTTTTTTTTTTAACAAATAGATTCATCTGAGGTTGGAAAATACTAATACTTGACTCCTGAGGCCTTTCACTAACAAGCATCGAGTTTTCTTTTGGATACTCTGCTGCTCAGAAGTGCAAGCACCCCATTGTCAGTGCCCCTTCAGAAATGCATCCCAATTCTGACACTGACTGCAGTCTCCTTGTTCCTTCCACTCTCTTTTCTTCTTACAGCTTCAATCTTTGCCATTTTTCTAGTTGTTTTCAGAAAAGCCATTATCAGAGCTCCATGGTCTTCACTTCCATTAGTTTCTAAATGGAAACTATTCTCACTCCTTTTCAAAAGGGAAACTGCAAAGCAGGGGAACAGTTTCAGCTTTCTACACAGCCCAAACAGCCCCCTCTCATCTGGGCTTCCCAGGCTCCCACCAGGCACTCCCGGAGTACAATGCCTCAGGCCAAAACATTTCCCAGTAAGCAAACTAGCAGAGCATGAGGCTTAATCTGGGGCTTTCCTGCAAACATGTCCAAAGATGCCAAGTGAAGCAGTTCATCAAAGAAAGGCTGTAATTTCACTTTGTTTTGAGATGTGAGACAATATCACGATCTTTAAGAGGAAATTTTGTTTGTTTTGTTTTCCTTAAACCTTCCACATTTTTACAATGTATTATCAAGTTGTTAAATATGTTATCTTACTTTTAATTAGCAAGTTACGGAAATGTTTTCCCATGATTTAATCCTCCATAAACCCAATATAAACAGATATGCCAGAACCCTGTCTTAAACTGCCTATTCCTAGCTAATTACCAGTGCTGGTAGGTCGACTTTGTATTGAGTTACAAAATGAAAACATGAAAATAAATACTAATATAGCTGAAACAGCTCGAAGATTGGTGTAACATTTTACCACTCACGTTACTATAGCATTCACTCAGTCCCACGTATGCGCAGTGCCACAACAATATTAAATGACAAATGCACAGTTGATCAGAACAGTCTCAGCTATTTAATACTGTTCAATTTTCTTTGCTATTCTCCCCAGGTAGTCATTCACCACTCCTCAGCTTTGTGCGCTATTGCTTTGGGTGGTGATCTTTTGCTCTTTTGGACCTCCAGCAGCCACACTCAAGGCACACACAATACACTGAGAAAGGAGAGCTCCCCACTCCCAGTTCTCACTGCATTCGCTTGCTGCTCAGGGTGTGCAAATACAGAGGATCCGACCTGGTACAAAACGCACCTATCACGTGGAGACTGTGGCAACAGTGGGTCCGTGTTCATGTGGGCTGGGGGTGGAAGGATGGGTATCTAAGAAAAAAAACCTTCCATTTCTTTCTTGTCCTCTCTTTGTGCTCAGCATACTGTCCTTTGCTAAGATATTAGTTTTCTGTAACGACAGGGACCTTCAGTGCTAAAGCACAAGCCTTTACCACTGGACTAAACAGGCTGAGTCCTGAATATGTTAGTGGCACAGATGGACTACCATTAGAAGGGTAGGTATAACACTATATTGCCTTACTTGTGCTTGATAGAAGTTAAGGTGAAGGTTATTCTTGGCCATGGCAATTAAACAGGATGATACAAAATTAAAATAGTGTTAAAATAGGTTTGCAGCAAAGACTCCAGTATGTCCTTAAGGCTCCCATACCTTTACAACACATCCTAACCTGCCAAATTACTGTAGGAAAGTGAAGACTGACAAGTTTGTGAAATGTCAAGTTCAGAATTAAAAATTACCTGACACTGAAAGGAAAAAAAAGCGATTTAACTAAGACCGTCATCCTAATTTTTAGCTCTCGAGGGCTGCGTATTTCAAGTCCCACATCTGCAGTCTGATTTGCTTTCCCCCAGAATTAACCAGCAAAGCTTTGAATAGCCTTGCATTATTTCAGTGGGGAAGAGAAGAGTTAAATATACTTGCTTACTGTATTTTTGTTGTTGTTGTTCTGAACTATTCCCTGTCCTGAAAACCATTCAGGACACAAGATCCAATTTGAAGTCCTTTCAATTACACACAACAATGAACAGGCAAAGGTAGTAATTTACTGTATTTCAGTTTTGAACATTGCCGTTAGCTTTTCTTGTTACTAAGTCAAAGAAACTATGGGCATCAACAAGACAAAACAAATCTACTTTCCAGGCCTGTTTTAATAAGTCAGAACAGACTCGAACATAACTCTCAAAAAGCCATTGTGTTCCCCAATCACAGGGCTATTCCGGAATTGCCATTTCTCATCTTACCCAGAACCAACCCCAAAAAGCTTCCAACAGAAACCCTGAGATCAGTGCGCTGCCACAAACTGTTTCACTTCAGCACACTGCCATTTTCAATGACAAAGGTTTTACGCAGAAGTTCCCATCTCGCTGCTTTCATTAAGAAATTCTTCAGTAAGAAATAAAGTCTAGTAACTTGATTAAGCAAACCACTAAAAACCTAGCTTTAAATATGTTTAAAATTCTTGTTTATTAGAATGGACAATTCTCAGTTATAAAATCAAGCATACAATTCAGCAGCCCCTCATTTAACATGTATATTTACCTACTAACAAAATGGCAGTTTCGGAGAATCATAGAATCATGTAGGTTGGAAAAGACCTCTAAGATCATTGAGTCCAACCATTAACCTAACACTGCCAAGTCCACCACTAAACCATGTCCCTAAGTGCCAAGTCTACACCTCTTTTAAATACCTCCAGGGATGGTGACTCAACCATTTCCCTGGGCAGCCTGTTTCAGTGCGTGACAACCCTTTCAGTGAAGAAATTTTTCCTAATATCTAATCCAAATCTCCCCTGGCGCAACTTGAGGCTGTTTCCTCTGGTCCTATTGCTTGTTACTTGGGAAAAGAGACTGACACCCATCTTGCTACAAACCCCTTTCAGGTAGTTGTAGAGAGCAATAAGGTCTCCCCTCAGCCTCCTTTTCTCCAGGCTAAACAACCCCAGTTCCCTCAGCCGCTCCTCAGAAGACTTGTGCTCCAGGCCCTTCACCAGCTTCGTCGCTCTTCTTTGGATGCGCTCCAGCACCTCAATGTCTTTCTCTAGTGAGGCACCCAAAACTGAACACAGTATTCACGGTGTTGTCTCACCAGTGCCAAGTTCAAAGGGACAATCACATCCTCAGTCCTGCTGGCCACACTATTTTTAACAACTAACAAAAAGATATTGCATGTCAAAATCCTCCAATTGCACCACTTTTTCTTTAACGCCAGAAGGTTCTTCCGAACTACAAAACCACATGCATTTCCTCTCTCAGTGGATGGTACTTTAATAATTTGCAACCCATCAGAAAGCAAGATGTGAGCAGCAAAGATGACATTGAATAAATACAGGAAAAAAAAAAGGAAGCTCAGCAAATCTGAATTATTTGCTTTCGTATTTAAATTAATAAACTCATTTGTGAATTAGCCAAGCCACAGGGCAAAGAAATTAAGAGGCATCTCACTAGATGACTGCTTCAGAGTGTGTAATTTCTTGGCAAATGCATGTCACGAAATAATCTCTTGGGGAACCGCAGCCATGACGGGGTCTATTTCAGGCATTGCATTGCCCCTGTTAATGCGCTGTATGAGGATGTCATAACCTTTCAGGATACTCATCTCCACTACACTTAGGTGAGGTAGCACACTATTTATTATACACATATGAAGAAAATTAAGACCAGAGACTCAGAAAAACTAAGTGGTTTGTTCAAATGTACACAGAGAGCCTTGTGGCAGTCAGCCCTCAGATGCAGCTCCTCCAAGCTGTAAGGGACTTCTCTAAGTATCGGGGTACTCTATTTCGATCAGATTAGGCAACTACCACTGGATATACTTGGTGTATCTGAAAGCAGTGACAAGTATACTTGATACCCGCTGTAAAGAGTATTAGCATCCCAGCAACACTTCCAGACGCTCTACGTCTATGAGTCTTTAACAACTTGGTCCAGGACAAAGTATACCAGTTATTGTAATTGCAGAGGTCTTTGAAAATAGCTTCAAGAGTAGGTATTGCAAGAGTGTCAGTAAATGCAAGCTGTTAGTAAAGTTAACAGGTTAAGTTAGCCTCTGGAAAGGAACAAGGTCTCAATCAGGTGTAAGTAATATGGGTTTTCCACAACACTGGGAACGCTAGGCATCAGAGGGTGCTCCCCTACATCATTACACTTAATGAGGAAGAAGAGCTCCTCCTGAAAATGATTCAGAGCAGGATACGAACTAAGGTCTTCTCACAGGGGCTCCATTCCAGATGAGCTGTTTAGGGAGCCTAGAGCACCCTCGTTCCTAACTTCTGAGCAAACACTCCCCTGCAGCCCAGGATCAAGAGTCCTACTGATGATAATGGGTCACCAGGGCACAGCTCCAGTCCCCTGCCCACCTTCACACCCATGCCCTGGGAGTCCTGGGACTCCCACAGCACTGAAAAGAGAGAGAAGACAGTTACATACCTGTCATGCCCAGACATCCCATCTCTTTTTGAAGAAACAGATTATCTTCAATAACCTAAAGTTAACACAGAAGAGAGCAATTATAAAAAAGAACTGTTTTCATGTTGAACTCTTACGCTGAATTTATGCTTCAGAATTAGAAAGAACCCTGTTCCACAAAGCCTCGAGTTTCCCAAAATTACCAGAAGAGACACAACACGGCTCTAGAGGTCTCCCACAGCTTGTTAAGCAGTGTGAGGCTCTGCTGTCTCTCAGTATGGCTATGCACACTTGGGGCTCAAACTGTACTTACACTTCATATTATCAGGGTGAGCCCCTGTGCAATAGTGGAGCAGAAGGGTTTGCTATTAATTTGATCTTACGAAATAATTTTTCTTTGCCATTTTCAAAGGCAAATTTGAGGACACAGGAAAATCCAATCCCCAGGAGTCAGCAGGAATGTGTCCATATTGGATGATCAAGTCTACTGACGTTACGCTCATTTTTCCTTTGGAGCATTACATGGACCCTTTCAAAGGGACCACAGGCTAAAAACTGCAGCTTACAAGGCAATCTGTGACAGCCTCCCACCTGTGCCCAGACCGCAGAGATTGCTACAAAAATCACAGCTCTAAAACGTCAGTAAAAAACCCCAGTGTTTTTAAGGATTGTTAATGCCTTAAAGCGTTTTGATCAAGATGTAGTAGTCATACAAGCAAGTTTTCATTTAATAAAAATGCTTCCTTGCAGGAGATAATACAGAGTTAGGAACATTGGCTGATTAATAGCGATCTTCTAAGACCACTGAGTGACATGACCCGCACTTGCTGTTTCTGTTTGCTCCCAAGCACTGCATGTCAGTAATGTTAAGTACTGGCTTATATCAACACCACTGTTACACTAGAGCAAGTTAGGGGCAATTTTCTTCTTTGGCTGCTCGGGGAAGCCATCACTTCAATTATTGCTAGAGCTGTAACTTCAACCTTGTGTAAAAATAGTTCTCACTTCAGATAGGGCACTTGCGCTCAAAAAAACAGAAAATGCAAGACATCTCACAAATTTGGATGCACCAGGAGCCCTGGGTTTGAAGTGGACGCTGCTCTGGAAAACAAGTATATATGGGATTGGAGGCAGCTCTTGTGGAGGAGAAAGGACAGAGAAACGGACACAAGTGGGAACATGCAGCACGCTGAGCAGCCCCGGGACACAGCTCTGGGAGACCCCAGGCACTGAGCTCTTCACTAGGGGCTATTTGCACATCTCCCAATACCTTGCTATACAGCTCTCCCTGCTCTCCAGAATTCTTGTTATGCCAAAGTTATTTAATGGCATTGTTAATTTCTTCTCATTAGTTAAACAACATGACCCTGAATTTTGAGAAGCCAAGCATCTCAATAACACAGAAAGATAAGAACAGGAAACTCCAGTGGCAAACTTAAACAAAAAATTGGCTGGTGGATAGAGATATATATGTACTTATTTCTATACATGCATATGCATATGCAGCAATAGAAATCACACGTTAAAAGGGAATTAACCTTTGCCAGATATGTCTAGAGCAGTCTAGAGCCTTATCTGCATTAAGGAAATGTGTACCAGTACACTAAATGGACGTAATGACACCAGTGTGAAACACTGATTTTATATTTTTATATTTTATATTGTATTTTTATATTTTTTTTTATATTTTTATAAACCACCAATACGATGGTCTATTATGTTAAATGTTAAAATAAATCTTGTCTATAAATCCCCCAAATTATGCTTATGCATTATATCAGCATATATATGAATGTGAATGTTAAATGTCAACAGTTCCTTTGTAAATGAGACTGTAACAAAAGCAGACAGACAGCGGTCTATAAGCATGCATAAAGGTATGCAGAAAATGTGGCTTGCTAGCTAACAAGCTATTTCCTAATTCCTAGGAAATTAGTGCATAAACGGCTCTGGATTTCCACAGGCTCCAGGCATTCATTCATTTGTGGTTTTACAACAGCTCACGCACAAAAATCTATGTTTGTGTGTCCACGTGCATCAACTACAAATGACATTACAGCACTCCTTGTTTTTTCTTCTGCTTTACCTGACATTCAGTTCTCAGTAGTCTGCACTGGAAAATACAGTCTGGATATTCAGCACAATTCTTCCACTCTGCTAAAGTGCGTCCATAATACCAGAGGGCATGAATAGGGGCTCTGCATCAGCAAATAGTGCCAATTCTACGGGCCAGCATTCCCATCATGCTTCAAAAGTAATTAATTTAATGCAGTAATATTGCCAGCAGACCTTTTCCCAAGTTTTACATTAATTTATTTTTCTGGTGGAAAAATAAGGTGGGTTGTGGGTTTTTTTTTTCATTTTCCTGCAATACTGTTTCATGATGATTAGCTTTCTTGTCATCCCACCACAAACTAATGGTCCATAACCAGCTCTATCCCCCACCGCAGTTCCAGGTATTCTCCACGTGGGCAAAAGAAAACTACGTTGCCACACTGTGAGACAGCCTGATAAAGAATGAAAAACAAAAGCTGTATCCCAAACCGCTGGTGACATTCCCAACTGCAGGCTGACTCCAGCGGGCCTGGGTGCTGTGACCAGACAAAAAAGCACCAAACGCCTCCGCCGAGGACCAACAGCCAAGCGGAGCCACTGTCGGCATGCGGCACGCCGCAGCGGCCCCACCGCGCCGACCCTCGGCAGCTTTTCGGGCCGCCGCCCCCAGCCCAAGTGCCCGGGAAGCCCCCGCAGCTCTGCCGGGCCACCGCTCCTCCGGCAAACCCCGCCGCGGGGGCTCGCCGCGCCCTCAGTCAGGGCCTCTCCTTCGCCCGCCACCAGCCGCCCCGGGCCCACGGATCCGCCCGGCTGAGGGGGCTGACCCGCCGCCCGCGCAGCGCCCCGCGGGCGCCCCGCCTTACCCCAGCCGCCGTCCGACCGCAGGGCTCCCGGGGCGGGCCCGGCGCCCCGGCCCCCTCCGCGGGGCTCGGCGGGGGACGGCCCCCGGCCCGGGCGCGCCAGGTGGCCGCTCCGAGGGGCTGGGCGAGCGCGGAGGACCCGGCGGGGAGCAGCGCCAGCAGCAGGCCGGCCAGCAGCCGCCGCATGGCGGCGGGCGGCCCCTCCGCGGGCGCGCAGGACGCCGCGGAGACTTTCCAGGCGCTGCCCCCGAGCCAGGCCGGGCCTCAGCCGCCGCATCCATCCGCCATCGGTCTCCTCCCACCGCGGCGAGGGCGGGGGGCGGGCGTTGGAGGGTCCCCGAGCGGCGGGACCTCCCTTCACTTCCCCTCGCTTCTCCTCTCTTCTCCGCGGGCCGGGCCGGGCCGGGCCCGATGGCGGCGGCCGCGGGCTGCCTGCGGGCGGTGGGTCTGCAGTTCTGGGCCCGCTCGCTGCAGGCGCTGCCCGCCCTGCTGGCCCCCGCTGTCCTGCTGGGGCTGCTGCTGGGCGCCGCCGCCGCCGCCCTGCTCTGCCGCTGCGCGCTCGGGCCGCGCCGGCGGGGAGAGGTACGCGGGGCCGGCGGGCGGAGGGCTGGCAGCCGGCCTTCCGCCGCGGGGAAGCTCGGGCCTGCCTCGGGGTGGACAGCCCGGAGGGGTCAGGGCTGGTTTGTGAGGGGCGGCGGACCCGGGAGGTGCCGCCGGCTCGGCTCGGCTCTGCCCGCGGCGTGGGAGAGCCGGGGCTGCCCGAGCTGGGCCGGGAGCCCCGGGCCGGCCCTGGGGGCTTGTGGCGGGCGGCGCGGCAGGCGGCCTGTACTCCGCGGACGTGGGGGGGGGAAGCTCGGTGGCAGGTGGGGAGCCCTGTAATTCCTGACACAGCTCTGCTGGAAAGGACTTTTCTGCTTTCTTCGTTTAAAAATTTACTGAAACAAACGGGCTGACTCCAAAAAGAGGCCGGTGTGAGTTTTTACGTGTTCTGAGTATTGTCCTGCTGGCCTGCATCTTTAACACAGGTGGCCCACCAGTTGCCTCTCGCAGCCGTCGCTTCTTGTGCGAGGCTGCGTTGCTTTTGGGGGATAATGGAAGATGTACCCGGCTTGCAGAAACATCGTGAGATAATTGAAAATAAACACCAATTTCCATCCTAAACCAGTAAGGGCAATCCGATTTCCAAAGCGTTTTATGAACTTTTCCAAAGTTCATTTTACAAATGGCCCAAGCAGAGTATTGGTACTAACCCACAGCAATAACTTTGCACATACATACCTGAGAAATAAAGGAGGCAGAACACATCTGAGAGTTTGCTTGATGCAAAACTAACAGGGTTTTCTAAAGCGTGTGATTTTGTTAATAACCTATCTGCCTTGCTGTTTTAAGGACACTGATGGATAGTTCATATCTCTTGATTACGTAAAGTGTTTGGACTCGAGGACTGCAGAGGTAGCACATACCCACTACCAGGCAGATATATTTTCTGAGAATTGTTATTGACTTCTACTTCCTTCTCCCATCGCATTCAGTCCCAAGTCAAGCTGGATTGACTGGATGTAGCAATGCTTGGTGCTGGCGCAGCTGGGAAATTTGGAGCCCTGCGGAGCATTCTGCCAGCCTGCAGTGGGGGGTCTGGTTTGGCTTGGTTTTCATACGCACCTTTTTTCAGCTATAACAGCTCTGCTGCGTGGGTGTATCTGCTAGCGTTGATCGTCGTTAAACATGACATAAGAGAAGAATCCTCTTGCTCCCAACTGCTTTTAAGTAGGAGGTTTGAAACTCTGTTTGAAGCCATGCTTTAGCTTAGTAATGGAGGCACTTCAAATGCTGGATCAATGCATCCTGTGCGAGTGCAAGCCTCTCTGATTCAGCTGCTCATTTTCCCTGCCTTAATAGGTGGTATCTTTATTGTACTGCCACTACCAACTCAAATATAGCCACGTACAATTTTATCCTTTATGTCATTTATGTCAATAGGGAATAGAAGCTGTCAGTTCTCTCTGGCCCAGATCTTCAGATGCATTTAGGTGCTTAAATGCCATTAAAATCAATGCTGCTGCTGTGAAAGAGTTGTTTATTTTGAAAGAAAAATAAACTGCCTGCTGGCGCATATAGAGCACATTGCAGGGTGGGCAGGTCTTATCCTATGGGTCTGATTTCCCAAATCGAACAGGGCTACCTTAGGCGGTCTGTGCCTGTTCCTTCTTCATACTGTCTGCCCCACTGATGCTATGGAGCAAGCCTATTGTGTGCATAGCAGGTACTGAACTGCATGTATTACAGCCTTCTGTATCCAAAGTAAAAGCAGGGATAGTTTACATAAGTATGCCATGTTCCTTCCCAAGCAGCTGAGTTATCCTTGCAACAGCAGCAGGGCAAGTACCTGGAGTCTGATGCAGCCGTAGGCACCATGATAAGCTACCGGTGTTTGTCACTCAGCCCCAATTAATCACTATTCTATAGATCTTAGCCTGAATCTGTGGGACTCGGATGCATGCAGTTAAGTGCCTTATTGGTTTGATGATCTGTGCATAGGACACACTGGGATACTTTTAAGAAGAAACCTTTACTATGGTAACTTCAGACCATATAGTGTACTGTAATACATTTCTATCGATAGTATTCTCTTGTTAGAGTATGGCATTGCCTGGAGGCTCCTGTGGCCCTTTGGGTTGGAGCTTGTCTCGTTACGGTATTCTGGTAGATTAGCTTGGTGAAGCATTGCAGTAATTACAGTTAGACTTAGTTTTATTCAACTTCTTTATGCTCTAAAAGGGGAGGTCAGTAGCACTTCAGTTGCAAAAATAACAAAAGGCAAAAACGAATGGAGAGAAAGGCAATGAGATCAGAAATATTAGCAGGAAAGAAATGAATCCTGGAAAAATTCAAATAATTTTAAAATGATAGTGTTGGAGATATAAAGGAGTGAAAATGAATACTGGATGAATATGAACAATTGGAGAAACAAGTTGAGAAAAGCAAATTCTTCTTTTGGAGTGGCTATGGTGTGAGGTACAGTGGTGAACGCAGTGTGACTACTTCCACAAGTCCCAGTCACTCAACCTAAATTTTGTGAACTTCTGGTTTGGGACAAATAAGTGACAAGATGGCTGAGGGAGACTTGTAGCTGTTCTTTTGTCATAAGTAGATTTTTAGGAACCAGCATCTGCAATTCACCACATCTTAGAGGCTAACCCAAGAATATGATCTGTATTATTGAGCATTTAAGTTCCAAAAAGGTGACAGAGGCAAGTCAAAAGGAATGAAATTTATTCAAAGGCTGGGCAATTCTCTATATTCTGGGAAAATGGACTACTTTATGTACCAAGTGGCCAAATAATTAAAGAAGAATCTTTCCATAAGACAATTACATGCATAGTGGCTGCAGCCATATCGTTAGACTACATCAAAAAGCAGTCAGTGGATTGAAAACCTGAAGAATAATTTAAAAACTAGTCAAGGTAGGGTGGCTGCCATCTTTTCCTTCACTAAAAAAATTCCTTGCAATGCTGTGTTTGGATGCATTGACCAACATTAGCATTATTTTTTGGTCTATCTAGTGCACAGGGAAGAGTGTGTGCAGCAGGAGGTTTTACTCCCACACAGTCTGTGTCTGTACCAGCATCTCTGTGTTTGTTAGGGAAGTAAAGGCCAACGGTATGGGCTGCTTTTGGGGACGGAAGATGGTGAGCGTTTTCTGATGATTATTTCTTCCTGGCAGGAACTTTCCCACACATAAAACTTCATTTAGGAAGTTTTTCTCATAGCAGGGGAGCAAAAATACATGGCATTCTCTTCGTTGCAGGAAATTACAGACAACTTTAGTTAACTTGCTTTAATTGAGAAGTTTGAACTCGAACCGTGAGCTCAACTCCATAGTTTGTAGTAAGATGGTTTGAGAGCAGATGGATTGATTTGACAAGTTTACAGCCTCTTAGAACTTTTCAGATTAAAATTCTACTTCTGGACTGAAAAATCAAATTCATAAAGTTCATTAATTTTAATTATTCCTTCCTGAATATGTAAAATTCTCATTCGTTTTCAGATTGTATTTTTCCAAAATTTTCAATTAATACTGAAATAATTTTCAGGATGGAGACATGAATGTATCCAGGCTGCTGTCAAAGAGGTTTCCAGTGAATCTGCATGATCTCAGTGTTATATTTCATCTGCTTTCTCTCGGAATTTCAGAAGGATGATTCCCAGAGACTTCTGGAAAGCTTCAACTCCGATGAAAAAGAGCACACGCTCACGAAAAGTAAAGCAGAACCCTATACATCAAAAGAGGAAATGGTGCTGGAGGTAAAGCTCTGCTGTTGTTGTTGGACATCCATTTAGCTGCATGTAGCAATGAGCATGTTCAGGGCCTGGTCCAAACAGTCTTAATTTTATTGTTTGGAATTGAGCCCTTGAAAAGTGTTCAGAAAAAGCATAAGAAGGCAAGTGGGGGTTGATGGCTGCTTATGAATGCAACCATTTCAGGCATTAATTCCCCTTATGAATTCCATTTCCCTTGGGGGACTCTTTTTGGATATTTTAATCAAGACCCTGAGTTCTTTTTGTTCGGGGGCTTCTTTGGTTTTGTCTCTACATTGTCCTTAATTTCAAAAGGCTGATAGGAAAAGTTAACACCATTGACATAAGAAAAAGTTCTGAAGTGCTGAAATCAGTGCTGATAGTTCATAGTGGATTCTTTCCTGGAGAAGGAGATTTATTAGAAAAATTTTGACAGTAACAGAATTCCCTCATCAGGTCCAACCTGGGACAAATATTTTTTTTCTAGAGCCTCTTCAGAGCTCGCAACTCTCAGTTGGACTGAGTAGATCCACAGAGGGAGAAAGAATAAATGAAGAAAAATGATTATGTTTGCGAACAGCAGCATCTTCAGTGGTTTTCTCATATAGGAAGTTCTCCCATCGGGTGCCAGCTGAAGATACAGTGCAGAGTTCAAATGACCACAAGTACTAAAACACCACTGTGGTGAGCTCGGATTCAAGGACAATTAGGGAAACAATTTGGAAAGAAAAGTAGGAGAAGGTATAAACTTAACCCACCCTCAATCAAAAACTCAGATAACTTTTTTTTGATGATAATCTCAAAATAACTTGAGAACCAGCTATACCATGCAGTTGTTAGATCACTGCCTTTCACCCAAAGTTGATTTGACTACTCTTGGTGAAGCTAAAGGTTGTGAGTTAAACAGTACATTTAAAACAATGTGCAGTTCAGCTAACTCATTCAGTCTATCATCCATAAATTAAATACATGCAGAAAGTGTCGGTTAAAGCCAGCCAGTCTGGTGCTTAGTTTGTAATGAGAACTGGTTTCAAGACAAGGAGAAGATAGACGTTATTGTAAACATTTTACTGTTGGTTTAAATCCTGACAGGTAATTAATCTTCATTTCAGTTTTGCGATCAGGAATGGTGACAAAGCATGGTTGGTCATTTTGCTTGAGTTAAAGTACAGCATAACAAGTAAGCATGGATTAGATTCTCTTTTGGAGTGTAAATCCTGTGGGAGAATTTATGCAGTGATATCACTTTATGCATATTACCAGTCCTTTTGAAATGGGAACATGGTTTTTTAAAAGTGATCATTCACAGCTATATCCATTTCCCAAACACGTTAGCTCATTTATAACACACTAAGAAATAACCTTGTTATTTGGAGGGACTTTCTCCCACCTATTTGTCTAACCACTGAAGTTTTTTTTTGTTTTTTTTTTTTCTATTCATTTGTTCCAATTCCCAGAGGCTTTTGCTGTTACTAGCGTCAAATTGACAGTTCATGAAGAAGCATAGATGGAAAACACTTTTAGTTAGGTTAGAGCACTTCAGAAAAAATGGGTATTTTCATTCTGAGACCTTCCACATTGCAAGAATACCATAATTACCGTATTAATAATAACTGTGTATTACTCATGCCTGCTGAGAAGCAGGATGTGTTAGTTCTAGCACACTGTGATATGGCTTTACAGCTTTGGACTGGAGCTGCTCTGCCTCCAGCCATTGCAGAGCGAGAGCTCTGTCGGCTTCTGTCCCTGAATGTGTACTGCAGCAGTGGGACTGCTCAGTATGAGCAAGTGTTTTACACACTGACCCTGTGCTTTTAACTTTTATCAGTAAATCAAAAAATGACTTCTGGAAATAAATGGAAATAAAAATGTGCAATGATAAAAGAGTCTAATGAATGACGTAGTTTGCTTTTCTCTTCCCATTTCTATTTTTAGACTCTATTAGTGCTTTGATATTTCCTAGAAAAATCTATGCAAAGAAAACTGTGTTTTGACAAATCAGATTCTTTCATTTCATATGACAAAACCAAAGAAGTTAGAATAGGAAATATCCTAAAGCTTGGACTTAAACGTTCTATCTGTTGCTTATAGCCAACCTTTTATTAAGCCATACATAACCTCACAAAACAAAGCTGATTATCCCATTGTGCCAGTACATAAAGCAGTGGCTAGAAAAGAGGAGGAGCAGAAAGTCAGATTACGTGATACAGCAGATTGTATGAAAATAATGCATTATCTATAAGAAGTTCTTTGGAAGTACACTGGTATTTTCTCTAGATTATGGGTAAGCGTTGTACTATAAAAGTTCTTTCTGGAAAAAATTATGACTAATTTTGTTTAATCTATTGTTTCATTATTTAAATTGAAAGACAGAATTTGTAGCCATGATGATACCTGTGGAGCTTTTCCTTTAGTAATTTCTATTATTAAGATAATTTCAGTCTCTCATGTGAAATCTTTAGTTGCTGCTAAAGGGGAGAAGAAAAATGCAAAATGAAAATAACTTGTGAATACCAGCTTTTGCCTGTTTTCCCTTGCAGGAGTAAAAACATTTTGGACCAGTGGTAATGACAGAGTTCCCTTTTCTGGGTTTTATACTCTGAATGAGTCTTATGAGAAGACTTCTTGTGCCAAAGCAGAAATAGTCAATAAGTAGTTACCAATAGGAATTTCTTAGTTGTGTAACCAAAAGAGGCATGTGATACTTACAGTGAACAACCGTCAAATCTAGTGCTGTTCCCAAATGGTTTTCTGTTCTTTTCATACAGGAAAGTGAGTCTCCTCTGAACAGTAACGTCACGGCATTTGCATTGAAGGCAAAAGTGATCTATCCCATCAACCAGAAATTTAGGGTAAGGTTTTAGATTCTGCTTGTAAAAATTAATGACAATCATTCTGTGTCAGAGTAAATTGCAGAGTCAGGTAATGGCAGAAAACTTACTGCCAGTCAGCTTAACAGGGATCTTTCTTTGTTTGTAGTCCATTGACTCAGGGCTTATTCTGTAAGGCATCAGCTGCTTTCAGCTCCCCCTGAAACCTGCAGTGCTTTACATGGTGTCTGGTCAATTTTCACTGTAGTCGAGAGACTTTTCTTCCCATTAATGTTAATGGAAGTTGGGTCTGTCCAAGGAGCCATAAGAAAAACCCCACAAGGATCTGCCCTTCAGTAAGAAAACAGGCACCAAGCAGATAACCACAACAGAAGAATGATTTTCCAAGCAATGCACAAACCTGTCAGTATGATGAATCTTAATTTATGTGGAAACACTTTTGCTGTGTCTATTGTTTCATTTTTGCTTGAAAGCAAACACTGCAAATTGATGAGATGTTTATGTCCTTACTGTGTTGTATTAATTGACCTTGTGAATTTTCTTTGACTGTAGCCTTTGGCAGATGGCTCATCCAATCCATCTTTGCATGAGAATCCAAAGCAGGCCGTTCTGCCTAATCAGGTCATGGAGACATCTACGTCAGGCAGCCTGGGATCTTTGAGCCAGGGAGACAAAGAGGACTGCAGTTCCTCCACAACAATACATTCCACAACAAGTGATGATAGATTTCAGGCTCGAGCCTTCCTCAAGGTGACCAGCTTCCCTGAAGTGCTAACGTGTGAGAGGTAAGCAGTAAACCTGCCCTTGTGTTTGGTCATTTCCTAGCACGCCCCAGTGGTTTTCAGGACAATCAGTAGAGGTCTAGTGTAAACCAAAAGCTGGCTTGAATGCATACATTCACCACATCAAGACAGGGTTATCTGCTTATAACCCTAAAAAAGTGTTTGGGGAGATTGACGTAATACATCATGCTGCATACTGGAAGTCAGTTTGTTCTTTATGAAATTCTGGGAATCAGAACTTCAGCAAAAGCTGTCTCGTAAAAGGTATGTCACTGTTAGGATAAGGAGATCCCTTTGTTTTGGCTTGTATGCTTAGTTCATGCATGCAGTGGTATGCTCGACTGGGGATGAAGTCCTCTGCACTGTACAAGGTCAAGTCACACAGCAGGTGCCTTGAGAACAGCAAGTGCCAGTGGTCTGTTCTCTCCATTTTAATGGGAACTACTCATGTCTTATTGTGGGAAAACAGTTCTGTTGTCAGATGCGCCACTGATGAGCAGGTAGAGCTAATCAAAATGGACTGTCAGCTCTGATTTTCTTTCAGCTGCACCGTGGCAAGGTACCCCTAGATGAATACATATGTCTCTGTATTCTCATTAGCAAGAATAAAGAAAATCATATTTATGTCACTATGGGGACTGGGGAAGGTACTAGCAATGAAGAATATTTTCAAAATGTCCACTCTTATAGCTGTTCTAATTTAAAGCCTTGTTTTCCCTTTGTTGTAGCCACACGTGCCTATATTTACCTTGCCTTTTTTTAAAGGAAATAAAGGAAACTGAAACTCCAACTTTATTAAAAGCACTATTTGTTTTGCTTACTTCTGTGTAGAGATATTTTATCTGAAAGAGAAGGCAATGTGGAAATAAAGTGTCTTGACTGCTGCCTTTAGGATAATTTAGTGGTTAAATGAACCTATTATATGGTGTTGCCCTTTTATGTAACCTTCACTTAGATTGATATTAACACTTTTTAAATCTTTGTTTTAGTTTTGATGTTAAGCTCTGCCTTTGCAGCCTTATTTTAAAAGATCTCATGCTTCTTGATACTGAACTCAGAAAAGAAAAACATGTGGTAGGTATTCATTCATGTCTTATTTATAGCTATTTGGTTTGAACATCTTAGTTGAGTCTCAGTTTAGGAAATAACATAAACAACTGGCTAGCTGGGAAGTAGTGTAGCAGAGTTGCATTTCTGCAGTATTGTCTTTATTTTTTCTCCTGTTCTGCATACATATGAGCTTCATAAAGTGATAAAATATAATGAAATATATTGGGCTATGAAATACAGAGGGTCAGACTAGGTAATATAAAAATCTGGTTTTAAACATTACTCCAGAGAATAACATAGAGCACTTGAGGTTCATAAAAAGAGGGAAAAAATTATTTAATAGATGAGTTTATGTCTTAAGGACAGTGCTTATGCATTGCAACTCCAAGGACTCCAAGCTCTTTGAATAAAATTGAAAATTCAGTTCAGCTGAATCAGTACCATTGTGATAAGTACAATAGTCATGATTTTGTAGGACAGAGGAATTGAAGTACCCATTTAAACCACAGATAGCTACCTACATCAAGTCACAGCATCCAAAGCTGACAGGAAAAAAAAAAAACAGAACAAAACAAAAATGGATGTATACAATTAAAGCCACAGGATACTCAGTTAGGAGAATTGTTTATGGTGACTAGTTATGATCAAGTACAGAATCATTACCATTACTGAGTTTTAGATCAGTTAATATAAATCTGGACATAAAGTATATAGTTTTCTCCTTCCCTTCTTTCCCGACCTCTGTTTAAACACATTGGTCATTTCTGATGTAATTTGTTAAATGCACTGAGAATATTTCAAGGGGTGGGATTTTTTGAAAAAATTTCTACACAACCCAAAGGAGGAAGCATGCAAGTAAACCTGGAAAGCAGCTTCTCTTCTGATGGGTTATTCCCATCTAAGTAGATGAGAAAGGGAACTTGAGATCAGATTCCAGAAGGAAGTTTAGCTTGACTAGGGAAGGTTGAACTTGATCTCAAAGTTAATCATCAATTTGTAAATGAAATTAACGTAACAACATGGTGATGTAATCACAGAAACACTGAGAAAATGAGCATTTAACGTACTTTGTGGCCCACCAGAAATTACCACAAAAGGCAGATGACTGACCTTTAGCTGAAGCTTTAAATAGCTTTATATTTTTGCTAGCAGGGAAAAAGGGAAAAAAAATTTCAGTCTAGAGAATAGTTTCTTCCTTTTCCACTCTGCTTTCTCTGATTTCAGTCAGTCTTTCTTAGCATCAGGTCTAGGAAAAGGAAACATACCCTCTTCCTTCAGGGTTTTCCTGAATTCTTTTTTTTTTCCTTGTTACAGTATGTGGTGTCTTGGTGGTATGTGTTCAAAACTTGCCAAACTTCTATCGAAAACATTAGCAAGTGAGATCCAAAATACGTCTGCTTTATGGTTTTCTCTTCTACTGAACTCTAATTATAACATATTTTCCAGATTTTTCTCAGCTGAAATCTTGGCTTCGATAACTGTTTTTAATATGTAAATATGATTTTTTTTAATATGTTTAAAATAGGCAACTTCTGCATCATCTGTTTTCAAGTACATGAGTAACAGGCAGGTGGCTGTTAAATTTCTCATATTTTTATCTTCACGTTGGAAAAAGCTGCAGCAGTTAGTAATGAAGTGAATTCTCTTTATACTGACACTAACTGAGGCAAGAGGGGAGGAGGTTAAGCAAAAATTATCCCAGTGTTCAAAAACATCTTTTTGAAGACACTAGTATTACAATCTTAAAAAAAAAAAAAGCACACAACTGGAAAATAGGTGTAGTTTTTGTAAGAGAATGTAGCTAGAACTTGAGATGGTTACTTTTGGGTTGTATATAAAAATTTTTGACACTTCATTTGGCTGACTACAGTTGAAATCATAGTACTGAATATGTTGGTATCTTTCACTTTAGGAGTTCATTAAACTTTAGAAAAATGGGCTTTATATTAAGGGATCTGCATTTTCTCCAGTAAAGGACAGTTTCAAATGTGTCAGTCTGGTTACAAGGCTATAGGAGATTATGTCCTTGTCCTTGTTAGAATGTAACACCATCTTCCAGTATCTTACTGAAGCCAAAGCCAGAGAATTTTTCACAGTGGAAGTACTGCAGAGTTGCTGATGATGTTTCTGTTATTTTGCTTATGATTCACTATAGTCTCACTGATTGATTTAAATCAACAAAAGTCATCACAAAAATGTCCTTACAATATTGAACAGGCACTTACCCTGGGTTTTGTTTCCTTCCTTTTAAATAGATGTTTAGTCAGGTTCTCAAAATACACCTCACAGACTTTTATCATAAAAAGAAGATTACTGATGATTTGTTCAAGAAGATCCTTTTAATTCAGGAAAATGTAAGTGGTTTTGTTGGTTAATATTTAAGACCATAGAAAATAAGAGTTAATCCCACCTGTTGGTGCAAGCTGCCACAGCAGGCTAGCTCACCTACTCCTTTTAAACAGCAATGTCATTTGTAATCTATTTCAGAAGAAATGCAAAGAAACTCTCTTGTTAGTTGATGCTCTCCATTACCTTGTATGCATTTCCTCTTTGTTACTGTGTGAGGTGATTAGGACAGTGATGTGTGTAATCTGTTAAGGATAAAAGTATTTTGTAGTTGAATCCATTCAGGCAAACAGAACATTGTGAACCTTATTCACTCAGATTTAATAATTTCTAATTATCAGGTCTTTGTCTGGTCCCATGTATCATTACTAATAATAAAATAGCAGGAAATAAAGTAGCAGAAAGAAACTCAAGGCTTTCAACAAGGGAAAATATTTTCTTCATTGTCCTTTTTTCTTCCATATACGTGTATGAAAATTCATATGCTACTTCTGAACTGGAAGACATACATTGACAGTCAGTATGCATTTCAGGTGGAGTCACAGTACTATTTTTAAGATTATTAGAAGGAAAAAAGGCTTTACAAAACTAAACAATAGGAGAGCTACTAGTTCCACTTTCCGTTTTCCAGATTAGAGTCATAGAAAAGTCTGGGTTGAGAGGCACATCTGGAGATCGTCTGGTCCAACATTCTGTATTAAGCAGGGCCTCAAGTAAGGTTATCCAGTGCCCTGCCAATCCAAGTCCTGAATATTTGCACTGAAAGAGACTCCACCATCTGAGCAGCCTAGTCCAATATTTAATTTTCTCACAGTAATGATTATTGCTTGTCAGCTCTGGTTGTTGAGATTTATTTTGTTCGTGCAGTCTCACAATCTGTGAATTAATATCAGGAATCTCTGTAGTTGTACCCTATAATTTATGTCAGAATGCATTTTGCCTTAAAAACACTCTTCTGCCTTAAATCCTCAGGTTTAGTATTAAAGTTGATAGTATTTACTAAATGAAAAGTGAGATTTGGTGTGCAAATCCCTTTTACTGATGGACTTCTGGTAATGACTTCAAATTATACACACAGAGGTAGTATATATATGAGGCATGTTTCCCAGTATAGCCTAACCCGCAATGAGGCTTGAGAGCATCGTTGTCTTCATGCACCTAACTGAGCTGCTGCAAGACAAAGGCTAAATCTTGTTTATTAGATGCAGTAATTGCTGGAATAGTCCAGTCGTTTAAGTGTCAATATGGGATTCCTGTGTCCTATATTATGGAGAGAAAGGTCTTGGAAACGTGACAGCTGTAGAGTTGGGATATCCCATAAGGGATGAGGCTAGTTATGAATACCATGTAAAAGAGACATTGGTAAGCAGCAAAAGTATTAGCACTGGAAACTATTTACTGTAGTACTGCATTGGCAAGATGGAAGATTATATGATTTATTGCAGAAAGCACTTTCCTCTTTTAATTCTGCATTGTAAGAAAAATCCATGGGATTTTGATGAAATTGTTTGTGAAGCTTGTCAAAATCTGGTTACATTCTTTAAGGCATAAGGGTATCAAGTTAATGCATTGATACCCAAAATTGGGTGGTATTAAAAGTAAATGCTTGTTATGTAAGGCATGTTTCAGCAACTGAAGAGTCATCCATTTCAGTACCAACCTACTAAGTAATGGCAGAAGACTTGTATTTGTCGGTATCATTAGCTTTCAGAAAAAAACATCCTGGTTTCAAAGGATTGAAAAACTTAAAAAACCCATATAATGATGTAGCCTGTAATTTGTCCCTTATGAGCGTTACAGGTGTGTTCATCTGTGTGTGCTAGCACTCTGCAGGAAACACTATCTGATTATCATATCTGGATACTTATATGTTTTTAAACACAGCTTGTACACTCATAGCTGCCATTTAAGATGGGGCACATGCATTAAAATAAAAATATTTGTGGATAGATTCAAAGGGTTATTACTATGAAAGCTCATGGAGCAGTGTTTACTAAAACTTGAATTCAATGGAGATGGACAACAGTCTTGATTGTACTCACATACTAGTGGAAGTATATGTATTTGTATTAAGTGTAGTTCAGAGCTGCCACATACCTTTGAGTTTTCTTTGCTTTCTGCAGAAGGTGCATTACTCACAGACAGAACTTTCTGAACGCTCTTGTTCAGCTTCCTTAGCCATGAGCCAGAACTGACATACAAATTCACTCCCAAATTTAGAAATCATGTCTGTTTTTCTGTTTAACAAATCCCTTGCTTTTTTTCCCAGGATTTTGAAGAATTACAGAAACAACTTGACTGTAGACTCCAGAATACTGAGATGTCAGGAGCCCATAATTCAGAGTACCAGACTCTAGAAGACTTAGAAAGGAAAGAAAGGGAATATTCTGAGCACATAATAGATAATGTAACTTCAAATTTTTTCTAAAATTTTATTTTAATGTTATTGTTTTGATGGGGAATGCTTTTTTTTTTTTTTTTAACTGTTGTGTTGACTAGTCCACAGTCAGTAGTTTAGATGTGTATGAGTCCTGAAAACATTTTTACGTTGCTCCAGCGAAGTATTTCCAACTCCCTTTGGGAGCCAATATGCTTTTTATACAAACACTGTCTTATCACACTGGGTTTAGAGCTGAGAAATGCCTATTGCTTGTCAGGTGGTAAGATTTATTTCAAGTCTACGAATAGCCTGACTTCTAGCAATTTTATCCTAGCACCTTGTTGTCTTCAATCCTCCATAACTGAATAAGAGAGTAATAAGAGACTAAAAGTTTTTCAGCTGAAATAAGTACTAAGAAAATAATTACAGTACAGTCTTTTAGTATGCTTTGCACATTTACTTTAGCAAAACATTTTTCTTTAGCAACTTTCCACATTAGAATACATTTACATGGGTTTTGATGCAGAAATATAGTTTGATAGCAGGCGTTTGATTCTCATAGTAAAGTTTTTTTTTTTTCTCTTCAGTAGTGTCACTGTGTCCAAATAGCTTGCAGGCTAGAAAACTGGAGGTTAAGAATAGTCTGTATATTATTTTTCCAGTAAACTGAGTAATCTGGAAGATATTCTCCTTCCCAGTCCTGTTTTTGAGGTTTGAGCAAATTCACTGCTGATGAAAATGAGAGACTGACTAGTCAGACTGATGGCTCTGTGAGCTGCCTGCACTGATTGACTGTTGCACTTCAGCCCTGAACTAAGCAGCCCATCATCTCAGCCTTCAGCCTTTTTCATAGAGGAGTTAACATTTTTTAATGTCTGGTGGTTAAGTGCTTCACTGGGAATTTTCTCAGCTTTCTCTTGATTCTCTGTGCCTTCCACTTTATAGTGGAAGCCCTGGTAACGATGGTACATCCATATCAAGTTTCTTTTGCAATTTAACTTTGCTCAGTGAAAAATTGATTGTTTAGAGTTCTCCAGAGTTAGTCACATAAAAAAATCGCTGGCAGCCTCACTGAGCAACATGAGGCAGTTATTCACCAGCAGCAGTCATCCTTCAGTGGGTCTGTCACTCTTATGCCAGCAGATGCTTTTCATCCATATTGAAAATTATTTCCCTGTACTCAGATTCGTACAGATCAGGACCTTGAACTAATCCAGTCTTCCCTCAGTAATATAAAGGGGTTTTTTGCTATACTCACAGATGCCATAGTCACAGTTTTTTTCACAACTCACGGATACTTAATACAAATCTTGGCAATGGATACATTTTCTTATCTTTGTGTGTACTAGTAATCCCATTGAAGACCACAGAATATTCACAGCTGTGCACAGTCATCCGTGTTTGTGGGCTCGGAGCCTAAAACTAGAGATTACCCATACGATAATTTATCAGAATGGGCACATACACTGTGCTGATACTGCATAAAGTACTTAATTCCAACGCAGTTAATAAAGTTCTTATGTAGCATGTGGTTGTGAAAGGTTTGATGGTGAAAAACAGGGACAATTTTCAGTTTACCTTTTTTAGCAAAAATCTTGTTTGACTGGAATGTCTGCTCCTACAGCTAAATAAACTTCCCAGAAAAAAGGGCTGCAGTTCATTATCTCTTCTAGTTTTCCCATTAATGCTAACAACATAATAGGCTTTTATAAATGCAGTATGTGGGGAACTAACAACAAATTCTTAGCGAGTTATATAGAACGACTGCGGTTTAAAAGGTCAGGATTGACCTACTGGTTATGTGCCATCAACGCGTATATCATCATATAGTAAACAGGCTCTTTAGTTTTGCAAAATGTTTACTAAAACTAATACTGAAATCTGTCTGTAGTCTCAGTGACTTGTATCTCAGTAGACTCATATGCCTCTTGTGGTAGTGAAATACTAGATGATTAATGAGGGAACATGGATTGTTTTTTGATTCGTATTCCACAGATGGAAGCTTTCTGGAAGCAGACTGACAAAGCCCAGCAGGCTTTTTTGGACCAATCAAAATGCTCAAGTGCCAAAGCAACAAAGATAATGATGGATCTGACCGAGAAGATGATTGCAGTAGAAAGCTTATTAAGTGAATCTCAAGATTTGCAGGCAATGGTAAAGTACAAAAAAAAAAAAAAAAAGTTGAGAGAGATTTAGTCAATCTGAACACAAAGAATGACGCAAGTGTACAGAGTCTGTCAGTCCTGCCTCAGGAATGATGTAGACTGCTTACTCCAGTTGTCTCTTTCAGCTTTGTTGCAAAAAGCTCAATTTCCATTGCAGTTTATGAAGACTCACAGGAGGGTGAACTCTCTGCACTTGAGTTCTAATTCTCAAAATACCATTTAGGCAGTCCTGTTAGGAAAAAGTTATATTAATGCAGCCAGTGAGCCAGGAGCAAGACCACTAGATCTAATGATGGAGGAGAATCGTTACTCTGGGCATTAGGACATTTCTTTTTCTTTCAGACTATTTATTCTGCTTTGACTGAGAAATTGTAATTTAAATTTGATGGTGATTCTGTGTGTCCAGTGACTTTAACTGGAATTGAAAACCCTTAACATCTCTTAGTGATATGATCTTAAGATGGAAAAATGTGTTTATAAATGCATCAGCACTGTGCTTCATGTTGTGTTAAATCTAACAGATCCTTGTTTGCTTTGCACAGGACATACTTAAAGAATGACTTGGAATTTATAGATTAACAGTACAATCAGAATCTGGCCCACTGCATTTATTAGTAATTTGGAGAATAAATGGATAGCTAGCTTTATTTGGCTTACTACAAAACAGATACAGTAATTATTAGCTTGTTAGTTTTTCATTGGAGCAGCTAAGTAAACTGAGCTGGCCAGGTATGAAAATAGTCTTTGCAGCTGATCACACTTGACCCATACCAGGCTACTGTACAGCAAGTTCCTTCAGATGGGCAGACTTCGAATGAGGTGTTTGGATACAGATACAGGAAGTATTCCTACCTGAAGTCACTACTGTGTTGCTTGCATTTCATTGCAAAGGTCATTGTCTGCGTGTCTCCATTAACTACAGTAGTTGTCACACTCACCTTGCAGAATTGTCGAAAGCAGTTGCAGTTTCACCCAGGAAATCTTGCTCCCTACTGTAATCCTGGGCTTCTTCTCTAATAGTGCAATGAAAACTGCTAGGCCATAGGCAATTATACTAATTTTTATTTACTGTATATTTACTGAATTCCAGCTGACCACATACTTGAAGGAATCCCAGCAGTATCAAAATCAGATATGTGTTCTCATTTCAAAATGAAGGCCCATACTGGTGTGCCATATAGTATCTTGAAAAGAGGTCCAGGACTTCCATGTTGCCCTTCTGTCCATCATTCCCCCTTGACTATTTAAGTTTGTTCTGCAAGCTTGTTGTTGTCTTTTCCTGCCTTAATGTCTTCTTGACAGCTATAAATAATGAAAAACACTAGTGGTTTTAGATTAGCTCTTGCAACTGAACATGCAATAAACTCACTGCTATCCTACAGCAGTCAAGATTTTCAGAAGTATTTAAGTGTATGAACATTGTTATTCACATGGTCTTGAGAAGCCTCCTCGGTTTTCTGTGTAGCTTGGGAATGAGTAATTCAATGAAAGGATAGGCACAACCAAAGTCCCGTTCTTGGTTTCTAAACAGGACTTTCTTATGTTTGTTTTAGGACATTCAGGAAAGGTTATTCAGTTGGGAGCTTGTGGTGAAAATGATCGATTCACTGAAGTCCTATATACCAGAAGAGTGCAAGTGTAGATTAAATATTGTATCAAATATTCTGGACAATTTAACTGTAAAGAATAATCTCTCAGTCCGACAAAAGGAAGAACTTTTAACGGATCTGCACAAGGCCTTCTGGGAACAACTGGCACACTTCAGTAATGGTGAGTACTTAGACCGGAGCTCATGACTTAACAAATGTGGGTATGCGTTCTTATTATTGTATTAAATAGGAAAAAAATTATTGCTTTGGCCCTATACTGCTCTGTTTTAAAAAGGTATTGATGAATTGGCAAGAACACTATTATTGTGAAGGGTGGACGCTTAATATGGGAACTTTGGCTTTAAGCCTTTTCCAGGCATTACTATGAACTTACTCTACAGTTAAGATAATCTATACCTTATTTCATTATTTGAAGATTGAAGAAGAGTCACATTTGTACAAGTCTTTGTGAGATTTCTCCATTTACTGTTCACGCTTGACATTGTTGGTGATACTGGCTAATGTTAGGGACAGTAATAGCTGTATATGTGCAGAATACTGTCTTATGATCTCCTGCTAGCACGTGGATCCAGAAGACACACAAAACATAGTTGTGCTATTGCTATTGTGAAAAGATAATTTAAGGCTTATGATCTTTAGATAAACTTCTCTTTTATTATGTCAGACGAAAATACTTTAAAAACAGTCTTTGCCTCTTCCTCTTACACTCCTTCATGTTGCCTATCTGTAAAGTACACAATTACAACAAAGTCTAAGCTGACTCACCCACTGATGTAAGGTTCTCCCTGTGTCACTTTGCGTGTTACCTAATGCCCAACATGTTGGGAAACATACTCCCACCTTCTCTGATAGGTGCTGTATCAAGGTCTCAGTGATTCCCATCAGCACCCATGGAAAATTATAGTACACATTCAGGCAAAAGGAAAACAGTGAGAAGTATTTTACTCTCACACATTTTGCAGAACCATTTCTGCTACTCGTGGGCATATTTAAAGAAAATTGTGCTAGCAAAATGGCATTAGGGTTAGAGTTCAGTGAACTGAATGGTCAGAATGAATGTAATCTTGTTGCAGTATATTCTTGCTGCAGCGCTGCTCATTCACTTTCAGGCTTTGTGTCGATAAATTGTGCTGTATCTCATGGTCAGCAATTCACAGAATTACAGAGCAGTTGAGGTTGGAAGGAACTTCTGGAGGTCACATGGTCCACCCCCCTGCTCAAGCAGGATCAGCTACAGCAGGTTGCCCAGGACCATATCCAGATGGCTTTTGAGTACCTCCAAGCATGGAGACTCCACAATCTACCTGGGCCAACTGTGCTGGTGCTCAGTCACCCTCACAGTAAAAAATTGTTTCCTGATGTTCAGAGGGAACCTCCTGTGTTTCAGTTTGTGCCCCTCGCCTCTGGTCCTGTCACTGGGCACCACAGAAAAGAGCCTGGCTCTGTCTTTGGACCCTCCCTCCAGGTATTTATATACATTGATAAGATCCCCCTGAGCCTCCTCTTCTCCAGGCTTAACAGCCCCAGCTCTCTCAGCGTTTCCTCATAGGAGAGGTGTTCCCGTCCATCATTCCAGTTCCATCTTCATGGCCTTTCATTGGGCTGTCTCCAGTATCTCCATGTCTCTTGTACTGGGGACCCTAGAACTGGACCCAGCACTCCAGATGTGGCCTCACCAGTGCTGAACAGAGGGGAAGGATCACCTCCCTCCAACTGCTGCCAATGCTTTGTCTAATGCAGCCCAGGATACCATTACCCTTCTTTGCAACAAGGGCACATTGCTGGGTCATGTTCAACCTGGTGTCCACCAAGACCCCCAGGTCCTTTCCTGCCAAGCTGCTTTCCAGCTGGGTGGCACCCAGCATGTGCTGGTGCTTGGGGTTGTTCCTCCCCAGGTGCAGGACTTTGCACTTCCCGATGTTGAATTTCCTGAGATTTGTGTCAGCCCATTTCTCTAGCTTGTCAAGGGCCCTATGGATGGCAGCATGACCCTCTGTTGTATCAGCCACTCCTCCCAGTTTTTGTGACCTCTGCAAACTTGCTGAAGGTGCACTCTGCCCCATCCTCCAGGTTATTAATGAACATACTGAGCAGGGTTGGACCCAGTATTGACTCCTGGGGTATACCACTCATTACTGGCTTCCAGGTGGACTTTGTGAAAGTTTTCAATCCATCTCACTGTCTGCTCATCCAGCCTGTACTTCATCCTCTTCTCTATGAGGATCTGATGGGAGCCTGCGTCAAAAACCTTGCTGAAGTCAAGGTGGATAATAACCACTGCTCTTCCCTCATCTACCGAGCCAGTCATTTCATCATAGAAGGTGATCGGAATTCCCATGCTGCAGACTTGCTCCACTTTAAAATCATCAATTAACCATGTGAACAGTTTGCTGATACTCAAGAATTCATGTGTAACGTGATACAGATTATTTCATGGATGTTTACTCCTAAAACTGGCATGCCTACTTCATAGTCTTTGCATAGGTTCAGGCACTAACATTCCTTAAGCATTAACGTACATCTGTGGGTGTTTTTTCCCCCCTTTTTTTCAAGTTTCTCTTGTTCCAAAACAAAAATACCTCTGTCGAGGCCTTGATTTTATGCAAAGTAGGTGTTTATATATAGCTATATATTATAGTTAGTACAGCCTGTGCAGAAGGGCATTATCAACCTCCTAGTTTTAGATAGAAGTGAAATGTGCTTAAAAAAAAATAAATCTGGAGTGTAGCATTTTCACAGGAGAGTCCATGTTGACCTTGCCTATGAGCTCCTAAATACGTAAGTTAAACTGTACCTATAATTCACAAACAGAACACAAAGCCAGCAAGACTGTGCTCCCAGGAAACAAACAAGGAAATAGTAAAGAATTAAGTAGTGTTTAAAAATAACAGTTGCTACATTTGTTCAAATGACATTTTTATTACAGGCTTTCCTATACTTTCAGTGCACTTTCAAGTGATTTGTCAGTGCATCATCAGCCTGTTGATAAGCACAGTAAATTAGCATGGAGAATAAGTAACATGCTCAGTGCTACAGTATTGTTCTTTATTTCTCCACAAAATAATTTCTCACAGTTAAAGCAGCTTGATGTAGTGGCAGAACAGCAGGCACAGATGACTATTCCTTTGCATTCCCCTTTAGCTGCCTGTGTCAGGAGTGAAGTACTGGTCTGGGGCAGGGCAAGTTGGGGAAATGAATAGAGTTCTTAGGTGGACAGGCAATGAGACATGAAATAGTCACAGAACACTGAAAGCACCAATTCCACTCTGCAGCACAGGGTCCAGATAGAATCATGAATTTATAAATCACTTAGAGCTATGGGGGGGATGAAGGGGGGAAGAACTTGGTCTCAAATATTTCACAGTACTAGCACAAAATCAGAGGGACCTTGACAACTTTTGCTGCAGGTTCCTGGACGTGTCACTTTGGAAGCCTGGTATGGCTGCATGCCAGTTCAAGCTAATTCGAACTAGCACTGCTCTAGACCTTTTCTCCCCGCCGTATGTTACTGCACCTGTCCTTGCAGCAGCATTTGCCTGTCTGCAATTAGGTAATGAGCCACTTCTGGGCCTTCCAGAAGCAGAGGGGGGAGGTTTGGGGTGCTGCAGGTAGGAATCTTTCTTGAATTAACACACTGCCTTTGCATAAGCAGCAGCACCAGTGAAAGGGAGGGTGCAGGATGGTAGTGATCCAAAAACCTGATAGATTTAAGTGCCATGTAACAACCCAAAAGTTCATGTCTAAACAGCCCATCAGGGTAAGAATCAAATTTGAAATCATGCATGGCAATTACTTGCCTATTTCACTCACTAACAGATTTCTGAAAGCTTATGTTGTGTGACAGTAGCAGATGCTACTTTCTCCCTGTGGAGTTATGGTATCTAATTGTCAGTGGTTTATGTTCCAGAATGTATCCAGCAAAGTAAAGATCTGATCTTGAAACGACTGGAGTGCCGTGCAAAGAAGAGAGAAGAGTTCAAACAAAGACAGAAAGCTGAACAAGGGAGTCTCCTCAGTAAAACTTTTCATAATGAAGATGTTCATGATTTTCTTAAGGTGAGCATGTAAAAGCTTATTTTCACTGTTCCATTAGTTTTTAAGGCCAAATATATTGCATATTTCTTCCAGTTCCATAAAATTGGTATTTTTGAGTCCTCCTGAGAATCATGTACACTAGCACACGTAGGATAGGGTCAGACTCCCTTTTGCCTAGGCTCGCCTAGAGACTTTTCCTGCAGCGTTGGTCTTGTCGCATTGGAACAAAATGCCAAAGGGTGTTAATGCTAGATTATGCAGGTTTTGTAGAAAACACCTTTTACTTAGATATTATGTGTTTGGTTCAATATAGGGAATGTCTGGAGGAAAGTATCTGGCCTGCATTACAGAAGAATGCAGACTGCACTGATTTAATTGCCTTTCTATGAGTGAGATTGCTGAGGCTCAGAAGACTATCAAATTCCACGTAAGCAGAGGGAAAACTCATTATGATCACTGGCAGGATACCTTAGAGAAAGTTTGCAATAGATAATTTAATGTGCTATACAATGGCCAGTGTAATGTTTTCTTGGCCATATTTTCTGCAGAGCTTTATTGTTCAGAATGTATATATGAAATCAGAGTTCTAAGCTGTAAATGCTGAGAGCTGCAGACCCAAGTTCTTAAGAAATAAAAAAAAAAAAAAAATCCTCAATTTTCATGAAAAGAAATAATTTAAGGCTAAAGTGGTTACATTCAGCAGCATTAAACTTCTGAAGAAATCTAATAACTTAGGTGAATTACTGTATGAGAAGACCCAGATTCCAGCTGTAGCAACTATCAAAATTTACTGGTCTCAACACTGCCATTTGGTACTGTAGGGCCAAGTTCTTTAATTATATTGTACGAATTGGATAATGCAGTTACTGTTCTTGTATGCAACACCTGTCTGGCAACACCTCACTTCTAAACAAAAGGTTTCAGGCACTTTAAAACAGTAGAGCACATTTCACCTTTTTGGCTTTTCGTAGCTTGAGACAAATAATTTTATCACATTCAAAACTCTTGGACACATCCCAAATTCATTAAACAAAGCTTAAAAATTTTGTATTAAGACCTCTCCCCTACAAAGGTAGAGCCACGTAGCTTTGTGCAAGAGATGCTCTATTCTGTGCACCTTAGAAAGCTAACAAATACGCTTAGTTAAACTGTAGACTGACAATCTGCTTATGACAGGCTGAGCTAAAGTGAGCAACTTGCACTTCATGCTGCAGGACAGAACACAACTGAGTCTTAGTATTGAAATGCCTGTGTGCAAATAATAAAACAAATACAAAATTTAAGCCTTTCTACTGCCTTTCTGTTTGTCCCAGAACAGATGGGGTCTTGAGTCCAGCGACTCTTTGAAAAATAAGAAAAATATGTATATATCTGCAGCTCCCATGATTTCACTTAGATAGTTCAGTAATTATTTTGTGCAAACAATCCCCTCAGCGTTGAGGAGCTATTTTCGCGTTGAGGAGCTCGTTTCACAGCCAGCCCAGCAGGGAAGGAGTTGGTCCTGAATCCTCATCAGCCCAGAGTTGTAGCCATCAAAAGCACTTTTCTTCTCTGCCTTCCCCCCTCCGCCTCATCGTGCCACCATGGTAACAGCCTTGGCAGTAACTGACCTTTCTGCTGAATTTTAAGTGGTTGCCAATTAAGAAGGTGGATTTTGCAATGAACTTTCTTCACATCAATTTCTTCTGAACACAAGTTGGATGGTAATGATTTAGTCGCTGCAGCTCTGATTTTTTTTATATGACAGAATGACTTAGATAGTAAAGGTTAGAGTCCCTGTATCATTCTGTCTCCTTCATCTATGTTTCCACTGGAAAAGGAGCATTTTCTGGTTTTTTTTTACTGTCAGAGAATACAGGAATGATCAGGTGAAGCACACAAGCCAAAAAGTACCAGTTACAGTAACCCAGTCTTGCTCAGCCCTAGCCCCGGTGGACATACAAGTTACAGCAATTGTCAAATTCTGTGGTAAACTACAATTTCATGAGAAGTGTAAATTTTAAAGTCCACATCTACAAGAATGACCTGTACATGAAGAATTTATGAGCACTTTGGTACTCTTTGGAAGAGCCCTATTGACATACCTAACAAAGAAAGCCATACTTATCATGGGAATGTAAGAGGGCACTTGGCAGTTTAAATCAAAATATGGAATATTTATGTATAAGACCACTCATTAGTCTATAGAATGAGATGTTCTTTGTCTGTGAAATTCAGTCTTCTATTACAGCACATGAGCCTGCCAACACATCACAGCCGTGGCTTAAAGAAAAAAATTGCATCCCTCTTAAATCTGTTACCAAGGACCAAATCAGGACCAAGACATAGATCAGCCTTTTAGGGACCACTGTGGGACATGGTGACCAACCCCAGTGGAAAAGCCCTATACAGTGTGATACAGCTGTAACTAAGGTGCCTGATAATGATGTCTGATGGCTGTTCTGCACCTCATAGTACTGGCTATGAGGAAGTGGTATTCATACACAGGAAAGCAGGTTGCAATTCATATCATTTCTTGTGTTTTCCAGTATTGGGTACATATTATTTAACCCCAAACTGCTGAGGCTATGGGGTTTCATACTCAAGACTGGATATGCTCAAATTAAGGTGGTAAGGCAAGTTTCATTTCCATCTGAGTCATGGTTCCACATAAGTACTTACTGTGGTGATGGTAAATGGGAAGGGGATCAGGGAAGGGGAGGATCATAAGAAGCTATCAAAACCTTTTCATCTATTTAAATCTACCTATTGTGTTTCTTTTAGGCTTACCATGAGCTGTTAGAGAAACATCGGCAAGCACAGTGGGAACTGGAGGAGGAGGATGACTGTGAGAGCACAGAGGCTGTTGCAGATCTCTACAAGGTGCCACTTCTAGTGATATGTGTCATTTACTAAAATAATTCTGAAAATCCTCTAAACCCACTACACAATGTCAGGCCTCTGGGAGGATTGGGGAATTGCAAGAGAGATCATGGCAGCTCCAGGAAACTAGACTGGCAAACCAGGAGATGGAGACAGGACAGTCTTCCATGTTAGCTTGCCTTTTCCATTACCTTCCCAACACGTTACGTTTCCTAACCTTGTATTAGTCAGAAAATGCCTTTGTGGTCTGCCAAAACATGCTGCCTGGGTGGCTGACAAAGCTGCAATAACGTTGAGAACATACAACGTCTGGCGTTACTACGAGGAGAGAGACTTCATTTATGTAGCATAATTATCTCCTCTGCACCATGGTAGGATGATACTATTCTTAGTTAACTTCACTACATCTCCAAAAATAGTTTTCTCATCTCTTTTCCTCTCAGAGAAATTGTTTTGACACTAGTTAGTTCCCTGAAATAAGTTCAGATCTTTGATGTAAGTAGTATTTTTACATTTCTTTATGTTACTGGTTTGGAAAATATGTGGATACTTCATGCTTTTGCATCATCTTTAATTATTTTCTGTCTGCACTGAAAAAATAAGATAACATGATCTACCTGATGAAGCCCAAAACTGTAGCCAGCAGTGACCTTTAATTAGGCTGGAACTAATCGCTTTCAGCTCAACAGGATCCTTGTCATGATTAATTATGACCAGATCAGGTTGTTACGGAAACTTGTAGTCCCTGTCACATTAGGGTAGGATACCCACACAATCTTAACTAGCACTAGTCCGCATGCATTTTTTCCAATTCAATTGATAAAATAAAGCCACTGTATTTAGAACAAATAGTTTTGCCATTGTTTTATGTAATAGTGCAAGCAACAGGATATTTGAGAAGACCTACTGCTTTGGAGAAAGGAATAGTTTCCTTGGAGGGCTATGCCAGTGCATCGAAGTAGATTAATTGTACAAAGCTATTTAATTTAAGAAAAATCAACGTCTGCTGATACTATTGCGCACAGTCCATTCTCCAGAGTTACTAACTTCTCCACCCCCTTCCTCAATTCACATGAACTCTCTGGAGATCAAACAATTTTTTTTACCCTGCATAGTTCCACCTCATTTGTGAAATTATATTGCTTTCCTTTATTGTGTACTTTGCTTTGGTGACACTAAGATCAGACTGAAAATCCTATTTCTTTCAGCAGTGTTAGCTAAGTTTTCTTTTCCATTAAAGAAAAATTGGTTTGGGTGAATTAAGTGTTTCTAGAATTGCCAGGTTGCCAGGAGAGCTGCACAAACTTGAACTGTGCCAATTCACTCAGCTCTAAGCCATTATATTCCATATTACAGCTGCTCTCTTATTCCTAGACCCAAACAAATGCTGCCAGACATGAAAAACTGCAAGTACCATGATCCAACTGGCATCTGTTGAATGAGGATCCACAAATCTTAATTTCCACTTTGTTTCTATACTAAAACATTCTTATTGTGACATTTAACATAATGAACAACTGCACTTTCTCCCCTTAACCCTAAATACAGATATTACAGACTGTTTTAAGAGAGCAGACTGCTTCTGAATATACCTTGTAAGCAGCATAAGCTAGAAAGAAGAGAAAATACAAATGAGCATAGCCCCACTGTAGGTAAATGGAGATGTTCTGACTTCTACAGCCGAGGGAAGTGCAGTAGTTACACGCTGTCCATTACCTGGTGCATAAAAGCAAAAGTAGCTTTGCCATTAAGGGAAGGAGTTGCATCTCACAACCACAATGCCTTTGCTTCTCTGTCTGCTCCACCACACTTTCAGAGCAGAAGTGCACCTTGGACAAGCAGAAGCCTTTCCCCGGGCAGCAGGGCCTTGCCCCTTCACTTAGTTTCTCTGGGTTTCTGCTAGGGAGAAGCTACTGCTACCAGTGGGGAAGGCAAGATACCCATGGGAAGGGAACAGGGATTTGAGATACTCTACAATGCAGTGGTGTGATGGCAGCTCAGGTAGACCTAAGCAAGCAAACATTAAACTAACCAGCTATGTACCAGCAACCCTCACGTGGCAATAGTCAGCACTGCGCTACAAGACCTATGTCCCACTCGGGTTTGAACCAGCTAGTTTGTAGAACCGGCTGGTTTGGGCACATCTGCGAACACTGCGAAGCTCCATGTTGTCATTCCAGAAGGTCTGTACTCCATGCAGCTTAACTGATAGTCATTTGCTTTGAACTCATTTGGAAAGTTTGGACTCTGCTGTTTCTGTTCTACCATGAGCAAGGAAAAGGTTAAATTAAAGATTTGGTTAAACATTCTATTGTTCACTTAATCTCCATATTTCCATATCTACAAGCATGTGTTATTAAGTAAGTTAGAAGGCAAGAAAAGAAGTTCACAAGTAGAGAGTTCTGTTCTGTTGCTTTTTATCATTCCAGTAGAAACGGAAGCCTAGCAATTACTGAAAAAACTGAGTGAAACTCTCTAAAGTCAACCTGGCATGCTCCACAGATACTTAGATGAATATTCCTCAGCCTGTGGTCCGCAAGACATCCAAAGATAGACAGCAAGACATTTAAAATAGATGCATTCATACATTCGTAAACACAGTCAGAGTGGAAAGAACTTGAAGTAATTAAATATTTAAGAATTCAGCCCAGTTTTTATTTTGTTGCAAGTGAAAATTAGCCTTGCAAAACTGCACAAAGTAGATATGCTTTCCCACACACACAAGTTAAATAGGTGTTGCATTTAAGGGAAATAAAACTGAGATGTCTTACTACAAGCCAATTACCTAAATTCAAGAGGAGGCAAAGTGTTACCTAAATCACAATTTCTCCAGAACCAAGATTTAGCAATAGCGTCCTATATGCCCCCTCTTCCAAGTAGCTCATACTCTCTCCTGGCTCAGAATTAAAGAAATACCACATATTTCTTCTGGGCTGAACAATCTAATGTTGTCCAGTACTCACAGGATTTAGGGTTCCAGACAAGTTCCTGCCTGTGTACCCATTGCCATCTTGACTTTGGTTAGAAACCCCCAGAATTGGAATGAATCACACCACGCTTTTCAGATTAATGGCAACAGAACCCAACCATGGTGGGATTTTTCTTCCACATCCAAGACCTCTATTTTCTTAAGTTGCTTTCATGGTCTTTGGGGCATCATCAATATTGCAATTCATCAGATAAACACCAATATACTAGTAAAGAACAGCCATGTTTCAGACAAATGACCATTTGGAGTAACATCCGGTAAGTTTATGTACTGTAACACCACCAGTGTTAAAGAAATGCATAATATCCTGTTAGCTAGAGTTAGGTCCCATTCTCAGGCATACCTTCAGCTAAGAGCAGTTACTAGCAGCTTTCAAAGCAACTGTCTTAGAGCATACAGGTGCCTCTATCCTATATCAACTTTCTAAACCATCCACCCCCATTTAAGTACTGTATCAAAACTTCCACTGTGGATGACAAAACAGAATAAATCCTCAAGGAAGACAGCCAGTACAAAGTTCCCAAGGGTTGTACTCTGACAAATTCACTCAACCAAGCCCAGAAGTCCAAGTGCCCAGCTCTTGCCCTAAGCTCATGGTCCTTAGCTGCTATATTTGAAGGCCATTACTCCTTTTTTTTTTCAAGGGAAAATGACCTAGGAAGGTCTTATATGTGGTAAAGGCTTATATATGATAAAAAGTTTAGGCCCTCCATTCCTCCGTCTGTTGCGCGCTAGAATGACTTGACTTATTTCAACAGTTACCTTGGTTTGTCCCAGTCACTCTCTACAACTACCTGAAAGGGGGTTGTAGTGAGGTGGGTGTTGGTGTCTTCTGTCAGGTGGCTGGAGACAGGACAAGAGGAAATGGCCTCAAGTTGAGGCAAGGGAGATTTAGGTTAGATATTAGGAAAAATTTTTTTACTGAGAGGGTTGTCAAACTTTGGAATGGGCTGCCCAGGGAAGTGGTTGATTCACCATCCCTGGAGGTATTCAAAAAGCGAGTGGACAGGGTACTCCAGGGCATGGTTTAGGGGGCATGGTTAATGGTTGGACTCGATGATCTTGAAGGTCTTTTCCAACCGAAATGATTCTATGATTCTATGATTCTATAGTATGAGCAAGCAGGGCAGCAAGCCTGACAGACTTAGTTTCATGAATAAGTAGAAAGATAACTTCAATGCAAGAGGTGATTTTAAAATAGAAGGAAAAGCTCACCATGTGACCAAATAGGGAACCAATGAATGTCCTGGGGACAGAAGAAAAGATGTCACTTACCTCTAAGTGCCACTCAGTTGTTGGAGAAGAGCCTTACCTTGTTCTCACAATGTTCTTCTAAGAACTTCTCAAATTTCTATGCCTTTTTTATTTTTTCATTTTTTTCCCCTTTTGAACAGTTTGTGAGTTCATCAAGATAGATTTATGTAACCCTCTAGCACTACTGTAGCCTGTAGTGCTACAGTACATCAAAGAATTATCCAAATTGGTGAATAAATATGTAAAAATGCAGTGATCTGGAAGCTGACTGTGTTTGCATAGAATAATTGAGTACGTTTGTTTTGTGTACACATGAATAAATCAATTAAAATGAATTAACCAAGGTCAATGGAATCTGTTGATGCCTGAAGTGAATGAAGGAGTTATATTTGGAGGATAGTGTAGGACTTTTCAGCCATACTAGTGGATTAAAATAGTGTGCTGTAGGTGAATAGTCTGTGTCTAGACACAGGCTCCATAACTAATTTTTGAAGTGTGAGTTGAGGAATGGGGGCAAGTGATTTTGGTTATCATGGTATATCATAACTAAAGGAGGAATTGTGTCAGAGGTAATTGAATGGCTCAGCCTCGTATTTTCACGAACACAGTCTGCAGAGTTATCCCATACGCAAGGGTTATTGTGCTGCAGTAACAGTTTTGTATTGGCTTAGGTAGCTTTTCAGTTGCAAAGTTCTTACAGTAATTTTCTTACATGGCAGCAAAAGCACACACCCCCCACCCCAATATATCCTGTTCTGTTTCTTGTTTCTTTTGATTTCTTGAAAAGATTAATGGCTATCTCCTTCAAGTCAGTCTCAAGTTTAGCATATCAGATGTTCACCAACCTTTAATCTTTTCTTTCTCCTTCTTTTTTGTGAACTACCTACTTATTTCAGTAGGGAAATGAGAAGTGAAAAGAGGTTGGTGGTTAATAGTTCATTATTAAGAAAAGACATGCAGATTGCACAAAGGAAATCAATTAACAGTTAGGAATTACATAGTCCATGGTAAGATAATTATTTTTCCTCAGCCTTAACATCAAAACCATAAAAACACACAATTTACTGTCATTTATAATTCCCCTTTGCTAATAGCAGTTCACCAGAATGTTATTTCATTTGACTTGACAGAACATAGAAATGCACAGGAATTTAGACTAAAAGCTATTAAGTAATGAGTATTATCAACAGGCAAGGCAATAAACATTTTATGAATGGGTAAATATGAATGTGAGATTGAAGCAAAGTATTTGATTTTTTTCCTTTGTTAATAAAAGGGGAAAAATTATTTCTGTCAAAATAAAAAGTACAGATTCTCAGAGACTTACTCTTTTATTACTTTCCTTATGCAATTTCATTAATATGAAATATGGTTAGGGGTGCTTTTCATGGAGAGGACTGCACTTTTGGGTACCAAGAGCTAGCTTCTTTTCAAGGTGAATTACGCACAGCTTATCTCAGATGGAAATCCATTTCAAGAGACATCCACTTCAAATGCTCACTTTGAAAATTTTGCCCTGTGACTTACCCCAAAAAGGCTGAAAGACAGTGTGATCTAATAGATTAAAACTGTAACTCTTACCATGCGAGCTCAGTCTAGTTCTGGGTTTGGGCACTGATTACATTTGATCTGGTCATTTCAGTCAAAGCTGATACAAGATGCCTCATATGGATAGCCTTCATTCTGAAGTTTGCTTCTTGCCTTACTGCATAAGAAGTTGTATTTTACCTCTATATGGATTCACAATTTGTTAATAGTTAGATCTAGTAAAGGACATAACCTTATCTACAAAGGCACATTTCTAAAAAGGGAGTACAGAAAGAGAAGATTGAAACTGCCTCCTGAATAAATCAAGGACAAGTGAGGGAACAAGACTGAAATTTCAATGAACCTCCATTTTAAATGTGTGGAAATAATTTTTTTTTTTTTATTAGCTTGTGCTAAGAAGCTAATGACTTCAATGTCATTGTGTTTTATTGGTGTTAGGATGCTTAAAAGCGGGGTACTGTTTTCATTTTCCAATTAGCATTCCAGATTTATTCATGTGGAAGAGAGGAAGAAGTACATGCAGTCAGCTTTTCCGCATTTAGTGTGAGTTCATAATGTGAAGTATCTTCTAGTGGCCAGTGGTGTCCAAGAACGTTTGGAGTATTTATGGGATGCATGATCTGAGTATTGAATCTCTGTCCTTAATAAGATACAACATGTGTTGGGAGATGAATCTCTTACCTCCTAAACAAGTGTCCTAACCATTCAGCTTCTGGAGATACATGCAAGAGTGTTCTACGGCTTTGACCAGAAATTTTAATTATTTTAATGAAATGCTGTTGTATCATAAGTTAACAAATAGCTATCACAAGTTAACAAATAGCTGTGCAGTTGCCTCTTGGCGGTAATATATACTAGTCAGTGGCTGACATGTAAAATACAGTACAACCTGCCTTTCTAAATACATTTTCCTGCTTCACAATTTCACTATTCACTTTATTCTCACCTGCATGTAGGAACCTTTTAATCATTCAGGTTTGAGGGCGAGCATTAATATTGTTCTTTGGTTTTGTAGTGAAATCTGATAAGCTGTGTATTTCCCCTGGTTTTTGACAAAATTATATATTTATTGCCTTGTTTGAAATTCAGATGCGCTCAGCATTTTAATCTGAGCCCATTTTATTTCTGCATATACCCCATGGTATTTCTTTATGCTTGATGAATTTCTCTGGAGGTTTTTTGAAAAGCTTTGAGATTGACTGCCAGGTACTACAAGCAGGTTCATTCAACACTGCAATCAGCTATTCTGTTAATGGAATCAATTTGAATAAGTTTCATTAAGTGAAAGTTCTAAAAACAAGAGATGGCATATCAGGAAGCTTGTAAGAACTATTTTGTAGGGGTTCTAGTCCAAAAATAAGATCCTGGAAGCAGTAGGATTTCTTAATGGTTTTCTTTTTTTCCTGTGGAAAATAAGCTTTATAATACGTAGTACACCATCCCTGTTCACAGACAGACTTTATTGCCATTTCAGATCAAGTACATTCCTTAGAGTACGAATAGTTTTGAACTATTTTGTTAGCTTGAGTCGCTTTCGTAGAATTCAATCACATCTGCAGTCTTTCCTAAATGTGGACTTCCCATTCCCCCTACCAAATTTTAAAAGGCCTTTCCACTGCGTTCTTTAAAGTGCTGCATTAAACACAGTGCCCGTCATATTGTACCTGTGGTATGTCTTCTGGGTAGAGCATGCTGTCATGGTAGGGTCTGGGCTGCAAGGACTGCCTGGGGTCTAATGACCATATGGTCATGTGTTCAGATTAAAGAAGCCAGCGGCTAGTGGTTCCTTGAACACTGCAGAGAAGTTAGTATTCCAGTGAATATTTAGTTAGATAGTCATCACTGACGGCGGTTTATTTTGTGATCCTGGACCACAGATGAGACCACTAAGTGCCGGGTTTGTATCCTGCACAGAGAATTTCTAACAGAACTTCAAGGGAAGGTCCTGTTAAAAATCACTGTCCCAGGGACTTACAGCACCTGACCAGGCTTCCTGTTGCTTTGCGTGCCAGTTTGCAACATTCGTGGGATGTAAAGAACATACTGCTTAGTCCTGCTTCCCTTCCATGTATTCCCCCAGTGTTTTCATTTTTAAAGGGACTGTGGTTGTGAAAAACGGCTCCTGGAATTCTAATCCCACTTTCTTGTCCTTTCATGCACCAGTATCAGCAGAGGGCCATGAATTATTTTGCAAACAAATAGTTAAGGACCTTTGATCTAAAGATAACTTGGCCCATCACATTAATGAGGTGATGTAGCTTTTTAATTTTGTGGGAACAGGACCTAGTCACATTTTTCCTGGGTAACTATGTACCCACTCTGGTAGTGCCAAAGGTAAGTATACAGTAAAATTTGAAGCTGCAGGGAGTGCAAGCAGAATTCTGTTCACTTGGTCTTTAAACAAAACAGCAGGAAAGCAAGTAACAAAATACCTTCTTTATGTTCTGTGCAAAAGATTTCCTAGTAAATAATAATACAAAGCTGTCAGTGTGCCAGGGAAATGCTATCAGTTCTGCAGCAAAATGTGTTGCAAAGTGATTTAGCTGCCATAGGTGGAACTCTGTTTAAGAGTAGAGTTCCTTAACACCCTGCCTGAGATCTTTTGAGGTTGCAGTAGAAGTGCCACAGACTCCTCTAGACTGCGTCTGAACTATTTCAGTCCCAGGAGAAATTCTTACATCCCTAAACACCCAGTAAAGGCAGGAGGATTAACTTGTCCTGAAAGGCTGGCAAAGCTCAGAGAAGAGATGGTTTACAGAGATAGAGTGATTGTTCTTTAAATGTTGTATGGGATTCATAGGTTAGAAACACAGGATCTTTGAGCTTTTGTTAAACCCCAGAATTTGAGACTTGAATTTTAAAATAAATAGCAGAAGAAGAGAGAATTCAAACAAACCATTTTGCAATAGTGTTGGCAAGCTAAGCCAGGCCCACAACTACACAGATGATTAAGGTAGGAAAAATCCTGCCTCTTGTAACACGAACTAGTAACTATAATAATTAACTATAATAATTAAGGAGTAGGGGAGATCCATCCTTCAGCATAGGATGCACCTGTGTAGCAAATGTTACCCTAATGATACCATCATGTTCAGATTGAGAGCAATCACTAGAAATGGGAGAAGTGTTACAGAAATGAGGTATCCAATTGTTGGGTCTTTGACTACTAATTCTCATACTTATTCCCACTACCCAGTTTCAGAAACCTGTAGCCCAATTTACATGAATTCAGAACACTTTGAGATTAAACAAAGATAGTGGGAGCTAGATTCTGAAAATCCTGCATGCTTTAAACATGGTTAAAAAAGGTAAGAGGGTGGAAAAAATCAAGACAGCTCATCTCAAAGGTGTAGTGAACACTTTTGATAGTGTTGTGCCTTGATTTTATCCATAAGAAGAGGTTACTGCAGGGACCTGTTAAGATAAGCTGTTTATTGTTTGTGAAACAGCTAATTAATATGGTGATTAGCATCCTAGAGAGATCCTAGGAGGAAAATAATAATTTAGTATTCAGTGCACAGTTTGGATATTTTACAATAAATGAGAAATACGAAATAAAGATTTTTAAGAAATCTATCCATTCAATGGGTATTGATAAACCTAAACACGGAACAGATAAAGGTCCTGTGGAAACAGTATGTGAGCCCCAAATTTATCATTATGGTGGCACAGAATGAGATTTCACATGAAACCTAAGTTCTGGTCATTCTTTATTTCTGAGTTCTTGACTTTGTAATTTAACATCGTCTTTTGTTTTGGGGGGGTTTTTTGTGTGTCTTACTTTCTTTTTTATGGTACCTCATCTAGCAGATGGAATGGGCTCTTACACAATACTACATTATACCAGTGTATCTTCCCAAAAAAGACAAGTCAACTACAACTTTTCATGTCTATGAGCTGCAGACAAATGTTTTTGACATATCTCTGTGTTTCTATTGAGAGGTTCTAGATTTTGATCACTTAAGAGATTGTAATTATACCTATATTTAAAAGAAGGCAACAGCTAGAAGACTTGACTTGTTCTTGCAACAGGAATGCTGAAAGCAGTTGTAAAAATATTAGCTGTATTTTAAGGAAAGAAATACAACTGTTTTCAAGAGTGCTAACACTGATTTACAATGAAAGCAAAACCAAGTAGGCGATAAAGCTTTTTGGACTGGTAAGATCATGTGGAACTCACACAAAAATAGCTCTTCATACTGCTGGAGTACCGCAGTGTCCCTGTGACCTTTCCAATGTGATTTTTTTTCTCTTCCACTGGGGAAAGCTACCTACCCTCACTCCTTCTCCTCAGGGATTATCTCAAATTGTACCAAGTTTGCAAACACAGTTCATATCATCACTGTGTAGTTGACAGTGAAATTATGTGTTTTGAACAGACTTTTTAGCTTGGATGCCATCTGACTAAATCACCCAAACTCTTCTTGTGAGTGAAACAGCCTTAGCAATTGAAAACCACTCATATGGGACTAGTTTTAATAAAACTGCTGGAAGATGTTTGTTTTCCTAGGCTTGAACCGCTTCTGCATTAGAAGGAATTTGAATTAATTCTGTCCTTCAGGCATTGAAGAGTGTCATATTTTGGATCACCAACTATTAACATGAGTAATGTCAATTTTGCCTAACTAAAAGCCGTGCTGTCCCTTTTAACTCTTCCTTCTTTTTTGCCTTCATTCATTTCATATCAGCACCTTTGAAAATGTGCCTACGAGGTGTTGCACTACACCGGATTGTTTCCACAGCAACTTTCAAAATAACTGGTTTTGTAACGCATCGCCATAGCCAGTAAAACAAGATATTCTTTGTACTGCAGTTGCCTGTGGGCAACAGTTAGCATTCAGGGTCTCATGTGCTCATGCCACTATTGCGTTTTAAATGCCCTTGTGTGCCTTGAACCAAAACATTTAAGTTGTTCCATCTACAAAACCTGGTCTTTTTAACTCAAGCATTAGTGGCATTGGATTTTAGCTGTAGGGGTCAGTCGCTGGCCCAGTGTCTTCACTGGGACATGGTTCCCTCACTGGCATCATGGAGACATGTAACGAAACAGCTCCAAAGGGCCGGGGGGTTCACCTTCTCACCTGGCTCTCTCTGTCCCTCTTTGTCCCTCTGTTAGGAGCTGTACTCTAAAGCTTCCCTTGCTTTAGCGGAGTTGGTGACGGAGCTGTTTCTTCAGACCCTGCCTGTTGTGACCGGCCTCTCTGTAAGAGAATGTGAGCTTCTGAAAGAGGAATGGCAGGAGAATTTGGTCCCTCAGCTGGAGAAATGGGAGGCCCACCGCCAGAGACGCTGGAAGCTTTTCCAGGAACAGCTATTGCAAGAAAAAAAAGTAAGACCCGTATTACATTCTGGGATGCCAGGGTCTAAAAACAGGGACATGAAAAAAAATTATCAAGATACTTATCTGTGCAGAGTATTTTGTCTATAAATATACAGCCCACGTCCAGACACAGGTCCAGACTCGGGGCGGGGTGTTTGACCTGAAGCATGGAGTGAATATATGCTGTGCATGTAGGCATAGAGGAGTCAGAGAATAATTACTGAACATCTGTCCTCAGTGTTTGACAGCTTTGTCAGCACATAAACGTTTTTTGTCAAGGCTGCTGTGTGATGTCCTCAGCATCTACAGAAGCAGTTCAAAAAAACCTTCATCTGGTCTGTTTGGAGAGGGTACCTATGAGTACAGTTTACAGGAAAGGAGGCCTTACAATGATAAGTATTTCTTAATAATTTTTATGTATTAATACTGTAATAATTGGAAACATATGATACACACTTTATATAAAACTTATTTGTTATTCCGAGAAGGTGAAGAAACACACATCCAGCTTTCCTGCTCTGTTTGTGCTCAGCATAGGGGGCATTGACACCAGAGGAGAAAAGCAACAACAGTAAATGTGGAGGCAGGTATCTTCAGCATTGGGCTAGAACTCAAATAGACCTTCCATTTATTCATGCAATGCTATGTCTCTATTAACACTGCTTTGAAAACTAACACAGTTTAGTCAAAGAAAGACCTTCTCTATACAAAGGTGTGCCCCTTCCCAAGTGTTAAGTGTGTGCTGCAACATATAGAGTAATTGGAGCTTCTTAAATAAAAGGTTGGCAGAGTTCTTTAACACTGGCAAAATCATACTTTTCCCTACCCTCATTCTTCAGAGTGCCTGGACAATCCCGTACATGGTTAATAACATACTGACTGAGTCCCTAATTATTATACACTGCTATAAGGTGTTTAACTCTTCCACCCACTCGTATTTAGGGTTCTTCCATGAAACCCTGTGATTCAGGAAACTGGGCTTCCTACTAAATCTGGTAGAGTGGTTTGCTGACCCTTGGGAATACAAAAGTAAAATTATTCATTGGAAATTTTTAGCCATTTCCTTTTTTTCTTCTCTGTTTTCCTTAATCTGGAGTTATACAACATGCACCTCCCTGATCATTTTATATTTACTTTATTGTAACTCACCTGTTATGTCAACTAATTTGAAAAACAATTCTGCTTGCCTCTGCTGTTTCTGTGTCACAGGGATATCTAGCAAACTAAACTAAAATATGCTTGAGACAACCACTGATGCCAGTGAGTCTGCTCACATGCTTTAAATTAAGAGTGGGCATTTGTGTTTTCTAGGACTGCTGGCTCGCATTTAGTGTTTGAATTTGGCATACCTATACCTTCAGTGTTTAATGAAACAATGTCTGACCTCAACGTTTTTTATTTTGCCTCTTTTTATTAAGGATTAGATTCAATACCTGACTTGGCAAGCTTAAACCTCTAGGTTGCTGTTTGTTTTCACATTCACCGAGGGTTCACAAATTGCCTGTCCTTGTATGTGAATGACGTGAGCAGTCTGATCTAGTAGGTGAACTACAAGTATGTCCCATAGTACATGGAGCCCAAAGCACCGTGGTGGTACCTGCTGTCGTTAAGAAAGAACCACAGTCAGAGAAGGAGGCGGTACTGGTGTGCAACTTAGGATTAGTCCCAGAAGTCCGAGTGCATGTTAGGGCACCTCTGCTCTGGTCTTCCTACTGTCCCATTGAACCTCAGCCATCGTTCAGGGCTGGAGAGGATGGATTTTAACGGCCAGGAGGCTCTCCACAGAGGGGGAGATCTCAGGTCTGAAGTTTTGTTCCAAAAATGCTGTTTATGCATTCCTCTGTTACTATCATTGGGCACAGTATTGAGTGGAGAAACCACTCCCTGGTATTTTTTCTCAAGGGATTAGTTCATCTCCAGCACTCAGTTGCTGGATAATAGCTCTTCGGGCAGCACTGTATGATGGATTCACTGTATGTAAATTCAGATGCTGCAGTCATGCCCAAGCATAGGTTATTTAAATTAGAAAGTTAACTTTTCATCACTTTCAATGTACCATAGCATTCATAATATAAAGCAGATGACTTCCTAGCTGAAAAAAAAAAAAAGAATAAAGCCTTTGCTGACATCATTAACAGTAATTACTGAGCTATAGAGGAACTCACTTAGCAATGACAGAGCTCTCACATTGGTCTCTGGGTCACCAGCACTGCAGTTAGGCCTTATTCAATATAAAAATTTCCTGCACGGCAGACAGAGCTGTCCTAAGGACAACTGATTCTGTGGGATAAATTCCTAGAAGAGACAAGGGTTTCTCCTAGTGGGAGAATGTGTGATTCCTCAAGACAATATTCTTTGCAGGAGCTTAAGTAGCTTTTTTAACTTAATGCGTGTGGCTTTTTGGAAGTGGTTTGAACTAAACTGGAAAAAAGTCTGCTATATCTCCCAAGAGAGCATGCACGGAGATAGCTATTCCACCAAAGCTAGGCTGGCAGATTTTCCTGTATAAACGAGTCTGAAAAACATCACACAACTCACTGTATTACGTTCAAATCCAAAGTGCGTTTCTTGGCCCTTTCCAAGCATAAATGCAGCAGCATGCACATTTAAGCAATAACCTGACACTTGCATCCTACAAAAAGGAGCACTTCGTTTCCACCTTAAGAAAGAAGAAGAGAGGTCAGACACTTGTGGGAGGTGATTGTGTCATTTAGGAGGTCCCATAGATGTTACTTTGCTGAATATGACAGAAGATCCATAAATCAACATTCATATTGACAGGCCTTTTAATTTATCAGGCATTTTCCAGCAGGAGATAGGTCTTTCATCTGCCTCTTTTTAAATGTACTATACTAAGAGTTACATAGTCACCTGCTTTAAAGAGTTACATAGTCACCTGCTTTACAGACTTGGGAAGTCTAACGCCAGAAGGCTTTTCACCAGGTATTTATGTGTGCTTTTCAAAGTGGCTCAAAAAGACATTTTTCCCATTTACTTGAACCACTTTTTTTTTTAAATTCCCTTTCCTAGCATTTATACATATCTGGAATATGACATCCTTTGGGGGAACAGAATCTCTTTTACAGATGAAAAGAAAAAGTCAGTTTCATATTTAACTTTGCCTTATACACTTGAGGATGTAAGAGAGGCAAATGGGAGTAAATGACTAATGAAAATAAATTTTGAGCATTTTCCCACATAGCCCCTACCTCCTGATTTCCGTAGACAAGCTCTCCTGTCTGGGCAGCAGTTATGGGGAGCAGACTGCTGCACCAGGCTGAGGTACTTGCTTGGCATTCAGCGTGCATCGCACCCCATCTACAGGCTGTTAGGGAGAAATTGCTTTCCTTCTATTTCCTGAATAATCTGTGCTAAAAATGTCAAACTGAGAGCTGCAGAAAAAAGAATGAGCTTACTTGGGTCTAATTTGCTGTTGTATCTGAGGTCTAACTCAAAATATTTTATGGGTTTCATTACCTACGAAAGGCATATTCCTCACCTTTATTGCCAGAGAGTAATACTTAACCTTAGCAGTGCTCCAGAAGGTCTTGTAATGGACTTGTTGCCAGGAAGCAAAACACTGAGAAGCTTACAGAGTAACAATGGGGTGAGGAGATTTCTGTCTATTCCCACATCATTGCTGGACACCCAGAAAGCCGAACCGGCATCTGCTTACCAGTTCTCGCATGGTGTGCCTTTTATTGCTTTCTCTTTGGTTTATACTCATTTTTTCATAGCGATTGCAATGAGTCTTCAAGAAGCCAGACATTCCTCGGAGCTTTACTCCCCCATTTACCATGCTTTTGACAGTGGTTTTACTGGTTAAATGAAGAAATCGGAGAGCCTGAGCTCTGTTCCAGCCACTGAATCTGTGAAGCACCATGATTTTCTCCACTCTGTACTGACCTGTCTCCGAGCAAAGTAAGGCTATTCCCAAGAGCAGGAAAGCTTGGAGAGACACCTGGCAACTTAACCCAGCACTGGAAGATCAGTGCAGCACAAAGTCTGACCTTTCCAGCTGGCTTGATGAAATAGTTATCTCTGTTTTGCTGGTTTTCAGCCATATGCCAGCAGCCTCAAATTAAGATTCCTAGAGGATCTTCGCTGCTGCATTTGTGCTTGTATGTGTGAGTTCTTCTAGTATTTCGGAGATGGAAAATACCCAGCCCTCCCAGCCCATCCAGCAGTGAGCTGCTGAAGTGTTGCTTCCAATAAAACACACAATATTCTGTTTATTCCCAGCTGATCCATCCCTTCTTGATCATATTCCTAATGGCCTTTTTGAGACAAAACACTGGTTTAGTATTTGGTCCCAATCTCAATCTTCTTTCTTTATCATCCCATCTTAAAAGTGTAGTAATCCCCCTCCTTTCCTCTTTGTTCTCTTACTACTTATATGGCTGATGTACTTCTACTGTTCAGTTTAATAACTGTGCACCGGGGGGATTTTCTGCTGTATTCTCAGCTTTCCATTGGTCTCAGGGAGGTGAAGAGACCTTTTATAAATTGTGCATACTGCTTACCTTAAATGCACTTGCAATGGAAAAGGTGACTCATTCTTTTCCTTTAAAAGAAGCTCGGTTCACTACTACAGAACTAGGCTATTTCTTCATAAACAGAAGTAAACGACGACTACAGTCCCTGTCTTTGTTTTAATTCTGAGTGCCGTTTTGGATAGGGTGTACTGATAGCAGCAGAGGTGCTAGGTTTTGGTTTCTTGGCTGCAATATTATATCATTTACCATTGCAATTGTAATTCAGAAAACATCTCCTGTCTTCGGTGTCATGGTGATCTATATGCCCTGATGCTGTTTGACAGTAAGTGTGCAGACAGGCCCTTCAAGAGCAATGTCTCAGTCAATAACAGGTCTCCAAAAACGAAGGGAAGCCACATCTGAGCCACAGCCAGTATCTCGTTGAAAATGAAGATACTTCTGGAAATAAAAGGTAATTTTCAGCCTTTCTTTTAACTGCTGAAAGAGACATTAAAATACACAATGCAATGGATCTACAAGGCGTATGCGGAGAGGTGTGAAACACTAGGAAGCCATATCCACAGAGCTGCTAAAGGGAAATACTGGTATTACTGCAAGCTTTTGCCGTCTGTCATGATGATACCTGGAGACCTGATAAACCTTAATTTGACACTTGCAGCATGCAGTCAGAGAAGGCACTGTGCTCAGCTGTGCTCTGTGATTTTAAGAATCGCCTAGACTCAAATCAGTTGAGGTCTGGCTACACAGGTACGTCTTGCGGCTCTTCCCGAGAGCAGCCTGGTGCCCTCCCCGGCACCACACAGACTTTTGGGTTGTGCTCCTCACGCTCAGCTGCACTCTTCCCATCTGTCACCTGTTGTTGACTGCCTGTCTGTCCTTCGCAGGCATCCTGCTCAAGAGCATATGTTTTGGTAAGGTTTTCTGCATGGAGAGGGGTCAGCTAGGTGTGTTGCTGTGTATACTACAGAGAAGGCGCTATCCAAGAAAGAAATATACTTTTATTTTAAAGCCAAAGATGGTGTGGTTTCTTCTGTTCTGCACTTCCCGGCGGAGTTCATTCTGTGCTCACAGATAAAGCCTCTCCTGCACAGATCACTGCTTCCCAAGGAAAAGACTATCAAATCCAGTAGGAAGGCCCAGTACCACTCCTAATTCCTAACACTAACAACTGTGCAATTACACATCTAATGCTTTGCTAGACATACTGATCTAGTGAAACCTTGCTGTCTGCCGTAATAGAAAATTTAGTCCCTCATGTTCTGAATGAGGCTAGAACATGAAGTGAAGCTGACAGAGCGCCTGAGTATTATATTTAATTTAGGGCTCTGCATACATCTGCAGGCAACCTGCATTTATCCAGCTGCCAGTGTTGCTTAAAATATACTCTTCATCTCACAGTAACAGAGTTTGGGCCTTACAACCTTTTCCTCTTATGGCTTATTATTCCTTAAATTCTGGCAATACACTAAACAAAATCTTAAGTCTATATCTCCAAAAGTTTACAGTCTAATGGCAAATCCATCAAAACATTTAAAGATTAAATTCTTTGATCTAAATATCACATTGAAGGAACTGTAAACTTGCAGTCCATAAACCTAATCACGCAATCTCCATTTCTAACTATTAGCATTGGGTACTATACACAAAAGCGTGATGGAAGATGATAACTTCATCTTGTTCAGTGAAAATAAAAATTACATTTTCTACTAGTGAATAAAACCCAAAGAAAAAGCCCACCGCTACCTGCTGATAAGAGGTGATGCAATATTTTGTGCCATATTGTTCTTTTTCTCTTGTTCCTCTGTTGCTGAAACCGGAAAATCTGTAGGAGACACAGCTCAGGACTGATCCAAACCAGTGCAAAGCCTCCCTTTCTTTTCAGTGAGCTTTGTTTAAGACTTTGATCATTGAGAAAAAAATATTCCAAAGTAGAATAGTTTTAATTCAGCATGAGTTTCTTTCTTGAAAGAGGGGGATGATTGTTTTTAGCAAAATAACATCAAATAAACCCCTGTTTCTCAATGTGGTGACTAGCATGACTGAAATCAGAGTATCTTACAATTGTAATTTTTTTCCCCTGCTTTTAGCTATGGATAAAGGAATATGCTCTGTCTGCTGTGATGCAAATGCACCTGTCTGAGAAACAAGAGAAGATAATTCAAGGTGTCGTAAGCAGACTAGGATGCCTCGATGAGTAAGCATGGTTTTATCAGTAAACAGGGGGGTAAAAGTGCACTGCTGCATGCACAGATAAAAACTTATGTACATTACATTGTGGAAAGCAGTTTTGAGGGATTATGAGCAACTTCAGACAGAGAGGCAGTTACTCTAGTTTTTTGTCTGAGTATCAAAAACAAATTAAAAAAGAACAGAGAATCTGTGACTCCTGGTAAGTAGAAAAAATAGTCTCTTCTGTGATTTGTCAAGTTGTGTGCTTTCTGTGTATCTGCTCCTATGTTTGTGAGTGATTTCTAATCTTGAACCAGCCTGTCTTTGCACTCTGTATGTCACATTGGATTTGGGTATTCTTCAAGATAAAATGTTCAGTCCAGCACCATTCAGCTCTACCTTTGCTTTCTGCTGTTTCAATACCACTGACCATCAGTTTGCATGATAATGACTCCTCTCTTGCATTCTGTCTGTATTCACCAAGGAAACTTTCAGTTTTATCTCATCTTTGTACAGCTAAACATCTCTTTGATAGAGATAATTCTCAAAAATCCCACAATTCTGTGTTATCTGCTTTGTTTTAGTTAAGATATCAAATGACTGCATTTACCATGGTCAAAGATCAAAGTATTTGAAGACTTGTCTATTTGGAATACTGGTATTATTGCCATTGCACTCCTTTATGTTGGCTCTACTTTTCAGTTCAACCTTCCCACATTCTCTGACTTTAGTGTTTCCCAAAATTTGGTATCTAGAGAGCTCACGATGCCTTACACATACACACAAGTTAGATACAGGCACAAACAATGTCATCCCAAACGTGCATACAGATTTCACTCACGTGGTCCAGAATCAACTTCAAAATTTGCTCTCCTCTTTAAAATTCACCACAAACTTGCTTCAGCCGTGTCTGCCCTGCCAGCTAACACTAGCTTCTTCAATGTCTCTTCAGAGTGTACCTCCTTGTTAATCCACAATATGCTGTCCTGCATTTTCTTGAAATAACTTTCCTGGAGTTCTGATTACATTCTCTTTTCATCTTATTTCAAGTCTCCTATTAAAAAACTTTTATTATGTAATTATAGATGATTATTTTTTTATTTTCTTCCTATTTGTGTTTTAATTTAACTTCAGTGTGACAGAACTAGACATCTATCACAGCAATACCCATTCTATACACCTGAGCAGCTTCCCAAGGCATGCTTTGTATGAGAAGACATTACATAGAGTGAATAGTAACTCTTGTCATCTTTGAGCAATGACTTTGCTGAACACAGGGGTGCGAAATCAGCCAGCAGCTTAGCTGATTGATTTTTAATGGTCCTTTTTACAGGTCTGTAAACTATATATTGCAAAAACACCGACTTCTGCTGTGTTCAGTACTCAGAAGGTTAACCCTCCGAAGAGTTGGAATGGCAGTCCTGGCCCGCATGAGACTGTCCAGAAAGAAGAGCTTGCTTCAGGAACTGAGAGAGCAACATACCCTGCAGGAGGGGTCCTCCCCCTGCCAAGATGAGGACCAGTGGCAGTTACAGAAGGCAGTGGTAGGTACAGTGTCGGGGTCGTTTTTCTCCAGAGGTCTTATATGCTATGATGTCAGGCATTAGAAGTAGCCGTAGAAGATCTCAAAAAATAAAAATGTTCCAGTTCCAAATAGAAAGGAAAATATTCTCTGTCAAAAATGCACTGCTGGCATAGGAGGTCCGAGTGTACGTGTTTTAGTTTGAGCAGACATTTTAAATTCCCTAATACTTTATCTACTGGCTGGTTATCTGTGATATGTGTTATCATAGCAAGCTTATTTAACTATTTATTTTATACGAAAATACTAATGAAAGAAGGCATGCCAACATGTATAAAGGACTTCTACACAAGGTACTGCTTCAGGGTAAGACTCCTACTAATTCTGCTAGGGATCGTAATATGCACTTGAAAAGTTCTTACTTGAGCATCAGAAGAAATTCTTTCCTGCACCAGACCTAGAAAGTTCTTCTTTACTGTCATTGTTTTTCATTCTTTCTGCTCTGTCCATGAGATGCTCAGCATCCATTCCCCTGACATCCTTCCAAATAATCTGGCTCCTGTAGGTCAAGGAGATGGGAGAAAATTTAAGGGATTTTTAAACTTGGTATTCCCACAAGTCACTTTCAGTTCTGTTTGTGACTGTGGTTTTTAGGGTTAATCCATTAAGTGTTGTTGGTTATTTACTTATCTGCATTGGATATTTACCTAGAACAACACTGAATTTCAGATTTCAACCTCAGAGGACCTTCCTAGCAGGCATCAGTGATAGCCCCTGCCCAACCCACGGCTGGTGCACATATGGGTTGAACCCATCCAATACTTCGCAGTTCTGTGCTCCATGCTGTCACTGTGTAATTAGCTGAGAGATAATATTTTGCATCCCTCTAATTCTGATTTGCATAATACAAACCCTAATTCTCCACTTGGAAGAGGAATAAGGAAATTCTGTCTGCTGCCATTTCCATAGTTGATACTTCTATTGAAGTAGTTCCTGTTAAGTGTGAAAATCTCAACATCTCATTAACCTTCAGAAGAAATAAAGTATAAAATAATAAAATACAAATGCGTATGACTGCATTCCTCTTGTTACGTGCTTTCCACTGCTCCCTCTCACTTAGCTCCCACAGGGACATTAATTGATGCAATCACTGTGTTCCCTAACAAAAATGAAATATCCCCAGGTATTACTTTTCCTTTGGCCTCTCTCCATTACATCCTCTTTCCAAGGCCAGCTAAAACCCATCTCACAAGGAAGTGCCTCAAATAACATATATAAGATCCGTGCTGCCAAAGTAGTAGGGCCTAGGTGTGGAATTCTGAAAAGTCAGAGAGAAAAAAATGTTATGAACAACCTCTAAAACTAGAACCAATGTATAAGAAGTTAAGGAAAAGGTTAATTTACAGACACTCAACCAGAATTTTAGACATACTGTGTTGTTTGAACTAAACTTAATTTTATCTTGTGCCAGTTTTAGACTGGTAGACAGTGTCATGTCTATCTGTTGATTTCATATAAAATGTAAAACAACACTAACGAATCCTAGCTTGGACATGATAACATGACATTGGGTCTCAAAAAAAAGAGAAACCGCTTAATGACATCCTGACTGTCTAAAAAAAACCATCAAAAACATATGCCTGAGCTATAAATAAAGACATGTCAGAATAACCCAGCATTAATAGGAACATCATTATTTTCCACAGACGAATGTGGGCAGAGCAGGTTCTTCTTGCATTTCGTATTTCCAAGAGGGCATCCAATAGGTACTGTTGAATCCCCCAGAATAATTTAATGTCATTCAGCCTTAAATGAGAATATTAATGTGAGTCACATCAGCAACTCAATAGAAGGCAATCTGTGGAAGACTAATACACGTAAGAAAGACAGAACAGGTCTTGCTAGTAAGTATATACTGGTTTGTGCTAAAGAGAGTTTAGAGGGAAAGTGGATTTAAAAAGAAGCATAGAATATGGTGGCAAGGACGATCCAAAGACCTCAAGAGACCAGAACTCTTCAGCCTAAAAAAGAGGTGTCTTCTGGAATATCATAGGTTTTAAAACTGGCATAAAATATGTGAATAGGGAACAAATTTTCACTTGTTTCTAGTAAAAGAAGAGAGCACCGAGCAAAGCTATTAGATGGCAGGTTCAAAATTAAGAAATGTGTGGATAAGCTGTAGAACTCACCACCAAAGGATGCTGTAGATGCCAAGACTTCAGATGGTTTCCAAGTGCTATTAAACATGTTCATGACCTCTCGAGGGCTGTAAGTACCAATATACCAACTTTTACTCAGGTAAACCCCACAAACTGTACAAGTATTCCAGGTGCATAACTGTATCGTTACCTTGTTCCTGTGCACTTTATTGAGGCATCCACAGTTATCCCTTACTGGAATCAGGGTATTTGGCCTAGGTTGTTCATATTTTTAATAGAAATAAGACCAAATTCAACAGTACAGAATACAAAATGGGAATACATCACTTGGAAATGACTAATGGGACAGGATGCAGCCGTTACTGTACATATCATGACAGATGCAATAGTTTTGTTGCAAAGAAAAATGTGTTAAATGACTGTACATAAACTTCCGCTGGAAATTAGATTATTCTAAGGATTAAAACAGTAACATTCTGAATGGGTGTAAGACTTTCTTTTAGAGTGAAGCTGATCAAGTTTGTCAGCGTATTTAAATGGCAGTGCCGTCTTTTTGTCTGATTACCAGGAGTCCCACATTCTGGAAGAGGAAGAGAAGCTCGAGGAAGAAACGCAGCAAACCCATTTAGAATTTCACCAGCAGCTAGTCACAGAAATCCAAGAAGCTCTTCAGTTTCTTCAGCAGCACATGGAACAGGTGATTGGGCAGACATTGCTGCAGCATGCCCGACGGGAAGCTGGAAAAAAGAGTTCAGATGATGGACAGGACTTCAAGGTATGGAAATGTTCGATAGCAATTTTCCAAACAAAATGAGTGCTACTCTGCTAAAATGCAAGGCAATTTCATTTAGGCATTACCCTATGCCTAGAAATATCAGCAGTAGACCATTACAACCTGTGTTAAAATTGAAGATACCTTGCCAAGTATTTAGAAACTAACAGATATGTAGAAGTACAGTATTTTCTGGTGACTTGCTATAGCAACCAACACAGGTTTTATTAAGCCAAACCCTGGGACATAAAAAAATTGGAAAGTGTTCTTCATGACAGAGCATAGCAAAAATGAGGAAGAAATGGAGATGGTTATCTACTGATGAAGGTTTTATGGTTAATTAATAGTATTTGTATATTAACAGCTTAATATTAATTCATAGATAAGTAAGTAAATAAAAATAAAACTTGCTTCATAGGTTAATAAAATTGTTCCAAAGTAATTATTTGGATTTTCTGTATAATGGAAAGTTGTGGTAGACCTACAAATATTGATTTACTTTGCTGACAGTCAGGTTGACAGGTAAAATGGGCTATAGAGACTGAACAGATAGGGGAATGGCCCCTTCCCAGATGGAGGTGAGGCACGTTAGAAAGATTTTACTGTAATTTTTCATGTTGAAATGTTCATGGATGAATAGAAATACCTGTTCTCTAGCATCTCAGTCTGCCACAGTTTTAAAGCACAAAATTCACAATTTTGTGTGCACATAGATTAGGTCTTCAGTTTTAGACAGATCAAAACACTTCAGGTTTTGACTTAGAAAATGAATTGTGACTTGTACTGTGTAATACAGGAGAGACTGGTAGAAGCCGCTGTAGAAAGTGTGTATGGGACCAGCAATAATATCAACAGACTGGTGCAAAACTACTATCAGCAATTAGGAAAAATCACAGAAGACTATGAAGGGAAAAAGCTTCAACAGTTGAAATCCTTACAAGGTACGTATGATATTGACAACTATAAGACAGTTCTGGGATTTTAACAGATAAATTAATTTTCTTATCACTGTAAAGATCGCTTTTAAAGATAACAGACATCTGTTATTTAAAGTAAGGAACAAAGCAAAATGAACATGTAGGTCCATTTCCGTCTTTGAAGGAGAAGTGGTAGAACTGTTACTATTAATAATTACTTGAATTGCAGTCATAGATGCAGGACCCTGTTACTCAAAGTTTGGTACAGACAGACACAGAATGATGACCCAGTGTTGGAGATTATAGTTTAACCACGAACTCTGGTTCACCAAGCTAAGATCAGAGATACCACCATAGTCACAACCACCAGCAGTTGATTTTCTGGTGCTCTAAACCTCAACACAAGGCAGAAGAATTTAGAAAGCAAAGAGCTGTACAAGTGTTAGGTTATACAGCCAAGGTCTACCATAAACATTGTTCAACTTTGCATATTGATATATGCAAATAAAATGAATCAATGAATCAAATATTCATAGGGGGAGAGAGAGGGTATATGACAGGTGCCTACAAGCTGAATCTTTTCCCTAGAAGGGAGATCGGGGTTTGCAATCCCTGCTCCCAAATTAGAAAACATAAACATCATTGGCAGACAGTCTGCTTCCTCTGAGGTGACTGCCCTCAGCTTTGGGGAGTAGATTCTTATATTCATTCCTTTTTTTGGCTCAGTGAAGTGTTGTGTCTGAAGTTCAGGAAATGCATTAGAAGGAGACACCAAAAAGCCAAGCGTGCCCATCCTGGAACATTCTCTGAGCTACTGCATTGTTTCTTAGCTGTCAACCATGACCCTCTCACAGGTTGTGAAACTGTTGAAGAGGTTTATGAACTGCTGAATCTCACATAAATACAGGCAGTTTCTCCTGGAATTATTTTTAATTGCTCAGTTCCTTCAGGACAGGAGAACAAAAGCAAGCTGCAATTATTCTTTTCTTTTTTAAATACTTTCCCCTCCCCTGGATGAAGGCTGTTGGCGTTAAATGAAGTTAGCAAGTTAGCAAAATGGCAGTAGCATCAGAGGCTAAGTATTTGAGACATGTGAAATGGATTTTTTTTCTAAAAATGGAGTTAGCAATTGTAAATAGAAAAGATTCTTTAATCACAGAAGAGAGTTTTTGAAGCGGAACAGGCGTATCCACTCAAGGCTGAGATCCAGAGATGAGTTGGTAGGAAGGATTTGTGAGCCCCAGTAGTAGCTAGATATGCTCACTGGTTATAAGACAGAACCAATCTGTTCTGCACTGCCCTGTTGTGAACCCTGAAGACTTTAATATTGGAAGCTGAAGTGCAAAATCTGTGCGGGAAGTTTTGACAATCTGTATTGTAGACATTGGCAGCTAGCAAGGCGGTTACTTAAGTTCTCACAAAGTCCCTCTAAAGTCCTCTTTGGCCCCAACTCAGCCAACTACAGTGTCTAAAATCCCTTTGATTTGAGTTCCTTTAAGCAGGAATTAAAACTGAATCCTGTTCCAGAATACTTGTCTGATCTGGGCTGAGATGGATGTCATTACACACTTAAACATTCTGCTTCATCAGCATTTTGATACTGCTCTCAACTGGTCTCCCAGTTAGGTTGTGAGACCTAGAATACCAGTCACTAGAACCACAGTCAGCCTTCTGGTGGTTGCTCATTTAGATTATTTTTTTCTCCTAGAATTTGTGTGGATATATTATTGTTTCAGTGTATTGGTGTTCCATGAACTACAAGGAAGAAAATTACATGTGTAAGCGGAGCAGATCTTCTTCTCAACTGAAGAAGAAGAAAATCCTTCTGCTGCAGTGTAAGCCTACAGGCATGAGGGAGGATGAGAGTATTTATGGTGGTAGTAAAAGCAGGAGTGTTTTAGATTTGGGTTGCCAGAGAGAAACCTAGCTGAAATTCACAGATCAAATGAACTACTACAGTGAAAAAATACTGCAAACCTACATGTGCATGCTGCGGCCCAGCTGAGATTTTTGGTATCAACAGATAGCTACTTCAGCTTTGTTGGTGCTTTTTACATTAGGAGTGAGCACTACCATCTAATAAGGGACTTTGATGCTTTAGTACATGTAATTACTTCTTTAACCTAAGTCCAAATTTGTGATGCAGAACCCCACTCCCTTCTCGTTTCTGCTTCTGTATTGGCCCCAGAAGCACTTAAATTTCTCTCTGTGATTCTTAACAGCCTGAAGCTGTCCTGACACATCCAGGACACCCTAAGGCCTGCTAGCCAGCCAACTATTTTCCATCCAAGCTCAGCAAGGAGACAGAGCATCCATGTTTCTTCCTTTTCAGAAGGGGCTGATCTGTTAGGTGATCTCCAAGCATGATTACCACACGATGGTGTTCCTACTCACCAAATATTCTTATAACTTCTCTCTCTAAAGCACAAGATGGAAAAAAAGTGTTGGCAACAGAGCCACCTACTGTGTGATAGCCCTGGGGTTAGAATGGCCACAAAGGAAATTTCTTATGTACTTCATTCAGTGATAGCTAAATGGGAGTAAGGACCATAATGCCGGGCTTCTCTCTCCCAGAGTCTGTGCTTAATGTCAGGCTAGAGGATTTTGCTTGTCTGGGCATCCCTTGGCCTCGTAAATCTGAATTTACAGTCTGTCTGGCACAGCCGGAGGAAAAAAGGAGGAGAGTACCTCCACTCGCCCAGCCAGCCCAGCCCAGCCTAGAGTACAGCCAGTAACTGCTCCCTGACGGTGCCATTGGTAGGAGAGGTGCCTGTCAGCCTCTCCGAGCATTCGGAAAAGGTCGGATCCTCCCCAAATGAATGTTATGTACCCTAGTCTGTTACAAACCCATCCATCTCCCTCTTTCTGCGTTTTATTTAAAAGCAGTGGTGCAAGGAAACCAGTCCTGTCTGTCAGACATGCCCCAAGCCTTGCTGCCAGGCAGGACTTCAGGGGCAGGAGTCAGGAGCCTGGTCAGCAGATAAACGTCAAGTTACCCGCAGAGTGTGAGCGTACACAAAAGTACCCACAATACTTCGCCATCGAGTGAGGGCATGTCTAGTGAAGTTAGGCATTCCCAGGACTAAGTGGCCTCTGAGCAGAGATTTTCTTTATATTGCATTTTTTGTTTAGGTATTACAGTTCTTGCTTAAGACATCAAGGTCTTTTCATAAAATTTCTGCACTGATTAACCCTGTTAATCAGTTAGCCAAGTGGGAAAAGTAGCTAAGAATAGGAATTCGGTGACATTACCATCTCAGCTAAATGATGTACAGGCTATTGTCTGTGCAACAGATCACAGTGGCAGAGCAAGAGTGTGTAAGAAGTACTGGATATCCCTAAGGAGCAGTAACTTTGGAAAGACTACTTGGAAAAGGGATTAATTTGTGCTGATGCAAAACATAAATTGTAAGGTTGCCACAGCTTAGAGTTTGTTATTGTGAACAGAATATTTTACAAAAACATATTTCAGCAGAAAGAGGTGAAAGGAACAGACTTAGGAAGAAACAAGAGAATGAACTGGCACTGAAAGAAAAACAGACCAAAGGCCTCCTGAACGTATCATCCGCAGTCCATCAAAGGTAAGAGCAGGCAGCAGCACTGGTGACTCTATTTAAATGTTGTGTTTGCAGATCTAAATAAATGTCTAGCTGAATAAATGCCTTGGCTTTGCATTTTATATTTGTCGCTGATGGAAAAGAAATATCTGTTGCCAAATTACATCTACCCTTTGATCTCAGAGAATTGCTTTTTTATTAAATAAACTTTTTGATGCTCATTAATTACAGACTGAAGAACTATACATAGACAGTTTGAAAAGAGATAATGAAAAACAATGCCAAAACATATGCCAAATTTTAAAAGAAATTTAACATAAGTGCAGGATGGGAACCGATGCTGTCTAATTCATTACATTCCGTGTTTTCTGCTTTGAACATCAAAAGTGTTTGTTAGTTTGCTGTTGAGTAAACATATATCATAATGAAGAGAAAATGTTTGAAGCATAAATAGTACTCAAAATGGCAAGGAGATTTCAGTGAATGCCTTGGACAATCAAGATTACTCGCACTAAATTTAGAGTGGAATCCCTCAAATGTTAATTAAATAAAAATCATATTTAATTCGTTACTGATTTTATTAAACTTAAGAGTCCAGAAAAAAACCACTGCAATTTCAAAGGAATAAGTTGTCATAAAAAGCTGTATGACTTGGCATGCACTTGATACATTTTTGTAATAATTTTATTTCTTTACTCTTCGTTTATTATCCAGAACAACGGAGCATCTGCAATTTTGAGATTGTAAAGAGGTTAATTATTTTTTTAGACCTTCTGTTACTTCTAAATTGAAAGAAATCATTGCCTACTTTCTGTTTTTCATCCTTGTTTAAATTAGTATAGAAATGGATTCATGTAATAAAGGGCTTCATAAAAGATCTGCTAGTTATTATCAATTTTATCATTTATTCCGACATGTCTGTTTTTTCTCCATAATCTATTCTAGTGCCTTAAAACAAAATACAATCAAATTCTCCTTCATGCAGGCAGAAATATGGTATTGAAGGATGTAACTATTCACTATCTAAGCTGGTCTCATAACCATCAGTAATCAAAGCCCTTTTCCTATTGTCATTATGGTTTCTTTTACGGTCAAATCCCAGTCCTGTGTAAATTAATGACAGATTTTCCATTAATTTGTCTAACTCCTATTAAACTCAACATTGATTTTTTTATTTCCTTTTGCCCTGCATGAGTGTGAGTTCAAAAAGCAAATTTTGAAAGCTAACCTTCTGTAAGCATTGACCATTACAATAGCAACTTCATTATGTGTAGATGTCAGAAACAATTTGTGTTATCTCCTTCCCTGAGGAATGTGATGGGTGATTGACAGCATTGCTTCAAGGTAGATCAGGCAAGAGAACAGAAGAAATAAAGATTCAGCAAAGTTGCAGCCATTCAGGTTCTACTGTATTGATATTAATCTTTAACCAGCAAAATAAAACAAGCAAAGAATATAGTTGTCAGTGCTCCCAATTGCCAAGTTTTGAATTACCATGTTTCTGGGTCAGTCTCAGCCTGGTATTGAAGAGCCCTGAATTAAAGGCCTAGTTCTTAATCCCTTATCCTCACACCTGATCTTCTAACAGCTTGTCTCTTTGGCAAGCAGACAGTAAAGCTGCCTTTAGAAACATACAATGGTTTTGAAAGCAGACTTCGTCCCAAAGTCCAGGCATGGACAACCCAAACTCCTGCTGCAATTCCTGCCTCCGAAAGGAGCTTGTATCCCATGGAAGGCCAAGGCAGGTTATTAAAACAACTAAATCTGTCTAAAAATCTACCGCAAAATTTTTTGTCCCAGCAGAAGCTGGATGGGCCAATACTGTTAATAAGCCTTTCTCTCTACAAAATCTTCTAAATACACTTTGCCAGGATTGTATTCCTCCCTTGAACTGAACAACATTGGTGCTTTTAAATTTCTCTTGACCAGGATGGTGCTGCAGCAAAAGAAGGTTCTGGCTCAGTTTGAACTGCAGCAGCAAATTCGTCTGGAGTCTCTGAAACAGAAACTGCTGGGATTACATCACCTAGAAACTGAGTTGGAGAATCAGCTAAGGGTAAATTGGGGTAAAATGACTCACGGATCTGAAGCAGTCCATGGCAAAACATCGGACAGGTTGTAAGGGTCTCTTTGCTGTCCTCATTGACATCCCCGCTAAGATTCACCACTGTCCTGTGGGAAACGCTTCCCTGATGCTAGCCATATTGTTTCCTGTGTTTCTGCAATGACATACGCCTTTTTCATCACGCCACATGTAGAATAACATAACCCAGAATTGAGCTGTGTTGTGTTAACTGACTTACGGTTTATCCTTGGGTGCAGGAAGCAGAGCAGGACTTTGTGAGCGAGTTGGCTGCACTGGCCCGAGTTCCAGTGGCTGTGCAGAAGAAGCCTTCCAAAAGGAGCAAGCTAGCGGGTTGGTACAATCTTGAATTGTTTAAAACCCCCCACATATTTCCACATATCAGTGCATATTTTGAAATATAACACAATGGAGTTTTGGGAGAGATTTTTTGTCAGTGCCATTTCCCTAATGGAGATGCAGAAAAATAAGGCAACCTTCCAAGGTCACCCAGCTTGCCAGTAGCACAGCCACAAGTGTCACCATTCCTCACTCCAGAGCAGTCCTTTATCCGATAGATCATATTGTGTCCACTGAGATAAGGCTTTGCCTTGCTCAAACCAAAATTATTTGTCATGTTTTTATCATGTTCTTTAGAAATAACTCTGTTCACCTCAATCACTAAGTCTCTGGGAGGACAGCAGAGCTGAATCACCCAGCTTTCATCCTCCTGGTAGAATGGAAGAATCACCTTCCCACAAACATGCTCAAAATAAAATCTTACTGAATCAGGAAACTTGAAATATTTATATGAATTTACTGCAGTTTTAACAAATTAAACTAATTCATTATTCAAGAGATACTTAGGGACAAATTGTCAGAATAGCAGTTGTGTTTCCTGATCCACTTTTGGGGTGGAGCGTGCAAATCCTCATCCTTTGAGCCATGCAATCCTTCTGTCATTATCAGAATGACAGAAAGCATTACATTTGAAAGATGCTGAAAGGTGAGATGGGTGCTGGAAAGGGAAAAGCAGCTCACTCACCTGGACAATTTTGAAGTCTCTCTCCCCAGCTGGTTGTTTCTCAAGTGTGCAGAGCTGTTTGCCCTGGTAGGCACTGTGACCCCAGGGACACGTGTAAGCTTAGCTCAGGGCCCTAAAACCAGTGACTTTTTAACATCAGGTTTTTCTGATTCAAATCACATAAAATTATAAATTGGCTTTTCTTCTGTTTGCTGGTAGTAAAAAGTCATTTTCAATTACTTGTTAAGAAAATACATGATGGGGCTTTCAATTTCTGTACCTCATGGAAGCTTACTTCAGTGTTCAGTAAGTGTGAAAGTTCAAGGCCTGCTCTGTGAGAACTAACCGATGGTAAAAAAAACAATATTCTAGACTAATGTAAAGTGGAATGCTTTCCTTGGAATAATAATGTGTATGTATGAAGTGTTGGAGTGTATTTTTTTGCTTAGGTTAATCAAAACCAAACAAGCTCTACTATATGTGATTCTTTTTTTTTAATCCACATGCATTTGGCAATTCAGGGGAAAAAACAAACTCAAAAAGAAAGACCTTTCAGTTACCAGAATCAGCAGACAAAGATGATTCTCAAGAAAATATTCAAGAGCCCCCTGGACTGTCTTCTGGCTTATGCAGGTACCGTAGAGGCTAAAAAACTGGTATGTGAAAAACTATTTATAAAAAACAGTACAAAATCTACTTCATAAGCAGGTATGTCAATCAAACCCAAAATACCATGCCTATACTAGCTGAGCTTCTTCCTTAATAGTTGCTTCTCACATGTACTTGACCTTTTTTTCCCCCATATTCTTTTTTAAATTTAGGGAAATAATCTGATTTTGTTTGTCTGTGCTGCTGTGTATTTTATAAATAACTTTGATTTTAGGTAGAGAAATGAGAATACTGTTTCCAAATTTCCTTTAATTAGGTTTTTTAAAACCTGAGTCACAGACAGCATAAATCAGCAGAGACAAGTGAATCCAATGGAACTAGGCTGACATGTAGCAACCAAAATATGGTCTGTGGTATTTAGGCTTTCAACTTCCATCTTTATTTCAGGAACAAAGGCAAGCGCCAGTCTTTGGCTGATGAGGGTAGCAGCTCTAACAATGATTTTCTTGATAGATGTTTCAGTTGGCTTATGCTGGAGTGCTAACTAGAGGAGAAGAAATGGCTACAAACCTGAAAGATGCCAGCTGATTACTACGGGCAGATCAAACCAGCCAGCTGGTTGCTGGGGCTTGATATATTGAGCAGAGAAAATCCTGTTGACAGGCAAAGCAAACAGTTGGTTCTCAGGAGCCACAAGCCTTTGGGGAAAAGTATTTATCCCCTGAGTGACCTCAGCCTGGGACTGACTTCAGGAGATGGCTCCTTTCCCTGATGGCATCAACCCTTTTCACACACTCCTTTCCCACAGCCAACAAGGGATACATGTGTAGGGAACAGGAACCCAACAAAGGAACATTTATCTTTATGCAACTTTGTTTTGGCAGCCTCAACAGAGGCAGCTGAAACCAGTGAGTGCAGAAGTTATAATTCTATAGCAAAAGTCTTTCTTCTCTTACCAAAATTAATTTAGTGGAAGAGAGAATTGTAGCATTTTAAAAACTCTGTCTACAATTTAATTTTTCTTGTTTATTTCTTTCAGAGAGAGGTTACAGAGTCCACAGGAAGGGGAGACTGAACCAAGGAAAAACTCAAAGTTGCTAAAAAAAAGAGGCAACAGGTAGTAAAAGCATTTATATGAGCTGTCTGAACAAAGGGTACCAAAGCAGTCTTCCGGGAAATCTCGGCAGCAGTAAGTAAACACTTACTGAGCTGCTTTACTGAGGAACAACGAAGAACATCAATAATAACCGAGAAATCTTCTTTAGCTACAGACCAAGAATCAATCCCGGCTTTCTTTAGCTGTTAATAAAACATTCCCACTTGGTTTTGGTAAGGGGGAACAAGGAATTCTGTAATATAAACTCTTCCAGATCACTTGGGGAATGTGGAGGGGAGATAATTTTAGATTAGGAATATACCTAAGGAAAGTGTGCTTGTAGGAGAACAGATCCACACCAGGCTGGTTGCCCAGGTCGGTGTATCTCAGTAAGGTTTCTTTACAATAGTGAGGTACCATTTGCTTTTGAGCCCTGAATGTGGTAGATAGGGTCTTAATATTTTGTGATTGCTGCTTTGGACTAACAAAAATAGATAGAAATGTAAAGAATACATAAACAGACTTCAGATGGTATTGATACGTCAAAGGATTACATTTGGTCTCTCTTTTGTTGTAACTTAGTGCTTCCAAGGCTAGGTATGCTTATTTAAATTTGTACAAAGATTTTTATAAATGTATTTCTCTGTGTTTGTCTCAGATTTCAAATTATTATTTTTAGGAAGAATGAGACAAAAACAGTTTACTGTTTTGTTTTTTATACTTCAGTTTGTAGTCTTCTTCCTTCAGTACACTCTTTTGTTTCCAACATACTTTGTTAGGCTCATTATGTTTCCTGTGGGAATTCTTCTTGTTATGCAAAGCAGCTAGTTCTTACTGGCTGTACAGAGCACCTGTATTGTGTAATAAATTGCCCCACTTAAGCAATCTTACAGCTTTCATGAAATGAACGTTTTCTGGCTTTTTAAGTGAACATACATTTTGCAAACGAAAAGGCTGTCCTTTGGGGCACGATGGAAAATCCTACATCAGTTACGCAGTTTACCTCAGACAAAGTGCCGCCACACAAATGACTTCACCAGGCGTGTTGCGCACAATTGTTAAGTGGTTAATTTTCACCTCGATCGTTGTAAAAATTTTTTTTCTCTAAATTGTACCACTTCAAGCATTTGATTCTGGTATTTCAGTACTTGGGCTCTAGGGTCTCTCTGCTTTCCCAATCTGGCCGTTTTAGTTGCTGCTTGTTGTGGTTGTTTTTGAGCAGATGCAGCCTATTTACCTCCGTTTGGACATCTTAACTCTGCAGTGCGCTCTGTATAGATGGCGCGAAGGAAGCTTTTACTATTAGACCTGATGATGTTTTAAACCACGCAGCGCAGCAGCGGCTCCCGTCACAGTTAGGATGCAGCATAATCACCCGAGCGGGGTCTCCCCGGATGCCCTGTGCCTCCTTTGGCCAGGCAGGCCCGAAATGGCTTTCCGTCTCCGTCAGAAAAAGGCGGAAAGGTTCCGATTCTCCCAAAAGCAGGGCAGCAGTGCCCTCTCGCGGGCTGCGAGCGGGGTTGTCACATTCCCTGGCTGGCGGAGCGGGCGGGCCGGGAGCCCTGGGACGGAGCCGGGGGGTGCCGGCTCCCGGGGGACCCCCCGCGGGTCCCGGGCCCCCACCCCGCTGCCCGCCGCCCCGGCCGCCCTGGCCTGGCGTTTGTATGAAGGGACGTGTCGTCTCTTCTCCCACAGTCACATCAGCTTTTCCTGGCAAAGCCCCCGCGGCTCTTGCCCCTCTTACCGACTCCTCGGGCTCCTCGAGTTACCCCACGGATCCGCCGTGCCGGTGACCCTCGGGCACTCGCCACCGCTCCCTGGCAGCGATGCAGATACGGAACAAGACAGGGTTTCATTAGACCAAGAAACAAGCGTAGCAAATGCCAAGCTAAGCTCGCGAGAGTTGCTCTTCAGTGAAGCACTGTTCAACTTCTATGTTATAGAATCATGGACTCATTTAGGTTGGAAAAGACCCTTAAGATCATTGAGTCCAACTGTAATCCTAACACTGCCAAGTCCACCACTAAACTGTGTCCCTAAGCATCACCTCTACACATCTTTTAAATACCTCCAGGGATGGTGACTCCACCACTTCCCTGGGCAGCCTGTTCCAGTGCTTGACAACCCTTTTGGTGAAGAAATTTTACCCAATATCCAATCTAAACCTCCCCTGGCATTATGTTATGTTACATTTTATGTTATGTTATGTTACATTATTCAACTTTAACCATAGTAACAGTATCCTGATGCTGAAGATCTCCCTCCCATCTCCTGACATAGTCATTACAGAGGGTCGGTTTGGTTTTTTTTTAACCTCTGCCCCCTCAGTTCCATTTAAATCCATGTGACTGCTTATTTCTGAGCCAACACAGAACAGTACAGAGACCGAGATTTCTTCTTCATCCTGTGAAATACTTTATCATCAGCCAAATGGGCACAGTTTATTGCAATAGTCACAAGTTTCAGCACAGACATTCCAGTTTCTCATCAGGAAGAAAAAAATTACTTGCGTTGAAACGGGTGAATCACTGGAACAGGTAATTCAGAGAGGGTGCAGAACATCAATCCCTGGAGACTTTCAACTCTCAGCTGGACAACATCCTGATCAACCTAACTTTGAAGTTAGCCCTGCTTTGAGTAGGAAGCTGGACTCCAGCTGATACCTTTTCCAACCTAAATCTTTCCATGATTCTAATATTCCTTCCTACTGGTGTGTTACCAAAATGTTTGGCACTTCCCTCCTACCCCCACTTTGTATCTTCTCTGTGCTTTAAGGGGTGGTAGAAATTGCTTGCAAGCCAGGGATTGTGCCTAGAGAATCCCTGGGAGAGAAACTGCTAAGCAGTTTTGCCAGCTGAGAGCAGTCTCCAGCATAGTAGATGTCATATGGGGGAAAAAACAGGATACCTAGGTGCCAGTCACAGCTCAAAACACTTGCTTTATGGTGTAACTCTATAAAGCACTCTCTCTTTAGTTTATTCTGGAGAGGCTAACAAGGAGCTTTGATCATGCTTTACAGGTACATATCAAAAACACTTGCAGAAATTTTGGGGAAAAATGTCATGCCTTTTTTCTCTGTTTTTTTAACATCAAGGGTAACAATTATTACAACAGTTTGGTTGTACTCATTCACAGCTTTATGACAAGGTTGTCTCTCAAACAAATTCTAGGCATGGTGTTAAGAGTCGTTCAGTGTGTTGTATATCATGCAAGAATCAAAATAGCCCACAACGGTCCCTCTACTGTAGAAAAATATGGAAAGCCTCATCGTGCAGAATTCCTGTAGAAAGGCGGCCTGGACCACATTGAAGAGGTGTGCAACGTAAAAAACTTGAACTTGGGACATTAAGTCTGGTGCCAGCGCCTGTGCAATGTGGGCAGTTTTATTCCTGATGTAAACAAGCACTCCTAAGTGACATAAAGGTCCTTTGATCTTGCCTGTGCACACAGTAACCCAGTACCAGGGCAAGCACCAGATTAGCACCTTCACTCTCTCCATCATGGCATCTACAACAGTCTTTGGGAGCCATTCTAACACCCAGAGATCATTTTGTACAACAGTTTTTTGGGCGTGTTTCTTCCATCTGAACAAATGCTACTTCCATGTGTTCAGCAGAGGCTATGAAGGGCTTAGCGTGCAGCTGCCCAGCCTGCCCCGTGCTGTCTGGGAACTGCCTCTGCGCTGGGAGGGCTCCCGGTCTCGGCACCTGTGGCCACTGCTGCACTGCAGAGCATCGGGAGAGGGGACAAGGCTGTGGACCCTGCCAGCCGAAGACTTTCAGAAGCAGCATTGAGGTCACTGATGTATTCGCACGTTGGATTACTTCCAGTTGTGAGGAAGAAGCTGCTAAGCTTAAAGCTTTTTAAAGCAGTATATATGACTATATTTAAAGGTAGCCTTGCATGTACAGTTCATTGTGCTAGAAAATTACAGAATATGCAGTCAGGGAGGGGGGGCTGAGACCTAACTACTTTATCCGTATCACTGCAAATACTTCATGAGTTACATGATGCTCATAGAACCGTATCCCAAACTCTGCATTTTTACTATATTGTAAGACATTATTCCCTCCCCCATACACAATTTATTTTCAGTTGAATACCCCTCACTGTCATCACTGAAATATATCTGGAAAGCTTGTGCAAAGTTCACCCCAATCAAGATGAAAAACTGTCCTCAGATCAGTTTGTTTAGATCACTGACATTTAATACTGGCCAGGTCTAAATGGCAAGAATTAGCTGGTGCCAAGTAGACTAGCTTGACACTTTGTCATCGTGCAATTCCTTGCTCCAGGAAGCCATAAATGCCAATATTTTACCTGGGTTTAAAAGCATCTTGGCAAATTCATGGCAGAAAAATTCACCGACAGCTACAGAGTACAAAGATGATGCTGCTTCTCAAGAAATGACAAGGCACTGCAAATGAGGTAAACACTCAGAGGAATATTAGCGTTACATGTTTGCTCTTTTCTTCTGGCCTCCCTTAAGCTTATGTTGTTGGCTACTGGAACCCAGAGCAGGTGGTCGTCTGACCTGGTCCAGTCTGTGTTTTTAGTTCTTAAGGATGAAGGTCAGTGTATTGCTAAAAGAGAAACATTTAATAGCTGGGACAGCTGTCAGTTTTGGTATAGTCTTAGCATCATAATTAACAGACTTTTTGCTTACAAACTCTAAAATTCAAACATGTAACTGCATTGCTCTGGTAGCAGACAAACTGTAACCCAAGACAAACTGGTCCAAACTATCACTCAGGAAACAACCCCATGGATCCAGCCTTCTCTTCCACATCACTTGTAGTCCTCAGACTGGTCATAGGGACTCATTTCAAGGGGTCTGCAAAGAGCAGTAGGGAAGAGCCAGTTTAACATCATTAGGACTATATCAGGTATTAAAAGGGCATAGCCCTGCTGCAAATTTTTAGAAGCTTGACAATTCAAAAAGCGTGAAAGCTTTGCACTGCTTTCTTCTTGCAGTTAACAGCAGCTCCCCACCCACAAGTTCACAAATTGAACATCTCCCAGCTTTCTGCTCCTACAAGGGAGCAAACTCAAGTACAGTTGCCTATTCAGCAGATGTATTCAGGATCACCAGCTAAGCCACGTTTTATTTACCGGTTTGTTTTTTTTTTAAGAACATGTTAGTGATGTAGGGGCAGGGGCATTGCTGTGAAATAGGCCTCCAGGTGGTAAGAGAAGCACCACTTCCCTTGCTTTGTTTAACCCCCCCCCCCCCCCATGAGCAATTGCATGTGCCATCTCTCTGATGGTATATCACAGTAACCATCCTTCACCTCACCTGGTGCCCATGCAGTAAGGTACCTGTGCTCCAAGAAAATGCTGCTTAAATCACATCCACGAAGTATTGCATGTCCAGAATGGAGAGAACCAGGCACAGCACAGGATCCACGGGCTTCCCGCAGGCAGGCAGCGGCATGGCAGCAGCCATCAGGCTGCGGGGGCTTATGAACATCCTGGGCACGCTAGCGTACTTCTCCTTGGAGAATTCGTAGCAGTTACATTGACCTGACAAGCACAGTCTTGTTCACACAGACGCACTGAACCATGAAGTGCCTCACAAACACCCACTCATATATTTCTTCACAGACACTTCACTGTGAAAAAATAAATGCATGTTAACAACAGTGGATCTTGAGTATTTTGTAGGCAAAGGGTTCTTTGGTTTAGGATGCTGTTTAGCATGTAGGAAAAGTGTAATCTGTCAATACTAGTTACACAACGATCATTTCTGTCACCTCAGGTGTGACAAGTGTCGTAGATCGAGTACAAGTTTTACTTGCAGGTGAGCAACCATTGCTACTTGCACAAATACATGCAAGAAAATCGCTAAGGAAATTGTAACCAGCAGTTCCAAAATTTTCACACGATGTCAGATTTGCCGCATAGTTTCACAAACCAGCTTTGTTTCTATTGTCAGGGTTAGCTTACCAGAACTGTTGCTGGCTCTGTCAACACTCATAGCAAATGGGTTGGAATAGGACAGTGGAGATGGAGACTTGGCATTTCAGGATTGCCTTGTCTGCTAGGCTGTCGGTTATTCCAGGGCAGGTTGTCCTCAGGCTTCTCTGCTAGGGTTATTTTACTTCACATAAAAAACCTGAACCACAAAGTGACCAAGTTATTTTACTTTCTATCATATAAAATAGCTGAACCACCAAGTGAGCAAGCAAGCCTAGGGATGAGGGCACTCTCCAGGCAATAGGAAACATGAATTTCAATCCTTAGCAGAAGGGATCATTCATGTAAAGCTTTATTTTTCTCTTTATTTTAGGAGCAATCAATTCAGTGCAGGCTGAATTGCGGTGTTTCTTCACTGGTTCAGGTCAAAGCCAAAGCAAAAAGAAAAGCTAGCTATTCAGACCAGCTCTGCTGCCAGGTTTTCAGACCAAGCTGACCAAAATGGAATTTTCCAGGGTAGTGGTTCCTTTCCTGGGCAAGCTGGAGGTGATGATAGCACACTGGCTTCAGAATAAGATGACAGGCTTCAGGTAGGCTACTTTCAAAAACTTTTATGTCCCACATGTACCTGGCATGCACCACATGCCCTATGCCAACACAATTTATTGCTACATGGAATGGCTGGTCAAGCACCACAGCTAGATACAACCATTCCCCTGGCACCGCGCTGCTACAAGACTTTTCCTGGTGCAGCTTTGTAGTGTAGACAAGGGCAAAGCGGCACAGGGCCAAGGGGAGGTGTTTTGCTGACCTGTTTAATTTCGTAGTAGCCCACCCTCCACCATAGCCCACGCCTCCCACATCTGCAACACAATCAGACAAGTAAAAAGTGATTGAAAAGGTTTCTTTACATAGTCTGTGAGGGATTCAGAAAGACAAGGAGAAAGCATTTCCTTCGCTCTCATTGAAAGAGAGAATTGAAATCCACTGTCTTCACCTTACCTGCGGCATGTCTTGTTCATGTCATGCCTAAACACTGTCCCGGTCCAGTCAGCAGAGAAAACCAGTACTAAGTCAAATATAGCTTAGGTCAAACTGGAGCACTGCATACTGGTTCTGTACTACAGATGAAGATGACGGCAATCAATTACCATTTCACGCAAATCAGATGCAGACCTGAAGGTCTTGGGAGAAAGTTCATTTAGGTCTCATTTGGCCAAAACTGAAGCAGCTGCAATGTCAATAGTAAGTACATTTTTACTCTGAGCTCTATTTAATTAAGACGGATTATGGCATGCTATAGTATGCATATGCAGACCTCTATACATTTAACATTCCTTGTGATCCAAGGAGGCTCCTTCTTTCACATGATGTCAACCTAAAAGACAATTTCTCTTGAGTTTCTCCCTTCTAAATTTTCAATCATTAAGCAACAGCACTGGAAAGCAGAGGAGGAAGACGCTTACCCATCAATTAATTTCCTTTATTTCACAAGCTTTGAATTCAGAAATTGAACCACGACTAGTAGATCTTGATACGGTAGAGTAAGTAAAAATGCATGTGATTACAAAGGAAAAACTTTGTACAAAAAACTTTAAAAATCCGACGGCAACTTGGATTATCTGTAAGTACCAAAAATCTCATGCAGAAGGAGAGCACTACTGCCCAGGTGGAGAAATCCCTGCAGGGGTGGCAATGGCATTGGTATGTATAAATTATGGCTCTGTCTAAAATGGAAACAAGAAGGACACAGACTTGGAACGTACTGAGTGGGAACAGACAGGTGCTACAGAGACCATTTGTCATTACGTGTCCCAGTGATTTTCTGTGTCTGAGAGAAGTGCTTCTTGGGTTTATAATAAATTAAAGATGAAACAGAAGCTGCCTATACTACTCTACTCCATACTTTCAAGATGGCCATTTTCTTCCTTCATAAGTGTTTTTGGTGGTGTTTTTCAAATACGGACATTAATCTTGGCATTGTGTCTAGTCAATTGTTGGCAACGTGTTCTAAAGGGACTCACTCACAGAATGCAACTTGCATAAATAACTCAGTAACATGCATTAACTACTCTAATACAGCGAAAGGGTGCAAAGGAACCATCATTCAGTTACGAGACAAAGCTAAAACCTGTAGTCACTAAAGGGGCAATGGAAGCACCATGCTTTAAGGTGACTATGGCATGAAAGCACAATTGTGAGGCAAGTAGTTCCAAGCAAACACACCACACTATTATCACCTCTTCCTATACAAAAAAAAGAAAGACATTTCGGTTTTTATTTCCATTAGTACCAAATAAAACTGTGGGTTCGATAACACAGATATTGAAGGGAACAGGCATTATTCCCACGATCCTTCTTCATCCTCGTGTTTCTGTCCATCATGGTTTTTCAGCCAAGACTGGTTATATTAGAGCGACCACCAGGAGGGGCCACGATGCGGTGGCCAGTACGGCGGGGGTTGTTGTCATCTATCTGAGCTCCTGCAACAACAGAAAATCAGGAAACAAAGCTATAAAAAGGAATAAACCATCGGCAGGGAGACTTTACCTGCCTAGTTCCAGCTATGCTTCCCCCACACCACCATCAGCTGGTTTCTCTTGAGCCTGGCCCCTGACTGAAGTGCTAAACAGACCTTCAAGGCACATTTCTGTGCCTAGCTCCAGTTGTCTTCTATGAGAGGTGTAGGATTAAATGTAGGGTTAATCAGATGATTGATGCTCCCCCTACATGGGGAATTGTTTTCCACTGACTTGAAGAAGAGCCCATGCAGGGATGACAGACTACAGACTGAGTTCCCTTAGTGAGATCAGACCCTGACAGAAAATATTACTGTTATAACTAAAAAAAGAAACCCCAAACCATCTATGTGCAGAGTGGATTTTTCAAACCTGCCTCACTGCGTTTTACAATGTTGAAACGTTAAGCTTAAGGTGACAGCAAGCTTCCTGCCAGGCTAAATATTGTCTGATCACACTCAGCTTCCTAATGGCAACGTAAGACCACCATAAAAGTGTAGGATCATTTTAAATGCTGTCATAGTCTCTGGTTCTGCCTAATTTCATAAGAACAGAGTAATGTGCGTTTGTCTGATTCAGATCAAATTCGTACCACTAGATGCCTTGGTAGTACCCAGATCCAGGAGTGGACTGTGAAACCACAGCTTCAGATGCTTATGAAAATCCCACTTACTGGTTGTTATTATTATTAGAGGTCAAATTTCTAAGCACTTTTTTTGCTTTATATAGCTTTACATATCTGTATATGCTCACCATGGGCCCAGGTATACAGGCAAAAATATACTTCAACTCACTAGAAGGGTTTTTAAAATATTTGCTCTCCTTGGGCTTTCTTCCAGAAGTTTCATTTAGTTTCTAAAGACAGGATCTGTCAGGGAGGAAAACTCCACCATCAGCTGCCACAGGGGAGAAAAGTCAGTGACTTTCCTAAGATCATAAGCAGCCACTTATATACCAATTGGGCTGTAGACTTTTGAAGGATAAGGATTTGACACACTTGTAATTGCCTTCAGATGACAAGAATTACTTCCAACAACCCCAAAGGATGATTTTTCCAGCCTGTTTCTTATGTACCACGGAAAATGTTTTAGGCACCAAGAGCAAAGAGGACAAGAAATACTCTAATCTGCATATGAATAGCTTCTGCACATGGTTTGCCAGCCATGGACAAGGACAGTTGAGGTTTCCACGTCTAGCAGTTTCTGGTGATGCAGCAAGAAAGAAATCTGAAATGTCTGAGCCACGTTGGTTGCACCAAGTCCCATCAGCTGTACATACCACCAAGGGGCCTCAGTCACATCAACCAGAGACCTCAGCTAACTGTAATGAGCCAGGTAAATAATATTAGAAGACTGCACGCAGAGAAAAATTTTAGATTGCAAACATTTTGAATATTTGGCAATTTATAAAATATTCCTAGGGAAAGAATGTATAAAAACATATATATACATACATACATATATAAGTAAGCATATGCATGTATGTGAGTATATATAATCCTTTCATATTTGATTAAAGAAGTAATTATAATTGTAATTTATCACCAATAATCCATACTCATTGCTTTAAAACATTTCTGATGAGTCAGGCTGACTTACCTGATAAGCTGAAATTGGATTGATGGAGGTTTCTGATTGGTGGGGGCTGGTTTTTGGCAGGGGAGGATTTAGTTGAGGGTGCAGGAGTTGCATATTTTGGCGTAGCTGGGATTTCATACACAGGCCCATCATACATTCCTCTGGAGACTCCTTGCAGTCCTCCCACCTAGACCAAGAGGAGAATAAAAATCCAGACACTGAATGCTCTGATAATGCTCCTTAATGATATCCTGTCTATATGTAGAGACCACTGAGCACAGAGCTATATTCTGCACTAGCTGAATTAAAAACACATCTATAGTCTTATTAAAGCTACAGTCTGCTTTATACATAAAAGAAATTACAAAGCTTCCTCCCTCCATTTTTATATATATAAAAATTATAAGAGAGAGATCCTTATTAGGCTTCCTTCACAGTCAATGGGGAGAAATGGGATTCAAAACAACAAGTCTGACCTAAGGTGTTTATTTTAGGTAAGATCAGTCACAATCACCTCTTCTCTCTCCATTCAGAGGCTGTTCAGCGGGGTTGGTTCAGCTGCTTAATCCCACTTGGGTTGTTTCAAGACTGATACCCACTATACTGGTTGCAGCAATTTCACTCCTACCTGTGTTTTCTCTGTTCCTCCCCTTCAGATATCTCATTATCTTTATTAGAACTCATTGAAAAGTGATGGCAATTTTTAAATAAAATTTCAGAATTTTCCACTTCTTGTCATCAACTAGAAAAGGAATTATACACTAGACTGTGGCACAGGACCCATCTTTCATTATTTGTCAACAGAGTATCTGTCATTTGAGCTCTGATTTCAGTTTGAGGTCTCTAGATTTTATCCCCGTACAGTTCCTATAAGGAATATGAGAAAAGACAATCAAAACAGCCTCATTGGCCCTAAAATCACAGGAATCTAGGAAATAATATTTTTTAAAAAAGAGTTCCAATTTTCAGGAAGATCCTGAAGCCATTGAATCACAGAATCCAAAGCTCGTCAAAAAGATCAGAAATCTGTGGCCTACAAGATTATTATTTCAGAGCCATTTCCCCAATAGGTTAACAGTGAAATTAAAATACCGTAGAGGAAGGACACTATTCACAGGGGTTTGATCCAGCTCTTACAGAAATCAATGCATTTTCCTTGCTTTCAGTGACGAGGACATCATGCTCAGAAGAGCCACCATTTCGCAAGCTGAGCCAAAACTAATGCCCAGAAGAGAGCAGCTGCCTATCACAGCAATGAATCCATCTTCCAGGGAACCACAAAGGCAGGAATTGATACCACCATCCCTGCTCCAGGGATACATTTATACTGCTATCCTGTGCCATTACAGCTTTGCAGCCCCTTGTTTGACATGTTTCTTTTAGACCGCTTTGTCATGCACTGACATATTCATATGGTGGCTGATACCATTGGGTCCTTCTAAATATTTCCAATCGATAAAATGCGATAGTGGGAAAAGAAACACAGACATGAACCTGCTCTCCCTTCTTCTCAGTAGGCAGCAGAGGGAGCTGCAAGAGCAAAAATATCAGTCCCTTTCTTCGTCCTTTTGCAGACCTTTCCTAAGTATCAAAGATCTTTCCCAAAATCCAGGCCTGCTTGCAAGACACAGGTTACTTAGCCCAGTTACTTTTGTGCCAACTCCTGGTATAAGACACCACTCTCTGATCCATGTTGTTTTCAGTATTTAAATGACATTGTCACTAATTTATATATAAATCCCATGCGCTAAACCCTTGAGAGGTGAGTGTGAAGAGAAGGCCCATGTCATCTAAGTGGATAATGTAAAAAAAAAAGTGCAATACTGATTGGTATTTTGCAAAACTTTTGCAGGTGCATTTTATTTTTACAGTGACTTTTCTCATTAGAAGTGCAGGCCTTTTGTATCCCACAGCTTGACAGAATTTGTATAACAAATGATGAAAGATAAAAACTATCAACCTGCTTGTAGACTTGATTTCATCTGCCATCCTCACAGGCTATGATATATGCTTGGTTGAAGAAAACATGAGCTTTAGCCAATTCGTCGTTACCTGTCCTCACACAGTGACTTTCTTGCTGAGTGGCAAGAAGCAATTTCCAAATAACCCCAAACTAGTGCCAAACCAAATTGGTTTTCAACAGAGGAGCACTGATATAATTCAAAACCAGAAGTGACCCAGTCTTAATCTTGGTCATTTCCCAAGCTTTATATTAAACACAAGAGAAAAGTTTTCTGAGCTGTGAATGCTGCTAATACTCAGATCAGCAAGTGCACCAACAACAGTTCAGAGATGCCAAATATAATGATCTGGCTTACATGCTTTTCTTCTCTGCAGTGTAGCAGTTCAGTATGCAAAGCTCAGTAACAATTTAAAATTCTGTTTTTCTTCTGGCTAACCCTCCTCCCAAAGAAGCTTTATCTTTTTCTTGAATTATAACTAAAAGTAAATTCTATCACTATTCCACCTCCCTTCAAAAGCCTGCACAGCTGGACATAAGGCAATTATGCCCACCTGGCAATTATATGCTTTACCCACTGAAGCTCATGGTGTTAATTAAGTTACATCAGTTCACACTTGCAGAGGAACCAGTTTTGTGGTTGTTTTTTGAACAAGTAATATATAGTCCGTCTGATATGGACTCATATTAGCACAATAATAACAAAAAACATGTGCTACTGTGGTTCCAAAAAGGTATGGCTAGAAAGAAGATTAAATAATATCTGACATTACCTTATTCCTGATTTTGATGCGCTGGTAAAGATATTCAGGGAAAGGTTTGCGAGGGATGAAGCGGCCCATTCCCTTATTTACGTGCAGATTTCCATCTTCAAACACAATCTTCCCTTGACTTATGACCACGAGTGGGGCACCATGGCACTCCATTCCTTCAAAGATGTTGTACTCAACAGCCTGAGGATCAACCAACATATTCACTTCAAGTCCGGTACAAGATCTCTTTCAGTTAGTAACTTATAATCTCTATTTGTAGTCATAGTTTTAGACAACTGCCATTAGGAGGTGCATAAAATTGTTTTGTCTGAAGGAAAAGCAATGCATTTTGATACGAAATGATTTTAAAGAATCTCTCTGATCAGACTTTCCTTGATGAGACTTTTCCTTTCCATTTCTCACTTTCCATCAAGGCTTTCTTTCATTTGTTTTTGAGGACTTTCCATATTTATCCAGAGCCTCTAGAAGTACGATAGCCTTAATAAGAAGGAAAATTGTGACTCAGCTGCCATATACCCAGAGGACATAGTCCCACCATGCATGTGCTGTGACTATGTAATGGAATTTCAAAGGGGCCAGCACACATATTTCTGTCTGAAAAAGCCCAGAAAGGACCAGGAAAGCCTGAATCTAAATGGGAATGACTGTCAAAGGGCAGGCGATTATTACTTTCTTGAAAATACAGACAGATCCCAAGACAGAGAAATAGAAACTGAATCACCTAAGCTTACTTTTTAAAGGTTTCTAAAGGTTTTTGCCTTTTTAATATAAACCCCATTACTGGATTTCCAGTAAAACTTTTGGAAGAATTCCCCAATATAAAAGACTAAAGCACTGAACAATAAGATAACAACTCTGAGATAGACAACACATAAGATAAAACCTGTCACAGTCAAAATCAAAGCGACTGTGAGTCACTGGTACTCTGCACTAAGGACAGAGAAGCATGCGGCAAAGCTTTGGAATTAAATAGAAAATCCCAGCCATGAAGCTGATCAGAGCTGTATTATCAAAATATTTAATCATCTCTCATAGTTTAGAATATTGTTGATTTAATTGTGCAATTTATAATATCAGGTGCTTTTCAGGTAAGCAAAAACAAGTGAGCTGATTTTAAATTTATCATCACAGCTCTACTAATGACAGCTGCAGAGCTGCTGATTCATACCTATTTACACATCTGCCACAGGCATGCAAAAAGTAGTGCAATGGTATATGCAGAGAGAGAAGAAATCCCTCCTGATCTCAGTGCTTCCAATGCAAGATTTCAATACTTTCATCTCCTGAAACATTTACTTATTTCAGAACAGGAGTAGGCAGTAACCCCACTCCTCTATATCCTGTGCATTTGCTGTTCACATGAATTAGCTCAACAGTTGAAAAGCAACAGTGACATTTCTTTTTTCTTTTCTCCTTACCGATTTATGACTTTTAGCTGTTATAGTCTTCACCTTATCAGGGTCCCAAATAACGACATCAGCATCCGATCCTACAGCAATCCTGCCTTTTCTTGGATACAGATTAAAGATTTTGGCAGCATTGGTGCTGGTGACAGCTACAAACTGGCTCTCATCCATCTTGCCTGTGGCCTAAAAACAACGTGATTTGAGCAAAACACACTTATAAAATGGGGATTTACTGTTCAGAGTACTGAACGGTCAGGGAGATATTGGAAAGCATGTAGTTCGATGTTGCATGAAACAGATTTTACCAAGCAGGACTTCATAGAAGGCACATTACTTGGGAGTTTCAAATAAATTAATGTATTACTCCTGGCATCCCAAAGAACAGCCCATAAAACCTTAACGCAGATGATACCATCGAGTTGCTCAGTTATCTACAGTCCCTTTCTCTACACATTGATGCCTAAGTGTGTTTTGTTGCTAGTTCTAGTAATTTCCATTTAAATGTTTTAATGATTTTAAAACAGAGAAACTTATACAGGTATTATGAGACTAAATAAAAGATCAAGATTCAGGCTCTTTTAGAAATATTTCTTGCAAATTAAGTCCATTCTACTATTAGTATTACCAAACCTATACATCTAAGTAATACAACCCCAATTATAAAGTCCTTGCCTGGAGAAATGTCACCACCAATTGAACTTTTTATACAGTCAGTGATGGCTTAATAGCAGCCGTACACAACAGCTATTTGATTTCTCAGTAGAGTATTTTGGGGTCTTCCCTGGCAATAAGCAAGAACAATATTCCAAGGAAGAACAGTGCCAAACTTTTTAGTATTAAATAAACACTTATTTCCTGCTTGGTAACACATGAGATTTGCAAAATCTAAGCTACTCAGTGGTGCAGGACTGAATGTTACCACCTGTAAATCCCATGTTGCAGACCTTGCTGCAGCTCCTTCCCTTTGTGGGAGTAACAAAAGAGAAATATTACTGGCTGGCTGCACTTTGCTTGCTTCCCTGCTTTGCTCCTATATGGCAGGTATCTGAAGCTGCTTCTGTGCTTGGAATGTCAACAGCGGTCCCTGAAGAAAGTGGTTATTAAGCACAGTCTGGGAGAAGTGCTCATGAGAGCATTGTAAATACTACCACTTCCCAGTTTGCAATATGCATTCGAGCACAATGCAATGTAAGGTAATGAGTGCGTGTGTGTGAGTGTGTGTGCATGGGTGTGTATGTGAAGGCGGACAATGGAGGGAGAATATCATTATATATTAGGATCCATAGAACCATCATAAAATTGCTAACTTATACCAGCACCCCACCGCAAAATATGCCAGTATGAATTACATGTAGTGTTCTCCTTCAAAGCATTTTATCGTCTAGCCTCAGGCTCGGCTGCCATCCATTTGTAATTTCTCAAAAATGATGAGACGCTTTCCAAATTCAAACAATCCATTCATCACATTTATATGGGGTCCACTTCAAAATCATTAAACTGCTCCAGATCCTACATCTCTGAGAAGCATCCGCTCCGACACAACCAGAAAATTGAGCTCTGGAGTCTGTGAAGCCTCAGGTCTAATAAAACACAATGGTGTTGCAGTGTCAAAAGTGAAACACAGCCCTGAGTTTATAGAAATGGAGAAGGTTTTTGAAATAAACAATTCACCTTGTAGTAGAGCTCTCTCAGGGAGTTCTCAGAAATATATTAGAAAGTCACTTAAGTACTGGCCAAGAGTCTCTTGGCTTTCATTATTCAGCCAACACTCAATTTCTTTTTAGTCCATAAAAGTAAGTAATTACTTACTACAGCCTTGTCCCAGACAACAGTCATTCTTTCCTCAATTCCATTGACCCCTTCAGGAATCATAGTGAAGTTGTCCTTTCCAATGGCTTTCTGGGCAGTGCTATACGGGCAATGTCCACTTCCCGTCACCTGCAGGTCCCCACTGTGGAGGCAACGCAGAGAAGCTTTAGACCAGCCATCACCAAGGTTACCTTCATCTCAGACTAGCTGGTGAATGGACCTTTCAAGCCTACGCACCAGAGGCATAGGCTGTAAATCATGTCAGCAGCCTTTACATGTTGGCTACAGATGACTGGAGAGCGACAATGTAATTGGACATCTCCGCTTTCCCCCAGGAGCACCCTGAACTCCCAGATTACAGCCCCCTCGGGTTTCAGGCTGCTTATCGACAGAGATCAGGCACAAGCCCACTAACCAGGGCAAGGGATTGCTCTAGGATTAAGGAAATGATCAGAAGCTTGTATGAGATGTCTGCCACTCTCAAGATAAGTTAATTCACAACCGTGTTGAAAAATAATGGCAGATTTTACAATGCAAAGTCATGAGCATCAAGCTTGTTTCCCTGCATTTCTCCCCTGCACATATATTTTTCTTGCAATACTTACACAAGTATTTCTTGTCTGACCTTTCAAAACAGAACCATGAAAATAAAAAAAGGAAGGAAAGTTTTTGATGAGGTAGTCTTCTAATTAAACAAAGAAAGGCATAGGGCAAGTCAAACATGTACTCTGCATTTATCTAACTTAAAGGTCTTACACAGAAAAAAGGCATGGAGTAAAATACAAAAATAGCTACCAAATAATAATGCTTTTCTTTGAGAAGTTGTTTTTTCAGCCTAGAGAAAATTTTTTTGCAGAGAGCAGAACTGGATCACAGTTGCTCTCGGGAATAAGGAGGAAGAACATAACCAATATGCAGAATCTTGCAAAAATAGGAAGATAAAAAAGAAGATAGGTTCTTCAATATCCACAGGAAACAGGTGATATTTTTAGGTCTTGATTAAGGAGTCAAGCATATTAAAACACACTATGATTTCTCTTTTGTCACTCCAGAAGGACGATGTCCCCAAGAGCCTGTCATCCTTTTCTTTAACTGATTATGTAAGTTCCAGCTCTGAAACATCTGAATTTTTCTGGTCCACAAATTTAGATTCCAGCAAGCTAACAAATAGCCAAGTACAGAGGAGAAAAGTGTCACACATCAGTAATTCTAATGTAATTTTTTGGGCTGCCAGCCCTGATGATTGCTGACAGTCAGAGAAGAACTTTTGGCATCTTTTCTGGTTCTTCACCATGCTCACATCCATCCATCCATTTTTTAGCAGAAGCCAAACCCACATATTTAATAGTGAAAAGGCAGCTATGTTTTAGCTATTCCTGATTATTAATGACTTCCTGCTGTTACTCCATAGGATTAAACCAAATCCATCAGTTAAACATTCATTTATTCTAACACAACAATAAAGTCAGAAGATTGCAATGCCATTTCTTCCTTTTTGTTGCTCTTCTGTCAGCTAAGCTCCTTGTGGCTTACCCCCTTCTCTCTTTTCTGCACTCCGATGAATACAACCATGAAAACATGAATGCCACAGCCAGGCCCTGTATCACTGCCCACTCCCCTGAGGTTGTGCTGTGTTTCTTACACCATGCTATTAATTCCTACACCTGAAAGATAAAAAGGAGTTGCTTTCTCTGAACTCCCATTTTCCCTCTCCTCTGACATTTAATGACATGCACAGCACTTCCCAGTCTAATCAGTAGAAGGCTTCTGAAGCTGAAGCATGTCGCTTGAGAGCTGCCCAACACCTCCTGGTTAACCACACGGGCACTCCTACGGTCTAGATATACTCTACTGTCAAATGGGGGATGAGCATCAGATCAACTAAAAAACTGAGGAACAAGAAGGGATCACCACGGAAAACATCTCCAAAAGAGGGACTGGTGAGAATTAACAGTGGTCATATGTGTATCTTTAAATGCCACATCAAAACCTCGTCATCTTATTCTTCACCGTAAACAAGGCTTTCATGGCAGGTTACACCTTCCATGAAGCACGAAGATCTCACATCTCTAGTTCAGAAGAGCTGGCATATCACGGCGGCAATAATGCAGCAGTACACCACGGAAGGTGAAGGCTACCTCAGGTGCATGGCCCACAGGTGGAACAAGGACCAAATCTCATGAGGCAAATCCAATGTGGAAACCCCATGAGACACGCTGGATTTTTACACATTCAGCTTTTCAGTGAAAAATCAACACTTTCTGTGGAAAAGAGCACAAGCTGTATGCTGCATGTTTGCAGAGGAAGAATGTTGTAAGGATTTTTTAATGAATGTAAAATATTGGTCTCCTAATGAACAGTGCAATAGAAAAGTGAAATACTGTCTTTACCATCATCCTTGCATAAAATTCCCCACAAATGCATGGCAGACTGATAAAATATACAGTTCTTTTTTTAGTTTCAAAGTATAGATTTAAAGTATTAAAACTGAAAGCAGGCTAAGCTGCTGTCATTTAAGATCTAGGACTTTAAGCCACTAGAAAAAAAAAGCCGTTTTTGCATGCATGGAGGATAATGAAAACTTCTGTGCCTCCTCAGTTTGCCTTTCTGATGTTAGTGTTAAAAAAGTCATTATTTGGATTCCAGTTCTAAAAATTCTCTTGCTATTTTGGCTAATCTGTTTTGACCCACATACTATTATTTTGGGACTCTCTTCTAGAAAACATACAGCCATGTCTGATAGAGTAAAGAGCCAAAGATTTTGATACACATTTACATGTGCTAAGAGCCTTACCCTCACACAATGAGCTTCACTCTTTACAGTGCTGATAGTAACGGATCAGACCAGAAAAATCATTTTTCTTCCTTGTCCTTATTTTAAGGAACAGAAAGCTCAATTATGGAAGATCATGTCTGCCATAAGACTGTCACAACAGAACAAATTCCTGCATATTCTTACCAGAACTGCATGTAACTCAGAGCTCAACTGTGCATTCATTAACAGCGCTGCCCATGCAGCATCATTAGGGCAGCTGAGTTAAAACCTGACTTTGGTGGACTGCACAGCCTGACCCACCGTGTGCGAGGAGAGATGGGTGCATACTGCAGCAGTGGCATTGATTGATAGCAGCTTCCCATCACACGCACGTGCCCATCCACCTAAAGGGCAGCTCTGCCCAAGCCTGAATTACACACGCGGGGGCCTTGTATTACCAGCCACACTGGCACTGCCTGCCACACAGCCTGCCAGTTAGTCATGTGGAAAACTAACCTCAGGGGGAAATGTTTCCTGAAGACCAATGGGTCACTTTTAGCATTCAAATTCTACTGCTCTGTCTAGAGCACTGGAAACCCTAGAAAGGGGAGGCAGCAGGTGAGATCAGTGCCACCACATGGCGTTAAATAGTGTTTTGAATGGTAAGTTGAGTTCCTCACTCCAGCACTAGCAATCTGTCCTGGTGGGACTTCAGCTGTGAATTTCCGTACCATTTCACAGCAGATGGTCTTTTGCTTAAGCTGAAGAAGACCCACAGTTGTCTACAGGCAGGAAATACTTTCAGGGACGAGTTTACAGTCTGGGCTGCTGGCAAGGCATTGCTGATGTCTTCTTTTCTATATGAGAAAGACACTTCTCCCTCTGCTGTCCATCCTTTCATCTCTCTAGGGATAACCCTCTCCCTGCCAACCTGAAGACAGTCAGCCCATACCCCTATCCTGTCAAGTGATGGTCTCCAGTCACTAGCCTGTCTCCACCTAAGTCCCTACAAAGTCTCCTTTGTAATCCACTCTGGCCTCTTTCTCCTGCCTGACACACCTTCTCTAGATGTACCACTTATCTTTGCTGACTTCCAGCTTGAAGACCCTGGAACCTATAAAGACACAAGGCAACCTAAAAGTAAAAACAATGCTGCAAGAACTGAACACAAGTAAACTTGTATGATTTTGGTCCCTCCCAGATGAAGACATACCAAGTCAGAAGTTTGCAATACACAGGAGCTAAAACCACTGAATTCTGATACAAACACTTTAAAGTTAGTTTAGGACAGCCTAATTATCAAAAGTGCTTACAGCCCTGCACCAGCTTTGGCAAAAATTGCACCAGGGAAGTTTTCTCCATTCCAGATATCTCTGCATTCAGGGACAACCCTGATTTCAGGAGCTGTGCTTGCCAGATATGACCAGGGGCTTAAACTGAGTCTGTTCTCACAGATGGGGATCTATCCACCAGGCTGTTGCTTAATGCTGGACAGTGAGGATGCCATCCAATCATATATTAACAATTTGGCTGGAGAAAACAGAGAACTAGGGAGAAAACCAGTTTGAAGTCCTGGGCTAAAGACAATCTAGCTGTACAACTAAGAATCACTTGAAAAGCAGAAAGAAAAAGAATTAATTCCTGAATAACTAGCAGTTACCTCTCTAACATGCTAACCAGAAGCTGGAAAGTCCATGCCTGCTCACCTGACTGACAGCCTAAACACAGGGATATATAACCATCCCTGGTTTTCCATGGTCCCTTCTCTCCTGTTTCACATATGAGACTGGTCTACAGGAAAATGAGCGGATCCCAAGATGCTTCATCCCATGCGGCTTTTGCACTTGCCTGACCATCATCCTGTAAAAAAACGAAGGTCTTACCATGCTAAGAGCGAATTTAAGTGATCTGGAGTGGTAGGATCAGGGCTCAGAGGTGGCGAGGTCACAAAAGCTGCAGCCTTGGCCCAGTTTTTGCTCCAGTAATGTGTCCCATCTGTCCCCAAGCTGGCAGTGATCGGCTCTCCAAAAACAAGGGGACCTTGGGGAAAGCAAAGATATACAGGAACTGATTACAATCCACTCTCTCCTCAGCACATTATACTGCTTACAGCATGCAGCCATGTATAATTTACTCATTGCTACAAGGCCAGTGTAGCTCCCAGAAAATTAAGCAGCCCTGGCTTTGTCTGTATGATAAAAAATTAATCAGGAGGCTCTCTGAGATACACATGCTTTTGATCACCATATTTACAAAGCTCCCTTTCTAATCCAGAAGGAGACAGTTCAGATTTGGTTTTAATTTGTACTGGTTTAATCACAGCCGTGTTCTCTACGTTGCTCTGCTTCAGAGTGTGTTCAGGTGGAGGATGGGCTCCAGCAGACAAATGCCTTTTTACTACTCCCAGGTTGGGCACAGCACCAGCAGATAGCAGCATATGGTCCTCACTCAGCACCATACTCCAAGTCTCCATGAATACAAATATCAAGATGCTATTTTGCTCTTTGGCTTTTCCATATTGCTCATGCACTTTGTAGCACCAACCAGGAGAACAGTCCTGACTCGCAAACGCAGCTTCGAAAGCAGCTGCCTCCAGGCTCACAAGTCCCTTTTGGGTGCTTTGTAACCTGGATCCCTCCACAGCCCCAGCAAGCAGTGTCGACCCGCAGATGTCCCCCGTGCACATCTGATGGCGTCAGCCTCCAGCAGCAAGGCCAGGAGTGAGCTCCAGGCATCTCGAACAGTAGGTTCACTGCCCAAACCACCCCTAAGAGGGTAATACCCTGAAATACCCCCAAAAGGCACAGAGGATGTGCTAGACCCTGATAGGAAGATAATATCTCCCTCCCACGAACAGAGATACTGCAGTCTAAGGGAAAAGTAAAAGGGAAGACAGGATAAAGAAGAGTTACAACACAATCTTCAAGGGGACAGTTTGTGGGGAGAGTTTCTCAACTGAAAAATGTAGAAGGATTTCCCTTCATCTTTCTCAGCTATAAATATTTAGAGTCTGCGATGGCGTTACCATTCTCCGATAACCTCTCCCTATATCTTGTGATTTGGGTCAAGATGTACAGGTTTTTCTACTGAGCTTCTATTCAACCAAAAAAAACCAAGTTTGGGGGAGAAAAGGAAGTCTCTTACCTTTCTTTCTGGCCAGGGCAATGATATCAGCCGCACTCTTGCTCATGACCTTGGTGATGTACACTGGGCAGTTTATTCGACTGGCAATGGTGATGGCACGGAAAACTGCTTCTGCTTCAAGCTGAGGAAAACAAGGAGGACAAAGTTAACTGCAAAAGCAGACTGAAGAAAAAACGAACTGGAGGACTGACCCATGTTTCTCACTGTTCAGCAACAACTCTTCAGGGGTTGGTTCTGCTTTTTTCATAGAGAGAGATGCAGTGCTGGGAAAGAGGGCACTAACCCAACCTCAGACACTTTGTGTTAGGAGTAACCACAGCCAGGCTGTACTTGCTAATGGGGTGCAGCTGCCCCAGCACAAATACAGCTCCCTGGCTCCTTGCACCCCAGGAAAGGTCACATCCAAGCAGCTGATGGGGCTTCTCCTTACCTCCCTCCCACCTTTCTGCTTCAGACTTCCACCCTGCAGTCGGAAGGAGAATGAAGCAAGGAAACATTGACCGAGGTCAGAGACAACCTCTGAGCTCTCTCCCTGGCAGCTTACCCTATGCAATCTGTACATAAGGATAAGATGACAGTGAATGTAAAGTATTCTCAAACAGCAACTTCAGCACTATGGACTGAATTTAGCCCATAATCCATAAAAGCCTTTGAAGCATCGCCCAGAAGTCCCCTCTGTCAGCAAGCATAAAGGCAATCTCCTCCCAAGGAACCATCTGGGACATAGGCACACAAAGCAGTCATCTTCAGACAGAGAAGCAGTGTTTCCCAGTGGCTCTGGAGACTCCTTTCCCCACTCATGAGTTTTATACCTCCTTCCCAGAGGGACTCACAGTATCGGCATTTTAATACCTAAAACTCTGTTGTGACTGAAAATACTGACTTGACAGTACAGAAATTTCTCTCCAAGAATTGCGCTAGAAAAGTTGAGCAACTTAGCCCTTCCAAAACCACACGGCTTAACTCAGACTGTCACTTCAGGTTGTCCTAGGACTTTATCACGACATGTGCTCTGGAAGCCCCAAACACACCCACAGAAGACCAGGGAAGGAGGCAGGACCTCTGTACCTCAGCGCTGCGGCTGAGGTGGTCAGACACATGGTCAGAAAGACGCAAAATTCCTTTCTGGAAACTGCAAATGCAGATTTTCATTAGGTCCTTGTTCTCATTAAAAGGAAACAACTCCATTCTTTTAGAATAATTTAGGTGGAAAATGAAAAAGTACATGAACAGTTCAATAGAAGAATGTGACCAATTAAGCTCATTCTTTTTGCCTTGGGGAGAGGTTATATAAAGAGCTGCAAACCACAACAATCTCTTCAAATTTAACCTCAAATCCCCAGGACCTTGTCTCTTTAGTCTTCAAGGAAAGCAGTCACTTCCCACTACCGCCCTCCATCATCCCATTAACGGTCTGAACTGTGTACATTAAGGGACATCCACATGTCTCCACCTTTTCCTTCTCATTAAAGAAACCCTTTCCAGATGCCTGAGATGATCCATGCCAGAGCCTGGTTTTTATTATAAGAGAGTTGCATAAAATGAGCTGCCTTGCAGCATCTTTCCATTCTCACATATTTGCATTTCTACAGCCTGCATTTCTACTACAAATGTATCAGCTGGCATAAATATAGATTATATGTAGGCGTATGCGTATGCATGGTATATATGTACACATGCAACTTATAGGAGGTTTTCAGCCAAAGCATTTTAATGAATGCAGTTACTCCAAAGCCTATCCCACAAGCTGCACTGCTGATTTTTACCCTGATAAGCTCACTTTTTTGTCATCACAAATCAAATCACAAGGGTCATACTCAAAAAATACATGCATGACCGTGCCTCGGGCAGCAGGAGCTCTGACTCCTGAGTGTACAAGGACACGCTCATCCCCAGACCGAGGGAACGCACATGCTGCACCAGCAAAAGGGCATTTCAGGCAAACAAACAAGCTGAAGGGGACCTGGACTTTTCAAGGCTTTGAATAATACTGGAAGAGGCAGTGGGAGAAGCAGACTGTTGCCTTCCCCCACACACCCATCTATCATCTGCCCATACAGAAGCCAAGCTCCAATACTACATGCTCCACAAAATATTTCCATGAACGACAAAATGAGTGAAGTCTCTTACCTCCTCGGGCCTGCTCAGGGCATGTCCCTCGGGGCCAGTGATTCCCATCTCCAGGATACGCTTTTGTTCCTGCAACATTAAGAGATAAATGCTGACAACTGCTCCAGGATGAGACGCTTGCACCAGGCATCCCATGGCGGATTAATAGCCATATTGTCTGACTGCCCCTTTTTTCTCTGTGTAAATGCAGCTGCATAAGCCTGCTGCCAGGGAAGGAGGACTGAAAACACTGGCTCTAAACTGGTCTCATGCCACCCTGGTGTCTGCTCCACGCAGCCAGCACAATTTCAGGGGAAGATTTGTCTCTGCAGTGCGTATTTGTGCCTTGAGCCATTGGGCTGCACCATCAGAAATCTCCTCTTCCCTCCAGAAAGTCTTATCTGACACCAAGAGACCAACCCAGGGAACAGGCTTCAGTCAACGTATTAAATAGCAATTGTGGATATTTCCAGCCTGAGATTCTTTCTTTACTTGCACAAGTTCTTCTCTGGCTGCAATCCATGAAGCACTGCTACCTTCCCTAAACTTTTAGCATTGCTGACACTCCATCAGATAAAGTCTTGCCTTTGCCATCCAGTTTTCTGTAACACTTTTTTCCTACAGAGTGAATCACTATATATTTCCACGAAAACAAAACAGTGCCCTCTGGTTGTGAGGGCACTGAGTCCACACCAAAAAGCCCACCTTAGGACTAATGGGGGTTTGTCAGAAAAAATCTGTCCTATCCAGCTTCACAGCAGTGAGATAATTTTTTAAAATAGAGAAAAAGCTTCACCTATCTTTTAATTTAAGGTCAAGTAGTGGCATTGGAATAAATTTCCATTTTTGCAGAAAATGGTGGTCAACCACTTCTGATCTGAGGTTGGTCCAGGAGAGCAGAAGTGGGACCAGAGCTGTTGATGTGCCTCTGACCCTGGCCTGCCCTGCCCACAGGTCTCTAATGAGCCGAGTTCAACAAATGTAATGACTCTGTGACACAGACAAATGTCCCCTAGAGACCAGGATGAAGTTCCCAAGCATACTTTACTGTGTCATCTAATAAATATTTGATCCCAGGTCCCCGAGGGTGAAAAGTTCACACATTACCAGCATACTGCAGCAAAACCTGAGCAAGTTAATATTCACATATACTTTTGCCTTTGTTGTAATCAATCAAGGCTGAAGAGCCATTAATACGAATGTATTAATCTGACTGTGTAAATAAGAATATTTTGGTTAGAAAATCATAATATTTCATAGGTATTCTTAAAAATAGCTGTTCTAAGTCATTAATGCAATAGCTTTGAACAGTGCCAGTTAAAGACTTCAGATAATTAAAATACAACAAAAAATAAAGTTACAACCATATAAAAAACCCTCCACCAAGATGGCAAAGAGTGGCTACACAAAGTAGGATAGATTTGCATCTTGAAGTCATAAAATCAGATCATACAATAAAATTACGCACTGTAAGAGGATTTGATAGTGCTAATAAGATAGAATATTTGTTTGATAAGATCAGATTTGTATTTTCACAGAGGATAGTCCTGAAAAACCTCCATGCAGGCAGCTTTCTTTTCATTATCCAAATAATCCTTCTAAATAAAAGTATAGGGAAAGACTGATTTTATGAGACATGGCAATGGTGAAGAAATATGTTGACGTATAACATAATTTACGTTTCTTTACTACTTCCTCTTTTCCTCTGTTCTGTATGTTCATATTCCATGGCTGTATATTAAAGCTGATCAAAGAAAAATGTAACTGAAACAGATTTCTAACAGAAATGCAATTCCACAAGTGCACCTTGATTTTAATGGGGAACGTATCAAAACGTCATGGGTGCCATTCAATTTGTTTCATTTTGCATTCATACAGTAATATTGACTTACTATGTTTCTTATTATTCATTTTCATTCTACTGGATATTTTAGGTTGTTTTAAAACTATAAATTATACATTTTGGTAGTTTTAAATGATGCTAAACTTCATAGGAAATCAGCTTTTTTTTCCCCCCCTTGAATCCAAATAAGGGTTTTCACCTGGGTTCAGTGGGGGGAAGATACAACTGCGCTGTATGTGCCTGTTGACTCCTCACTAGGAACTTTTGAGCCCAGTGGTTAACTTCAGCCAGACTTGAAGGGAAAAGGGAAAGAAGGCTCTCAAAGGGGGTAGATTCTTACCAGGCAGGTAAAGGACAGAATCCCACATGAGGGAAAAAACAACAAAATAAACCCATGTGGGCAAGAGCCCTTACACACTGCCCAGCCACTCAAACATTCACTTGAGGTTCTCCCTTAACCATGAGCCAAGGTGGCTTCCCTAGTCCAGCTCTCAAAGACAACTTCTTTTTAGCTATTGTAATTTCCCTGTCAGCTCTGCAGCCTAGTCCTTAGCGGATAAGCCAGCAGATAAAGAGCTCAGCAGATAAATCAGTCAGCTCACTCGGAGCCTCTCGGACCTCAGAGGGGCTCTATGCACGTACAAGGGATCAAAGGAGGGAGACATCTCTGCAACAGCCTGTCGCGGGGTCGAGTGCACCCATCACACAGCCTTGAAAGATTCATCTGCCACAGACGTATAGAGTCATAACAACACCCACCCAAACCCGCCCATTCTGTTTTATAGGGGAATCCTGGCCTCTGAAAGACCAGCGGAAGGTTTACTATCGACTGCTGTCCTTGGGATACCTCTTTCGATGTGATGTGGCACAGATCAGAGCTCCGGCACACTCCAGTGTGAGGACAGTACCTGCGCAGGGGACCCGACCTCCAAAGACTGCACTGGGCATCCGGGACATTTTAATGGAACATCGTGAATTTGAGCCCGGTTTCCTGGTTCTGAGAGGCTGTATTGGGTCTGGCTGAGATGGAGTTAATTCTCCCCATAGCAGCCCTCATAGCACTGTGCTCTGCATCAGTAGCTAGAAAGGTGTTGATAACACACCAGTGTTTTGGCTACTGCTGAGCAGTGCTGGCACAGCATCAAGGCTGTCTCTCCAACATTTTTGCCCCCCCCTCAATGGCAGGCTGGGGCAGGGCGAGATCTCGGGAGGGGACATAACCAGGACAGCTGACCTAAACTAACCAAACAGATATTCCATACCATATGACGTCAGCTCAGATATAAAAGCTAAGTAAAGGGAGACGGAAGGGGGGCATTTTTGTCTTCCGGAGCAACCACTACGCGTACCGAAGCCCTGCTTCCCAGGAAGTGGCTAGACATCGCCTGCTGATGGGAAGTAGAGAATAATATCATTTGTTTTTCTTTGCTTTCGCGCGTGACCTTGGCTTTCACTTCATTAAACTGTCCTTATCTTGACCCACGAGCCTTTTGTTATATTTTCTCCCCCCTCTCCAGCTGAGAAGGGGGAGTGATAGAGCGGCTTTGGTGGGCACCTGGCATCCAGCCAGGGTCAACCCACTACAGAGGCATCTTCAAAGAGCATGACTTACACTTTAATGCACATTTTTTAAATGTTTAGAAGATCATGGTGGTTTCTTATTCTCAAGCTTTATTTATAAGAATATTCTCAAAAATAAATAGGTCTGAGAGCTTTACCACCCACTCCAAACTCACTATGCTGCTCATGCTGATAGCTGCAGCAAGAGGCATTACCATAAAGCTTCCCAGCTCCACATTTTGCCCCCAAAATCTGTGAGCAAGGCTTTACACTGTTCTGTTTCACTCGTCTCTGCTGGATTCAGAAGAGATCTTCTTGCTTCCTTCTGCCCCCCTCATCCAGTCCTCATCTGCTGCCAAGGCAAGGACCTGTCTGGATGGCTGCTCTACCTCACGGATGCCCTGCCAAAGCATGCAAAAGGGCCTCCATCCTCTCATCCCAGGCTTTATACCAGCAGTGTGTAGGGCATCAGGGTCAATTAAGGCACCTACCGGGTAGTTCCTTCCTTCCTACCCATACTCTGACTGGAAGGTTTTACTTCTCTCTTGTGTCTACTCACAAAGCAAAGCAAAAATGACAGTTCACTCACCTGAGCTATCAAGTCTCCATTTTCAGCATGGACAAGGATAACAGCCCCAAGACTTTTTAGAAAGGTAAAGGCTTCATAAAGCTGCAGATAGGACAAAGAAGGAAACACTGCTGAATAAGGAAAACACATTACTTAACACTCAGACTTCTCTGCTCACCTCAGGTTTGTACCTTCTATACTGGCAATTGTCTAGGTGAATAGCAAAATATCTCCCTTTTCCACTCTCTGCTTTCTACACAGAGCCTGAGCTTCACTGCTTGGTGATGACTTACCCACCAGCCAGCCCCAGGACGAGCTTCTGCCCTTCTGCACCAAGACAGGGTCAAAAGTCTCGAGCAGGGTTGCGTCTCCCTCGGACACAGTGCCTCCCCTGGCCCCTTGTACTGCAGGGCTACCTCTTCACACCCTTCCACACAGGCCTAAGTTTAGTGAGCTGTCTCTTTTCCATAGTTTTAGCAAATGTAAAATGAAATTATTCCCATGGACTACAGACACTTTTAGTACAGCTAGAACACCTCTTTTCTGAAGTGCAGGCATTTTGCACCATCTTCTTAGAGCAGATAGTGTCAAGCTCTCACCAACATCTTTAATTCTGCAATTAAAAGTTGCAATATTTTCTCTAGAGCATCCTTTTTTTTTTTCTTGCTTTCCAAGATTCAAAACCCATCCATACAGAAAGGAAATAGTTGATCCTATTGCTTTCACTGAGAATTTCTGAGCACAGATCTACTGAAATTCAGTTCCCTTTCCAAAAGTTATTCAGCTGATGTGTTCCCTGTTTAAACCAGACTTCGGTAATGTGGGAGCCCAGTTTTCAAACACAGATCAAATACTGAAGACATGGTTTCTTCAGTGTCCACTTTTGCACTAGGGCACTTCAGCTAGCTTTGAATGGGTTGGAATACACAGCTTGCAACATGCGCATTTAAACAAGGTAACAGGCATTAGTCTAGCCACACATTAAACTTTTTGATGTATTTCTCTTGGCAATTCCAACAGGGGGTTGATTTTAACAGGCACTGCCTCTCAGAGAATATTTATATATTACCATGTCTAAAATTCCAATTAAAACCACATGTATTGGAGGTATAACAACAGTTATTTAAGAGACCGAGAGCTATAGCTTTGGGAATAAGTAAGAAAGAAACATTTTCTCAACTGAATAAGCAAACATTATTATTACTAACAGATGCCATTGTCCATTTACAATGACCTGATACTTATGAATGGGAAAGCTGAAGAGTCTGGAATCTGTAATGAGCTCTGGACAAACAAGCTCATTGTTATCTTGAGCCCTAATGAGAAAAGGCCACGTCTCCTAAAGAGCAACTTCATTTAGCTGTTTGCAGCAAACGAAAAACTCTTGAAACCTCAACACTGCCACTGCCTCGAGTGCTTCATCTTTTCTTCCCTCTCTGACCTAGAGTTCTTGAAAGGTAACAGCAAAATAAAGTGAGGGCAAAATCCTGAGTAGTGCCGAGTGGTTGCAATGTTGGGACAGACCAGAAAATCTTTGCAGAAAGTGAATGCCATACACTTGAAGGAACACATGCAGATGTTCAACACTGCTCGGCACTGACCCTCCGGAGAGAACTCCCCCAATGCACATTTCCCCCAGTGCCACTCAGGTCAGTGGGAACGTTTCTCTGGGATTCAACCTTAGCAACTCCTCAAGTGTTGGGAGATCATAGAATAGAGGACAGATCACAGCAGGGAAAAGCATTCAGAGCAATACCTGGCTGTCGGACATTTGGTAGAGATCTTTGTAGGCCATGTAGACTTGAAAAGAGTTCACACCTGTTCCAAGACAAAATTCAAAGGTGTTACCATGTAAGTGGATTCTTAAATAGTATTTTACCAAAAACTTCAGGAAAACAAGTCATAGAATATGTCTGGACTAGGCTTTTCACCAGTGATTGCCAGAAATAAAGCATGGCCCCACAGCTGCGTTACAACAGGACTAGAAGCCTCTAGAATTCTCTGGGGGAATTTGTTGGACTCTGTGGCTTGCCTGTGTTCAGCCCTGGAGCAACCCAGCCACCACCGCAAACGAGATTGCTTGTAACCAAACCACAGACAAGCAATGATGGCTAAAACAAGCACGTAAAGTTTGTGAAGTTTAAAAAAACCTTGTGTACGTTTCTGTGAATCGCTGGTTTTCTTTTTAGCTTTCTTTAGCTAATCAGGAAAACATTTCAGCTTGACCTGAAGCTGTGCTTCTTAATAGATAAACTTCCAGTTAAGTTTCCCCAAAGTGCTGAGAAGCTCTAGGAACTGTGTATCTGAATTTGCACACAGACTTGCTTTTTCTTGACCCTACTGCCCAAAGCACCCAGCTTAGCTGATGGCAGACACTGGGAAGGAGTGGAAGCAAAGCCTGAACCCAATTACAAGGGCAGCTCGCCATACCTCTTCTTCCACCTTCCAAAGATGGAAGGATTTATGTTGGCAGTCATACAAAACCATGAAAGATGACAGCTCCAAATATTAGAAATCAGTAAGAAAACCTAGTGTTGAGTGTCGGTTGCCAAGAACCAACTGTATCCAAACCCCTACAAGTTTTGCTACTGATCTCAAAGATTCAATTATTTACACAGCTTTGTATTCTAACGGAATGGGAATTCCAAACATCTTCTGTTCATATTTTCTGTACATATGAATTCGTATTAGTTTACAAATTTGCGTTACTCTTTAGTCTACTGACAACATCCCAAGTTTGGTACAGGGACTGATCTCAGAGTTTTCTGGCTTAAAAGAAAAGTAAATTCTAAGCTGTCTAAGCTGCGTATGCTGCATTTCAAAATAGCTGTCATGAAAACTGTGCCTCCTGGGGTGAAAGGAACAAGAAAGAGATCTGTTCATGTTATTCTTGTTGGCTACACCGAATGAATAAGGCTCTCTGATGAAGATATAACTCCTTCATGAGACTAGAAAGCGCAGATATATCCTCAGGCAGAGGATATGGCTGTTCACACTCACACAGAGAATTTGTTTATTCACAATTACAAGACTGAAATACCCCGGGACACATGCAGGATAAAACCTTGAAATGACTCCTGGTATTATGTCTTCCTGCTAAGTCCAGGCAGCTCAGGGGGAAATACGAGGCAGGAGCCGGCCCCTCCTTGCTGACTTACACGCTGAGCAAATCCAGCTTGGACCATGGAGCCCCGCCAGCCTGCGAGCCCGTCCTTTCTTGCTATTTTACTATTTCTCAGTTTCCTAGAAAACAGGCATGGGCTTTACTAACTGTAATCCCTCAGCCTATTCCTCATTACACAGTTTCAATGTACTTAGTATGTCCCTGCTTTAAAACGTTAAGCTTGACTACGCCTTCCCTTGGGGCCAATGCTTCCAGTCTCATGCCTGCAGCACCATCTCCCCTCTGCCTGATCAGAGCTGCCCATCCTGCCTTGGAGAAAAGCTCTGTTTCTCTTCACAACCCCCCCCAGTGTCTCAGATGTCAGCTGCACCTGGGAGCCACCTTTCTGCATGGGTGACCATGCACACATGAAGCAATGAGAGATGTGTCAAGGCTGGTCCAAGCCATGCCAACTAGCCTCAGTGATGGCACGTAACTGAATCCTCTTGTAGACATCTCTCTGTAAGCAAAGTGCTGGGTTACCTATTGCTCTCCCTTACCCACTGGGATCTAGCCAAAGGTAATTCATTTAACCACAAACCTGCAGGAGGTAAGGCAAATTTCTCTGGGTACTGTGGTTGGAAGACACACATTGACCCAAGTGACAGAAATTCTCTTCCTTTTTGCTTTTATTGCCTTTGTATCTTCTTAGGCCCTTTTCTGACATTGTAAAATGACTGTGAGTTTTGCTCCCACTCAGATTAATGTTCTCTCTGAAGTCAATGAGAGTAGAAGGGATCCCAGCAAGGATCCTGCCGTGGGATCTTGAGCCCTTACCAACAGCTCCCACACTGCAGAAGCAGAGTTCTCCCATCTAAATGCACATCTGTGCCCTCGGCTACCACAGCAGATACACAAGAAGTGAAAGGGCATCTCCTGGGCTGCCTTTACAGCTAACAGGAGAGACGGTTTGAACCATCCTGCCTTGCAAAGAGAGTACCTTTACAAGATACCAAGATAACACCAATTTACATATACAGATAGCCAAGATTAGCATGCCTAATGCCCTGGTCTGGTGTCTTGATCTACTCATTGGAAATATGTGGCTTTTCAAAAGACCTGGTCCATGGCCTATCGACCTTAATGCTTAACATTTGTTACGTACTATGTTCTTCTTAATGTCCTGCTTGCTCTCGCACCAGGAGTACTCAACAGGATCCTCTCCAAACTTCACAGTGCTGCAGGTTTTTTTGAACAGTGACAAAGTGCAGTAGTTAAAGGAACAAGCAAGGCATCTGCCAACACATTTCAGGCTGTTGTTCCTTTGCATATACCAGAGAAGCCCAGTCCCAAATTAGCTGCTGAAACGCTACACGCCTGAGTCTTTATAATCAACATTTGGTTCTACAAAATCTCCAGGCCCTTCCAAAGCCTATGCCTCCTTAAATTAGCTTTGTATTGATTTAAAACTGATTAATTATTCAATTATACCTCATGACAAGGCACCTCAACAGCAGCTCTGTGAGCTCCTGTTATTCCTGCCGAGATTGTGTTAGGCATGCACAGCATTGAAACGCGATTAGCTGAGCCCGGTTACTCAGCTAACTCACCCACCAGACGATCAGCCGAGAACAAATTCAAGCCAGATTTCCAGCTGATGAAAACCAGTGTCACTCCACTGACATCAAGTCTATTTGCACCAGCGGGCTCAAATGTTTCCAATTATCAGCAGATATTATCCATTAATTTGAAAGCCCTTGCCACGCTGAAATATTTCCCATTGTGCTTGTGCTTTCATACTCGCCCTTACCTTGCGTCTGCTAACACATGAGAGTAATTCACACTGCCTGCCTGAGACGTACTCCAGCATCTGTGACAACACAGGTGACCTCCTAATGCTATCACCACCAAAGAGGCCGCCAAGGGCCCCATCACACATCCCGGCTCAGGAACCGATGAACAGATTCCTGCTTCCCCTGAAGACTGAAAGGCAGGTCAGATTTATATTGAAAACTCACATTTCAATAGCTGGAGAAAACTATTAACCTAACTGTCTACACGAGGCTTTTAATGTAAGCCCTCAGGCAAATTTGGGAGTGCTGAGCCATCTGTGATCCGGGAGCTCTGGAAAATAGTATCTAACCTTTGAAACAAGGCACAGTATACTTGTCTGAGAGTACAGTCAGCTAATGCACAGCAGCATACCCATGTTAACGCTGACAGCAGGGAAACAGCACAGATTTGGCACCATCAGTGTTGACAGATGTCATCACCTTGTAAAAATCACCTAGATTATAAAGACCTATGTAAGATCAGCTACAGTTTCTCTAAATTATGTGTAATCTTGGTGACTGAAGGGTTTTGTTGCCTAAAATCTGGCTACACAGCACATGTACTGCTAGCATACTGTGATACAGAATAAATTCCCGTAGGTGGCTGCACCTCCATAGTATCTCAGCGAACAACCGCTCACTCAAAAATAGTATTTTGCTTTGTTTTTCTACTTTGATAGTACATTTTTCTATACAGAGAATCTTTCAAATCTAAGTCATCACTAGCACTACACCTTACAAAGGATGCTGCATACACATATTACTTAGACTTCCCAACACAAGGGTCATTCTGATTTACCCATGGTAACTAAATACCATTTCAGAAAATATTTCCTAATTAATATTCATACATTTTCAAGAAAAGTATCTAGTGAAAAATATCTGAAAAAATATGTTTCTGGAAGGAAAATCCACGCTGTTAGGCAGAATTTTAAGCAACTAGATCTAAACTAGGATTTTCTGAAGGCTGGATTCAATTGCCCACTTGCCCTCCATATATGAGACTGCCATGCTGAGCTGGCATGTATGGAAAAGGATTTATGAGAGGTTTTATCTCTGCTATTCTGGAGTCCAGGTAAGGTAACCTACAGCATCTCACATGATAGTCGACCTGTTAATTGAACTGAATCAAGCCCATAAGTGTCTTAAATAGATTCCTAAGTAAGTGGCCTGGTTTTTCTAAGTCCTGAAACAAAGCGTCTTCTAGTAACTTCAGGGAAAGCCACTGGAGACCAAGCACTTGAGAAAATCAGGACATTTTTTCAATATTATGTACCTAACTTTAACATCTCTTTTTTCAAATAACTTGAACCTATTTTAAAAATACAGGCATGTTTTATAAAAAAATCTAGGCTAGGCAAGTAAATTATCCTAAGCCATTGCTGAGAAATAAGATCTAGCCTGCGATGGCGATTTCTCAGACACACGTGCCCTTCATATTTGGGCTTAATTTGAGGCAGCTAAATGGGCACATTCCAGTCTAGTTAAAATCTGAACCACTACCTTTAAATGTCTCATCCTCTCCATTCATGAAATAGAGGATCTAAGGTGACTGGGCTGATTACCCTAAATGCTGATTCTGAGTTTTACCTTAAAATAAAACCTAACTATGCAATGTCTGAGCCTATTTCCACATGCACAAGCAAGCATAAAGTGATACATTTGTATCTGACAACATACACATCTTAATTTTCCTTGCTTATATTGGGATAAACCTACTCCCTCCATTGGCCTTGCTGCTGACTAGCACTAGTGCACAAAGTTTTAGGTCCATTTTACACAGCAGCAAGTGAATGCAAAAGTCCAGAGTAGTGCAGAACCTTGGGCAGCACAACCAGCACCTGTGCATTTCTGTTCTGGATGATGCAGTCATAAAAATACTTCAAAATTTCACCTCCATATGATATTTCAACAAAAACAAAGAATACTACTAATTTTCACTCACTAACCTTTGTCTTGCACCAGTATTTCCAGCTCTTCTCGAATCCCATCATACCAGCTAGTGATGTCCACATGGAGAGAGTAATCACAACAGGATTTGGTGTCAGCTGCCTCATGCCACTTCTCAAAGGAGGTCAGTAAACTCGATCCAGGTTCTGGAAACACGTGGTCAACTGAAAAAGAGATTCAGTGTCTGTTATTCAGACTGCACACTGTTCAGATTTCTTCAGTGCCTGTGAGTAAGCAGCTTCCAGCACCTCGGCCAAAACAGCAGCCTTGGAGGCAGTTTGTGTGCAGACCGTAACTCTGGGATGTTAGCCAGGTCCTGCTGTCTCAGGTATAGCAGACTTTGTGTCTGGCAACCTGCTTGGTGCAGCATCAACAGACACGCAGTGGGAGATCCAAACATCTCACAGTTTAGGGAACATTTGTTTTTCCCTTTACTGTTTTGTAAGAGACCACAAGTTCTCGACTCACCTGTATTTATTGTCCGATGTGACCATTTCTATGTATTTCATAGTAAGCATTATTATTAACCAGTGCCTCGTAGTCACTGAATTGGCCTACTCTGCCTTACCAATACATCAATGGAGATGTCGAATGCTTTCTCAGCAGCCAGAATTGGGAATACAGCCAAAGGTCTGAACAGAGATGAAGTAGAGCACAAACACTCAGCTACACTATGTGGCAGATCAAGCGCGCTGCAACTATGCATCTTCACTGTCTCAAGGCTTTCTGCATCTGATGATGACACAATGTTTACTGACATAAAATAAAGGCATGACTACTTATGCATATATACTTATCTTTGCAGGGCTAGGTCAAAAGTAAGTATGGAAACAAAGCAAGATGGGCTTACCAGCGGCAGTTGCAAACCTAACGCTGCACAGGAAGCCTCAACTGAAGAACATACACTGAAAAAATTACTAACAAAAGTAATGAACAGCAGTGTATTTTGTGCTTATTGCCAGAGATCCTTTCAGCTGATATTTGCTGCTGAACATAGGCAACAGGTAACATCACTCAGCAAAAAAACCCACATTCCAATTCAGCGGGAGTAAAACCCCACTGGGCAGCTCCTCTGCCCAAGGAAGCTAAGATAATTTATGTCATATGAACAACTGCCTCACAAAGTCTAACGAAGGGCCAAGCCACTGCTAGTAGGAAAGAGCTAAATCTTGTCCTGCCACCTGGTAGACAGAAGAAGGGTCTTTAACAACTAGAAACACTTCTTCCTTCCACCAAGAGAGATTTTCCTCCAGGATATCTCCGGTAAGGACTTCCTCGATTCCTAGTGCCAAATCCAAGTTCATAAATAAGCATCTTGTTATTTCCAAAGCCCCTGAAATGTCACTAGGTGAGAACAGCAGATCTTTGTCGGATTTTCTGTGCCATATATTTGCAGCGCTAACTACATTGTTTTTCAAAAATCCCAAGAGTAGGTATATTATCCCTCAGTGCTTGTTCTGTATTTCAGAGGGAAAGCCAAGAGACAATTTCCCATGCCGCTATTTCTTTCTCAGGGTAGGTTCATTTTCAGGCCAGTCCTGGGTGACAATGACAAATGGATCTCCAACACAGTGCCCAGAAATTTGAAGATTCATTGCAGAAGATCTCAAAAAATTGGTATGGAGCATCCTGTAGCTATCCCCACCTATGGCACATGAGCTTCAGCCTGGGGTGGGAAGAGTTAGTATTCCTAGTACTCACTGATCATGGTGGTGCCCCCTGCTAGTGCTGCTTTAGTGCCTTGATAGAAGTCATCGACAGCAGTCATTCCTTGGTAGGGCTTTTGTAGGTAAGTGTTGACATCTATTCCCCCAGGAATAACCATGCGCCCGTTAGCCTCTATGGTCTTGACTCCTCCAGGAACAATCAGATTCTCTCCTATTTGCCTAGGCAGCAAGGAAAGCCAATATTATTTTACTTAAACAAAGAAGCATAGGCGACAGAACAGGGGACAGAAGCTATCTGAGGCACATAGAGGAAAGGAACCTAGGGGTCATACAGAAAGAACTGGGACCCCAAAGGGAAGGCGAGGCTCAAGCACCTGCTCTGGCCGCTCTGCACAGCACTGGCAGAACAAAGCATCCGCGAGCCTGCCTAGCTGGGCCATGTGCTTGGGTTGCTTTGCATTGCTCTAGTGGCCAATAAAGAAGCCGTAACGCACCAGCATTAAAAACTGATTTTTTTTTTAATATGATTCAGGGTGAGACTTAAGTGTCCTATCTTTAAACAGTTACAAATCTCTAGAGTTAATGCTCTCTTGGGGACTCTGGTTTTGTATATTAAGTTCTTAAATGAAAACAGAAAAACATAGATCAAATATGACGGCAAGCTGGAATTGTAAATAAATGGCAGAAGCACAAAGCACATCAGAAAGGAGTTATAATTACTCTGCAACTAAGCAATGCAAATTTATCCTTAAAAGAAATCTAAATATGCTAAGAGACCCAAACACCTCTAATCTAACATGTCACATATTCTTCATCCCGCTCTTACAGTTAAAACTTAGTGAAACATTCTGCATAACTGTGTATAAAAAATGTTAATTAACTGTTGCCATCTTTTCCCCTTCAGTTCTTCAAAAACAGGGGGGTTTTTTTTCACTATTAAAGATACTAATCTGTCCCCCATGCTGATATCAAATAACCTCCAGATACCTACAATCAAAATACTTTTATTGTTCATGGACACAACTACAAGTAAATTAACCTTTAACTTTTAAAGCCACATTACATTTTTATTGTCTATTTTGCATGGTGCCAAACAGGAAAAGGTATGCGTCTGCGTGGAAGCCATGTCTCTGCGTTGTTACACCATAATATATTTGGGCTTAGAGATATCTATAAGGTATTTAAGTTCACTTAGTTTATCTCCTATTACAGACACACAGTCCTTGTCTTAATTTCCTTTTGTCTGGGATAAAATAACATTTATCCACAGCTAAACAAATACCCCAGACATCTGAGCTGCTGAATCTGTTGCTCCTATATTAAAATGCAACTCCCACCTACAGAGCAAAACACAGCAACTGATTAACAGCCAATCGCAACAAGCTAGAACAGAAAATGAATATAACCGTTAATTAAAACCAGTGAAAAAAACAGGGATAATTATTCACATTGGAACTTGGCCAAACTGCCAGAGTTAATAAATAGCCCCGAGAGGTCAAGAATTTGTTTCATATGCTATGCAAAAATGTCACCTCCAGCAGCTTGGCTCCCCCGGTGCTCTGGGTTTTGGCTGGAGGGAAGCACAGCCATTCGGTTAGCAAACTCCCCGCCAGCATCCCGAGCTGGGGTCTCAGCTGCTCAGCACTGAACAAACCCAAAAGGGCTTACTCGGGAGAGCTGATAATATCACGGCTTGAAGCCGTACAACTCCATGTCTGGCATCTAATATTCATCAACACGTATAGCACTGGGAGCATGTCATAACCTGTTTACAGCTGTGAGAAGCGCTAATGATACCATGACAAACAGGGAATTGATACATCTGCAAAAGCCAGCAGCAGTCCAGCACATCCGATTGCGCAGACAAGTTGCAAGAAGCTCCTCTGCTGTTAAAATCTGACTCGCAAAGGCATACCACAAGGCACTGCAACCCATGAGCAGACTGAACGCTTGTATAAAGTTAGGTAGCCCCACGTATAATAATGGTGTCGCACTAATTTTTGTTAGTTGAATCCAATCCCAAGATTTTAATCAGAACAATCCTAAACCTTTGTACAGCGTTTGTGTGGCTAAAAAACTGAACTGGGGAAAAAAAATTTACTATGACCAATCTCCTCTAAATACATCTAAGGTGGAATTGCACTCCAAAGACTACCACACCTTCTGAAAATAATATTAAAGAAAACTTACACAAAAATATAAAAGCAATTCATTTTCATTTTCTTCCACAATCAGCATCTACCAGTTCCCTATTCAAGAAGACCCATACCCTAATGAAGTGAAAGAGTCCTAATTATGTACTGAACTTTTTTGATGACTCACTGATCATTATTTTCAGTGTACTGTTGAGTAACAGCTTATTTGGCAACGGCTGAAGTCATCCATGCTGAAGTGACATGGGACCAAATGGCCTTTGTGGATGATGCTGCGCTATTACCTGTCAGGAGCCTGTCTCATCTCTTGCCCTGGCATCAAGATTAAGGCTGGGAGAAGGCTGATCTTCACCGGCATTCAAGGTTATTTTTATTCTGACTGACTAGAACACAGAGTAAGAGATAATGTGACAGGATTCCTGAATTGCTCACTCGTTAATGCTAGGTGTATGTTAATAAGAATGGGGTTCAGTTACTTGTGGGTGAAAAAACACAATAGCGCAGATAACTGTATTCTACACGCTGTACAAATGATTGGCCTGGTTTTCTGATGCACCAGCAACTAGAAAACTCAGACTCACAGAAAAGTTGATGCTGTCTACCGTCTTCAGTTGAACAATCTGGTAAATTCTGTCATACTGATTAAAGCACAATGGAAACGGCAGGCTTCAGCCCTTCGTAAGCTTAACCTGAGAAAGCTGAAAACGTCTCCAGAACTCCGTGGTGTTATTTCTGTCGTTATCAAGCCCAGATCTCTTTTAGGCATCTAAGGCTCCCTCTAACTTGCCCAGCTCTGGAGACCCTGTCCCCAGTCACCCACCCTGCACATTCATTAGTCCCCTGCAGCCCGGAGGGACACAACCTTTCCCCTTGCCAGGGACGGAGCAGAGGACAGCAAGCACCAGACTGTGACCTGCCGCTTGGCACGGAGACCAGGGCTCGTTTCCTCGTGTGGATAACAGAGACAGGATAGATGTAGGCAAAATATATTATTTACGTGCCAATGACAATTTAAATTACTAAATATCTAAATTACTATTTAGATACTGGAGAACTGCCTCTCAGCTGCCATTTGAGTGTGCAGGGCTTAAGTTTCAGCTAGGAAAAATCCACATGCACCACTTCTCCCTTGTATCTAGGGAGCCAGTTTGAGCATTGACAGATAGGAAAAAGCATCTACCACCCTCCAAACAATAGCTAATCTTCAAACACATTCAAGGTTATATGTACATTCCTCTCCACTGGACAATCTGCAGGGACATAAGCATTAAAAGATCCTATTCATTTCATTAGTCTGCAAGAGAAACCCAACCCTCTATTTTCCAATCAGTTTCCACTGCAGAATAAGAAAATTAACCCACATCTTTTATATCCTAGCAAAACCAGGACACTATTGCCTATTCTGGGCTGAGTGGTTTGGTGTCTGCTCCGTTCTGTGAAAAGAATTCTGTATTATCAGCAGGATCTGCAGCTGGAGAGTTAGGGCATCAACTGAAACGTGGATGCCTGAGGTTCAAGGTCCAAAGGATCTTGAGCAACATTTAACAACGATGCTAAATATCCAGACACAATGGGCAGTTCCAGCTGGAGAAACTAAAAGAGACCAATATCAGAAAACACAGTGCTTTCCTAGCCTGCAGAATTTATCACCTGAACACAGTTAGGACCCAAGCCCACCTCACACCAGGCTGCCCTCACAAATTCCCTGCTTTTTCAGAGCAGGACTTCTTGCACAGTTTACAAAGAAAAATCTAAGGGCATCTAAAGCCAGGAAACCAGGCACGACTTGGGGTTTTGAATAGTAAACTTGCCTCCTTGGGCAAAGATAAAGGCATTTTAAAAATTAAGATGTTGCCTGTCTACTCATTATTAAACCTGGCTGTCTCAGGCAGCTGAGATACTTTCTGGAGGTATGGACCCACGCATGGATTTCAGAGGGAGTCTATGCACTTAACAAGGGCAGCTGAAAGCTTGGCATTGCTAACCTGCCTACTGAGTACCATTGCATTTCTGGAATCAAGGCCAAAAATTCACAGCAGTTTCAGATTCTCAGCATCTCATGCACTTAGTTGTTAAATCAGTTCTGATGCTTTTAAGTGTTACTAGGAAATTTGCATCTGAACAAACAAAAGCACAGAAAAACTCAACTAAAATACCTATCAGAGAAAGCACAAGTTGGTTGATTGTTGCTATTTAAAAAAAGATACATTTTCAAAATTTTGTGCCTTCTCCACTTAAAAAAATATGGTCCTTTTGTCACTTCTGCAATGCAAGTAACACTACAATTGGAAAGGCAGAGTGAAGTACTAAAAAGAAAACCACACAGTCCATGGATAAAAGTGTTCAGAATTTCTTCTGTTATAATAACCTGAATTATGAATAATGTAAGTAGCCACAGATATATAAAGAATCGGCCTTCTAATCTGATGATAGCTTCTCACAAAAAGGAGCTCTGAAAACAAGTAGGCAATGAATTATTTACCAGATAACCATAATTATGTTTCTGTGCATTAAATTGTAGCCTCTGGAGACCAAATTTGTTAGGTCACTAGTGAAAATGTTTAGCAGTCAGGAAAAAGGCTTTGATCCTTGTGTATATCAGAGTGCTTGTACACACTACATAACTTTGCAAAACTAGAGACCCCCCACCTCCACTAAGTCAAGGTAGGACCTACATGAATAGACATCTCTGCTACTGTTTCCCAGGCTATCAGTAACATGCATTTCACGTCTTTCACCCAAGGAATACTTTCCCAGTTCCTGTATTTTATATCCTGATACATCAGTAGGATTCTCCTTCTAACTGTGAAGATTTAAGATCATATACCTTTTCTAAGCAACAAAGGGATATATGAGCAATGCATAACAATGTTGGCCAACAGAACATGCTATGCTTCAGCATTAACCAACAGGGTGACTGAGAAGGAGTAGGTCCACATTAGCACTGTGTAACACGGGGCGTGTTTCTGTGCCGTACAATCCTTTAGAGCACGGTTGCATTCGCCCTGATTACATGTAGGGAAAAAGCTGTAATGAGCTTTCTGTCATACATGGACTCAAAAAATATCCATTGTCCTTACCATTACTTCTTGTGTTGAGAGCGCCTAGTTGCCTTGACTATTTTGGAAGAAACTAGGATTGAACTGTTGGAAAAGCAAATACCTTCAACTTACAGTAAAGATAAAATGGCAGAATTTCATAATTAAACACTCCTCTACTATGGCCCCACATCTAGAGGTAACTGAGATTCTGGCTGCAAGATTTCAGGTCAGCACCATCAAGAAATCACAATAGTCTATACTAACAGGCATGCAAAAAACAGTTCAGTATTTTAAAAAACCAACTTTATAAGTCCATCTTCAAGGTATATGTCTGCATAGAAGGAGTGGTCATCATTGATAATTCTTCCACCTTTAATGAGTAGTCGGTCACTCTGGGGGAAAAAAAAAAGGAAGAAAAGTGTGTTTGCTGAAATAAATAAACATAACAACATATTGATGATACCAAATAGGCTTGTATTATATAGAAAGCCATTAATATCAAAGCACTTACACTATATAATGGTCTATGCCATAGGTTCAGGCGGGTACATAGGCAGTGGAGAGGAAAACCAGTTTCACTGAGTGTTTATTTCTGACTTTTGGGGCATGAGGCCTCATGGTCATCAGAGCCCTTTTTCCTCAAAGCAGAACTCATTGCACATGGTAACACCTGAAATCCTGCTACACCCCTTCTTTACCACCACTTTACTTACAAAGGCCAAAAAGGGAAGAGAAGCCACCAGAATAAACTGCCCAACACTGGAATGGCCAAGCTGAGCTCAGCTGGGACTCTCAGCACCCCTGGAAGAGTAAGAGTTTGAAATGGGAAGGGACCTGCCCAGGAAAGCTCCTTTAAGCAACATCAGCTCAGCACGGTCAACTGAGCCACTCCACCGAGGCGGCCAAGGGACACGGCCCACAGCTTGCACCTCCCGTACTGTGTTACAGACCAACAGCAGAAAATCTAGCTTCTAGTGGGCATGAAGAATGGATTGGTGTCTAATTTGTGATTCCTGCAGGTCGAAGGCTGCTGATTAGTCAGGGGCACTCCTTACTGAGGCTCCCCACGCCATACTTCACTCACTCTATGAATGAGGACAGGAGTGCAGCCTCCAAAGTTTGGTTTACCTGAAATATCACACAAACAGCAGAGAGAGCTACTGCCTCCTGGTATTTTCTGAAGTGCCAGAAAGCAAACATTTTCTTCCCATGAAGAACTCTTCAAATACCATGTCTGCTGGGGCACTGTTCACAACAATCATCTGTTTCCATTTTTCTCTATTCAAATGGTTACACTCTGTTCTCAAAAAATACATTTTACAGAAAGCAAATTTTACCACTACATATTCCTGAGAACCAGTATTTGAACTCCCTCATTGAAGAAGTCATACTGGAAACGCCACCACCCTACCACCTACCCAGAGACAAGGAAAGTCTGTAACTTTGGTACTGTGCTGGTTTTGGCCGGGACAGAGTTAATTTTCTTCATGTTAGCTAGTATGGGGCTATGTTTTGGATTTGTGCTGAAAACAGTGTTGATAACACAGGGATGTTTTCCTTATTCCTGAGCAGTGCTTACACACCATCAAGGCCACTTCTGCTTCTCACACCTCCCCGCCATGGAGTAGGCTGAGGGTGCACAAGAAGTTGGGAGGGGACACAGCGGGGACAGCTGACCCCAACTGACCAAAGGGATATTCCAGACCATAGGACGTCATGCTCAGCAGATAAACTAGGGGGGAGGTTGGCTGGGGGGGCCGCTGCTCAGGGACTGGCTGGGCATTGGTCAGTTGGTGGGGAGCAATTGTTTTCATTTGCATCACTTACCTTTCTTGGGTTTTATTTCTCTTTGTTATTTTCCTTTTCCTTACAATATTTTTTTTTCCAATTATTAAACCCGCAAGTTTTCTTACTTTTACCCTTCCAATTCTCTCCCCACATCCCGCTGCAGGGGAGTGAGCGAGCGGCTGTGTGGTGCTTCATTGCTGGCTGGGGTTAAACCACGACAAGGACATAACGCTTTTGGAAAGACTTTTGCCAAGTGACTGTGAACACTGGAAAACTGTAAAGCAGTCAGAACCTTCTTTACCCATTCATATATATAAAAGCCATTTATTGTAAATTATTTCCTTGGCTCACTAAACAATAACTCAGAATCTCCATTTTGTCCATGTTCTATACTCCTCACTCCAGACTCAATTCTTCGTTTAATTACAGGGTGACTCACGCATATAAACCATGCATGTCCCAAGTTCCCAGTTTAGAAAACAATTAAACAAGTTGCTATGTTTCCTCATCTATAAAACCAGGACAATGATACAGACCTTCTAAAAATTTATTGATTAAAAAGCACTGAGTCAGAGTTAAGGGTGTTACAACAACCTTTTTTCAATGTAACTTCTCAGTTATATGTAGCATATTTACTTTTCAGCTTGTATTTGAACATTTTGCAGGTTCAAAGAATCTATAGCCCTCTATATCATTCTAGAAAAGCAAAAGGGAGAAACAGACATTTTAAGGGGAGAAAGAAGGGGGAAAAAGACATATTAAATACAGTCTGTGACAAAGAGTATGTACATAGAAGAGTTGAGGCTTTTCTCCATGTGCTGCAGCAGCGAGATGACCTGGGCGGGGGGAACCAAGGCACAGAACTACGATGAAATATGTCCCTGGGACCTGCCTCAGATGTTGGTACCCTCTCATTAAAGGACGGAGACAAAGGCAAGTCCTCAGTCTGGAATTTGCCAGAGCAGGCTCCTTGTTTTCTCCCCAGCCTCTCTACCGTCACTTGCAATTGCAGGACTTGTGAATCAGCAGCCTGAATGGTAATAAGTTATTTTGCCATGTGCTGGCAGTTGCACCTCCTCGCCATGACGATTTATTATACTGCCTGCTGACCTGCAGAGACCACCATCTTGTGAGCTCTTTTTAAGCTCATTCAGTTGCCTTCCTAAACATTAATACAGTCCAATTACAAGAGGCACGAGCTTATTGATAAGGGCAGGGAACTTTACCAGAGCACTGCATCTGTCACTGCTAATGAGTCAAAAAATCTGCACGCTCATCAAGATGTTCTACATTTTATTTCTTTTAAAACAGGAGAAGATGCATAATAAATAGAAACAAATGTAACCGGCTGGGAAAATAAGACAGACTAAAACAAAGCAGAACTACAACCCCAGAAAAATAACTGTAGACATAAGGATTTCATACGGTTTTATATATAAATATACATATATAAGTGGCAAAACTAGGTATTAGTATAATCTGAAACTAAAAAGGGATACAAATGCAGTTTCAGGAAAGCACTCAATTATGTGAGTCAACCATTAAATTAAGCCTCGCTTACAGTTTATAAAGGATTACTGAATGTTTAGCTACAAAGTCTCGCCTTCATCAGAATTTTGGAGGGTTTAAGAAATTCCGGTGAAGAAAGAAAACTGCACTTTATGGAGACTGCCAACATTTTAATTCCTGACACCTTCCTGCTCAGAAGAAAATACAAACTGTTCAAAATTGTTGCAAAAGGGAGCAGGTGCTGCACCTGAGCTGGCCTGCGGCTAAGGTTGCCCCCAGCCAGGAATAGGAAGCCATGGGAGATGAGGCTGACAAAGAAAACGCAAATCTTGATGCTCCCCACTGCTCCCCAGGTAGTCTGCCAAGCCAGCGGGGAGGGTGCTGTGGAGCCTTGCTCAGCTTTCATCAGGACCTGATAGATGCGGAAACATCTCTGACACACATTTCCATTCCAGCAAATCGGCAAATACAGAAAAAGGGTTTTGCTGGAACTTTTCCCAACCAGGTCGAGCTGTCAGCATGTCTGCAGGACACGCTACAGATTGCTGCAAGGCAGGAGCACGAGCAAAGCAGGGTACCTTTACACGGATGGTGCTCATGGGCACAAGGACCCTGGGGGGGGTTCAGTGCTGTGTGGACACCCCAGCAGCACGCTGTGCCCAAGCAAACAGGCACGGCCTCCTACATACACCCTGCTCCGACCAGGGGTGGCTTGTCCTCAGCCAAAGCAGCGGCACCAAACGCCTGCGTGCACCTAACCGTATAGATGCATTTCCATGAACACGCTGGAAAAATTACACAAACATAACTGACCAGCAGGGAGGCATGGGTTAATGCTGACAAGCGATCTGCTATATTCTTCATGAAATAAACTTTCCTACAAACCCTTGGTCAGCCTGTGAGTATTCATTCCCCGCCACAGCCTAAGCACAGGCTTCAGGGACAGGCACAGCCCTGGCCTCAAGGCAAAGGGACGCTGCCACCCTGCACCGCTGCCACGGCCACCCACGCCTGGGCACTCCTGCACTGGTTTAGATCACTGGTACTTGCTGCAGTGAAACCCTGGCCAGAAATCAGGGCACACACAGGGTCTGTGAAGTAGGTTAGCCTCCTCGGGCACCGGCTGGGCATGGTCGGGGCCATTTCTTATTTACCAGGGGCCTGATGTCAGGCAGGCTGCTTGCGGTTTTCTTACCAAGTGACAATTGTCCAGAAAAACTAGAGACCGAAGTCCTCTTCTACCTGGACAATGTTCCAGGCTGGAGGACAGCCACACTCTGTAGCACCCTGGGGAAAGCGGGGGGGGGGGGTGGGGGGGGGGGTGGGGGGGGTGGGGTGGGGGGGGGGGTGGGGGGACAAGCGACCTGAAGCTCATGAATTAATCACGCAGCAGCGCTAGCCCGTATTTCCCCTTGCCAGCTGCAAACCCCTCCAGGCAGGACACTTTGTTTGCCTAGCTCTCAGATGTACCCTCAGCCACTCGGGTGACCTTCGGGTGCTGTCACAATGCAAACAACAACTCGCTCATTACTCAGCTCAGGAGGTGACAATAATGTCAGCCTTTATAGGGTGGCTGCCACCTTTCTGTTCAGCTAACAGATGTCTCAGTCACTGGTGCCCTGCCTGCTGAGCCCTAAGGGCTCCATACCAAGTTTTCAGTGCACTGCCTGGCACAAGAAGATGCCAGCTCAGCTCTTCCCGGTGCAAACCAAGGGAAGCTGCCGGGACCCTCTCCTCCCTCCAGCTTGCCAAGGACAGACAGCGGGAACACGGCGAAACAGAGAGGGGGTATTTCATTGAACATATAAACTAAGCAATTCATTAGGTGCCAAGACTGAAGGGGAAAAAACCCCTGCTTTCATTGACATGCGGGGTGCGGAAAGCACCACTGTAAATCCACCACTGTAAATCCATGCCATTGCTCAGCGTTCCCTGCCGGGTGTGGGAGCCGAGGTGTTTCTCCTCCACCCGTCGCTGCTGCAATGATGCGACCGCATCGATGCAACGCTCTTGGCTTCCGGGTTTTGTGCCTGGCTATGACACAGCATCAGCACAGCAAGGATGCTTATCTTCTGTCTCCCCGCAGCTCCATTTTACAAGCGCTCGCTGCTGAGGATGATACATGTTATTCACAGCTCTTCACCTTCAAACCCTGCGCACCGCTTTCCTGGTGATTTTTTGCTAATTGCGTTCCAGCTTCTCCTGCTTAATCTGGCAGCAAAGCCACAGAGCTTAGTCTGTGACATGACAGCAATTTTCATGGCAGCAGAAGGAGATGCCACAAACTCAGCATCGTTTGCTGCAGGAGGAGGGGCCGGCTGCTCAGACATGAGGCGTTGGCTTTCGCTCCCTTACAACTATTGTTTGCATTACGGTAAGAGCAACACGCAACATCTGTAAGCTGGTGACTGGCAGAATTTGTACAAATTGCCTGTTTTGCTGAGTTTTTTAAATCAGCTTGGCTCAGCTCTTGTGAATCGTGTCCATATTTTCCTACGCTCCCAATGGTACAAGGCCAGCACAGACAAGCAGCATCTGCATCAACCTGCCAGATGATGAGCCTGAGCCCTGCTGCGGTCCCGAAATCTGCAGTGGGCTCTGCAGAACTACAAGTTAAGTCAAATCCCTCTGGTCAGTAAATCACTCAACTCTGGGTTATTTGCAAATATTGTCCAAATGTTAGGCTCAAATGTTAGAGCAGGAACAACTGCAAAGAAATTTAAAATTAGCCTTTTTTCAGTCGCCTACTCCACTCGGAGCTAGAGGTATTTAAAAATATTACACACAACAAAATGCAAATACATTTTTTACACATGCCGTTCTTAGTCTGCTTCTGGAACTACTGAAAAACATAGTAACAGAAACTGCCATCTTCTGACATAAGATTTACTAAATAAATATTATCTCAAATTGGTGCAGCACGTCAAAATACAATGCGGCACAAGTTATAGCCAACCACCCATTTCTCTTCAGTATGAATACCCATGGTACTGCACCTGCAGGCACCTTTCAGAGAAAACCACATCTCTGTCATACAAGATGGAGTATAAAAAAAAGAAAAAGAATGAATCTGCCATTATGTATTCTAACCATACAAAAAGATTCAAAGAGATTTCAAGAGCAGTGTTTTCATCAAATAGCAGCATCTGTCCAGACAGCAATTCTGATATATGCTATTACATTCTTGCTTTTCTTCCACAAATACAATGTCTACCTGTTACATCTTCATCTCTAAATAAAAAAAAACATGTCTTTTTAACTATTTAGTTTGCTTTACAATTTAACTACAATGAACTTCATATAACATACCCAGTATATGGGTCTAAGCGCTGCTACGTTCTTGCATTTGGACTTTTACGATTGCTGCATTGCAGCCATTGCCAGCTGAAAAAGTCTTTGCAACACTCTTAGCCCCAGACTTTCCAGGCCTAAAGGAGGAGGAAACACTCAGCAGTGATTTCATGCTTTGCATAATTCTAACGACTTACTAGAATATACCATTGTCCTTAGATCTCCAGAGCAACAGTGGCTGTATTCTCTAAAATCCAGATTAGTCAATGGCCCTGAAGATGACTAAAGAACCAATTGAAAACAGTTTAAATTTCAAATCCACCTGTATTTCCAGTTCTCTGCCTATAAATGCATGTGGTTTAAAAGGCATCAGATTAAAGGCAATAGACATAAGAAGGCATTAGGCTACGTTATCACGCTTGCAGCCAAGACATTAATGTTTACTTTTTTAGCACTTGAGAGGCAAAATCCTTTGTTGCTAAGGCTTTAAAAAGGCCACTGAAAGTTAGAAAAGACACAACATCCCCAATTTAGAAGGCAGGTTCAAAAGTCACAGGCTGAAGTTTGTGTTTTTCTTGATTATCCAAATCTCCACAAGGAGACTATTTGCAAGGGAGTGGTTTCTCAAAGGCAAAAGTCCCACTGGCAGACAATGGAGGGAGATGCTTGGAGCTCCTCTGTGCTTCTGTGCTTTCTTTCTTGCAGAGTTATTTCCCATAATATACAAGAGATTTAATGGAGTTTTTTTGTGGATATACTTGGTTGTCTACTGTCAGAGCTGGTCAGATTCAGACCCAGTTGTGATACAATACCGTTAAATTACCTTGCTTTTAGCAAAGTACTTACAAATAAGGAACATTTTTAAACTTAATAGCAAAGGAAGAAAGAAATCCTTCCCAAGAGGAGTGCTTGCTTAAAATCATTTCATAAGGATCAAAGAGCTGTAAATGGGATTTCATGAAGTACTGTCTGCTTATAGAAGATCTGCTTTTAATCAGCACTATCCTTCCTTTTGAATTTCACGTCTAGGTTACCCTCCATAGGAAGTAATTTTTAGCTAGGGTGATCCCTGAATCAAGTCAGGGAATTGCCTGTGAAACATTGTATCCTTGAGGCATCATTTCCGATAGGCCACTAATGGAGAATCCTGCTTTTAAGGTCCTTTTCTTAACAAATGCACCCCAGTGTATGGCAATTCATTTAGGAAGGATTACGTTGATTGTAGTAACGCTGTATCTTGGTCTGTAGCCAATATATTCATTCATCTTTATTCATTTAAAAGATCTGATGTTCTTTTGTTTCCCCTTTGGAGACCTGACTTTCTATTCAGCTAGCAATTTCAGTCTGTAATCACACAGTCTAAAAGGGGTACTCCTACAGCTACTAACTCCATGGGGACTTCTTCACTGTAAATGTCATCTTTGCTTTGCTGTTAGAAGGGAAGCACAACAAACATCTTATTGATGACAATATTCATTGGCATCAGCAGGGGTTTCACCTAAGCATGCGCTGCAGAGCTGAACCCATTGCCTTGTGTGTTGTTACAGCCATCTCTTGGGTTACACACAGGTTATGTCAATTAGAGCTGACCTTGAAATCTCAGCAAGCCATTCACAGGAAAGGTTAAACTCGGGGAAAAAATAACAGCAATTTACACATGGCTGGCTGCTGTGTGCCACTGAACTGAAGATAAGTTTTATCAAAGTTCCAGTCAGAAACCTGCATCAGGTTACTGGGACACATCAGCCTTGGCACCACTCATAGTCAAAATCCAGCTAAGACTGTAAGGAATCCCTTCTCTAGACCCAAGAGGTGGATGCAAGGGAAGCAGAACGTTAGAAAATGCCCTTTAATATGATGTTAGCAATAGTAAATCATGATTGACTAAATGCAGTGGATATAGATGTGCATTGTTTGCACTTAGATACTTTCAGCTGTCATGTTGCCTAATGTACCTACTTCCCCTGCAAGTCATCGCAATTTGCAACACTTGCTGCTCCACTCCCATGGTACCCGCACCAGTCCATGAACAACCTTTCCACAGTCTCTTAGCTGTGAGCACTGCATACTCCTTTAGCCGGCCACGTGCAAGGTGGGCAAGGGTGATCAGCTTTAGAGAGCTTTTACATAGAGTGTAGATTTTACTGAAATCTGTGGGGACATTTATTATTCACCTAAGCAAGAGCTGAGGCCTTAAACCTCATCAGGACATACACTACAGATCAAAACTTTGTCTTGTGACAAGTGCATTAAGCAAAAGTAATCCCAAAGTATCTCTGTCCCAAGGGACAATGCCATCATCTTTACATGTAGCAAGATTAGAAACCTGCAAACTGCTCATCTCTGTTCCATCTTTCTCATACCTACAAAAGCAGCAAGAAATTCATTCCAACTAACTCTCACAGTGCTCCAGAGCTTCACAAGCCAGTGGGCTCTCCTGGATCCCGCAAAGGAAAACGAAGCTTCCCCCTTTTACCGCCATGTATAAACTTGCTTATGAAAGAAATGGCAGCAAAGCAGAAAACAGACCCTGACCTCTTGTCAGGAAAAGTGGTTCATTGGCAGTGGTCGCTCTCGGCACTTGTAAGAAGGAGATTCAGACTTGCTGAACAACCACCTCACCGCATCAGTTGTCTTCCCAGACAGCCACTTTCCCCTTCCCAAACCTGCCTGGCTTCCAGCAAAACGCAGCTCAGCTCCCCGTGGTGGTGGCAGCTATGATGCTGAAAACCCTGATGCGGGCACTGACTGACAAACTTGCTGTGGCAGTTAAAGGAATCACCGCCCCAAACCCTTCCTTCTGTCCATCTGCCAAAGGTTTCAATCTCCACAGCAACGTCCCCAGAAGGACCTACTCTGAATGTAATTTAAGACATCAGATGGAAGTAGCTTAAACACTATGGCCACTTTTTCTCCTGTAGAAAAAGGAAAGGAAAAGACTTAACACAGAATCATAGAAATGGTGTTTGGAAGTCCAACAACTTCTACTGAAGCAGCTGAAGCATCTCCAGAGCTGTCAAGTCCAAGTCCAGTGCAATATGGAATGTGAATTCACAAATGTTCATCAGCAGACAGGTAAACTGAGAGGGGCCAAGTCCATTAAACAGCCACAGATGGAAAAATGTAACTTTGAGTATTAAGCAAATATTCAAGAGTAAGAGGGGATTCAGAAGTCCCAGGCCTTGGTGTTTTAAAGCATGACAAAAAGTGCTGTCTACATCAGTCCAAATCTCGTGCCAAAAGCAGAATAATAATGTGAGACATTGTTCCCATGCCCAGCACTCAGTAGGCTTTTCAAACACTTTTGGCACATCACACACCAACCTTTGTGTAGCTTCATATTGTTAAGCAAAGGTGGGTGGAAAAAAAGCATGGCCAGGGGAGATATGGAATAGATCCAACCTAGATGAGGACTTTGGTTCCCCATTCCAGATACTCACCATGCCTTGCTTCTGTAGGACATGTCCCGCCTGGTGTCCAAAGTGAATTAGCTGGTGGCTGGCAGCTCTCGCACTGCTGTTGTCTCACACCAGAACACCTCACGTTACCCCAGCACTTTGCTCAAGCCAAACAGAAAGTTCCTGTCTTGACCCTCAATAGTTAGCTTGAGGCCAAAGTCTCACCCAGCAACAGTCCAGATGAATGCATTTTTTCTCTCTCAAAAGTATTCTGCCGTGTTCAACTGAAGCCTACTTATTTCTCAGCTCTCTCCACGTCAATCAACTCAAAAGGCTACAACTAAAATTATTCTCTGTGCCCACTCTTCCGAATTTCTCCAGCCTCTCTTCATTTTTCCGCATCTGCTTCTTCTTCTCATCTTGTGCCAGTTCTTCTCTTTACTTGCTAAGCTCAATGAGGAGATCCTCCCTCTGTAACACCACATTTTTGAGCTCTCCGTCTCCCCATGCCTTATATTCTGCCAGCTCAGGACCAGCAGCTCCTTCCCCCATTCATATGCCAACCCTTGAACCATTCCCAGGAGTATTATACCCTTTTCTAAGAGATTTGTGCACCATTTGCCTCTCCCATGTCCCTCCTTGCATTTGCTTTGGTGACTAGCTATTCTCCCTTTGCTCAGTACAGTTGTCTTCACACCTCCTCTTCATTGTGCTCACGCCGAGTATGTTTTAATGGTTGCAATTGCTACTGCAACAAACAAGTCCTCGAACAAACATTTTACATGCCACATGCTTTTTTTTTAAATTGTGCTCTGTATATACTGTAATTTTGAGTTCATCTGGGCTGAGGCCTTGCTTGAAAAGTGCCAAGCACTACCAAAACACACAAGTCAAAATAATTTGTAACAGGTCTTTCAGTGCCATCATCCCCATTGATTCCCTGTAATATGCTGCACAAGAGGAGTATAATAGCGACGTTAAAAGCAACGGGCGAGGGGATGTATCCTGGAAAATCTGGTCTGCATGAGAGCATGCCTGCACAACTGAAGCACAAAAGATTGCCACCTCATGCAGAAAAACACCTCAGCAATGGATGTGGTGGCTGACTGTACTACACAGTCAGAAATATGCTCCTGCAGATGCATTCTTGGCCACCCTTACGTTACGCACACCCTGCTCCATCCCCAGCTAATACTCCTGAACCAGGGGAGTAAGACCCCTCAAGGACCTCAACACAGTGCAGAGGACGTGACCAAGGTCCTTACACTTACTGGTTTAGTGCATCTCTATTTTACGTCACCCAGAGAGACTGGTCTGGTGCTTCGAATACAGAGGTCCTTCCCACAGTAGTTACAGTGAAAGGGGCCCAGTTTCTCCAGTCTGACACAACTAAACGGCACCTTACACTGGAGCAGTGCTGGTGGTGCTCAGCTAACAACAGCAAGCCTGAATGCTGCGCGGGATGCATCAAGGGCAGCAGGAGAGTCACAAAGAGGATAAATTGCAAGAAGCATGAATTTTTGGGGGCTGAAATGAAAAAAACAAAAGGCAGGTGAAATGAAATGAAAAAAAGCAGGTGCAGACTTGGTAAATGAGAGCAGAGAGATGCTCAGTGCTAAAGGGGGCCTGTCTGCAACACAGTGTCTCTGCTGTCCTAGATACTTCCAGGAGAAGGGGGAGAAGGGAAGGCAGGAATAAAGCTGCTTCGGGGGAAAGGGGTGAACGGGGTATCAGTCAGGCACTGCTAATAGTCTGAAGGAGTCAGGAGGCGAGGCACAGCCAGACAAAGCACGAGGAGGCAGTTATGCCTGCGTGCACCAAGGGGAATAACCCAGAAAGGACACCACAGGGTTGTCTTCCCAAGAGGGATACCTGCTCCCACGCTGATCAGAGCTGAAACCAGCCTCTGCCTCTTCCTTCACAAAATTCCTGATGCACAGACCTGAGCCACAGCAAGGTCCCGGAGGGATGTTTTGGCCAGGCACTGATGGCAGGTAGTGCCTGTGACTGGACGCTGTGGCAGGATTGTTCCTGTTCTGGTGCTCTCAGGACAGCTCCTGGCCCCATGCAAGGAACAGGCTTGGTACAGGAAAATCCACAGCAAAGTATCAGCACACAGGACACTGTCAAAAATTAGTTTCTCACTATTCCAATGAATCCAGGAGCTGGTGCAGCTCCAAAAAGCAGGAGTGTGTGTGTGGGGGGAAATGTTAAGCCCAGTAACAAATGACATTTTTTTATGATTTCATCATCGCTGATGTTGTTGCATAATTCTACAGAGCTATCACATTTCCTCAGAGCCCAGAAGGCTTGAAGTTCCAATGTATTTCCTTAGCGCCAGGATGAAATATCTAATTTACCATACTGGAATGGGGCTTTCAGAAGATACACACAGACAAATCCAGTGGGCTCTTGTGGGATGGGCAGCACGTACAAGGTACAACAGAGTGTCTGATTTGCTTTTGCTGGAGGAGAAGAAAGGCCAGAAGTGTAAAACATTAAAATAGAAAAAGGCAGTGCAAGTCTGATGCCTGCCAACTTGACTAATGTTAATTTATGCCTTTGATTTGGTCACAAAACTCACTAGTGTTAATGAATATTCATTTATAGCAGCTTCAACACATCCCATTTCAAAGACAACAGGCTGAGGTTTGGGCTTTCTTCTTCCCAGCAATCCTCTCACCAGCACAGAGAAGGAAATTTGTGAGAAGTGAAGAAATTAAAACTAACTGTTGATTCCAAGGCAAGCACTTGCAGTTCTTCCAGTTTCTTCTTTTACTCCAAACTGGAGAGCAAGCAACCAGCTATGGGTAGGAACCTCTTACACTCCAGCTGCAAATGAAGGTCAAGCCACGCACAAAGCACCCTCCATTCACCCAGAGGGCAGCCAGGGCCTCCCCCAGTCCAGAGGTGCCCTGACTGACCACAAATGACACGACACACTGAGGACCGAGGTGAGAGGAGCCAGCACCCAAAGAGCCACTGCAACACCCAGGCTCAGCCTTGGCCACCAGGCACTGCTGCCTGTTGATAGTGGAAACCTGTATAAATGCAGCACTTCGGTATCATAAAACTCTGCTTTTAAAAGGAGGCTGTTCCCCTCCCGACCAAATATTTTGGCTAAAGGATTTATTTTTTTCTTTTTAATATTGAGAAAACCTCGAGGTGCTTACAAGCCTTGTAACACTGGCTCAGATAATGCCTTTAACCATCAGGTTTGCTCAGGAAGGTGCCACACCCACCAGTCAGCCCTCTCTTCAGCCACTGAAACTTGCCCTGCGCCCCAACGGTGCCAGCTTTCCTGGGAAAGCTCCACGAACCCGAGCCTCTTTGAGCTACCCCCGCTCATCACTGCCCCAGGTGCCACAGCAGCAGTGACCCCATCACCCACTGACCCAGCCCCCGAAGAGGAAAGCAGGCACTCGCCTGGAGACCGACATCGGTGCTGGGGAAAATCTCTGCATGACCAAACTCTGGGGGAGAGGCTCCCTGAAACCCTCTCCCCACCAGCTCTGCCTATTCTTTATCCCCAGCCCCTGTCGATCCGGTGTATCTATGGGAAACAATATGCTGAATCAAAGGACCCAGATCCTTTCTCGGACGGAAAGCATGCTCTATTGTAGTCCTGCTCGGGGATAAAAGCATCTAGCGGGAGACAGGCACAGATAGGAAGAGGATGGTTACGATTAACTCTTTGACTTCTGATCCCCACCATGTCTGATGTATTAATAGCACGCAGAGGTGTCGGTGCTGGCATCATGGCGCTCTTTGATTTTCCACGCTTCCCCCCACCCCACCCCGTTTCCCCACCTCCCACCTCTCTGCACCCCCAGCCCACCCTGGCCCACCGCCCCCTGCCCCCGCCGGAGGGCTGCGCTGCCCCTGCCCGCTGCCGGGGGGCGGCGGCGGCGGGGGCACGTTGTGCTGCGGCTCGTCCCCTCCCTCTTTTGTTCTGCCTCGCCCGGCGGCCGAGCCTCCCCGGGCCCTGCTCCTCGGGAGGGCGGCACCGCCGCCCCCGGCCCCCGACCCCCGGCCCCGCCAGCGCCGGGCCAAGCCTTCCCCCCCCGCCGGCCCTCCCTTCCCCGCCCCGACCCACCGCCGCCGGCCCCGGGCTGGTGAGAGAGCACGCAGCGCCGAGCCCCGGCTGCGCGGAGGGCGAGGAAAGGGAAAAAATAACAAATGAAAAAAAAAAAAATAGAAAATAAAATACGAATTTAAAATGAAAGACTATCACTCCCAGCCCGGAGCTCCAGCAGGAGGAGGGCAGGGCACCGGCGCCCGCACCCGCCCAGCCCCGGGGAAGCTCGGCCGCGGCCCCGCAGCCCGGCGGGCTCCCCACCGCCATCCGCGGGGCGCTGCGCGGCCGCGGCCGCTGCGCTGCCGCCTCACGCCCTTCCCCGCCCCGCTAACAAAGGAGCGAGGGCAGCGGCTCGCTGCGCGCCGGGATCCGCTTACCGTTATGTGGGGGATGCTCTTCTTGCCCTGGTAAGACATGTCGGCTCTCGCTAGCGCCGGGCGCACGCAACACACCCCGAGGAGCGAGCCGAGCCCGACGGAAAAATATCGGCGGTAATAAGAGGAATAATAATTCAGAGCCCGGTCGGGTGATGGGGCGGGGCGGGGGCGACCCGGCAGAGCTGCGTAATGGAGGCAAAGTTTCCTCGCCCAGAGGAAGGGGAGCCCGGCAAACCCGGCACCTTTTTTTTCCGGCTGCAATAAAACAGGGACGCGGCTCCCGGGGGGGTCGGCGAGCGCTGCCTCTCCCGGCGGCAGCAGCGCCCTCCCGGCTGCAGGTCGGAGCAGGATTCGCTCAGCTCAACCCAGGAAGCGTTTCCTTTCCTCCTGTCCCCCACCCCTACCCCCTCGGCCCCCCTTCCCAGCCCATCAATCCAGCCGGAGCCTCCCTCCCGCCCGCACCGGCGCTGGGAAACGCCGCCCTCCCGGCTCCGCCACCGCCCCGCTCGCACGCTGAGGTCACCGGCGGGGTCCCACGCGTGGGCTCCCGCAGGGCGGGGACCGGGGCGGGGGTGGGGGGGGTAACCCCCGGGCGTGGGTCCTACCGCGCAGCACATGGCAATGGCACTGCCTGCTCTCTCCCCATAGCACTGCCCCCGATGGCACTGCCTTGCTGTGTCCCCACGGCACTGCCCTGCTCTGACCTCACGGCACTGCCCTGCTCTGTCCCCATGGCACTGACCCCGATGGCAGTGCCAGCTCTGTCCCACCAATGGCTCTGACCCCAACAGCACTGACCTGCTCTACCCTCCTTGTCACTGTCCCAGTGGCACTCCCTGCTCTGCCTAGTCCCCAGGGAGGGCCTGGGGGCTGGCACAGCACAGCATAGCCCAGCCAGGCCAGGTAGGTGCTATGCCAGCAGCTGCTGGAGAGGAAAAGTGGCTAACTGAAACCTTTCCGTCTTTTCTGACTCACAGAGTGCCGCCCTCCACCCACAGTGCTTGATCAAGGTTCCATGAACAACTGCAGGAAGGGTAAAAGGCACTGCAATGCTGCCCCCAAGTTAATCCCCCCGATGAGCAGCCAGGGGCTCTTAGCGCACACACCCCTGCAACACACACACAGATACAAGGCATTTCCCACCCAGGCCACATCCCTGACACATCTGCCCTGAAATCACCATTTGGAGCTTGCAAAAAGCTCTGGCCACTGCTACGCAGGGGTCAAGCACATGGCTGCTGCTTACAGTGCACCTTCCTAAGCCAGTGACTAAATACTTTACCCCCAACCACCTCCTCACCCCCCAAGTCCAACCCAGAGCCAGACAACTTTGGAAGCACAGTGAGATCCGGGGAGGTAGCATGAAATGTGTTCACTACCCTAAGTCCCAGGCTGAACTGGGAAGCAGGGAAGATGGAGAGGAGGCACCAGGGATGTCCCAGAAGATGAGGGCTGTTCAGGGTGTGCCGTACCCTCCCACTGCCCTGGGGTCCTGATGGAAAAGACATAGGGGTTCAGGTGAGCTGGGAAAGGGAAGACTGCACTGCAGCTGGCAGCCTCTGAAGGCAACCCTGAGGTCATTGCAGTGAAGTGGCACCATCGCAGTCTCAGTGTCCCACCAAGCCCTGCCTGCTCGCTCCAGTGTCCCACTGCAGCAGGCACCCACCGGGCTGCACAGGAGGCTATGTGGCACCTGCACTCGGCCCCCTGACCAGAGAGGACCTGTGCCCCATTCATGCTCAAACTGAAGAGAGGGAGAGAAGAGTGGAAACTCTCAGCTTAGCCTGTGGAAAGAGCGGAGCATGGACAGGCCATACAGCCTGCAGTCTGGGTGCTAAGGGACAGGGTGCATCTATGCAGGGACATGACTGCAAGGCCGCATTTCTTTCTAAGAGGAAATCAATGACAGCCCGGGTTCCCAGGAGAGCCAGCCCCCCGGGTCTGCCTCCAGCCTGCGTGCCACACACAGGGGTAGGATGGAGAAGCGCAGCTGGCAGGGGCTAGCCAGCCCCACCGGCCTCACTTTTTCCTTAAGTCTAGAATATGAGTGCAGGTTGCAGCCCCAGAGGTGGAGAACCCCCAGGCAAAGGTTCCGGCTGATCCTCCCGCCTTACGCGCTCCCTGCCGGGGAGACAATGAAGGCGCATGGGGAGCCGGGGGGGAGCCAGGGGCAGAGCCGGGGCCGGGGCAGAGCCGGGGTCTGTGCCTGGGACAGGCTCCCGGGAGTTTTTCCCGGCGAGCCCAGAAGTGCAGCGGGGGCTGCTTTGTTCCGGGGGCCGGCAGGGAGGCGCCGAGGGGGCCCGGGTCGCCCTCCAGCCTACCCGGCATGGGCAGCGTTTTAACGGCAGGAAGGGAAACTCATTGCCATCACTTACAAAGGAAAACGATTTCGGGGGTCTCCCCCCCCCCCCAGCCCCCACTAAGCTCAGGCAAGTGAGGTAGTTTAGGGGCCAGCCGGGCTCTTCCGATAGCATCACCGTGCCGGGGAGGAGGGGTCCGTGCCTCCCCGACCTTCCGTGCCGAAACTCCCCCGCGAAGGCGGCCCCCGTCCCCCCGCGCCGGCGAGCGGGGCTCTGCGGCACGGCTCGGCACGGCTCGGCATGGCACGGCTCGGCTCGGCATGGCACAGCTCACCCGGCGAGCGGGGGCGGCGGCTCCCGCCCCCCGGCCCGGGGCCCCGCTCACCTGCCCATTGTCCTGGCCCTGCAGCAGCTCTTTCCCCACGGGGTATCTGATCTCCACGCCCGGGGTCTTGTCCTCCCGGTCTCCCGGGGAGCTGATGACGGAGCCGGAGACCTCGCTGATGTCGCTGGCGGTCTCGCTGTAGTTGTCCCCTCCGTCCAGCATGTCGTGCCGACTGCCGCTCCGCGGGGTCCGGGACCCCTTCTTCCCCACGCTGTAGGCGTCGAAGTCGATGGTTTTGTTCTCGTAGGCCCCCTCCACGGAGGCGAACATCCCCCCGTATTTCTGCCGCGGCGTCTGGGCTGTCGTACCCGGCCTAGCTAGATACACAGGCAGGTCATCTTCTTTATTCCAGTTCCTCTTTCTCTCGGCCATTCTCGCTGTCCGGATCTCTCCCTCCCTCCCTCTCTCTCTGCCTCCCACTTCTCTGCACCTTCTACTACCGGGATAGGCTGCTAGTGACCATAAAAATGAATGGATGGATGCAGCAGTGGCGGAGCTGGGTTGGCTGGTGGGATCTTTCCCTTAGGGAGATGCAAGCGTTAACTTCCCTCCCCCCACCCACCCCCCGGAAAAAAAAGGGGGGAAAAAAAAAAGAAAAATAAGAGAGAAAGAGAGAGAAAGAAATAAATCCAAGCGGGATTTAAAAATAGCCGTGTAAGTAAAGAGCACGTGAAAATAAAGTACAAAGAGCGGAGAGGAGAGGGTGGCAGAGGCAGGTGATTGGAAAGCCCTTGACGAATAGGAAGAGCAGCAGCAATTCCCAGAGCAAGGACCGCAGTGCACACGCTCCCCCGGTATAAAGAATGATCCGGGGGGCGGGAGGCAGGGGGAGGAGGGAGCCCGCTGCATGCACACACAGCCGGTGCAAACAGGGTCCTTCCCGGCGGGCGGACGCCAGTCACCTGCTGCTACGTGGCTTCGGGGGGGGGGGGGGGGAAGAGGGGAAAAAAAAATAAAAGAAAAGCCCAAAATCTCCCCAGACCCCCCGAGCGAGCCGGAGGGAGTTTCTCCCACTTTGCACACTCACATTCCCCCCGCCTCCCTCCGCAGGAGGAGGCTGCGGCGGTGCCCGGGCGGGGGGGGGGGCGCGGCCGCGGCAGCCCGCGGTGCGGGGTGGGGGCGGGCCGGTTCTGCGCTGCCCCCCCGCCGCTCGGGGTCGGTCGGCGGCCGCAGGGGGAGCGGCGGCGAGAGGAGGAGGGGTGGCTAGGGTGGGGGGAGGAAGCACAACCAGTCCCAGGCCCCCGGGGCGGGGGGGGGGGGCTGGCGCTGCCCTCTCCCTGCCGCAGCAGCTGGTGGCCGGGGCGGGGGGGGATGTGCCGGCGGCCCCGCTCCGCCCCGCCCCGCCCCGCCGCCCCCGGCCACCGCCCTCCCGCCAAGGCGGCGCTGGGAGGGCGTCCGACGCCGCAGCGCGCCGCGCAGGCAGCGGGCACGGCGGCGGCGGCCGGCCCTGACACGGAAGTGATCGCTCCGAGCGCTGCCTGCGCCGCCGGCTCCGCCACCGGGGATGGGGCGCCGGGGGGAACGGCGGCTCCGCGGAGTCTGCAGCCCGCGGAGCCCGGAGTGCCCGCGGAGCACGGGGTGCCCGGCCCGCCGCCCCGCCGACCCCGGCCCGCCGCCCCGCCGAGCCTCGCGGAAGGCCGGCGGAACCCCCCGCGGAGCGGAGCGGAGCGGAGCGGAGCGGAGCGGAGCGGCGGGAGCGCGGCCCGCCCCGGCGGAGCTGTCCCTTCAGCACCGCGGGCGGCCTCCCCGGGCGGGCAGCCCCGGCCGGCTCTTGCCGGGCTTCTGCTTCGGCAGAGGAGAGGCGACCCAGGGACCCTGCGGCGGAGGGCTTCCTTTCGCTGTGAGGGATGCCGGGTCCCAAAATCGAGGAGGGTTTGTTTAAAGCCGGAGGGGTGCAGAATGTGTCACCCTCAACTCTCTGCACAGCCCACTTCTGAAAGCCCGTCTTTACACCTCTACCTGTCTTATAACACTGGAGGATATCATCCACCGAAACCCCACGACCTTGGTCACTCCCCTCCCGCACACGCAGCCGGTCTCAGACAATTCTGACAGGCTTTGAATAAACCAGCAGTTACATAAGGGACATTTTCTATTGCTCTCAAGTAATACATTGGAACAAACCGGTCTGAGATTGATTAAATGACTAAGCACATTTGAAGCAGTGGATCAATCACAAGACCCGTTTTCTGCTCACGTACAACATAGTTATGGCATTTGAATACAAGCCCAGCCACACAGAACTATCGCCTATGGCCCACAGGCATGCCTGGTGGTCCCAGCATGAGAAAAATCACAAGTTATAAATTAATCAGGAAAAGTGGGGGGTTAAAGACAGAGGCCCCTGGGATTTCATCACAAGCAAGTCCAGATAACCATCTTTCTCATTAACAACTACCCATGGACCAAAACCATGTGAAAAAGCGGTGATGTAACATACCTGAGCATTGCCAAAACACATCAAAGGAAAACATCTTTCCTTTCTGCATTTGTTATCATGCGGTGGTACCTGCTGTCTTGAATGCCCTGTGTGTGCATTCAACACTGTGTGTGTTTACACGAGGGCAGTTAGGAAATTAGTCAAAAGTTCACCAATCATTGGTTACTAACACACTGATTTTAGTAGTTGCAGCATCGTGACTGACGTTTCTGAGCATATATTGCCCAGGATTCCACAGCTCACTTAATGAACCGTGCTACCACATTAACACATTAATATCCTATGGAGGTTTCAGTGGTGTGTGAAAAAAAATAGGTATAGCTTGTAGGACAGTGCTTTGTTGCTTCCTTAAATTCTTCTCTTGTATGTGGGCAAATATTGATTTTTTGCTCCTGATGGTAACATTGAGATTTATTGATCATGTTGGGGGAAAAAAAAGTCAATTTGTTCCTCCACAGGACACCAAACCTTGACAGTTAGTGAAATATGCAGGTGGTACATGTACTGTGATGTGTGACCTGCCTGTCTTCGCAAGTATTGGAAAAATTAATCATTTTATGAGATATTTCTTCGCAATCAAGAGATAATTTGAACCTCCAGAAAAAAACTTCTGCTGGTTCCGTAGTACGTCCAGCATGTTGTACATAGTGCATGCGTCTGCTAAATGAAGAGCATCTTTTATTTAACATCCATAAGGCTAAAAAAGATGGACTCTGTTTACACTTGGGATCTAGTTAGATACTATTGTTCAGGTTTCCAGAACTGCTCAGTTTTTTTGAAATAACAAAGATTAATGCTATTTTTTCCGGTATTAAGCTAGGACATTAATCTTAATGGTGATACATAAGGAGACCACAAGACTCAGTGCTTTAGAAAACAGCATTAAACTTTCAAGTTAGAAATGAGCATAAAATCATATCAGAGTCTTTGCTTTAAAATGGATTTTTTTCATATTGTATCCCTTAGTTTATTAAAAACTGTGTTCTAAGTCAAGAGATGCATACTGTTCTTCTGTTCACTAAGAGATAAAATTGCAGTTTTAGGTGCTAGAGAAGCAGACCCAGTTATAGCCTGGTACCCTGTCACTCTGCAAGTTTACCTAAAAACATGTATGCAGCTTTGGAGAAATGTATTGCTTTGGTATATTCTCTTGCAGACACTGCATCTCATCCTGTCTTGACATAGCTTGATGAAAAGAGGACAGAACTTGATTGAAAGTTCACCGTCTTCCTATAGGACCTTTATTCCAAATAGACTAGACAGAGAGTGCAGAAAACCTAGAGACATGCTTCCTTCACACAACGAAAACCTTCAACAGAAGTCCAACAAGAAAGATATCATTTACCAGCTTGGCTCCAGTTGTGGCTAGAACTCTTCTTGAAACAGTGTGAACATCATGAGCTAGAACAGGACTTCCCTGGTACAGGGGCTCAGAGAATAACCAATGTACATTTTGCACCTATTTTTACTATTGTGCATTTTACAACAGAATCATCAGACAAAAAAGGCACGAACAGCCCAAACGGAGTGAGTGTGAAAGAGACCCAAGTTTTCTTTCTCCCAGAGGAGTGACTTGAGTCGCTAAGTCACTGAGTCGGTCTCCCTCTCCCTGCTCTACATGGCTGTTGTTTCTCTGGCTGCAGTGTCCTCCTCCCCCCCTGCAAAACCCCTCCCATGGCCTGGTGATTTGGACTGTCTCCTGACATGTAGGAACCATGGATCCAAAACCCTACAAGCTGGGGAAGGCTCAGGTGTCCCGCTTCCTAAGCAGCGATCCAGCCCATAGTATTCTGCTAATTCATATTAATTCTGCTAAATCAGCAAAAGCTGAATGGCAGCTCCTCCACAAAAAGGAGCAGGAGCTCAGGCCTAACAGTTTCCTTACCCTGTTAGAAGACCAGGTGGCCCTTTCCTCAAAATGGAGACTTCCTGGGTTGCTATCCATGGGTACAGTTGTATTTACAACTACATTTCAGAAGCTCTGCCACCATTTTAGAGTTAAAATAATTGAAATTATAAAGGTTTTAATTTAAAATATGCATACATTTAATATACAAAATTATACAAATTATACATTTAACTAACATAGAAAAATACATCTTGTTAACAAGATAAAATGTCAACATATCTTACATAATTTAAGTGAGAGTTACAAATCTGTGATAATCATCAAGTAGACTTTGTGACTTCATTACAATTCTGTGTCCTCCTTAGTTACACTGAAAATTAATACATATGTACAGTTGATATCCATGACAAATGTCTTAGAGTGGAAATCTTTGCTGAAAAGTTATCCAGAAGGTTTTAATGGAACAGATTAAAGCAAGAATGGCTTCTCTCATACTATCGAAGCTTCTCACTTAGCCGAGACCAATTTGACACCCAGTTACAGGGTGGTCATAGGTTGGAGTTTACATTTTTTGCATTTATTTACAAACACCCCTCCCTCCCCAGTCTAGCTGGTACATCTGCTTAATAAGTATCACACCATAAACCCCAGCCTTTTTGTGCATTCTTTGGCACCTTTTTAAATGGATCCCAATTTGTGGCCCTAAACAACTGCTCTTCGTGACTTCTGGTCACCATCCCACTGTTGGCTGTGCAAAAGAGTTAAATAGCTGCACAGCGCTAGAACTCAAAAGGCAAGATCTCCATACGTTGTTGATCCCAGATTACTCATTAATACCTCAGGAGTTGGGGAAATATCTTTGTTTCAGTCAAACAAATGTGTGCAGTAAGTCTTTGCTCCTTATTTAATTTACATGGTTTCTTTTTCCAAGTTTCAAACAAAAGACAGAAGTGTAATTTATAAACAAGCTATAAAAATCTGTTCCATGCTGGGTCTTGTCTTACATACTGCGAGCCATGTAATGATTTTCTTTTAACTATTTACATATTCTTTAAAACTTGCTTGTCATCACGGGGGGCAAAATAGAAGACCACCACCACTCTGATTTTCAGGCCTTCATTTCCCCCCCCCCCCTTTTTTTTTTTTTAGCTCTCTACCAACAAATTGCTCTTAATTCCTAAAAGATAAAATTTACTCATGAACTAAAATCTTATTCAACTTTTCCTAAGATCTGCTTAGGACCATCAGTGAGTACATGAATTGCCTCACACAGGCCTTTTTTGCACAGGAGTGGTTTTCACCTGTTAACTACATTTTCCCTCTTTTTAAAAAAGACCACAATTCAGAGAGTAGAGAAATGTAGTTTTTGGTCATCGGTTAGTGCACACTGCGCAGTAACCTCTCACATTGGAATTTACATTTGCATATTCATATTCCCATAGCAAGAGTCTATGTTACATAGAGAAACAATAGTGACCAGAGATTTATACCACAGATCCCATCAACTCCAAATCAAGGCAGGTCTCCACAACTACTAATCTCTCTTTTCCTCTTCTGTGTGCATAGACAATGTTAAAGAGAGCACAATGCCTAAGTATCTATCATATGTGAGCATTTCTTAAGCCAAGTAGAAGCAAGCATGAAATCTTGGTCCCAGGGAAGCCAGTGGAAATTTGCCAGTCACTTCAGTGGTACAAGCATTTCATCCAGTACATTTAAACTTTCTCCTTTTTTCTTTTCTTTTTTTTTTTTTTTTTTGGCTTTACCTGCAACTTGCAACTTTCCTAGTATGCATGGATCCCAATGGTAGAACTTAAGTTAGCTATATTTTTAATTCACATCTATATAAGAAACACTATACTCTCTTTCCTAACATTTGTGTGGGGACAAAAATTCCTGTCCATAATCCCATGGCTACTGATTTCTAACGCAAATATGTTTGGAGCCAAAGGCACAATATATTTTAAAGGAATTCTGCTAAAGCAGGAAAGAGGTTTGAACAAGTTTCTGTAATCCTAAGGTCTGTTCCCCCTCTGCCTCCTTAAGGCACTAAAGGATTTCCAAAGGATTAGTGGCAAAACCCAGCATGCATATGTCCCTCCCTCCCTCCACCCCACAACCACAGTAAATTCAAATAATAAAATCCTTCATCCACAAGTGAGAAATACAGGTAGATTTATGAAACACAGATCAGGGTTTCCACTTGTTAAAAGGCCACGAGGACAAACATCAGCCATGCCTTAGCAGGAGGTTTATCCTGGGAACTCTGCTGTGTATGTGAAATATTTCCTGGCAATTGTATTATTCTGAATGTAACATGATTATCATGCCGGAGTCAATCATTGTACTTCCAGCATCTGCCATCCGTAGTGGTGTGAAGAACAGAATTCAGGATTTAAAGGTTGCGTAAGGGGCTGTGGAAATACTGTAAGCTATATTTTCAATATCCTGCGATGCTCTATACAGTAGAGTATACATAAATAAGTGAACTGTCAAAGAAATCATATTTTCCATGTAACACTGCCCATTTTGTCTATTTAGGGTGACAGAAGAAGATTGTATTTACTTACGCAGAGCTTAGCAGCATCTCAATTTTGACTGTAAGGAATTTGGTCAAAGCAATATTGTGCATATAAAGCAATCAGAACAAAAAGTGCCCTATTTTGCATTCTGAGAAAGTTTAACACAAAACAAAGATACACGTAAAGCATCCCCTGGCACATTTACCACAGATAGCACATTAAACAAGTTAACTTCTGCTTAGTGAAAGAAAGCCAAACAGACTCTGTAACAACTAGACAACACTTTTCTCTTCACCCTAAGGCAACTAGAAAATAATAGCTAGGCTCTCTGTCTCAGCTACTAATCTCACATTAAAAACTTTACTGCTTTCTTACAATAATTTGAGGTAAAGTTGGGATTTTAATTCCCAATCCTCAGCCACATGAAATGCACCCACTGATCTATCTATTTAATTAATAAACAGACTTTTCCAATATCAGTGAAACAATTTTCATATTAGGAGGTGGCAGAATTTAAAGGAGATCAATCTGGTACAAACCACAAAGAATGAAGCATGTCCTACATTCCTTATGCTAATCATTTTAAAATGAAACCAAAAGACAGAAAGCCTAAGATGTTATAAAATGGACAGGTCTATTATCAACATTTATAATTTACGGTTGGAGATGATGCATAAAAACTGGGAAACAGGCATGATGTTTTAGTTCAACACTTAATTCAAAAGTAAGAAGGAAGGTTAAATTGCCTGACTGTTGTGGAAATGATGTATGTTTTCAGGTGGAGAGTATGCAAATGGATAGAAACCTATACATATGTCATTGCTTTATTTTAAGAACTTGCAGTTAAGCTTCAAGTGTTACCATGCCAACGTGTCATTTTGTTACTAATCATAATCTAGAAATGCACATTACATTAATCTGATCTGGGATTCCACAGTTTATTATCCTTCTGCATCTTTTCAAATGGTATCTGGAATTACTGGGCGAGTAAGCATTGTAAAGACAGCACATTCTAGCAGTTAGTTCAATGTTAAAAAAAAAAAAAGAAATGCAAGTCATAAAACAGTTATCAAAACTGAAAGTGCATTACACTGTAAGGGATAGTTTGAGAGAGCAGTACCCATGGCTGCTCTCGTTCAGGTCAACACAAGTATTGCCACTGACTTCAACAGTGCTGTGTGCTTTTAGTTAAAGAAGGAATGGATGGAACCATATGATCCCTGATGCACAAATCTCATGCCTGCATTCATATCTCCCTGCCTTCACAAATGGGTACTCAGACATGAATAGTAGGGGTTATGGGTGGATAAATCTGTATTGTGCAGTGTGGTTGCAAAATGTGTTCGCATCACATGTACTATTACTAACCAGTGTGCACAAAACCAGCTATTTCAGGAAAAGCATGTATGCATGCGAATGCCTTATCTGAAAGTTAAATTCAGTGTGGCCTATTCATGTGGTTGAAATAATCCATCTAGAGTATTAGGACACGGCGCTTTGATGTGCCAAGTGCCTCTCAGTGCACATGAAGTACATTCCCAGTTCCTACTTACCCTTGTAAAAATGCAGTTCTGTCTCATTTCCTAAACAGTTTGTACCCTCAAGTACCATGTCCTCAGAAATACTAACTATCCTAACTCAGATCAAAGGCTCTTTCAGGAACGCTCAAAGCCATATGAGGCTGAAGATATATTACATGCCCACACAAGCAGACCCATGAAGACTGAGATCTGTGCTTAACTTGGTAATTTCCTTAAAATGCAAATGCTGAGATCCCAAGAAAACAAAACAGAATGAAAACTCAAACCACACACTGGGTTGGCCCACGTGGCCAGCTTCCACTACAGGAGGTGGCTAAAATGTATTAGATGGTAACTCAGGACAACTTCTCAGTTTCTCCCATAATGAAGCAGCTGCAGTCACCACCAGGTCAAAGCACCTTTCATCATTCCTTCAGAGCAGTACTGCTTCTTCTTGTGACTGATACATTCTTCCCTGGATAAGAGGAAGGAGAAAAAAAAAAGGGGGGGGAAGAAAAAAAAAAAGGACAAAACCATAAGATAAGTATCTGGATTTTCACAATTTAAGGAATCATTTGTTATTCATTCAAGGTCAAAATAAAACATTTGGGAAGCAGTGTGCCTAGGTGCTTCCATACAAAGATAACATAATGGCAGTGTTAAGTGAACACATTGTAGAAACTGAACTGTTCAAAACACATTGAGACATTCTCCCATGATTTACTGATTTTAAGATGAAGAGCACATCCCATAATTTTCCCTTTTGCTACTCCTTCTTGTAAACAAGTTCTTGTCATCTGTTTATATGGGAATAAACACTCCCTGCCATCTTCCCAACACCGTTTCATAATCCCCTTGGCAGGGATCTACAGAAGTAGTCTCATGGATAAAGTTCATCCCAGGGACGACAGCCATCACAAATCCAACCTTCCAAGTAAGTCCTATTTCTATGCCTCTTCTCAGAGCAATATTCATTATTTGAATTCTTCCTCAGATATTAAGTTTCAAAGCCTGCAAAATACTATATCTGGCTTTGCAATTTCCACTGAGGCTGTCATTATTACTGTTAAATATCACCAGTGATGCACTGCCTGCATATTTAACACTGGCTAAAACTTGATGTCTACTGGAGAAACATACATCTTAGTACATCAGGAATATAGGAAATGATAATAACACACAGAATTTTTAAAAATGGTATATTGTAATTATTATTATAATAACTGACTGGTGAGAGTAATTAACTGTCATTAGTAAAACATGTCCCATTCACCAACATGCCCCCCAAAAGAGAAAAATTAAAAACTAGGAAAGAAGAGAGCCTTTATGGCTTGTACTTTAGGACGGAGAAGTTTTTCCAAGTATGAAGAACAGAACAGAAAAAAAATGCTGCAGAGTGAGGCAGAGCAATAAAGCAGAGGCCATTCGTTTTGGAGAAGCAGCTAGATGGGATATTGTAGGACACAAAACCAGTGAGGTATGCAAAAGTCAGTAACTGAGCCAGGAGAGTGCCAGTTGGGCAGGAGCACATCTAGGAGTCCTAGCAATGAGAGGCTTTTAGAACCCTTGCATACTCCCTAGCTCACTCAGATCTCCATCTTGGATCAGAAGGTGGCAAATGTTCAGACTTGCTTCTCATTCAAAACAGTGCCAGAAGCTTTCTGCAGCCTTCTTAAGACGTTATACATTATCTCTGTCTCTGCTTTAGGTGGATCCAAACACGACCATTTTTGGAATTTCTTCTCTTTCCATGGTCTAATAGAGCTCCAGGCTGTGCTGCAAACGAACAAGTCCATTGCAGTTCATTCTTGTCTCCAGGCAAAGAAAGGGAACACTACTGGAGTCTCCATGGAGCATCTTCTTTTTTGATTAATGTCTTTGTAGTCTAAGTGCAATCAAAAGAAGACGCAGCAGAACACACTTAACAGCCTTTGCTATCCAGAGCTTCCAAGGATTTTTCAGGACATCAAGCACTTTCCCTTTTGTAATTAATGTTACAAAGAGAAATATGACTTGGTAACAGCAGAGTTGGTCTCATATTCAGGGATGGTCTGAAATACATTCCTGCCTCTCCCCTTCTACTCATACACAAAGTCTCTTCTCTGTGATCCCACCCCTGTGCACAGGAGTTGGGAAGGATCAGAAGGATGAATCCCTAGGTCCTTCTAAAACTTAGCCTTATTTTATTCAATGATCATGTATTTTTTTTGCACTTTAGTGATCACATCTTTTGTTATTGTCCTGGTTTCAGCTGGGATAGAGTTAATTGTCTTCCTAGTAGCTGGTACAGTGCTACGTTTTTGAGTTAGGTATGAGAAGAAGGTTGATAACACTGATGTTTTCAGTTGTTGCTAAGTAATGGTTAGTCTAGAGTCAAGGATTTTTCAGCTTCTCATGCCCAGCCAGTAAGAAAGCTGGAGGGACTCAAGAGGTTGGGAGGGGACACAGCCAGAACAGCTGATCCAAACTGGCCAACGAGGTATTCCATACCATGTGACGTCACATCTAGTATAGGAACTGGGGGGAGTGGGGGTGGGGGGACCACCGCTTGGGGACTAACTGGGCGTCGATCGGCAGGTGGTGAGCAATTGCACTGCGCATCATTTGTATATTCCAATCCTTTTATTATTACCACTGTCATTTTATTACTGTTATCATTATCATTATTAGTTTCTTCCATTCTACTCTATTCAACTGTCTTTATCTCAACCCACGAGTTTTCTTCTTTTCCCGATTTTCTCCCCCATCCCACTGGGTGGGGGGAAGTAAGCGAGTGGATGCGTGGTGCTTAGTTGCTGGCTGGGGTTAAACCACGACAGTTATCCACCAATTTAAATTTAAACGAAGTTCTCCAGTTTTCCAAAGTCAGAGATAAAGAATATTTGCCAAACATGCACTGCTAGACTAGGGAGCATTTACAAAGGTAAAAGTCATTATTTGCACAATATTTCCTTCCATTTTTATTATTTTTTCTTGAAATGTTAACTGCCAGTTATATTTCTTTTCTTGTTTTTGTCACTCTTCATTTTCTCTTTCACATTCCTTTCATCCTCTTTGTCCTTGCTCCTTCCTATGTGATGTTATTTATCTCCCCTTTTATTCTCTACTCCAAGTCTTTTTGAAACCTTGTGCTCCTTGCAGTCTTATTTCCTTGGCATATTTATCCTTCACCCTTCTCTTATTCTTTTTCTTCATACCACTTTTCTAATTAAGCATTATGGCAACATAAACCACTACTGAACTGTTTTGTAATTACTCTGGTCAGGGAGGAAGTCTGTTCTGTGAAATGCTTGAGGAAAATAAAAAAAGGTCTTCATGATGTCACTTCACCAAAGAAAACTATCAACCAAGCATTTCCAGTGCTTAAGCCCAAAGGTGTAGTTTCCAGCCATGCATCACAGTGACTGAAAACCAGCTGAGTCTTTATCAATAGTGGACCTAAGAGTTTCAGCAAGGGCATTTCTGGTGCTCAGAAATTTGCTGGCCTCCCATTCTTTGTTAGAGCTAAAGCACATGCTTGAGCAACGATGCAGAGGCTGGGCTCATGTTCCTTCACATCACAAGCAAAATCAATTTCAGCCACCGACACAAAGAACTGCCAATGCAGAAGGTCATTAAACAAAACTGATTTCTTCATGACATTGGAGCCTTAAACGCAACCTTGCAACATAAAAGTGGTAAGACTGTGCACTGTTCTTTAAGCCAGGACTGAATAATTTCCAACATAACAAAGATCAGCGATCCATTTTCATGCACTCACTTGATGTTCTCCAATCTTTTACCACCTCTGTGAGCTGCCGGCATTTTTTTATTCTAGCTGCTCCCAGTTCTCCTCCTCTATCCTTGTTCATCACGTGCTAAGTATCAGGAAACTATAAATCATAGGAAGGAACCTCAGAAGGTCATTTAGATCAACCTACTCAAAGCAGAGTCAGTTCCAAAGTCAGACCAGTTTGCTCAGGGCTTACTTAGTCAAATCTTGAAAACCTCCCAAGATGGAGAATGCACAACCTCCCTGGGCAGCCTGTCCCACTGCTGGGCTGTCCTCATGAGGGAAATGCTTTTCCTATATCCAGTATGAACCCCTCTTGTTTCAACTTATGCCCACCGTCGTGTCTCATCCTCTCGCTATGCACCACTGTGAAGAGCCCAGCTCCATCCGTCATCTCAATTACTTCCTCACAGGTTCAGGAAGGCTGTTGTGAGGTCTCTCCAAAGCTGGCTCTTCTCGAGGGTCAACAAGCCTAGATCCCTTGGCCTGTCCTCACAGAGCAAGTGGACTACTCCCTCAAGTGTCTAAACTAACATACTTAAGGAAGCTCAGAGAGCACCGGTACTGCCAGCCAAGGCCATTGCTGTCCCCTGGCCAGCTCAGCTTGTTCAGAGGCAGACAATACAAAGAACACAATGATCTGGTCTGTGCAAGCTCATCCACCTCAGCTCATTCTGGTGGAACAGAACTAGTGCTGACCAACCGCACCTCCTCCTAAAGAGGGCTGTCCTGTTTAACTCCTCCACTCCAACTAGTTCCTCGGAGAGCAGAGCTCTGTGTCCACTGGCAGGGTCCGAGGTCTCTGTCCCTTGCAAAGCACAGGGTGGAAGCCACCCTCCTCCCCTGAAGAAGGTACGGCAGTAAAAGCTTTGCAAAAAGTTTCAGAGTGTGCATCGAAGTCGGAAAGCAACAAGCCAATATAGAGACTTTAAAAACAAACAGCAGCAGGGCTGGAAGGAAAAAAAACCAAAACAAAAACAGCTGCAGGAGTGTATACAAATTCCTAAAACCTTTACGGCATCTTCAGAGAGTCCCTATTCTCTTTTTTAATTAATCAAAGAATCATTTAGTTTGGAAAAGACCTTTAAGATCATCAAGTCCAACCGTAATGAATGCACACACAAGATTTTAAGTTAAATAGTTCCTTCCATTGAGAAGATGAAGATAGAAAAAGGAGGGTGCTATTTTATTCTGATCATCTGAAAGAAGACATGAAATATGGTGATACCAGTGTAAAAACATATCAAAATAATGTCTGCTAACCTTCCAGTTATCTGAGGTGGGTTTAGGTGGTGGACCATCATGCAGTTCCAACTGCTTCAGTCTGGCTTCTGAATAATATCAGTCAATGCATACTGGGAACATTTCCTCAGTATATAACACACAGCATCAAAGGTCTGAAGTCACCAGTACACAGCGGGTACTCTATACCTCAGCCCTGATATGTGGGGTGGGCACACCATATATCCATTGTTTCATATTTAAAGTGAAGAAAGTGCAAAATTCAAGGAATTAATAAAATTTCTTTATAGCCAGCAAGGAAATACCTATTTTTTTCTTTTATGAACAAATATTTGAAGAAGGTGCTATGCAACACCTGAAAAGAGTTTCTGCTGTAAAATATGAAAGAATCACTCTGCTGTGTCTCTGCCCTTATCAAGGGTCACATATTATCCTCTTGTTAGTATCACTGAAGCATCACTGGCTTCTACCACTATTCTGGAGCTACAGTAGCACAAATGAAAGAAAATGCCAGGCATGAAAGCTTGTGCTGTTCTTTAATACTTGATAATGAAATTACAGATATTTTACTTGGTCTAACTAATATAATCATGAGCATCCAGAACAATCTAAGGGTCTTAATTAGGATTGGGTAACCACAGTGAACAGGAGTTGCAAATGTGAATCTTACAAATGTGCACGGACAGTTGAATTCACTGCTGTGCTGAGCACCATTCCAGAAGTTAATTTCTTCTGTTAATGGCCTATCAATATATATAGAAATAATACACTTGCTTTCAAAAAATGTCTCCTAGAATAATATCCTTGCAATCCTTTGCATCTTTGAGATGCAAATGCTTCCAGAAGAATCCCGATGTCTAACCTCCTGCTCATCAAATTTTCCACAACTTTGCAGGCAGGCAGCAGTAACATACACACTTATGAGATCGATTGCTAACCCAAAATCTTGAAAATGCATCCAAAGCAAGCCAGCTTGCCAAGAAGCTTAGGGTGAAACACGTTGATATGAAGCAGTCCAACAATTTAAAATGACAAACTAGGAAACCTCGAAGTCTGATCACAGATTGTTGAGAACACACAAAAAAAGGAAAAACCAGCTGGAATCTTTTTTTTTTATGATAGAGTTCACCCAGTGCTAGTCCTAATTAAACAGTGGCCCTATTCCAATTTAAAATAAGAAACAAGTAAAACACCCTTGTATTCAAAGCATCTTCCACAGGACCCCCTTTATTTTACTGATTTGATTTTCCTGTACAGGCACCACCTCATTTATATATCCCAGAGCTTTTACTAGCCTTGAAAATCTAACAACATTTATTAAATATAGGGTCTCTTTTGTGCTAAGGTAAATTGAGGACATGAATTTAGTGTTATTTACATCTCTCCCATTAAGACAGTTATAATGGGTTTAAAGGCTAATACAAATGAGTTAACCTCACACTATAGAGACAATAACAGCACGACATGTCCAAATACAATGGCAGAGTGGTACCTTAGCAAGCATATTGTTTTTGAGAAACGTCTCAAAACAATAATGCAACTCAGCACAATGAAAAAGCAAATCCCAGAAGGATTATCTTGTCAACTCAAAAATGGGGACAATCCCTATCATATGCGTATTTTGCTGAGGTTAGTTAAAGAAGTGAGCATTATCAAATAATTACCAAGAGTAACAGACAGTAGCAGCAACCACAACAAATACTTCACATCTAATGTACTTCACTGTGTGCTTTAGCACTATAATACATCTGGTTACAACTGGGACATACAGTGTTTCTTCTGGCAACAGCCATGTTGACCCACAACAGTCCCGCAGCCCCCCCCAACCCCCCACCCCCCTAAAATATGCAATAGACGCACATTGAACTTCGTTATGTCCAAATCTTTTGGGCTGCTGTGCCACTCCTTTCCCTTACAGTTTCTCGGAGAGGCATTCTTCATATCAAAATCTTACTGATAAGGTTCTGCTGGTAATGTGTAATACCAGTTTCACAGACCAGTTGCAGAGCACCACTGGAACAGATATATTTGCAATATGTAACAGCCATGAATTTTGTGAAAACATGCTTAATTTGCTGAGTTGGATTCAACCTCCTTGCAGCAAAGCATTGCAAACTGGATCAACACACTACGAGGGGAAAGCCTGTGCCTCAGAGCAGCACCCTGGTCTGTGGGGGATGCTGGGGAAGCCAAGGAGGTAAACAAAACCATGAAAGACCTGTTGGGATTGAAAAGCACAAATTGTGAGCAGGACAACACAAGGTCCTTGGAATTAGAGGCCATTTGAGCCCTTCAGTCTCTGGAGCATGCTATCTCTCTACCAGATGATCTTCCCAGGCAGTCCTATTCACATTTGCATGGGTAAAGGCTGGCCCAGAAGACTAAGGGTTGCATTCATTCAAGGCACAGCAACCTTTGGGCCAGAGGGGCTTTGTCCTGGGGACAGCAGTGATGCCTGCAAATGCAGACCTGCCCATTGTCTGTCAGGAATTTTAATGATCTGAAAAGCACTACAAATGTCCTACAGAAAACCATTCATTTAAATTATTTGACTTAGGGGGAGTCACAGTCATTTTTTTTAAAAGTCAAGGTCATTAAGAATGGCTCACTCAATAGAGACAAGATTTTATGACTCACAGGAGGCTGGGAAAATCAGCAGCAACACTGCATATTTAGAGTATAATGTTTAGTCACCAAAGACACTTTCAGAGTTATTGCCTCCTCCTTAGTCACATTTTTTTTAATTGCTGCAACAGAGCTGCAGCAGTAACAAAGAAATATCTTCCCCTAAAATGCACAGTCAGACGAGTAACTGATGAGCAGGTTTGCCTTGCTGCTGTCAGCCTAAGAAAAACGGGCAAGTGAATTCACATTTCAGCAAAGCATTTTTGTATCCCACTACCCCTCCAACCACACAGGGAAAAACGATGTATGCGCATCCAGAACAGATTAAGTAGCATCTGAGGAAGAGGATTGCTAGATGCTCTGCACCCCACAGCAAAAGCTTAGGAAGACACAAGCACACAAATATTTGAGCTTTTTTCTGTTTTGCTTTGTTTTCCTTGCCTGATCTTGAGAGAGGCCTGTTACAAGCCAGAATAACTGCTAGAGTAGGTTGGATTTTTTTTTTTTTTTTTTTACAATGGTAATCAAAGCAGTGTCATTACAAGTCTGTGAGCAAATCGTAGACTCTCTGTGATTACTTCCTCACCCTGTTCCCAGATCAACCTACAGCAGATTTGTGCGTCAGCCTTCACAGCCTTGTCTGCCAGAGACAGCGGATGCTCAGCTGTGGTTGCAGGAGCACTGGGGCGATGGTACCTTTGAACACCCCACGGCAGAGCCAGGCAGCCCACTCGTCACCTGGAAAGCCTCCAGAGCAACAGTAGATTTTGCTCAGAGGCAGCAATCTGAAGACTGCACAGTTTAATAACTGCAACACGTGGTTACATTGTTATTTAATGCACCACCAACAGTAAAAGTCTAAATGGTTTTATCCTAAATCTAACTAGTTGAATATTATTATAAAAGAAAAACATTTGCTATTCCCATCAATATTTACACAGGCAAAGGTCCAGCTTTACCCCTGTGGTGGAGGATTCAGCACGCAGCATGTGACCTACATAGCAGGAAGTCAAACTTTGTTATAATCCTGTCCCCCTGAGCACTGAAAAATTTGGAAATCAGACAAGATGAACACAGTGGCCCAGATCTTCTCTGTCATTTGGGCAATCTTGCATTGCATCATTAGTCCTAATTCACCCTGCAGGGGCCATAGTCATCACAGTAAGCCACAAGGCCTGTTGTATTATCATCCTCCTGCTCTATGGCTAGAAAAAACGAGAGCATGCTCACCTTCCAGGGCCCCCCAGCTGCTGAAACGTCACTCTGTAGCTGTAGATTATAAGTATAAATTACAATAACCTTTAGGCTGCTATAACTTACATTGGAAATATCTGTATTGAATTTTAAGTACATGCTTGGGACAAGTGTGCCTGGACAATTCTCCTGTCCCCACTGTTTGGACCAATATCTCTACTCAGAGACAGACCTCAAGGTCAATCATAAAGCAAGCATGGGAAAAAGCACAGGTGCCAACATGTATTTCATCAGTACAATTATATTAGCCGCTACACCAGTCAAGAGTCTTCCTAGAATAACCGTGTCCTCCAATACCAGTAGGGATTTGTAGGCCACCTGACTACAGGCAGTCTAGTGCTATGTGAAGAGCTGCAGCTGACTGGCATCCCAACTACAGAGATACTAGGATGGTGTAAATATCTCTTCATCCTCTCTTCTGCCTCTTTGAGCTTTGCACCCATTATACCTAAAGCAAGGGGATGCAGGACCTGCAGGATCAGGTGCTGACATGTTAGGGTTTCTGCATGGGGTTACTAAAAGTGGTCAGGAACATTTTGAATGGAACATTTGATTTTGATGAGGCTGCAGGAATCACACCTGATTTCCTGCCAGGTCCCCTCCTCTGTTCTTCAGCTGTGCTCCTGGCAGGTTGACAGAGAGTGGGAGTTTGAAAGAAGTTATTGCTCCAGGATTGTCTCAGAGATTGCAGAGCTCCTCAGCTGCTGGCTTCTCTACAGATCTCATTAGGCAGGATGCCAAGAAACTCAGAGCAGAGTATCCCTGCTCATAAACTCCACGGCTGCCAGCTCTCTGTTAGCCCACCAGGCAGAAAGAAAAGAAGCAAAAGTCTGGAAGCTCTGGAAATGTGCAACTCCTTGGCATCCCAGGCAGCCAGAGGATCCCAACAGAATCCCTCGAGCTGGGGACTCCAGAGCTTCTGATGCCTCCAGTTCTAGGTGTCATTAACTTTGGACTAGATGATCGTTGTAGGTCCCTTCCAACTGAAAATATTCTATTCTATTCATTAAGAATTGAAAAAATACTCCTTCTCACTTCAAATCAGAATAAAATCAAATTAAACAAATTATCAAAATCCTCTGCAAAATGGCATGATCTTTTTCCATGTTACACCACTTAAATAACGGGCTGTTACAGATGGTGTACAATGCATCTTGCAGTCCCATTCCCTAAACATACAGATTGTACCATTACTCAGCAGACTGAGCTTTTATCACACTCATTGCCTCCTCACCCTTCCTCTTTATGCCAGGTATTCATACCCTCCCAATTTTATTTTCAAAACCAAGCCCTTTAGGGAATAACATGTTTTGTGAGGTTTTCCCCTTTAAACATACCTGCATAGCCATACAACTCCAGAGAAAGCAAGTAGAAAGCAACAGAACTTAAAAGACACTGATTTTGTATCTTCATGTTGGCTAAGTTGAACAGGATTTATTTTTCTGAAACTCTATTACCACAAAGCTCTATATGCAGGTCAGCAGGCTTATGTAACAATGATGCATCTGGCTCTCTGTCCCAAATAAGTAAGACAGAATATGCTGTGACTGCTACATAACCTTGCACGCTGTTCATCAAAGACTCATATCCATCTTTTTTTCCTATTAAAGGAGAACCACTGAAATCTCAGTCTTCAATTTTCCAAAGACCTGTAATTGTTACATGTTCTCAGTCTGGTGCTTACAATGAGACACACTGGATCATTTTCATGAGGGGCTTTTTTTGTTGTTTGGTTTTTTTTAATTCACTAGTGCCCATCCATTCAAGTGCAGTTTTGTTGTGGAAAGAAAAGATTTTGAGTTAATTACTGTTAGTTTTATTTTAATATACTGTTTTAAGTTCAGTTGTTAACTTGTGAGTTCACTCCATCACATTTTCTTACTGCTGCTTCTTGCTCTGCCTTTTTGTTTGACCTTTTCCATTTCGTCACACATCCACCAGTCACCCCTGTGAAATGGTCATGGCAATGGTCAGGGACTTCATACATGTCCACAGGACACAGCGTGGAGGAGAGTCTATCCAGACTTGCATGTCGTAAAAATCTTCTGTCCATTCAAACTAGGTCAAGGTATGGTGAAGGGAAGAGGACAAAAGTCAACAGCAGATGCCCAGCTCTCACGCTGAAATGAAGTGTGCATAGATCCATCAGACTCACTCATACTTGAGAACAACAGATTTGACCTACTACAGTAGGCACCATGATGCATTTAATTCCGGTATCAAATACATGTAGACATCTATGTAAAATCCCGGTTCTAGATAAAGAAGGTAACTCTAACTTGTAACTCCAGCCTCCAGCTAGTGTGGAAATGAAATCACTGATTTTCTATAAATATTCTAATATGGTTAAATACAAGGTGGTGCACTAGGAACAAGGCATGCAGTCCATGCCTGCAGAATGGTAGACCGTGTCCAGAACAGCACCAAAGAAAGATCAGAGGCTGTTCTAGCAGACAAGTCAGCATGACCAACAAGCACAAACCAGAAAGACCAAACAGGACTTAGCATGTAAACTAGCAGGCTGATTGACAGACAAGCTTTTGACATCTCTCAGGGGTACCTACACTAAGTAGCATATGTGAAGAAGGATTTCCCTAGCATTACTCCTGAGTCTGAGACATTTCAGAATAAACAGTCCATTCTGTAGGTATGGCTTCACATCTTTTTTTTTTTTTTTTTTTGCATTTGATTCCATTTTTACCACAAATTAAAATATTGACACTAGGTCAGGACAATAATTCGATAACAACTTCACCAAAACCAATGGTTTTATCTGCAGAAGTATAGCTCTAAAACTTCCTAAATTTGCATCTGTAATAACATCCAGAGCACAGCCTGTTAAGTTCATCCACAGAGCAGGCTCATCCACTGAGAAATTTTATGCTCAGTTAATATATGCAGTGCTATACTAAGCCCAGTTAATCAACACTATCTATTCTGAAAGCAGGAAAAAAATTCTGTATGTCTATCACACTCTATCAGCTTTCCCCACTCACTTTAAGCAATTAGTTTCAAAGACTTCCTGACTAAATTTACATAAAATACATCCTTCCCTCCTACACCTTGTTAATGCATAGACTATAATTTTATAAGAAGTTCTTGGAGATCACTAGTGGCAGACAGGTATCGGAGATGACACTATGCCTCAAGCACACAGTCCCAGGAATTTATGAGGGCAGCAATTTCCTGGATCACCTCATCACCTTCAATGGACTTACACGCCTGTGGAGCAAGGATGCTATTTACTGTCAGAGATCTTCTGGGTCTGTCTGCAGAGAGGCGGCTATGGATGCAGATAACCTCTGCATTTTTAGGCTCTGCTTTGAATATGTGGGTGAGAAAAGAACAGCTCTCAGTGGACATAAGGCTGCAGTTGAAAGATCAGCAAGACTCACTGGATAACCTCTGGAAGAGGGAACTTCAATCATTTGCAAGGGGAGAAGCAGGTGGAATGATCTGTCTGGGTAAGATTGGAGGGGCTGGCTTCTTATGGCCAAAATGTTTGGTTACTAGGGTTTTTTAGCCAGGACTTCAGCTGGCATAACTTCATGAGCTAGCTCAGTTCTAGACTGATGGCTTAAGCAGGTGGTGATGTATTTGTGGCTTTCAGTTAACGACTTGGTCTTGCAAACCCTCCTCACACAGATCTGTTCGAGTATTGGAATGAGAACAGCGTATTCAGGAGACTCATAAGATTAAGCCCGAAGTACTAGGACACAACAGTTCTGTTGGCAATAAGCTACTGCAAACAGTTGCATAAGCTGAAGAAAAGCAAGAGCAATAGTTCCAAGAGTCTGCTTTTAGCATTATATTTACAGCTTTTCCCTGACTGTGCATATATTAAGCAGATTGCAAACTTATAGTGAGTGGAGGGAACAATCTGGATATTTATAAGGCAGTTAACCTTTAGGAATGACCTTTGTTTTAACATTAAACTGGCCTGCTTCATGTTCAGAGGACCAGCATTTTCATCACTTGGAAAAATGAGAAAATATTCCATAACTGCCTGTGAAGACAGCCAGAAAGAAGATTTCAGCCTTGCACTCTTAAAGATCTTGGCTGATACAGACTCTATAAAGATGGAGTCAACGCAATCCTGAGACTGCGACGAAGCACAGACCGTGGCAGAGTGAAGTGACTCCAGAGCATGTGCCAGGCTGGGGGAGAAAAACATTTTTTAGAAATGTTTTTCTGACATGATGACTTTTCACTGTGGATTATTCCCATTGACTTTCTTCTGATCAAAATAAACATACCACACCTACCTTTGTTCAGAAGTTACCTGCCAGTATCAGCTAACAGTTGGACTCCTTAGCCATATAATTTATCTAGTATTAAGCTGGGACCAGAAAACTAGAAACAATTGTTGGCATGACACCATTTTTCTGATCTTACTTCAGTGTTTTCTTGTTTCCAGGGCAACTCACAAAATTCCTGTAAGAAAATCCCTGTCATAATTGAAAAAATAGATTTTTATTTTTAGATTTGGTTAATCCATCCATTAAGAAAAGGAAATGAAATCAAATGAAATTGAGAGCTGCAGTAACACTGCCATAGGATAAACACAATGTTGTCATTGACTACCTCTGTGGAAACAATTAACTGAAAGTACAAGACACTTGTTTATGAAGGTCCTGGGCTGATTTACTCAGGTTACTATTATCTTAGCAAGCCATTTCATAAAAATATTGCAAACATATTGTGAGTACTATATCCTTATTATGCCTTCTTTAATTTGCTTGGCTGGTTCAAAATTAACTTTCTGATAAAGGACTGTAGGACCCAGAACCTGCCTTCTGTTTACTTTCAAAGACACAAAACCAGTGAAGCAACCTTTGATTTTCTCCAGGGAGAATGTATGATGGTTCCAAATTGCATACTAATACCATGAATTATTCAAAATCACAGCAGGTAACAACAAACATTTTGTTAGACATAATGATACAGCTTAAACATGAAAAACCATAGGAGTATAATTAACAACTGGAAAAACAGAGTTAAATTAAATAGCAATTCCACTGTTGCTTATGCACTTCATTGGTGGGTGGTTCATGACACTAACCCCAGTCTTCAGCAGTGCAGAACTGTTCTAGCCCCAGGAGACACAAAGCTTCAAAGATTCTCTCTTGCTCCATGGGAGGACAAACCCAGAGGTTTATAAGGAGACCAACTACAACCAGTCCCACTTCACATCAGCAAACAGGAGAGAAGAGCCAAGTCTCCATCTGCCTCCAGTTTGCTTGTTCTAATCGGGAATATTTGGAGAGCAATTTGAGGCAGGCCACACTCCCTCCAGCACATTTGTCTGGTATAATCTTGCCCCAGCTAACTAGGATTCACTACATTATACACTATTACCATCAATAACTCCAGCCCTATTTTCTAAATGTGAAAAACGAGGTCTGCAGTTTAAGAAACATGCCCTCTGTCATTCAGCAAAGCACGAGGGATACTTCACGAGACTAATTAGTATCTCTTCTACACTGCTGTCTGACTCAGCATAATGTAAGTTGTAATGATGTATCTGCAAGAAACGAAAAAATTCAATTCCAACAAAGGTACATAGATTACTGGAACTGAGGCTTAATGTTTTCATGGTCTGAATTGTTCACACAGCAATTGTATAAAGGGACATTGTTCAGAAAAGAAAGTAAAGGGAAAAATTACACATTTCCAGAAAACTGGTGAAGATCAGTCATTCAGTGGAGATCCCCTGCTTCCTCTACCTCATAACTGATATCACAAAATAATATAATTTAGGAAGTCTAAGAAGAAGTCATGGCACATGTCTCCTCAGAAAAGTGTTGCGCTGCTTTTGAAGAGAAAATTCAATACCTGCTGCAGTACTGTTTAATGATAACAGATGACCTTCTCTTTTGACTGAAGGCCTCAGGTTGGAGATAATGCATCTAACGTATTACCAGCTATATCTCATTCATTTCCAATTTACTTTTTGTATCTCCCCAGGTAATCATTATTTAGCGATACTGAAAAGACAATTCAAATCTCCCTTACACCCAGAAGTCATTTTATTCTAAGTGATATGAATTAAGGGATGTTGGCAAGCTCACAGGGAAAAACAGATCTTCACTGAAAGCATGAACTAATTTTTAAATAAAATGGTTCGTTCACCCTTATTTCTTTCCACCCTTCCTCACTCCATTATAAGTAGATTTTCATGTGATGTCTTCAGAAGATTCATCAACAGCACCGGGATGAACCAGTTCAACTGGCATGCTCGTCTGATGGAGAGCAGCTCCACAGACTGCAGCTTCTTCTATGGCTCACATCTGTGTGCAAGCAGCTATGAGGAAGAGAATGACTGTGCTTTCTCCCCATTCAAACCCCAAGCCAGCATTTAACATGCAGTAGCAAACACCAGAGACAAAGGTCTGTTCTCCAAGTCATTTTTAGCCAGAAAAGCTGGAAGGAGATTGTCACGGCTAATTACCCAGACATTCTGTATCCCATACCTTTGCTTGAACATACAAAGCTGCTGAGGATTATGCGACTGACTATCCTGCAAATTCCACAGCCTTGAGCCTGAGGAAGGGCACCAAACTCATAAAGAACGACACCAGACAACTTCCAGGTACACTCACTTCATTAACATTTCTTCTGGAGCCATTACATTTTCTTTCTTTGCTTCAAAATATATAAACCACTGTCTTTTGCAGAAGCAAAAGGAAATACACACATTCCTCCAAACTTTCTCCATCACTGCCCAAGGGATTTAAGCACAGAGTTGGGCATTCAGTTATCCATCTGATTTTGGTGCCCAACTGCCCTGGGTATATGGGCCATGCCTATCCTCTTATCACTGCAGTCTAAACCTTGAAATGCGCTCAGCAGTGCTTTGCCTGTGGCTATCTTTTCATAAGACTAATACACACAAGAGACTCCCCTATATACAATATATCTACCTCACCTCTGACAGGAAGAAGAATAATGTGGATACTTCTCTGATCCTGCAAATCCTTAGTTACACAAAGAACAAGCAATATGAATAAGAACTTTTCAGGGGCAGAGCCTATTTTATCAGCAGAGACTACACACCAGTGGAAACTCTTGGGAGAATTTTATTTCAGTGAGTGTAATATTATTCAGTCTGCTCAAGTAATGACCATCTCGAGATGCCTAGGTGGATGTTAGCTGCAAGGGTTAACTGCTCTACCTCTCTCCCACCTTTCTGACAGCACCAAAGATTCTGAACCGAAACAAATACCAATGTGAGCACATTACAAATCCCCAACCATACCCTGTGTCCCACCAGTGAGGAGGAAGCACCTTTCCTTTCATTTATCTCCTATCTAATTACATCACAAAATTAGAATAGAATATTCCAATTTGCTAAATTACTTCTGTCAAAGATTCAAACCCAGCAAATGCTGTCTCATTAGCTGCTCTGCAGCTGTGTGAAACAACACAACAACGAGGCAATGCAAAAGCCATCTCTAGCCCGTGACCTGGAGGAGAGCACGGGTAGAAATTTGTGTCTGGCAGTTGTATGCTACATCTTCTATCCCCTCCTTTTTCTCCAGAGGAGAGCTCATTTCACAGCCAAACTTTTTAGTTGGTTCTTGAGCACAAACAAAACCACCTTTGTGCTGGGAAGGAGGGAAGGAAAGCAATACGAATGGAATTGCTGATGCAGAATCTTTCTTTCCCTTTCCCCCCCTGCAGAAAGCTGCCAGGACAGCAGCAGCCTCTCGCAGGGAGCGGGCTGACAGTCTCAACAAAGCAAGTCACAAAACTGATCTGGCTTTTCAGGGTCAGACAAAAAGGAAAAGGGCTGGTACCCTTCTAAGGCAATGAGAGGTTTCCTTTGTAGGACTGAAGGCTGAACGAAGGCCCATGAGAGACTACAGCTTTAGCTCTCTCTTTTATTTCACTGGTTTAGGCTTGAGTGTTATTTCACAGGCTTAGCCAGCAACTTCAATTGGTAGCACAGTTGAGCTGTGGCTACAGGGGTATTTTTAGGCTTGGTTTCCAATGGAAACGGAGCATTCATCACTACTGTGCCTCTCTGTACCTGCATTCCTGCATTCCTTTTGAACCCAGTGGCCATATTTAACTAAAACCAACTTAGGGGAAGAGCCTCAAACTTCCTACAAGTTTCCAAGAACTCAGAGGCTTGATAAAAGAAAGCAACTCCCACAATAAGCTTCCTCACTATAGAAAAAACTACTCAAGTTAGGATTTTTCCCCCTGAGAATTCACGTGGGTCCTCTGCTTACCAAAATACTGCAAAGCTTCAGCTGGGGCTCAGGCCCCTGACATAACTGTCAGAAATATTCAACTCATGGGCAAATCCAATTCAGAAATTTGCTGCTTCTTCCCACTTACAACTTCTCATTCCTTTATCATCAGCACAGGTCCACATGACAGACTGGCACTACCATTTAATGATGTCTGTTACCCAACTGCTGTGTAATCCAGTCTTTTCTTCTATGAGATGAAGTGCCCAGTCCCCACTAGCACTGGGTCGTGTGGTTCAACAAGTGTATTCAACAACATGGACTTACCTCAGCTTTACAGAAACCACGTTTTCTTGGTTTTCAAAATACCCAAACAATGTCTGCATCCCTGAAAGCAGGTTCACACATGGGATCCATACTAGACTGTCTTTTGACAGTGTGATTGCAGACTGCAACAAATGAACATCATATATGGCATAATCCATGGGCTTTCCCAGTGAATAGCACCTCTGTAACTGCTAACTTGTTCCACACAAAACTGACTTCAAGTGCCAGCCTTTCTCATAATCCACAAGTCAAGGGCCTAATCCATGTGGAACTAAGCGCTCTTTCAATAGACCTAGGCATTACATTAATCAGGGTGCTGGTTGCAAGCACTTCTCGATTATTTTATTTATCTAGATAGCCAGATCCTTCACTGTCTTTACATTGGTAATGCAAGGTTACTATAGCAACCTCTGTGACCTGCATAATCAAGATAGGAGAGAAGAGCTGATAGATGAATTAATGTATTTATAGCCTTGAATAGGAAACTTGAAAGATTAATGGTCTATGAAATTCATATATACTCTACTCATGATGTTACATTTATCCCATTTCATCTCCTTTTCCAAAGACATTTATCTTTAAATGCTAAACCAGAGTACGTGATAACAATATATTAAGACGACACTATTTAAACTTGCTGTTTATTTTCTATTTTCAGTTTAGCACACAATTAAACTACTTTATAAACTCTGAAGACTAATGTACATTTTACAATAAGGTTGACCAATTTATTAGCATCTTGTAGAAGCTAGAGTTCTTAACCAGATTACAGATTACATACATTTCTGCAATATTTAAAATAAGCAAATTCAGAAATGGTTAGCCAGCTTGTGGAATATTAAGCACAGAGATCACATTCTCCTTCAATTTGCTTTTATTTTCCTGTACTCAACAGGTTCTTTTTAAGAAATCACTAACTTTCATTCAACTAGAGACTTGCTTGCCAGCAGTCTACTACAACTTCATAACAGATCAACATAAATTTGAAAGTTTGCTTGGCAGCTCTTTAGCAGACAAAAGACAACATTGGTCCTGAAACCAGGGCTGCATGAATGTTGCTCACACAACTAGGATGGTGACATGAAGGAGATGTATGTGGAGGGAGATACTGGGAAATTGAAGTAATTTTTTTTCTTTTCTTTTGCTGGACTGTCATTAAAATACAGGTTCAGCTACTGTAAGGATGTCAGGCAGCAAGCATAGTTTTAGCCTGTGTTTCCTTCATTACTACTACACAAACTGCCTGAGTGTGCACACATGATCATATATCAGAAAGGCGTGGGTAGCTCTATCTGGCTTTTAACTGCTTCAGGTCCAGGACAGGCAAGAAATTCTCATTCTGAGTAATCACTAAGCAAAAGAGACAAAACAGTGGGCCTTCAAGTGAGACTTAAGTAGCATATAAGTCATATGGTGGCCTTCCACGCTATCACAAAATTCTGTCTCCACAAGACAATAAATAAAGGTTCATTGTTCTCTCTCAGGCAAGTTTCTTTTTTTTTTTTTTTTTTAATATAAGTCATGCTAATATAATTCTTCTCTGAGCCAACTCCTTCTCCCCAAGGCAGCAGGATTATTTTTCTATTTTCAGGAAGGAGGGAAATTGAGCCTCAAAATGCAGTGCCTCAGAGCCATACGCTATAAAAAACCCCACAAGTATCCGTGGAGGAACTGATGGGGATGAACTAAATCCACTGTAGGAATCTTCTATCACTGCAGTCATGACACAAAACGCAGAAGCTTTTTTGCCCTTCAAGTCTCATAAAGCAGACAGTGGCTTAAGGGATTCTTGAACTGAACAGCTCTGTCATCAGATGGACAGCTGGATTTGGGGGTTTTGGTTGGTTTTTTTAGCTTTGATTTCTTACTGTGGGTGATTTAGCTAACAAAGAACTTTAGTATCTTCTGCATTTGGCTTTTTTTCTCATTACTTCTACTGCAATCTGTAGGCAGTATAGGAAGGATAGGACCTCACAAGTCCAGCAAAAATTTGATTTTTAGTCCACAGCCATTTTCCAACAAACCCACTAATTTCAAAGATATCCAGTTAAGACTGGAGAGGGAAGAAACTGATTAAATTGGGTCCATCCACCTGCCTTCCCAGTATTGACAGAGTTCTACCTAATTCCAATCAACTTGCATAATTGACACCAACCCAAAAACCATCACACCATATGTCTAACTTCACGCTTGTAACATTTAGACTTATTTCTCTTTGATATTTTAAGGCTTTTGGCTAAGATTTTTAAAACTTTCCTTCCTTAGCCTCCCAGCTATATTTAAATGGCCTGGTTTTTTAAAAGTGCTGAGTATGTCACGCTGTCACAGAGGTCTGAATGGTGCTTAGCTTTTCTCGGTTGTGGTCTCACATGTCATGAGTTAATCTTCAGAAAGTCTTAGACCACACTTTTTACAACACTCCTATCAACCACCAAGGAAAAATCTTCCTATGCTCCTAGCGTAACAGAAAGATGAGAAGAGGTTTTTTTCAGCTCATCACCATAGCATTCACTTGTGCCTTTGAAAAAGAACATCACACGTCTCCAGCTAATATGACCGTACATCAGTTTTTATCACCTCTTTGCACCCTCCTGTGTTCTAAGCCTTTTATTTTAATTGACTTAAGAAAAGGTTTCATTAGAAAGGACAGCATGCTGGCTAGCAATTAAAATATATCAACATCATTTCTGCAACCCTCCTTTGAATCCTAGCACATCTCTCATCTTTTACAGAAAAGGGTCAAATAGTCTCTAAAAACAACACAAAGACAAGGAAAAATATCCACAGATGTATCAAAGTGTTGCCTAAAACTTTTATAAATTATTTTTGTGTCAAAAGTTTCGCTCACTTTTGTTGATAAAACTAGCCTAAAGTATCTTAACTAAAATATCTTTCTAAAAACATGTCTAGTAAAAGCCCCTAGTGGTGCAAAGACTGGTTTTTTTTCCACCCCACCAGGATTTGCATTGACAAATAGCAATGCTGACGCCATCTGTATTTTAAGGGTGACTTTGTAGGTCACTCTTGAGTCTAACCTAAGCATGTAAAGCACAAGAAAATTCGGTTCAGCTTCTTTGTCCTCCCCAGACTTAGGAAATGTTGGGAAGTCACTCGGCCTCTCTATGTCTTAATTGCCTCCTTGTAAAAATGACAATGTAAGAGCTACTCCAATGTTTAAACACCTGCTTAACGCCTCAGTTTATCTATACCTTTAGTTAAGTGCCTTTTGCTATTGAAGTTCATGAAATTTCATTATATGTTTAAACATACACTTAAGTGGGTTTGCTCATATGGCACTGCAGTGTACAGAATATTTGCATCTCTGTGGTGATATTAAAAATATTTTAAGCTATATGAGAATGTATTTTAAGCTCATGAACCAAGTCAATATTTTCTTTCTTAAATCCCAGGCAATATCACGTCCATTCTGCCTTTGTTAAAGAATCAATGTGGTACTTGGCTGCATGTGTCTGAACTGAAGCCATTAATCTCTGCTGTTTGTCACCTCCAGATTAAAGTGGTTTTGCAACCAGAGATAGTGTAGCATATTCCTGAGGTTGAAACAAAGCTCGCTCTCAGGAGGCTCTACTTATATGTAAAGGATAAAAATTGAATTTTTTATGAAGAACACCACAAGTAAGAAGGAAATTGTTTGTGTATTCATTCAAGCTTTGATCTTACCTAACTGAAGTGAACTATATTTTACTATTGACTTTAAAACGAACTATTTTATTGCTACTAAAAGCATGCAAGTAAGTATTTAATATACCATTATCAGCAAATAACCTTTTGGTCCCAAGTTACCAAAGCTTTTTCAAGATTGTATGATTATGAGAACAAAGACCATATGTTTGCAACTGTCTGAAAAGTACGTGGTTACAAAGGGGTTTTTTTGTTTGGTTTTTTTTAGCAAAGACCTGCTTGTAAAGGCATTTCCTATTTTGTGAAACATATTTAGGAGAAAGGAAATATATTTTTATTTAGACAGTTTTTTAATATTTTGGTACAGAGCACTGAAAACAAGTTTGTTGTCATAGAGCCTGACCTACTGAGGTGTTTGAAGGTACCTTTAGTGGTTCACAAAAACATCTAAAACACAGTTAAAATGTTAAATTCCCACAAATATTTTTGGCTTTGTCTAACTTAGCAAGTAATAAAGTGCAATAGGAGCAGATAGAGCAGAAATCTGGTGTTAAGGACCCAGTATTCATACTGTACAAATTTGGGGGGCTTGATTTTGGAATAGCTTTAGTCTGGTCTGATGGACTGAAAGCCATCAGCAGCTGGAGAGCATTTTCCAGTTTAGATTCGCTTAGAAGAAATCCATTTTGCCTACTCCCCTATGTTATCTATAGCACAGCAAGGAGGGGAGGAACAGGAGATTAATTTCAAAAGTGCAGACTAAACACTGAGGCCAACACATCCAATATGAATGCAAGTTAGGGATTTACACCAACTAGACATCTACCTCTGTATCTTTGCAAATTTGGCACTGCAGACATTACTCCTCATGTTACTCCTGAAAATCAGTGAAGCCCAGTTTGGGAAGAAGGGAATCCCTAGCATATGGTGCACTGCACAAATGGTGGTACATAAATTAACATACAACTTAAGGACACACTTTCACAAAAGAAAGTTACTTTTCCATCTGAAAAATATTCCGTCTACTATAGTTAAAAGCAAAACCTATATTGTAACAATCAATGTAAATATATATTTCTTAGCTAAAGTTTAAGTAACCATTTCCATCTTTTGCTGAGCATGAAGCTCAAGAAAGCTGACAGACTATCCCATGCAGCCCAAGAGAAGTGTTACTTCACTTCTTGCATTTTTCTCTCATTGCTCACTTTGCATCTTCCTCCAGATGAACTCTCTAAAGAACAGCAAAAGAGATTGGGGCAAAGATGATCAAAAGCATGCCTTTGAGTGTCCAGCTGGGGACACAGTGTACAGAACATTAGTTCTTCACCTCTGGAGACCCCCTTTACAACCCAACTCAATATGAATGTGCCGGATCAACTTGTCCCTGTTACAATGTAAGTAAGTCAATCATTCCTTATAAAAACTATGAAATAAAAAAGTATTTCTCACCAGCACTCAGAATTTTTGCTTTTACCCAAGACAACTAGTTTTCTTCATCATTAGCTTTCTATTCACTTCCTCAGTACAATCTGGTATGTTATTTGCCAAGACAGTTTTCAGTTTTATCTGGCATAGGTCAAATGACATCTACGTTAAAAAAAAAAAAGGGGTCTTAAACTATATTAAAGAATTTTTAAAAAAAATTAAATCTGCATCTGTTGAATAAGTTATTCAATATAATCAGAGACTTTAAAGATCTTGTGTGAAGGGTTTCAATTAAAGCTTGACAAGCATTAATTAAAAATAAACCACCAAACTTGCAGAATCTACTGTATGGCAATAAACACCTAAGAATCACTGCTTTCTCATTTAGATGGGTAAAATCATTTTGCCTTGACTACCATACAGCATAAACAAGGAAGATCTCTCTCTCTTATTTGTCTGGATGAAGATAATGTCCTTTTATTTTTTCAGATTTGTCACCAAGACTAATGCTGCCTGCAGTTGTGCGAAATTAACAGTTTTCCCATTTTGATTTCAAAGGTAAAAACAAAAAATAAAAAATCCCAAAGCAAACAAGATTCTGTTTCAAATGAGTAAATTTGTGTTGTGTTTGTAATCTAACAGGCTGACTGATTTCATTTTTGTGGCAATGTACAGCGCAGACTATGGACACGGACTATGCAAGGACACTTAATGTGGGAGGCTTGTCTGGGAGTCATGAATCGGAGGATCTCCTCTCTGGAGACAGAACAGCGGCAAGAAGGGAACATTACAAAGCATGTTCACACCTGAACATTAGTGACTCTGATCTGGGTAAAAAAAAAATCACCTTTAGACCTAAGTACCTATTCATACATAAAAGTTACAATATCATATATATTCTTTTAGGGTAAAGGGACCTGCCACAGATCCCTGCTGAAGGGCTGGCTTGATGGCTTTTCAATAGCACTACAAAGCATTTCAAAAACTGAACCAATAAAACATTTAAACAACTACCATTACTTACTGATGTCAGCCTGTGCATGCAGGGGCATGTCACAGCAGGCATTTATTATTTCCATTTGCATTCTAGGATGTGTGTAATACAGAATTACTCAGGTCAGGGGCAAATCTCTGGGTAGCCAGCCAGCGCTGCGTAATGTTCTCCCAGGCAAACCCAAAGTCAAACTCAGATGTCACATCTTACAGACCAGGCATTCTTGGTGAGGAGATCTGACCTTCTCACTCTTTTCCTTCATGCACTGCAGGAACCTGACTTTTAAAGACATTTGAATAACCATGGAAGGACCTGACTAAAATCTTTTTACCAGAGACACTCTCTACCTAGCCGGTATTTTTCTCCACTCTTCACCAAGACATAATGTCTGCCTCCTACTTTTTTCAGTAAAAGAAATCTTAACTTTCTTAACCAAGCTTTAGAAGGTAGTCCAAACTTTCAACTCCCTGTATTTCTAACCCACAAGTCTTTACATATTAATTTTCTTAAATTCTGAAAGCAAACTTTGCCATAGCTGAGTAGTCTTTTATTGTGCTCTTACTAACAGTTTTTCCATGTTACAGTGAATAAAACCAGGTCCTAATAAGGTGATCTGAGGTTGCTCTTTATCTCCCTGCTCTGGTAATCTCCTTATCAATCTGTATCAAATCCAAATATCTCAGTGTTAACCAGGGCAGGAGGTTTGATTCTTAAAACTGAAACCAAACACCCTCAGCTCTCACTTCCCTTACAATTAATCCTAGCTCCAACTCCATCTGCTGTCACTTGGAACTTGCCTTTAATGAGGCACTGAAACTTGCTTCACCCAGATACATGATATCTAGTCAGCAATCACAAACAGATGCTTCAGTTAGTTTAAAAAAAAAGTAACACTAAACCATTTTGTGCATTTCTGCTGAATTACCTTAATGTACCACTGACCCTTTACAGGTTCTTTGGCATAACAGTGTCTCCTTATTAGAACAGGCCTATATTTAAATTAAAGACACTTTTGCAACAAAGACAATAGCATGGATTTGCAGAGATGCTCTGAGGGTAAACATTGGCATTAACTTTCACATGAAGAGTACAACTGCTACCTTACAAGAGCTGGCAACAGGCCGTTGCTTTTCAGAGCAAGGCTGAGCTTCAAATCATGAGACTTCTCTCCTACAACTGCACTGGACACTTGTCTTCTCAGAAACCAAGCCAAAAACACCGGCAGTTTGAACACTGATTTGAAATGTACACAGAGAACATGAGTTTTCTGAGACAGTCTGGAAAAAAAAGAAATATTAATTGCAAAATAAGTGAGTATCCTACAGCCTTTTTAGCAACACTACTCACTAGGCAATGTTTTCTGACACAACAGTAGACCAAGCTAGTAAATGAGTACTAATCCTTTGACCTGAAAGGAGTTTTACCTGATTGCAGCAGCAGAGATTGCAGTACTTTGTGTACTATGTAATATGTATATGTAATATGGGGTACATGAAATGAGATACAGAGGAGAAATAGCATTGAGTTTTATTTTATTCTAGAACACTTAGGTTACACAGGAATGTCAGACCACTTGTAAGTAATGCAGGTCTCCTTAAATCCTTACCATTTAAAGTCTTTATTCTCTACTTGTCAAGCTTTAGAAATTTGTAAAATATATTTTTGGCAAAGTACTTCATGGTTTCACTGCTCTAGGTTTTGGCATCTGGACCCTTGCTGTAAACATATCACCAAAGGTCATAAAATTGTTTATAAATTAAAGTAGTTCTTTCATGCTAAAAATTATTATGGCTTCAAGTCTATGATCTCAATCTTTTAGGGAACTGAAAGTGTTAAATCACACTGAAAAAAAGTTCTCCCTTTCCTGTGGGAGAGAATGCAATAACATCCTGGACTTTAACAATTATCCTTGACATAAAAATGCTTGTATTTAACAGCCCTTGAGAGAATCTTACCCCTTTCACAGGACCTGCAAAGGAGCAATTTGTATCTGTGAGAATTTCACAAGACATAGAAAAAAATGGTCTTGCCTGTTGTATTTTTTAATGCCAGCTCCTAGCTCAGTGGCATGGAGTGCTAGAAGAGCCCCCTGGAGCAGAGATCAGGTGGAAGGGGCCAAAGGGACGAGATAAACTAATTTGTCATAGGGCCGTATGGTTTATGGCATTGCCATATTCGTTATCATACTCCTATCACCTCCACATACAGTTGACGCATAGGTAGGAAGACAGAAAAAGGAACTACTACTACTGAATTTCTAAGGACAGATGCAGGGCATTGACATGAGAAACAAAGGGTCAAATGAACATTTTCAGATCACAGACCAACTTAAATAATGACAGATGATTAAGACATCTTGGAAAAAGGACATACAGGCAAAGCACCATGGACGATGATTTCACAGCATTTGTTTTGAATAATATTCAGGGTGAACTCTAAGTAGCTCAGAGAAAGAAACCCAATCTCAGTGTACTTACAGTAATAGCTGCAAATGATGCTGTTTAAAGAGCTGCCATAACAGAGTCAGAAGTTCCCTTGGCAGTCAGAGCCAACAATGAGCATGGAGAAGGCTAAGCAGGAGTAATGCTACCAAGAACCAAATGACCTAGTCTCTCCCTACTGCTTACAACTACTAACTTGATGTCTGCTAGGGCTCACTGGGAGAGGAACCACAAATCCCAAGAGAAGACACATTGCATATTGCGTGCTGGGAACCAACCTCCGTGTGCCCGTAAAGCCCCTGAGCAACCAACTGGCTAAGAGACACTGCTGAGCCCCCAAGAGAGTTTCAGAAAAACTGCCAGGAAAATATACGTGCAATACCAAGTACTATTAGCTTGTTTCACGCTTTTTTCCAGAACACACCATTTGGTGTTTATTCTCCTACATTGCTTCTAAAAAGTGAAGAAAGCATGAGAGCATTAGAGGTATTCAGGGAACAGCACACCCATCTCTATCAAATTATGCAGTTCAGTGGTTGCTCCGCATTAAATATTGATCGAATAAATAATGTCTTTCAACAAAGACTTGGGTTACCTTGGTACTTGCTGAACTCATGGCAGACTTATGCAATTCCTCATCTGGGTATAACCATGGCAGAAAACAAAAATAGGTTAAGATGTTGATGTGAAAAGCACATATTTAAATGATTTAATATAGGATAGATATTTGCCTTTGGTGGTCATGAAGTCTTAGGTGGATATTAAAGGGTGATCTATGTTTCATAGCATCTAGTTTATCATGATCTGATTAGATGGACTCAAATGGCAAGTAGATGTTTTGTCAGACTTGGAGACAACCAACATAAAAGCCTCTCTGACCCTATCCCAGCTGTGGTATTCACATGGTTGACTAGAAATTGTCCTATTAAAGATTTCTAATATCTGGTTCCAAACCCATCTTCACATTCACACCCACCAATGACTGCAGAAAGGCAACCAGAGATAGTAATGTGTATGTAAAAATGTAAAGACCAGCCTAACTATATTAGGCCAAATCCTATAGTCACTACTCTTCCCCTCCTCCCCACATCCATATTTAGGTAACTGACTTGCTCAAGCATCTTTAAATAATTAAGCATCTTTAGCATTCAGGCAAATCTGATGCTATTTTCAAGCAAAAGGTACATTTCCAGGCTTTCATAGGAAGCTACCAGCTTGGTCTGCCTGTGACTGTGTTACAGAAAGCTGTCAGAATGCCTCCAACTTGACCCAGTGTTTCTTGCATAAATGAAGTGGTACGTGTTCCTGCTTGGGGCTGCACAGATATATTCAAATTCTCTTTTAAGTCAGTGTCTACATCTTCAGTCCATTCAGTTCAATTTGGGCCATTTGGATTCAATTTCAGCTTTGCATGGCAAGGAGCAACTTAATCGTCAGGAAGCAATGGATTTTGAGGAGACTGCTCAAAGAATCAGCTCTTAGTGTAACGCTGAGCAAGGGCTTCAGCCGTGAAACTACAATTTCTGCTTGCAAAAAATTCTTCTGAGTACCACAGTATACACACTGACGGAAAAAACCAGACACAAACATACAGCAACCATGAGCAATAATAATTCTTCAACTACTGTCCTAGTATAATGAAACACAAACAATTTAAACAGCCTGAAGAGCTGTTCCTGAATGTGTGTGTATATATAGAGATCTTAAACCATAAGTTACAGAAGTTATTGTATTATGGAAATTGTACTTAATAAAGAAAAATAGGACTACTATCATCTTTAATAAGGCAGGATCAAGCCCTTGATAAGAAGATGGAAACAACATCCCTTTGAAAGTTCATAAGTCATTTCAGATAATAACGTGCATAAAACCAAATGACAGGATGACTAGGAGTAGTGATGTTACACTCATTGGGACTATGTTTAGAGAACTGGAAAGGGCAGCAAAGACATATATTTAAAATTAATTATGCATAGGAAGATGTGGAAGAATTGCAAAGAGTACATAATTTCAAGCTACGTATAACAGTGGGAGAATACCCTGTGTACCTTTAATATTGCATCTATACCAAAGTAGTATAAAGAAGAGAATGTACTAAATTTATATATTGATAATAGAACACATTTTCAATAGTTAATTGGAAAGGGATTTCAGTTTTCACAAGAAACAAAGGGGCAAATGATCCTGAATCAGTCAGCACATATGTGCTTGTTAAAATGAGCACATACCTAGACCCAGGTGAGCTGCAGCAAGTACTGTCTCCTGCCTAGCCAGTTGTCAGGAGCTATGAGAAATGGTTAACTGTATTGTAGAGTCTCTGGAGGGAATGAAATGGGGAAAGGGCATAATGGGGCAGACAGAGGAAACATTGAATTTACTGTGAAAGTGCAGAAACTCCGAATTGTGATAGGGGAAGATGGAGCAGCAGGTAGCAAAGAAGTACTCAGACTCTCATAACAAATCCAATAGCATGTGTCCTCCACTGATAGTAATGCAAGCATTCAGGCAACTAAAGGATCAAAGTACAGACTATGAACTCTCATTTTTGTAGAAAAGTATTTCTTTCAAGCCTATAGAAGTTTTCAATAGCTATATCAATGTAAATTATTGTATCTATTGACAAATACAGGATTCCCACATCTGCTGGGTAATCAGTCTGGCACCTTTCACAAGCATTAAATCTATTTAGAATCATAGAATTATTTAGGTTGGAAAAGACCTTTAAGGTCATCAAGTCCAACCATTAACCTAGCACTGCTGTATTTTAAAGGCACAGTGAAAGCGGAACTAGGTTTAAGAGTGTGGGGATCTTGAATGTGATCAAAGCAAGCATTACATAGTTCATGAGAGGCAGATAAATAGTTGATACAAATTGGACAACTCAGCAACAGCGTACAACCCAAGTCCTGTCGAAGTCCAAGTGATGGACCAGAACCAATGAAGAGTGAGAAATCTAGCCTTCTAGTGTGAATAGGAAATATAATTAAAGTTAGTATTTCAGCTAAAAATTCAATAGTTATATTAAGACCAATTTAAAAGAGTTGATTGTAAAAGTATCCTGATGACATATATTTCTATTTAGTTTGCTGGCTTAGGGTTGGTTTGGGGTTTTTTTTGGTAAGGCAACAGAATAGATTATATGTCAGTGACCGTTGTGCAAAAACTGTCAGATCTGCATTTGTCATCAGAAATGGTTATATTGATTTTATTGAGTGTTTCAAGATCGATGTGCTGTATTTGAAAATTAACACTCCTAAAAATTAGCATACAGGGTTTTCTCTATCTAAATGAAACTATACAAAAAAACAGTATCAAAATTAAATAAAACTTATTTAATGTCTTTTGAGATAAAACATGAAATATTCATTTATATTGAACCTACCTTGTATTCTGTGATGAAAGTCATATTGCAACATCTTAATTCATCATCATCTCTCTGAACCAACCATCAGGCTGCCTCTCCCCACTGTTTAACAATGTAGACCAAACCAACTGGCAAACTCATCCCTGGAGAGAAAACAAAAAAACCCATACAGCAAGAATACTATTTTCATTAGCTTTTCAAATCACTGACATAGCATAAATGCAGGCACTAAAGCTTTTATCTTTTTCAGTGAGGAAAGTCAATTTAACAGTGTCCCCAGTTCAGCACAACATTTCATCTGAGTTCTTACTATTAAGTCAATTGTTAACCCCCTGGCCAATATAGCATTCAAGTTACAATGCAATTTCAGCACATACTTTAAATGCTTTGGTTCAACAGGCACACAGCTTTCTATTATCAACACTTCTTTATCAGTACTGTGAATTTCCCTTTTAATTTTATATTTTGGAGATTAGCAAAACATTAACAGTTACTCATCTCAGTCACTACTAGGCTTAGCTAGGCAGTTTAATAAAATTTTCATTAAAATATTGGATCACGTGGTAGTAAAATTACTTTAATGAAAGGGGACTTTTATTTAACAGACAAAATAGTGAATGAAAAGAAGCAGGTGTAATAGTATAGCATGGAACAAAAGACAACATTTGAAAAAATAGCTGTGAAATTCTCAAGGCAGGAATCTGAGGAAAAACAGCACTTCAAACAGAAAAGGCTGACTATCTTAATATTCAACAGCAGAATGAGTATTTGGGCATTTGGGGTAGAAATATGTCTTAGAGACTTTGGCTTTAAAGTTCTTTCAGAACAGGTAGCAACTGAAAAAGGAAGAGGAAGCACAAAGATGTTAATTGTGCATGCACAGGTTTAAAGAGTTGACAAGAAGAGACTCTCATTCTGTTTTTTCCTATTCACTTTGCCCTGGTCTGTAGTAACCTGAGACAATAATCTGTGAAGCTGAGGATTTCCAGAGTGCAAAATACAGAGGAGATGCAACATGATAAATGTCAAACATTTCAAACAGCAGCACTTACCTGGAATAGAAGAGAAATGGTATTTATTTCCTAACTTAGTGTACCTTCCCACTACCTATCATTGCCTGATTTATCTTACAAGCTCTGATAAAGAACACAGCTTGCAATATTAGTTGTACCTCTGAAAATTTTGTCTGTGCGCTGGATTTGGCCCAGTGAGTATTTTCTCTCACTTAGAACGAAAAAATAGCAAGTGGCCATTTACACTAAAGTCTACAGTTTTGGAGAAGAAAGATTTTACGACTTTTCAAAAATGTTTACTCTATATACGGCCTGAAATGGCTTTGGAAATTTGAGTCAGAAAGCTAACAGTAAGTAAAGCTGCTGTTTGCTAGACAGATTCTTGTGCAAACCTTACACTCTACAGTGAAGACTGATTCTTGGGTAAAAGTACATCTAAGTGGAGAAGGAAACCAGGAGTGACAAGAGCCAGGCTGCACTAACTGGTAACAGGTTCATAACAAAGTGGTTCTTAACATGTAATTAAGTAGTGGACCTCCTTTCCATGGTATGCTGCAAATACAAAAAGTTTATGCAGCTTCGAGAGAGACTTGACAACCTAATAGAAGAAAAATCCATCGAGGTTCACTGAATGAATAGAAACCAGCTCTGCTTCAGGAAGTCCTTTAGCAGCAAATGATGGAAGCCTTGGAGAGTATCACATCTGCCCTCTTCTCTTCCCCAAGGTATCTGCCTCCAGCTGCTGGCTCATTTTTTTATGGATCTTCCTTTTCTGTCCACAAGCACATTTCTATCCTTCTATCCACAAGCAAGTTTCCATTCTCTAAGCATGAGAAACAACAGAACAATTGGATAATTTGCCTTCACTAGTTGTGTTCTAGTATATGCCTGCAGAATACATGAGGATGTAACTTTGCAAGTAAGAATAAAGACAATTTTTAGGAAATTATGCCTAACATAACTGCATCAATAATTTCAATGCTATAACTTAATTGCTCAAAGGATGTCCACACCACAATGTCAACACGTGTGGGGGTACCACACAGGCACAACTTGCACAATCCTTGCACTGCCATGACTCTGAAGCAGCAAAGACCCTTTTGCCAGCAGTAGCCGCTGTTGTCTCATAACAAAAAGGTCTGAAAAAAGCCTTCAAGACAGAAAATAAATTCTAATGATGCTGCCCACTTTAATAACTCATTAAGGGCATAGATATTAGCCAGATCCAACTGTCACACACCACCAGGATTGAAAAAGCCACGATCTGTCTGGATAAAATCTTAGAGAGCACAAAGAGAGCTCTAAGGGCTCTGGCAAAGGAAGGAAATCTCAGCTGGCTGTTTAATTTGTGTTAGCTAACCAGATGCTACTTCTGTCTCATTTAGAGCTATTTTTGGAGGAAGAGAAAAAGAAAATCCACAACTGCAACTGAAGGGACACAGCAGTAACAAACATCAGCTCTCTCCATGAGAACATTTGTCACAGCTAATCTTACGAAAAGGCTGTCAGCTGAAAACATATGTTGTCACAGGGTTTCCTCAACAGCCAGGTGAATAAACAAAATGAATGGAAATTCCTGCCTAGACAACATCTGTTTCTTCATTTTGACCCATTCCCTCTCCCCTTCCCAAGAGGTCCTTCAGCACCTGGGCTCCATGCAGCTGGGCACACGTGCTTCGCCATCTAAGTCAACCCACCTGAAGATTTCTAATCCTGGCTGTGTGCTATGGAGGTACAAAGGCCTCCAGCACAGTAAGACTGAATTTCGCATGACAAATGTGTGCGTTAACTGGCTTAGCCATGAGTTCTTGAAACTCTGGGGAACAGGAGACTCCACGCATCCTCCTTTTCTTCCTGTTTTAAACAATAGCCTAATGCATCATATGACACTTGCTTCTTAAAATGCACCCGTAAGAAATCTGATAAAAAATGTTTTTTCTCTCTTTATAATCACTATGTGAGCAACATACACATAAGGCAATACAGAATATTTCTGATGCTTTGCTCCTTCAACAACCTGAAAATGCTCCATGGAAACACCAATGTGGAGAAAGACAAGCAATTAGAGTACTTACATTATTTGTTTCCAATATGGGTAATTTAGCAGCATAAAAAGTCCTCCATCGCTGGAGGAAGCTGTTCATACCCTCACCACAAACCATAATGTTTCTGGCTTTAACTATGCTTTACTGAAGAATCAAATATGTGCTAAAGAATTAAGAATATATACAGATTTATAAAACATAATCATCAGAATTGAAAAGCGGGGATTCAAGTTCAAATCTTTGTCCTGCCTGACACACGTTTGCCTGTTTTCTTTCTAGTCCTTTCCCCTCAACACAACTTCATCTCTTCTTCCACCAGCCTCTGCTTCTGCTCCTGGACAGATTCTTGTTTCCACCATTTCTTCCCTTACGTCTTTGCCCTCTTCCTCCTCACCTGCTTTAAAGTGAGTATGAAAGAAACACCTTTAGCCAAGTCACCTGCTAAGCTTAAATCCTTAGTAATTTCACTGTGGCTTCTCAACTTCATGAATAATGAGAACCCTTGTCACCAGAAACCTGACCAACACACTTTTTCATCACCTCCTGTCACCATGAGAGTTTAGGAGCACTCCTGAAGGAGACAGCCAGCCAAGCCAGCCTGGAATTAAGGCTAAATCCTTTATTTCCCACCACAAAAAATCTCAGAGCTTCTCAGTAGAGAGAAGAACTGGGTTCACTGTGCGAGGAAAACCTCGTGTTTGGGGAGCTGGCAAGTGAGGTCTGGTGGGAAACCCCTTCCCACGGGGGAGGCACAAAAAATACAGGCTGCAAAAGAGCCGAGCGCCTTCCTACCAGCTGCCTGCGACATGGCTCTGTTCACTGGTGCAGATTGTTAAAGGTCAGAACAAGAAAAGAAAAGTCCTTTCTGGAAGTTAGGAATTGTGCTTGTCTTTTGGATTGCACATCCCAAACAGGAGTGTTATGGCCTGGACTCACTTTAAACCCACCACGTAAGCAGTCAGAGCTTGCTCTCTCTCAGGTTATTTGTGTCCAGTCTGAACATTACCAACAAGTAGCAAGGACAATGGAAAAAAAATTAAGCATTGAAATCCCAAATTCATAACTCACTGCTGAAATATGTGATTCCCAAGACACTGATGTCCTCTGAGAATCAGGCCCTAACTGAACTTTAACTGAATCAGTGTAAGCCTCCACTGAAACTGGAGTGTAATCATCCTTCACGGACTTCTTTAGATCATGCAAGTATTTGCAAGCTAGAGGTCTCAATTTACAGCTATTTGATAAATACGAAAATTAATAACAATTCCAGGTACAAAATGCTAAGGAGCAATTGCTGTTAAAATCACAGCTCTGATGCTGAACTAGCACGTTTGGAAGCTGTCCATGCTCTCATGGATCTGATATAGGGGTGGCAACTTTTGCTGATAGAGCAAATGATGATCAGTAGCAGCAACAAAAGGCTGTTTTAAGTTGGAACTGTTCTGTGGATGAACTTCCAGTCGAGCTGCCTGGGCACATCTACAACAGCAGCATCCACTGGGGATGCTGGCTGTGGTAAAGCAAAACTCAAACTCACTGCTAAAAGAGCCCAGCAAGTCACACCAAACCAAGAAAGAGAGAACAAGCAGTATCTAGGGGCTATTAGTAAGAAGAGGATGAAGGAGGTGTGGTGCTAAACCACCAGGCACTGAGTCATATCCTTTTCTTAATTTTTGCCCCTTTCCTTGGCTCCATGCAGTCACACAGTACTCCATTTCTGCAGGACCACATCACATGGGTTTGCCAAAGGAAAAAATTCCAAGCTTGTTTTTCATAAAGAAAGTAGGGTTGTCCTCTTAAACTACAACCAGCAAAGCAGCAATTCCTACTGCTCCTTCCTGCTTTTATGCACAGGGGTATTAGGAAGAGATTTCAGTACTTTTTCAAAGGTTTTAGGCACTAGCACTTCCAAAAAAATTATGACACGGGACAGAATTGCTTTTCAAATAAAGGTATCCAAGGGCAAAGGACCAGTGCTTATGTACACTATTATTGCACTCGGGTACCTCAGGACATTTTGGGCAACAGGGATTCACACCGGAATGACTGTGCTCAGCGAGGGGAGCAGGGTCCAGACCTGGCTGCCCACCCAGGGTGCCAGTGGAGCACATCTGACATATCCCCCTCTGATATATGAGTCTTCTTGAAAACTAATCAAAGGGCCCAGGCTGCCACAGACAAAAAAACACAAATAGGAAAAAACTGCTAACAATGCACAAGATCCAGTAGTCCCAGGGCAGTGGCAAAAATGCAGCATTAACCAGCATCACCCCATTGTACTAAGAAAACTTCAGTGTACTTTGGTTAGCCAAGATGACATTACAATTATAATGATTCTTTTAATGTTTAGAATACTTTACTGTTCTACAAGGGGAATCCTGAGGCAGAACTTGCTTAATTTATGACAGAGATTGCATGACTCAGATCCCATGATAGCAGGGAGCCACTCTTGCAGACCTGTATTGCTCCAGCATTGTCAGGCCCAGAGGAACAATGATTATTCTGATATCCTTACAGCTATCTTGCTTTCTGCTCCCTTAAGCAAAGTTTCTTTTGTTTTAGTAAATTAACTAGCACCTGTCTATACAGCATAATGGGGATCTTTCCCCTCCCTTATTGATTTCTGGAGGGGGGGAAAGAGGCTATTCAATGCCCATCCCAACCCACCCAGGAATTAAGACTTCTTAGAGGGTCTAAATAAAATGAAAGATGAACAACATGTTTGTTAGATGTAGTAATGTATGCCCATATGGAAGGAATAGCTAAACTGTCCTTTTCCATGAAAGAAACTGAACAGATTGTCTAGAAATAGACAGCTCCTGTTCCCTTTACCGAGGGAAGCAAATGCCATCCAGATGGAAATTATCAAATGGATCAAACAGCTACATTTTATTCCCAAATGATTTTTGTTCTACTTTCGACTCATTATACCAGGAAAACTCTTTTTCCTATAGCCCAAATGGAGTCAAGAGAATATTATTTATCATATACTCATTGAAAACATTCTGTATTGAAGGTTTCCCTGATGAGATATTGATCTTGTCACACCAAATGGGGGAGAAGAAAAGTGTCCTTCCTAATGTGAAGTTCATTTAAGATCTCTGGAATCTGTTAATTCCCATTAAGTCCAACACATGACTGAAGATTATACTGTCCTTGTAGTGCAGCAGTCAACTCTGCAGCTGCTTTCTGATGTCCAGGGTGACAAAAAGCCTTTTCAACAGTCCTATCGCTTGCCGGCTTTTACGAAGGTGAATGTTATCAAGTCCCAGTGAAAACACGTAGAGGTTCTTCAGCTACTTCTATTTGTACTCTCCCATGGGTAAATATTTCAATTAGAAATTTGCACTGATTAAAAATGAAATTTAAAAATCACAAAGAATCCTCATCTTTAGCCCTGTATGATTATATATGGTGTGTATAACCAAATTCAATAATTTAGGGGACATTTTCAAAGAAAAAAGAGGAGTTCATTACCAACTAAAAGGGAAAGGCAATGACATCCAGATACCCAATTCTTTCTTCTGACTTTGAAAAATGTCCATAACATTTTATGTGGTAAAAAACATATTAGTTTAAGCATATCCTCCTATAAATCTCTGATTATGTTTATGGATGTTTATATCCTATCCTATTGAGTTATAAATGCTCTGGCTATATTTTTTGTTATAATATGATTTTCTTTTAGCCTGAGAACCTAGAGCAGCACAGGTACAGTCTTGTATGAGGACACAAAATTGTTAACAGCTGTGGCTGAATGACAGGATGAGATCAAGAGCATCTAATTTAACTGGGCCATGTAACACTACCTTTTATTTCACACTAGTCATTAAGCATGAGTTCAGCTTGTGTCATAGGTCTATCAGGTGGTCCTATAAATTAGGCAATAAATTAGAAGTTGATTTTTTAATGGTGTGGTCATTAACAGATAACACAGAGTTCAGCTGCAGCAATCCCAAAATACCAAGGATCCCACAGCTTCACGTGCACAAGGCAGCAGTGCAGCTCCCAGGGCCTGACGTCTGTGTGACCGTTGTTTTATTCTCGTTGAGTGTCGATGGATGGGTGTCAGCTTTGTGATGGCTGGGGATGTAATGACTTTGCTGCCAAGGGAAAACACACTGGGCACACGGACTGTGGGAGCAGTATAAACTCTCCGCCAAGGGACAGAAGGGAGGCGAGACCCCTAAGCATCAGGGTCCCAATGTAAAGCACACAGATAGAAATGCGGTTCCTTCTACTGATAATCAATGAGGAGATTGGCAAGCAGAATCAGACATTTTGTACAACACTGTGACTTGGTAATCAGTCCCAAAATAATCATTCCGGAGCAGGAAGGAGCCCCCGATGTTAAGCTTCCAGAGTATCCAGTTGAGATGCACAAAACAATATATTGCTACAACCTCTGTTCAACTGAGAGCTCAAAAGTGGTAATTCATAGTAGGACATATATCATGACATTTCAAATAAGTCTTACAGACAAGACAACCTCTTCTGAGGGAAAAGGTAGGCTAGGAAATAAAATACGAATGTTTTTACATTCAAAAAGGGTCAGACTTATCCACAACAGAAGTTATTACTCCTAATAATACTGCTAAGGCAATTGCCCTATTCATATCCCATTTGTCTATAAAAGGCTTAATTTACAATGTACCCCAGTACTGCAGAAGAAAGTAGGTTTATTTCAAAATAGAAAAGGAGTGTTTATTTTCATGATAGAGTTTAGAATTTTTACTTCAAGGACTATTATTAAACTGAGGCAGAGCCTTCTTCTGAAAATGCTTTATTAAACTGAAAGATGTGTCTTGACAATCACATTATTCTCTCCCCAGCATCCGGTTTGCCAGTGCAAAGGGCAGCGCTCATTCTTAGCAGACACATCATCTTCCAGAGACTTGCAGGAATTTGAGTGATTGCTCTTAATTGAGGAGCAGCAGAAACTACTTCCCATCTTTACAGTCTATAAAGCTCCCAAGGAAGCACACCAACAAGGATTTGTTTTAATATCACCTTACTTAGGACACAGAAATTAAGAAGAAGAACACAAAAGAGGTCAGAAGCCCTCTAAAGGAAACACATGTGCTTACGTGATTTCCTATGAGAATGGCAGCACTGCAGGTACTAATCCACTGAAGAAAACTCTCCACAGCTCAGGCTTAATCCATGTGTTTGAAAACACTATTTTATAAGTTGTTGCCCTCTTCTGTATTGTCCTATTTTACACTATTCAAAGGGAAGCAGGCACAACTAAAGAGGAGCGCACAGTTCACAGATAAAGAACAGTGAATCCAGCTTATTTTTATGCAAAAGCTCCAGAGTCTTAGGACTAGACCCAGCATATGCTCAATGCCTCATTTGATGAATGCTGTCTCTGATCTCCTAGGGCCTCAGGAGAATTTGTCAGGTCAACAAGGCTTCAGATCTACACACACATTTTAGTTCCTATTTAATGTATTTATAAACTGGTACCTAAACGTCTTACAGTGAATCCAACAGAGCTGGTGACTATAAATTAAGACAAAACTATATAGTTAAGGAAATGTCTTCAGGCAGAACTTTCAAGAAAGCGCTAGAACAACACAAAAGAGAGGTTCCCAAGTGTTAATGCCCGTTATCTCTTATGAGAAGGCTAGTCCAGTGTTCAGAGCAGTCATCTAGGACACAGGAGGAAGATTTCAAGTCTTTGTCCTGCTAGGCACTACCAGATCACCACAACCAGGTCCCATATGACCTTGGTCACATTTACTACTAAACTAATCTGGGTGAGAATCACCTTCTCTTTCTTCTGCAGTGTAGACTTGACATCTGAGGCAGTCCCCCTCCACTCATCTTTATAGTCAGTGAGTTGAAAAGGCACCTCTAGAGTGCAGATCATCTTGCCTATTTTAGACCTACATTACGATGAGATGAATCCTGTCCTCTAGATCAAGTGCTGATTTCTCTTCATGACTGTCAGGGACCCCAGGAGACTAACTCAGACTTATGCATGTTCCAAGGAATCTCACTCCCTAGAGCATGAATTAAGCTTAGTTCCTAAACACATGATAACAAATTCCCTGCCTGGGAGACAGACATCTGACAGTCACTGCTGTAAAGGTCTGCAGTGCTGGCTGAGCTGTAAGCAATAAAGAGCTTAATTCTGTAGCCTAGTAAAGATGTCATGTCACTCAAGAAGAGCCAGGAAATGTTGAGTCAATTGTTTGTCCACATGCAAAAGTCAGTGCAAATCCCAGTCTTACAGAGACATCTAAAAGGGGGACTACAGGAATGTGCTGTTCTTGGAAAGATGCAGATGTCAGATATAACAACCAGTGATTTTTTCTGGCTCTCCTAAGCATCATCACACAATGTACTTTCTGTTCTGAACCCAATTCAGACCACCTAACAAACTGGGATACTTGTCCACACCAGTTGCAACTTCGTTTCTTAGGTTTCAAATACCTAAAGAAGTTATTTGTCCCCAATACCCTCTCCAACACTGTCCTGGTTTCAGCTGGGATAGAGTTAATTTTCTTCCTAGTAGCTGGGATAGTGTCATGTTTTGGATTTAGTATGAGAATAATGTTGGTAACACACTGATGTTTTAATTGTTGCTAAGTAGTGCTTACATTAAGTCAAGGATTTTTCAGCTTCTCATGCCCAGCCAGCGAGAAGGCTGGAGGGGCACAAGAAGTTGGGAGGGGACACAGCCAGGACAGCTGACCCAAACTGGCCAAAGGGGTATTCCATACCATGTGATGTCATGCCCAGTACATAAACTGAGGGGGAGTTGGCTGGGGGCAGCGATCCCTGCTCGGGGATGGGCTGTGCATCAGTCAGCAGATGGTAAGCAATTGGGTTGTGCATCCCTTGTTTTGTATATTCTTTTATCATTATTATTATTATTTTCTCTTCCTTTGCTGTCCTATTAAACTGTCTTTATCTCAACCCACAAGTTTTCTCACTTTTACTCTCCCGATTGCCTCCTCCATCCCATTGCGGGAAGGGGAGTGAGCGAGTGGCTGTGTGATGCTTAGTTGCCAGCTGGGGTTAAACCACAACAAACACTCACTCAGGGCCATCCACCTGCCACACAACACCAGAACTTTTTGCAGAGCTCCTTCTGTGGTCATCTGCTCTTTAGCAGGTTCATTTTGACAGAAATGATTTCAGGGATTTATCACTTGAGCAGCCACACTGACAGGTTTGAGGAGACAGCAATTTCTATTTGTGGACAGGAGGCAATGGGGCCATGATGAGCTACGAGAGGTAAATTAGGGGATGAAAACCTCTGCAGCCATCATAAAAAAATACATGACCAAGACCTCTACCTTGCAGCTCAGACTTAGGAATTGTCCTCCATGAGACAATGTCTTAATATACTGTTGATAACGCTCAGTGTGCTCTTAATTAAAGCTCTTTAGTTGGACCTCGGCTTCTCTACACTTCTGCTCACCAGCTATAGGGTACACACAGTATACTTCTGCCTTGCAAAATGATGAGGTATCCAGATCATATAGGAGCCATATAAAGTAGATTTGTTATTTATTTCTGCCCGGCTCATGTACATCAGACAACCTGCCTGCTCATCCATAAACCGCCATTTGCAAAAGATCCATCATCCACAAAAGGTCTCTAATTAACTGTTCATTCAGAAGCCACATCATCTTGGTGATCATATCCAGCACAGAAAAGGCATGTAAAATTGTAAGGGTGGCAGAGATGAGCAGACCCCAGCCCCCCCACTATCCACGCAGCAGCTACATGATGGAGTGCAGTTTCCCCTACAAATCAGCCCCCCTGAGAGACAAGAACAGCCTTGTGCCCCCCAAGCAAAGCTCCCTGCACAAACAGGCACAAACCATCGGTACCCTCCGGCTAGGCAGCCTCACCCTTAGATTTTAAAGCCCATTCACCAGAAGGGACTGTCTGCAGCCAGCTGGAAACAAAGATGTGGCTGCTGAGAGACAGTCCCCCGCCCACAGATGGGAAAGCAGAGAGGCAGCACCCAGCAGATGGTGGGGGCAAGGGAAGGCAATAAGAGACGGCCATGTCCTCCTTTTCTAGCTGCGGCTTTCACTAAGGGTGAGAAAGAATCGCTCCTGACTTTTGGCCTCGGAGCCACGTTACAAAAATCGACAATGTGCTCCAGAAGCTTCCCACTTAAAGAAGGCTTTGCCAGACAGCCATATGCTGAGGCCATGGCACTGCAAAGCTTCTCACTCTTGTCCAAATACAATTAATACAAGTCCAACCCAAGCGAACTCAAGGAATCCTTTACCGAAATTCCCCTTTACTCTGCTTCCTGTTCTCACACTGTGACCAAAAATGCAGTGACTAGGCAGAACAGATAACATCTTAATTTCTGAGTAATTGTTCATTAAATGTTCCCAGTAACCCACCAAAAAAAGAACTCTCTCTCCACCCTTAGATATTTGACCTGATTCGCTAATGGCTTGAACATAAACACAGTTTCAGTGCCTGAGAAACCAGGCTTACAGCTGCTCGGGATCACCAGACTGAAACCGAGCTGCTCTGGCACCCTAATGAACCTGACCCATCATCTGTAATAAGATCCTCTAGCTCTTTTCTTCCTTTTTATTTTTTCTCTTCTTTTTAAGAGCTGCTTACTTCACAAGTCATAACTTTTTTTCTCAAGAACTTGCCACACTACATTGAGCTTTCCAAAGGCAGATATGTTATATTGCATCAAATATGACAGTGGCTACAGTTCAAGAGATATTTAACAAGGGTGCAAGTCAGTCTCGCTTCCACTGTGGGAGCTTGATATTTTTCCCAGTGGTGCCTAACTCCTACCCAGTAAAAGTTCAATAGTTTATGCATATAAAACCAAGACAAAAATGTACTGAGAATATGTTATACAACCACTGATCTTTTTTCTTCCCCTTTTTCAGCAGCAAAAGAGACAACGGGGAGCTAAACTGCTATAGGGCAAATGTCCGCCATTGGCTTGATCCCACTTACTAAGAAGATATTAGTGCTTTTGCAAATCAGAATTGCTACCCAAAAAATGTAATCAGGACTTATTAAGGACTACAGAAAATTTAATCATGGGCAACTTGGTTTTGTTCTGACTCATACAAATACTCAGTCCTGAGCATGGAACTGAGTTACCACGGGCTGAGCATCAGATCTGATCCCCAAATCTCCTACCCGCACAAAAGCTGTTCATAGCACAAGATAAGCAATAGATGGGGAGTGGCAGGCTTCCAAAGTAATCCCTCCGCATTTTCTACAAATGTTTAATCTCCAGGAGAACCTAGAGTGGAGATTGGCATCATTTACTTTAAAGACACTGAGTTTTGTCATCCATAGTTTCCAGTGCCTTCCAGGCCTTCTCCAACAGACCAGTTCTCAAAGAGGGACGCAGGCCATGTTCCTTCCACTGATTCTGTCTAAACTATATCTGGTTTAGACGTTCCTGAAATCTAACTGGCAGCTGACCTTATCTTTTAAACTGGCATAATGAATTATTTGTAGTTAAGTGAGACTGCATGCACAGGTAAGTGTAGACAAAATACAGCGCAACTTATTTTTTTTTAAATATTATGAATGCTATTTTCCTGAAAAATAAGAGGAATAGAAGGAGTAGTCTAATACAAGAACTGCATTGACTAAAGAGAACTTTCTTAAAATATGCATGATCTGTCATTGCAGGTGTTTTGTTTCTTTTCATCTGAACATAAAAACTGGCATTACATTTTATGTTTATGACCTCTCCTACCCGAGAAGAGCAAAACAGATAAAGCACCAGTGCAGGAGAATTATTAGTTTTCTTTGATTACATAAACCTGCTTGTTCAGTGTTGGAATAAAGTGATGGATTTTTTTTTTTTTCTTTTTTATTTACACCTGGCATAGAAGAATGGCTATCCCTTCCAGTGGTTTTTGATTTTCAGATTCCAATTTGTCCCCCAAAGGGGCTACAGTGCATTTGTAGCCTCAGGTACATCATAAGTTTCCTTTTTAAGTTTATCTTTCACATGGCCTTTAAAAAGCAGTATGCACCATTTCAGGTTCCTACTTCCATGTATTGCATTTATATTCTATTTCTAAGTAATACTTCTGTTAAAACTAGAGAGAAAAGAGATGACTGCTGCTAAAATGAGATATTTTGACTTTAGTACTGGGGAGTTTAAGTCTAGAAAAAAAAAAGAACTGGGCAAATATTACCTGAGTATGTTAGTAAACACCCATTTGATGTGAACTATTGATCCTAGCAAATAGTTTTCTGTCCTGTTTCAAACAAGGTATTTGTAAGTGGAAGAGTCTGAATGGGAAGCAGGCTCAGTGAGTGTCTGCTGGTAGGAAGCACATTGTTGTCCAGCTTCCCTCCCAGTTTCCTGATCATCCAGTCAAGTACAGACAACGCCATTTGACTCGGGAGGGTCCATGGATGACAAAAAGCAGATCACAGGTGATTCAACACAAGTCAACTGTTCAGATGTTTTCTGTAAGCACATTGCTACTGATCACCCTCAATTTCAAAAAATACCAAATCATTTACAGAATAAGGGGCAATATTAATTATTCTGAATGAGTCACTCAGCAAGATCAGACTCCCAAAGGACCTCAGCTTGGCAGGACACCAATATACAAACCATCTGGCCTGCCACTGTACATCTTGGAGCTGGTTTCTATAAATGACTGTGTTTAAGGAATTTGAAGGACCTTGTCTGATGGTGCAATGCATCATCTAATCTTTTTGTGCATCAATTAGTGCATAATTATTTGGCATAATCTGACTATCACTTCTCATTTGCCCATTCAGTAGTGGAAAAAAATGGAGTGGGACAGAGGTTCAAAAAAGAAAACCTTTAGCTGGCCCACCTTTTCTAAGGCTGTTGCACGCAACACTCCAAATGGATTGCTCTTAATTTGTTAGTATTCCTCTACTGTAGTGTCTAAAATCTTGCATTTTTACTTAAGAGAAATGAAAAGCAGCTGAAACAGCTGGCCAAATAATAACTGTGGTATCTGCACATATTTAAACAAGGCTTTGTAGTAGGAAGAATGGATGTCTTCTTCAAAAAATTAAAAACACAAGGGGCTACAGGATTTTAACTGAAATCTGTGACTTGTGAAGCAAAGGTACAAAGTGCCAGCACAGAATCCATTTGCCTGAAGAATTGCTTGAGTCCATTTTGCATTACAGTACTTCAGTGCAGGTACTATGCTTGCAAGTGTCTGCTCCCCCATCTACACCTGTGTGTGTCTGCAACCCTTGTTCAGAAAATTATTAATTCCAGCAGGAGGAAGAATGGGGCCAAATAACCTAATTAGCTTAAAATGAAGCCTGATAGTTTAAAATAAACCACACCGGTCTTTGATAGAAAGGGACTGGACTGAGAAAGGCTTAATTTCTTGGTAAGTTACTATGGTCCCAATCACAAAGTAGATAGATACACTAGGATAACAAAGACTTATTATTTTATTATCACAGGGTATTATTATTAATACCCTTATTATTAGCACACGTCATGCATTATGATCTGATCTCCAGCCTGAACTACCAGGCCCTGTATTTTACTGTCAGCAAGATAAAGCTCAAAAAAAGTTCTCACAAGTGCTAATTCTTAAAGCATAATTTTAGCAATATAAATGTTACCATGTTAAATATTTACATGTTGTTTTGCACGTCAAAATATCTTAACATTTGACAAGGCAGCTGGTGGCTGGATATCAGGTAGATCTGTCTTCAGAAGTGCTGGCCGGGCATTAGGAAGAAGAGAAAGACACATGAAAGCAGAAGCCCAGATTTTGGAACCTCATTGGTGTCTCCTCTGCTTAGACAGCGCTCCAAGACATCTCTTCCAGAGGCTATTTCCCTTGGCATCTGGTGTGTATTTTCTAAAGATATGTTGGACAAAGACCAATTCAGTTACTGCTGTAAGCAATTGCACTGCTGTCTTACTGAGCAAATCAAGATTTTTTTCCCACAATAAAGTGTGAGTGTGTGCATTAATATTTCTTCAAAACCAGTCATTTTGTTTCTGGCTGCTGAAAAGTAGCGTCAAACAAAGTAGTAACATACTGTGGACCAACTGGGGTAATCAGTGGAGGCAGAGGAAAAGCACAGGAACAGTGCCACGTATTACTGTGTGTTAAAAATGCCCTTCTTCTAATAAAAGTGATTACAAATAAAGATAGCTGGGAGATGTGAATAATGGAGGTTTTCCAAAAGTATTAACTCTGGTGGGATGCCCATACAAATCAGCGTTTTGGGGAATTCACAACCACGCTCAGTTAAACCGTCCAGAGTCAATCGGCATTAGTGCACACATGCACCTGCACAGACACACTTTTCCCTCCTCCCTCCCATAACCAGGATCCATCAATGGTTCCTGCAGCCCAGACCCCAACTATTTCTGAGCCAGACTACAAGGAAGCACTGTCACAGCTGTGCTAGCGCAGGTGGCCTGGCACCGCATCCACTTCTCCCTATTGTAGGTGTAGGGGTTTGGCAGCACAGGGTGACGTCTGAATCATCCATCCCTTGAATGCAGATCTTACTGTACTGATGATGCCCAAGTGGTCACCTAAGGAAAGTGGTCGGGAACATGTGGAGTAAAACTACTCAAATTAAGCTGCAATTTGTTACTTAAAAGTAACAGTTGAAGGAGGCTATTTTACAGATACTACCACCTGCAGGAATACATTGAGTATCCTGCTGTAGGTCAACTTATTAAAAAAAATGATAGAACTAAAAAAAAATAATCCCAGGACACTAAAGAAACACTAACAGCAAAAGTACCCCCAATTTCTGTAAAATGGGTTTCTAGGAAGTCCATGACACCACATTTACTTAAGTTCCAGAGGAAACAGTCATGTAAGGCAGACATTCTTTCAGAACTTGCCGCTGCACACTGAAGAAATGGGTTATACATAAAAGTGATTTAACAGATTGTTTCACAGTCTCAGTTAAAAGAAAAGCAAATCATAAACAAGTTGTGAAAAAAAATGGGGAGGCAGCCCGGCTACTGAAAAATCCATAGGTTTCAGTGACGTCAAATGTTCTAAGAAATTTTGATCATAAAAAGTATTACAGCTCTTTTTCATGTAAATTTTCCAGTCAACTCAAACTAGTTGCTAGGCCATGCTAACTAGTAAAATACCTTTGTTTTAAAAAATGATTAGTACTTTTGTAACAATGCGAAAATCACATTGCTCAGATGCTTTACCTTGTTTTATTTTTGCAGTTTTTATTCTTTCCCGTGCAGCTGATTTCTCCCCACAGGATTTCGACCTTTATTACTTGCTGACAACACGTCTGACAAATGGCTTTTTGCTGTGGTAGCTGAGGTTGAGCCATCTGTTTTTTCTCTAGAGAGCCATGCCTTATTCATAATGGCATTTTTCTGTTTCATTCCCTGGGGAATAGCACCTGCATGCTGATTTCCTATTTGACCCCAAAATACATCATCACATTTCGACAACCGATCCCTCCCCTTCGTGGCCCAGAAAGCACTACGCTCCGGAGGCACCACTGCATCCTTCATCTTTGACAGCAGAGGCCAAGGGGCTTCCTCGTGGATCTTCGGCAGGTTGCAGTCAGCCTTTGGATTTGAGTTGGAGGAGACAACTGAAGGTATCTGAGGAGGAAAGAAGAACAGAAAACATAACCTTGGATGTCCCAATGTGTGTCTGTGTTATACGGAAACAGGCCACTCTGTGTGTTGTGGCTGATTTCAGCTGTAGCTTCCCATATAATTGTACAGTAGGCCTGTGTCATGCTCTCATCGGGATTTAATTAAGGCTCATGTGATATATATATAAAAATAATCCCTGACTTTACGAAGACCAGGTCAATCAAAGAGCTACTTGCATTCTGCTTTTCATAATAATTTTCTTTTATGAAATATTTTCATTAATCTTTTTTATATGTGACTGTGATAGAGAAAATGACCGGGAAACCGCATTTGAACTGTCACATATATCCCCTGGACTAAATAACATGTTGTCAGAATTCTGAGTCACCATTTCATTGTATAATAAATTTCTTAACTAAAAGGAGATTTCAGTATCTTGCATGATTTTTTTCATCTATTAATGCCAAAAGCAGAAACTATGCTTTAATTTGTTTTATTACATTTATTTTAATCCAAGATTATAAAGGAAATTCAGTAGAGTAATATTTGTCACTACTTTAGCTAACTGGCTCCAGTAATTGCATACTTGAATTTTGTTTCCATACAATTATGGAGAGGTTACGTTGTCTCAGAGAGGGTGAAATCTCCTGCGTGTTTAGTTTAGCAGCAGACTGTCACAAATGCAATTGCAATTGATCAGCTCTGTTCTTAACAGGATTCCTGCAGTTAATGGAAATTACTATAAAGAGCTTCAGGGCACAGGAATAATTGGATCACAAAAAAAAAAAAAAAAAAGGAATTGGAGAAAAAAAAGGTAGGACAAGACCAACAAAACAACTTTTTTTTTTAAACATCCAACAATTTTCAAAGATGGTCTTACCAGAGAGTACACCATGATGAAAACAAAACCTTTAAATTATTTTTACAAGCCTCAAGCCATTCCTAAACAATTGGGAAGAAAATGCATAATGAAAAACATTAAGCATTTATTATCCTCAGCTTGTTTAAACTAACAATCAACTGTGCATCTCTGGAAACAATCATTCAAATATCTATGTGATCTATAAAATGACTGCCAAGAATAACAGATCACTAAACTAAAACCGAGAAAATTTTTACTGACCTGGCGATTTTTAAAATGGTTTTGTCTTAGTTCTCGATGCAAGGCTATGATCCTCTCCGGGCCTGTTAATTTTACAGGAGAACCAGCAAACGCATTTGGAGTGATGTGAGAACTGTGGATGCTATCCACCTTTTGCTGAGAGTTTGCAGGTATTGACTCAGTCATCCCATTCACTTTGACATATATCTCATGATCCTCTGGCTGTCCATTGGCCTGTGAAATATCTGTGGAAGAAGGCAGCATCTGCAAGAGAAAATACCATTTTAAGACATTCAAGCTAGATCAAGTTTTCCTATGCTGTTTATTTTGGATTAGTGGAAGTCACTTGGATGAATTCATTACGATAAATGTTCACAGAAATTAAATATAAATAAACTACATTCACCAAAATAAGAAAAAAGATAATATACCAGTTATTTTAAATGTGAAGTATTCCTGCATCTGGCTAAAAAAGAATCCTGTATTCATCAACTCTTTCCTGAAACAAAAAAAATCTCAAGCTTTAACTACAGCCAAAATTTGCATCTGGATATTAAGTATAAAAAGTAGAAAAAAAATACCATTTTTAAAAATTACCTATGTTAGGTCTCCTCTTGAAGAATCTCAAAATTTCCAACATGATTCTTTCACACACATATTCTCTCACTCCACACTACACAACAAATTCAGGTTTGTCTACCTATGAATGCTCAAGAAAGTTAAGCTGAATGGACTTCAAAAGTGTATTAGTTCAACTGCATGAACTCTTATGCAGACCCTCCTATTCTGAATCAAAATAATATTAATTCAGTTGATCTTATTTCACCTCCACATCAACTTGAACACCACAACAAACATTATCCTTCTTGAATACCTTCACTGAACTGAAGCCAAATTTAGAGAGAAACAGCAGTTGTTTAATTATGCACCTTTTCATAACAGTTGCAAGCAGGAAAAGATCTCCCTGAACATAAATGACTATCACAGAGCAGTAGCATTTTATCATCCAAATACAAATTTATTAAAGCTACGGGATCAATGTTACATTTTTTCTTGCAATTGCACAGAAAAACAAATTTAAGATTGTTAACGACAGTTTCAGCCTTTGGGTTTTTAAGAAGAGTTATTTATTTATTTCCAGAATTAATACATCTAATTACAAGTTATCACCTCATTGCCATTAGCCCTCTTGCAAAAGCTCCAGAAATGCAGATACTATAAATATGCGAGGTCAGGAATGGTTACTTAATATAAAACACATTTTACTTAAAATAATATATTGGGTTTGGTCTGTACATCTTTAAGGAGTGTTAGCTACATCACTTGTGTCCATTAAAAAAAACCCCAAAATCAAAGGACTCTGAAATGCCATAGTGGTGTAAGTTTGCTCTGGAGTGTCCCCCCAAAAAGATGAGCATTTATTGGCAAGCTCATGCATTAAAATATAATTCTATTATGGCATGAAGAAGAATATACGGTGTGTAAGCTGTTGCCATTGCCAAGAGAAGTTTCACTGTCTTGCAGGAGTGATCACTGTGGTGCTTTAGGAGAAACATGCTGCTTGCAAGCAGTTCAAGAGCAGCTCTGATGCCAGTGTTAAAGCACATGGGTATCAGTGGGGCTGTACTGTCCCATAGCTTTTGAAGTGACACTGAACCCCAGATGTTGATGTGTACAAGCTAGCCAGATATGAAAAAGCTCATTGCTGTCATCTTCTGTTTGCAAAGTGACCCTCAAAGCTCATGGGCTCCCTGAAGCATGTGTCTTATGATTCTTAAGTACACCAGCACACTGGTATTCCACTCGTAGGGCAGGAGGGTGGGCTGTGCCTGTCCATCTCTAGACCTGCTGTGCTGCAGGACAGACCCTTCCCCAGGATACACTGCATAAGAAAACATGAGTGGTAAACGCAAGCAATGAACCCTGCCTTTGATCCCATTTCACCTTCTGTTCTTGGCTCCCCACCATGAGAGGAGGGAGCCAATGCTGCCGAATTCTGGCCATTGGTCCCGTTATAGTGCCAAACACAAGCATGTTTGGCCAGCTGAGACACTCCCCAGGAGGAGCTACCACCTGGGTCATTTACTTTAGGCTGAACAACAGGCCAGGGAACAAGGCGGTGACATCCAGGAACTGAAGGACCAGTCATATTGACCAACTTTGGGCACATAATTTAGATTGCTGCTCTTCCCTAAAAGACTTACTTTCTCTACACTGATTACAGAGGGAGTCTGTGACACTATCTGGACACAGCATTTATTTAGGTAGGGCAGCATGAATACCCCATCATATCCTAGCATCACAGGCATAGATCAGTTGGAAAGTGAAAGCCATACATTTGGATGTTCCCCTATAAACACAGAAGCCAAAGGCAGCTTCAGAAGTCCTTGGTTTCTAACCAAGGTTATGAGTGCAGTATCTCTCCCCAGCACTCATAAAAAATGCTGGCTGGCTGAAAGCGATGGAGGGGTTACAAAGGGCAGCCCTGAAATGTTTTGAGGCATGAAGAGACTGGATCTAAAATGATTTGATGAGAGTTTCCTCACTACAGGAAGCACAGTTAGAGGCATCCCTGGTGATAGATGAGAGTCAGCAGGAGCAGAACAAGTTCTGGAGCGCAATGACCCATGCAAAGGCAAATCACTGTCACCCTCATAGGCAGGAGAGCTGGCTCATACCAGAAAAAACACAGCACCAAGTCAAAGCTTGGCACTGGCACATTTCATTTCTAGAAAAATAACCTCCTTGCAGGGTCCTTCCTTTCCTTCAACTGTTCAATGCACAAACTCTTTTGCCTCTTGGGATTACCAAATTCTGCTGCAGACAAAGTAGTGAAACTCATTAGAAAGGTGGGTTAAAGCAAACCCTGATGAGTGAAGCTGCTACTACACTGACAAAGTTTTCACCATATGGTCTGCGTTGTATTTGAAAGTTGGTACGATTCTCTCAAAAAGGCTCATCTTCAGTGTTTCATAAGACTCTGTGAAACACTAAAGATCATATTTTCTATAGCTCTATGGATGTATCTAAGCAAAAATTCTGCATTTTGTCTAAATGCCCAGACATTAAGTTTGTTCGGGTTTTTGTTGGTTTTTTTTACAATATTGATTCTGTTTTTCTTTGATAGTTTTTGCTTTCCTCTCAAGTTTCCACAAACTACTCCACCTAGGAAGAAATGAAAATACTGTGATATTCCACCAAACTTAAAAGAAGTGTAAACTTGCATAATGCCAGGTTCTAGAAAGGATTGACATTAAAAACAAAACCCATCACTTTCCCCTAACATTACAAAACTAAAAAGACAGTGGTGTCAGAGATAAGAATAAAATGTTTTAATTCATCTGGATATTTTTAATTGCACATTTTATCTTAATCTAAATTCTAACATATATCAGAAAATAAAGGAAGGTTAGTTTTAAAGCTTTTCTTTTTTTAATCATGGCTGTTACTTGCATTTTCTGTTCTAGACAAATGCACGCTGTTGCCCATGAATTAGAGCAAAAAACACCGCTAAAATGTCTGTGTTATGTACGCAGTCAGGAAACGGATCTAAATCTTTGTCAATCAAACCCAATTTTACTTTAAAATGACACTAACCTTGAGTATGTACCATCTCCTCAGCCATCACAAATTCTTGAGATACCTTCCACACAAACAGCTATTTACATAATTACTGAACAGCTTTATCAGTTATTTCACTGGAAAGGCCACGCTGCCCGTAACTATTTTTAATCTGTATTTTATACCCTTCAGTTGTGCTGGTTTTGGCTGGGATAGAGTTAATTTTCTTCCTAGTAGCTGGTACAGTGTTTTTTGGATTTAGTGTGAGAATAATGTTGATAACACGCTGAAGTTTCAATTGTTGCTAAGTAGTGCTTATCCTAAGTTAAGGATTTTTCAGTTTCCCATGCTCTGCCAGCAAGCAGGTGCACAAGAAGCTGGGAGGGAGCACGGCCAGGACAGCTGACCCGAACTAGCCAAAGGCGTATTCCATACCATAGAACGTCACGCTCAGTATATAAACTGGGGGGAAGCTGGCTGGGAGGGGCGGATTGCTGCTCAGGCATCGGTCAGCAGACAGTGAGCAACTGCATTGTGCATCACTTGTCTATTCTTGGATCTAATTTCTCTCTTTGTTATATTCCTTTTCATTGCAATTATTATTAATGTTATTATATTTTATTATTATTATTGCTATTATTATACTTTATTTTGTTTTAGTTATTAAACTGTTCTTATCTCAACTCATGACTTTTACTTTTTTTTTCTGATTTTCCTCCCTATCCCACTGGGAGGGGGGAGGAGGGAGTGAGCTTCTCCATGGTGCTTAGTTGCTGGCTGGGGTTTAACCATGACACAGTATTTTTATCAATCTTTCTGAAGGACAAAAATAACATATCTTTCAGCAATGGATTTTACCCTTCTTTAAAAAAATTACTAAATAAGAACCACCATCTCCTCTCTATCATCCCCTTGGAATTCCAATGATCCAAGTCACATTTTCTGTAATGTCAGAAAAAGAAGCTTCTTCCTGTAAAAAACTTTGTCTTGAAAGGTCCCTTGGTCTTGATCAGCATTGTCCCCAAAAGACCGAAAGCCCAAAGTTAAATTCGTTCTCCCCTCTGAGGGTGGGACTCATCTGACCGAAGCATATCTCCTCCTGGCCCCCTTCACAACCAATGAAATCCAACTTATATGATTCTTCCCACATTATCTAAAGCAGATATGTAAAATGGGCAGGATAGCTCATTGTAAGTACCTCTTTCTCTCTACTAAGTATGAAAAGAAATAGATAAACTACCATGAAATGTATCTCACCCTCAGTGTCGGAAAAGCTTCTGATCTCACCAGCCATGCACAAATCAATTTAAGGAGAGCATCAGAGAATGTTATTTCAGGCCTGTTTCCTTCAAATATGATTCACAGGAAAGCAGTAAGTGGTTTCTTGCAAAGAAATGAGTAGAAATAGAAAAAAAGAAAAAGCATTGTTCTACCAAAAAGTATCTCACATGAAATCCCCTGATACAAAGGAGGATTAAGCTACACTGTTCTGCACATTTATTCCCTATTCTGTAAAACAAATAATTCAGTACACTGGACACATTCTTTGCCTGGAGCTTTCCATCCATAAGGTTTAAGATGACTCCATGAAAAGCAATAAAAAGCACTACCATTTATCCCTATATTCCTTGCACAAATTCCCTCTCAGCCCTGAGAAATGAGGGCAAATAGCCACAATGGTTTCAGATCCACTATGGAAAGAATATATAAAATATATCATCAGGTCAAAGCCTTCCAGCGTGAGAGCAATTGAAGTGAATGAGTACAGCAGCATTATCCATTACAGCCATCAGTCATCTGGATAGAGGCTGTTGGCTCAGTCGTTTGAGGGAAAGAGTTGAACATACTCCTGTTTCTCCACGCACAACCCAAAAGAGAGAGAAAAGGCTCCAAAACACTGCACAGCGGCACTGGCTAGGATGAGCCTATGTGAAAGGCAAGCCAAGCTCACTTGCTCCTCTCTGTGGTTCTCTAACATATCAAAAGCAGCATGGACATAGCTTCATGTGCAAGCTAGTCAAACTGGGTAAAGCCTGTTTCTTAAACTGCAAGTAGACACCTAAATTCAGAAAAAAGTGGAGCCTCCTCTTTCACATTTCCTATTAGTTATCTGGAGCATTTTCTCTTGCTTCCCACTCTTACCCACCCAAGTAAAGTAGCTGTTGCAAAGCCCAGTCCCAGTCCTTTTTGTTAGCTGTTTAGTGAACATGAATGTCTAGCATCAGTTGATGAATGCTGTCCTGTGTCCTTTCCACTGGGAAAGGCAGAAAAACAATAACGGTTAATAAAGTCCATGAATTAATTCTACAACAGCAAGAAAAGGAGGATGAGGCCAAGGCCTTTCCAATTAAAAAACCCAACGTTTAAAAGAAGATGATTAAAATGGGACATGACAAAAGGCCAAAAATGGCCACATATTCTGCGTCTGACATAGGGCATGTGAATCCCAGCTATGGCACTGTGCCGAGTGCCCCATGCACCCACTGGAGGCAGCCCTTGTCCATGGGCTGTGTCCTCTTCAGACACATGCTTTTCATTTTCCAAACATAAAATGAGACAAGGGTTTAATTATTTCAGTTGCCCAAATTTATTATCGCTCCACTACAAGGGACTCCAATGGTTTCTCAGTTTAGGTCTTTTAAAAGGAAAATATATCACAAAGGCTTAGAAATTAACTTCTTTGTGCCTTCAAAAATTCCAAGTCCATATTAGACACTCTGTCATCCTTCTGGCTCCCCAAAACGCTATTCTTTTCAAAACTGAGAGGCAGTTTTTCTTCACTACCCTGCACACAATTTTTACTTTCACTCCAGTGACATAGGTGTTTTCTCTGGATGAAAAAGAATTTAAATAAACCCACTTCTGTGCAATTGTATATGTTTATTATGATAAAGTAAAGTAAAACTAAACTAAATTGCACTAAATTACTCAAACTAAATTACAAATAAAGAGCTTCGTGGTGTACAGTTTTATGGTGAGGAATTTACTTTCTTTTCTAAACATATTACTCCAGTGTATATCTGGCCTCAGTGAAAAGTACGCTGCTGGAACAAAATCATGATATACTACATGATTCAAGCAAATTTTATTTCTCACTCAAAAACATTTGAATGTAACACTGGGCTGTGAACATAATCAAGAATGACAAAACTTAAAATGCGTGCTGCTCTGCTAAACTGAACTGATTTGAAGTCTTGAGTTAGTGCAAATCAGCAAAATAAAGCCATTGGGACAACAGTGATTTATCATGTCTGAAAACAGAGTCTCGAATGCTGAAAGTGAAGTCTGAAGAGAAGCTCCAAAGATGATTGGTTTAGCATCACACTGTCTTCGTGATTTAGTATTTTAATTGGGAATAGCATTAGGAAGAACATACTTCTGGCAAACGGAAGGGAATGACCAACCATCCGTTGTGTCCTGAATAAGCAAAGAACTGAAGTTCACTTTTGTCTTTAAGCATGAGTAACTTGTTGATGCCTATAAGCCCTCCACTGAAGACAGAGCTTCCTAGCACACAGCTAGGGCAGATCTATCCAATCTACATATAATTCCATGTAGACATGACAAAAAAAGAGTTCTTAAAAGAATTTTAAAACATATTTTCTTTGGAGAACCAGACACAAAGTTTTTTCCTAAACTACAAAAGGCCAGGCATTGAACTGAATACAGAACCCCTTTTCCCTTCAAAGGGCTCTGGATCAGCCCTTCATGCATCACTGCAAACTTTCGGTTGAAATACATCTGTAAGCCAAAGCAGGCAGGTCTGCTGCCAATGTGTGATAGGCTTCCATTTCTCACTGGGTCCAGAAATGAATAAAGCCAATTGCCAATCTTTAATTTAAGAAGGAAAAAAAGAAAAAAAACCATCAATCCACCAGGTTTTCTCTAGAAGCGTTCAAATGTTAGGAATTATTTAGAAGCGAAAATCTAAAAGGAAGGAAAGGAATGAGCTTTCAAAGGAGTTTTATGTAAGTAAAAGCTGGGCATAGCCCTGGAATCTTAGATGTGAATTGCAGTGAGAATAAGAGTTGAAATGCAAAAAAAAGAATCCTCAAAGATGAAAAGTCAGTTCAGTTTAACATATGTCTACAGAATTCAGTACAAGATTTTTAAAACCAAAGGAATGTATCACATGAATATGAAACGGTCTCTCTTCTTTTTGATTGTAACCATTATTTATTAAATTAGGAGTAGTGACACATGGACATTTTCTCACTGAATTGTTTTCCATTGGAAAATTGATCCACAGAAACCTAAGTTTTTCACAGGAACATACAGATCAGGAAAGGTTTCCCCTGTTACACATGGAATTACTTATCACAGTACTTATCACAGACCAGAATGGTCCAAAGATCAGTGTCAAGGTGCCCACCAAGAGCCAGTCAATTCTCTGCATGATCAAAAAAACCAGGCTTGAATCCCAGTGTGCCTGAGCCTGAGACAGACCTCTGGCCACGACAGTGCTTGTTACTGTGGGAAGGGGTTTGTGCTCCACTTAGTATGAATAGCTAAATATCTATCGAAGCAGGGAATTGAATATGGGGCTCCTATGCTGCAAATGAACTCACTGGCCATTAGAATATAGTTTCAATCTAATTCTCTCCTGTTGGAGCTGCTAAATTTTGTGATAATTAGACATTCAGGAAGACAGTGTGAGCGTGCACAGTATTTTGGTATTTATTGTGTTGGGAAGCTTTACACTAATGCTCATTTATCACAACAATGTCTGAGCAAATGTCTGAAGGCAGTGAAGTATTACCTCCCTTCTGACAGATGAGTTACTAACTACTGTCACATAAAACATCCGTTCTCAGTGTGAGCTTGAGCGAGACAGTGGTGGACCCAGACTTGACATACTCAAAGGAGACATAGCCAGACATGGAATCCTGTCCTGTCCTGCAACCAGCAACCAATCTACCTTTTCCTTAACATGCAGTTAAATTACTTTTTGCCACAGAAACAAATATGGCTGAGTGACAGCTTGCAACACTTAATAACACTAGAAGAATAAGCTTCTTCAGAGTGATACAGAATACCGCTCTGTGTGTAAAAATGTAAAATAATCAGAAAAATAATCCTGTGGCTTTAGTATACTATATGCTCATTGTGAGCATCTTTACTTCTGCTGATGAAAAACAGATGTCAGTGTTATTAAAAAGTAAATTATTTTTATGTACCCATTTTGCAGTGCATTGCGTTAGCTGAAGTACAAAACAGTATGAACCCATGTTCTGTGTCCTGCTGTGGTAGGCAGCTGCTTTCCCAATGTTTTACAAATGTGTAACACAAAATATCCCACCCTGCCCTTTTAACTAGCAAGATTCTACTTGACTATACTGGACACAAACATTACCAAATATTGTTTAGGCTTTTTTACAGGTTTTGTTTAAAATAATAAGAGAGAGAAAATCAAAGGGAAAAAAGGAGCTTGTTTGAAGGTTACTGAAGTACTGTAAGGGAATTCCTGTTTCTTCAGGCTGCCAGATTCAGATTCCTGTCCTTAAGAATGTCTTCAAGTAGGTGCCACTCCCAAAATACAAAGTATATTCCCAGCATCCAAGCTATTAATGATAATGTTCAACAGAACCAGGTGCAAAGCAGAGTGTATCCTGCTGGAATCACTTTCATCTTGCCAGCAAAACACAAGTAACTAACTCCCTTTTGAGTACAAATGTCTACTGAGTTGACTTAAATCTTGAAATGATTCATTGCAGACCTTTTGTTTCTGATGTCTTCAGAAATCCGAGATGATGCATTGTGCAGGAAGAAAATGCAAAATTCATATTTAAAGTGAAATTGAATAATATGTGCTGCATTATCCACTAGGATACTTTGTCAAAATATCAGGGAAGTGTTTTTTGCATGGAGAACTGACGTATTTTGTGATAAGCTCAAAAAGATTTAAACCCTGACCAAAACAGCAGTAAAACAGCCAACTCCACTGACTTGTCTGAAGCAATATTTATATTAAGTGCTGAAATATATTTTATAACTACACTTTGGGTCTCACTAAACACTTTAAAATAAATAAATCACTGACAATACAGTAGGGGAAATGGGAGGATCCTACAAGGAAGTACAAACACTTACCTTTTGATCACACATTGGTGTAAAAGTGACTGTGTACTCTGCCAGGACCAGGTCATTCACCAAGTTTTTCACCCCTTCATCAAATGCAGAGTTAACAATTCCTCGCCTGTGAAATTCACCATGCATCCTCATAATGAAGCTGTTCCTTTCCTGGCACTTTCGGGTAAGGCAAGCCAGCTTAGCCTATGTGGTATGAACACACATACATTGATTTCACTCCCCATTGAGACTGCAAGATTACATTTTGTGTCTGATGTAATTTCACGTTTTGAACCAAAGCTATAGATTGCGTTCCTATGTTTCTAGGCCATTAGGTGCCTCTGCACCTTGCAACAGCAATACGTGCTAAACTGGATAAAATGGATAGAGACATTCCCTTTCCATGTGTGAGGTCCCACTTTTGACAGGCCAAAGAGTACCCATGGCAATAATGTCAGCGAGCCCTTGCTTAAAGCCCGGTAGCAAACAGCTAAGTCAGGGGCAGCGGCAGAAGGCAGGCACATGCACAGAAGCCTGTAAGCAAAGGGTAGGTCCTGCTTCAGCTTTCAGGAAAATACAGTACCTTCAGAGGAGCTAGCATCAACTTCGCTTCAGACTTTCTCTTCTGAAGTTCTTTTTCCTGAGAGGTTGAAAAACATTCTGCATTAATTTATTCATGACTCACTTGAAAATACTGTAGCAGTTTTTTGATATTTGTTTTAGACCTGACTTACAAGGCGTACACTTGGCATATTTGTGTGACCCTGTATCACAAACAAGATGAAGCAGTGTAAGGAGCTGGTTGTACACGGATAGGCCCTGGCAGGCAAACACTGCCCTACTAGCATTAACGTTGGTCTTATGTTTTACCAAAGGCTTTTGGGTGTTTTTAGATGGACCCTTATATCAGTGAGGTTATTTCATCAAAGCAGCATCACATTAAAGACTTGGTATCCTTCATTATGCACTCATGTTCCCATTTACTCTGTGAATCTTCCAAAAGACTCTTTTGGGGAAAGTTTTCCCTTTTCTTATCTATAATATGTTGTAGAATGAGAGAAACGGGGAGGGATTTTCTGGATGTGTATTCCACCGCGGGCTCTGAAAAGTGAACAACAGCTTTCTGCTCTGACACAATCAATGCATATCCTGTATTAGGAGGTGAGCCAGGGTGACCCAGATGATCTAGTCTGTACCTTATGATTAAAGTGTTTATTATTAATGGGAAACCTGCTTTCTGATTATGCAGAAAAAAATACAATATCCTGCCAGGTAAAATCCATTTCTATTATGAATCAGTACAGTGTTATTTGGCAATAAAGTACAGATTCCTTCGCATTCATTTTGCTTGACAATTTGTATTTCTTAAAGCCTATAGTAAACACATTATATGCATCAGAAAAAGATTCCCTTTATGAGAATTAAGTTATGCTGAAAGAGGTCGCATGGTCCTCAGCTAATAAATTGTGGGCTTGGGAAGAAACAAAGTAGTTAGGACAGACATCTTTACATTGTGCTATCACTGGGGGGAACAAAGAAAAAGCTGGCAGTAGGTCCCTGCACTGGTGACATTCAATTCTTGATGAGGCATGGAGCAAAACATTTTGGTTATGCAATAAAACAGTTAGGAGTTGTGCATTCATATGGATAGCACATCTCACCCTTTATTCATCTACCATCTGATATGCACCATCCATCACTACAGACACCAGATACCACAAAACAATTTCATATTACCACCACTATTCTGCTAAGAGGCATCCTAATCAATGCCTGAGAGAAGCCACTAACCCTCTGTACAGACTGGTTTAAAGCAAATCACAGCACATGACAAGGCTCAGGAAAAAAAAAAAAAACGAGACAAAAACAAAACCAGCAAACAAACAAACACCACCACCCACACCACCCCAAAAAAACCCAACGAACCCCAAACTGTAGAACAGGTGGATTTACTATGGAGGAAGTAGGATGAAACTTGCACCCAGTAGGGAGAAGAAAATAATCTCTTGTATTTCAGAGGAAAGACAGAGGAGAAGCATGTTCTACACATTGTATCAGGGTATGAAGAATACTACTGAGAAAATGCCATTTACTAGTTGTTTCAGAGTATGACGGGCAATTCCAATTTGGGTCACATTGTAACTATCATTGCTTTTCAAAAAATAGTTTCCAAAGAAATAGGAAACAAAATGTAAGGGAAAAAAGTCCTAGCAGGAATTTGTTTCCACCTAAGAGTTCAGTAGTTGTAGCCACACTGACAGCAGTAGCTTTGCTGTTACACTATAAGGCAGTAGCTTTGCAAATGTTAATGTCTGTACTTGCTCTGGTTTGCCAGGTGAAATAAAATGCACAAATGTAAAAACTGCTCATGTAAGAGTACTTTTGTGTACATGGGGGTTCTCACCAGAATAACTATGTCAATGAATAAAAATACAAACCACACAGCTAACTGAAAATGTGTTAATGAAACTCTTAATGTGTAACCCTAGCAGGTTACAATCAGGTGGATCAAAAAAAGTTAGAAAAAACTCTATCAAAATTCTATCACTAGCTCACTGTGTTTCCTAATCTGATATAGTGCAACAAAAGAGTTGGGAATGTTAAAAATCCTGACAATTTAAGCCAAGGAGGTGGCTCTGTAAAGAATTCCAGCACCACTTTGCTTGCATTACACTATGGGGATTATAGCAGAGACTGGCGGCAACTTTTATTATAGTCTATCATCTTTCCATAACATTGACCACCCAGGCGGTTTACATCTTTTCCTTATTTCTCTGAAGTCAGGGGTACTTTTATATGCCTGGAAACCATTTAATTATCCTCAGACTCATTCCCAGGAAACTAGACTATTTTGGTTCTCTCCTTTGAGAAGAAAGAGTTAGAATCTGAAGTCGATGCTCGTATTTGTCCACCCACTCAAGCACACAGAAAACAGCTTTATTATACCTTTTCACATAGCTGACCCTGAAGGAGTTCCACTTCATTCTGCAAGTCATGAAACTGATTTTGCAATGCAGCCTGGTCCCTGAGCTGGGCTTTCAAGGTCAGCACGTGCTGCTGTAATCTCTTATTGTCTATTTTATTCTCCTCTGTTTCCTGGGCATCTTTCACAGTGTACAGAGGCTAGAGAGAAAATACACATGATAATGAAAATATTCTCAATCATGGTTTAGAGCACAAAACTTCTCAATCAATATATGTACCTACCTTGCATATCAAAAAAAGATTAAGCTGATATAAAACATACGACTTCAAACCTTCATAAACATATTAGCACTAATATCTTGCACTAATCTTGAAATTGTTTATGAGCAAGAAGTTCTTGATCCCCTGTGAGAGCAGGTATAGGACTGGGATTTCACAACACTCCTTCAAGGTAAGTATTGTATTATAATCATTTCATATCTGGGGAAACTGGGTCACAGTCAGATTAAGTGGCCGACCTATGGTCACACAGTGAGTAAGAACATAACTCAAAAGTCCCCAGTCTCCTGCTCCAACTGCTATATAATACGCCCCTTATTTTTCTATATATGTTTATCTCAGAGAGGAAATTCAACTCTCCCAGTTATATTTTTGTTTTGGAAGATTATTAATAAAACTAATCAGATTTTAAGTATAAATTTAAAAAATATTTTAAAAGAAAATATTTATTACATTAAAATGTAGTAGTCATGGTACAGAACAAGTGGAAGGAGGAGCTTCTGAATTTAACTCCTCCCCCTCCTCTGATTTGGTTTTTTTCAATTTCATGCACTTAGATTGAAAGGATTAGTGAGAGCTTTAGATTGATGGTCAGCATCATAAGGTCAGATGCTAGAAATGACACTGTCAGATTACACATATAGATTAAGACTGAGGAAAATCTGAGGGTGAAGAAAGACGTGAAAAACATTTATGCTATTGTGAACTTATATTAGAAAAATATTCAGTTGATACACACAGCTGCTCGAGATTTCTGATAACATGTTACATAAGCAAGTCTAAAATAGTAAGCATTTTAGTGATTAAGCTAAAAATCCTTGTCAGACTTATGTTATACTGTGGTAAAACCATATAACCTTCTGACAAAATATGCAGGAGGGTGGTTTGATTTTAATGGTTACTAACAGTGATACAACCAAGAGAAGAGCTAATATTCAGCCATGATGCACAACAACACAGTTAAATTTTCCTTTGCTATCTGCCAGCCTTTCCAACTTTGACACCCTTGGTGACTACAACATGCTGAAGGCACAGTTTCATGGCAAACAGCAAACTGAAGTGATAGATCACATCACTCTGCCTTCAACACATCATTGCAGCACAGATAGAAACAGAAATATGACATTTTCATACTGTTCTTCCTAATGAAGCAAGTCCTCTATGCACAGCATTCAAGTCGTGCATGCTTTGTACCAAACTTTTTGGCTCCCTCTTGCGTTAAGAAAAAAGAACAATAGCAAATGTTGGACACATCAAGATTGATTAGACCAGGGTTGCAGTGACAAAAGCCTGAGGATGAGTCTGAGACATGGTATTTTCCTCATCATCTTCTTTCCCACAAAAAAAGTATGTTAAATAAAAAATGGAAACACTCCCTAACTAAAGATGCTTAATGGAAAAAGAGGTGGGGAACTAAAAAAATTGCTTGAAGGTAAAAGACAGAGAGAAGTACCCTCTTTCCTTTTGCATTTTGCTGACCTGCTAGCAGTTTTCTGTAGTTTCAAAGCACAAATGAGGCATATAAGGTTTGTTTATGATCAGTCTATCAGATGTCCCAGTTAACAGTAATCATGGATTGTGTGGTCAAGCTCCAGAAGGGTGTAGGACCCAGCAGCTGGAACTGGGAAATAGCCAAAGGATAACTAAGCCCAAAATGTAGCATTTAACACACTGCATTCTTGTAAAGCCTGGCAAGATCTCTCGTCTTTGAAGTTAGTGCCTAAACATTGAAAATAAAAATAAAATCTTCCTCTTCTCATGTGCGCTGTGCTTATCTGAAAACTCAGTGAGAAAATGAGAAGGAATATGACTTTTTTGGCTACAGGCCATGACAGGAGTTGGGGGTTCACCAGGGAAGCCTGGCACTTTATTTACTGTGCGCGCTTCATGCAAAATTCATGTATTCATTTTCAAAGCCGTAAATAGTACCCTGCTCCCTGCCTGCTCACGCACATATTTCTCCTAACTTCTAACACAGCACCACAGTTCAGAAGGCCACCTCAACATGGTAGAAAATTTCCCCAAATACTCTTATGCAAATGGTATTTCCTCTGTTAGCAACACAACTGAAACAAAGAGTCCTAGCAGTAATCTTGGAGTATATTATCTTTGCTCTCTTTTACTTGCCATGAAGAATATCATGACAGCCTTTTGAAGTCTCAGCTGAGAACTAGGATCCCTGGCCATTGGGGGCTGTAGAACATAAGATATGTACAAAGTCCCAAAAGACATGCTCAAAACACGTCATATCTCAAAGACCTCCCCCCCTTGGGTTCTAGGTCCAGACTGCTCACATCTGCACTTCTTTCAAGTATCACAAACAGAGGTCTTCCAGAAAATTAAGTTTAGAACAGGAAAAAGCATAAATTATTGTGATTTACTGTATTAGAGTTTATTAATAACTTTGTGGGATAAAAAGCACTTTTGGACAAGGGTGGCAACTAACTGAAAATAAGAACAGGATCACCGGTCTACAAAACAGCCCTCAGGAAATAAAATTATGCTAGAAAGGTAGATCATGATAATCATTGTGCCAAACAGTCGGTTTTTTTTTTTAAATCTAGAAAAATTTAGGTCATATTTTAAAAATTTCACAAAACCCCACTATTGACAGCTTGGTGTACATTAAAAAGTTTATTTTAAAAGGCAATTATTGAAATAAAGTCACAACCTTTGTTAAAATATATCTACTCTATTTTCTATCTGTACTATTTGCTTAATTGTGCCAATAAAATCAATATCCTTTGGTTAAGACATAATGGACTTGAGTCATGCAGATAATTAGTTGTGCCATCAAACAGTGTAACTAAAGGATAAACCCAGTCCTGTGATGTACATGTACTGCATCTTTGATCCTGGAATGAGACACGTATATTCAACAATTTGACATTAACCCTACAACAAATAATTAAATTGGATGAAGAAGTCAGATCCAAATCAAACAACATCACAATATTGCATAAATATATACTACTGATTAATAAAGACTAACATGAAAAGTTTAGTTATTGGAGGGATTTAAAATTGGGAGGTTTTTTGGTTGGTTTTTTTTTTTTTTTTACAGAAGAAAGGCTGACCTGCACTTTTTCCAGTGTAAAAACATTCTATCAAGGTTGATAAATTTTATTGCCATGTGAGTCATAGAAATAATTAACATCTCAATTCAGTGACCAATAAAATAAGCAATAATTGCCCCAGACTGTCCCCAAACAAAAGGGTTAAAGCTCCATTGCCCAAAAATGACCCCAAAAGCTTAAGTGTTAGCTTAAACAAAACACCATGATACACTTCTGTTTATTCTCAAACAATTTGGGAGTTTCTTCTTACTTGAAATAGATTTCATTATTTTAAAACGTTACATGCCAATACATCATAATGGTATGAAAAATCTGTGCTTCATTTTCAACTAACAGTCAGAATTCTATTGTCGAAACATTAGCGCATAGTGCCATGTAGGGTGTACAAGCTAATATGAAATAACCGCATAGGACTTGCAGGTGGCCAACTACACCCACAGCCCTGAACCCAGAATCTTTACATTTTCCAGAATTTGTTTTTATTTTCTCCCAAAGCCATATCTATCTAAGCCCAGCCAGCAACTAAGCACCACGCAGCTGCTCACTCACTCCCCCCCGCAGTGGGATGGGGGAGAGAATCGGAAGGAAAAAGGTAAAACTCGTGGGTTGAGATAACAACAGGTTAATAGAACAGAAAAGAAGAAACTAATAATGATAATAATAACAGTAATAAAATGACGATACTAATAAAAGGATTGGAATATACAAAAGATGTGATGCACAGTGCAGTTGCTCACCACTTGCTGACCAATGCCCAGTTAGTTCCCGAGCAGCGATCCCCCCCAGCCAACTCCCCCCCATTTATATACTGGGCATGACGTCACATGGTATGGAATACCCCTTTGGCCAGTTTGGGTCAGCTGCCCTGGCTGTGTCCCCTCCCAACTTCTTGTGCCCCTCCAGCCTTCTTGCTGGCTGGGCATGAGAAGCTGAAAAATCCTTGACTTAGTCTAAACACTACTTAGCAACAACTGAAAATGTCAGTGTGTTATCAACATTATTGTCATATGAAATCTGAAACATAACACTATACCAGCTACTAGAAGGAAAATTAACTCTATCCCAGCTGAAACCAGGACACCTGTTCAAACTGAATTTGCAAATATTGTAGGTTGCTACAAATTTGCTGTTCCAGCTGATAAAAGGTGCATATTACTTCTTTGCAGTTTTCCTGTTAAGGAGCACAGAAATAATTTCAGGGCTAGCTGAAAAGTCTTTAGGAAAGCTGCTTCTCGGCCATTATTCAATAATTAAAAATCTTTCCATAAAACACTTCATTTTGGTGAAAAACATAAAAACTTTATCAAGACTCAGAACCACCTAAAAATTCAAAAAGCTTTCATTTACAGCAAAAACAGAATTCCTGTGATATAGATACATTCCAATGAGACTTTCTCTCCCCCATGTGATAGAAAAATTTCCCAGATTTTGGGGATACACACTTGGGCCACATGCGTCAATTACAGACTTTGACTCCCCATTAATCCACACCACTTGCTCACTGGCAGTGGAAGTTGCTCTACAAAGCGCCCGGCATCACAGCTTTGTTTTGCCTGTCCAAATCTAGTAATTGGGGCTAGAAGGCAGAAAGGCCAAATACTGGAAACACTGGAGACTCCTCCAACAGCTTTCATTAAGGCCACCTGAAAATCCATGCCTCAGAAAATGACTCTGCCTAAAGAGAGCAGGACAAGAGTCGTAAAAAATGGAGGTGCCTGTAAAGCCCATGCAGAGCCCGGAGTTTGGACTATCCTGTAGACAGATGGTCTACCTTGCATAATATCTGCTCACTTTCAAGTTTATAGTTGCAGTGGCTCTAGGTGCTCTATACTTGCTTTAAATCTATTGCCAGTAACAATAATGGGTGTCTCTGCATTCAAAACACTCCCTCCCAAGGAATATGCTTTTCTCCATTCCATTTACATACTTACCATTAATTTGCAGTACTGCTTTCCAAGCATTTTGTCCCCAACTTCTTGTTTAAGATGGTCTAATTCTGAGAGAGCCTGTGTCAAACGAGTTTTGATTTCTTCATATCTTGTTTCAGCAAAGCCAAGTTCTCTGTACCACTTCTGAGCCTAACGGGAAGAATAAAAAAGCAACATTACTGAGTATAATTAGTCTAGCAGTGGTATCACTTTTCAATACCAGCTTACAACCACGGACTTGAGTCTGATCTCCACATCACAAGTTTTAAATTGTTGTAAATTGATTAAAATAAAAGGAATTACACAATACACTACAATCTTCTTACAAGAAATGAGTAAGACTCTTAAAGTAAGTCTTACAGAAACATATCTAACTAAACCTGAGCAGAAAAATAGATTAATTTTTAAATTGATTTCTAAATTGGAAGTTACCTTGAGTATTCCAAATAAAGCTAAAAAAAGCAGTGGTGAAGGTACTCAGAATTTCAGAGATTATGTCTTTGAAAGCCCTCAGAGCAAATGGAAAGTAAGATTTTATCAGCTAGGAGGAAAAAAATCTTCCCGAGAAATGTCAGAAATGAAAAATGCAAAGGAGGAAAAAAAACCCTTCATATGTTCACCTTTATATTTTTCTAGGATGCATTTTCTCCACTTACACACATTAACCATAGTTTTGAAAAAAACCACCACCAAAACACAAAAAACCCACTCAGCAGATCAGCTGGTTGCCTGACAGCAAACTCCTTCCCCCATATGATAGATCATTTCTTCTCCCTTCTGAAAGCAAAGGCTTCACATTCTTTTAAGTAAACTGAGGAAGGTGTTGTAACACACAATTTCCTTGTAACACACAAAAGGATTAGAAGGACTCGAGTTAAGCAGATTTAAAAAAAATAAATAAAAATCAAACGATCTCTTCATGTTCAAATTACAAGGTCAGAAATCCTTACTTAACCATCCATCACTCATCCAAATCCACCCCTTCATTCCAGTTGCCTCACGTGAAATCTTGGAAGTCTTATAAAGCAGCTGTCAAAGGACAACCATTTTGTACACCACCATGTCTAATCCTACTGCTCTTTTACATACTCCACACTTGTTACTACCAGTGGTTTTTCCACAGGGAGTCTGTGCAATGCCTTTTACTGCATGAAACAGTCCCATAAATATACACTTGCCATAAAAGCAATACATTCTGCTTAGATAAGCATAGAGTGGAGATTGTTCAATAAAAAATAGGAATGTGAAAGCTAATGCATTCCAAAAGGCACAGCACTGAAAGCTTCCTCTGTTGGTATTAAAACCGCAGATTTACTTTACAAAGGCACAGAACTACCCATCCAAACAAGCCTCCATGTAGGTGATGTTGGACTTTGTGTTTACTACATAGATGTCGAGAAAAGGGGCAGTGTGCATGCTTTGCGCCATCACTGGATACAGTGAGATGCCCTGACAGTGTCAGATTTTAAATCAATTTGCCTCTCATTCAAAAACTACTTTGAATTCAGGTTTGCCATAATCCTCAGTGCTTCTACTGCCTTCTACTCCTCCTTACTCCTAGTGAGGGGGAGGGAAGCAGCCTGCCCAGAGATGGCCACAGCAGATAGTTTGTTCTGTGTGTCTTTGTCAAGTACTCAGCTCTGTCAAAGTGTGCTAGAGGAATGCAGCTTCACCTGAAGTTCTGGCCAACCACAAATGACTGTGTAATTCACCACTTAAATGAAAGATCAGAGGTACATTTTGGTTCTGCAGATCAGAGGCTTCCCTGTTTTGTAAAAGTGTTAAATCCTGGCAGAAAGAAGAACAGCCACGTAAGAAAAGAAGAAAGAAAACAAATTTGCTCCTCAGAATTACATCAGAGTAGGAGGTTACCTCTTTTTTTGTTTTTTCTAATTCCTTTTGCTGTATTTTTTGTTCCTCTTTTGCCTTTTCGACTTGCTCTTTCATCACACTGTAGCTTTCAGACGTGCTGCCCTGGATACACAACAGAAAGACATAACTCCTCTCACCCATAAAAAATGGCACACAGGTTTTTACAGAACAATATATGGTTTCCTTCTGAATCACTAAAAACACTTGCATAAAATCAAGATATTAGAGATAAATCTTTCCCTGTTGATTATTCTCAACTGAAGTCATAATTCTGCTTTTACAAGAACATAGTAATCTCCACAGAAATTCACTGTGGTGTAAGATTCATGATTACAGAGGCAAAACATGGGCAAGAAATACACTACAAGTAAAGATCCTGTCTTTAGGCATATGTTTCATGAAAATCAAAACAGTGAAAAAAATAGACCCTATCAGAATAAAAGTTAGTAAGTGAACATGTGCATACTTTTCAATAAGACACGATTGTTTCACAACCCTGAATACTTCACCATTGTAACAGAAGTTTGTGGAAATTAATTTGCTCTACCAGAAGCTTTTACTCTTGCAATAAAATAAATAATTTTTAAAATGCCTGAACAATGCACTCTTATTTTTAACTTTGTAGCTTGCTCTATCACTTTAAAATTCTCTAATACAACATTCAGAAAAAAACTCTCTGGTATTTTGCCTTCTATTTCAAAGTTAACTTTAGCACCTCAGATCTCCAGCACATGGGAGATTACAACATTTTCTATATTACAAAGTTCACATAGCTTTGTCCTCCAAATGACATTTCTATCTCCCCCTTTCTGTAGAAGATCGTGCTTGATAACATTCCTCATTCTTATTATTTACCTCTTTTCCAGGGAAATAGTTCAAGGGGTCTATAACCAGAACTCCTTCTTCTTCAGTCTGAGTTACACTACATGCTGTTTCAACTTTCTTTGGCTTAAGACCATGTTGTTGACTTTTTTCTTTTAGTTTTACTACTATCTTTTCCTTTGTTCCCAAACTTTTATCTTTTGTCAGCTCTTCATAGTTGAAACCCAAAGAAGACATTAATTCTTTTAATTTGTTATTTTCTAAAATAAAGTTTGCATTTGCTTTCTGAAATTCATCAAGCTGTTCTGAAGTTTCTTTCTTGATTCTGTCTATTTCTCTTTCCAGTGCACATTGTTCCTCCTGTAAATCAGAAATAGTTTGATAACAGCTGGTTTTGCACTCTTGAAGTTCTGAAACCAAGGTCCTGTATTTGTCTTGTTCACACTTTACCTGTGCCAAACATCCCAATAAAGTTTCTTTTTCACCTTCTAAAAGAGATATTCTTTCTAAATTTCCCTCTCTCTCTTGTATTAATTCATTATATTTTGCTACATAGTTCTCCTTGTCTTGTAATAATTTAGCTATTTCTTTGAAGCATCTGCTTCTTTCTTCTTTCAGGTCAGAAAGCAGCTGGAAATATTTCATTTTCTTTCCATCCAGGGATAAAACACTCCTGGGAAGTTTATTTGATGCAATTGTCAATGAGCCTTTTTCAGAATACCAATTTTTCTTTTCAACACATGAGAGGTTCTTAGAGAAGTTTTCAACAAAAAGTGTTCCTGGGCTCCTGGTGTTTTCTTCTGATAAGCTATTATAACATCCACCAGCAACTTCTTTCTCATTAAGTAAGTTTTGGAATGAAACAGTGTTAGCTTCATCTACTGCTAAAATGTATTGAAAATATGCATCCATCTCCTCTTCCAGTGCACACATCATCTGAGCATATCTCTCATTCTCCTGTTGTAATATACAGACTTTTTTTGAGTAATTCTCATTCTCTTGCATCAGTAGAAATATCTTCTGAGAACACACTGCTGCCACTTTTTCCAGTGCATGTATCTTCACATTACATTCATTACCAGTTTCCAGTGGTGACAGATGACAGAAACTCTCATAAAAATTGCTTCCTGGCAGGAACAGTTTGCTTAAGCACACAGCCCTCTCCTGCATAGGAGACAATATGTTTACCGGATACCTCTCTTCCTCTGACCAAAAAAATTTCTGAGAGTAAGCATGTTGCATGTTTTCAGCACCTATTTTTTGACATGAGAAATTCTTATTTGGTTCACATAGTTTCAGGGTCTGGTCTTTCTTTTCTTTCAGGCCAGTGTTGCTGGAAGGGTTTGTTTGGTGAGTTGGTTTCTGAGGTTGCTCTCCTTTCTCCTCCATTTTGATTATGTCTTCTCCATTATATACCCTATTCACATCAGAGGTGCAGATTTCTGAGAGGTTTCCTTGTTTCTCCATTAATTTAGGGCTCCCTTTAAAATGCTTCTTTAAGTCTTTAAAATCAACAGATAAAATTGGGACATCCTGTGGGCTACCAAGGCTGTCTTTGGCTTCCATTCCTTGCTTCCCAGGCCTGATCAATTCAGGTTTAAATAAAACTTTAGAACTTTCCTCAGGAACACAGGTCACCTGTTGTGGTTGGACTTTCTCATTCTGTATTTCTTCTCCTTTAGCTCTCCCTCTATAGATTTTTTGATGATACTTTCCATCATCAACAATTTTATCCAGACATTTGTTTTCACTTATGCTTTTTGGCAGAATTTGCTTGTTTTCCCAATGTTTTTCCATGTTGTATTTTTCCGGAGATAATGTGAAAATTTCAGTCACAGTGCAAGGCATCTTTCCATGAAGAAGTGCAGAAGCTTTGTCAGAAAACCCTCCTTCTGCAACAAGGCAGAGGCCATCAGAGCAAAGACTGATATTTGCCTCGCAGAAATCAAAACCCCTCACTTTTTTCACAGTGGTGACAGCTGATATGTGGTAGCTTTCAGGTTCTAACAAGGTAAGTTGGACCTTCTTCCTCATCAAAGCTTCAACCACAGAAACAGGGAACATCTTTGCTGGTAGATTTATAGCTTGTTCCTTCAAGAGAGAAAAGTTTTCTTCATCTTTGGTTCCCTTACTTGTCTCATTGTTAGTTAACTTCTCAGAGCAAGTGGGAAGCAGTCTTGCTGCACAATAACTTGGGGTACATCTGAACAATGTGAAACTATCTTCTAGAGTACCTGCTGTCTTTGTCCCAAGGGTAACCTGGTAACAGCAAAAAAGAAATGTTTCAAACTGAAAAATATAAGCTAAGAGATATCATTCTATGTTGCTAATCATAATTTATTTTTCACTTCATCCATAAAATACTTGATTATAGACAGATGAGAGAAAAATATTTCCATATAAAGGGTTTTCAAATTATTTAAAGATTTGCATTGACAGTAATGATACAAATAAGGTACAAATAAGTCAATCATTTTCTTAATGCACACCTGTATTCATTTTGAATAACATCTTTAGTAGCTATGAATTAAAGCTACTTTTATATTCATCTTTAAATACACCAACTCTTCATTTTATCTCAAAATTCACAGACCCACTGTGCACAAAGACAGCAAGAATAGTGGTAACCTTTCTTCTCACCTGCTCAATCTCAGCTAGACCAGCAACTTTTGCAAAGGCACTGGAATTGTGTTCCAAAACTGGTAGAAGTTCTGCTTGCTCCTCCATCTGCTTTAGCCCATCACAGCTACATCCTGGTGTTTCTGTTATGGTAAAGCACTGTACAAGTGTCATGCCACTCCCAGATAGTTACATGAAAAACAACCCCCAAAACATCTGACCAGGTGTTTTTAACAGAAAAGTATTTCAGTGAGAGTATGCTCAAAACTACCTTTTCTACCAGAAGCATACATCACCAATGAAGCAGAGACATTAAATGAAAACAAACTCCACAAGAAAACATAAATATTAAGCTCTAAAATAAGGTATATTTGGGGTTCCCCCCTAGTTCTCAAAGCATTTAAAAATGGAAAATATATCTCATTATAGTGGGTAGATTAAAACTTATGGGTTAAACTTGCAGGTTAATATTATTCAGTGCAGATCTGCATTTGCGTAACACTGAAATTTGCTACAAAATTTCCATTAATTTATGTTGGAAGAATTTACCTGGTACAATTTGCCAAGATCAGAGCTTTCACATTGTTTGGTCTGAAAAACAAATCTGACTGCTGCATAGCATTCCCAAACACTGTATTTCAGCCAGGACATGGGAAGTATCCCCTAATTCCTCATCTCTGTAGCTTCTTGAAAGTTCTAGGATTTCTTGAGAAAGCTCATATCTAAATGCTAGTGTCATACTGGCAAATAGTTATTGCTTCACCTTCCCAAGATACGTTTTCCAGATTAGGAGGTTTTTAGAAGGTCTTATACCTTCTAAGTCATGCACACCACATGAATGAAATCATCTTCACTTTTATTGCACAGAAATGAAAGCAAAAATTCTCATTTATTTTCATACCAGACTCTTTAGCATGTATCAGCACAACTGGAGTTTCAATAGCTCTGCTTCTGAGTGAATCCAAGACTGCTCCCCATTTCAGATTTTGAACGTCTTCCTGGGTTAGATCTCCATTCTTAATGGGAAAAGGAGGAGGAAAAGAAAAAAAACAGATTGTAAATATACACTGTTTGTGATATGAAAAACAGGCACATAAATTTCCTTTGCTATTTTACATTCAAAAGACCAATTATTTCATTATAATTGCTATTATTTCATACGATTTTCTCATGCCAACATTTTCCAGTAAACATCATGGTTTTAAATTTTCCCCTAATGTTTCCTTCATACTTTACAATGAGCTAAGGAAGAAACACTATCAGAACAGAGACTAAATTATATGCTCGTGAACAAAGAGAAAAGAAAGTCCAATCAAGTAGGGAATGAGACTAATAGTTCATTGCCCAGCTACAAAGACAACTGATCCTAGGTTGGAAGAACTCAAAGTAGAATAATTGTTCCAAATAAAATTTTCTTTTCTATTGATAATTTAATTGTAAATTTCATATTCTGTTCTTGACATTTATCTTGACTCCTGATTGAATTTGGAAATTGTGACAATTTCTGGTACAAAGCAGATACCCTCATTGCTTGATACACAGCAAGTCACATTTCATATGCACTCTCACATTTTAGTGAACAGAAGACTCAGGTTTGATTTTCTCAACAAAACACATATTGGAAGTGGTAGCCAAAACAGCTACAGTGCAGAAAACAAGCCAACACAGTCACTTTTGTCTTCCTGCACTGCGCTGCATCAAATGCCAGCAGAAAACAAACTTGGTCCCTTTGGGCTGAGCTGCAGCTTTAAAATTACATACAGATGGGAAAGGCAATGACTTCAAAGTCTTCAGTCTATAGTGAGTCAGAAAAAGCCACTTTGATTTTCTACAGGATCACCAGTGAGAATAATATTGATTTCAACCCAAGTCAGCTGCCACATTATAGTGGTCTATTATGAGATCTTGACTGGGAGGCATGACTTAAGTGGAAACCACAACACTTCCAAGATTTCTTCCTTCATTTTCTCAGTAATATTGAAGCTAGTGTTAATTCCTTGAAACATGCTCATTCCTTTCCTGCAAGTTCGCCTTTATTTCTTCCCAGATACCATTTCTTTATTGATTTGTGGGTTCTGTCAAAAGAAAGTTACACAAAATGATGTAAAAGATACAATGCTTGGATGCCAGGAACATCATACTGTGAAATCAAGACCTCAGCTGTCATGTGAAAGCTGTAGAAAGGTGCATCGCTTGGTGTTTCATACTTTTCCTTCACCAACACCTTCAACAGACCCCTAACAATCACATCTAGAAACTGTCTGATAAATCAAGACACAGCCACATGGAACCAGCTGCTTTTCGTGCATTTTTCTTTCAGGCATAGGTTGCAATTGGAATATTGCAGACAGGATCCTGATACCAAGTCTGGAAATTCAAATTTCCGACAAGAATTATGTGACTACACCCCTCTGTGAGATGCAGTTCACCTCTACAATACCAAAACAAAACACCTGATTAGATCCAATATTATTGCATGAAGATGCAATAACGACTAAGGTTAGTTTTCAAGAATAACTGATGTGCTTGGCATTTGAATGACACGATATTTACTGAGGAATCTCATATCATGTGTATTTCACAGGAGTCTGATAAGCCTGTCTTCACAAACTACTTTTTTCCTGGCTGTGAAATAGGCAAATGATCCCATTTGCTCTTTCACTGAAAAATTATATACAAGCAGCTTTCCAGAAAAGTAACAGCCTGAAAATCTTTCTTGTGTTGCACACAATTTCTCACTTTTATAGCTGTGGATGGAGTATGATGAGCTCAGATAGGATTTTTCTTGTAACTATTTTGGCCTGAGTACTACAAGATCAAGGTAATGAGATTAGGAAATTGTATTTTAACAGGTGCTAGTAAAACACAAGATAAGGGGAAAAAGCCCTTTTCAGTTTTACAGTACAACACCAGATGTCTCCCTCCTCCTTTTATCATAGATATTGAAATTTTTTCCCTGCTATCTCAAGCCATTTTCTACTAGAAAAATCCAAGTGAATTAGTAGCAGTACCAAAAGAGGAGGAAAAGACAACCAGAAATGCAGAAGGCACAAGATTTGATGCTGGTGATGCTATACACAGCATTTAAGGAACACAACCTACTGTGCAGCAGACCAAAGTAAACCAGCTTAATGCAAATTATGGTGTGTTCATTTATACCAAAGACTGGGTACCTGACACTCAGTACCCTCCTACAACAACACAGCTGTAAATTAATACTTAGAAAAGAAATGGTTAGAAAACTTTGTGTAGAGGAAAAAATAACCTTTTATTAGGGTACAGCATAGAATGAAAGAGATTTAGCCCTGTTTCTTGAAGACTTTTTGGATTAGCCTCCGGCAATTAGTTGATATATCTTGTTTTCACACCTTCAAATAACTCAACATTTACTTTCTCCTTTTCTCAATTTTCTCAAACCAATAGTAATTCTCCAATATTTCTTCCCTGGCTCTGAAAGCCCTCACTCCTCCTGATTTTAGCTGTGCGGTCTCCTCATAGTGCACTTGGTTGTTGTACCTCTTTACAAGACAGTGCAAGTCCCTCTAGAAATATCTTAAAATATTTTCAAACCTTATTCTTCATTCCCAAGAAAAAGTGAACTCACTAGTTAAAGTAACCATAGCAATGGCTCAGGTTAAGTATAAAAATAAGCAACAGCAGTCAGTCTTTCTGCCACCTCAGGGCAGCTATGGAGACACATGCTGTGAGGCACAGCTTCCGAGCTCTCCACAAAAGTCACTCATGTGCTGCCGGTTACTGCAGGATTATCTTACCACTCTTTCTCTCACACAAAGACAACATCCTTGCAGTTCACTTCTTTGGGAGTGTAGAGCCACTAATGGTACAAAATAACCATGCCTGCAAAGGTGCATTCAACTACCAGGTTAAAAACTTTGTCTTTATTTCTTCTAGCTTTTACGGACAAAAGATCCTCTCTACCTTCTCCCAGTTCTGATTGTCCTCCTATACTAAAGGGTTTTTGCTCACGCCCATTACCTCTTGGTTAACTGCAGTTAAAATCAGGAGAGTTCTTGGGATATCAGGTCACCATTTGAATGGAGTGGCCGAGTGTGAGGCTTAGCTGATTTCACTGTATTTAACAAATCCTCTACCCTCCACCTTAGTGCATAAAGAATAAAACTTTGTTTGAGTCCCCTCTGTGAAAAGAATTGTTCTTTGTCAGCAAAATGAATTGGCAGAAGCTGAATGCCATATTACAGCATATGCAGAGCTTTCCCATGCAATGCTGGAGTGAAGAGCTTGAAGCAAACAAGTCCTATTCAGTGTATTCAGGGCATATCACAACGCTACAGAGCTGCAAACCATTGAATATCTCAACTCACTCCCAGTCATGAATACTGTATCCATCTTCCCTTGTTTACCATTATCCAGAAAATCCATAGACAAGATTTATTGTCAGCTGTGCTTTTTTCTTCAGCATTCGGGCATGAATAACATGTGAAAACTCACCCAACCATATGTGTATTCCTCCACTGAATGGTGTCCACAAGACAGAGGTCTCCGAAGGTCTTCTAGGGTCTACTTCTAGTGCCAACTGAGTGAGACCTTTTGGCTTGGGCACATCACTTAAAGACTTAAGGAAACAAGATTTGTGAAGTACCCTCAATGTGCACCTAATAAAAGCACTGATGCAATGAAGCTCCAACTACTGATGCCAGTGAGTGTGAATTAGACACTGTGAAGTACTAATGCATCAACAGAAATAAAGGAAAAAAATGCAGGAAGGAAAAAGCCTCACACTTGCATCTCGATTGCACACCTAATGACAAGTGTAATCCAGGGTGATATAAAGATAAAAGCTAATTATATTTTGCCTTATTTTTACTTACCAGGTCAACACTGTCATCTCCATTCTCCAATCTTGCAAGTTGTGAGTCCTTTTCTTTCTTATTTTCCAACGTCACCCTACCTTGATCTTTTAAAGCCCTATTTTCATCCAAAAGCTCTTCCATTTTTTCCTGTAGTTTGATTTCAGATAATTTCAGACTATAAACATGATGGCAAGATTCTTCCAATTTTCTTCTGAGAAAGTCTTCAGTGTCCTGAGAGCACCGGAGTTCAGTCAGCAGGTCTGCCTGTTCTCTTCTGTTGTCCTCCTCTTTTTCTCTTAAGAACTTCAAATTTTGCTGAAAGGCCTTGACGTGGCTTTTCATGTCACACTCCACATTTTCAATGCAAGTTTTCAATTCCATTACTTCCACATCAGAGTGTTTATAGCCTTGAGTCCCAATGGATGCTGATTCCAGCTTCTGCTGGAAATACCGCACCATTCCCTCTTCTAACTTGGATGTCAAAAGAGCAATATGGGCACTAAGATCGAGGACTTGCTTTTCCAGCCTAGATACCTCACTCCGAAGGTAACATTCCCTTTTTCTCAGCACTGCTGTCTGTTGTCTCTGCCTTTGTTTGTAGTGCTCAAAATACTCTGACTGGCTTTTTATTTCATCTTCTTTTGTCTTTAGCTGCTCCTGAAGCCAATGTAATTTTTCCTTTTGCTTCTTCTCTGACTTTTCTTGGTTTTCAACCTGTAATTTCAGTGAGTTGTATGGTTAACATCTTAATACTAAATCTCTTCTTCCCTTATCATTTTTCTTAATTTTGCAATAATTCTGCCCTTGTTTTCTGAAAACTCAGGAATGACATAAGTAGAAATTTTTTAAAGCCAGTAAAATCCTGCATTTAGAGCAAAACTGTCCTACTGTTTTGTCATTTCAGCCATCACTGAAACATCTCAGTAGGAAACAAACAAACAAAACACAAACTCACCCACATCATCTACTACTATATAAAATACAGGAAGTTTTTAAACACTTTCTTTTGCATGTTCTACAGTACATATTAAATCAAAAGAAATCTTTGAACTGGAATTCATACAGCTGGCTCTGAACTATACAGTAACAGATCCCTAACATTGACAGTAGTGTAGCACTGAGATGTTACAGGCAGAGAAGCTGTGGTTCTATTATAGAAAACAGAACACGCACTTTCCAGAGACCAAGGTTTTGCCCTTTGCCTTCAGCATACCCGTCATCTGTCAGCTCCTTGTACGAACCCCCTGAAAAAGGAGAAAGGAACAGATGCCTTTTGAATCAGTTTGAGAAAGACTTTGGTATTTTCATTTGCACCAAAGTGTGTTTGAACACAGAGACACACAGAGGTGAAAGATGTCATTGAAAGACAGAGGAGGCTTTCATGCTGCCCGTGCTGCCCTTGTTTTGAGCAGAGTAAGAGCCACCAGTATCATAGGGCCATTGTGGCAACTTTGAAGCAAGACTGAAGGCAGCAAGACATTACTGTATTTCTTCAAGGACTTGTTTAGGTCAGTCTTTTTGTTCTTCTGTACTTTCCTGTCTGAGGGGTTCACCGGCAAGGACAGTACAGGAGGAACACTAGGCTGAAATGTTATGCAAAGTCAGGTAGGTGTGGGATAATACTTTGTTTGGTTAACTGTTGATGGGAATATATGTCTGTCTAAGCTTCCTGAGTCTTGAAAAATATATGTCACTTTTAATTAAAAAAGCGAAGACTATTGTTCATTCTTATGAGTCTTGCCACATGGTACTAGTGTCCTGTCAGTGTATTCAACTTTGACCTAAAATGCTGAGAAAATGAAAGTGTATCTTATGATAAATAGAATCAAAAGACATTGTTTCACTGTAGACTGTCCCTGAAAAACTTTCATTCTTTCTCCATTGCCATGGATCCATCCAATGAGCTGTGCAAACTAGGTAAAAATGCCTGTTGTATATGTTATCAGCCGACAGCTGACCTTCCTGATACAAAACATTTCTGTGAAGAAGTACTAGCACTCGGGAGAACTGAAGGCTTTCCATGCAGAGCTGACAATTTCAGAACAGACACGGCGGAGAGGGAGTTGCGAGGGCATGCAATCAGCAGTGGGATGTTCTTGGCTATGAGGGAGCGGGTCAGCTTGCTCCAGCAAAGGGCACTCTGCAGAGGAGGGCTCTCACCGGCGGGGGTTTGCAGAGTGGTGGCCCACATGACAATGCATCACAGGAAAGAAGGTAAGACCCAAACTGGTCTGGGAAAGCTGGAAGAGGACACAAAGCTAAGCAGGAAGCTTAAAGTGGATGCAACAGCAGGTGGGGCCCAGCTTGAAAATGCATGAGCAATTCAAGACTCATCTGACAGGCTGAGCAGCTGCATTTTATACAGAAAACAGGCTGTGTTGTGCTGTTGTATCACATATGGTAGGGAATCAAAAAAATGCTTCATTATGGGGCTGGAAAGATAAAGTCTGACCTAGGGAGAAGGAGTACGCTGAGTGGGTTCTGGGGAGAAAGAAGGAAGTGGGAGCATATATCAAAGATCAAGGGCCTGAATGAGAGGAATAATGGTAATACTGTCAAAAGTATTAGAGAAATAGAAAGTGGGGCAAAAAAGACCAAAAAGTTCTTCTGATTCCTCTGGTTGTAGAAAAAGAGAAAGGCTGAGATGATTTATTGCTTAAAACCAGAGAGGTCACTGGATATGAGATGATTGACTTATAAATTATTACCACAAAGAGAAGCTAAACTAGGGCATTTGAAACAATATCCTCCTCACCAAGTTGATCAGGTCCTCCTGAATGTCTCGCAGTTTCCCTTTAACACGCACATTTGCATTTTCAACCTGGTGCAACTTCACGTTTAGTTGATCAATCGTCACAAGAAGTGTTTTGTGTGACAGCTCCAGCTCTTTCATCCTGTGATAGTGAGAATGAAGATCTTTGCTAAGTAAATACCACACAGTACAGTTCCAGACGGATAAGCAGTCATCAGCAATCCATCAATTTATCTTTATTTTTCCATTTTTCTCCCAACAATAAAATACTAACAAATTGTTGATCACTAATAATAAACACTTAATTCTTAACAAGTCTACTGGGGGTTGCACATTACACTGGAGACTCTCAAAAATGTTAAAGATAATGTCTATGTTCATTCTCTCTCTGCTGGCTTAATATGAAAACCATAAGCAAACACATTTACAAGATTAATGTTCACTGAAGCTTGGCATGCTATATGACGTAACAACTTACCATAAAGACAACCACAACACTTTGGTCTCTACATGTATCTGATCATAGGATTTTGCTACGTTCACAGTTAGCAAATTCAAATTTTATGACAGTAAATGCTTCCCATCAAAATTATGATTACAGGTAACCCACGAGTAATTGTGTGTTTTACTGACTAAAGGGAAAACATCTTAATTGTAACATACCTCACAGCGGGTACTGAAACCTATAGTGCATAACTGTATTGACTTTGTCCACAAAGCTGGATTTTGATAAAATATAGGTTCACTTCGCCTGTTGCTATTAAAATGGTAGTGTAACATGATGAGGTGTGATGTGATGGGATTCCTCTAGACAGAAGGAATACCTAAGATAATTTTCTGAGAGCAAGCTTCATGTTTTCCTTAAGGTTTTCTGTCCATTTTCAGCCTACACTTCAAAATTTTCACAATGCTTTAAACAGTTGTGAATTCTAAAACAACTTTTTCTTGTTACTGAGAATTTTTTTCCAGCCTCTCATCTCCTGTGGCAGGTACTAGAGCTTCCTCTTCTCATCTCAGAGATGCACACATTACCCCCTATGCCCCTCAGGACTGTGCTGTACCATATCTTCTTCCTTGAATTTCTTCATTCAACCTTCAACAGTCTTCCACTCGGCTCCCCTGCTCATTTCTCTCTTCTAGCTTTGTCTTACTGCCCCTACCTGCCAAATTTCCAGCTACCTCCATCCCAGCATGACAACACTACCTTCATTCAAAAATCTCACATAAAAACATATTTCTGAAGCAACAGGATTCAGATAGAAAACACATCATTAAATAAGTACCTATTCATGTATCAAAGTAAACCTGATAAGGTCCTCCCCACCACAGGCACTGCATAATCTAACACTGGTATCAAAGGAAACAGGGCCACATCAGCCCAAAACTCTGCCCCGGCTAGTTTCAACTACCGACTCTGCTTCTCTTTTTTTTCCAACAGTTCTGCCTTCCACATCATTCCTTGTCTCATCTGTCTGTGCTTCAGCCACAAGAACTTCAGGCACAGGATTTCTTTTCTTTCTACCGGCCACCCAAGATCCCTGAAAATGGGCTTCCTATACCCTGGGCAAGTTTCAGCTTGTCATTTGCTCTCCTTGAACTGTTCTTTCATACTTTCTTTGTTTTGGTATTAAAGAAAGTTTTTCCCATCTTCCCCTCCCCTAAATCTTTGTTAAAATAGGCCTATTCCTATGAAAGCTTCCATTTCAAAAAAGATTCATTATTATTTTGACAAAAAGCCCATTATTAAAACACTTCTGGCCAAATCCCTTGATGAATCAAAGCAATTAAGAAATCATACAAATAATTATTTTGAATGCAATTTATATTTTCTATCCTTTAAACTATTTGGCTTTGTTTAGAACAGTGCAGTTGCTGACTATCAAAACCTTGATCTTATTATTCTAGTCAACTACATAATTAATGCTTAATGGCACAGTTAGCTACTGTAATGGTTAGCATTAACATACTAAACTAGATGAAGCTTTCTGAAACAACGAACTTTTTTTGCAACACAAAATTCCAAATTAACTCTTAAAAGGAAAGGGATATATTTTACAAACAGAATTTACACTTTAGAAGTATTTAAGAATGAAACATCCTGAGATAGCTGTCTGGTTATTTGCAACAAGATTTTTAGATCATGCTGTAAATCCGATTAAAACAATAAAAACAAAAAATTGAATACTGCATTTCTATTCTGACAGCTACACAAAACACATACATGCATCTTATCAGGCACCCTAAAAACACATAAAGTCTTTCTTTTTGCTAGTTTTGCGTGTATCATTTGACAGCCAGTACATGGGGCAAAGGGAAGAGTACATTTGTCATATCACATTCATTTTGAATGCAAAACCCCCTTTTATTTACCTATTTCTTAGGACAGAATCTGACTCCACGTAGTCCTCTAGAACACCTTTCAGTTTTTGCTCCGACTTTTCCAGCTCTTTTACTCTGAGGTTCAAATTCTCTTCTCCAGCACTGTTTACTTTTTCATCAGGTATGCTTGCATCTTCTAATTCCTGGAAAAGCCAGGCAGTATCAATTTTAACATTGAAATTCTGGATATCAAATCCTTCATTACTGGGCATTTTAATACAGTAACAAAATTCTTGTTCTCTTCCAGAGGAAGGATTCATGATGAAAAAAACCCAAATTATTAGGTTCTCAATGTACTGCAGTCTAAGCATGCAATAAGAGTCTAAGCCTCTGATGACAAAATGAACAGTCCTTCCTGATTCTGAACAAATTTATTATTTATGAGAGAGTCTCATTTCATTAGCCGCAAAGTAATTCAGCATGTATGAAAGGAGTTGCAGTTCACAACATGAGATCCCTGTAAAAGATTCAATTAGACTAATTCATGAAGGAATTAGGCATCAAAGTTTTGAAAAGAGGATGATTTTCTACTAAATAGAGGAGTTCATAAAATTGAGTATGTTTATCACAAAAAAAATCGTATTTATTTTGGATAAACGTATGAAGTTTTTATTGTTTCAAGACAAAAGATTAAAAAAAGATATTTCCCATTCAAAAGGCAATCTATGACTATTTCAGTATATTTAACTGGTATTTTGGAATTCTGCATTCAGTATTTTACTTAAAAGTCTACTTCACCTCTGAGAGGTTATGAAACCATGCCTAAAATGAATTCTTACACTTGGGCTTGGGAAGGCAGCTAAGTTTGGTTTTTTTCCTTTGCCTCTTTTAGCAATAGCTATAAAAGTCCTTCAGCCTGCAGTTCGCCTTCATTTACAGAAACTCTCTTCAGTAAGTTGTACTGTGTTTGCGTGGCAAGGTTTTGGTAGCAGGGGAGGGGGCTGCAGGGTTGGCTTCTGTGAGAAGCTGCTGGAAGCTTCCCCTATGTCCAACAGAGCCAATGCCAACCGGCTCCAAGACGGACCTGCCACTGGCCAAGGCCGAGCCCATCAGCGATGGTGGTAGTGCCTCTGGGGTAACAGATTTAAGAAGGAGAAACCTGCAGCAGAGAGGGGAGTCGAATGTGAGAGAAAACCTTCTGCAGATACAGAGATTGGTGAAGAAGGAGGGGGAGGAGGAGCAGGGGAGGAGGGGATGCCCCTGCAGCCCGTGGTGAGACGGCAGGCTGTCCCCCCCCAGCCCACGGAGGTGAGCGGGGGAGAAGATGCCCACCTACAGCCTGGGGAGGACCCCACACTGGAGCAGGGGGACGGATGCCCCCGAAGATGGCTGAGACTCCATGGGAAAGCCTGCACTGGAGCAGTCTGTCCCTGAAGGACTGCAGCCCACAGAAAGGACTCACGCCAGGGAAGTTTGTGAAGAACTGCAGCCTGTGGGAAGGACTCACATTGGAGAAGTTCATGAAGGACTGCCTCCCGTGGGAAGGACCCCATGCTGGAGCAGGGGAAGAGTGAGGAGTCCTGCCCCTGAGGAGGAAGGAGCGGCAGAGACAACGTGTGATGAACTGACCCCAACCCCCATTCCCCGTCCCCCTGTGCCGCTGACAGGGAGGAGTAGAGAAAATTGGGAGTGAAGTTGAGCCCAGGAAGAAGCGAGGGGTGGGGGAAAGTGTTTTAGGATTTGGTTTTATTTCTCGTTATCCTGCTCTGATTGGATTGGTTACAAATTAAACTGATTTTGCTTTTTTTCCCCCCGAGTTGAGTCTGGTTTTTGCCCGTGACCATAACTGGTGAGTGATCCCGCCCTGTCCTTATCTCGACCCACAAGCCTTTCATTATATTTTCTCCTGCCCATCCCACTGAGGAGGAGGATTGAGCGAGTGGCCACGTGGTGCTTTGTTGCCGGCAGAGCTTAAACCATGACATAAGTATAGTCCTATAACTCACATCTGTGAAACGCATTTGCTTTTGCTACATTTGTATTGATTTGGAATTGGATCTGTAATTGGAATTCAACCACTGAGTTTGGGCCTATTCTCCAGAAAATAATGCAATTACTTTTTTCTTTTTTTCTTTTTGTTGTAAACAAGTGCTGAATCTACAGAGCAAAGAAAAAGAAGAAAAAAAGTAACGTTTATTTTTGCCACTGAAGAGCAGAAAATAACACAAAATCAATGCAAAAAGAATAAACAAATGGTTCTTCTCTTATTGTTCCATGTTTTGATATGTGCTATTCACACATATAGTGAATTACATAGAATTTTATTCTTTTGGCCCATTGTATCACTCACTGGCCTTACGTCAACCACACAAGGACCTAGAGCTGAAAAGATTCATCCACTCCTCGGTCCCTTGAGAAGCCATACTTAAAAGCTACAAATGTGGAAAGACAAACGAAGTATAAATCCACATGGACAACACAGTTCAAACCACTTTGTGATCTTCTCTAGACTTAGCAAGCCTCGCTTCTCAGAGACCATGCATTCCTGAGACCTGTAGACGAAATCATGGCTCTCCCCTGGCCTGTATAATTTCCCAAATGGAACAGTATCTTTGATTTTGAGCTCCTTGAGACACTAATATTTTATCTGTATTTATTATTTGTAAAGTGAACAGACATCCTGCTCCCTGACAATGGGCATCCCTGAACACTAGTGCAAAAGGAATATATAATGACAGTGAACCTTGTTACTCTGCTCATTAACAATTTACAGTGGAAGCCAAATTAATGTAACTTTCATTAGGCTGTGCCCCAGCCTAATATCCAACTCATAAGCTGTAAAACCAAAAATTCTTAGTGGTATATTTTACAGAAAGTAGCCAAGAGATAAAAGCAGTGAGGATGGACCAGGCAGGAAATAAACTGACACTTAAAATCATTACACTGATTTCTACTCACATATTTCTAGTACATGTTCTTGTTTGTAAGTGCACTTTTATTCACTGATATAATGAAAATTAATACAACAATTTCTAAAGTTGATCGCAAACCTCATGATCCATTAGGCTCTACACTTCTGATGCTTCATCCTGAAAACTACTGAGTACTTCAGCATAAAACCAGGAAAGCCGTTATGACTGATATCAGAAATGAAAAACTTATTGTTTCCTTCTTCGCTTATACAGCTGGGACATATGATTTAAAAGCTGTGTCACAGAAAGTGAAAATCAGGCCCAGCATCTTGCATGGACTGAATCTAGTCAGTTAACACACTGTACCTGTTCCCAGCTCTACAATAAACACCAATGGATAGTAAGACTGGAATGATATACTTAGTTTTCCAAAACTACAATCCTGCTAGCTCAGAGCAGAATAAAAACATCCTGAATGTCGTGGAAAATGTCACCCAAATCAGCCAGTTCCTTTGAGAAAACTGCCACGTGTGAATTACAATGTAATAAAACACACACACACAAAAGAAAACAAAACTGCTCATACCTTTTCTACTTTGTGAGAAGACCATCTCCTGTCCCTGCAGTGCGCTTACCGTTGCAGCCACATGCTCTGACTATCCCATGTTTGTGCTTATAGTTTCATTTCCAAAGCAGTGATGACCAAAACTATGTCTATGAGAAGAAAGAGTGTTTCTTTGCTAAGTGAATCACACTTTCCAATTTCTGTTCCTTCATCAGCACCTGGTTTGGTTATCTCAAGCTCTGTTTATCTCCCGTTGCGGTCCTTCTCTTCAGCGTAATGCCAAAACTCTTCCTTTTGCAGTGAAGACCTCATTTTTCTACATTCTGTCATCACACTGCTAAAAGCTTTAACTAAAACATGAAAAATCTCTATTTGAAAACACATTCTCTAAATGCTTGTTCCTTTCGAACAATGCATTGTGAGCAATACATTCTTTTGGGGATCAAGTTTCCAAAGTTCTGCATGATCCTTGTTTCCAATTTGAATTGTGCTTTGTACCAGGAAACAGGGTTATCCAGTCCCTCACACAAGCCACAGTTTGCTGCATCTGACTGAATTAATCTTGTGGAGTGCCTTAGCTCCTTCAGCAGGTAAATGATCTTGTTTGGTGATTCTTTGTGAAGAGTACATCTCTGGTCTTACTTCAGAGCCTAAAAATTATCTGAGAAGACTGGCTTCTTTTGAGGCTGATTCCTGCACCTTCAACAGTGAGATATTCAGTTGCTACGAGAAATCTTTTCCTCAGTTTTCTTTGTGCTGCCTTGATTGTTCTTTGCCTTATCTTAATTTTTTAAAATAATGATTTCCACTTTATGTGATGTATTATCGTAACCTTCTTATTCCGCTCTATGTTCATGTTGGAGTTCAGTGTGTCCATGGGAGCAGACTTGTTTCTCTGTAGCTTTCTATGTAGCCCTTTTAACGCAAAGATGATTTTCAAGAAAATGTGAGAGAGGAGAAAGTTATCTTTTAATATTGTGCTCTTAATATTTTCAGCTTGCCCCAACATTCCAGAAATAACTAAAATTATCTATTTCTTCATATTGCCTTTCCAGCTCTGACACAATGATTTGCTTTTCCCTCTTTGAAAGAAAAGCCTAAACTTTCTGAGTTTTCTAACCATTCTCCATCTTAAACAACTCTTTTCAAGTTTCATTTTTTCACTCTGTGCTTCACCCAAAATTCTTCTTTCAGTTCAGGTGGTCAATGTCCTTGACTGTTTATCTACCTCTGCTGCTTGAGGTTGTGCCATTTTTGCTTCCTGGTAGCTAATGTCAACATTTTTTTATTTCACCTGGGAGGATGCCATGATTTCCAAATATTTATTTCCAACTATTTCTCTGCTTATCACATTTGTCTACACACCCATTTCTTCAAGCCCCTCTTTCTTCTTGAAGAGATAACTGAGCACAGTGCACCAGGCATTCTCTTTTCTTGACCTCTCAGGCCACCTCAGGATCTTCCATTCTTCTAGTGCTATCTTTACAAGTTATTGCCTTAATTTTCAAGAAACATTCAAAAAATCATTTCTCCTATGCAGTCTTTACCCACTTCAAAGTTTTCTTAGTTCAATCTACCATCTTGCCTTTCTCCAAAACCCATCTCTTCTCCATCTGTGGATTTCCAACTTATGAATTTAATATGAATTTTACCACTGCAGGGTTGTAAATCTCTATTTGTTTCCAACTTTGAACAGGTTTTTTCCTGTCAGCTATTTACTATAGAGAACTTATTGTCAAACACTTAGCTTTTTTATGTAGATATTAAAAAGGAGATTCTGTGTTTCCTGGGTGAAATGCAAACCACGTTTGTTGAAAGCATGCAGTATGGAGACAAAGATCTCAGTACTGTAAGAAAACCATTTGGTAGATAACAGTTCACATAGCAGCCAGTAATTGCACTTGTATTTTTTCCAGTGTTTGATTGGTGTGAGAGTGTAAATTCTGTTTAGATTTTTTTCAGTGTTTATGATGTGCTGGTCCTTATTTGATTATCAAATCATTCCAGCTTGAAGCTATATCTTAAAAAAAATCTCTAATTTTAAATTCAAATATTTTGCAGCTTCAAGTTTTATGCAAACTGTTTTTTGAAAAAAAATGCACCAATTTAAAGCTGCTCAATAAATATTTTCTGTATTTTTGCACGTGGACTCAGCTGTTCACTCCATAGGTTCTTTTAATAGCCTGTATACAAAACAAAAAAACAAAAACAAAAACAGAAAACAAAAACAAGAAAAAAGTCTGTTGAGTTTTAGACAGATAACATTAATTTAGAAATAAGTGTTGGCATCCAGCCCTAAATACACAGACACCACAATCCGTTTCTAAAAGTTTTACATTAGCTTCAAAATAACAAGAACTACAATTACTACCAGTAAATCACCTGGAACGATGTTCAAGAGTCCAACTGTAGTTAAGTCTCTTAAAATAGGCTTTGCTGTGTTACATTAATCAGAGACAGATTCATCTCTGGCAAGATGAATTAAAGGAAATTGCCCTCCACACTAGCACCACAATATGACATGCACTCCTAGAAATGTGAGTTGAGTAGCGATGTGTCTACACAGCCATTATCCCTGTGTTATCCCCTCAAAATGCTTGTCACCAACCTTGAATTTAACTACTTAAATAGTTGTTGTTAACAGAAGAATAGCAGGTTATATCAGCACAATGTATTTTCTGGAGACTATACTGGTAATTTTTTTTCTTTTTTTTGTTGTTCTTTTTTTTTTTTTTTTTCAAAGGGGACCCATAATACTTTCAGCTGTGTCAACACAGAAGCGTATAGATCAGGCCTAAGCCTTGAACTCATAAAAATTTTTGAACCAACAGTATCTCAAAATATTTTAAATGGAATTGTAAAAATGCTGGTGTCTCACTAAGTTTATAGAATATTTATAAAGTGTCTCTAAACGTGGCCAGTATACTTTTCACAGTATTTAAAAAGAAATATGTTCATCCAGATGTTAGTACCTCTAAGCAGGACCAGAGCAAAAAACTGGATGAAATTCCAGACTATAGCTTGGTGACTTCTTTTAACATTGCTCTTTCAGACTTATATTAACCAAAGCAGTGTCTGTCATTTTTGATCTCCACGGAACAGAAAATTCAACTCAAACTTGGTAAGGTGAATAGTGTACCACAAGGCTCCTCCTTTCTTCAAACACATCTTTATAAGCATATGGTCAATTTTTGACAAAATAAAGGAAATTTCAAAAGGAATGTTCAAAATGCTGTAAAAATATTGTTCAATTTCAACTAATTTTCAACACCCATCTAGCAACCAAAAGAAAGCTACTGCACTTGTAACAAATCAATAACACCCTTGGATTATATTCCACCCATATGCATCTACCATCATTTTATTGCAAAATATAAAACATATGCAGCAACAATAGTAATGGAAGAGCAGAGCCAGTTCCCAAGAGCATCAATAGAAAGATGATAACTGAATGTATCGGGAGCTGAATAAACCCCCAAAAGAGCTCATGATAATACAGGTCTGATTTCTCAAAAGTACTTGAGAACTGGGCAGAAGAAAATACTGTTTCAAGCTTAATATAAGGTAAATATAATAGCTTTTTTGGGTAACTATTGTCATCACATGTCTTCATCATACAGTACTTGATAGAAGTTTCAAAGGAGTTGATTAACTGCATTTCCTACTATAAGGAGATTCCATGAATATAATTCACAACAGATTCCAAAGAAGAAAAAACTTGGAAAAATTGTAAAGGTGAAAACATTGTGTATTATCTATTAAAAAAAAAACAAACCAAACCAACAAAACAACAACAAAAATGCTGTGTAAATATTCAATAGTTTTAAACCATAGCTTAATCCTCTAGCCATTAGGTTGTTGAGTTACCATCCTTCCTGAAAGGCAGGGTGCAACTTGCATTGCTCCAGGGAAGAGGGCTAAGACTCATTTTCTAAATTGTATTTCCCTCTTGTTCTACGTGAAAGGTGAGCACTGCCACTATAGCTCCTGCTATAGCTGAAGAAATTCACTCTGTCTTTTGCATTGAGCTGAACGGATCAGGACACTGTGGAAAGGATAGTGGGAATGATGGTAGTGTCTCAAGGGAGAGACATGGAGGTTTCTCATGCTCGCCCTTTCCACGTTGCATGAGCACATGGAGGGTCAGTCACATTGCAACCTTCACATCATTTCAGAAAAGGGAAATTAGGTTATTATTTCCTACATATTTCATGGCTTCAAGGATCTTGAGGAAGTAAAATTAACGCCTTTTTTGCATGGGTGGTGATGCTTACAGGGCTTTGTAGAAAACCAAACTTAAAACCAAACAGTGTTTGCCACCTCTCCATCCGGCATGACAGAAGGTAGGATCCTGCAGCAATAGCTGAAATTTTAGACAAAATGTACCTGCTCTGCAGAATTGAAAAGTACCCACTGCAGTTAGGGCAGTCAGTGTCTTAGAATGCAAATTCATTTCTCGTTGAAAACCCAACGACTTTCTGCAGAAGTCTAGGAAGGTAACTGAAGGCATCCAAGCTGGATTTTATAGGTGACTCTTCCTCTCTGTGCAAGCAAAACCAGTATACCCTCCCCCACAGTTTCAGGGTCTTATGAAGACAATACTCAAAACATGGCAAAATCTAAGAGTTAAAAACTGAGTACAAAGAAATATAAAGAATACCAACCACAGGTCTTGGCTCAGTTGTGTCATCAAGGCCACAGAATGAATGCTAGTGAAAAAAACAAAAAAAGGAACAAAAACTATAACATAAGATCAAAAGAAAATGAGGAAAAAAGAAAAGAAAAAAGATGTAAGATATGTAATATGAAATCCAATGACATTATATCAGTTAGTCTTACATCAATACTAATTGAGTTGATCTGAAAGAGAGATATAGTATACCAACCTTACTGTAAAAAGAGATAACAGGGTACAAAATTCAGTATTTGAGGGCAGCTTTACAAATGATAACACTTGTAGATTATGTAACTTCAGAAATATTAGGCTTGGCTTTGTGACTCAGTTAAGCAAGTACTTACAGTTACACACCTGAAAGCTTTCCTGAACCAAGACTTACCAAGCCAAGGGCACAAACTAAATGCAACTTAAATGGTAGAGAATCAGTTATGAGAAAAGCTTGATGTGTTTAAACAGCACGTGTTCCTCATGCATCAACTGAGATTTTACATTATTCTTTTGTATAGCCTTTAGAAGCAGGACAGTTTGCTGAAGAAGCTATAGGGCAAAAATGCTGTCATCCTTATGTTCTGATTTGACAGAATTTTACATAAAACTTAAAAACTGAATCCATTCTTAAAGGGAAATAAAAAGCCATACTCATGACACAGTAGCTATAAGTGGTGCATTGCCTTTAGCTACAGCCAGCAACGAGGCTTAGCTATAAATACTGCTGTTCCTTCAAAAGCATAAGAGTTCTCTCCACAAGAAATTATTGTGCTCAGTATCAGCAGCATGTAGGTGTCAGTCTGCACCCACTGACATATTAAACCCTCAGAAGAACAATGAAGTAGAAGTATATCATTCATTGATTCTCTGACAACACAATCCTCCTTCCGGCAGTCAAATTCAGAATGGGATTTAATCTCAAGGAAAAAAATCAAATGTAATACAGGTAGAAGAAAGCCCTCCACCCATCCAGGAGTTGAAGGCTGTTAATAGAAAATGATGAAGCTTTTTTGAGATCTCCTGCTAATGTAACATTAAGGCAAAGAGAACATTAATCATTTTAACTCATTACCAGCTTTCTGCTAAGCTTGTGATTAAGCTGTTCCTTTTCCAATACTTTTCCCCACCCATTCAACTGATGAACTAGCACAAATAATGCTAACTTCCATTTTCAAAATTAGCAGTCTGTCTAATCCAATACCTACTCTGTAAACTGTAATGGCAATGCATTAAAGGCTTACATTTTGGCAATAGAAACATCTAGAGATTTTGATGTTTTAGAATAGGTGGATAAACACTAATATTTGCAATAATCAACATGTAGAGGTACCACCTTTTGTCCTGGTTTTGGCTGGGACAGAGTTAATTTTCTTCCTAGCAGGTGGTGCAGTGCTGTATTTTGGATTTAGTATGAGAATAATGTTGATAACACATTGATGTTTTAGTCGTTGCTAAGTAGTGCTTATCTTAAGTCAAAGATTTTTTTCAGCTTCCCATGCTCTGCAAGCAAGCAGGTGCACAAGAAGTTGGGAGGGGACATAGCCAGGACAGCTGACCCGAACTAGCCAAAGGGATATTCCATACCATAGGACGTCAAGGTCAATATATAAACTGGGCGGAGTTGGCTGGGAGGGGCTGATCACTGCTTGGGAACTGGCTAAGCGAGTGGTGAGCAATTGCATTGTGCATCACTTGTTTTTCTTGGGTTTTATTTCTCTCTCTTTTTGTTACCTTCCTTTTCATTACTATTATTATTAATTATTATTATTGTATTATTTTATTTCAGTTATTAAACTGTTCTTATCCCAACCCATGAGTTTTACTTTTTTTTTCCAATTCTTCTCCCCATCCCACGGGGAGGGGAGGAGTGAGCAAGCGGCTGCGTGGTGCTTAATTGCCAGCTGGGGTTAAACCATGACATGTATCCCTCAAGTTTTCTCTGTTTTGAGGAGTTAACTGTAGCATCTTAGACATCACTGGCTGTTAGGCAGGAACAGCTTCAGGTATAGAAGTGGTCTGGGGCAGAAGAGGGCAAAGGCAGCCAAAGAGCCCTTTAAGGGGAGGATACTGCCTATGTTTCTCTGCTAGTGGAAATGGGGACCACTGCCTTCCCGATGGATGCAGACAGACTAGCCCCAGCCAGGGGGCAGTGGGGGTGACGTAAAGTGACAATTAGCAAATCAGCAGACAGCCAAACTTGTCACAGTTCTTCTCCTGGCTCTTCCACAAACCCAGCTGGATATCACAGTTCAAAAAGTACAGGACAAGGTACTGCAGAGGGGAGACAACTACTGTGGGAGCAGAAGGGGCCAAGGAAGCTGCTGAAGGAATTGGAGTAGCTGCTGGAAGTGCAATACCCCCAGCGGGTGACACAGGGAGGACTGCCGCATCCTGCGAGCAGATGAAGGGACGGTGACATTAGTGAATGGTGAGGAGGTGAGGAAGAAACCTTCCCACATCCAGCGAGCTGCTCCCCAAAGCCTCTCTCAGTTCTGCAAACACCACTGACCTCTTCCAACTCCCATTCAGGGTCCTCCGAAAGCCTTCCTTTTGCTCTTTTACCCCATTCTGATCCCAAAAGAAGAAAACAATGACTGAAAACTCCACTAACTTCTCCATTCAGCCCAGCAGCAGGTTTATGTAGGATTAGGTACCCATATATACCAGAGAAAACAAACCTGAGATGATGTGACTCATCTTGGGATCTAGGCACTGGTTTAGCAAAAGCAACATAACTAAAACACTTTGCTAGGGCTTAGAGAAAGCCCCATTGTCAGCCCATGCCCTGCAGAACAGCCTAAACTCCACAGACCTGGGAAACACTTGAGCCCACAGTCCAGGAACCTCGTGCCATCTCTTGTTTGGGACCACACTGATGCAAATATACTTGCTGTCTTAAGCATCAATCAGAGCTTCCTCAAAAGAGGAGAAATTTTGGATCCAGGATATTAATTTGGAACTTGTTTCTATCTTAAAGCAAGAAATATTTGTTTGTAGTGTTTGTCCCACGCACCTCATTAACTTTGTTTTAATTTTCAGTACTTGCAAGTTTTGCAAAGCAATGTTATCTGAAGAACAGGGCTGAGCTAACCAATTCTGTCAGAGACAAATCTTTATGTTGTTTCTTGATATGAACCACAGCAAATCCTCCCCCTTCTAGTCTAGTGTCTTTCCAGACCCCTTGATTCCTTTCTGTACTTGATAGAAAACCCAGATAGCAAATAATTTTGAGCAAATTAGGGACAGAGCTTCATTTCATGCAGTAATAGCTTGAACTCAAATTTTACCTTATTTTAAAATAGATTTTGTGATATTAGGTTAAGTACTATTAACATCAATGCAACCGAGGAAAATAAATTAGTATGGAAAAAAAATCCATTGGCATTGTTCAGGCATTTATTTACCTTTTCCTCAATTTCTTTGAGTTGCCTCTTTTGAAGTTCTATTTTATCTTCTAGTTCTCGAATTCGCTGGAACAGAAAAAGCAAAGTAGACATTATTATATCTAATTTGAAAAGTATATGAATCAAAAAGATAAGAAATAGATTAAAAATTAAGAGAACAAATGCCCATTACTAATGTAACACTTCCTTTACAGTTATATTAGGCATGTCCATGGCAGGATTGCTCCATGTTTCCATAAAACCATGGCATTTTAAACAAGCTGCACATTCAGAACATCATGTTTACTACCAGGAAGTCTACTCATCACCACTCATTAACCATAATTTTAACATATACACACAGGCAATTCCAATTAGCACCAAAATTTTTAGAAGTACAACACTACTTTATCTGCAACTGGCAGAAGTTTTTCTACTTACCTAGACAGTCAGCAGACTATACTATTACATTTAATTTTAACTCTCTCTTTTCCTTTCCTATAAAACATAACTATGCTTCTGGCATAGTCACACTATACTGGAAAAACAGAGCACACAGTTTTTCAGTTCATCACCAAGACACCATCCAGAGATTTGACACCATCCAGAGATTCAGCTCCATCCTATTACCACAGCCACCTCCCACCAGTCAGAGGGAATGTCTCCTTCACCATAGCTCTCTGTATTTTTAAGGATTTTCCTTGTTCGGTTCCACAAAGGTTCCAAAAATACGACTGTTGTTGGGTCCACATATCCTTATCTTACTTCTGTCCCCTTGTTTCCTTTCTATAAGTTATGCCTTGTTTTAATTATTATTATTTTTATTTTTCTGGGCTTCTACATTAAGAAGATGCATTTTATTACACTTCTAGTATATTGTACTTGTTACAGATAAAGTAGATTCATAAATATTTTTTTATAGGCAAAAACCTGGAATCTCCTACTAACAGCCATGGGGAATCAAGGAGCAACTTTATATTATCAGCTTTTTCTGGATTAAGTACCTGACCTCTGCCTGGCCTACAAGAGCTAAAGTTATTAACAGTTCCTGAACTTCAAAAGAGAAATTATCATCTACTCTAATTTCTATGCATAGGCCAACAAAATTAATATAGCAGCTGCTGCACCACTCCCAAATTATTTTATTACTCCCAAATTGATTTGAACAAGAGTATCTCTTTCAGAACAACATCCAATCATTACTTATAAACCTGTGTGATCAGCTGATGTTGATAGTTGATTACCTGCATTCAATTCAAAGACCTCAGATAATGGGAAATGCTCCACACTCATGATAGCCCAGGACATTTGCAGCAAGGCAGCACCTGATCCAATGACCATGTTGGTTTTGAGAACCACAGAGTTTGGCTTGAAAATTGCAAATCTAACCTGGAGCTACCCCAAAGATGAGGTACATCCAACCCTGCAGTTCACTTTGCCTAGGGCACGCTACTCTCCACACAAATATTGCAGACTTGTCACAAGCAATAGCTTTGTTATTGTTGCTGCTGTTTAAAAATAAAAGATTTTGCTTAAATGACTGTTTTGAATATTATACAGGCAGAATAAGTCAATCAAAACCTCCACTGTATCATGCTGCAATGCTCAGAGATTTCCCCAGATAATATAAAAGCACAAACCAGATTACCCTCCTGTGACACAAGTGCATGCAGCTTTGCTGACAGTAACAAATGCCCCAAGCACAGCTGTATTAATTTCACTTTCCTCTATTACATTTGAATCGATTCATACTTCACCTACCCTGCTCAAGGCAAATCTATCTGTCAGGCTATCATCTTCATATACTGTATGTACCAGGAATATCACAATCACTGTAAAAAGCCATGGGATGAGAAGCAGGCAGATGTAATCACCTCTGAGATCTCTGGTCCATCAGGTTACACTCCTGTTTCTCTCCCACTCATTTCAGTTTTGCTGATTCCTACTTACAACCACATCCCAGATCTGAGTGACAGACTTCAGTTCTCTGGAGGTCCTGCTATGCTCTGTGATAAAATTTGACCATGGTGAGGTAAGTGGAGAAAAGCAATATTTTTAAATACCATTTTCACCTTCAAGATTTATCATGTGAGATATTTTTTTCAATATCTGCTGAGAACTTGTCTCCAGAAACAAAGGAAAATAAAAAAGCCCCCAAACATCTGGTGGCTTTCTCACCTCAGGGTTTACAGCAGGCGTTCTTTTATAAAAGAACATGTTAATTAGGATAAGATGGCATTTTTCAGATTTGGGAATTCTGTTAATTAAGTAAAAATTGAGATGTTATTATTCCCTTATGAATTTGCAATCTTTTCAAAAGATTACAGCTATTCTCTCCAGCTATTCAGAATAGCTCTAAAAAAAAAGGGCTGAGGCTTCTGTTTTCCAATTCCCACCCGTAACTCATCATAACTGTTAAACTTTGTGAGACGAAAGAGAGAATAGTTTTAAGGTGAAGAAATACACACTTTCCTAAAAATCAGTTTAAATACAAAGACAACCTAGCAATTGAAAGGGAATACACATAGGGTTGAATTTCTTAGCAGTGAAATCTACAAAAAATCCTCAAAAGAACTAGATTTATGTCAGTAAGGCAGATATATACAGGGTGGATATAATCAGTAGGGGAGATATTTACATGTATACACATGTATATGTAGACCTGTTCCGGACTTGCCACCCAAGGATAATATGCTGAAGACAGGTGACTAGTGTTTAAATAGCTAGTATTCCCCTTATATGAGTGGAAATCACAATGGCAGAAGACTTATGCTGCAAGTGAGTAAGATTTTGTAACCAACTTCTTTACTACAGAATTAAGAGTTCAAACCTGGACAGGTCAGAATTTATTCTAAAACACAACTGTGGGCTGGAGTTTTCTATCAGGTATCAAAGCTTGGGGTTGTTTACTTCTAGTTGTTTACTTGCTTTCCCCTGGAGTATTGTAGGGAGGATTATCCAGGAAGATGAAGTGGGCGTAGCTATTCCCATTAATATCCTCTGATTGCACAGGGTCAGCACTGGAAGATAACCAGCCTAGCTCAGCTATTTATATATCCTGAAAAAACGGATTTAACTCATTTATTTCCATTTAACTGCAGAGCCGGCCTTAAAAATATATACAGGTATATGCGATATATTGGCTGGAAAAAACAGATTTACATCTGCATACAGTATTTAACACATAAAAATAATTATTTTCCCCCATTGTACCTATCTGCGTTTACAGCATTATCTTGATCACACAAAGATAACAATTTCCAAAATATGACTTTAAAAAATACATGTAAGCTACATGCAATAATCCTAGCTTTAACAAAAAAAAGTATCTTCTAGAAGTAGCAAGAGATGTTCCTCAGTCAAAAGTTATATTAAACTACTGAGAAGGAAATTACACAAAAATTACACATACTACTTAAGACCAAAGGCAGGACTTCTTGAGATTCAGTATAAGCACTTACGTCTTTATCTACTGTTCCTTTTATTTGCAAGAATTAGCAATCAAGAAGCTGTGGACTCACTCTCACATTTTCAACACTTGATTAGGTGCTTTCAGTGAATTCTGATTTGTTTATGTTTGCAAAAGCATAACTGTGACAACAAATCACGCAGAACTATTTTATTGTTATCAAGAAATTCTACCTGCTTTCATGCTTCAGGACATAAATTGATCAGTAAGTCGAGCTTTTCCTACTATGTCATATATAGCTATAACAGTTGTACTATAGAGGATGCATTTGGCTCTATCCTTGACAAGGCTCACAGGAATCTTGCAGGGTAAATCCAGTGCATTTTCAACTGCACAAAAAACTACGCAAGGAAGCAACAAAATCTACTATATCTTGCCCTCAAAACATTGAGAAGTCTCGGTTGAAAAGAAAGCCACAGGCTGTTTTGTTTATTTTCTTTTTTTAAAAAAGGGAGGGATAGAAGATATGGATAGACAACCTAAAACCAGTGCAGTGTTTGTGTTGCCTTTAAACTCCCTGCAGTGGTCACAGCCCGAGCGAGGATTAGGGACAGAGTGGAGTGGTGTTCTGCTGGGTTCTAGCAATTCCTGTGTTCCTACGGTTAATAGCTGCCCCTCAGTCACATGAGTGCACCTTTTCGGGACTGACAGGATTCGTGAGAATAATACTGTGTTGTCAAACCATGGGGCCATACAAAGGAATTACTACAGGCAAAGAAAGAGCTACAGTCAGGCAAAAATAGTGCAATGAGAAGGCGACCACGAGAGAGAAGAGCGCAAACGTTAGGGACATGGATTCTTAACACTGCCCACCTCGCCCGCATTCAAAACCAACCTGCCAAAATAAGGAATACTAATTTATCATTGATTTTATTACAATAGCAAATAAAACCTCACAAAACTTCTGGATGATGGATGGGTAGATTTGTGAATACTCCCTACCTTCACCCGCACAGAGCTCTCCTGACTTTTGGAAAGAGGGTTGGACGAGCACCCATTTCAGTAGGGCTGGCACCTCCTTGAGAAATCATCCTTTCCCTAGCAATGAAGTTTGCTGCCACTTCTAAGTGCCTGCAAGCAGCCAGAAAGCAGCCGGGGCTGAAAGGGCCGTACTGCTGTACCGAGGGAACAGCAGATGGCTCTGCCGGCCGGGCTACGGCCCGAACACCGACTCCAGCTCTGGCAGGAATGAGGCTCAGCTGTGAAACACATTTGCACTTCCAGACGGCCACAGAACAAAGATGCTAAAGATGACAACATATGCCTTGCTTATTACTTACCTGCAATTTGAACAGACTTTTAAGTTCCGTTATCAAATTTTTCTTAATAGTAGTTACATGTACATTATACGTACAAAGGTAGGTGGCACAGCTATAACCCTGATGGACAGCCTGAAAATGCTAACAATTAGGTAAGAGAGAGAGAACATCCAGAAGGTTCAGACAGCTAAAGCATACATTTCCCTTGGAAGTCTACAGTGCGAAGACAGGCATATGACTGAAAGTCTGCTAAAGCACCCCTAATGTGGCACCAAATATGACATTACTTTACTGAACAGAGTAAAAGGGAAGTTTACCATTAGTCATTTCCAATTGTATAAATTATATGTTCACTGACTGCAGTGATCATATACTGTCCCTCCTCTTCAACCCAATGCTTGGAGAGCTCCCAAACACAAAGGGCTGTCAAATTGCCCTAAAGCAGGAAATTAAACAGTTTTCTCAGCAGAAGATTCCTAACGTGCAGAAGATTCCTCCTAAATGCTCATAATCCTCATTTCCTTTCACCTCATGATGGGAAATTTGTCTTTCTGGGAAACAGGATACACTTCTTCAAGTGCAATTATTCACTTAAGCAATTACTTGTCTTTGGTAAACTTGGATGGCAAGTGCATTTACTGTGTATCTTCTAATACTGGTAGGGAAATTAAGACAATCAGCTCTTCCTTTCTGAAGTAACAGAGAGCTGAGACACCAAGATGGGACTACACATTATTACTCCCAGCAGTTCTGACCTTCCTCCAGAAGGAGAGTCTCTAAATTTGCATGAAGGATTGCTTTATAGGTAGTATGCTGCCTGAGCTGGCCCATGCAGGACCAATTCAGGTGTCTCTGCACCTACAGCTCAGTTTTCCTGACAGCTGGATAATTTCCCTAGAGATTTTTGTTTTCAAAATACACCCAAACTCAGCAAAAGGCTAGATAACCCTAGATACAAATTAATTACTGTCATGCCTCCCTTGTACAAAGGTGCAAAAAAAGGGATAATACCATTTTAAAAATTGAATTAAAGGCAACGGGTTCCTTGCAGACCATTCAAACCAGAGGTCAGGTCCAATGGAATGATATTAATGCATTGCCAGTGAAGAACCAGCTAGGTGCTGATTTCAAAAGGGAAACTTCTGTAATTTTTAGCATGGTCTGGCTCCTGTGGCTATACTGCAACCTCAAGGTCACAAGCCACATCTCTGGGATGTCTGAGGAATCAAGGTTTAGGTGAAATGCAAGCAGCATGATGCTGGATGTGTGCCTGGAAATATTACTCTACTTTCACTAACAGAGAAATTCCAATAACACAGGCTTAGAAAACTCAGCTTGCATTATGGAGCAAAGGAATACAAACAGTGAAGCTGATAGTGGAAACAGTAGTATTGCACTTCAATTACTTAACATCATTGAATGGTTTAGCCAAAACGAAAATATTGCTCCATTCAAAAAAAAAAAAGTTAATTGCATTCCCACACAGTATACATGAAGTACGCATGCCAACTTGTGTTATAATAGCAATCCATCTACATTAAGTACTGTTTCCATTAATATAGCGCCCAGTGTAAAGGAGCGCTGAAATAAATGGAAATCCTTCTGCTGAGCTCAGTGAGCCCTGGATTGCAGTCTCAGAGCTATCATTTTTCTGCTGGAGGCAATAAATCAGCCCAATAATGATTTGTCATCATTTTGAGAGTTTGTCATGGGAGAAACTTCAGCATTACAAAGAAAGAAAATTAATCTGAAATGTAATGAAGTGCCGTACTACTCTAAGATGCTAGGTCCAAATTTCCTCCACCAAGTAACCAAAATGTGTGTATTTCCTCATTTGTTTTAGTTTTTCTTTCACGATACCTCAAATTCTGATGAGAAATGGACTGTCTCTCTCTACAATTACATGGTCACTTACACACATGCTGGTTTTTTGACCTGATCTCCCAACTACCTTTTTAGTAGCAAACACAGATTCTGACAATTTTGGTGTTTTCTGTTTATTGGATAGTGATGCAGGCTAGATGAAGCGGACTTCTTCATGCAAGCCTTTTGTCCTCTCCAATTCACTCATAGCATTAGCCAGTCATTCACAGTCCTGAACCAACATCTTGGATGGCTTCAGACCCTCAAGGAGCTTTGCCAAATGGGGAAAATGCTACCAGGAAAGGAACTTCTGTGACAAACTTCATCTTCCAGACAACTATGACCACATCATCCTTCACATAGGTGTCAAGATGCAGAACTGATGTTCTTGTTTCCTAGATAAATGTGTAAGTAAAGACCCCACCTGAACAAACATACTGGTTTACTGACAGCAACACTGAGAAGATCAATTTATCTGGCTGCAAAATATGCTCCTTGCCATGCTACTGTAGTTGTGAAAACACAAGAATGTACTAATCAGGGGGTTTAGAAATCACCTTAATAGTTCCTGTGACACACTCTTATTGGATTTACATTCATCAGCAAATCCAAGAAAACAATTTGATAATTTTAGCACAAAGCAGACAAAGAAGGATTTGCTAAGCTGCTTAGAGCCCTGGCTCTGAAACGTTGGAAAGGTTCAGGTTGATGTACATTCACAGGATAGGCACCATGGATGGACTATATCAGACATGAATAGTGTTTTGAATCTTTGAAGCCAGCTTATGATCAAGAATGTATCTCATTCTGCAGCAAAATTTAGCAAGGGAAATATTTTATCAATCTGACAAAGGGAAGCATCAATATTGTTTCATTATATCATTATTTTAAGCAGCTTCTCAACACTATTAAGATGCAGGTATGTAAGATCTTTAATATTGTCAACAGCATGACTATGTTACATGTATAAATTTAAACAAAGATGAATATAAACTGACTTGCCTTTAGCTATTATTCAAATCACTAAGCTGATGGATAAAATTCCTTAATGAAAATAAATATATTATTTTCTTGATTTTTTAGAAAATCTAATGCATTTTAACAGATGTTTAAAAGCCTCTACTCTGTTTCAATACAATTTACACAGGTAATTGCCACATGCATTTACTCAAGCTGTTGGATCTGCTACTGTAAGGGGGGTGGATTCAGGAACCCAGATGTTCCCTTTAGTCCCATATTCCTAGAATGTGATTTTGCATAATGGTCATAGGGAAACAAGTGAGCACACTGTAACAGCATTAGCTTAAGCTATTTTTGTTGCCATTTTGTTTTACTTTATGAATGAGAACTTAATATAAATTTCAGCCAGTTGAATGTGATAATAATAGATCATTTTGGATATACTGTACCTCTCTGATTCTCACCAAGGTCTTTCTTTACATAGCAGGTAAAAAATTCATTCCTTTCTGTGCTCTGCAGTCTCAACCATGATAATCCAATTAATAGTTACTGAAGTAGGAGAATTGTTCTTGTTAATCTTTATTATGCATCTGTAGTTTCTTTATTTGCCTTCCTGAGGAGAATGAACCTTTTAGCAGCTGCACTGATGCATTTCTCAGCATAAGTATTCAATCACATTGGTCTTAGTAGTAAATCAGTGAATTTTATAAATGCATTTAGCTTAAAATAACTATTTGTTATAAGCTGACACTGAATGACTCTATGTACGTGAAAATATGGTTTAATATTTCCTAGTAAATTTGATTTTTTTTTTTTTAACACTGAGAGGTTTTTAATTTATGCTATAGTAAAACTATGTCGTACATTGATATTTAACAGAAGAATATCAACAGTCCTATTGCTTTTCATTACGGAAAGGCAATAGTTAAAGCCACATTAGACATATCTGCACAGAATGGCTATTCTAAGTCTATGTGAGGTCAGAAGACAAAACACATTCATCATCTTAAAACTGATTCCTTGAAAGCCTAGATTCATTATCAGGCAAACAAAAAGAAAAAAAAAAAAGCATCATGAAATATTTATTTAGCATTAAATTTAGATTATTTTACATTCTGATATTTAAATAGCAAATTTCCCTGAAAGTAATTATCATGATATATGTATGAATTGTGCATATAAATACACATTTAATCTTCACTTCTATAACAAACTTCACAACAGTTTCTTTTTTAGACTTGCCTTTGCTCAGCTCCCACTGGCCTTTCCTAAGAAACACAGGGTATTCGGGATTTCAGATGAGAGGATTTCAGCATTCAAACTTCGTGATTCTATCACCTTAAGGCATACAGTTGCTCTTAACCTGAGTACAACCTCAATCACACCTTGTTTAGGACAAAGGGAGCAGACCTTTCAGATATATTTTGTAGGTATTACACCAGTCCTGCTATCAACACGTATTCAGACCAGTAGCATCACTAAGGCAGTTAGCAAAGCAGGCATGGTTTGATCTGAAGCCTAAATATGCAGAAAACATACATAAGGAAATGCTGTAAGATAAACATATAGAAGTGACTAAAATGAACTCTCATCTGCCATGCATGTCATCTGTGGGAAATTACAGAAGTTTATTGCGATTTTGTCATTATAGCAGCAACGATGCCTTGAAAGACTCAACATTCACTCCTGCATGACAAATCAATACCACAGGTCAACTATGATTAACCTAGTCATGATGTGCTTGATGAATACAGATGACAGTTAGACGGCTATGATATCAGATGCCTTTAAGAGCAATTCATGAATATAAAAAATGCATTATCAACAGTAATGTATTATATGTTGAACAGCAAAGCACAGAACATTTCTCAATGGCAAGCATTAGTGATTGCAAAAAAAAATAAAATCACTGGTTGCCCTATGTATTCCTCTTCATGTATAGTTGTACGCAAATAGCTGGGAATGAACTTTGCTAGCACCTTAATACTTCAGATTTAAAATGAAAACATTAAAACAGGTCATATCTGTGTAGATTTGGATGTAAAATGATCTGAAATTTTCCCCAATTATTATTAAGTAACCTTAGTAGTAATACTTCTACCTACTTTCAAAATTGTGTGACAAAGCTGTGAGTTTTTGACCAAGCCAGTCTCTGTCAGAAGGCAACGTGCCAGAGCAGGTGTTGTCTTTAATGTGTCCTCTCTGACACAAGGCAATGTGCCGAAGAGGACGAATTTAAGACAACGCCTCCTCATGCCTATCAATGAAGTACACTGAGCAAAGCATCCTCCCTCCCCCTCTCTCCCTCCCCCAGGAGCCTTCCCAGTCAAACATTAAACCTTAATAATTCTCCTTGGGTGAAAAATAGATAGTCTATCACCCGTAACAGATTACACAGCAAAGGGGAGCAGAACAACTGCTGGATTTATCCAACCTTTATCTGAACATCCATTGTATATCAAGTGGCAAATCTCAGGTTCCTACTTCACACTGGCAATTACTGTTTTAACAATTTTTTTTTTTTTTAAATTAAGGTTTTCAGAAAAAAAACCCAACAAAACCCCAAATATGTATTCCAAATGGCTGAGCCAATATGATCTTATAGAGATGGTGAAATCTAACCCTATGGATTTGTAAACAAACTACTCTCCCAGTGTGAAAAAGGTGTGCTACCTACGAGAGAGCAGGGACAACTCATGGAGGAATGGCATCCACTATAGCTTTGTTTGACCTTTAAGCAGTAAGAACTTGGCTCTTCAGGTCAGGAAAAAAAAGGAATGAAGAAACTTAGTGATGGAAATTAGTTTATTAGTTTATTATTAGGAAAATGTTTCCCCATTTCAAGCTCTATTTATATTTTGACATTTCAGGATGAAAAAAGACATCACTGCTTCTGACTTTTCCTTGACGTCCATGAAAAAAAGTGCCTGAGGCATCGCATTTGCAGTGAATCCTTCTCTATGGCAGTGACATACAGAGGTTAGTTTTGAGTTATACCCATTTTGTCCTAAAGGATTGTCCTATGCCTTCTTCTAGTAAAATGTGCAAATTAAGTGGTAATTTTTGCTTTTATTACCGATGAATAATCCAACCTGGTCATAGGAGTAAATGCTATAGTTTAAAGAAAACATAGTTAAAATATTTACAGCTATATTCCAAATATTTGGAGTTGGAATTTGGATGCCTTCAGCACTCCATAGATGTATTATACTCAGGTCTAGAACTGAAGCAATGGTTTCTTTTACTCGGTAAAACTGAGCTCCACCCAAGAATATTCTAACCCAAGTTAGAATAAAACACCCCCAGCTTAATACTGTATTACAATGCAACTCAGAGAAAAAAAAAGTTTCACACTTTTTGATGACACAATGAAGTAACACATCTTTTCTATTTCTTTTTTCTTACAATTTTATACAAAGATAAGACTGCTCTGGGAAATTACTGGATTACATTAATAAAACCTGTCTCTCATACCCTTTCTGATTGGCAGCAACCATTTTTGGAAGTGAGTGTGTGTCAATCTGCTGTCCTTCAAGGATTTTCTAGCTTCTCTTTGTATTTAAAACAACTTAAAGTGAAATCAGAATAAAATCTATTTCCATTATAAATTTTCTTCATGTTTGAATACTGCCAACAGTGCAATTTGAATTAACCTATCCTAATTTAAAGCCTGGTTCTGATGCCTTTCCACAGTTTCTTACTCCAGAAGCAGCTATAGTCAAACCAACAGGAATATATTTCAATTTAGATCCCATTTAATTTATATAAAGCATAATTTGTCCTTTAAATATTTTTTAATCTCAGCAGATAACACAATCACAATATATTTTTCAGGTGATCTAACCATAATGCTGTATGGAATGTTTGTGTTGGTTGGTTGGTTTGGGATTTTTTTGGTGGTGTTTGTTTTGGGGTTTTTTTTTTTTTAGTTTGCTTAGTTAAGAAGTTGATATCACTACTTCAGAAACACATCGTATTGCTCTGTTTGAAATATTTTTTCTCAGAGGTGGTTTTTATAGCTACACCAACACATTTTTCTCTCTCTAGAAATGGCTCAGCATGTTGTATATATATAAAAAATTACCCTTCTTAACAGAATCTGCTAATAATGATCTTCATGTTTTCCAAAATGCACAAAAGTCATGCCACTGCAGTGACTAGAGCACAAATGTTACTTTTAAATGAAGTCCTGCTAAAAATAAACCAGACACTGATTTACAAAAGCTTGTAATAACATTGTAGCACAATGAGACATTTAATGGCAATATATGCAGGAACAGCAGTTGAACTGGATATACCCTATGGCTAGAAGCAAATATCACAAGCTGCTCATGATGGATTTTTAATTAACATATTTTGCCTCCTCCAAATAGAGAGGATGGTGTAAATCAAAGCATCTTCTCTGATTTAAAGGGAGTACTGTCAAAATGCTTCAGCTGAGGATCTGTCCCCCAGACCTGCATGTTGCACTTTGGGTTTAATAAAAGCACTGTATGCCTTAGCAAGCAGATCTAATCACACAGTCTGTCTAATTTGGCTCCACAGAGGCCTGATTTCCTTAATACACAATGGGTATACATGAATGGTCCCATTTATACACTAATAAACAGTAATAATGTGGGGCTATATATGCCCAAGATGAACAGCCCTACCAATGTAAAACAGGGCCTAACAACCTAAACTATATTTATTTCACTGGAACAAAGTCAATACTCAGTGGCTAAGAACTAAGGCTTTATACCTGGACAAAGAAGCACACATAAAGTAGCACAGGCTCACATCTGGACAACAGTTTACCCACTTTCTTATGCACATCCCTGTCCCTTTCAGACTGTATACTCCCCAGGAAAAACATTTACCAGCTCTGTAAAACCAGTTTCTCACAAGCTAAATCCTCAAAGTCCCTGCATGAAGCAGTTCACCTATAATGAAGCCCTGCAGCCCTACCTGCAGTGTTCATCACATGGCTTGCCACTTCTACATCCTGCAGTATGGTCAAGGATCATTTACATGCAGAAGGAGAGAACTCCTCCTTCTCCATCATCAGATCTTCTGGAACCCCCCACTCTCTACGTCTGACAGAAACTCTGGCTCAGAGAAGGTTCTAGCCAGCCTGCCAGGATAAGCAGAGTTGTTCTTTTGAAGCTCTTGTATCCGGCAGACCAGAAGGTAATGGAAGCAAAGAAACAGGCCTTCTGGAAGTGACCAAACTTCCAGAGTTTCAGCGAATTTGGAGTCTTTAGTACATGGTTTCTGTTTCAGAGAAAGTTTGAGAGTGTTTGCAACAAGGACATTCTGTATTAAGTCTTGCAGGTCCATCATGCTGTTGCATCATTCTCCGTAACCTCCACTTCAGCAGAGTAAGAAAGATGGGTGGCGCATACTGTAAAGGCACTGCAGACTGTACAAATATGACCAGGTCTAGACTACGGTTTTGCCAGAATGTTTGCTAGGGTGTTTGCTAATGTCACAATGTCAGCAAAACCTCTAGTGGCCATAAATATATCAGGAAAAGAGGGGATTCATTTAATATAGCATCTAGGGATGCAACAGACTTAGAGCAACTTCATCCATACATAGGATTCTGCCAACACAAGTATGGCTTCATTTGTGTAGCATTCAGCTTCTGTCATCTGCTAGCATAGAAGAATGTAATCCTATGAGAATTAGCCCTGTGACACTACTGATCCATGCTAGGGGGTTTTTTGCTTGCTAGTTTTTAAGCTGTGGATATTTGCATACAACTACTAGGTTGTAGGTGTTGACCACTGGTCCCATAAGGACCCACAAATACCACCTTCAGGAATTAACAACTGAGAAGAAACTGCACAAAGGATTTCAAATGCAATCTGTTAATCTCCCATACTCCAGGCAAATTAACTACCATCTTTGCCTTTGTTTTTCCTTTTTGTCTACTATAGGGGGTTAAAAATAGATGACTAAAATACTTAGCTCCTTATTAAGCAGTACAATTCAGTTTAACATGTCCTGCAGGGCTGTAACATTAGCATGTCTAATGAGATGGGCACAACATGAAACTCTAATGACACACTATAAAATGGATCTGGAGACAGGTACATAAACATCCATGGCTAATGAGGCTATGTTTATGCTAGCATTTTTGTTCAGAGCAGGAGCGAAGTTTTCTTCTGCACTCATCATATTTAACTTCATGTTGTGGAGCAATCTGTGAATACATGAACTGAAGATGTGCACCTAAAGTACTCTGACTGATAGTGAGCAGTCCATGGGACCAAACAGAACATAGTCCAAATTAAACCCCTGATATGCCCATAGTATGGATTTTGAGTCCTCAGGAGCAACTGTTTCACTCTACAAATCTACTCCTATTTTTCCTTCCTACTTGCCAATATTATACGAGCCTAACTTGGAAGCTCTGCCCAGGTGTCCCCCCCAAAATACACTCCAACAAGGGTCACAAAAAGGTCCTAGCCATTAGTGGTCCTTCAAATAGCATCAAACTACATGGCTGGTGGAAGCGCAGGACCAAACTATATCTAGGCTGATGTAAAAACCCAAAATTGTATATGATTTAGGTAGAGAGGCATCAGTCAACGCACACAGTCATTCACACCTGTTAAATGCCATTGATAAATAATATTTACCCAGCTGAAAAGCACTGCATTAGTGTTCTGGACAAAACACCAACAGTCTGGCTAGGAAATTGGACTGCCTAAGAGACTGGCAAAAACCCCCCATTCTCACTAATTTTCAGCTACACTAATAACATTAAGCTAATAACTTCTGGCTTCACCCTTATTTACCAAATTTCATACATTTACTCCATTCTCTCTTTCTGATACTTTTAGTGCCAGCTGGTGCCTACCTTCTCCAGCTTCCTGTACACCTTTGCTGATCTGACACCCATTAAAAAAAATTCATCTCCTGATCTCAGTGTCACATGTTCCAAACCAAGGGAACACAGTGAAGGAGTAAGAGAAAGGAGACTTCTAGGGAGTCAGAGCTCAGCTCTAACACTGGCACCATAAGCACTTCTCATCGTTGCAGGATGACAGGAGATGATCACAACAGTGCTAGGTCAGTGCATTACATCAGTTGTGTTCTATATTTGTCTGCAAAGCCAACCTGAATAGAGAGAGGATTGAACTAAACTAAATGCAGTTCTTGCCCCAGAACAAGCATTTGAAATAGCAACAACATCCTGAACACATCTGTGTAGCACAGTTTGGCATTTACAATATGTGATTCCAAATTTGCACAGAAAGTAGCCAGAACAACTGGAGAGCAGTCCTCAAGATCTAAGACATCTGGCTGCAACTTCCAGAGGTTACTATAAAGAGGAACCAAATTCCTTAGGCACAATTATTCCTGCTGGAATAATTAACACCCTGAGACATGCAGCTCTCTTCTTTCCCTGAATATTCGCACAGAAAAACTAGCAATCCTACCTAGAGTAAATAACACCACGCTTCCATAGGCCAGGACCTTGCCTGAATTCAAGTTGTCAGTATTTGTCCTTAAGGAAGTGGTTTAGACAGACAAAGCTTTTCTGAACTAATTTAAAGGCATGAAGGCTTGTAAATGGCCTTTTAAAAGATTTCTTGACTTCCCCCCTTTTTTTATTTTATTTAAAAGGCTTCACAAATAGCTAAAAGAAATAAAAGGGGAGGGGAGGATAAAAAAATGGGGATTCCTGTAGCTACTGCTTCTGCCTTTCCTTTTTTCATAGTGTTAACACTCTTACAACCTTCCATTCCGGCTTTTTCTAATTTAGGCCTTAAACTTGCAACAAGCTCCCCTTGGAGTCCTGTGGAAGACTGTGGGGTTGTACACACATGAAACAGATTGTGCGACAGGACCCAGTAGTGAGACAGTGACTTGTTTTGTGTGCGTACCATGCCCAGCGCAACGGGGTCCTAACACTGCACGTCTCCTTGACACGGGAGCAATACAAAGAATAGACTAAGCGTAACTCCACGAGGTGAGGGTGAAGCGATGCTGTTGTATGGGCAGTGGTGGCAACCACAGAGGTAACACCAACAAGGGTGAGGAGAGAGAACCGGGATTACCTGCTGTGCCTGCTGCAGCAGCTCCATTCGCTCGTGCAAGATCTGGCTGTCAAACTCACGGCTCTGCCTCAGGATCTGCCGCCGCACCTTCTCCACTGCAGCTCGCAAATCCTCCCTCTGGGCTTCGGTCAGCGACTCGCTCGCCCGCCTTCCCGGATCCTGCTGCAGGGCATTATACAGCGTGGCTTCCAGCTCCTGGATTTTCTAATGCAACCCAAATCACACACAGACAGGCTGCCATTTGAATCCAGCAAGCAAACAACCCACCAACGGCTACAGGAGAAGGCTAGCAAGCGAAACCTTAGGCAGGAGGGAAGGACGGACACAGACAGGTAGACAGAAAGCAGCAGTCGTGAGCAGTGAGGAGCATTCCACACAGAGTGCACGTAGCCTCCCGGCACTGATTTACACCCAGGAGATGCTTCCCATTCTAGTAAGAGATTGATTTCTTCTATTTAAGAAAGATTCAGATGATAGGTCTGCATTCAATACATGATAAAACCCCACCTCCTGATGCTGACCGTTACAAAATTAATGCAACCTAACAGATTCCCTTCAACCGCAATGGAATTGTTAAGCCATCCTATAAAGTAAAAAGCCCACAGGGAGAACTGTGAACAGAAATCTTACTGTCTCCCTGTCTCTGGTCCTACTGTCCTGCCATCAATTTCTCAAAGTCTATGTCACTGGCTTAGTTCCAAGTTGCCATCAGCAATGAGGAGAGGAACACTTGTACACTTGTATCCCTCATCAGTCTCTTGCCTTTTGTCAGATTCCTAACCAGATTCTCATGCGCTGACCAAAACTGCAGTACTTTGGAAAGCAGAGAGCACAGAGGAACTTCACGTTCACATGGAGAACTGTATTCCCAAGAGTAAAGAAAGAAAGGAATCACGGCAGTGTTTCCCTGATTACTGGGGTTAGTATGATCCTATTAAAAACCAGCATCCAGACTGACAATATTTGGATCAAGAGCATATGACAACGTCCCTTTAGCCCTCATAACACCTTTGTGAGGTAGGTAATTCTATCCATATTAGCGATGCATAAACAGCTGCACAGAGAGGTTAAATGGCTTGCCCAAGGTCACAGTGCTAGAAATAGAGCCTTCTTGCTTTTATCTCTGTTATCTGCTCTGAGCACTAGACCTTGCTTCTTTTTTGAAACATATTTCCCCATAAATAATTCTTCAGGCCATTGTATTTTGATTTCTTGAAGTCTCACTATTAACAAAGTTGGGTGTACACTTTTACCAATTCCTAGATAATTCCTGCTTGTTGCTTAGCCTGAGAGGGGGCAAGGTTGCAGCTTCTCTTTTGAAAACTAGGAAGGGTAAGGTTGGATAGGACCGCACAGGAAGGAATCACATAGGAAGAACAGGCATACCCAACTTAAGATAGATTAGCAGCAGTAATATTTACACATGCTTAGGGAAAAGCAATATTGGAAAAGTTCTAAAGTAATTTCTGGTGTATTTTATCAGTCATGGTTTTGTGCACACATAAACCAGCTCTTCCCATTCCAGATGTACTAACAAGATGTTCACATATTTTAGAATAAAGAATGCAATGCAAAAATATTACACTTCTAAATGCTATAATCCATTTCCTAAGTCTCCATTTAAGTAATATTTGATTTCCTAGTCTGGCAGAAAAATAAATCAATTAAAAAATAACCCTATTTAAAATTAAAAGGAAAAAAACCCCTGTATTTTATCAAATCTGTTCAAACATGAAAATTTAATGACTGTTCTTTTCCTACCATGTATGCCTGGTCCAGAGCTTGTTTCCTGTAGTCGAGTTCTTCCTCTAAATAACCCTTCTGTTTACTGAACAGGTCCTGAGCAATAATAAAAACAAGGGAGTGTTTGTTCTTTATCCTAATTTGTGAATAATCATAAATGCCATCATTTTTATGTGAGCTTTCTACTTGAAAGCAAAAGAAAATCTATAGCCAACGAGCACATTCATCCTAAGGATATTTGGAATATCAAATTCACAATATTAGCACTTAAAGTATGTGTATTATATTAACGAGTTGTACCTAGAAAGCATAGACCTCTACGCCAGTGTACAAACCTGCCTTGACCTGACAGAAGTGCACACAACAGCTGAAAGGTGAATGGGAATGTGCATGCATGTGGTCCAATAGCCATAACTTGCACAGGGCAGGCCAAGGAAGGGAAGAAAGGACAAGTGAGGACACTTTACAGCTTTTCTAAAAATACCCAATGTGTACCCTTAAGGAAATCATGGGGCAAACCCTGATCTGTGTTGTCTAGCCTGTTCTTCTAGGGAGGAAACCAGAACATGCAGGGCTGCAGCTGCATTCTGCAGCAGCATTCCCTGATGCATTACTGAAGCAGAAGTAAAAACTCAGTTCTCAACTTGTAAAGGCAGGAAGGCAATTTGAAATGGGTAAAGTGATGCCCAGAGAGGTTAAGTGACTAGCTGAAGAGCTGAAGAAGTTTTCAAGATACCTAGGATTTACAGGGATTTTTTGCTTTTGTTTTTAAAAATCAAACTCACCAACTTTCACAGTTATATACACACACACACACACACACACACTTATATATGTGTGTATATATATAAATATATAAAAAACACAGGCTGGGATTTCAGTGGAACTCAGTATCCAAAAGCATGATGTTGCAAGAAAGTTGTGGACATTTGAATGGTTGTCTGAATAGTCAAGCAAGAAGGGAATTGGCTGGTGACAGTGCTCTTGCAAAACATGCCTTTAGAGTGTTTTGGATGATAGTAAGTAGAATGTAAAACAGTTACTTGATTTTATTAGCTTTTCTTTCAAGGCAGGTTTTCATGTTCAAAAAAATTAGTAATAGACCAGAAAGGAGAGAAGCCCTTTGAATGAATTTAGTATTTTCCATCATTCTTTTTTCTATTTAACAAATTCTTGCATTTCCTCAACATATAGAATAAATGCCAAATTAAATACATGGGGTTCTTAAGATGATTAATTGTAGCTTAACAGTATAAAAAAATCAAATGTTGCTGGTCTGGTTAGTCCTGTGGGTCATATTCCTCAGCTCCTTCTGGACATCTCCATAACTCTGAAGAGAGTAATATGACAGTAGACACCATGTTTATGCAAGTGAATCCCACCTTGACTACCCAGGTGGCATTATATTCTTATGTGGATTACAGCAACAGCTACATGGCTGTTGTACAAGATGTAATACCCCCACGCACTGGGTAACACATAGTAAAGGACAGGCCTGGTCCTAACGTGCTTACAAGTGTCTGACACCAGAGAAGTAGACTGACTTGCCCAAGACTATAGAGAGGGTCAGTGCTACCAACAGACCCCAGAATAGCAATGCAGCTGCCTTCATCATGTTGCTTCTCCAAAAGCTATTGTAAAAGCTGGCCACAAAAAGCAAGAGGGAAGGAAACACGAATAGGATCTCAAACTCTTAACATGGTTTCCAAGGACAACTAAACCAGTGCTCAGCCCTTCTGAAAGTGTCACGCTAGAATATTATTTCTAAACTCATTTCACAGTTGAGTCAATCATTGGCAATGCAGACTCTCAGATTGCTATGCTAAACAAATAGGTACAGTTCTATGCAGAGTAAGACTTGAAAACATCACAGGTAGTAAGTGGGAAGATAATAAACCAAGTTAGAAACTACTGTTTTCCAATTCCTTTTATAAAAGAATCCAGTATTTGTGGGCACGTTCCCTCTCCAAAACCTTTGCATTTTTCCATAACGAGTTAAAAATAAAGAAATGCTAAATGTGGAAAGGATCATACCTATGTTCAAGTACAATCAGTATGATAGGCTACACTCAACAGAGAACACAGTCTGAGCACTTTTTTTTGATTGTGGCCCAAATACACACTTCTTCAGTGGCCCTGGGCAAATCACTTAACCTCCCTGTCTCAGTTTCCCATTCTTTAAGATTAATGTAATGCTGATTACTTATCTACCTGTAAAAGGTGTGGCGAGGATTAATCAGCGTTTGTAAAGCATTTGAAGATGAGAAGCACAGCATGCATGGTAAATCAATAAAACCAACCACTCATTCCAAAACTCTTTGTTCAACATATGGAAAAATAAGGTCAGTATAGCACTGCATAGTGCTATAATAGTCTGTTATGCAAGGCAGAACTGCTTTTGAGAAAACATTCTGTCTTTAAGCATGAAGACCTTCGGTCAAGAAAGGTCATCTGGAGTGAGAGGTCTTTACAACTTGTCCAGAAGCCGAATACCAGAGAGCAAAGGAATATCTTTGACAATTCTACTAACATGACCCCAGGATTAAAAAGACAATGCTGTTGCCAGACAAATTAATACACAGAGAAAGCACAAAGACAATTTCACACTGTTCGGTTAATAAGCTCTGTCAAGTTATGCCTTTGTGTCCTAATTTGTATATATTTTGCTATTTTTCTTCTATATAGATTTGACAGTTCCCTTGCACCCCAAAGAATACAAGCAATAAATTGTTCTAGAAACCTCTTGGCTATTTTACCATGAAGCAATCTCTGTTAAGCAGAGAAAGGCAGCATATAATCAGCCTGTGATGAAGGTTATGCACGTTCCTTTGAGATGAGTTTTAGCTAAATTAATTATATTTTTAGTTATTGTTCCTTACCTTTTCATTCTCCAGATCTAACATCTTCTGTGTCAGTGCAGCTTCTGTCCCCTCTATCTGTTTTAACCACTACACGAACATAGCAGTGTGAAGAGGAAAAAATAAAAAATGAAAAAAACAGAGCTTTTGAAAAATTTGCACTGAACATTTTGCAAGTTTGCCGCCAACACTCCCAGGCATATAGTTTCCCCTTTACTATCTATTCACTTTGAAGTTACACGTGAATAAATAGGTTGTGAAAACACAGGCAGAATGGAGGACTGCAGAAACATACTAAAGACCAACAAGTGGAGGTTGATTTCCTACAATAAATTAAAGTTTTTTCCCCTGTAAAGTTCAAGATACAAAATAGACTTGGGTCAAGAATGCAAAATCAACCTGATTGATTGTTTCTGACTTGATATACCCAATGCTTGTTGGCCTGATTTGCAAAACCATCATAAGACTTCAGGACACCAGTCCAGATGGCAATTTAAACAAAAGACAAGGTGGCAAACTCAATCCTTTATTTTGCACAGTTTGCTGCACCCTTCGTGGGAAGAGGTTCACTTCTAAAACATCGGTAATGTAGAGAGAACAATAAAACGGACAGATGGATGGAAGTTCATGCAGCTGCTACCATGAATTCCTTACCATTCTGGTGATAAACAAAACAATCACAATGAAGAATGGCCATTGCATTCCAAAGGTAAAATTACATATTGTAATAGCTAAATGCATGGATAGAAGGTTCTTCCTTAATTACTAACCATCACCAGGATTATGTTAATATTCAGCATTTAAGTTTATTCGAATGGATGGGAATGCTCAGTTCTGAATTGTTTTATTTCATTTCCTTATTGGTCTACAATAAGGATCAATGACTAGCTTACAGAGAGCATTATTTAGATTAATGCTTCTTTTTGTAGCGCCAGCTCCCATTAAGACCAACTGTAGCTTTGCCACTGATAATTATCACTTTCCTCAGATGCTGTGCTTACTAACACTAGATTACTCCTATTTACTTTAATTCTTTTGGTAAGCATTACATATCAACTTTTTTAATTTAGGGTTTTGGTGAATTCATTCAGACTCAAAGGAATCAATTACATCCATTTTTTCCCCTCAAAGATTTAGATAGGAAATCTGCAAACATAACTTTACAAATTAGCAAAATGTGAAGTCATTACTTCATCCTTTTGGACCTTCCACTATTTAAGAGAGTGGTGGATAAAAATGGAAACTTGTTTTATCTACTTAATAGGTGTAGCTTTGTACAGAGCTGAAAAAAGTGAACAGGAACACCATATTCCCCAGTGATTCTGTTTTCATCATCTTTGTTGTCTTCATTTTGAAGGTGACAGACTGAAGATATTCCTAAGGAAAGCCTCACCACTGATAAAGGATTCAGCAGGACAGTGAACCCTTGAAATCAATAGAAATGGGAAGTCCTCAGCGTCTCTCACAGCTATTGGCAAATGAAGGGTTATTTGCAAAAACTGGAGGTCTAATTTTTTTTGAAGGTATGAATGATATGCAAAACTGAATGTTGATTCTGATCCTCCTATGCCTGTAAGCCTTTCCAGAACCAAGGGGCACAGAAGAGACAACCATGTATTTAGGAGTCGTAATCAGTTGTAGCATTCAAAATAAACTTCTGGATTGTGCCAGCAGAAGCTGGAAACTTTCCTTCCCTGGCAGCTTGATTTCCAAAAGATCACTTCTAGTGGCTGAGTATAATAGATTTGATCTAAATAAACACTGAGTGTGATTAATTAGCACGTGACTACAATTAGCACAACACCTATGTCTGTAGTACCATTTCTCTACCAAAAGATCCCATTATGAGATGATTATATATGATAGTTTCTTGTAATTAAGGAACTATAGGAATGCACATGGGAAGCTGTCTGGCCCTTATTTAGAGGGACATCTGAAATGGTTTCATTACACTGGAGAAAGCAGTGGAGTTGCTTTAAATTTCATTTAATCTAAATTCAGTATAGGCACTCATTAGAACTTATATGCACTTATTAGAACAATCATCTAGTCTTACTTATCAGATTTTGCCTGATTTTGTCTGTGCTGTAAAACACATTATTATGAAACATGCTATCCTGTTTGTTTTGTTAAGGACAGCATAATACTATTTTCTGTTATTCTTTGTCTTAGTAAACTTTGGACATGGATAGTGCCTTCTGTTATTGAGAAAATCAGAGCCACTTGATTAGCCTGTACCTCAAATGTGCACCATGAAAAAGAGGAAAAGGTTTCATGCTTCTCAGAGTACCCTCTTGATTCAATTTGCTATCAGCTTGTACACTGGGAGGCACTTCACTAAAATGATATAAAATGGATAGAGTCCATAGATAACATGAACTATTTTAATCTCATTCTTTAAATGCAGTCTATTTACCTATACAAGATAAAACTAAAATCTCCATCTTTCTGATGGAGTGTTCAATTTTTGTAATAACCAGATTATCTGATAAGACCACAAAAAAAAAATCCTTTAAGGCAAACTAGGAACTTCTGTCAAAAAAAAAGAAAAAAAAATGTGAAATGAAATTATAGACCAACTTTAACATATGAAAATAAATAAAGTCTTTGTTGTAATCGTATGTTTCTATTCATTGAAGGAATTATTTCAGTTGACAAAGCTTCCAATCCCTTATTGCTGTGATCAGTTGCTAATGGAAATAATTTATAGATTGTGCAGTGTATGTTCTATTCTGCACCACTCTGACACAAATTAAACAAGCTCCCTAATTCCAGTGGCACTTTTTGCACAAACACTAATTTACTTGAGCACTAATAACCCAATCCAGTCCCTAAAGTCTGGCCAGTTTGGGTCTCTATCTTAGCCTTGTGTACTGGTGTTCTTCCACTTTCCTTATTCAATGTAAAGGGCTATGATCATCACCTCCTCTTTTTAATGCTTTAATGCAATGAAAAGCATAAGGATTTTAGCACTTCTCCTCATTTTTATTTTGCTTATGGCAATTACTTACTTAAATCAATGATTATTACATTCCCTAATTTAGATTATCAACATTAAGATATTTACATAAGTAGATTATCAAAATGGTACTAATTAAAGCAATTAATTGTTACAAAATGCTCGAATTTTAATTTTAAAGTTCTGATTCTAAATTTCAAAAATGCATCTAGGAAAGATTTAATAGAAACCTATGAAAAGGATACACAAAGCTTCTTCAGAGAAAAAGGCAACCCTTTCTTAGTTCTAAATGTCAACTTTATTCATATACAGATTATATTCTCTCTGTAATTGGAGAAGAACTAGTCATGCAGAACTGAGTGACCCAACTGATTACTTATCCTGTACAAACTACTTTTTCTTTATCTATGCCCACTAATTTACAGAGGAAAGGACCACAGACCACTTGGAGCATTTTCAGTCATTCACAGAAATAAGCCCAAAATGGACCATGGTGGTACGATTTACAGCGGACTTCACAGCACCCTGTTCCCAGAGAGCTGAGGACATTGGCACTTCTGTGAATGAAGACTCTTTTGTTAAGTGGCTTTTTAATACTTTATTCTAAGGGGATATCTCTAAAACTTGTTTTTATTTTTAAGTTGGGTTTATTTTGTAAATTTGATTTTACCTCAAGACATCACAATCTCAACAGTCATGTGAAGATGAATACATGCTCCAATCCAGACAACCTGAACAAAAAAGCCATGCTTCCCTGGCGAGGTTATGTGATATCTTAGAAGACATGGTCAGTCTTTAGGCAGAGAAAAATCTTTACTGAATTCTACCTTTTCACAGAGGGAAAGCACAGTCCCAGCTTGGATTATTGCAACCTGTTCTTCGTTTCTCAGATTCTAAAATACAAAAAGATGCATTTTAAATTGGATTGCAAATCCATCCTTCAATGCAAGCGATAAATTTTAACTGTACCTTAAAGAATAAATCAGCTGTAACATTTAGGATTTTATAAACATGACCAGAAAGGATCCTATGATTGAAAGTATTAAAAGCTAAACCAAGGGTACTTAGTCTTCACTCTATTTCAGTACACCACTCCCAGAACACTTTTGCAACAGTTCATTATTCAATGAAAATTAAGTGGTTTCTGTCAGGGATTTTGAATTTTTTTTTTTCTAGGCAGAAAAATGCCTGTTCACTGGACTATAGCCCTGCAGTAAGTGAATCTCCACCTCATGCACTTCAGAGCTAGAATTCCTACTAATGAAAACAATGCAAAGAAAGAATAAATACCATAGAAACCTCCACAGAACTTTCAACATAAAAAGTAAATCTAGAGCTTAAAACTAGTATTATAAAGACCTCAAACTGTTAAAGCTACCTATAAACTGGACCCAACTCCATGGATGTTTTTGCCCCAGCCGCATGACTGAGATTTTATACTAGCCTGTTCTATATCTTTTCCCTCTGCCTACTACAGTGCCTTTTTTCCATGTCATTCAGCCAAGATCAGATCCTATCTTGAGAAAATACACTTTTCACTAGCATCAGTTTAACTGAAAGATTTTCTTTTAAGTTTGTAAAAGTAGTACTTAACCATTAATATTGCTCATACAAATACAGGCATATAAAAATTGCCCTGTGCATTTTCTTGAATGTTATTTTCTGCTGTGGGGGGAAAAAGACCCTGCCTTAAATTAACGATAAAACTAGAGGTATATTTGAAATTAAAAATTTGTTACCCCATTATCTCCAAGAATATCTAGCTTCTTCATAAGTTCAGATATATTCACGTCCTGAAAAAGATGTTCAACACTTATTTTTTATAAAGTAGGTGAGAAACGGTTTTTATATGCTACATTTTATGTACCCTTTATTCACTTCTGCATGCAAAAAGACTTGAAATGTAAATAAGTGAAATATTAGTTTTGCATCACAATTACAAGAATGTTATTGATACTTCCAGAGACAAAACCAAATCTCACTCTTGATTATAGCAAGCAACCTCGATGTCTGCGTATGAGGGCAGAATGTTCCTGTACCATTCACATTTATCATCCTGCTGACGTATGCGGATGAAGGATCAAAACTGATAAACAGGCTTAAAGGACTGGTTTTTTCTGTTTGTTTGGAGCATCAAGCACATCAAGCTACAGAAGTTAAAAGGACAGAAAGCATGAACAAAATAATTGCTAAGAAGGTTTGTTGGGTGGTTTGGGTTTTATTTTCTTTGTTAAACAAAGGTGTGGAATTTCAAATCAGCCTTACAGTGGCAGAAGGGAATATGCATGGTGGGCTGAACACGCTCCTCCAAACACTATCAGCTCACAACCTTTGTGAGTAGAAAGCCACGTTTCTCTGCCAGTCAGCCCCCAGACCCACAAAAAGCAGTGAAGAAACCATCCTTATTAAGGCCCAGTCACTGAAATCAAGAAAAACACTCCTCTGATATACAAAAAAGAGAGGAATAAATTCACATGATGTCTGTATTTTACACAGCACCAGGATCCATTCCTGGGCCCCAGAGCTCTATTTTCTACTTTAAAAAATTGTTGGAAAGGTTCATGAACTGTTTAACCTGTGATAATCACATTCTCCTGAACTATCCCAAGTATGGTCCGCAAGTTAATGTGGACCAGGGATCACTCCCATTGACAGCTTGTATGCAGCCGTGCTATTTGAAGGCAGTTAGGCTTGAGAGCATCGGCAAAGACCAGTTCATGTTAGTCCAAAATGCTTTACACATGCATAAAGCAGGACAGCCTAATTAAATGCTGGCACCTTCAACTTCTACTCACATTCAGCACTTCTTAGAAGAGGCCAACATTTCACAGGGCTGTGTATTGGCTCACTAGTTTCATTACTTACAGTACATAACGCGCTGCTTTGCATCTATGTGTTGTGCAACTGTATTATGTTGGTAGTCAGGATGATCACTCCTTAAAATTTTTTAAAGTTAAATTAGCTATGCTTGCAAAATACATAGCTACACCAGAATATATTTGCTCATGATTCTGTACCCAATAGACTCCAGTGAGGAAGTGAAAGATTTCCTGAAGATCAGACACAGATGTGGGAGAGAATCTACAGATTAGTCCATCCTGGCTTTAAAAAAGGAATAATGTCTGTGTTCAAGTTGGTCTATCCTGAGAAGTCCCCTCCCTCTCTTACCTCTCTCCCCAAACACTTCAGCAGTGTCTCAAATGTTACATTAGCTATTAGACAGTGCACATCAGTAATTTTAGAATGGTGCGGACCTTAATACACACTTGTGTTTGGATCAGTGTTAAAACCAAAACTATTGATTATGATCAGCATTGACAACGTTGAATGGAAACTTCTTTAGCTGATCAATTACACTAGTGAAGAATGGAATTCAGTACGACATGCAAGTTCTTGCACCTATTGAGCCAGAAATACTTATTCTAATTCATTTATTTCCATGATGAAGCATACAGGAAGATTTAGAAACCAAATCAGATTTTGCATCATTCTAGAATCTAATTTGCTACTGATGGCTACCAATTTTGAAAGAAACTGAAAATATATAAAAAGTAAAGAATTTCAGTATGCCCATATTAGGTGACTGCCCCTGCTTCCAGGTAAGTGAGCTGAAAGGCAGATTGAAAAAAACACCTCTGTTTAGGAATGCAACAGAAGACAATAGAAAAAATATCAATTCTAGATCATGGTAAGCTGTACCTGCTGCAGCCAACAAGCAAATCAGAATAACAGATAAGCTAAAAAGCATCCCATGGAGGCTCTATTTGAAAGGTAATATGCTAACTGAAGACTCTTGGTGTCATTTGGGAAATGACTACCAAACCAAACCTGTAGGTAAGAATCAGATTTTAACTTTTTTTTCTGTTAGACTACTCAGTTCCCTAACGACATGCAGCCTACAATTTCAGTTTATTTCCACTACAGATATAGTACTGTGCTTATTAAGGCACTGAATAGAAACAAGCCTTCTGTAAGAGGACTTGTAAACACAATTACAAATACAAGCATAAATTACTAGCGAGTGCCATGGAGAATGACACACAGAGATATTCCACTTTAGTTACTCATGGAAATGTTAGTCTGGCCTGTTGTGCAACATTACTTACAACATGAGTCTGAATTCAGTCTTAAGTGAAACAGCACGCAAATCAATTTGTACAGCTAGCCCGTTCAAGGGAGAACAGAAGTGAAAAACAGAATTGAAAAGAGTAATTCTTGCTTCCTCATAGCAGAAGCTAATCACGTGAGATCCTGACGTTTACCTTGTGCTTGATCTAAAATGATAGAAAGAGTCTCACCTATTTGAATAAGTTTTGGATCAGGCACCTCATGCTTCAAGGCCCTGGCCTAGGCAAAAAACTTAAGCATACTAACTCAACAAAGAAAATGCATAGATGCTTCACTAAATTGGATGTAAAATAATAGGTGAATGTCATATTTCTGACCTTAGATGACAACATTTAATATCAAGAACAAAGTACTGTAGCAAGCCTGACAACGAATCACATCAACATCTACATTCTTCTCTGCCATGTTTTTACAGCAGTACGCTAGACTAAATGTAAATTATCTTGATTGACCAGCCTTCATTTTCATTGATAAACTCCTCACAGACTACCAGATCATATTCTTATGAAACCCTTTCCCCAGTTAAAAATATCTTTTATTACTATATTTATTTTTTTCAGATTTTCTTCCCTATAGCAAGATGGCAAACCATTTGTTTGGATATTAGGTTGGTCATTCTGAAAACGTTCCTTGCCATCCAACTGTTACTAATGCTCTACATATACCTTTATTCCTTCCTGTTGACAGAACAGTTGAAGTGCACTTCCATTGTTTTCAGGGAAGGTGGTTATATGAAGGTTAAATGCCGGTGACCTTCGTTCTCTCTCCTGAGGAAAGATTTTGTTTAAAAACAACACGTGTGATTATATGTAAACAATTATTTCCCACCTTTACAAAACATACTTGCACATTAAAAAGGCAGATTCCTATTCACATTCCAAATATATGGTATTTCCTCTTACTTTCACCATATTTGGAGGATTTGGGCTTTAGATAAGCACAAAAATAGTATTAGCTTCCAACTGATTCCATGCACACACAGTTTCTGAAAAGTTAACCAACACTCTTCAGATGCAGGAATGCTTGCACGCTGGCCAAAATCTGACTGGAGCCCTAAAAAACTCTGCAGTTTGTTATGTTGGTTATAACCTTATTTAACTATTGCTTTCTTTCATGGAACGAAGAACAATTTAGGAAGAAGAAACTGCAGGAAAAAATCAAACTCCATCATGAAATAGTATTATCAATGAAAATTTTCTCAATAGAATTAAAGATGTGTATCTGCTCCCTGTTTATTCTACAGTTAACCTTTCTATTAGAGCATGTAAAATCCTCCGTCCAATTCACTGCACAACCCAGGATGTCAGAATATGTTGAAAGGCAGCACTACTCTATACCTACAATGTTCTTTGTGCCAGAAGTAAAATTATAAATTCTCATTTATCTAAAACTATAGTATTCCTAAAACTTATCCAGCCCATCTACTTGACTTTCACGCATTTCTTCAAAATACCAACCTATTATTTCTTCAGAAGGCAGAAATACAGTAAAACAATAAATAAGCAATTTTACTTAAATTAAATTGTAACATGCTTGTGAAAATGACTGGACTGAAGGCTCTGGGCAACTAAGGTACTGGGTCTTACTCTGAATTCTCTATGGCTATGGGAACACGAGTGAGGAAAATCAGATTTCCTCTCCATATTACAAGAGGAGGCACTGGCAACAAGAGCTTCAGTTTCATACAGTACAATGAAAGAGAGCTACTGCAAATATTTTAGTTCCTATGACCATCCATGCATTGCTCCGTTTTCTAAATCACAAAATGAGGTGCTTTAATTGATATGGCAAGTGGGCTGCATCCATTCACTCAAGCAAGTTACAAAGCATGGCAACTCTTGTTCATTAACTAACTAGTTTAAACCTAATTTGAAACTACAATGTAGAGGGAAAAAATCTCTGTACGCTATACATTTTTCCCCCTCATAGGCTCTATTTTAAATAATTTTTGCATTAACAGTCTAATTTTGAAATGGGCTTAAATGACCTAGCTGTTGTAACCCAAAACCAGAAGCTTAATTCTTGTCCAAATTCAGTTACCATTTTAGATTTTTTAAAAAATTAATCAGTTGCTAGTGCATTAAACTCACCTGAATTTGCTTGCATTAGTGATAAACAAATGGTTGTGTTTTCTACACTAGCCTAATTTTCATCAAAATAATTTAATTGCTCTCAAAAAATACTGTCCTGATTACTAGAAGCAATCATGATTTTACTAAAGCATTCACATTGTCACATATGTGTCTACGTGCTTGCCTACTAAGGAAAAAAAATCTTTTCTTGCAATCACACAAAAATACTTCCATTGTTATTCTGTGAAACAAGTCCTTAAAGATTTGGCACACGACAAAACTTGACACATCACACTGAGCTATTTTTCATGTGATTCTTCCATGTGAAAAATACATTCGTGAAGGATGGGAGGCACTTTGGGAAGCAGTTTCTAGTGTAACTGCCAATTCAAATGCTAAATTGTTCAGTATTTTACTTTACAGTTGCTTAATAAAATATAAAGATCTGTATTAGAAAGCATGTTTATTTTCCTGAACATCTACTAAAATCCTAATAACCTAAATTCATAATTTTGAATATAATGGGCTATGAGATAAAAATATATGGTTGATAAAGGATTAAAAAAAGATTAAGAAATGTCAAAGACAAAAAGCAGAACGTCCACATAACAGGAAGACATGACATTTTCATCTTTATCAGAGAAGTTACACATGCCAAGATTTTTGGTGAAACGTGCTGGGTGATGAAAATTATGGAGGAGTGACAATGACAGGTTTCTTCGAGAGTTTATTCTAAATGGTGTTAAGAATGCTGATGATCTTTGAAACTGAACAATGTGTTATCAGGCAGTACAACCGTGTGACAACTGTGCATCACACACAACTAATTTAGTGTTACTAAATTCGACATGGGCCCCATTTATGAGGTGATGAGGACTGTTGCTTTCTACTGCAATCACAGGCCATATGTTTTAATTGTTATTAACAAATAATTTTGCTGTTATTTCATTTATGCAAAGTATAGAATTTATTTGCTATGGGCAACATACTACTTTCACACATAGAAGTTGTACTTGTGCTTCACCACTTTAACTTTGACATTCTCAGAGGGGTTTTTTTCCTTTTTTCATTGACTGAGGCCAATTATTTCCAGTCCATGACCACTTTATACCACCAAAAAATGGATTTCAGGTAAGAGAAATTCTTTGAAAGCTGCTACCAAAATGTGTTCTTTTAAGATAATTTTACTTCATAGTAACGTTGTCAATTTTAAATCAATGTAATTAAAAGCAATTGATGTGATGGATGTGTCAGATCTTTAGTCAGATCACTGCATGCAAGATGTGAGAAGGTGTGTTAATTTAAACAATGCCAACCAAGGTTGTAGTATACATACCAAGTGATTTTACATGCAGGAAAGGAGCAGTTATGGAAATGAAACAAATAAAAAAGGCAAAATATTGCAAAACAAAATATTTTATTAGATGAAAAACAAACTATATGCAATATATATTAGCTATATTACATCTTTATAAACATTAGTGAGCACTCTCTCCAAAACATATTAAGGCAGTGGCATCAATTTCATTATCCCAAGATACAACATTTAAAAAATAGATACCTAAGTGATTTCCCTTAAACATGCACCAGACATCAGTAATCTTTACAGGAATTTCAGCTTGGGTTCAAACATAATTTCTGCTCCATTTGAGAGTTTGCAACAGAGAGAATCTCTTACTTCAAGCTCTAGCACTCTGAATTCTAACAGCTCATTCTGGTCTTTTGCATCTTGCATCTCATTCTTCAGCTGGTGCTCTTCTTGTTCCATTCTGTAAATCTGTGAGACAAACACAACATCATAACACCCCATAAGCAATGGAAAAGATACTGTACAGAGTTATGGGCCAGGGGTTTAGACAAAACTGTTAATTCAGTTTCTCATCAGATGTTGGGCCATGTCTTGGACATAAAGAAGGAACATAACATCAGAAAGTATTTGTGAGAACTGCCAGCAGAAAATGGTCGATGTTCTCTTAGAACAGTAATCTGGAAGTAGTATGAAAAGTGATACGAGCATTATATCTAAATAAGTTAGGCAATACAAGCTTTCTTTTAAAATCAAGTGAATGAAACTGGATTATGTTAACATTTGGGTAGACTGTTCTCATTGTCTTTGCATAACTAGACATCTACTCTTTATGGTATATGAAAGACAATAATGGAGGGGTTTTAATGCCTACTTTTTAATTTCCCAGATTTGTGCTTTGGGGCACTAACAATGACAAAATAGAAATTCAAAATTGACTATTCATTATGCCAGCTAATAGTTTTGGTCTACTGTCTAGCTTAACTGGGTGATCCTTTTATTTGTATGAAACTAAAGAGAAGTGTAACATCTGCCACAATGTACTAAATGCTTATAATACCCATGTAAGTGTCTGAATAAATTAAGTCCGGCTGTAGGTACTTTTAGTCGTGAATTTTTCTTTGGTTATCTTATTCCTATTATATTAATATTGAGCTACTAATTAACAAAAATAATTCTTTGACTTCCTGAGTACTAGCTAACTTTCCCACCAATATCAATGAAGAACAATGAGGATGCTCAGCTCTGTGTATCTCAGATTGTAAAAAATGGAAGGCTAAAGGGAGCAGGCAATTTTATTAGTGATCAGGACAATAATAATTGTTGTGTAACTGTATGGCAAAATACAAGATTTGACATTATGCCTAATATTTTAGATTGTATTTTGTTGGACACTAGAAGTATCAGCCAGCTTGGGTTCTACTGTTGGCTATACAATGTGTAATTCCAAAATAAAAAGCAGTTTCCATTCCCAAAGAGTACAAAAGTATATTGGTACTTTAATCAGAGATTTTTATCTGAATTTCTGTCTCTGGAGAAAAATAAAGTACGCAATTTTCATGTTGATGTTCCAGTACTTAGTACATTCATTTCCTTTTAACATTTCTTTTATGATGAAGGGCAGCAATTGTGAAAATATTCCAAGATTCTAAACACGTACCTTCTCTAGCAACTCCTGATTTGTTCTGATTAACAGCTGCTTTTCTTCTACCCATTTTGAATCCTACAAGGAAGAAGAGGATTAAAAAGATTTAAATTATATATATTTTATTAAACAAGACAAATGAATGACCACAATAAGTAGAAGATTTCAGGCATCATTGTACATTCAAGTATACAAATGGTCACAGGTCAAAAAATAAAGCTATCATAAATATTTCAAGGATAAATAGCATTTTAAACTACAGAGAAAATAAAAGTTCCTTTCTTTTCCTGAAGCTGAGTCTCTTGTTTCCTAATATGTTCCAGCGAAGCATATACTTTAAAATCTTTACATATAGCAATTGTGGGTGAACACAGTTATATGATATTTCATGTAATTTTAAAAAACATTTATTTACTCAGCTTAACTCAAAACTATTTCTTTCCGTTGCAAATTGTTGGGAACTTTCTTGCAAAATCATCCCATTTTGAGTGGTGAAATGGAAATCCCAATGGAGAAAGGGAAGAAAAACATTTAATTACCCCAAATGACTGAAAATAAGCTTCAGCAGTGTGCAGTTAATTGCCCTCTGCTAAAAGTGTGAGAATCAGGCTAATAAACAGTGTTTGTGATAAGGAATTGAAGGCTATGGAGGAAGGGAAGTGATATAAGATATTCTATACTCCATTTGAAAACTATTTCCATTTGATCACTTGTTCCAAAGCTGATCTTTCCTTTCAGGTTTTTCCATGGCTTCAAAAGGCCTCATCAAATATCCCATTAAAGACCCAAGCTACAAAAACTCGCTGCCAGACATAGGTGGACATTCAGATTTAATGGATTATAACAGCCAAATATGCTCTGTTCTCCCTGTAGAGAAAAGTATTTACATAATCTAGCTCATACTGCTCTAATAAGTTTAATAAAACAATATCCAACACTTAATATGCCATGCTAACTCTAGATCAAATTACTTTCTATGTAAAAAGCACAATTTATTTAAAATCTAAATGTCTTCAGTAAAGTATTAAGGCTGACACATTCTTTGTCAGCAAGGTATTTGCACTTTGATGCTGTATGAGAAATTAATGAAATCTGGATATGCCAGCCCATTAACCAGCCTTGAAATGTCAACCAAAAAAATCTAAAACATTCTGATATAGTATTTACTCCAATTAGCATTTTTAAAAAAAGTTTAAAGTTAGTTCTTCTACCTACTGTCCACTACAGTTTCATATTCTACTGTTCTTTCTCCTTTTTCCACTCATATACAAGAATGCACAAGTGCATTTTAACTTTCATGCAATAAACAAGCTCTTCAGGGTTATGATAAGTATCATACTAAGAATAATATACTAAAATGAATACTGTAAAGCCATGACATTTATCAAGAATTTTTGAAACAAATGAAAGAAATGCTTAAAATAAAATCCAATGTCTAGTTTAACTTTTAACTAGCATTTTACTAAGGTCAAGGAATGAACAAAGAGTTGCAGACACAGACTTAGGGTGGATATCCCAATGCGTGCATATGGTAAAAGGCACAACAGTTACATCAGACCTGCAGGTTCAACTACTCCAGTTCACACAAGTCGTAAAAGTAGATTAATTTGCCCTATTGATAATTAACTTTTGTGTCTTTCTTGATGAAGCTCAACTTGACTTTCCGAGAAGACCTTAACTCCAGCAGAATTGTATTTATGTACACACCAGGTCACCAAAAGAGCTGAGCATTCAAAAAAAGTCCATCTGGCACATTACATACTCCAGTATTTTGAGATTTATTATTTACAACTATTAATATTCTATAAGAATTTCTTCCCTTAATATAAAGTTTCTTACGCATGCACCTCAATCTACCTTGCAGAAATGGATTATCAGTCTTATTTTTACATCTAGGGGAATTCTGACAGATGGAGCCGATGAGAGATTATCAAGAGCCATTGACACTTACTTTGAAATTACACATAAATTGTTATAAGCCAAGCTTCAAATAATTTTTTAATAATAAGTTTCTAATCTTCTGCTCTGAATTTGACTTCAGGAAAATTGTGAAGGTCTTTGCTGCTTCTGTTGCCTAAAGCTGTAAAGTAAGACTAAAAATTCCTGGGATAATACACTAGGATCTTTTGATTCATTGTTTCCTTTTCAAAACTACTTTAGGACTGGTTTCCCGAATGAACATTTCACAAGTATTATTAAATAGTCATCACTACCATGACCATCTAAATGACAAAGTAATAATAATTTAAAAAAATCACATAGTGCACAAAGAGGTCAGTTTATCATCACAACCATTTATTTTGTTGAATGTAAATACTAACAGGTCAGGAGAACCAAGCAGGTGCTAGAGCTCCCAGGAAGACACTGTGACCGCTTCTGTGGAAAGCTAATGCTCAGCGTACAAACTAGCCGACTAGAGACAATATCATATTGCTCCTTGTCACATCCCTGTTGGCCTTCTCAGGATTACTAAGAGATACAAGGTTGAAAATGTGGTTATGAATCTCATAAAGTCATAACTAATTAAATTCTAATTTCCAGGCATACCTTTTTGACATACCATTCTGGAAGCAAAAGTCACAGAAGTTAATTTCTTACATGTGTATCCATCTTCATTTATCTTATTTACATACACAGTACTTAAATTCTACAATGTAATAGTCAACTATTTTGTTTGTTAATGTTTTCGATTACACAGCAATTTGCCCACAACACCTTTATCATCAACACACTAAAATGTCAGCAGTAGATCCTTGAGAGGTCTTCAGTTCCATTTATTCTTCCAAACACTTAGTGAGCCATCATTTTTAGATTGATAACATATTCTCTATTTTTAGTGATATTTTATTTACATGGAATTTACTAAGCAAATTCCAGTTTTGTGGAAGCTAGTATAAACAATTTTTATCCTTAATTTGAATATGGTCCCAAAACCTTTGTATTTATACAGAATCTAACAGAGAGTTTTTTCTTACAAAGAATAAACCATAAAAATACTAATATCATTAACTTGCCATTATTCGTAGGTTGTTTTTATTCAATGCTACAGGATCATTAGTCTTTGAAATGTATATCTATGGATAGCTATGTCTTATTTTATTACCATATGCTACGTGCAATCTTAAAATTGCTATTTCAAACAATAAAGCGTGAAATAACATTGTCCCAATTTTCTCAGTCCATTCTAGAAGTTATGCAACTGACCATCTTTTAAATGCACTCTCATAACTCTTAATCAGCCTTCCTGAAGATCCTAGACTTTATTAAATATGCATCAGTAGCCACATCTTCAAGTATTTACAAGATATACTGAAGCATTAGGCCTAATTTTACTCTGTGTGATGGTATGGGAATCTGAAAGCGGTTGGGTCCCCCAAGAATTTAAGCCCAGGACAGTAACACTGCAAGCACCTTCCAGTAACCACACACACTAAGTGGCTCATTTCTCTAGCTGAAGCATGTGTGGAAGTGATTTGGTTTTTGAATTTTACTATGCTACACACCAAAAATATTCTCCAGTACAAATATAGAATATTTATTTTATTGGAACTTATAGCAAATATAACAAAATGGAAAACAGGAGAAAAGCCTGCACCAAATGACAATGGGACCAGAATTTACAATGCATGTAACAATCAGTTATTTCAATATTATGCTTCAGTGTATTATGTGTTAGAAAATTAAACTTTAATGGCGTTTTCTTAGCCTATATAATACTTTCCTTTATTTAAGTAAGCTATTGCTGAGTAGCAATTAAGCTGCATCAGTCACACTAACACACCAGCAAGCAATGAAGATGGCAAGGGCACCACTGCATGCAATGGAGAAAATGATGTGGTAGAGGACATTAAGAGAGCCTTTTACCTGTCCTTTCTCGATTAGAGCTTTCTCCAGATCCTCAATTTTTGCCTGACACCTGAGAAGATCAGCTTGCAGTTGTTCACGAGTCTGGGGGAAAAAAAAGTATTCAAAAGTGTGTGTGTATGCATGCACATCCAGGTAGACAGTTCGATTGAATTACACACAGAATCAAAGTAAAAATACCTTCTACCCACTTATGGGCTGTCCAGTCAGCTTTTAATGTTTTTCATTAAAATAACTGCTTTTGTGTTTATGTTACAAAATATTTAAAGCCATCAGTTTAACATAATTTTTCCTTCCTAGCCTTTGTCACGTATTCAGTGACAAAGCTGTTCCCAGGCAGAAAAAAAAAAAAGTTCGGAACTAAAAGAGCTCTAAGAATCTATTCATAATCTTTAGTAATTCAAGGCAATTGGGGAAAAAAGGCCAAGAGAGAAACAGAATTACAATAAGCACTGAAAAAAGCCTACAGGTAAATAAAATATATTGACCAGAAATAATTTATTTATCCCATAAACAGCACATGCCAGTCAGTTTTCCTCATTCTACATGATTATTATACTATTACACTACAGTAGGTATTACCCCCTGAGTCCAGTGATGTCCTGAAAGGGACTGGATCATACCAGGTACTAAACAAAAAGGATATAAACCAAAGGATATCTCTGGAGACCTTCAGTCACCGAGGGTCCTCAAGCTACTGCAAGTACTCTCCCCGCTCCACTTAAGGTACTCTCACCCAAGCAGTTAAAAAATTCCCACAGGGATTTCCTTCTGCATCTTTGCATCTTTGGGTCCTTGTTGTTTACCTTAAGCCTCATCTAAACGTAATATGAAATGTTCATCCCACTAGAACATTGGGCCCTACAAAACTAACCATGCAAAAAACTACCTCCTGACTCACTCAAAAGATGGATTTGCATGGATGCGACAAAAGAGACCAAAATGCCATTAAAAAGAAAGAGCAACAATTCCAAAGAGTACTAAAGAGACAGTTTGCAAATGCCTGCAAAGTAAAATTTTAAAAAGCTATTACAAAAACATTCATACCAGTCTCCCTTCCAATGAAGGAAGAGGAAGTGTATAATGGTCTCTCATAACTGTCAAATACATGAAAGCCTCTGAAATCTTACTTTAACAGAAGATGTAACGATGCCCCTGCCCCAATTCTAGCTTGAGAAGTGATCTCCAAAGTCCTTATTGCTTTCCTTGGCTAAATGTCCTACTTAAAAAGAGAGTGTCAAATGTGACTAGGCTTTTGTAAGATGCTGAGAACTCTAACAAATAAAGCCGTAAAGCAATAGTTCTACCATTATAAAAGAACTGTATTTCACAGGAAAAAAAAGTGAAGGTTGGTTGAGAGCCACTTCAAAGAACCTTGAAAAAAACACCCAAAACAACACATGACACATTTTAAAGTAAACCCCGAATCTTCTAAATAGTGGTTCTGGGGATAATAGACTAACATTTTTAGCTGTAAATAACTCCAGATAATGTCAAGCAGTCTACATTCTTCTGTAACTTTTATCTGGAAAGCTTTGCTTATTAACACACAGAAATTCTGCTTCCACAAGCATACTGTTTCTGTACCTGAGAATATGCAGTAAGTGGATTTTAAAATGCTTGCCAGAGAAAATGATGTGGGTGAAATCATGCACATGTATGCCTAATAACCATCAGCAATCAAGCAGTATAGAATTTTGTGAGTATTTTATTAAGTTTCCTAAACAGCGGAACCATTAAGCTAGTGGCAGCTCCCACCATTGGGACAAATTGAGTCCATCCCCACCAGTAATTTTTAAACCACAGTAAAATCTTTGTCTTTCTGCTTTACTAGCAACATGTTGCAGTGGCATGATACAATGAAGGCCACATGTAGTAAGGCAGTAATATGTAATAATTCACAGTATTTAACATGTTTCACCATTTGGGGGGTTCAGGGTTTTTTTGGGGGGGGGGAGTAGGTTAGGGTTTTTTTTAATGCTTAAACACTTTTTAGAATCACAGTCTCATTGAGGTTGGAAGGGATCCCCTGTCCAACTCCTGTGCTCAAAGCAGGGGGGGCACCTAAAGCAGGTTGTTCAAGACCTTGTCCAGTGGGGTTCTGAATATCTCCAGGGATGAAGACTCCACAGCTTCTCTGGAAAACCTGTTCCCATGTTTCCCTGCCCTCAGAGGAAGAAGGGTTTTTCTTATGTTTAAATGGTATTTCTTGTATTTGAATTTGTGCCTGTTGTATCTTGTCCTTTCACTGGATCCCGCTGAGAAAAGTCTGGTTCCCTCTTCTTTACTTCCTCCCTCAGGTATTTACACAAATTGACAAGATACCCCTGAGCTTTCTCTTATCCAGGCTGAACAGTCCCAGCTCTCTCAGCCTCTCCTTGTGTATTAAGTTCTCCAAGCCCTTAATCATCTTCACGGCCCTTCGCTGGACTCTCTCCCATATATCCATGTTTTTCTTGTACTGGGGGAGACCAGAGGTGGACCCAGCACTCCAGATGTGGCCTCATCAACGCTGAGTAGAGGAAGGATCACCTCCATGGGTCTGCTGGGGACTTTCTTCCTAATGCAGCCCAGGAGGCTGTTGGCCGCCTTTGCTGCAAGGGCACATTATTGGCTCGTGTTCAACGTGATGTCCACCAGGACCCCCCACATCCTTTTGTGCAAAACTGCTTGCCAGCAAATCAGCCCCAAGTCTATACTGGTGCCTGGATTTATTATTCCCCACATGCAGGACTTTTTCTTTCCTTTGTTGAATTTAATGAGATTCCTCTTTACGCATTTCTTCAGGCAGTCAAATGGTCCCTCTGAATGGCAGCACAACCACCTCACGTATCAACCACTCCTCTCAATTTTGTATCATCTGCAAACTTGCTGCAGGTACACCCTTTTCAATCATCCAGGTCATTAAGGAAGAGATTAAATAGCACTGGACCCAGTATCAACCCCTGCAGTACATCACTGGTGACATACCTCCAGCTGAACTTTCTGCCACTGATCACAACCCTTTAAGCTATTTCAGCTAATTTTCAGTCCACCCTACTGTCCACTTGTCTAGTCTGCACTTCATCAGTTTGCCTATGAGAATCTTATGGGGGAGAGTGTCAAAAGACTTACTAAATTCAAGATACAACATCTACTGCCCTCAACTCATCTGCCAAGCTAGTCATCTCAACATAGAAGGCTATCAAGCTGGTTAAGTATGATTTCCCTTTCACAAATCCATGCTGATCACTCCCAGTCACCTTATCTTTCAGACAGTTGGAAATGGTTTCCATGATTATTTGCTCCACCCCTTTCCCAGGGACTGAGGTTGAGAACAACCAGCCTTCAGTTCCCCAGATCCTCCTTCTTGCCTTTCTGGAAGACAAGAGTGACATTTGCTTTCTTACAGTGCTGAAGGAACCTCCTGCAATTGCCATGACCCTTCAAAGATAATTGAGAGTGGCCTCGCAATGACATCAGTCTACTCTCTCCGTAGTCTGTAATCTACAGGTTCAAGCTATATTTGATGCAGAATGAAGGGCATGAGGTGAAGATGATGAAGTTTCCAGCCCTATGGCTATTGCTTGCCCATTTGGATGTTAAATGTTCTTTGGTCATCAATCACAATAGTCATTCAAGTAGAGGGTGACTTGTATATATGCTACATTTCTAGACATGTCCCTGTCTGCAAGGAGTTGGGATAAAGTAGAAGAAATATTCCCTCTAGTTAACTCAGCTCTTTTTTTGATGCCACTGCTGTTCAGTGAATAGATCTGGGGACTGAGTCAGAGCTCACCAATTCATTATGAAGTGATTTCTCTCCTCCCCGGTTTGGAAAAAACAGAATGGAAGATGTTAGCATGACTTCTGCTGACCTTATGGTCAGCACTAAATGGTTAAACATAGTGGTGGCAGAAGGGTAAATGAAAACAGAATACATACTCCCTCACACCTCAAATACCTATAGTACAGAGAGTACTGTGAGGATACAAACCCCATTTATTTCAGAGAGTGTAAACAATCACACATGTTGACCTAATAGGAACAACAGTGAGCTATGTACTTTTTAGTGGAAGAATACTCTCAAACTGAGATTTTTTTAAAACAAACTATGAATTCATATATTCGACAAAACACTTGAAGAAAAACTTCCTTTGTCAGATTTGGGTCAGGGTTTTAATATACTCCTATGATAAAAGTACCTAAGTACTTACAACAACCTATTCTCCAATTCATTTTAAATCCATCATGTTGCTATCCAAATTGCAGGTTCAATTGCGATATCATTCTCAGTAACACTGCCTTACTACTGAAATCTTTAATATATTATGCATGCTAGAAAAAAGTACAATGGTATCTTTGTTCTGATTGCACCAGAGGAATCTAAATTTTCACCTTACTGATAATGTCCTCTAATCCTCAAAACCATTGTGCTTTGCATTTCACTGACCTGCTATTCCAAGTTTTTTCAGCCTTTTCAATGATTTCAGAGTTAAAAGAAATTTCAGTTAAAAAATTACCCTTGCTTCTCTCTCTGCATCCAGGGTTCCACCAACTTGTTCTTGAAGCAATGCATATGCCCTTTGCAAAGCTTGATACTCTCTTGTTAGCTGGCAGAACCTTAGTTCAGCTTCTTCTTTAGGTGTGCTCTTAATGGAGAGGGAAAAAAAAGTGGGTTTGTGCATGTAAAGATAAATATGTATGATAATGGGTTTGTTTATATGAACAGATAGACTCACAAATGCAACAAGTAACACAACTCATACTGAGTCTCAAAGTTTAAGAAAAGTTTAAAAAAACAAAACAAGTGGAAGTGGAAGGAAGGATGATTTGAGGATGATGCAGAAATGCAGAGATCAGTAACCGTTTCAACCGCACAATTTCAGGACAATATAAGTTACTTTATAAGGCAGTAATGTATAGAAATGGGAAGAAACTGACTGGGGAAAGATGAGAGGGAGCAGTTCTATGCACCACTGTCTTTCTTCAGAAACCCCACTGCCACAGGGGCTTCAGAAGGGCTTTGTTCTATTTGTCATGCAGTCCATCACTCCCTTACTCTTTGTCTCTACTATGCGAGGGTAAAGCATTTTACCAGCAGAAGCACACTAACACAGAAGTTATATTTCAAAAGCCATAAGGTGTTTTTTTAATTATTTTTTTTAACATGAATTATTTTTAGTGTCTTCATTTTCTTTGAATTTTGAGCAACTGACATCAACACTTTCAAGGTCTTTCCTATAATGCTGAGGGCAAGAAATGTCCTTCCCTTTAATTAATTTTTGCTCCAGGAACTCAGGCTCCAAGGAAAAGAGATTACAATATTATTCGATATTAAACCTAGAAAAATAAGAAGCTTCTTGTGACTGAGAAGTATTAGGCACAAGTTAGTGAACAGGAAAGAAAGATGAAAAAGAGCATCTAATTCATGCTTTGTCCTCAGCCCTGCAATCATTTAAAGTAGGCCAGCTGCATTGTATATCACAGAGCTGAGACAAAACGTGTCAGTGGGTATTTACTACCTATGATCATTTAAACCTTAATGAATTGCAAAAGCCTCTCTCAGTATTGTAAGTACAGAAGGAAAATCCTGGTTGTATCAAAACAGACAAATAAATTATAAGGTTGAAAGGCAAACTATTGTCTAGTAACTATTGACTTTTGGTAAAGCAACATGCCTATTCATTTTCTTTTCACTAATAAGAAAGAGTTTGAGAAAAACAATTTTATTTCTCAGCCCGATATCTGCCAAATCTGTCGGGCAGAATATTATCTTATTAATTCTATTGGAGTGACTGTGGATGTGTTACTGGACTTGAAACAAAACAAAGGAATTCTCTGCCAAATCTTTGACAGTTCCTGTGGAAGAATAGCTGAAAAAAATGTTTGCATTTACACTCCATGCCAATTTGTATATAACTTAAGAACAAATCATCAACTACTTACATCTTCCAAATCTTCCTCTGGTGTTGCTGGTGTCCTGTCTGTTTTATCTGTGTTATATGAAGTTACAGATGACGTTTCTGAATCAACAGATTCTTCATCAAATCCAAAAAATGTCTCCACAACATGCCTCTGAAAAGTTAGTTTTTCTTAGTTACTAGCAAAACAGTTGGAAAAACCCAATGAGCCAGTAAGCAGCAGCCAAGGTCTTCTTTGACCATTATTTTAGTATTTAGGAAGAAAAAAGGTTCCTTTGTAAACCCTTGATCTCTGATTAAATTAGCTACCTTTTCAACATCATTTGTATAAGAACCTCCAAGAACTGAACTGCACATAGCACTGGGTAATGGCCAATAGAATAATTCTTTAGGAAAAGTTTAAAAGCTAATTACCAAAATCATACAGATCTTACAAGATTCACAGTAAAGGAATGCAATATCTATTAAGAAGAAAGTAACCCAATTCAATGTAACATATAAGATGTGGAACCAAAAGGGAAAAAATATTCCAAAGAACAATGTGGAACAAATTTTGTCATTCACACTAATTTAAAAAAATTTAAAAAATAATATAATATATTTATAATATCTATTTTGCAAAATCCTACTTAAAAGTATAAACTGCCTCTTTCCATTTGTTTTTTCCAACACCATAATTTTCAAAAGTTTGCTCCAATATTATGACTAACCAAAAAACTATGCTTAGGGAAAACCAGCATTTCAATGCAGATTTTAAAATTTTCACCCAATGTAATCAATGAAATGCATGCTTAAAGAAAACTAGAGAAAATGAATAGACAATGGAAGTGAATGGTACAATATTCATTGTGAAAGATGTGGTTTTATATAAAACATCACAACTGCAATAATTCCTTCACCATTTTAAGAGTCCCCTTTCCACCAGTTTCCTAACATATGCTCAGAAAGTAGAAATTTCTATAGAAAATTATGCTGTTTAAAAAAAGAAAAAATTGCTTAAACATTTAACTGGAAAAACAGTTTTTCAAGTATTTTTCCTTCCAAAATAACAATAACAAAAGTTAACTGTTATTAATCAATAGAAAGCGTAGCATTTTAAACCATCCAAGTATTCTAATAACCCAACACAAATTCAGAGGAGCAAGAAAAATTAAGAAAAGAAAAAAAAAGGGTGTTGCTGGAAAATTAGAGTCAGGTTGTGAAGCATCCTAGACAGGGAGGCTAGTGGAAAGGTGTTGCTTTAAGAAGATAAAGGAAAATCTGTCTATTCATCTCTATATCTTTTGTCACTGCTTAATGCTGAATCACAGATCCTGATGTCACAGTTTGGTTGTTTGGGGTTTTTTTAGAACTATAAACCACAGGTTGAACGTGAGAAGATAATAGCCCTGTTCATTAAAAAGGCCTAAAGGATGAAAAAAATTACCAGTTATTAACTCAGAACGTCAAAATCTTACAAGTCAGCAAAGCCAAACTGGCGAAGTGAGTGGAATTGTGAGCTATCAATTTCATTCAAGATACTGAAAGGTTTTCTTTTATCCATAATGCCCTATCTCATGATAAATTCCAAATATTTACCTTTCACCACAGTCTTATAGACTTGTCTAACTTTATACATTCTTCCAGTATGTCTACAAAGTACTGTCTTCACTTTCTCACAAAGCCCCATAATGCTTAATACGTTCTTTTGGCTCAGCACAGCTCTCATCAACAGCCAAAATACTCTACCTTGAATTAAGTGGCACCACAAAATCAAGCTCGTAGGTGTGACTTGGTGCCTGCATGCATGACACCATGTACTCCATTTACAGCCTGCAGTCCTGGTCACTATGGTCCACCAGGTCACAGTCTCATCGCTCGTTAGCTAAACTCCATCATAGTTTCGCAGTACAGCTAATCCCACTGAAACTACTGAAGACAGCTTTAAGATCCTCTTCTGGACCACTTAATTGCTTCACTTAAGATAAGCACCTCAAATAATAATTTAAAAATTCATTCACACTGCATTTTTAAACTAACCGGTTCTACTAAAAACTCCTTCTAAAAGGATGATATGCGCTCAAAACGAACAAACAAAAAAAAAAGCCACATCTTTTCCAAATAGTCTGTGGTTACACATTTCCATACAGATAAATAAGATGCAGCACAGAAGGCAAAGAGCTTTTGAACAATCTTTAGGAACAAACTTCCTTTTGCAAGCTACTAGAGCACTAGAGTTACTATTTAGTGTATTCATAAGTAAATAAAAGGAGTGCAGTTGTAGTACTAAAACTCTGTAAAGACACATTACTCAGTTTAGGAAGCACTGTGATCCTTTCACTAGGCAGAACTATGTCTAAGGTGCTTAAGACAAACACTTCCCTGGGATAATTTAATACTTCCCTCCAGCATTCACATGCTTCAATTTGTTCACTGTTCTCAGGTTTAAGTTCTATTCTAGAAATACAAAGACTTATCCAGAAAGCTGATGTGTTCTCTCACACTCAAATTACAAACGTTTCAGACTCCTCTCTCATAAGTACAAAGGTTTACCACAAAATCTGGGTGTAATTAGTCCTTGGGAGATGGCCCATCCAGCATTTCTCCCACACTGAATACTGGTTGCAGCCAGCAATCATCTAACAGTGATACTACATTGGGAGTTGAAAATAGGGCTAAAGAAATGGTGCTACCTTCAAGTTGTAAGGAAGACAAACAAATTTACAATTTCGGTTGCCAGGTCAACTCAGCAGGAAGAACTCCTTTCTGAGTCCAAACCGATGAGCAGATACAGTTTCATAAAGATGAAGGTAGATTATAAGGAGGTAAAGAAGATGATGGCAGGTAAACAAAACCCAAGGGACTTTCATGAAAACGGCATCCTCATTTTGCAGCGTGGATACTTTTTACTCAAAGATGCTGAGAGTAAACCCAAAACAAAGCTGCATGCAGACTCTTATGCCAATACTTTTATATCCTGCTCTTCTGCCCATACCAGCTTGTCTGTGCACGGGGCTCAGAACATTTAGCCTATGCTTTGGAGGAACCTAGCCAAGGACAGGCAACTCTGAGGACTGCAGAACAGCTGACCCTGCTCATGCCTCCTGCTTCAAGGGTGCTTGGCCTCAAAAATGACAAATGCACTTGAGCAAAGCTCAACCAAAACCTGCAATAAAGTATAGGCTTGAGGGCTGACAAAGTGAGTAAGAGTCAAGCCTTGACTTTGAAAAGGCTGGCAGAAGGGACTTCTAAAAGCTGGAGAGCAAAACTCCAGTGTATTATCATATATATGGCACAGAGAATACAGTACCATGAAGGTCAGCAGCAGCTTAGTTAAAACTGACAATAAGGCTTATCATACCTACTGGGCTTTTTGCTAGACCTCAAACTACAGCGGCTTTTGTAGATAACTCAGCTTAAGTATGTGTCTTCCTTTAAGCCTGCATGCGCGCACACTGTTTCAAGGAGTGAAAAAGCAATAGTAAAACAACAGTGGGTTTGATTTTACATAAATGTATATAGGTTTGAGAAGATACTTAAAGCAATGGCATTATTTTGACAAAAGACAGTAGCTGCATTTAAACATTTCACTACTAGTAAAAATAGGGGGAAATAATTTGCATATATTAATAAATAAATCACTTGATTATTAGATGGGAGGGAATTAAGCTAAAAAATTCATATTTCCCATCGCACTAAAAAACCCCAACACTTCAAGGAGAGCTAAAAGTCAAAAACTGTTAAATGCTATACAGACTGCTTATAATATTTGGAGTTATGAGTGAACCACTTATTTATTTTTAATGACTCCTTCCTCTTTAGGGAAGCTGTACATTTATCATTTTGTGAAGCAGATACTTTCCATAGAAATAGAGATAAGGTATTTAATCATTAATTGCACATGCATGAATTGCTTAATGACACAATTACGAAATAGCTGTTCTTATTGTTGATCATCTAGCATCTGAAGCAACTAGCTACAAGAAGTGATTCACAGCAAAACCAGAACAAATTAACTTATAAGGGAACAGCTGTAGAGAGAAAAAAAAGACATCTGAGTCATACAAAGTTTGTTGATAAACACTGTAATAAATAATAAGGCACTAATAAATACACCAACTCCCAGGGAGATTCCACATATAGCTCAAAAGCTGAATCACAATGGTTTTTGAAAAGTATATACAAACACGTACAATACTCACTGGATTTTTGTACCTATACACCATTTTCATTCAAGTTTCATTCAGACTTTCCTTAAAAATGGGAACATTCTCAATTAACAATTTAAAGATTCTTTTATATTGATTTGTACATTTGTTATTTCTAAATCATAATTTCATAACTGAGAAAACAGTCACATAAATTGCTGAAAATTTCTGATTTAAATTCGAATTACCACTGACTGCTGCCATGCATTTAATAGCAAGTATTTTTCATGTGGATTTATATCAATGTTTTCACATAATTTTAAAGTAAAATTATGCATTGGGTCTTTATAACTCAAGTATTACTGCTTCTGCTGAAGTATTGTGCTCAGTAAACATCACATCAAAGTTTAGAATGTTATAAATCAATAGTGACACATTATATGCAAATTTCAATATACCCTCATATTTTAAATGGTTTGGACTAGATATACTTAAATATAAATAATCTGATTTCTCTGTTGCTAAAGTAGTTTCACTTTACATTTAAGTATCTAATTTTCAAGTAATTATCTAACATGATGAAAATTATCCAAAATGAATTTCCTTGTAAAGCAATCGGGTGAGCTAATCAGTAACTTCTTACCTTCATGCTTATATGTCATTTCTTGGCAGCCAGAAAAATACAGGCACACCAAAGCACAGAGGCAGATAAAAAAAGAAAAATATAGAACAAGAAATATGAACTCCATCACACCAGTTTGCAGGCTTTCCACTATCACGAATACCATTTATTTAATGAAGTTTAAATACAGAAACAAATCTATAGAGTCCTGCAGTTTCCAAACAAACTGGGCAATTATGCCTCATTTTCAAATGCATGACTCCATCAATCATGGAATCACTGTAACTCCATTTTGCGTGTCAAAAATAATAAAAAAACCCCAAAATACTGTTTCCAGAGTTTCTTGGTTATTTCACTACCAACACTGGGGGAAAAAACCACAACACAAAAACCAACCAACCAAAAAAAAAACCACCTGGAAAAAAGCATGCTTTAAATAGCAGCAGAAGATTCACCTCTGGCACATCTTTTTCCTAACAAGTCCAATGACACATTAACGTAAAAAAACCCCAAAAAACCCCAAAAAACCTCTATCAGCTTAGGCTGCTTTACTTCAGAGAAAACTATCCTACAGTACCTGACTATACAGAGTGACTATATTACTCTTCTAAACACCGTGCAACCACAGAGGTTATAAAGCCCCATCCCACTGTGCTGCTCCTTTCCCTGGGGAACCTGAGCCCGTTGCCAGCACTGTTCTATGGACTCCCATGCCCCTTGGTAATTAAAAGAGTGCGCAGTCAAAGCTACACTAGCAACAGTAACCTAGTGCACCTACAGAGCTCCAGAAATAACACAGACATCTAACTGCAAAAAAAAAAAAAAACCAAAAAAACGTTGGTATTTCCAAAAGCTTCTGAGCCAAACTAATGTTAGTTAGACCCAACTGGGCTATAAAGGCTACTGGACTAGCCTGAGAGATCATTCACACAAGCTGTCCTAAAGATGGACAAAGGCATGCCATGGATTCTGTTCCAGCTAACAGGAACCACTGTCAGGAAAATACTCATATTAGAAACGAAACACAGATGCTGTCCAGTCAGAGTACCTTGAAAATCAAGGAATCTGGAGCCCATTTAGGAAAAGCTGCAACAGTAGATGAGTGTAAGTATTCACCCTGTGCACCAAGTTCCTGTTTATTAGGACAAAAAAAGAACCTTTCTATACCTTCTAGTCTGAGCTTATCTGACCACATTCATGAAACCTAATTCTCATCAGTTAATTCTTTCTTCACTTTGTCAAGGGAAGTGGGACACAGCTGGAAATAGATCCAACTTCAACAGCCAAACTTGATGCTTCGCTGTGCTAATGGTAATTTTACATTTAACGAAACTTAGAAAAGCAAAGCCAAAGATTTGCATCAGTAATTTCTCCTTCTGACTGGTTGGTTAGGCCAGCTACACCCGTAATTTCATCTACTATTATATATAGGTTAGCATCTGTATAATATAAAAATCTTGCACAGATCATAGACAGAAATACACTTGCAATGTACATATCTATATATAAAGCAACTCGTCTTAGACTTATAGTCCATGGAGAGAAATAGGCAATTTTAGGACAAAACTCATATGGCCTATTTAGATACCTACTTCCAGAGAACAATCGTCACTTAACGTTACCATTCTGTCCAGAGTGAGATGTCTATACCTCACCTCCATTAATGACATCTAACCAAGCATTGCAAATGCATGGTTAGATGAATTCTGCTGTTTTCATCTGGATTCCTGAGATGGGCTGTAAAAACAGAGAGGATGAAGATGGTACAATCCCAACATGGGTAAGCAGCCCATTCTACATAGATTGTTTAAATAAAAAACTGCTGGAAAACTTTGGGAAACAGCTTCCTTGGAGGATTTTGATCCTCACAGGATCACAGAGGTGACCTGGAAGGAAACCAGCCCATATGCCAGGATTGGATTTTTTTAGAAGCTAACATCAACAGTGTTTAAACTCCAAGTCAACGGTGCATATGCATGTGAATAGCCTCCAGGTTTATACGATGGCAGGTAATAGGACACTAATAAATATATTATTGATGACTTCTTTCCTTCTTTAAGGAATTAGCACATTTAGAAACGATATAGATGTAGTTATATAATAACTAGTACAGTATATATAGTATAACTAGTATAGTATATATAATCCCATTCACTCTTCTCTCACAACTTTCTCTCTCTTTTTCACTTGTTTTTGTTTAATAGACTTGCTTTTCCTTTGAGGAGATAGCATCAAATAAAATTTCCAATGGCCAATTTCATATTGGCACCAAAGAGCTAACGGATAGGGAATGGAATAACCAGTGGGAGTCATGTCTGCTACCGATTAATTTGTTCTTTCTGGTGTATCATCTATCATATCATAAATAAGAAGCAAACCCCTACTAACTCTGCTGCTCATATGCACACAATTCTTGCAGTAATCTCTGCAGAATTCCCCCAATTATAGTATTTTTACCACATGAAGAATACCACTGCCACAAATTTTTTAATGCACATTCTCTCCAACCCTCCTGTTGTTCAACTCTTGCTTCAGTCAATAAGGAAATGAAGAGACCACAAAAGCAGCAGCTTGCTCAAGAGAAAATAGGTAAAAGAAAAGGGTACAGACTCTAGTTCTATTAACACAGAACATTTTTTAAGACAAATGAATAATTATGGAAGTTTTCAGCCTACAGAAATTAACATCACTAGTTATCAACTCCTAAAAAATTAAATTAACTAGTTTTGTTTCATTAAGAACTTTACAATTTAGCAAAAGATCTTACACAATTAATTTAAAATCAGATAAGGGTTAATAATTAGAGAGGACTATAGAAATTACAGTATTCGTTACATATAATATTTAGTTTTATGTCCTGTTTTTAAACTCGCCCTCAACACACAAACTTCCAGGTATATCACACCAAGAAAGAATGGTTCAGGGTTACCGTAAATATGTTTGGCATCTATCAGCCTCCCATTACATAACAGAAAAATGTATGCAAGATATATTGTTACTTCTGAATTTTTCTTTCTTCATATGTAAAAGACACGTCATTATTAGAAGCATAATTTGAAGGAATTACCGCTGAAACAGAGAACCCCAAAGGATAAATTTTTCAGAATACAGACATTACAGAATGCAGAGCAATAAAAAAGCACCCCCTGGAGGTCACCAGGAACATACTGCGCAGAACACACTGACAACAAGCACCCATTTATGACAGAACATATCTTAAGTTACCGTATAGATGGTAATCATCTCTCCACTCTTCACTTCCATTTTTTCCCTTACCTCACTCTCCTCCCCTCACACACTCCAGGCTGCTAATGTTCAACTTCACAAAAAACTTTATTCCGCAAAATTAATTACTTTAAGCATGTGTTACAATAAACACTAAAGGTACACTCTGAAGCAAAACTCTTCTGTTTCTACAATCTAAATTTTTCTCTTGTTTTTTCTCTTTTCTCTCTCTTTGCATTCAAGAGCAAAATAGTTACTAGAGAAAAATAGTTCGAATCTTCTTACTATTTATATATCACACACAGAAATATCATTTCAAAAACATCCCTAGCATGAGTTAAAGTTTTCAATTGCGATTAAGCAGTAACTTGGTGCAAGTAGTTTAAAGGGTGCATTTTCTTTAAAAAAGACTGAGTATTTGTCCTTTGAGATGTTAGTTGTTTCAAGTCATTATATCACTTAGGCCTCAAGCCACTTGAATATTTAGGCCACAATGGCTTAAAGTGTAATTATATTGTTTACTTAAAACAAAACCCAAAACAACACCACTTGTGTACAGTACAAAACTTGCAGCTCCTGAATCATCCTGAGAAAAAGTTATTAAGCACTCACTAGAGAAAGGAGAATTATAGGAAATTTTACCATTAATTTAAGTAAAGCTTTAATTTCAGGCAGTATTTGAAACAAGCATTGTTCACAACAACAGAAATGCATGGAAAACCAAAGGTTTGCTCACCTTTGGAGGCTTCAGACTTTTCCTCTTCTGTTTTTTAGACCGCAATAATCGTTCCCTTTCCTAGAAGGAAAGAGAACATTTTGGTATGGGTTTCCTTTAAAACATATTTAGATATGTCTAACACAAAGAAATATAATTAAAATTTTGTTAAAGCCTGTGGTAAAGCTAACACAATGTCTTTATCCTTTTGAATAACGCCATGTTGATATAACACCACACTGTACTGCAGCTTTATCCCTTTAGCAAACAAACCTTCAGCCACGTACTTCACACACTTGATGGAAAGTTGGCAAGAAAAGGCTTTGTTAAATACTGGGCACAGATTCCTGATAGTTCTTTTGACTCTTTTACCAAGAAGCTCACTATGGAAACAGAATCCACATTCTCACTCCAGTGTTCAACCATCCTGAAGAAGCAGGTCGATAGCCAAAAATGAGTCCAGTCTTAGTAATTACAAGTCATTATATCAGGCCTACTCTGATATACAAGCATGCATATGCAGATATAGTGTTACATGTGACTTATCCTTGTAGGGCAAAAGTCTCAAATCCAAAGGTACTCCCAGTCTGCGTTAACTTAGCCTGTGTCTTTTTTTCTACCATGGCTTTGGAACAAGATCACAATTAACTATATCATAACAGGAGGAGGTTATAACTGGAAAAAATGCACGTTTATGAACATTCAAGCCCAAGAATACTGCCTTGAATTCCAAAGGAGAAGAGGAGGAAGAGAAGGTAAAAAATGCAAAGGAGCAAGCAAAAAAAACCCCAACAACACAGGAGGCAGGTATTCTGTCTCCTTGCCTTTTTCCTGATTCTTTCCTTAGCTCTGCATCTTTGTTTGCAGCACCTCTATTTTTAAAAGAATGATTTTTATTTTTAAAAGCACTTCCAAGTGCTTCTGTAGCAGTTATTGTTCACTGCATGGTATTATTCTATTCAGAGTTATTTGCTTCATATTCAGTGCAGAAACTGGACAAATAGGAAGCTCCCAGTGGAAATAACAATAAGAACATTCATCTTTATCAGCACATTGTTCCAGGAACAAAGTTTTGGAAAACACGAAATAATTCAGAAAAGCACAACAACTTATATAGCACCTTTAATACATGTAGTTTTCAAAATAAGGAAAAGTAATGCCTGCCAAAGTAGAATGGAGCAGGTATTTCAAGCTGCAGAATAATATAATATATCAAGCTAAAGCTGAAAACACAAAGCTGAATTTCAGACAGTGTTGGAGATAAATGCTCCCTCCTCCTCAGGTACCTGCTAAAGGCACAGTCCCTGCTTTAACCTGGGTCTCCTGCATCCCAAGCAGGTGTCCAAATAATTGGACTTTCCTCTCTCTTCAGTGCAGAATGAACAAACACTTCCAAAATCCCCCACTCCTTCCTGTTTCTAATCTTGTTTGTAAGATGACTGCTTAATTTACTGTCTCAATAATACATCAAGCTACCAGAACAATAATAACACCAATTAAAAAACACCATTTGCTGAATCACTAGCATCTTTTGCAATCATCTGAGTGTATCTTGACAGCTTTCCTTTTAAGAACTGATCAGAAAACCACTGTTGTGGGATAACTCAAGTTTATACAGCTTCAACAGCATCAAAGATACCCTACAAATGACAATGTTAATCAATTCAGACAACCCTATTGCCTAAGACTATCGTTCTTATGTCTGCGTCTCATATTGGTCTCAGCTGGAAGTAAGCTGATGACTTTTGTACTAATCAGGTATGTGACATGTGGGTCATTCTTGATAATTATGATACATTTGTATTCTGTAGAGGTGTGGCTTAAGCCAGAAAAGGTAGCTGAAAAAGCACAATGGAAGTGCAGAATTCTGCTGCATTCATATTGAAGGCAAAGCATCAATTAATTTGTACTGCCAACCAAAGCAGTATCCTAGTTAAAAATTTAACTTATTTCTGCGAGTGCAAAAGTATCTGTAAATAAGAAACAAAGCAAAAATGAAACCATATTTAAAATATTTATTTATTTTACTTTCACACTAAACACAGGTTAATACTAGTTGACCGAAGTCAGGATACAATATATTTCCTCAGATTACTGGCTGAGACAGTAAAAAGAGAGTCCTTCCATACCAACTTTACAGTGAAATATGTGAGGTTGTATCCGCCATATACTGAGAATTTAATATCATGTCATAGTCCCTGCCTGTACAGCTGTATTTGGAAAGTAAAGCAGCATTGCTCTGTGAATCAGACCCTACATCATAGTGTCTGAGTAACAGCCTACTTCCTGTAACACTGTGACACTGGAAAATGCATGCAGACATCAGTCTTTGGCACTGATTGCAGACAGAAATCCTGGGTCAAAATCTCAGAGGAACTGCCAAGAATAGAGACAATGTTCCAAACAGAGCAATAACACACCTTCTTGTTTTATCTTTTTGGATCTTCTATCTTTATTTTCAATGTTGTAGCAAATTGTTTAATTTTTTTATTTACACAGAATCATCTTAAATTCGTGTTATCATTTTGCAGCAGTCAGTAGTATCATTTGAGATTCTCTACAACAGTCTGCCTAAGTTCCAGATGCTGCTGCAGAAGGGCAGGGGTCTCTCAGAGGTGGTATGTCATTTCTGCCAGCACCAGAAGGGTGTATCATACATTGCACTAAATAGCGCTAGACAACTCGTAATACAACTCAAAAGAGTCCTGATCAAACAGTGCAAACATCTATGAGCATCGTCTAAAGTGGTCTTCACAGTCAGAGGGTAGCAGCTGTGCAGTTCTAATCTTGAACTATGCTGCTACCTTTGGTTAGATGAACCATGCGTATTTCTCTCCATTTGTAATAAAGACAGCTAGTGTGGCCAGCTCAGTTAGACATGCTTAGGTGAAATTAATGCCATCCTGCATGTTCCTTTCTTTTAGGAGAACTTCTACATCACGGGAGTGGTTGGGTTTGCACCAGGGTCTACATCCAACATGTTTCAGTCATTAAGTTTTGGAACGTGTCCTTTCCTCAAGTTCCTCGTTTGTTGACAGCCAATTTTGTCAGTAAGGTGGATGGACAGCTCGTAATAGGTAAATATTTTATAATACAGAGATTCATACACATTCCAAAGAAATTCATTCACTACCTGAGAAATCACAAGAACCCTTTGATACCAAAAAACTACTTCCGTATCACTACTACCACTGGAGTTAAAATATTGCTCTCAAATCTTTAGCTTGCCTATAGATGTGTTTGCATGCACGTGTGTATACCAGTCATAAGCATTACCACTGTGAGATCATCAATAACATGCTGCTGTTCTTTGACTTGCAGTCTAAGGAATTCAATTTCTTGTTCCTCTCGTGTGCTGCTGAGATCATTCAAAGATGTGTGCCTCTTCAGCGCTGGTTGTGCAGATAACTTCTCTTTCTACAAAAATTAAATAAAATAGAAAAAAAAAACCCCAAACGTAAAGAATGTTTTAAAGTGTCTTGCTGTAACAGGAGGAAATTTCTCATGTGTGATGTAATGATCAAGAATTCTTTGGACTCACCAGTGCATACCCCACTATAACATAAGACCTCTTTCAACGAAAGAAAAGATTACACGTTCTGTATGCATCAGTGTTAATATCTCACATAAGATATTTTAAAACAGAATCAAAGAACATAGTCTGGGACAAAATTAGCAGACAAGTGAACTCAATGATCTAGCATAGTAGAGCCTTTGGCACACACACTCAAATTCAGTTTTGACTTCTAATCATACAAGCAGCATTTATTAAAGCTGATTTTTAGTCATACATTTTCATAGCCTCCAAACACATTTTATCTATCTGTGATCCTTTCCCTTAATCAGTGTGAATTGATACAACACAAAGCACATGCCCCTGAATTTAGAATACGAATATTCAGCTGTATTGGCTGAATTTGACAGTTATACCATCCTACTGTTGAGACTCTGAAATGTCTGTGTTAAGAGTAAGCGCCTCACAAGCACCTCAAAGTAACTGTGTGCAATGTGTTCTTATAACATGATGTCAGAGATGATTACTTACCAATTCTACATTTTCCCTTGATAGATTTTTTATTTTCTCTTCCATTCTCTGGATACATTGTAACATATCATCATTTTTTTTGCTCATCCTCTTATTTTTTTCTACCAGAGGCTTCAGCTGACTTTCTGTCTCCCGAGAACGTTTCAGCTGCAAATGGCAAAAGTTAGCTGTGCTTTAGTTTATAGTTGTAGGAAAGAAGAAATATGAGTGGTTTCACTTGCCTTCTTTCTTCATTCATAAAGTTTTGTTCTTTTGTTTAGTGGCATCTGATATAGACTACTGCTAAACTAAGAACTACAAGATTCCAAACAAATAAGACATAGCATTTTTGTACAGTCTACAACAACGCTAGATCTGGTCACTAGATTTTGCTCTTTGAAAACACGACGATCCGTAAAAGTGATTTCTTGATAAACTAATCTCACTGTATATATGCTTGTGACCAACTAGGTCTCTAGGGTAGTCATTTTCACCGATTTAGCTACTCCTTAGTAGGAGTTAACTCTTCCTCCTGTACTTTAAAAAAACGCTATACCTATGTCGTGGTTTAACTGTCTAGGAAGACAGTTAACTCTATCCCAGCTGAAACCAGGACAACCTAATGTGTAATTAGAGCAATGAGAAAGTCAGCCAGAGGGCACAGATTCAATCCCAGCATTCTGCTGACATTTTCAAGCTGCTCAATTTTGTTCCTGTGGTTTTATGATGTTAGACAATTATGTAAAGCAAATTACTGCCCTTTCTTGCATTTGTGTGTATTTCACTCTTTTTATTTCATTAATCCTTGAGCTGTTTTGTTTGTAAAAAATCTATTTTTTCCAATCAAAAGATTTTTAAATTTACTGAGTTTTAACTGGAAATGAGAAAAAATATAAACTTTCTCCTGTGATAATTTCACTGAGTATTTGGTTTTCTGATTCATTCTCAGGAGAAAATTATTTTTCACAGTGCTTAAAGACACGACCTTACTGATATTACTGGTTTTATGTAATATTGTCTCACAATATGACAAAACCTTCTCTATGTCTTTTCCAAGATATGTTTCTTATGCCTCTAAGTCAAGCATCAAGAAGAGCACTTGACTGAGCCATACATGCCCTCCATCTAGAGGGACACTGAAGGATAGATGTTGCAGTACTTCAGCATTCTTCAGGGATGTTTTGAATGACTTATATCCACAGAAAGGATTAGGAGGCTGAATTATCTTGTCTTTATATAATGCAATCTTGAAAAAAGGCAAGATGGGTTTGATAGTATAGAGCAGAGAAAAGCAACTGTACCAGTAAAAATGGGGAAAAAAACCCAAACAACAAAACAACAAACACTCAGCACATAGGCAAAGTAGGAAAAATGATGAACTATACCCAGGCTAAAACACATATTCTTCTTACCCCAAGAATCTTAAATTGTTAATGAGCAATCAATTTTTGTGATATGAAAGGGCAGTTTAGACTATACAGGTACTTTAAGAGGAAAAGTTTTAAGAAAAAGACATGATTATGTTCTCAATTCATCTAATTTTAGTCCAGCATTGTTCAACTGACTTCGCTAATCTAGATTCAGCCAAGATGTTGGACAAGAAAATTCCAAAAATTAGCTCTTCCAATAATCATTGAGATGTTGTAATTAAATTAAGTCCTCTTATCATAAAGCAAAGCCTTCATATCTCAACATGAAGAGCTAAGTCTGACAAAGCAAGGAGGAAGATGTCAATGCTTCACTCATTTATAGGACTGACACGTGAGTGCCCTCCCCTTCTGTTCTGACCATACATAATAGCATTATTTTAGAATCAGATACATAGGTTGCATGAGGGAAAAATTCCATCTGATTAGAATGAAAAATCTTTTCTACTGCAAGTAGAATTAGGGCATTATAAGAGGACATGTGTAAAAATTCCTGTTGTTAAAACTCACCTTTCACTGCAGTCAATGGGAGCTCTACCATTAACCTCAGTACAAGCAATTAAGTAGCGATGCAGGCTAATAAAATTCATTCTTAAAATTCATGTCATATCCTTCCTTTTGTAAGTTACTATCACTCTCCTAGGATAATTTCACCTACTTAAGAGATTTCCCTTGAGAAATGACAGATTTTTCATCACTAGCACAAGAAAGCTTTTTTAACTCCTAGCTAGCATAAGTATGTCACAAAACCAATGTCAAATTTCAAAAAGATTAATACAGTAATTTAAGTGCATAGATTATGCATGTTTTACACAACAACATTACACAGTGCCACAGGCAAGCTACCAGTGAATTTTATTATGATGATCCCAAAATAAATTTATACATTTTTATTTTTCTGGAACAAGAGAGATTCCATCCATGTCTTTTATGGTTACAAAGTGAATTTCTATAGAAATCTCTGTTATATTTAGATATAATTGATTGAGGCCAACTAGGACTAATTTGTAAATTATTTATAACACTGACTTTCCAACATTAAGTTTTTTACCATAAAGATGCCCTCCCAGTCACCATCTGTGTTAATACTAATTAATTTACCAGTTCATTTCTTTCATCTGCTAAGAGAGTATTCCTGTCTTCCAGCTTCCTTATTACAGCATTCAGTTCAGCGATTTTTAACTGAAATCTCCGCACATCTCGTTCATCCAAATGCTGCTCCTTTACATCAAAAACATATAGATATATAAAATTACCTTTTAAAAAATAATTTAGTCTCCATAATTTTAATATCATGGTTTAGCAAGTGGATTGTGTAAATTTAAAATAGACTTTTTACATCAATGTCTGGAAAACTTATTTTAATCAACTGAAACACTGACCAGTAACATCCTGTGGAAATGCTACATGATATATTACATGAAAAGTGTTTACCTGTGAAATGTATGTAAAGGTTTAACAATTTAAAACCAAAGCTAGATAAATAACATTCCACCTATTACTGGCTACTTCTCACCAGATTTCTTACTATCAGCTAAAAGTAAAAAAAATCTAGTGCATAGGACAGATTAAAATCACATGGCATAGTTTTTGAAAAGTATAGTATCTATTTGCTATTGGTCAAAATAATTCCTAAAGTTACGAAATAAAGAGCTAAGAAAATAACGGTGTTCACAGCTGAAGGTCATAATGTAAATTCTGAAAGTTCTATATCCACATATTTTTCGACATTCTTTGAAACTCAAGAGATCCAAGGAGTTTCTAAAACATCAGTGAAACAGCACAGTGCAGTGCAGGGCCATTTATCGTGAATTAGTCCTTCTAGTACTTTAAAAGTAACCACAAGACCAATGTGAACACCCAGGCAGCAATTATCCTGTGTCAAACATTTGAAGAAAACGCAATTTTCTTACCGGGCTTCCCATCAGTTCGGTGATATCCCCCACTCCCGCAGGAAGCTCTCTCTTAGGACTACTGTGGTATCGTTCTGCCTCCTTCACTTGGACAAGCTGTTCATCCAAAGCCTCTTTCTGAAGGAGCAGTTTCTGTGCATGGCCTGCCTGGACACCAAGGTCTTTCTCCAGAGCCAGAATCACTCTGTCTTTGCCTTTTATCTCATCCATCTGGAAAGAAAGAATGCAAGAAGGAAGTTTCTGTAACATCTCCAAGCGTTCACTGCATGCATATCCGCAAACTTGCAAAAACAAAGTTCTGTTTCTCAGAATTATACCAGCACCCAAACTGTGGTTGCTAAAAAGAAGATATACCTCCTCTGAAGCCTTTTCCCCTCCCCTTAAAAAAGTTTCATCCTTCACTTGATCATGAGTTTGCTCAGTGCAGTCTCAACTCTAGAGACAAACAAAAACAGATGCAAACACACACTGAAACAGAATACATAGCCACTGAAATCATCCACTTCATCTGAGGATACGTGCTTTATAAGCACAAGAAAAATCTCCCTTTGCTATGTTTCAGAGAAGAAACACAGGGCTAGTGCAAGATCAGACTAACACACACTGTAAAAACTCACCTAGGCTTTGTTTTAAAGCTTGAGCCATACACATTTGCCCCATGTCGACTCCCTCTTTATTAGTGAAAATCACACATGGTGAATCACTTCACAGACATTTAAAAATTAGTAGCATATACACGCACACACATTTAAACTTTAAATCTTAAGCCTACCTATGTATTTTATGTGCCCTAGTTATAATATTCAAACAAGGACTAGTCTTTGCATAGAAGGAAAAAAAGCAAATGCACACAGAGCACTAGAATAAAGGGTTGGAAGAAATAGTTCTTAAACACCATCTATGGTTACTGAACTGTGTTGTTCATACATCTCCATACCAAATAAAGCATACTGCTAGCAGTGATCTATTGCAGCTCTCATAGGATTTGTCCCTCACAGCATCAATGTACTTTGGTACTATTCCAAATGCTAGAGGAAGTGACAATCTGCAGCAGTTACTATAGAAACAGATTTCTTAACAAGAATATTAACCATTAACAATATGTTTATTGGAACTCTGCTGTATCTCCTTCAGTTTACTAAATTGTTTTCTTGGCCAACATCAACCCATTGAATTTTGGAAATAAGGCTATTATAATCTCATTTGAAAAAAATAAAATAAAATAATGAGCTTGTTAAATCATACATTTGTTGTTTATTATAGACCTATATCCGTAGCAGTGCTTTATGTCAAGTTACACCAAAAAAAAAAAAAAGAAAAAAAATGAAATGTTAGAAGTAACTTATAGTTAAGTCTGAGTGATGTACAGGATTAACACAATCAGATTATACCATCAGATACAATTTGCTTCTTCAGAATTCTTGCCTTACTCCTTTCACAGTCTACGAAGCATGTGAAATTAGTTTGTGTACAGAACCTGAGTGGCAGGAGATGGCCTGGCTGAACCAAGTCAAGTCTCAGAGGTCAGATTTGGTCAGATTTGAAGTGAATAAGCTGGTCTAGACCACTTTTAAGTTCTAGCTGGAGCTGATGAAGATTGGTTCTGATGGAGATTTCTTTCCTGATTTGGGCAGGTCGCTGGATCTCAATTCCTCAGCCAGTAAATAGGTATAATACTTCCCGGTACGTTAATTCAGATTTTTGAGACTTTCAAGTATGTCAAAAAGCACTTGCAGGAGAAGAATGCAGTTTTTATTAATGGAAGAATATGCAACATGCAGAGTTGCAGAGGGACTGTGCAGTGAACAGCAATGACAAAAATTAAGCAGCTGCCTCATTTACTGAATGCTATCTGTCATGCACACTGATCTATCAGGGACCCCTTGGGAGGAAAAAATGTCCTGTAACTAAATACTGTGGACAGTTTCGCTTTCAATTACACAGGTGTTCACACTGAACATCGATGTAATTGAGATAGGAATTTGTCCATGCAAGGCATACATTTAACAAGGAAGAACCAAGGCTACATAGGCAGCACATTTCCTACTCTTCATATTCTCACAACTTAAATGGTAAATGGAACGACATAGGTGTTTAAGTTGGAAGAAAAAAGAAAGCAACAATCTCAGTATGGACTGCTACTTGCTGAATAGATTGTTTGAAGCAGATGTGACCAGTGAAATCACGCCCATGTCACCCTTCACACACACTTCCATAGATCAAAGCATGCAAGGTCACACATGTTAGAAAGAAATGCCATGAAAGAACATAGCTTTGGGGTGGGGGTTAGGGGAAGGCAGGAAAGAAGCCAGAATTCCCCTCTGCTCTTCCTACTACTGTTTTTTCTACCAGAAAATCTACATGTGGTGAAAGTTTCAGAAAAAAGCAACACCCCATGTTTCAGTCAAATAGAAAAAACTTTGAGAGACTGATAATAATTGAAAATAGCAATATATTAGCAATGGCTGCACATCCTTTTTATTTTGGGCTTATATGTTAAGTTACAGGTAGGCACTGGGGAATCCCTTACTCATGTAAACATATACACATGTGCACACACACACAAATACACAGAGCATTGCAATAGCACTTATTTTTTTATAAGCATAAACTAGCAGAAAGAATTTATAAGCAACTAACTTATTACAAACTGATAAAGATGAACAGAACTGCAGCAGTAATGCCTCTACCTTAAGTTCTGTTTCAGAAGCCTGGGGCACAATACAATTCTCCTTTCCTCAAGGTGACAGTTACACCTTTGATTTCTCAAATGTAACTGCATCAACCCAGTCAATGCCTAAAATTTTTTAAAATATACCTCAATGCCCGACCCAAAGATTTACCACCTTTCTTCAGACTTGCACACCACAGATCAAACTTGTTCACCTTCCCTGTCTGCTTTCTTAACAGAGAGCACAAATTACCCCAGAGAGGGAAAAAAAAGGAAGAGAAATATTTTACAGGGACGCAACAGTCCTCAGTTCCATGTGGGAGAGATGGCAGGTCAAGGGGCAGGCAGGCAAAGAAAGAGGAGGTACAAGACTAGGAAAAGGAGAGAGATGGTTTAGGTTTAAAATGAACATAAGCTGACAGAGAAGAAATGTCGACCCCTCCCAAAAGACTTTAGCTTACCTTAGTCTTACATATTCTAATAGTTGTAAAAGTTCACACAAAGTCTTCGTGCCAGTTCTGTACCACTGGAGAGCTACTCTTTTCTCAATTTCTTGCCACATTTGGTTACATGAAGAAAGAAAAGTTGGCAGCATAAAGGAAAACAGCCTTATGTAATTAGGCAATGTATTATGGTCTTTATTTTAGTGGGGAGAGGCGTACCTTCCATTTGGTAAATGAAAATCAAAATGGATTAATCTGGGTTCCCTGCTGCTTGCTATTATGATCAAATACATGTTGTGGAAGCAACACTGTCATAGCCAAGATTGCCTAGGAATCCACATGGTCTAAAAGAGAAGGAATATTTTTTGTTAGACCAAGTGACAGAGTTGGAAAGAAAGCTTTCAGGTACAGAAGCCCTTCAGCAGATTAAGAAGTTGCATGCTTAAAAGCTTGTCAACTTTTCCACCTATGTAAGTTTGCTTTTCCCATAGATGTTTTGATGTCTCTCTCTATATATGATATGTATACGTATATGTGTATATATGTACATACACAAACACACACAGTGCACATATACATGTATATATACACACATACATATACACATTCACATTTTGAGGTATTTTACAGTTGTCATTTATGACTACTGTAGAGAGCTGAACATCATTGGCTTTTAGGATATTAAGTGAAATAACAATTAGTGGTGCCCTCCTGACCTCTCAAGTTTAAAGGTTTAACCCTGTATTCTATTACTAGAATGTGCATTCACCAAACAGCATCCAGAATTTGTTACTTTACCATGCATAGCATTCCTTTCTTTTTCATGCTTTTTAATGTTTGTTTTACATCACTAGGGAGCGATCCCCGAACTACTCATCACTTACATACATAAAATAGTTGTCATCTTTAATTCTGTTCTCTCCCACGTGCAAATTGATTACATCTGAAGACTCTTTTTGCCTTACAGCTCTAAAATCCATATACACAGGTAGACTTTTACCTGAGTTCTTATATCATGTTCTAGTCATCGCAACATTCTCCTTTCTGACCTTAAATGAGTCCTGCCTGCTCACCATCCAATGTGAATGCTGCTGTTAGTGATGCTCTTTTCACAAAACTCTCATCTCTGGATTCTCTAAGCTGTTTTTCTTTTTACTACATTAAACAACAACAATAACAAAAATCACTCTCACTGTCAAAGATTTTCACAGCCTCACTGGAATCCATTCATCCCTCATCTAATATTAGGGTGTTACGTCCCCTGCCCAATACCAGCTTGTCATATATGCAGTCCTGCATTTTCATGGTTTCTCCCATGCCACCGTTCTACTTGAAAGGACACGCCACAAATATCCGTTTAGTCACCTGACTGACATTCCTCAAATTCCTCTTATATCTCTCCTTTTCCATGACACCTCTAAAATACAACAGAAATGATGAAAAAACTGTAAATACTTAACAGAGATCACAGTCTGTTGTCTAGCCATAAAATGGGTTACCTAAATTAACAAATCCCTGAGAACCTAAGACATAGGAAGCACATTATAGAGATGCAGAAATTTTTCTATTGGAAGCGATGCAGGTATGTCAAGGCCAGTACTGAGCTGAAGCTGATAAACCTGGATGGATCAGTTCTCACCTGATGATTCATGACCTGATTCTGAGCAAGCAGGTGCCCTTCCATTGTGCTCCTCCACCCGTCGTGGTTCAGGGAGCACGGTGCAGGACCTGCCATGCCAGGTGCCTGTAAGAGGTCTCTGCATCTGTGGTACAACATAGCTGAGACAAGCAACACGTGGCAACTGAAACCTGACTGCACTAATCTCCTACCACTGCTTTCATGTATTCCTCCCTGTACTACTACTCGAGACCTCTCACTAAGATACAAAGGGTACAGACCATCTTTTCTTCCAACACATTTAGCACAATGAGATCCCAATCCATGCATTGGGCTCACAGGTATTATGTTAAATCACATATATTATCCCAGAAATTCCTTCCAGCTGGCTGCTTTGGTTTCAAATTTGTTCTCAGTTTAAAACAAATTTGCCCACTTTTTGCAGCTACACAATACAACAGGGTCACATGAACTCTTACATTCTGTTTTGCATGGATTTTAAAGCATTTTAGAATAGCCACATTCTTCTTTCTGCAGTTAAGCATGGTGCAATTCAGTACAAAAGGTCTGCGATAGGAAGGCAGTGGAGCAACATGAGGTTAGAACACATTTTCAATTACATGCTTTGAGAAGAAAAGTAGCAGAAATACCCTCCAAAAGAGGATTTTAAAGAAAATAAGATCATCCACAAGCAGCTGCAGAGGGAAATTACTGGAAAATCACCTTTGATGGCATAAGGAACTCTGGAGCTCTTGGTTAAAATTACAGCTTTCTAAAGTATCATTTCTTAATTAATGGGGTTTGTGCTGTCAAATGTTAAGTGCTGAACACAGCAATTACCTGCATTATATCAATGAAGAGCTAGCATTTATAGCCTGTGTCAAAATTACCCCGTTTCCTCAGAACAGGTATCTAACTGCCTAACAGCTAAGAGAAATGAGCAGAAATAAGTGTTTTAATAATATTTATCAACCATGAAAGAGAACCAAGCCAGCCATTGGAAAAAGTACCCCCTGCCACTTATCCCACACTTCAATAGCTACAGTGAAAGAAAGTCAGAGACCTTTGGGGGAACTTTAGCCTCTCACAAAGTTGAAAGAGAAATTCCCAGGGAATTAAAAGCTAGATCTATCAAGGCAGTGACATACTCAGTTTTCAAAGTGGAAAAAGCCAGCTGCTGCATTGCCAAGTGTAAGACCTTCCTCTTTACCCATCCTTATCAAAGTTATCTCCTAGCCAACTGCAGAACAAAATTCTACAGTGCTCTTCTCCAGAAGAAATTGAATTAATCTTTATACTAAATGCTTGACAGTGAAAATAGGCGTATCTTGACAGAAGGATTGCTAGTTACTAGGAAAACAAAAAGGAGATGATACTCAAATAAACAGTTAAAGATAGAACTAAATGGAATTAACACCTTTTACATTTGCAAAGGGACACTAAGACCTAAACAACAATATCCCACACTGCAAGCCCACCTGGAAGGAGGAATTGAAATATTCCTGCATTGTGCATAGCATTCTCTACACCAGACATGGCCACCTATTTAAATAAATGTTTGCTGCTTATTTAGGAACCTTAGGGGAAGAGAGAGAAAAGATGCCAGCCAACCAGTGGAGAAGTAAGGGTTATAGACACAGGTAGATGGGACTTATTCTTAATTTCATGTGTAATTTTTCTGAACCAGCAGCCAATATTTTCTTCCAACAGCTTTTCCCACATGTTTTTTTTGAACTGTGTAAATCTCATAGATAAGGCATATATTAAAGGTTTTGATAAATTATACACCAAACACCATATGGGCTGACAGTTCCAGAACTTACTGATAGGAGGTTTCTCATATCTTTCTCAAAAGCATTATTGTAGCTGCCTACAACCTCTACTACTGGATCTCTCCTGTTACCTATTACAGGTGTTCATTGACAGAGCTATAATGAACAAGTAGTCAAAAAGATGGAAAATGTAGAAGGACTAAGTAATACAAACTTAAGGAGATTTTTGTCCAGGTGCCACACCGTACATAACTTCTGTGGGTTTTTAGTACTGTTCTGTATTTTGTAAAGAGATAAAAGTCAGATCTGTGACCTACCTACCATAATAGAGTCCTTAGAAAATACTAAAAATAAACACAAAATGCTGACCCTGCACTATAAAAAGGTTTCATTAGATCTGCTTGATTCAGGAAAAAACAAGGCCTGGGTGGAATGCTGCCCTGTTAGCTCCTGAGAAGACAAGCATAAATCTTCAGAGGATGGAAAGCAAAGTATTATTTGCAGTCCTAAAATGCAGGAGGTGGTGGAAGGGTCTTTGTGGGAGATTAGCTCAGCCTTGGAATGCAGCTGAAACACGCGTCTCAAACAGATGGCAAAATCCAGAGAAGCAGCCTAGAATTTGATATCAGCAGCTGTGTGTGAAATACATGCGGGTTTAAGCGGCTGATAAGAAGCATTCTAGAGCAGGCTCTACCCAACCATGCACGACTGCGCACACTTGGATGATTCAAAACTCAGCTTTCCAGTCTCAAAATTCAAGATTTTGGTCAGGAATCAAAACTCATGTGTATGTGCCACTGCACAAGTGAGGTGAGAAAAGCCAGGCTCCATCCTTCTTCTCAGGGCAGCAGAGGATCACGGGGTGCCCCTGCCAAAAGCCAACTGTCCCTCTCCACCAGAATTTTCAGGGAGACAAAAGGTCTCTGCACCGCCCCCACTGCTGAATGTAACCTAAAGATTCAAATTTCACTGCCTTAAAATGGCAAAATCCTAGTAATGGGAATGCAGGAGAAAGTGAATGTTATTAGAAAATAGTTGCTACCGCTGTAAAGGGTGTAATTTTGGGGTTTGGTGGAGTGTTAAACTTTTGCTCCTACTATTTTTCCATGTTTTACTGAAAAACAATTGCTGAATCTCTTGGAAGGTAAAAGTATTTTATTTGGTCATCTAAATTTTATCCCTTAAAAACTGAAGGGAATAACACAGTTTAACAATTTCATCAACTGCCTGGATGAAGAAATGGAATGCACCTTTCCCACATTTGTGGATGATACCAAATTTGTGGGAGCTGTTACTACACTAGAGGACAGGAACACCATTCAGAGGGACTTTAACATGTTGGAGAAAGGAGCCAAAAAACCCTCATAAAGTTTGCCTAAGACAGATACAACGTCCTGCCCCTGGGAAGGTCTAAATTCCTGCAAGAGAAAAGGCTCGATGCCCATTGAAGTTGGCAGTTCTGCAAGGGGGAGAAAGAAAAAAAAAGAAAGAAAAAAGGAAAGACTTTGGTGTCCTGGAGGGCAATTTGGATATGGGTCAGTGGTGAGAGCTTGCAATGATTGAAGTTAACTTGATACTGGGCCAAATCAGGAGGACTGTAGCCAGAAGGATAGAGAAGTAATTTAGCCTTTCATTAAGCACTTGTGAAACCACACCAGGAACAGCGCAGCCACTTTTGGGCTCCCCAGCACAAAAAAAGGTATTGACAAACTGGCACAAGTGCCATAAAACTGGAGGAAGGCCAGCAAGACCACTACGGGGCTGCAGCACACGGCATTCGAGGAATGGGTGAGGCAGCCAGGCTTGCTCAGCCCACCAAAGAGAAGACCGCAGGATGCATTACAATTGCAGATACCCGTTCAACTATCTGAAGGGGGACACAGGGATGAACAAGGCAGAGGCTCTCAGAGATGCACAGCAAAAGGACAAGGGTAACAATCAAAGGTCACGGAAAGAGCAAGAAGAAAGAAATTTCACAGTGACTAGGCATTGGGACAGGCTGTCACAGAGACTGTGGATCTCCATCTTTGGGGATTTTCAAACTGGACGGGAGGAGTCCCAGAGCAACCTGATCCAACTTCCAAGGCAGCCCTGCTTCAAGCTGGATATTGGACCAGATGGCCTCAAGAGGACCCTCACGGTCTAAATTTTTCCATGATTGTATGATGCTGCAGTTCACATATGGAGTGCCAATGCTAAGTAATGCACTAAGGACTTACAGGCAAACACATTAAGAGCTGCGCAAGGTTAGAAAATACTAACTTGAGTTGTAATTTGGTTTCATCCTGAACTGGAATAATCTAATTCTTAATTCTGAAAAGATGTTACCCTCAGTCTTTCAGAAGCCTTCGCTTAAATCATGAGATACAGTGTTACACACAGACACAAAACTGAAATAATAATGTTAAAAAAAATCACTATATAAATGGTACATAAACTTATTCCATAAGAGGGATTTCCCTTGAATGGAAGTTTCAGTGAAACTGCCTTGATTTTTACCCTTAAAAACTGCTTAATCTATTAGTCTGAATTGTATTCTTCCAGGTACTGCCTTACATGTATTTGTAACACCAAACAGAAGAAGGGTTCCACATTGGAAGGAGTTTTTAATTTATACAACTAAATAATTTGGATTAAGGAGATTAAGGACATCTAGTGCCTCTATCTTCATAAATTATGGCTGATCAGGAACTTCCGAAAATCACTCCTGAAAACAATTTCTTTTACTTTGATTCTATTAACAGCAAAAGGATTTTTTTCCTTGCAAGTATGAATCTGTGGTAATGTCACATTACTCTTTAGACAATTTTTATGAGGTTATTTGAGAATACAATTGAAATAAGCAAATTTAATTCATCTGGTATACTGTGTGCCCTCTTAAACATGGATCTTATTGTGCACCTAATAAGATCAGTGGAATCTTCTACATTGATTTTGTGGTTAAGAAAACCAGGACTATTTTACATTAAAGTGAAATAAGTCTTTCAATTAATTTCAAATCCAAGCTGTTTAGGAATATTTAGGAAGACCACAAATGCAAAGATTTTAACAAGGTCAAATGGTATTATCTGCAAAATAGGTGAAAGGTTTGATGTTCAAGACATTTCCAATAGAGGAAATAACATTTACTGAAACCATATCACAAAATACAGGATGCAAGCGTCATCTGTTTATTCCAAAGTTTAAATATTATGTTTACATTAACAGTGTCTACCAAAATAAACATTCAGTTTCCTTCTTATTCAAGAAATACTATAAATGAGTAAATCAGTGATGACATAATTCAATATACTTTTAATGATTGGTTTTTCATGTATATTTTCCAAGGCAAGCACTGTAAAGTGTCCATTGTTGTTATCTCTGCAAAAACAGTATCTAGAGAAATGTGCCTCACAAAGTAAGGGCCGCCTTAAAAACAGTGTCCAGGTAGTCCCAGAATGAACGTAACCTCTAACTGATACGATATACTTAATATTCATGCCCTCATTCACAGCTGTGCTGATAAGGGAATAAAGTTGGTCTGTTTCCAAAACTCACCAACAATTTGAACATGCCATTTCAGCAATTTCAAGCAAAAGAAAGAAACTTTACCTACCACTGAATACTGACTTTAAACCTGATTTTAAAACCACGTAAGTCAGTTCAATGGCAAGGTAAATTGAGGCCCAAGAAAAATTGACTGAAATACAGTGTTATTTTGTGTACTTTTTTATATTTAGATTAAAACATTAAATGCCTTCGTAGTACAGTTCTGCTCTTCAAGCTAATTTATAAATAAAACTTAATAAACTCAACTTCTCTTCACCATTAATCAGGTATGTATTAAATTTACCTTGTATCAGCCTAGACCTCAGAAGAAAAACAGGCATACTGCTTACAAGGATGCCATTAAAACAGAAGCCTGTTGACACAGTGTTATTTAGGTATGTACATGCTTGCCTACGCAGCCCTGAGCTGAATGTGTGCTTTGGGACTGGTTATACTGAAGCTCCATGAATGAAAAAGTACAATTATGATTTTGTATATTCTTTTTTTTTAAAAAAACCTGATCCATAAAAACAGGCTTTAACATTTTTCCTTCATGCAGATTATTTTTCAGTTTGCTATTTCCGATTTTTTCCTTTTTTTCTATTTGCTGTTTTTTAATGTTATTTCTGTTTTTAAGTATCTGAATCTGTATCGGCATAGTTTTCATGCTACATTGACAGAACAATACAACTGTTCAGACTCAACAACTTACTTAGAAAATATTGGCTGAAAAAATTAAGTAATAGCTGTTCTTGCTTCTGTATCTTATTCTCCAAGTTGTCTCTTAAAAGTAAAGACATCTGTTTCATTTGTCTCTCCAGTTTGTTACCAGCTATTTTTACTTCCAGTTTCTTAGCTGCCAGCACACTGTGCCGACGCATATATACAACAAGAATATGGGCAGGTTTTTGGGGGGGGCAGGGGGTGATCCATGTCAACAAGCATTCCTTAAATTAGTGAAAACATTTATAACACTGTTATATGAAGTCAATTACAGGAACTGACAAATTCCAATATAATTTCATACTGCACAGAGAAGTGTGTTATATTTTTTGCCAAATAATAGCTATTTTACTTTCCCTTATTAGGCACTAGGATCTTCCCCATTCAATCTCATTTGTATTGAGAATTATTGGGTATTTTTCATGGCTCAATTCAAAACTGTGAAGACAATCTCAAAATTGATTAATCATATTTCTAAAATACTGACATGTGTACAATACAAGCATGGCTGTTTATGTACTCAATGTAATCGTATCCATATATTCACAGACAATGGATTTTGCTTTTTTCCTTTCTCTCTATTTTTTTTTTTTGACAACAAGCCAAAAAAATGCAAGATTTTACTCAAATTAGTAATGGGTGTTATAATCAATGGTAAAAATATTAATTTCTTTTTTTTAACTGCAATATCCATATGAAATACATTTGTAAAACTAACCTGTGATCTAAAATGCAAAATAAATCAGCCAAGTCTGACAAGACAATCAGACACTGCATCCTGAATTACTCTATCTGAATTTGAATTACAGTACGGCCAGCCCATTTAGGCCGTTAATACCAAAGATGCTGATTTCTTAATAGTGCCATAAAACACAACACACATACAAAAAAGCACATTAATTGAAGCTCAGTTACAGAACTGTGCTAATATTAATAACACTGCCTGCCACATCCTTGCCATTTCATCCCACAAGTGTAGGAACTAAACCAATTGAGTACCCCAAATCCGCAGCTGATACAGTTAATCTGAAATTGAAGGCAAGCATCCCTTGCACTAATTAAAATGGGGGGGAGAGGAGGGAGGGAAATATCCTGATGATCTGATTCTATAATCCCACTGGCTCTCCCAGAGGAAGAGAGCAGCATCTAGGAACCCTGCAGTATTTTTTACCTCGCCCCAGATTTAAATAGTGCCCTATACAGTAACAACTGTCTAAATTGCTATGAATTCCTAGAAGAAACCCTTCTCCTTCATAAAAACAAGCCATACAATTTAATGAAAAAATGGAAATTCATTATATGAAAGGAGTCGAGGCACCACAAGGCAAGATCAGGCTCCTGATATTTCTCCCCTGTACTTCTTTGAGGGGGAAGATACAAACATTTCCAGTGAAAACCTGTGAGGCTGATGGCAGGCTTCCTCTGCGGCTGGGAATCGGAACCAAGAGTTATCTACACACTCTCCTGATATAGCCACCTTTTTAGATGTACTGAGTAATGGAGGCCCAGTAAGGCTCCAATTAATATTCTGAATGACTCAACAGGATTTTTTTTGTGCCAGACAGAAAACCCTGAGTGCCTGCCTTCATCACCTTCACACCATAGCAGGCTGCAAGCTTCTACTCTTGAAAGAGAAGAGTTAAGCGTTTCCTTTACAGTAACACTCAAAGACATGCCGTAGGTGTGTTTACTGGGACAATTTGGGATCACAGAATTTGGGGTGCACCACTATGTGCCTCACCTCACCATTTCTTGGTGAGGTAACCTTCTTTGAAAAGGTTAAATTTATTTAGAAACTGTTCTCTAGAAAAACACATGCCACAACGTAGCAACCTTCTCTCCTTTTTAACACTTTTAAAAATTACCTGTACTTTATAGTCATTATTCTAAAATTCTACATTTATAATATGGAACAAAATATGAAAGAAACTAAGCTTACAGAAGCCCCATATTGTCAGTCTTTGCAGTGATCTTTAATTAATCAAGGAAATGATACCCCTGAGACTTGATCAACGTCCAATTTGTTTAAAGCATAAATATTAACTGCCTTATAAGCTTTCATTGCCTCAGACAGAAAATCACCACCATTAAACAGCTATTACATATTTGTAGCTTGCCCTCACCGTCATTTTTCCTAAGGAATACAAGCAATAAGAGGACATACCTGTGTAAACAGAAACTGATAAAATATTTTTCTTAAGAAAAATGGTGTTTCATTCCATTTAAAGTCTGTACTTCTTGATAGATGATAAATATTATGCTTATTATAATTTTAGATTTTATTTGCACAGCTATTGTACTGTTAGTTTAGGCAGATTAACAATCAGATATATACATACACATGGAAAATATGGTACCAAACAGCAGTGTCATTTGATGACAAACTCTCTAAACATACTATGTGTGCAGCCCATCTTAGATTTTCTACATTTTACAAAGCTGAATAATTTTAAATATTTGGGGCACCCGCTGTCAGGAAATATTGCCTGGTTTTTGATTTTATACAAACAGCATAGTCTGCCATCTGTGCTGAAGTCCTAGAGTTTATGAAGCGTGAAAAAAGCCTGCTGTCCTAGGCCCTAACTTTTCTGCTGCAATAGAAAAAACACAGAAATTTTTTAAAAAAAAAAGGGGGCAACAATGCTTAAAATCAAATGACCTGGATAATGATGCAGAAGCAGGAAATACATTGTCTTGTTTCAGCACAATTGGTTCCTCTAACACAAATATAAACGCTCTCTGAAAAGTTAATTTTGCCTTCTCACAAAGATGTTCTTGCATTGCCAAATGAGCAATGGCTGACTAGTTTGTTCAATGGGACCTTGTAAGGAAGTACAGTTGAGCAAATGGGAAAGGGAAAGTCTGTTTCTTTGATTTGTTGAGAAAATTCATCCTGTAGAGTCTTGGTTCGCTCACATTCCATTTGGTGGGACATAAAGCTTTAAATTGGGTTGGGCTAGCCATGGAGCCAAGGTTCATCTTTGCTGTAAGGAGGAGAAAGTAGTGGAAATAGTGGCCTATTGATGAAAGATGTCACTGCAAAAGAGTGGTTTGGTATTTATGGGCACATACAGCAATATACTAATCCCTGATATAAACTGAAATAAGCACGCATTACTTAATGAACTTACCAGCCTGCGGATCTCTCTCTCACATTCCCGCTTTATTCTGTTAATCTCATCCTGATGGGACTGGTAAGCCATGCGCAGGTCAGCAGCCTTCATTTTATCCGCCTGCATAATGTTGTTCAAAGCTTCTTCAAGCTGCTTTTTGCCAGATTTCAGCTCCAAGATCTCCTGTTGCAACTTCATCCGTTCGCCATCGAACGCCTTGCGAGCCTCCTCCTTTGCTTCACTCAGCAGCGCCGTCTTCACTTTGTCAGCCGCCCCATCCCGCAGGACGTTGACTGTTGACTGCAAACGCTGAATTTCACCGTCTTTGATTTTCACCATTCTTGCTACCTCCTGCTCGTGCTGCCGGATCAGTAGCTCTCTGACACTCTGAAGTTCCTTCATTTTCTCCTCGTGGAGCTTGGCTTTCAGTTCAGAAACATAGGCAGTGTGCTTGTGCTGCTCCTGCTCCCTTTCTTGCTTAACCTCTTGGATTTTCTCTCTTAGTTTACCCACCTGGAACATCAATACAAAATATTGATTAACAAGTGCTGCCACACTTTTAAAAGTCACCAAGTGAGCTTTTTCTAAAACATTATTAAAAACTCATCCTGAATATTCAAAAACAAAGACTGCATACCTGACACCTCTCTCTCCAGTAAACAACTGGAGAACCAGGGCTGGAAAAAGGCCACGTGTGTGTGCAGGAATCTGCTATGGGGATGTGCAATTGGCAACGAGTTCTCACGGTTTTAGGGCATAAAAATAAAACTAAGCAGCATCCAATCTAATTCTCTCCTTATTTCCTTCACCAACCACCCCAGACTACTCTCATCCATAACCCCTCTACTGCACCCTACAAGAAGATGGAAAACGAATCAAACAGAGAGAAGAGAGTTTGTATTTATGCTGGGAATATACATTGATTTTGGATTTCTTAATTTCTTAGCTATTTTAATGGGAAAGTCCTTATTAGATAAGCCAAAAGAATTGGCCTTCTGAAAAATCAGGTCTACTCAAGGGCCCTCAGACAGGACACACCAAAACTGAGACTATTCACAGTCCCCAGATACTTCAGAAAATACAGGCCAGTGACTCTAAGGGTTGGGAAGGGAGTAGGGAAAAGGTCTTATAGCCTATTATAGTAATACCCACTGTGATGAAACCTCATTATAAAATGATGCTCAGCAGGCTGCATGGAAGCAATGTTTTTTCCAAGTGGGATTAGGTATTAATTTAGAAGAAAGGGAAAAAAAAAGGAAAAAAAAGAAAGAAAAAAATAAGGAGAAAGGCTTGCTTCTCTATTACAGTATACCAGAAAGGCTATAATGTATTTCATCATGCATAGTGCCAGTAACATCTTTCTACTATCCCTATCACAGTGACTGCCAAAATATGGGCTCTATACATGTACTTCTCATCTTAAGCAAAGTCAGAGGCAGATATTTCAGACTTGTGTTTTAACCTTGAGTGGCAATACAAACATACATACCAAACAGTGCTCCATGGTAGAAGGAGGCTACCGAGCAGCAGGATGTTCGTCACTGTCACAATATTGCTAGACTGCTTGCATCTATGCTACACAAAGCTGGGATCTGCAGTCATACAATGCATTTAATTTATGCTAAACTAAGCCAGAATTGCAACTTGCCTCAGATTAGTGCAGAAAGGATGAGATATCTCTATTAATATTCAGACTATCATTTACTATGAAGGTATAATTAAAACAAGGGGGTTTTGCATGGTTCTGGATTCTACAGTCAAAAAAAAAAGTAAAGGGTTAATTAAAAGCAATAATACTAGTTCAGGAAAGGCCCAGAAACCTTCATTATTTTGTTTATTGAGAGCAGGTTGGATCTAAACAGGCACTTTTGTCTGTTTGCTTTAGGAAAAATGGGACATCTTAACTCAAAAGCCTCAGATATAACTCATCCAATGAATCCAAGATTACTACTTAATTTAAGAGTGACCATAAAATGAGACCGACATGCCACTCATCAAACCCACAGCACTGACAGTATGATTTCCAGAGTCTGATCTTCACCTGAAGTCTGCAGGCAGCAAGGACAGCAGACTTGCCCTGTGCAGAAGGTCTTATGATCCTGTTATTTTCAACAGTAACTTTGAGAACGAACCAACTCAAACTTACCCTAAATTTTAAAAAAATAAAATAAAATAAAATGAAATGAAAACAGAAAGGAAACAGGCTGGAGCAGGAGAGGGAGGAAAGGTATCTACATTTTCATGAAAGTAATCTTCTAGATACACTGTGGACTAAACATGAGCTGGGAGAGCACTATAATTACAGCTGTGGAAAAGGTAACAGCTCTGAATCAGACACCGTCAGAAGCAGATTTTATTGCACGGATACTGTTACTCTATTCCAGGATGATTCAGGTAACATATCTTTATGAAGAAAGATAGATTTATTTATATATTCTTCTCCCCAAATGGTAAGTCTGGCTATTGGAAATTATCTGCAGGAGATACCCACGTTTTATTTCTTCTGGTGGGATGACATTTAGTTCCAAGCCTATAGTGGAAAGCACTGATTTTCAGTGCTTGCGTTAGGGTACCCAATTCCATAGGAGAGTCTAAGACTCTCTTGTCCCTGCTCATGGCATGGGAGTTGGACTAGATGGTCTTTAAAGGTCCCTTCCAACCCAAACCATTCTATGATCCTATAAAAAAGCAAAGTCACTTACTCACCTATTTACTAGGTGAATACAACACATTAATGAATGTGACTTCCTAAAAGCATTTCTAATATACAAGAAACAGATTCTGAAATTTTGGAGGGGTACTGAGTTACACAAAATGGTATACTTGCCCAAATTTTTCATCTTTCACTGAACTGAGGGAAGGCAACATCTATATGCATTGTTGCTGTCTGTGAGAACGCACATTAAACCATTCAGAGTAACTGAATATTATCATGTATCACTAGTCATTTTACTTAAAAGCTTCAGCAAGAGCAATGTAAAGAAGAACAAGAATCCTTCTAAAACCCCTGGATTTTTACACTGCATCTTAAATACCTATCGCTCCTCACAACCCAGTAAAAAAGAGGCCTTTAAAAAGTCTTTTCTTCTCATTGCTTCTTGTCAGAGAAGATGGAAAGTTAGATCTGTCTGCTCAGTCTTCCCTGAAAGCCATAAGCTGTCCTTCCTGCACTCCCTCCGTCCGTCTCTCCCGCACACTATGCAGATCTGCACACGTCTGGCTTCCAGAGCAACTGACTGAATGAAAATAGTAGTGTGGCATTTTCCCATATGCCTAAGTCTCAGTTTCAAAAGGAACTTTAAAGCAATTTGTCTTTTTTTAATTTCCAGCACTCTACTCTTTTTTTTTTTTTTTTTTAATGAAGAAAGCTGTTCTGTTCATAGGCAGAATGTGAAGCATAACCAAGAAATGAAGCCAATAGGGAAAGAAAATCAGGCAGGATATCAGGGCACCAATAAAACAGGTATTTTCTGCCTTTCTAAATTAAATCTTTAATAATCCGTGCACATTGATACAACACTGTTGCAAAGCAGAAGCTAGCTTCTTGGAATAATAATGCCAAACATCACTCTTCTTCCCTTTCTTATGTCTGAACAGTGCCCGAAAGAAGGATTTTCTTTAAAACAATACAATTATATTATCATAGTATATTTGCATCTGCTGTTGTTTTCTTTGACAAGATACTTTGCACACAGAAATCTAATAGTTCACTTTTATGAACTGGAGTCAATGACATAATTTTAAAATCATGCATTTCCTAAAAGGCAATAACCTATTAGCCCATATATGGTACCAAGTGCTACTGAACCACTGCCCCAATAAAAATGTTATGGTAGGAACTTACTAAGGACTACCTCATGTTTTTTCTCTTAGATTTAAATGCAGATATTTTTTATTTGTGGCACAACAGTCAATCACTTGGGGGGTGGGGGGAATACTCTCCACACAGCTTTTTGCCAGGAACTCAGGTTATGGTAGGTAATTTATTGCCAACTGTGAAAAAGGGAGGTTATTAGGGGTGAGGCCAACAAGCAAAGATGCTACTGTTTATTTTAAAAACCAAATGCAATAGCACCTTTCCTTCAAAAAGAACAAAAGAAGTCTGCATGTTTTGCTTTTTCTAAAAAATATGTAAACTCTACTCCTATTTAAGCACATTTATAGTGTAATCTATTGTCCAGCCAACAGCATCCTTTGTATTAAAATTTCAGTGTGCATTGGATCATGTCATTAAAAATCATTCACTTAGGCAAGATTGCTGTGGACATAAGCAACCAAAGATGTGACTATGAAAAAGGCAGCCCTAACATTGGCCCCATTTTTAGCAACATAATAGTCAAATATTGAGGGGCGGGGGGACACACGACATATTGTAAAAGCAACCCAAGATACAAGGCACTTGCCCTGATTTGCAGAGTTCAGTCTAGATTTTAGCTTCTGCAACAACTAAGAACAAACTTTTGAAGTTTTTTGTTTGTTTGTGTTAAGTAACGAGTTTCCTTTCCTGACAAGCTCTCTATTTGCCTACCTCTATTCAATCCCCCTCGCCCATTCCTCCTGGATTCCAAGAAGGAATTAATTGGACAACGTTTAACACTTCCACAATGGTTTGCGCAATGCAATTCCAAATTCAAAAGCTCAGTTACACAGTAGGTTGTACAGCACAATGAAAACCACATGCTGGGAAGAAAATCTTACATCTTTCTGTAATGACCTTGGAAACTCTACTATTTAAATTACACTAAAGAAATTTACCTTTTAAATATTTGCAAGCTTCAAGGGAAAGGAAAAAAAAAGGTAGATGTTTCCTGGTCTTCCATTTAAAAATATTACTGCATCTACACTAGCTTTTCAAAAATTAATTGAACTGTACTTAGATAACTTGTGCTTGGAGTTAGTTAGGGAATATAGAGTCATAGAATAGCTGAGGTTGGAAAGAATCTCCAGAGGTCATCTAGTCCAGCCCTGCTGTCAACCAGAGCAAGATGCTCTAGACAATGTCCAGTTAAGATTTTTAATATTTCCAAGGACATGGCCTTCACAATCTGCCTGAGCAACCTGTTGCAGTGTTCAACCATCTCACAGGAAAAAGCAAAACCAAAACCAAATAAATGAATAAACAAATAAACACACCCCCCCCCAACTCTTACATTTAAATGGTATTTCTTGTATTTCAGTTTATGCCCACTGCCTCCTCTCCTTTCACTGGGCACCACTGAGAGTGTCTGGCTCTGTCTTTATTCTTTATCAGGTATCTATACACATTGATAATGTCCTTCCAAGCTTTCTCTTCTCCAGCCTAAACAGTCCCAGCTCTCTCAGCCTTTCCTTGCACATCAGGTGCTCTAAGCCATTCACCATTTTCATAGCCCTACACTGGATTTGATCCAGCCTGTCCATGTGTCTCTTGTACTGGGGAACCCAGCACTGGACCCAGCACTCCAGATGTAGCCTCACCAGTGCTGAGCAGAGGGGAAGGATCCCCTCCCTCCAACTGCTGCCAATGCTTTGTCTAATGCAGCCCAGGATACCATCAGCCTTCCTTGCCTCAAGAGCGCATTGTTGACTCACATTTGTTTTCATATACGCCGAGCAGTTTCGTACACTCTAGTTTAACTCCACAGGGATACTCCCATCACCAGAAAGGCTCCCCAATACTTTTTTACATTCAAAAGCAGGGTCACATAGTCTAATACGAACTGATATTTGGAAGAGAAAGAACATATTCAGCAGCATTTTTTTACACTTCTCTTAAAAATCTGAGTTTTCCTTGCTTTTTTTTTTAATTAAAGCAATCATCTAACTGTAAGTAAAAGGACAAAAGTAAAAAAAACAGTGGCAAATTTATCTATCATACTGTGCAACTAAATATGGCTTCACTAATTGCAGCAACATCTACAGCAGTATCTTGAAAAATTTCTTCCCTGCAACAGAGTAGAGCAATCCAAATGTGTTATTCTGGAAAGTGTGTAGAAAAGAACCATTTTTTAATACAGACCTCATTTCCAGTGAAATGACAAGGGACAAAATAACAAAATCAGTAAAAGTAATAATTATCTCTTGCCTTCTCTTTTTGGTATGTTCCTGTACACACAAATCCAACAGTAACCACAGCTTAAGCCTGCTCCAATCATGATAATTTGAAGAATTTCAACAAATTTTAATAGATTATTCTGGGCCTGATGTTGAACATTCCTGAGTACCTTCTGCAAAGTGCTCTGAAACATCACTTCTCCAGGGTAACACAAGGTTTCATTGCTCCATATTCAGAGCCAACTCAATTTACTCTAAATTAGACAGGAAAATACTAGTATTACCAGGTTGTAACCAGACATACCTAATCAACTTGCTATATCCTTCTGAAATTCCAGTTTGGCAGGTAAATCCTGTACAATTCTTGCTTTTCTCCTTCCCTTGTGTTTTTCCAGGCAGCAAAGAAATGCTTCCTTTGAGTACACACCTTCCACCCCACAGCTGGCTAGAAAAGGAAGGTATTGTTGCCTTCCTAGCAATCTTCCTTCAGCAGCGCCAGGGTCAAGGTGTTTAACTGAGTATCTGAAGACTAATGAGCTGTTGCTAGGCCACTGGGAAAGCTCTTCATGAATAGGTATTTGGCACCTGCATCAATCACATCGAAACTGTAGGCGTCACCTCCAGTGAAGCAGCTTTGTTTGCCTGATCTTTTTCTGATTTTAAGCTAAAAAGGACTGATATTGAAATTGGAAAGGAAATCAGCTTTGCAGTCTCATATCAGAAATCCACTTGGGGGGCAGGGGGGTTGCAGGTCTAAAAGATTCATCCAGGAGATCTGTAGATCTGCCTGGATCAACTTTAATATGTCTACACTGGTATGGTGTTCAAGGATGAGGAGGGGAAGCAACCACAAAAGCTGAGTCTCTGAAAGGCACTCCACCCACTGTTCCAGTGGGGAGCTGAGTAGGAACAGCAGCAGTAATCAGTGTCCCCCAAACACATACTCACACTTTGGTCTCCATATCAGAGACTACTCAGTCAGTCTTAGGGCACTGGATGACTTATAACTGCTGGACACCTGAAGCTCCTACTTGGAAGTGACATGGCATAGTGATATACCTTGTAGCTAGAGAAAATTACCGTGCAACAGGCTAATGTCAGAACAAAAGATGAAGACGCTCAACATGAAAGGTTGATAATTATTTGAACTGATTGGTGTGTCAAGGAGAAATTATCTATCAACCAGATTGCAAGACCTCTGTGCTAGAATGAACAAAACTCTGCTTTCGGGCAACCACTTCTCCGAATCTCCTTCTCCTTTAATAAGAGCTTAGAAATGGCAGAAGCAGCAGTCAGGCATGACTCCACCATATCAGACGTTGCTTTGATGGAACTTGTACTCACTGCTCAGTTATGTGGTTTAACCCCAGCCAGCAACTGAGCACCACACAGCTGCTGACTCACTCCACCCCCCTGCAGTGGGCTGGGGGAAGAATTGGAAGGGTAAAAGTGAGAAGGAAACTCATAGGCTCAGATAAAAACAGTTTAACAATTAAAAAGAAATAATAATAATTTTTTAAAATTGTAAGGAAAAGAGGGGAAAAAAAAAAAGAGAGAGGAAAATAAAACCCAAGAAAGACAACTGATGCAAATGAAAACAATTGGTCACCACGAACCAACCGATGCCCAGCCAGTCCCTGAGCAGCGGTCCTCAGCCAACTTTCCCCCTAGTTTTATTGCTGAGCATGACGTCCTATGGTCTGGGATATCCCTTTGGTCAGTTGGGGTCAGCTGTCCCAGCTGCGTCCCCTCCCAACTTCTTGCACCCCCCCCAGCCTACTCACCGGTGAGGAGGTGTGAGAAGCAGAAAAGGCCTTGGCTCTGTGTAAGGACTGCTCAGCAATAAGGAAAACATCTCTGTGTTATCAACACTGTTTTCAGCACAAATCCAACACATAGCCCCATACTAGCTACTATGAAGAAATTTAACTCTATCCCAGCCAAAACCAGTACACTCAGTCACCATTTTCCTAGTCCAGTAGCAAGCCTCTACTGCTTGCTTCATTTATCTATGATCTTACTCCTTGTTCCTTCTCCATAGCAAAAAGCCTTCTGTGTTCCCTCTTTATTCTGACCACTTTCATAAATATCCTCTTCTTGCATGTCCATTTCCAGTAACAAATGAATTTTAAAAAACTCTTTAAAAAGAATAAATTAAAAAATCAAGGCACCACATCTACTGCAATCTTTCTTGCCTCAAACATTTCCACTTCTGATAATCTTTTAACCTAAACTCTGAAGATTATGTGACAGTATCAAAGGATCACAGAAAATGTGTTTCTGTTCATATCTGCATATATGAAACTTATCTCTTTTCCCTGTGCTATATTTGAATTCCCTAAAAACTTCTGAAGACCCCAGTCATTGTCCTTTTATTCCAGATTTAAATAGTTTAGATACATAATTTTATAAGGTACATTAATTTCAAAGGCTCTACTACAGTTCTGAGTAGAATTTTCCCGCATATCACGTTGTAACATCAGACTTTTAAGAACTCTTCCACTGTGTTTTCTGTCGACCTCTTCCAACATGATACCATCTAAAAGGTTTAATTATCATACTTTCTTGTTGATTCTTCCAAATTAATCATCAGACAGATACTAAGCAATGATTATGTCTCACTCCTCTCCAGTATCTGTTTTACCCAGGTTAGAAATTGCATTATCATGTCTACCATAGACATTCATTTAATAATTTTGAATTCTGATTGAAGTAACACTGCCACATTTATTCTTAGTAACTTTGTTATTTACTGTCCAATGCTTGACAGATGTCCAAAATTCTCTCGTTTTAGTGATTTTGTTAAGTAATGAAAATTTACATTTATAGCACAGAGAACAGCTGAATTCAAACACCCCTCAACTGCTGTCAGGAAACAACCTACCGAAATGGATGTGTTTCCTTTTAATCCCAGTTAGTAGTGGCAGGAGTAACTATACACGGTTTTACCAATACTTCATCCATTTCCCTGCTCCAACACGGCTGCCATGTTTCATTCCCAATTACAATAAGTTAGTGCCTCCTTGCTATTCAGTACACTCCTTATAGTTCAGTAAGTTAACAGGCTCCTTTCTTATTCCATACATAGCAGACAGGAATAACATTCATTTATATATATATTCAGTATGTCTGGATTCTCAAATCAACAGCTGTATTTAGAGTTCTTCCATACATACTGACCATAACTCTTTTCCATAAATAAAGCTGTTTTGACAGTATGACATGCTATCTCTTTTTTATTATTATTTTCACATAGTGAAAATAAATACATTTTTTTTCAACTTATAAGGAATCACTGTTACACACAGATTCAACACCTGATGTGAAAGCTCAAAAACCCCAAAGAAATCTAGGAAAAGTATGAGGCCTTACAAAATCAATCTATAAAATTGTGAGGTGTTACAGTGGCAACTGAGTTGAAACATCTGATTTATCCTAACTCCTAGATGTGTTGTGATCTCAACTCTATAAATGTACAGTCACAAGCAGAATATGGGTATTTAAAAGCAACAGCAGAACTCAGTGAAGCTAGAGCAATAGTGACAGCAAACACTATAACACCTTGCTATCAAGAACAAAATATTACACGAAGTATTGGAAGACTATCTTCTAATGTTTCCTAACCCTCTCAGTAGGAATAGGTACTTTGTAGTACTTGTTCCTAAATATTCACAGATCTCAGCATAGGCATTTATAAAACCACTGAGCTGATTCACATTTTTTTGACTCTGATTTCCAAGACCATGCTCATTCACTGCGCCTCCTTGTGCTTACTGCATCGGACTTCAAGGTTCAGTTAGAGCGAGTCCTGCCTCCATTCATGTTAAAAATAAGTATAATTTTTGTGCTTCGGTCAACTCTTTTTGTTACTTGATACCGAAATTTTGGACATCTTCCAACAAAACATTTCCACTAGCAGAGAGAGGGCAGTGTGTGAGCCCATGTTCAGTTCATGCATTTCCTTCTGCAGGCTCTCCATAGGTGGCAGCAAACCTACAATCCCAGGAGGACAAGCTACATATCAACAGGCTGCCCGAACACATCACACAAGTGTTCCCAAAACAAAAGGCAGTAAAAGGGAACTAAGACAGGGCCACAACTTTTGCCTCACCCCTTTGGCAACATAAATGAATCCTCTGCTTGTACGCCACAGGCCCAGAACACCACCAGCAAGATCCACAGCGATGCATACTCAAAGCACTGCCAACATACCAGTTTTGGATCAGGTATTGCATAAGCATGGAGGGGAACAATTTTACAGGAGAAATTACTTTAAATGGCTCAACAACAAATTACACAAAAAGTGAACTGCGAAAATACGCATGAAGTTTTGGACGTCTCTTGCGTAAAATTTTATTTCAAAGAAAACAGTATTTTGCAGGCAGAAGTACATTAAGACTAATTTCCATTTGTGATCTTTCTCATCAATTAGAAGGTTCTTCCTCAGATAAATCATTAATATAGGCATATACATGAGGGACAAAATAGTTTAGGAGAATTAAATTAAATTAATTGGCCCCGCAAGAGTTTGTTACCTTTCCTAATAAAGTTTATGTCCCACAGGCCACAGAGCTGTCTCTCTAGCAGCTTCAATACATTCCCTCTTAACTCTGTGCCAATAAAGCCATCTAATTTATTTAGAATTCTCTAGGCACAGTGGTTTTACTTTTCTGATACAAAGCCATAATTTCTGTTGGTTTTGTTACTTATTTTTAAGCTACAGCCTAAAGAGGAAAAATCTCTATGGCTTTAATTTACTCATCTTGTCAGTCAAGGCATCCCATATAACTGCTGCACAGACAGAGAGCAGGCTGTTGCGCTGATGGTGGGAAATAAACTACACGGCTTAATTCTAGTAAAATGACTTGGGGCAAACACCACAGTGAAGATGTGGGAAAGAGGCTGAAGACCTCTTCTCCCTCATCCTCCCAGAAATGAACTCCAACAAGCTGCAGGATTTACTATGGACTGCACTTTATATTTAGTAGGATTTTAGAGCACTCTGGCTGTAATTTCCTCTTTGTTATTCACCTACGCATTACGTATGGGAGCCCACTCATTTCTCTGCACACGTATGTGCACAATACACAGGTGTGTGTCCTATAACAACCTCAGTACTCCAGAAAATATGAACTTCTCAAATTGTAGAATGATGAACAGGCAACCAAACTGAAGCAACTCTTACCAGGCTGGATATAGGTAAATAAGCAGACTAGTTATAGAACATGTTCCTACAGCTGTCATGGTCTTGTAGCTATACTTTATTCTTAGTTGAATCAGAGTTAAACTTGACACTATTACAGCATCAAACCTGGAAGCATATCAGGACTAAACTCTTCTTAGTGTTTGTGTAATCTTGTAGATTTTTTTAGAATCTGAGCAATTTACACATTCAAAATTAATTCATTCTTCTGTCCAAGGTATAAGATAACTTTATAATTATGTGCTGTCTTTAATGCAGTTAAAAGATTATAATAAAATTCACATCTGTATATGTACATAAAAAGTGATACAGAACAAAATAGGAAATAAGATAAAATAACTAAAAAGAAAAATTTACTAATGTAAACGTAATGTACCATCAGCTCACAAGTCTCTTTCCAAACAGAAGCACTGAGACACTAAAAATGACAATGAAATAATACAATTTATCAGCTGGTAAAGTTAAATTTTAGAGGGTATCAGCCACTAGTAAGTTTCATGGTGTGTGGTTTTAAGAAGCAGAAGTAGTTTGTGCCACTCTCGTTTTGTAGTTTATTCTCATTATAACAAACAAGAGTGGGAGAAGTTGGATGAGGAAGCTGACAGCAAAAAAATCTGTCTTCTTTTCTGTTCACTCATCAATACTGCTGACCCTTAAGAAATATGACTTTTTGCTTTAGTCTGCGAACAATAAAAATTTCCAAGGCAACGCAAATTTAGTTGGCTGATATATACTGAACCTATTGTATCAGTCAAACAAGGATTAAGGCTTTCTTGGGTTTTTTTCCTCTGTAAGAAATAAATTCTGAAGATTATATTTGCAGGGGGGTTTTTGTTTGCTTTTTAATTAAAATATGAAAAATAAGACCATTCAAAGCTGAGTATCACACAAGGCTGTTAAAGAAACTAGAACATACAGGAATATTATTATTCAGGTGTTCCAAATTTTACACTGTTATAAAGAAACAAGGCTAGAACAAAGCTATGTTATATAAAGTGAACATGTTTTCAGTGCATACTTGTTCCGCTGGGAAGTCCTTGAGACTCTTGCAACTACAATATCACCAAACAAACACAGATAAATCCATCTCCACATGGATTCATCTCCAGGACTGTCTTGTGCAAAGTCAAATGTACCAACTGAGATTAATAAACTAACAGAATAGAAATAACCTTATTGGTTTGTCCATATTTTAAACTGCTACAGAGATATACAAAAGTAAATGCTAATCTTTATACATATATATGTACTTCATGAATGAACAATTTCTCCTCAATACCTGTTGAACACGTGCGAGATGATAGACAAATATTGATGGATCTGCTTCATTAGCAATGATGCGTCATTGAACAGCTCAGAGCAATGGCACACATAACCTCAGCAAATCAAAACAGGACTCATACACAGATGATTTCCAGTTGATTTACATTCTCCATAGGTATTTAAAGTCACATGCTTTGAATATGGTGCTGATGTTTGACTTTTTGAAGACATTTCTTTTTACAACATGCAGTTTTCAGTGCTAAGATCAAACACAAAACTCCCTTGTTGCCTTTAAGTTACATTAAGCTACTGCCATTTGTATTGCTGTGACTGCAGATTTCAGTGACTGGATGTTTGGGGATATTTACTTCCTTTTGCACATTATTTAAATAGTTGGCACCAATTTCAGTTCATCAGTGGTTCTTCTGATTTCACTTTGTCACATATTTTTCTTAAGTTTAATGCATTTTAGTAGTGAATTAGTTTGAGATTCTGCTCGTTTCTAACAGTGCTACTGGTAAGAAGAATGATGACAAAATACAGACAGGCAAATACCTTGCTTTTTTCTTGCTGAAATTCTATCTGGATGTTGGTTAGTTTAGTACGTAGCTCCTCATTAGCAGCTTGCAGGGCTTCAATCTCCATGTCGGACTTCTCTCCCTTGGCACGACTTTTCTTTGACATAATTATTTTTGAAGTTTAAAATAAAATTTTTGCTCCACACTGAGCTAATGGCTAGTGCCTTCTGCTTTTAGCATTTAAGAGTCATGTAGTATTCAACAAAATTTTTCACACAGATCTCTGCCATCATGGGAGCAGTCTCTCATGTCCTGGAAGAAACAAAGTAGTGGGAACAGAATTAGGCTACAGCATTGAGCAGAATCGAACATCAGACTTGACATCCAGTTTTAAAGCATGCTGAACTTCCTTGTGGTATATACTATATTGCATAGTGTACTAGATTTTGAAAGAAATAGATCAGAAAAGAAGTTACACAATATTTCATCATCTTTTCTAAACCCTATCCACTGTAATCTGATGTCCACAGAAATAAAACTCTTTACAGCTATGATAAATATAGCATATAAAAACAAAAATCATATCTTATTCAATGCCTGACTTGGTCCGTGCTCAGGATTCCCAAAAGGCACAGAGAGAACCATAAATTAACTGAAGCTGGTGGTGTTTCAGTGGAAATAGTTTCTTTCCTGTAGTAAGAAGAAAGCACTTCTCAATGTATCAGTTATAATTCATAATTGTATTATTCATAATTATCATTGAGTCTCATAGCATCAGGATATATGGAAAAGGTATCACAAAACTGGAAAAACATTTTAAAAATTCTTGTTAAAAATATCATATATATGAACTGGTTATGCTCAGGGTTGATACTGTTTGAAATGCTCTATCAAAACATGAAGGTATTCAACTTCATTTTCATTTGCCAGCATGCCTCTAAGCTTAAAGAGTATTCAAGTATTTAAATCAGCTTTATGTAATATTCAAGGAGAATATCAATAGCAGACAAAGAACCCTAATTCCAATAATTAGGAAATCCCACAACTAGTTTCCTTCATGAATAGTTATAGAAGCTTAATCTGTGGCTTTTTTTTCCTCTCTGCTCTCCTCTAAGAATGACCTGGTGCTGCACAAGAACAAACTGAGCAACAAGTGCTATCAATGCTGAATTAGTTCCCAAACTGACATCCTCTGCTCATTTTAAATATCCACATAATTTTCATCATTAAATTGCCAACAAACCAGGGAGGTTCTTACTTTAATATTGAACTACATCCCTGGAGTATTGTATTTCCAAGAAAATTGCTACCAAATTGCCTTCAAACAGTAAGTTGCCCTTTGCAACCTACCTCTGCCTGGGTGTTATTTTAGAAATTGTATTAGAATGAAAATCACATGCATTCTTTAGCACATACTTTCTAAGGGGCTAACAACTAATACCCCAGGTGTGTACATCATTTGGTAAGTTCAACTAAATACATAAGTTTTATTCTCCTCTTTAAGGACTGGTAAACAGAAACCAAGGAGTTAAATATCTTGCTCAAAATGACAGGTCAAATCAGACAAAATGTAACCAGAATTCAGGACACTAGGTCTCAATCTGTTTGACAATATTCCCATGCAGTTCCTTCATTTATAAAAAGCCATTGAAAAAAGACCAACTATACCAATTATTTGCTAAAGTAACTTAAGTGAAATCATTGTTTTCCTTTGTAATATCAGATGCCTTTCCTTCCAAACTTAATAACCTATCAATTTATCCTATGCAATATAATTTAATCTGTTCCTTAAATTCATTATAGTGAGCATTTTAAAAATATAATTTATGAAAAACCAGGAAATTTAGTTACATTTTAATTTTATTTATGTTTGAAACCTACCTTACAAAACAAATAAACACTGGTGCTACTCTGATTTTACCCATAACTGTTGATTCAAGAAAAATAAATTAGCAATATTCTTCCAGTAACTTGAAAAAAGAACTCTTCAGTGAGTAGAAGAAAAGAGGAATTATTGTTCTTAATAAAGGAATATCATGCTATTAATCTATGGAGTTTCTATGATGCTAAAGACTAAAACTAAAAACTATTCAATATATTTCATCCAAAATCCTTAACTGTATGGAAAATTTTAATTCAAAATCAGTTGCTAGTGTTATTTCCCTGGTCAATTTGTAAAGAAAATCTAACATAACATAGATGTGCAAATCCAATCTATAATAATTCCACAACGTTTACAATGGTGGAAGGGGAAATGAATTGTTCTTTATCTCAAAGGCTATCTGGGGTATGCAGATACTATCGAGGAATTATTCTTGAAATCCTTACTAAAAAAAAATTCCTGATGCAGCCAGATTATATAGATTTAATTCAGTAGATGATTAACTAAAGTAAGGAAACCAAAAACATCCCTCACTGGCCTGGCTACATGAATTTTAACCTCATCAGATTCCCCTATCCCCACCCCCATCTCAATTACAGTTTGGAATAAAGAACATTTAAGTGATAGACATGTTTGCTTCTCCATCAGTAAAAGAAGAAAGTGAGGCAACTGTGCTTGATGTGGATATACATGACATCCAGAGAACCAAAAAAGAGATTTGAAATGTGTAGTGTTTTGAAATTACCACATATATTTTTTTCAGAAACAATAATCTCTCCTGACCGTACCATGCTCCCAAGCATATTATGAAGATACTAGACCATTCAATATGAACATCTAAACTTATATTTATGCACTTCAGGGGATGGCCTGTCTCTGAAGTCCTGGTCATGTATAACTCTCAATGACTGCAGATTTCATGTTCCATCCCAGAGTTACCATCACTCAAACCCTTTAACAAACCAGGTCCTACGGTAAGGTACCAGAATAATGCTGTTGTCTACCTTTGAAAATGTGGGTCTAAACATAATATGCATTATTTAAAGCTGTTCAAATTACCTGTAGCACTTTAATTAACCTTAAAAAATAAAGAATTCAGCACAACTCTTTGAAGTACTCTTTAGAATTTAAAAAAATGGGAATCTCAAAACATTGTTCTCAATCTTTTTCCTGTAACTTCCAACAGTTTAAAATGGTACCTTTCAGGTAAAATAAAAGCTTAGACCCAGAACCTGAAGAAAATCACCCTCTTCTCTTACAGGCATTAAGAAAAAAACCCAAACCAACCAAAAAACCCCCCAAACCCAAACCAAAACCAAAAACAAACCCCACAACCCATCAACCTGCGTTGGTGGGCATAGAAACATTTCCATTTTTACTCTTCCCTAGATACATCTTCCAGCCTATCTATTTCAAAAGCAGGAACTATGGCAACACAAAGTCTCTCTATATACTCAGAGAGGCGCAAAGCACAGACACACAAGGGCTACAGCAGAAGAGCACGCATCTTGATTCCCGAATGAAAGGGTTAGAACCAGTGAGTGCCTAGATTCCCTTCTAGCTGACTACCCACATTTACTGTTTGGATAAAGGTCAGGATTAAAAAAATAAAATAAAAAATTAAACTTGTAAATACAATGAGAAAAAAGAAGGAAAAAATATCCTACTCTGACAAAATTTTACTTTACTGACTCAGAAGCTTCAACCAACAACCTAATTATTAACTCACCATATGTCAGTTGAGAGGCAAGTTCACAAGGCCACCACAATACAGTCCCACAATCACTCCATGAATAAAAATAGCCACTTCCTGCACTGTGAGTTCTACGCACTTATTGCAAACCTTAAGATCATGTGAATATATTTTATATTTCACAAAAAAAAAAAAGGATAGGAAAGAGTAATGGATTCTAAATCACAAATCACCTTTTCAGCAGTCTCTGGAATGTACCAAATGTCTCACTTGCTAGGTATAGGGGCACTTGTAATTCAAGAAAAAGAACAACAACAACAAAAGAAATGAACTTGATTGGATTTGAAACAACTGTTCAACAGTTTGAGGGATTGGCATGTGAGAAATCAAAATATTTAACATGATTAACAAATTATTACTCTATTTGTGTTAGATATTTTGGGAAATCCATTACATTTCTAAGGTATCTGGAAAATCAATCAGCTGAACAGTGTTCCAATCATAACTTCCAATTTCTCTTCTATTTGCTTTACAGATTTAAAGGATGTACTTTATCACTACCTCAGTCTCTTCCCCAGTTTTTGCAAGTAAGGCCTAGAACTAAGTCATGAATTGCTCTGTGATGCTTCTAGATATTAAATATCAATAAAACATAACAGTAAAAAAAATTAATTACTGCAAAAAAATGTGGAAGTGTAGTATCAAAGAATTTTGATTACTTAAGAGTAAGAAAAGAAGGAACTTAATAGTTTCTGGGGAAAAATAACGCCTTTTAAAGAAATGCAAGTCTTTAAACATGATTCTGTACTGAACACACAAAAATAAGTGGAGGGTTAGATCTTCAGAGAGCGAGCCTTACAGTAATAAAAAATAATTAAGAGGAATAGTAAGTACACCCATAAACTCAAGTAATAAATATGGATAAAAATAACATGGCAACAAGAAGAATTTACTAAATGGTGTCATCCAAAATTCAGCATTCCAGTCTTCATTCAGACTTGAACGTTATTCACCTTCAACATGATTTTTGGAAGGTGAAGTTGTTAATGAGTCATCTCAGCTGAAACACCAAGCAAAACGACAGGTACAGGGAAAAAAAAAAAAGCACTTCATCTAGACACTTTGCCTCCACATAGTGTTTTTTCATTTTACTTCAACCTTTCTCTTATACTACTGAAGAGCCCGCTATGGACTACCCATAACCCTCTTGTGAACATGAGACATAAGTACGTTCTTAGTACAGCACAATTCCGGATATTCAAGAAGTTTAAAATAAATTTTATTACCTAGCACCTGACAATAGTAAATGCAGTGGACACAGGTACAATGTTAACTTCAGAAGTAACTGCCAATTCACCTATGTTATAGTTTAAAAACCAGTCATCATCAACCAGTGACTGTATGGGAAAGACAACGTTCATAGCTCCCGATGCCCAAGGCGCATTTCTCACAAGGTTCAGATGACCTACATTTCCTGCTTCAATTCTCAGTTCTATGTAATAAAATGTGGCTGAATGGATAAAAGCAAAAGCATCTCTACAGGATGTAAAATAATACTTTTCCCAGCCAAAAAATACAAACACAAATGATAAGAATAATTTTCTGAGTATATTGTAGACTATTCACATTTTACATACACATTCATTTGCTGCCTACAGAGACAGATCTACTTCTATAACAGTAGAGCTTTTGAGGGTTATTCTGAATCCTATCCCACTTAGGGAAATGCATAGTTTCCTTACAGTGGAACGCATTTGTAAGTGCCACTTCTGATTTTTTTGGTGGATAAAAACAAAACCATCTTTATTGTTAACCAACAGCTCCACATTCATTTTTGCAGATTCACAGTCTTCAACCATTCTTGCTTTAATAATAATATACCTATAGTCCAAACTATATAGAAAGCAATCACCAGGAAGGTCCAAGTATTTTTAACTGTTATTTTGCAGAAAGACCTCATAGTAACATAATCCTGTTGAGCACAGTTGAACAGAGATAGCTTCTTTGCTTGGTAGAGATTCCAATGTAGCATGTATTAGGCTTTTATGACACCTCACTCAGAAGGTTCATAGCAGGTGATACCCTCGGATGAACATAGTATTTGTAAGTCAGTCAGCTCTTCTGCCAAGGACAGTAATTGCCTCTGTTATTTTTTCAATGGCACCTCAGGAAAGGTGATCTGCTGAGATTCTGTATCTCCAGTCTTTCAGAAAATTCCCATTGCCCTCAGGAATCAGTACCCATGTTTTAACATCCCATCACAAATCACTGCCTTCCAGGTCCTCATGGAGCAGTTTACAGAACTAGAGTTTGGCAAGTTTTGGAATGAATTTCACCAATGTATTTATTTTCACTTCAGTTAATTGGTTGCCTGTGTCATGTATGCATCTATTAAAACACATGCAACTAAAATATGTTTCCAAGTCACTGCACACCACAAAAAAAAAAAAAATCAAATTATATCAAACTCATTTAAACTGTATATACACACTCTCAAACATATGAATACCTACTACAGACAACCATATAACACTGAATAATTATTTTTGATTGGTACTACTGCAGGCCATTGGATAGCATCCAGTACATTAATGGCCTCATTCTAGTCATAGGATATAAGCAGCCCATCCAAAAAAAAGCTAGCTCTAAATTTACAAAAAATTATCACAAGTTAATTTGCAGTAAAAAAGGGAATGTTTGAGCTGAAGAGGACAAGGCAGAGGGAAGGAAAGGAATCTCAAATGCATTTAGTCACCAAGATGAATTTGACTTTATTATGTATACAATTTTAAAAAATCTGTGTTAAAGTTATTTACAGAAGGGACAGTATCTTCAATAATCCTTGCAAGCCATTTAGAACAGGAACCACAGAGTAGTTGCATGATGGAAAAGGATTTAAAGGAACAACAGGTCTCTGACTTTATAGATTACTTTGGAGGGCAACTGAAGGACTGGTTCAAAAATGTAACTTCAGCTGGACTATTTACTGTGACTACTGGCAATTGTCACTGCCAAGTAACAACAGAAATGCAGTCTTTCGGCTGCAAAAATGCTAACCTCTCATATGAGACCCCTGTCTGATATCCTGAAATCGATAATCTCCTCAAATTGCTACAATTACTGAGGTCAAAGGTACTGGAACAGCAGAGAACAATCAAAATAACAAATTTACATAGTGGGATGGGAACAAAAAGCAGAGGCAAATATGCACAACAAATGTGTTTGCACAACACCACAGCTTGTTTGGAGAGATCTGTGTAGTGCCCAGTGAGCAGTACAGCTGCCTTACAATACAGCATTACACAGTCTTTGTGCAGAAAAGTGGTGGAAAAAATTGACTCCACTACAGGCCCCCTAGCAGAGCAAGTGAACCAGATCTCCTCCAAACCACTGTTGCCACATACCTCCTCCAGCTCAGCTGGCCCCTTCAAGACCCTACACAGATGCAGTCTGCAACATCCTTTCTGCACTACACAACACTTTAATATACTAGGAGTTACGGGAACCTTGATTTGAATCTCTTCTCGAGAAGTGATAAGCTAGATCCCAGGCCTTTAAGGTAAATAAAAAAATATTCATCGGCTTCAATGAATGATCATTCTTTATCAATATTTACCTAATTTCACTTGTAGCACTGTTTTGTGGATTAATCATTAAAATCACCCTACTACCCCTGTTAAAAGACAAACTGCTACAAACAGCACTCCTGTGACACAAATAAAATAAAAAAGACATTAGCCCAAAAAGGCAAAGTTCAAATGCAACTAAAATAATAAAACAAAGCCCCCACTCCACAACCTTTCCAAACTCAGCTCTGTCACAGAGTTAGAGCCCTTTAGGGTGCTGAGTTAACTGCAACCCCAGAGGGGCAGCTCTGGGCAGAACCCTGCCTCTGAGCTCTGTGCCAATTCCTTCCTTTTGAGCCCACACAAGGAGACCTGACAAAGACGCCTGCTGTCTAGTGCAACGTACGTCCAGCCTCCTACCCGTCTGACTGTACCCTGGGTGTGATGCAGGGAGATCCCTGGGCCTTCCCTGAGGAGCAGCACTCCTTTTAAAGCATAGTATTTAAGGGCAAAAACAGGAGCAGGAAGAAAGGGCAAGTTGTAGCATTTCCCAATTAGGACTAGAGAAACGGCAAATACAGAGACAGATTCTAATGTCTTCATTCACTGACACCCCACAGATTAATCATCCTGTCAAATTTAGGCTTTTAGATTATATCGGACCACTTTTGTTTAGTTATTTACCTGATTTTTGCAGGAAGGTTTCTTTGGATTCTTTTTTTTCTAAAACCATCATTATTTTTATTTTTATTTTTATTTATTTTTATTTTTATTTTTATTTTTATTTTTATTTTTATTGTAAAGGGAATAGCTAAAACCTGAAACTGGGAAAATGAAAAATTCAGGGATGACAGCTGTGTAGAAAATGTGCAAGACAATGGGCAGGCTTGGGGTGAGATGTTCAGATTCCCAATTTGATGACTCAAGAGAGAGCTGGAACCTCTAAAACTAGGGTAGTCTAACACTTTACTGAATGTTGAATATTTACTTTATTATTTTGTAAATCAATAGGATAGACCTGAGAGGTCAAGTGGGTGTAAGGAAGAGAAAAGGCATATCTGGATGTGACCTAGTTACCAGCTGAGCAGTGAGGCAAACAGAGGTGGCATGATTCGATTCCACTACCTCTGATCTCAATAATTATTGTGTGCAATTAATCACCTTTACTAAACCTGCAAGCTCCCTCATATTGTGCCAGCCAGCCCACATTCCCACCTTACTGCTCCATTGCAGAAGAATTACACAGCTATGTGCAGAGCAGCAGGAGCATATCAGTCAGCACAATCAAGTTATAACGCTGAGCAGGTTAATGACAAAACTTCCTCAACTACCGAGGGGAAGCTCAACTTCAACAAATCTTCTCATTAAAATCAGGACTTTTAGCCAAAATGAAGATGTCGTCTTATTCCAGTAATATAGGAAGACTGATAAAAGAATATGCTGTATTTTTTCGAAAGATGCCAATATGCTCCACTTTTAAAGCCAAGTTCCTTGGTTCCTGAGATCAAAATAAATATATACACTACAGAGCTGGCAGTCCTGTTGCTTAAATTTTGAAGTCATAGAATCCCCCAAAATTCCTACCTGCGCTTAGGAATTTAGGACCTCAAATTTATGTTTGATTGCTTTATCAAGGACTCCTGCTCAACTTCAATGTTCTTGAAGTAAGACACCCCACATTCAAATCTAATTTCAAATCTAACTGGATAATAATAATAAAGATTATTTTATGGGCAACACATGGTGTAAGGCTTGATGGATTTTGGTTCCATCTATGGTTCTGTCAAAGATTCCTTGTACGACCTTGAAGAAATCACTTAACCTCTCAGTAAAACAGGTATTACACTTGCCTACCTCAGAAATGTATTCTGAGGACAATATTAAAATGTGAGAGACTGAATAGTGGTTATGAGAAATGAGGCTTATGAGAACCTAGCAAGAGTTTACAATTGTTAGTTGGCAGGAATCATCAAATTTAGTGTCCCACAAAACTGCAATTCCCTCACAAGATCTGTTAACTTTCCTGATAATCAGCCAGCTAACATTGGCATCTCAAGTATTGGTATTTCAGTGAATGTTCATTGGAGTTAACACAGCTTAAGTCACTCTGGTGACTGGCTGATGCAACTGAATCACCTGGGATAAAATATTTAAACTGGATATTTCAGCCAGACAATAGCTTCTTCCCTCTCTCAACTGTCTAAATTCCGAAAGGGAGCAGTGCAGCAGCCAGTCAAATGCACAGCTAGATAGTAACACAGCAAGAGCCTGGAAACAAACTTTCATTTCTTTCTCAGCTTAAACAGGACAGAGACAAGCATGACAAAGCACAAGAAAAGCACAGAGGAGAAACTTTGTGAACTAAAGACTTTCTTTGTGTAACCCTCCTCCAATATCCACAAACTCAAAATGTTTCACCATCGTGAGAAGACTACCAATAAAACACCCTTCTGGTAACTGCCAGGAAATTTGATTCAAACCATGCCAGGCTTGTTGGAAGGGTTGTTGGCAAGTTGGCCACCAGAAGTATGAATGTGCTTTCTGAAGATGCTTAGCGTTGAATGTGGTAGCCATGAAGACTTGCAGAAAATACTTTTATCCAGACACATGTATCAAAATCATAACTTTAAGGATAGCATCCCTCAGAATGTTAAAAAACACAAACACATTCAGTCATAATTCAGCTTAAAAAGAGAGAAACATGCTATTAGATATAAATACAAAACTCCAGAATAACTCTGTGACAAGCCACTATAGACTATGAGACTGATTGCTGCCCAATTAGTGTGATTAGACTGTCCCAAAGTATTTTGTAATTCAGAAATTAATCAATGCACACAAATATATATATATATATATATATATATGGAAATAAAGCTTCCTAAATTTGAAAGAATGGTTAGACACAGAACAGAGATTACTTGTACACGCAGCTTTGCGCTTTCTAGTAAGCAAGTTGTGCATCCAACTTATGGGGGTATCCAACTTATGGGGGGCACAGCATTGCTAGCAGTGTATCTCAAACCACTGACCACTCTCATAGGCAGGCTGTTTTGGTCATTTAGGGGAAATGTGATTTATTGTTCACTCTGAGGAAAACATCCTTATCCTTTTTACCTATATAACATTTTTCTTGCATTGGGAAATCAAGTTTTCATTTCAGTATACTGTTTCAGAGAGCAGACTGTGAAGACGGCACAGTGGTTTATGTGAAGTTGAGGCCAAGATGTGTCACCTAAAGCTTAAAGGAGTCCCTGTGGTTGAATGAAAGATATTTACGTTTCATTCCTCATGAACACAGCCTCCTTCTTTCCATGGTGCCTGTAAAGGAGGCCGTTCCCTGCAAGGTCTAAATGGTTCTGTAAATCATCTTTGACCATGAACAAAATCTTTATTCAAGTTGCATTATCATGTATATAGGATACAGTAGCAATCCTAACTCTGCGTCCAGTTGTGTAAAAATATATACATATTCATATAATTTCTGCTATGAATTGATCTTAGTATTCAGTTCTGTCCCTCTCCCCACCTCATCCCCTAAAAGATGTGGCAGAGGGAAGCCTCAAAAGTTAGGGTGCTGGCAGTGACTTTACAGGCATGCTTAGTCTTAATGAAGACTCAGTGGAAAACATGGAAATAATAGGCATTGCCAAAAGAACTATTCTTTCCACATCACACATTATCTCCCTAAACTTCAGGTGAATCTCTGAATAAGATTTTGCTTTAAGGTTAAGGTTAGCACAGCTATGGCAGTAACACTGCAATTTTTCACCTCTTAAATAGCAAAGCTATACTAGCAAAACTTTAATTAGCCAATTCCAAAACAGGAAGGGGAAAAAAACATAAAAAAAAAGAGGTGGTGGGGGTGGTGGAAGGCGTACGCCCTGGGGAATGGACTACCAGAATGGAGCCTGCTTAAGAAGGCTCTAATAAAAGAAGAGATCTAATCTTCTCAGTGATGTAGCTCACTTCTTATCACTAGCCTAAATAAGAGTCCTATCTGCTGTTTGTCTGCTCTTTCCTCACAACCACCAGTTCCCAAACACAGAAGAAAGGAAAGGAAGAGAAGTGCCTATCAGAAGAGGAAGAGAAAAAAATAAAGGTGAGATGAAAGCTGAGAGTTACACACAAATCAAGACTTAGTTGTTACCTGCATACCCTGCTCTTGTACAGGAATGGGAAAATGCTGAACTGCTGCCTGTTTCAGTGAACAACGTGAAAACTGGGAGCTCTTAAGTGTGACCGTATTCTTCCCCCTCCCAGGGAATATCAATTCAAATGGCTATGCTACAAACACATACTATTTATTATTTTTTTAGCAGTAGAAATCTGGAAACATCAAATCATAAAGATCTTCACTAACACATCCCAAATGTAAGGGATTAAGGATAGGAAGTTACTAGATGTTTCCTTTGAGATAATGCAGGTCTTCACTAGTAAATAGCTAGGTAATGGGTTTCCTCTCACTGTCTCGACTAGAGGGTCCACTTTTAAATCTTAGATTGATCATTTCAAGTTAATTGAAATGCCCTTCTATTACGAAATTTCTCTGTTTTCTTGGGTTGTAATAACATCCAGCACACCTGGAAAGTGCTCTCCACCAGCAACATAACTCCTTTTCCCTGCTCCCCCTCTTTCATTGACTTCTATTAACTTTAAAAAATCATTCATATATAGATTACTAAATGTAAGGCAGGGGAAATAGAAAATTATGCTTGTGCAGGAAACTGTTACAGCTGCACTCTTGCAAGCAGTTTAACACAAGTTCTTTTACTTGAGAAAGATGGGAAGTCAGCTTTCCACAGTTTCCTGAAAAGCACAGAAATACTAAACCGCCACTGTTGAATAGACAGAATAAAGTCTAACTGATCCCAAAGGCAAAACAATACCAGGTTAAGGTTCAGAAGCATACTAAAGTACTATAATTCTTTTGCATCCCTTTCCACCTCTTGCCTGAAACAACCAGAAGGCAATAAAGTCTTTCCTCAATACAGAAATGCAAGCTCCTCAATGAAGCAATAGAAATGTCTCTGCTACAGAGTGGACACTTGTCATTTACATCTCAGTATATTCCCTCACCTGGTTCCCCTTTGCTTTTCTTAATTTTAAACTAGATTTCACATAAGTCAACCAGAATTTATTTACCTCCCCCAAACTTTTACTTTGGTTTTAACAGCAAGAAGTAGTGCACAGGCTAGCAGGGTTGTGGCAAAGATGCTTATCAAGCCTGGAAAGCACTGTGCTCAGGGGTTGCCAACTAATCATATTTAATTTTTTCTCCTATTCAAACAATTTAATTAATTCTGATCCCCTCCACCCTTCAACATTTTCCATCTTGGTCATCCTCAGGACTAAATACAGATTTGCATCCCTGATGGTCCTGACTTCAGAGCACACCTACAAAACCCATCATTCTGTCTACATAGGAATCCCTCTCAGACATACTAGTCTGTCACACTCTAACAAACTTGAATTGTCAGCTTCTCTTACCCCCCTTTCCTAAAGTGTAAATAGAGAGAATTCTTCCTGGATCATGAACCAGTACTGTCCCCAGGGCAGGGCACTGTAAAGATAAACGTGATACATTTTCAATAGCAAGTAAAACTTCTGGTTTTGATAATATGGTGTTTTTCCCAGAAAATAAATGCTTAATACATCTGTTTGTTAGTTTGGATACAATCTCTAAACAGTGGCTCAGCATCTAAAAATAATTCAGGTAAAGAGGATCACAGAGATTCAATCAGTGAAATAAATTTCAGACTTCATAGCTGACAAAATGTATTTCTTCAAGATCAAAATACTTACAGAAAGTGAATAAAACAGAACTTAGGAGAATACCTGAAAATGACACCATCTAGTACCCTGTGCTAACACTGTATCTTCAAATTAACATCTCTCATGAGCAAGCAATTTTTCAACACAAATCAGAACTCTGTTGGTCGATTCTGCAGTCATGAAGTGTATTTATGCAACTCAGCTCCACCCAGACCCAAGAGAGCGTATTCACTGGAAAGGGTTTTTTTTCTTCATTGTGGTGGGTTGTAATTGCTAACTAGCATTGCTGGGCTGATGCTCTGTTTTATTCAATTCAGTTTCTATACTTACACATATGGTCCTATGAGACACTCTTTCTTCCCCACATTTTGCCTTCCTCATTTCTGTTTCCTGCTATTACCAACACACACAAGAGCTACTAATTTATTTTTTAATAGGAAATGTTAGTAAATGTGATTCTACTAAATATGTTCACATCTGAAGTAACTTTTCAAACAAACTTGAGATAGACTTTCTACTTTGTGCTAAAGTTTAGCTCTTGACACAAACACAGAACACAGCCTCACTAAATAAAAAGTGAACTCAGCCGGGAGATGGAAGTGTTTTGGTACGTAACATTTTTCAGGCACACTGACTCCAAATTTCATGTAAAATATAGGATGTGCAAAAAGATCACACAAGTCAGAAAAGGAGTAGAAAGGTCTCAATGAATTAAACAAAAGTCTGATGGAAAGAAGTTTCCTCAAAATAATACATTACACCACCCTAGAGTACTTGATTGTAGAACTGCAGTATTGAGCTAGTGAAATTGATTGTTATTGTCCAAGCTGATTATAACATGGAAACACATAAAGGCACATTTTAAAATATGGTTTTGCTTAAGAATAGTTGTAATACAAAGATCCTCATAATATACTTAACATAAATCATAAATATGTATAAATATAGTATGTGTGTAAGTGCACAGAATGGGTTTCCTTCAGAATGGGTAAGTTTCAGGTATTGAGATAATTAGTGTCCTTCAAAACTATTCTCCTGAAAATCAGCGTTTATACAATGCTATGCACAAAACATGCCTTTCCCCCCCCCGCCCCGACATATATTGCCCTAATCAAATCACATTATCAAAACTATTTAATAACACATCGTTCAGTGCTATTGAAGTTACAAATTAATTGAATGGAAGAGCTGAGAAAAACAAACAAAAAGCTAGAAAGACAACCATAACCACGAGAGAGCCTATTTATCAAGAAAAAGCACCAGGTATTACAAGGACAGTAAATCCTAAAGAATTGTCAAAACTGCCAACTTCATGGTCTCTCACTACTATTTATTGAATGCATACCGTGTAGGCTATAGGTTTCTCACGGTTCATACCTTCTTTTTCCATTCATGCTCATTTATGAATATACAAGGAGCTTCATAATAGACTGAAGATCTGTTATGCTTAATATTGGACAGCAAGTCATATACATGAGACATCTTTTCAAGGTGTCAGAAAAGTTTACTTAGTTTTCTTTTTAACATCGCTTGCAAACATTCAACACATAGAGGAGTACTTTTAGATGACTAAGTGAAACATTACCTATCTTATCTCAACACGACCATTACCAGCCACAGACTTATCTAACGGTAAAATGCATGTGGGAATTCTGCCAGCAGCTGTACAGCTGTCAGCTACCCAAATGTACTACCTTGTTATATTTGCAAGTAAGAGAAACTATTCAGACACAAGCATGTTATAGTACTTCTTTTCTGTGTTTGAAGAGTAACGGATCTGTAATCACATAGCAGGGAACATAAGTAATATTTGTACAGAGGATTAGTCAGCACAGATGGATTGTTCAAAGGATGTTAAGAAACAAATGGAAATACAAGAGTAATACCAAAGTTTATCTAAATGTTATTTCCATCAATTTAAAGAGAGGAGAAAAATATCAATTTTAGCAGATTTCACGATCAGTCAGCAAAACAAAGAGCGAGCCATTCTAAAAAATGTGCCTGGCTCTATACCCAATACATAGCAGAAATCCTAATTTTTCACAGAAGCATCCAATCTTTAAAGCAAAGTGCCCGCATATAGCTGCACAATGTAACAGCACCGCTCCTGCATGAATGTCTGTGTTTACACAGCCATTCTGAGGAGACAGTTTGGAGACATCAGAAACGGTCTAGCCAAATAAGGCATTGATATGCAAGAAATATGACTAATCAGCTAAGACAAATAGGGACCACATTGGGAGGATTTTTTTCCTGTAGCATTGGGAAATGTGCATAAGCAATCCAGAGGATGAAATCCCTCTGCTCAAATTTTCATAAGCTAGTTCCAAATAATAGGAAGCCTTCTTATAGATAATTCGCACATGACAAAATCACTTTCCAAAATACATTAGTTGTTGAAAACTCTCTCATGTTTTGAGTGTTTCATTTTCATTATGCAGAGTCAGCTAAATAAAATATTAAGTCTAAATCAATTTGTTAATCTATGTTCAACTGTTTGGATGTACAGGAACAGGACAGACTAAAGGACAATGGGGTAGGGGGGAATCTTTAAATAGCATTCCTTTGAGATTTAAAAATCAAAATGCATTCACCTTAGCAGAAAGCCAAGTTATAAGATTCAACAGCTGGTTTTAGAGTTCAGCATTTTAATGTTTATCAAAATCAGTATCATCTACTTTCTGTTATTATTAAGTAGATATGAAGATGATTTTTTTAGATACATCTGTGACTGAAGCTCCTTATGCATTTACCGTAAAGAGTTAAACCCAGTCAGAAGTAAATGTTGAACTGCCCTCCCAATTACAGAAGTGAGAACTTAGGGTCACATTAGTTGATCTGTTGCCCCCAAAACAATTTTAGTTACCATAATTATTCTCTATAATGAACACCAAATTATTTCAGACATATTTTTTCACTCTTTGTATGTGGCTTTATGACTACACTTCAATGAAATTTTCTGAAGCATTAGAATCAAAGATACTAATGAACTGTTAGCTGTATTTGCGTGTCATAGAAGACGAGCAAATACTACTGAGACAGGCCCTAAGGTATGTTCTGCACCCTACATTTTTTACTTTACTCTTTCCTCCTTCATGAATTTTTCAGTAATGATTATGCACTCTACAGCTGTCATTTCCCATAGCACTTGCCTTACTTAGGGCCATACTTTACCCCTCCATTCAGAAATGAAAAGTAAGTGTTCACTATGCACGATACCAAATATAACAGCAAGGTTCGTGAGCAGCAAAGAGGCAATAATTTCAATACGTGAACTGCAAAATATCCACCGGGAAAGGGTATTTCCTGGGTTACTGCTGCTATCCTTTTCTTTCTGCATTACAGTTTTCTGACAAACCTTGATTATATTTGCAACATCTTTCTAAATAAAAATATCATTTCTAGGGGCTAATGGCATTTTTCTGCAGTAAGGACAGTTACACAGAGTGGGAGTTGCCCAGTTCTCCTAGTATTTCTGATCTTAGTAACTGCATCATCACTGCAGTTCCACTGCAGGATTACCACAAGATGAAAAAGCCAGGAATTACACACTGTGTTAAACTGTCATCAGCCTTACCATACTTCTCCAATAGGAGGAGACTGCTACTCTTCCCCATATAGTAGAAGGTCCTTGAAGCAATCAAAATACTGTGGCGGTCTTTTATGCATAGCATATCTAGCTGCCTTCTGCATACCCAGACTTGTGCATATTATAAACACATAAAAGTCACCAGAAGGCTGGGAAAGTCTGTCAAAGAAGCTTAGCATCCAACTGAGACCAAAGCAATTAAAGCCCTTCTTCTTTATTAATGGTGACAGATACAGCTGCATTAAGACAGTGGTCAAGTTAGCAAGCATATGATAAACACAAGACACTGAGCAACATTCTGTACTGCACATTTTAGATGCCACGGGGGCGGGGGGGAA